>NC_061138.1:8115813-10615813 GCF_905220365.1 Vanessa cardui | reverse complement strand
ACTATTTCTCCATGTTGGAAGGCTTGATTGGTCATTACAAGGGTCGAACACAATAACGATACTATTATCGAAAGATTCTTTATGCAACGGCATATCGAATCCAACTGCGTCATCAAACCTTTTTTATATATATTAAGCCTAAGGTTCAACCAGTGTCTGTCGAATCGTGATCTTTCAAATTAAAAAAAAATCTCTATTTAAGAAGCATTTTTGAGACACAATGTTTCTAATAAGAAAGCCTGAAGTGCTGGCAAGGTATAACTTCGATAGTGCTAACACAACTCTTTCAACATCTACATAATTGTTTACAATGTTATTAGGAATGTTTAAATCAACTTGAAATATATTCAATGATAATTGTTTAATAATATTCAGTATTTTAATTATAGGAATTCTTTAGTGAACTTATAATATCTTAATCAACATATAGTGTATTATATAATATCCCGTTATCTGTCCCTGTGTATGGTTAGATATTCAAAACTAGACAACTGATTTTGTGAGGTAAATCAGTATATAGCAAATGATAGCTGAACCCTACTACATCAGAGCAATGTACTACAGTATTGTACACCTTGAAAAGGCCTTCAAAAAAGTCCATGGTGGAATAATTCCCTAAGGGATAACCCACACTCGCCAATAATTTGACACTTAACAAAGATATTACACTCTAGGTGTGCGCGTGACCATGTACGTATTTAACGTTAATAAAAAGAAATATTATTGTAGCCTAAGTTACTCCTTATTATATAAGTTATCTGCCTGTGAAAGTTCCGTCGAAATCGATCCAGCCGTTCCAGAGATTAGCCGGAATAAACCGACAAACAAAAATTGTAAAAAATTACATTTCGGTATATGTTAATACATACATATGCATTGAGTAAAAAAGGGCTATATATTACAAACAAGACACTCCAATCTTATTATATGTATAGATTTAAAATGTAGGTTACATAGCAGTTGTGTTAAATAGTTATGCATCGTGCCTTGTCGAAAAAAAACAACAAACATCAAAATCCTCAGCGTTACGTTGAAATAAATGTTATCATATTTACGTGTGATTAAGTTAGTTATGTAATAAAAGTGATTATTTAATATAAGGTTTGTTGCCTTATCTAAAAGATTTGGTCTAAAGATATGTACGTGACTGAACACACTGATACAGTCAAAGAAAGACAACGCTTTATTGCACACCAATCAGTTCACAGTCAGGGCGTGGAAAGGCGACCTTATTGCTTTAAGCAATCTCTCAGAACTGACTAAAGTATATATAATATAAATAATAAGCTATCTGTAAATTTCCCACTTCTTGTCTCATGCCTCCTCTCCCTTCAAGGAGAAGGTTAGGAGCATATTTCACCATCCTGCTGATTCACATGTGGCAGAATTTCTTTGATATTAGACACATGCAGGTTTCCTTACGATGGTTTTCTTCACCGCCGAGCTCGAGATGAATTATAAACACAAATTAAGCACATAAAAATTCAGTGGTGCTTGCCTGAGTTTGGACCCGTTATCATCGGTTACCATGTACGTGCTCTAACCATTGAACCATCTCAGCTCTTTCTCTTAGAACTGTATCATGAAATAAATAAGGAATCAGGATTATGACAAAGTTATAATAATCAAGAATTCGGAATTCGAAATACGATATAGGAATATTTGACAAACTTGCGCCGTGACGTATTGACGTGACGTTATCTCTTCAAAGCCTTCAACTTCATTCCATAAGTTCCTTTAAGATAAGGTTCCTGTCACAGCTATTGAAGCTATCAGATCTGATAACCAAATCTGATAATCAGTTATGATAGTTGCATTTGGTTCGTTATCTAGACTTTAAAATGTTTTTTTTTTTTTTCTAATTTAAATACTAGGGGTTTGTAAATATTTACGATATTAGTATCACTATTATTCACTATTTGGGAAAACGTGTTCTAGAGTGGAGACCGCGTCTCGGCAAACGTAGTGTAGCACGTCCATGGGCACGGTGGAGTGACGACTTACGCAAGACGGCTGGCAGGAGCTGGATGCGAGTAGCCCAAGTACGATCTCAGTGGCGTGCAATTGGAATGGCCTATGTCCAGCAGTGGATGGAAATGGGCTGATGGATTGGATTGGATTGGATCACTATTATCGGGGAATGCTCGATGTGAAGACTGCTACCATTATTAACGGGAATACGTAGGATAATGTCTATGAAATCAAAATCAAAATATACTTTATTCAAGTAGACTTTTGCAAGCCCTTTTGAATCATTTAAGTAACTTCCAACAGATTGAAATGTAGATTCTACCGAGGACAGTAAAAAGTAGGTAGTTATTCTTCTTTTAAAATACAAATTCATGTTAGTTAAATACAGTTATATATGTATGTAATATAGTTACTATTCTATTTGTTTCAAAATTATTATATATTTATACATGTATTGCTCGTATGCTAGTCCACCGATCTCCATGAAAATAGATGCATCCCTATATATACACATATATACGCAATCAACATAACCTCAACCGGTTTGATAGTAAAATATCAAATATCAAATAGAACATTTACAAGTTTATAAACATATTATTTGCGACCAGTAATTTTAATAATGATCTTCAGCAAGAAGTTCTATTTCGAACTGAGCAAGATACTCAGCTTAACGCAGACAGCGGAATCATAAAACCGGTAATCTTACCGCGTTATCTAAATCGAAGACAGAATTTCTACGTTTGAAGTATTTACTATATCTTCTCCGCTTATATAATCAACAACACTTATCACATATATTTGGTCTCATCCCAAATGTATTTTATTACACTGGAAGAAAAAGCATTTTGTTAACTTTTAAGGCAGGCCGCCTACCAGTCGCGAACCCTTCTTGGGAATGTTTTAGCTGATGGCTTGCTTTCCTGCCGCCATACGAGTTATTGAAGTAAAAAGCGTAGGTATTGATGAATGCTCCTATGGCAAAAAATGCTATGAGCCGGCTTTCGTGACACCCACGTTGATATCGGGAAGAAGCACTAATCTTTAGGCTTAATTATAAGTGTTTTTAGGCACTTCTATAACGAATTATATTTGTTTATTTTTCTCTATTAAAAACTAGATGTAAGACCGATGTATAATAAAAAATTGACGATGTAATTTCATACACTGTCAATTTTTTTAGGAGCGGTGAAATTAAAAAATATATATGTTTTATGCTTATGTTCTTCCATCCAACTCAGACTATTACAAATAGTAAATTTCATCAAAACGATGTGATTTAAGCGTCAGCAGATAAGACGGAAGTGACAAAAAAAAACATATTTTGCTATTAAAGTATGATATGCTTATGGTAGGTACTTATGTATCATTGAATGTTCTGATAAATAAAGATTTGATTTCAGTTTATTTTGAAAATGCAATATTAAAGCTGTAGATTGTATTCATTGTAAGTTTAATTACTGAAAATTATACAACATAATATCATATATGTAACATAACAGTCAGGAGGTTTTACCTGTTATGTTCTAATTAGCGCATAACATATTTATTATGTACAAGCGTTTCAATCGTTCGTTTAAGATTAGTCACGTTGGAATTTGAATTTTGACACCGCGACGATTACACATTCGATTATCTGTAGGCAATTATCTATTTCAATAAATTGTGTAAATAATTTGAATAAAGATAAAATAGATAAATTTAGCGATGTTAAAAGTCACATCGATCCTGACTTAGGTTATTGTCTTTCCCACTCCTAACACAAGCGATAAGCTTAAAAGGAGGGGTAAATAGGAATATTAGTAACACCATAATTAATTTGGGGCATTGCTTCTAATTTTTTTTTTAAGTTTTTATAATATACGATATGTATTCTTTACTGGGAAACGGAAATTATGACGTGTTAAATCAAATCAAAAACAGGATAACCGTAACAGTTATTGTTTGGTATTTTTATTGCAAACAGCTTAGGTAGTAACATATATTAGTTGGGCCCACACAACGTAATAATAATATTAACAATTTATTATAAGGATTGTTTCAGTTTTATTGTCATATCATTTCATTACATAGAGGAATTGGGGTAGTAGATTTGTTCAAGTTAAAATAAATATATCAGCATAATCTATATTTGTATTATAATACGAAAGTTATTGTCTGTCGGCCACGCTACTTAACTATTTTGATTAAATTTGATATGAGGTACCTGACAACCAAATTTGGTGGTAGCCTCACTTAATATAGTTGTTAAATGACGATTAAAAAGTGCTTGTATAAATAAGCCTACTTGAATAAAGTATATTTTGATTTGATTTAAAAATCGATACCGTATACGGATAGCAATGAAAATATACATATGTTTGTATATTTTTTCTGCCATTTAATCTATACACTTTGCTAAAACTCACCGCAAGATAATTCTGTAGTACAACTTGTATACCATCAAAACCGCTATGACACTTATTATGTCTACAGAGGTCAACGACTTCTATATCACTCATACTCATTGGCGCCGTAAATGTTAACTGATCCTTATATCGTCCATGCACCACCAACCTTGGGAACTAAGATATGGACCTCATTCACTGACTCACTTCAAACGGTACCACAACAATACTATTGTGGTAGAATGTTTGATTAGTACCTATAGCTAGCACAAAGCCCTACCAAGGAATATATATACATATACATATATATACCTATTCCAGTCTTCACATGCCAATCGACCAACGTCAACAGTATGACATAAACATTACTCATCGACGGAAACCGCTGATTATATATATTCATACATTACTTATTTACCTATTCAAAACAATTATTGGTTTCCAACTTTATGTATACATAGGTACATAAAAAATAACGTGCCATATTTTATATGATAATCTGATTTAGGGTTTTTTTTACATGCTACTTTATGTGAAACTAGCCCCTAGATCTTCGATGTTTTGGTGTAAAAAGCCTAGGTCTTTCTAACAGCCTGTAAATTTCCCACTGCTGGACTAATACTTCTCCCTTTGAGGAGAAGGTTTGAGCATATTCCACTACTCTGCTCCAATGCGGGTTAATCGCTACACATGAAGTCAAATTTCGTTGAAATTAGACACATGCAGGTTTTCTCAAACACAATTCAAGCACATGAAAATTCAGTGGTCACTGGACCATCTCGGCTTTGACTTCATACAAAATGTCATCGAATTCTGTTCCGTGGTTTGGCAATAGACAAACAGATGGACATATTTTTCGTTTTAAATAATAGTGTAGGTTTTACGAGTCACTATTAGTCTCACAAGGGACAGTTATCTCCTATTAAAGTTGCTGCTTATTCATAAGTAAATAGTTATATACTTTATTTATCACGACCAATGTTTCCTATTTTACTAACATAATCCAGTTGTGGTAGAATCTGGATTGGATCAAATAGGGAACGTACCGTTACCGTCACAAGTTACTCAATGTTGCCAAGATCTGACAAAGCGATCTCGTAAGATCCGCGATCAGCCTTGGTTCAGCAAAAGTGCAATAAATGACTCGTAAACTTGCATTGCCTGCGGTGTTTAGAGAGGCTTAATGCCTTCATTTCGAGCGTAAACTATATAATATTAGATCTACAACAGCGACGGATAATATGGGCTATAAATAGTGCTTCTTACTTTGTCATATATGGTTCATAATTTTTCGAGGAATCTTGTATTTATCGTTATAAACAATTTCTTATGACTATTTATAATAATAAAAAATATATTATATAAAATAGCTTATAGTGTCGGCTTCACACAGAGCCCATACAATAAGGGTCTATAAGGATACACATTTCTTAGATGGAATGACAAAATTAAATATTTTTTTTTTATGATATACATATAAAACCTTCTTTGTTTATTTTAAAATTGAATTGAAATCCGTTGCGTAGTTTAAATGATCTCAGCGTACAGATGACGGAAAGCGACTTTGTTTATAACGATACGGAGATATTAATATCTGTGCTAACTGTGCTTTGTGGTTTATCCCCAATAAAATTATATCATACATGGTATAATAAAAAATATTTATATTTATGCACATATAATATTCGACTAAACTAGACGCAAAAAATGATAGGAAATTGTTTTCAATGGTTAAAATGGAATATCTAATTCTGTATAGGTATAACTAACAACTAATTACTAACAAGCCAAATATTTGCGTAAAGTATAATATACCTATGATTTCATAAAATAATGCCTTAATATTGAGGTAATCTAACTATTGACATTTATAAATGTGACACTGGGTAAACACACATGTCTGTGAGCTCTAGTAACTTAAGGAAAGTTTTTTAATTATATCTAAAAAGAATAAATGACTACCTAACTAGATAATACCAAATAATGTTAGTAGCTATATTGTGTAATACAGCTACTAACATTATGTGCTTTTAATAAGTTGATTAGTTTATTATGATGTTATTACTATATGTAATAGAAATGTATGTAATAATAGTATATTAGATATTTAAAAACGGGATGAAATTTCTTCCACCGTAATTATTTCAATGATTGTTCAAATTTGGAATGAATTCTTGTATTAAGACTTAGGCACGTGCACCCTTCGGAAATCGCGTTATGTATATTTATATAACATTCATATAACTCGAGCTGTGCTTAGAGCTTAGATAGAGCACGTTCGGTTCGATTCTTGGGTATAGCTTTCATTTCCAAAGCTTTTGTTTTGTCACTATTCTTACTATTAGTTTTTAATTCAATAAAATATAACAATTGAAATATGTTAGGAATTTATATAACAGGAAAAATCTATTTTTGAACTTGGATTTGAATAAAAATATAAATTCAAATTGTAAGCACTGTTTTATTTTACGTGCGATGCTGGGACAGGTCGCTAGTATCTGACAAGTAGGAAGGTAGGTAGGAAGTAACTGGTTGTATGTTATTAATACGATAATAAGGCTGGTTGATTAACGGTAAAAAAAAAAAAATTGTAGTGAGTTCCAAATTTATCCTCACAGACTAACTCTACAGAGGAAACACTGGTACAAATATAGTGTATCTGTTACTTAAGATACAAGACGGATAATTTTTTTCTTACAATGTATGTGATGGGTTGGGTTGGACAGCTTAATGGCGCTTAGGATGCGATAAAGCTATATACCTGCCAGCGTCAGATAAACGATGGTTACCCATCAAGGCAGCAGTTTAAATCAGATCGAGCCGTGATTATTAGAATGCATAAAGTGTACATAAAGCTTAAAAGGTTGTCGAAAAAAAACCAAGTTAGCAATTAAATCGTTTTTTTTTAAATTCAAGTACAGATTTATATTGTGATTACAATAAAGGCTCCGATAAGTTTATTTGTGTTTTTGTAATTTCTTGCTCGGTTCGAAAACGTCGTAAAGACACATGTGTCAATGTATTGTGGTGACGTGATGAGAGATTAAAGCCTTCGCTTCGAGAGAAAAGGCCTTAGCAATAGTGAGGTTATTGCCTTATTTATTTTACTAGCGATCCGACCCGACATCATATGGGTGCAGTGCTGATACTAAGTATACTACAGGATGTCGTATAACACCCACTGTTTTTCAATCTTTAGATAATACATAGTTCTTAATATAAGTGCAAAATATGTATTTATTTACGACATCACCGTAGTAACTTCTAAAATTATCAGTGTCTCTTTACTATATTATCCATGTATTATATACAAAAACCTTCATCTCGAATCACTCTACCTATTAAATAAAACCGCTACAGAATCCGTTTCGTAATTTTAAAGATATAAGCATAAAAAGAGACAGGCACTGATAAGCGACTTTGTTTTATACCATGTAATGATGATGATTAAAACATAAGAAAGAAATCTCATAAAATAACAACTCAAAGTAATTACTTTGAGTTGTTGCAGATTTTCGAAACAAATCATGTTATAAACTTTAGTAAATACACATTTATCTGACTTATTTCATGTTGTTCGTCTATGTGATTTAAAGAGGGTAGTTTTGTAATATTTCTTGTTGTATTTAGTGGTAACACTTCCAAGTCCGAATGACTCATTTCCTTTGGGTAAAATGTTAAAGTTATGTGTTTTTAATCTGGTAATTATTAATATCTCAGTATTTAAGAACAGTGTATAAGCAATCTATATATCTTGAATGTATATATGTAATGATATGAAGATCTTGAGTATCATCACGATTCAACAATTATTTACAGCGTGAATCCTGACTGACTGCTTGCAAATTTCAAAACAGGCAACGTGCCTTTCATCATTGTATAGTCATCTTCGTCTAATGATTATTGTGCTTTTTTATGGTATAGATTAGCGGACGAGCATATAGGCCACCTGATGGTAAGTGGTCACCATCACCCATAGACAATGACGCTGTAAGAAATATTAACTATTCCTTACATCGTCAATGTGCCACCAACCTTGGGAACGAAGATGCTATGTCCCTTGTGCCTGTAGTTACACTGGTTGTAAAAAGTACAATAAACATATTACGTGTAATAATGTGCCATGAACAATATAATCTAATATAACCTTCCCCCCGCCTACCCCTCACGGAACCTTTTAATAAATAAATTGTATATAATTATGTATACATAACTAATACTCACATAGCACTCAGGAATAATGTAGCTTCATTTATGTTTATAATTTAAGTATGGATTACACTGGCTGATTCTAAACAAAAGTGTTGATTGACTAGTACGTTCTCTATAATTATTTTTGTATTATCTTTAACACGCCTTGAGAATCGCCTTGCCATTGGTTGAAATATAAGTTTAAACATAAAAATAAAAAATAATTCGAATAAGTTTATTTTGCCGGATATTTAGTAACTCAATTTTTTTTATTTACGAATCCGTGGTAGATTTTTGACAATCAATAAAACAGTGTAAGTCTTTTATAAATTACCAAAGATATTTTAATTCTAGTAAATGTCGGCGTATAAAAAAAACGTCAATTTCATAGGTGATCAACTGATTCATACTAATGGTTATTATTTATTCTTTAAAAATATATTATATATTTGTATTATAACATATATTCAGACATTATATAAGTATGCCATTTGTTCGCGCCTGCGATTTTTATTTTAATTATATCTATATTATATAAACAACTAAATTTATTTAATTTTAATTAACATTATTTCACCGTATATAAAAACTTTTTTACAATATTCAAAAAGAAAAAGTAATCTATAAAATCGAATGTTCTGTGATCTTCTTTTGTTTTTTTTTCATTCACTTATTAACTACTAATGACAACGTAACAATGTATAATTATATTACAAGAATATCAAGATTAAACTAGTTTTAAAGCAATTTTTTGTTTAATTGAGTTCGAACTCCAGTGTTTAAGTTATAGACACCATGTGTATGGTATATAGCTGTGCCCGCGACTTCGTGCGTATTTGAATTTAACAAAAACGTTATTATTCAGATCACCAGATTTTACTATACCTATAATTCTGTATTAGGCAGCATTTGTTATATTAATTTCTTGATAGGAGCCACCCGACGTGAAAGCATTTTATAAATAATTTTAAAAAAAATGTAGCAATGATTACTCCTTATTAAATCAGCTATCACCAGTGAAAGTCCCGTCAAATTTGGTCCAGGGGTTCCAGAGATTAGCTGGAACAAACATACAGAAAACTTGTAAAAAAAGTTATTTTGGTATATGCACAGTTTATATATATAGACGCATCTAGTAAATAGCAGTTATTTTAACATAGCAAACATATACTTATAGATTTATGTGTAGATATCTTGGTAATAATAAATGACTACATATGGGCACTCGGTCTTAGTCTTTCCAGGAACTCTGAGTTAATTTTCTATACAAGATACAAGTTTTTATACAAAGCGGGAGTCATCTGGCACTGACATATACGGATGGACGAGATATATGTATTATTTTTATACTTCATCGCGCAAAACATATAAGTACTATATAGGTAACTATTGTTAGAAATATTACTTTATGTAATTCATATTTTGTTAGTGTATCCAATTTCATGAAAGTTTCGATTTTAAAACGTCATTTTGGCTTTCAAAAATAATACAAGATGTATTCCCGCGCAAGAAAATTATTAAAAAAAAAAACAAAAGAGAGTCGCTCGTCGAACGACAATATATTTTTGTTAGTTCGATTTTTAACTTCAGGACAATAATACGTTATAAAAATAAAACAAATAATAAATAAATAATCTTTTACTGGTGTATTCGTTACTATGTAAGTAGATGTGACTTCTAATTATTATTTATTTGCAAGATAAAGTCGAAATCATTTCAATATTGCTCATTGAATGTCAATAATCTACAAGTTTTTGAAGAGAAAGAATTATATAAAAATATTGTTGTGTGCTCCTTAACTACGAGATTTCTATCTATTCGTTTGTGATGATTAGGTGATATTTATTTTAATATCTTCTAACAGACACCATAATTATGGCTTATTTTTTGTCGGTTACCATGACAACGGTTTTAAATAAATAAATAAAAATGAGACAACATCACATACATTACTCTGATCCCAATGTAAGTAGCTAAAGCACTTGTGTTATTGAAAATCAGAAGTAACGACGGTACCACAAACATCCAGACCCAAGACAACATGGAAAACTAATGATAATCTACATTGACTCTGCCGGGAATCGAACCCTGCACCGAAAACCGGCGTACACACCACTCGACCTCTGAGGTCGGTTTTAATAAAGATATGTCAAAATCAAACATAGCTAAAGAAGCGTATGAATTATGAATATCATTCGTACATGGCATATTTGAAGTTGATTTTGTATTCACTTTCGTCTTCTGTTCGTATGCAAAAATCTAGAAGACTTCAGATTTTTTGTAATAGGCAGCATCAGAAACAATCACGATTTAAACACACACACACACACATGCAATTGAGCCTATGGGCTGATCGCATTAAATCTAAGCAACTTAAATACAACTAAATTACTACACACTAATTGACTATGATAAGATTAAATAATGGTCCCAATTTTTACACGAAAGACATCTGATGATTTGATCCAAAGTCGCGGCAAAAATGACTCGAATTCGTGGTCCAAGCATGGACAATTGTTTCTTGAAATCGATATCGCAACGAGTACTAGTAAAAAAAAATTACAAGAATCACGATTTAAGCACTTACTTCCACATAATTCAGAAACCTGTAGCTATTTTGGAGCATCGGAAGCAATACCGTAACAAGGGTTTATGCGATGAACTGATAGTTGGAAAAAATTTTCGCGTTTTTTCTCACGTGAAGTGGGGGTGGATGAATGAGATTCACCTGTATCGAAATACCCATTAAAAGTGGTAGGGGGTGGTGGTAGGGGGTTTAACGGGATTGCTTAAGGCATGCTAGGCATGAACTGGACTAATCCAAAATTATATTATTGATATTATAATCTTATATCAAATAAGAACGCCATTTGCAAATACCATCGACAAACCTTTCATGAAAATGTTCAATATAAGTTTTTAATCAAAATCTACCACCGGTTCGGAAAGTAGATTCTACCAAGAAGAAGAAGGCAAGAAACTCAGTAGTTACTCTTTTTTTACATTTAAAAACATTTAATCATACCCCAACACACTATATACAACTTACATACAATAAAATTGAGCAATGGTCAGTTTTTTTAAGAAAAAGTTTTCGTTTGCAATCTAAATATAACTTATGTGTTAAATACTTTGACAGATTTTTTTTAGGTTTAAATATAAAAATAACCTTAAGAAATAATTACGATGTATTTTTTTCTTTTCAAGTTATAATTAGTAATAAACGAACGCAAAGTGAGCGATTAAACCTGAGAGTTTAAAATTTTTATAACTTATTTGTATTTGTTGTAAAAAGTTAAACAATTAACAATTCCAAGGGTACAAAAAGTGGCTGTAACAGAAACTGTGATCGACCGGGCACCAAACTGGGACCACCGGTTTGAGGTGGCGGGATAAATTATTATATAGTGCAAAAACACCCTTATGTTTCCTTTCTAAGAAATCCGTTAACCGACACGCGTCAAAACTCAAGATGTACCGGTCGAAGTTTTTAACGAAATATACTAATATTTTCTCTTTTAATCTATTATCAAGACTGATTTTCAACTTTATTGTTGTGTTAATAAAACGTTTTTTCCCATTTGTGTTTTTCTATGATTGTGTGCGTTGCAATAAATTACTTTTGTGTTTTTATTGTATTGAAGTATATAATAGTTTTTTACGTCGACAGTAATTATTGTATATGCTTTAATTATTATTTATTAAATAAATAGTAATGGGTTTACTCGGGCTTACTCTACCGTAACGACATTTTATTGTATATAGTAAATAGGTTGTTTCATTATATTATTTATACATATGTGATATTAAATATATTTTTATTTGTGGCTATTAACTAATTAATATATTTTGCCAAGACAAACTTTTAAACGCAAGATTATACATATCAAACGGTTTATTTAGGAATATGTTAATTTTGAGGCAGGATATATATATATATATTTGTAAGTGATTGACATGAGCTAAGGTACAATCTGCTTTCCGTAAAGGTGGTGGTAGTAGCATCTTTCTTAAATGCCGATAAAAGTTAATTGTATTTTGAACACTTTAGATATGTGCGCATTGCATTTTCTATAATTTTCTAAGTACAATCTTAAAAATGTAAATTTATCAAGACTTCAATTTAATTCATAGTCAAAAATCCGCTTCAGAAAAAAAAATCAAATATATAATCGTAAAAGAACCGGCAACATTACATCAATTGGATTTTATGTTTCCAATCCAATCATCAAACGTCAGCTTATAGTTTTTGATTGGAAATAAAAGGGCTTATTTATTTATTTATTTAACAGTTTATTAAAATTTGCCAGATACAGTACAGATACAAATATATAAGTCACAGGAAAGCAAAATTTAAAAGGTATGCTTATCCCTATAAGAGATTTCTTCCAGCATACCCAGAAGAGTGAGAATAGACAGAACAGTGAAAGGTAGACAGGCAAGAGTTTACAATTACAAAATAAAACTAAAACAAATACTAAACTAAAAATGAGAAATATATATATAATACATTAAAGTTTACATATATAAATGCTTATAATATACATACATATAAATACATATGCCAAAATTAGGAGACTGATAAGAAATGCTCTTTTAACTTCTTTTTAAAAATGTGAATTGAATTAGAAGTGCGAATCGTGCACGGCAGAGCGTTCCACAAGCGCGCTGCATGCACTGTGAAAGCGGAGGTGTAAAAATTAGAATTATGAGAAGGGATTTGTAGTAGGAGCTGGACATTAGGACGGCAAGGAGAACCAGGAGGATGCAAGAACTTGAAACGTTCTCGAAGGTAATTGGGATATAAGGGATTAAAAAGTATATTATAAAGGAGACATAGAACGTGAGTATCCCTGCGAAGACGTATAGGAAGCCACTTGAGTTCAGCTCGGAATCTAGAGACATGATCAAATTTGCGTAGACCAAAAATGAAGCGGATGCATAAATTTTGTAGCCTCTCAAGTTTATCAAGCAGTTCTTCAGTAGCGTCAAGAAAACAGGAATCAGCATAATCTATCAGAGGAAGCAAAAGAGATTGAACAAGAAGAGTTTTTGTTTTTGTA
Organism: Vanessa cardui; assembly: GCF_905220365.1. Classification (NCBI taxonomy): domain Eukaryota; kingdom Metazoa; phylum Arthropoda; class Insecta; order Lepidoptera; family Nymphalidae; genus Vanessa; species Vanessa cardui. The sequence continues at coordinate 10,602,201 of NC_061138.1, read as the reverse complement.
GGAAGGAAATATTGAAGAGGTTTAAGGGAGTGAAAGGAGAAATTAATCTTTTTACTTACCTCATTGATATGCTTGGACCAGGACAGGTCACTACTGAAAAGAAGACCCAAATTTTTGGCATGCTCGGTATAATTGATTGGTATGCCGTTATATGCTAAAGGAGGAATGCTATTTAAAGAGAGACATTTATGCATATACCGACTTCCAACAATTAATGCCTGCGATTTTGCGGGATTCACGACAAGGCCAAAACTGTTAGCCCAATTGTGAATCCGTTTGAGGTCTTCGTTTATACCAGTAATAGCCGTAGTAACATCCACAACACTAAAGTGGCGATACAATTGTAGATCATCTGCATAAAGATGAAACTTAGAAGAAATTACCGCTGATATAGTATCAATGAAGACAGAAAATAAAAGAGGGGATAGCACACTGCCTTGAGGAACGCCCGAATTAAGCGCGCTCCAATTTGAGCTTAATTCACCCAACTGAATGCACTGCGAGCGTCCTCGAAGATATGATTCAAACCAGATACACGCAGAGGATGACACGTTTAAAGATCGTAAAACGCATAAAAGAACATCATGATCTACCGAGTTAAATGCATTGCTAAAATCAAGCAATACAACTACAGTAAGTTGACGATTCTCCATAGCGTATCGAATGTCCTCCGTAACCTTTAGAAGCGCTGTAACCGTGCTGTGACCAGCTCGAAAACCAGACTGCCAAGGGCTCAGGAGACGATTAGACACGAGGTAAAACGCCAACTGTTCGTGAATGATATGTTCCAAAACTTTAGAAAGGAAAGGGAGGATTGAAATTGGTCTATAGTGTGAAGGAGAACTAGGGTTAGGTATTTTAGGTAGAGGGATAATGTGAGCATTTTTCCATACTGACGGAAAAGTGCAGGTATATATGGAGTAATTATACAGATGCGTCAGGACAGGAAGGAGCTCAGAGAGAATAGGGAGAATCATTCTGGAACAAATCGAATCACTACCAATTGCAGCTGATTTAATCGATGATACATGTTTCTTTACATCATCTTCGGTAACTGGCTGAAGAGAGAAAGAAGAACATTGCGGTAATACATGTTTGGACAAGTCCGAAATAGTATTTGATTTAATTACATCGTCCAAAACAATAGGGGATGTAGAAAAATGTGAATTTAAAGCATTGAGATCCACTAAATTGTCACCAGAAACGGGAACTTTACCAACACCGAAAGTTTTTAGGAAATTCCAGACCTGTTTACTGTCAGAATTATGAATAGTGTCGTGGATGTATCTACGCTTCGCTTCACGACATAATTTGTTGCATCAATGGGCTTAATGTGATAGTCGAAACGAATGTACTTACCACTATTCTAATCGAAGATAGACAAAAGACATTATATGTATATTTCATTGACTAAGACTCTGCTACATTATGCACAAAAGAGTTCTTGATTAATATGTCTTTATACAACTGACCTACCCCGGCTTCGCATGAGTGCGTAATTAATTATTAATAAATAAATATATTATTGATGTATTTATTATAAAATGCCCTGCTAAAATGCCGGTATGCCCTCTAGCACTTCAGTAATATATCTTTATACATTTTTTAAATTGGATGATTACTTCCGTAGATTATTCCCTAAGTATAAACAATTTTTTATTGCTTTATAATTTAATTTTAGTTTCATTTAAATTGCATTTTTTCATGAATACATAAAGAATTATTATTCTTCAATATCTCGAAATTTTGTATCTGTAGTAACTGATATTTAAAACTTATACGTTTAAAAATAAATATATCTGTATATTCTGTTTATTTTTTTTACGTTTATATAAATTTGTGATATATATTTTAAGACTAAAAAGTCTGAATACATACATTAAATAAGGATAAATTGAAAACATATTATTGAAATTTAAATTTAGGTTGGTATATTATATAATAATGATTAATTATGAATAATATAATTAATACCTCTCTACAAGTAAATAAACTTTTCCTTAGTTATTATGTTACCCTGGTACTGATCGGATCACAGTATTGATACACTATATATACATGTAAAATATATGTTACATGTTCAATTAAGGAAAAAACACATATATGTAGATTATTAAATACATGCTAATTTTAAACACAATATGCAGGTATCCTTACAATGTTTACGATATAATTGACGAACACAAATAAAGTAAGTAAAATATAATTGACACTTGTCTACTTCACAAAGTTAATAGTTTGTTAAAAAAATCATTAATAAATAAGGCATATTATTCAACACTAGATTAAACATATCTTTTTGACTTACAAACAGCATGTATAATATTTAATTGTATTTAACTGACATTACACTATTTCATATGTTGAAAAAGAGTAACTACTGACTTCCTCGCCGGTTCTTCCCGAATTATTCTTCATCGAAACCGGTGGTAGCTTTAGGTTTAACATAGTCTGTTACATGCCTCTCCAAAATTATTTATAGAAGGCTACTTCAATAAAGCATTTTTGATTTTGAACACCTCAGCACAATATTATGGCAAAATGAATTAATTGCAGCGTATAAACGCTATATACATGCATTCCCTTGTTTTGTTCTGTTGTCTGTTTCATTGTGATGATATTTCTCACGACCCTGCACGCAGTAATTACATAGAATATAATTTTATGGCTGCTTTTTATAGGGGTATGTAGATGGAATTTTTCAGATTGATTAATTTCAGACAATGGTAGAGATATAGGTAGGAATGTAATTTAAATGACCACTAACCTGTACATACTTATCGTATATATGTAGATAATATCAATTATTATGTAAGAATGAATTTTTGCGAAGTTATTTTTACTGCGATTCAATATTTAAAAAAAAATAAGTATTTAAAGTCAGTGTGGATCACGTCTTCTAAGAAAACGACTGGCCCGAACGCCAGCAAAGATCTGCTGATGTTCGATGAAATATTAGAGATTCAAAGACGATAATGAAGAAAAACAAATTTAAATTAATTGCTTTAAATATTATTATATTAATTTGAATATATTTATGATTTTTTAGTTAGGTGGTCGAAAAAATGGGCGACCTGATGGTGAGCGCTCAGCACCGCCCATAGACAACGGCGCTGAAAGAAACATTAAGCATTAGTGACATTGCTCTTTAGCAATGTCACTAATGCTTAATGTTTCTGCACCGTCAACCTTGGGAACTAATATGTTATATCATTTATGCCTGTAATTATCAACCTTGAGAACTAATGTGTTTTATCATTTATACCTGTTAATACACTACATCATCCTTGAAACCGGAAAAAACAATACTGAGTATCGTATCTATACCCAGTACATATAGTCATATAGCCCTAACCAAATATAACAATGAAATTGAAAAACTGCTTTTGAATATCCTATTCTTTACTTCCAAATGATTTAAAGGATCAAAATCATTCAGTCATCTATTGGGTATCATTGAGCGTTATTGATTTTCGTTCTTAATTCAAATTCGACAAAACTAACCCTTCGAAGGCTCCTCAATTGAGTGCCGGTTACATCTCAGCGAGCTAAAACATTCGCGCCGCACGGCTGTTCTCCTGTTCTCTTGACCGTCGCTCGGGCTCCGAACATTCTACAGGTCGTTTTAATTGTCCTTATGTTTTATTCATAAAAAGCATTCCAATAAATGAATTTGATTTGACATCTCACTCACTAATAGATTTATATGCGCTGAGAAGCCGTTTGCATACATTTGTATCCGAAATAACTGCACGTGGGCGTTACGTACCGTGATTAGCATACAGATGGGGGAGTGGGTTTGATTCTTGCTTTTTAGAAAGTTGTAATGATATTTATTATGACAGTCGTAATGCCGACTGGTCTATGATTTATTTAAATGGCTCCTTGTACGGGTTATAACAAGTTCGTTTCGTCTTTGTCTCTCAAATGGATTTAATCGGAGCGCGAGAGGGACAAGTTAAATAGGTATTATGTTTGAAACCTTGGGACTTGTTAAACACTAAGTGGTACAATGCTTTATATCTCGCAAAGTACAGCGTTTGGAGTTGTTGAAAATTATTCTATTCTAGTGTATTGTGTTAAAGGTTGCTCGCTACAATAATGTTTAAATCAATTCGACACGTCGATGTAAGCGAATCGATTTTGTTTAATTTATGATATATTATTATTCTTTACATCTTTAAAATAGATTATCTGTGGAAGGGAAAACTTTCGGAGATGACAAGTGCAAACTTGAAACCTTTCTAAACACTAAAAAATTTGGCGCTTTATTCGATAATAAGGCTTTGCGTAAACCCAACTGGATCCATTCATCATCATCCGCTAAGCAACTATAGTTATTTTTGTTCAGTTTGAATTTTAAGGGACATACTATCTTCCCAAGTCCACAAAGTTCATGGTGCATTGGTATCATAGGAATAGTTTATATGTATTATGGAACATACATGAATGAAAGACAAAAGAAAAAACCGACAAGAAACTACCTATAATATTTTTTTATTTATTTTACAGATTTAATTATCACATGTATAATGAAATTATATTTTAAAATATAGTTTATGTTTTAAATACATAATTATAATCTGATTATTTTTTTAGGTAATGTACCTACTTAAAATTTTATGTACATTAAAATTTACAATAAATTGTTAATTAAATAATAAAAATTTAATTCCGGATTAAATGATTGTTCGCGTTCAAATTTGCGCACATTTGTAAAACCAATAAATTCTAAAACGTAACTACATACGTCTAAGTTTCTCATGATATGTATTTTAAATTGCAGATATATCTAATTAAAATTTTACTAAGTTGTAATATATAAATGTAGTCTGTAATCCAAGTATTATGTTCGAAGCTATTAAACTGTTTGTTAATCAATTACACCGAAAACGATACAACTTGATCTTAGCGTATACTAATAACTATTATTACGTATTGATTACAGAGTAATTTGAATACAGATAATTTATGTATTTTCTACATAAGTAATAAGTATATAGAATATTTAGTGAGCTAGTTAGTATAGTTACTAACCTATTTGGATGGCACTAAAAGGAGTTTTGTTTTCTTTTAATTTAATTACACTTACATTACTACTCACATATAATTTTTTTTATGAAATATTTAATACTATATATTATTTTTATGAAATATATAATACCCACTTTGATCTCACATGGCGTTTCCTTTTCTGAACCGGGATAGTGTTTAATTTAACTATCAGTAAGTGTAATTCTCCTATATTGAAAAAGAATAAAGAAATATTAAGGAATCTTCTCGGTAAAATCTACTTCCCGAACCGGTGGTAGCTTCACTTAATTGTTAAATGACGATTCAAAAGTGCTTGTAAAAGCCTACTTGAATAAAGTTTATTTTGATTCTTTGATTGAATTTGAATTTGAGTTTATGTGCTTTGTGACAGAAGTACACTGGCTCACCCTTCAAACTGGAACACAACAATTCTAAGTATACTGAACGGTAGAATATATGATGAGAAGGTAGCTACCAATACAGGATTGCTCAAGTCTCCAAGAGACTACGTTGGAAAGGGTCATGTGGATTATAAGAGTACATTTTTATTTGTGCACTGTGCCCTGTGAAATTAGCTAGTCATTGAGAATATTTGTATTAAAGAAATGTGCTCTTTCTCCTTGCACACAACAATCATTATTTTCAAGAATAACGTCAAAACTCATGATTATAGATTTAGCGTATACTAACGAAGATTTTTGAAGGTTGTGAACAGATTATCTTCTAATCGGGCAAGATATATAGTAATAATCTCTAAGCACAGTTTTGTCACTACAAAACAGTAATCATTTCAAGGAAATGTATCAAAAAATTAAAAACTTTTGACTAGGAGACTACATAAATGGCAGATTGTCCTACAAAGGTTTCCTCAGGATGATTTCTTTCATCAATCGTAATGAATTTGAATTACAAAGATCTCACTATCTTCTACGTCTGCAAAAGTTAATAAAATGTATTCTTATAACTTTATTATCTTGATATAATTCTCATGTGGGAACTGGTTATAGATTTTACAACTATACACTTCTATATAGTCTTTAACTCAGGTCCTAAAGATAAGAACTAACTTTTAAAAAGTGTGAATGTGTGGCAATAAAATGTCTATAAATTTTTTATTAAAGTGATTTCGATCTAATCGCTTTAAAAGAAATATTTATCATTTTCAGATTCATTTGTGTATAATATTTTCAATGATTGTTGTTCCACCATACCTACTGAATACTTAAAACGGTGAGACCAAAACTGGTCGGGTTCAACGTTCTTTACTCATTAGTTTTTGATCACAGCCTCCCAAAAACATAAAGCTACAACCCACTTTCTTCGTACAGTTGAAATTTGACTTCAATATCAAGGAATAAGGTCGAATATCGTATGACGTTAGCGACTAGAGATTTTTTTCATTTTACGGTCACACAACTGGTTCTCTACTTTAAGACGGTCGAAATGATAAAATTCCTCAGTCGGGTACCCAAAGATTAGGAAATTCTTCTAAACTATAAGTTTGAAATGTTTATAGACATGGCCCGCGGCCGGTTTCTGTAGCTATTATGAACGATAATTTTCGGTTGAATGTTAAAATGGAATGCTTAGAAGCCTTCGATGGACGTTCTCATGCTTCTTTTGAAATTGCTCTAATAATCTCCCTATTGCTATTAATAAAATTATTAATAAAACGTATCATGTTTTAACACAATTACATAACTGACAACGTTTGATAAGGCTGCTTTTTAGTTGTTATATTTTTTTAAGTAACGGACTATACACGTCCCACTATCGAGGTGTTTTCTGACGAAAATATATTAGAATATAAGTTATAGGATGCAAGCCCCTGACTCATCACACAGGCAGGTTTCCTCGCGAATTATAATCTCTCTCGACTAAATAACGAAATATAAAATTTTGCGTGTTAAAGTAATTATTTACATTTATAATTGGGGTTTTTTGTGTGTGCGTTCTTTACATACCGAGCGATTAACGGTAAAATATATTTTTTTTATAGAATTATGAACAGTTTCGAGCAAAAACGAGCGAGACGCGCTTAAAACTATTAACGCATGTCCGTATGTAAACCTTGTAGTTTTACAATATTAGTGTTTCGATTTCAAAAACAAAATAATTTGATTTGTTGTTGAAGTCTTGTGTGATTTCATCCACGGTGACTATTGACATATATTACGTACTCTCAATGTTAGCATACAGGGTTTGTTTTGTTTTCAGTCTGACTTAGCTCACAATAATTGCTAATTGGAATATATACAATACAACTTATATTTTAATTATTTTTGTTTAATGTTCCATAATATCGAATCGGGACAATGTCCTGTAAGGTTATGAATACAATTCTGCATTATAAATAAGTAAATAATTTAAAAAAAATACTAACTATCAACGTCGTCGTATATAGTATATTAGAGTTCACAGATGCATGTAATAAAATACTAAATTGCAAAATTTTGATTAAAAAAACAATGACGTCGAAGCAGATCTAACAGCTTCACGTGCATTCCGAGCCACGTCTGAGTTAAAACTGTCAAATGTTTGGGGGAAACATCTGGGAAGAATTCTTAACAGAAAGTCTCAATATTTTTAGTCACACTATTGTGATTTGAACCTAGGACCTCGTAAACTACAGTCTCTTTAGTCTCTTCAAGCAACGAACAAGGCAGCATTTTTTTTACTTTAGAAAATTATTTCTTCATTAAATCTGTTTATAATTTAAATTAACAATAGCAATACAAAAACTATATAGTCATTTTAGGTGCGTTCAACTATAAAATCAGGACATGCCAGTGGGTCTCCTGATGGTACTTGGTCAACAACGCTAAAAGACATTAGGAATTTTTATAATAAGCAAATAAATTGCATATTTTAAAGAGTATTTCGTCAGCAACATCCGAATATTGACAAAACGATGTATTGATCGTATCGATGTACGAGATGATATCGAATAAAAACATTAGTATGGACGATACGAATTACGAATTTACTCGTGAGAGAATGTCAAGTGGAAAGATCTCCGATTTGCATTGAATAGATTTAAAAATAAAATATTCTACGGACGCAAAACAATCGAGTTTGGTCATTTCGAATTCTTTGTGTGTTAATCATCGCGTTAGAAATTATTTTGTTTAATGAAATACGAGACAGATATTTAATGGTTTTGTGTGGGCGTACGAATTATACAGGTGACCCAAGAGAAACTCCCAAGCGGAATATGACAGCATCAAATATAGTTATTATAAACTATTGTCGACCTCAAATAACGAGTTTCTATACATCATTTTTTTTTAATAAATAGAATGATTGGAGGAGGTTTTTATATATAATACAGGTATATATTAGTAAAGAAAAACTGATAATTTTAGAAGTATCTACTGTGATGTCCTATCATTGCACCAGTGCGAAGACGGGGCGGGTCGCTAGTATGTATATTTCTTAAGTTAACTTATTTTTTGAGAGAGGATTTGGTCGTAATTTATTTGAAAGGTTTCATAATATTCTTAAAGAAATATATTAACGCTAATAGCTTCTATATTTATATTTATCGAAATCATCAATACATTGTTAAAAATATTGTGTATAAACAAGATAACAAATTATTCTCCATTAGTTTAAGAATTTAGCCAAACAGATATTCGAATAGGAACATTTTAGCAAAGCAATGTTGACTTTATCTAATGTAAATACAATGAAACAACTAATTGTTGGTCTGAGGTTTTATTGTCTAGTCGGCCATTAGGTGCAACTTGCAAATTGTTCAAATTCACACTTTGGTACTCGAAACGCCCACGGTCAATGAACACTATTCAAAATACGATACGCCAACGAACGTCTCTTTAGCGGTGACCTGCAAAACATATTCATTAAATAAAAATACTGTGTAGCTTTCAAACAACAAATTTAATTTTTCGTCTGAATTTAACCACGATCTTCAAATATCACACTTTTACTTAAATACTTTACCGGAAATTATAAATGTTTTATATTACCCATAGCTCAAAGCGACTTCGAAAATAATGTCAAAACTTACCAAATAAAAAAAGTTGCACGTTAAACACAATATCATAGATTGATTTAAATAAAATGTGATATGGATGAATCGTTGATACTGTTATCAAATTAATAGTGAACGTCAAAAATTCAATTTAAGCAAGAATCTAAACGTCCGTTACTATTACGAAAAATATCATTAATATTTTGGTTGTCAGCGAATGTCTAGATAGCCCGCAAATAGTGATGACTTACGTGCTCAAATTTGACAGACACAGATTATAAAATTTCTAATGTCAATTATAAATGTTTTTTAATTAGACATGGAACCTTTCGTGAATCCTTAATTGAATTTTAGACTACTCGACAAACATTTGGATATTGCGATTGAACAGAAACCATTTCTTTGGCTGGCTTCCTGCAACACGCTGGCGTCATTTCACAGGACGGCTGGTGAGCACAGCCCGGTATGGCTCCATAAAGAATGCAATTACCACTTATAGCCCGCGTTACACATGTAGGAATCATGAAACAATGAGGTTGGTGCCGACACGTCAACTTCTCCTTCGGCTTAACTTGCGTACCGACATGTTCTTTTGCCGTTAGAGTTATGTATTTCCTCGAGCACAGTGGTAGCTTTGTGCATTTAGGGTGGTGGGTACACGACCCAGTCGGTAACTCTTTACTCTTAGCAGATAATAAACACTCCGGCAAATATTGACACATAGGTACGTGCACGCACGAGTTCTGCAACTTGGGATCGTACTGTACTTTGTAACAACCATGGACCACCTCGCAAGGTGGTTCGTGATTGCAGATACTTTGTATTATTTTCTCTGTCTTATATTCTGGCAAATACTCTTGTACGTCTGTGTATGGTGGATGGTACTGACTTGCTTGTTCGTAGCTTTTGGTCCTGGATCGTTTTATTTTTCGACACATTTGGACGAAGCTCGACTTCTTGGTTTGCGTTACTGGCCACAAGTTTCCTTGAACGTTACTTTTGGGTGGCGGTAAATTAAGACAACCGTTGATTAAAATACAAGGGGGATTGTGAATACACAATATTTCGCCATTATATTTTTGAGAGACGGCTTGTGTTATAGCGTCATGGTCTTCTTGGCAGGGTTTTTTGTCATTTTTTGATCGATTCTTTTTTTTTTTTTTTGAATAACATTTGCAAACAACTTTTGGTTCCTTACTTTTCTTCTTTGAAGAGTTACTCGTTTGACTCGAATGTGGATGACAACGATTATATCTATTGAGATTTGGTTCATCTATATTAGAGCCTGTGTTTAATCGAGGGTCATACTTTTCACAGTTTTCAGGACTACATTCGTGGCTTGGTTCATTAGGAGGCTGCATGCAATCACAACTTTTTGATTTATTAATTTTGCTTTTCATTTTACGAGCAAAAGTGTCCCAGAATGATGAAGAACTAGAAGGCATTTTTAAAGAGTTTTCAGACGCACACGCTGAACACTTCGCCTGACAGGATGATGTCGAGAAGACTTGCAAGGGTTTCATTTGAAATTTGGAAGGATACTGTTGTTCATGATTTTTTAAAAGGTCAGATTTCAAATCATTGAGTAATTTTTCCTTTTCAAAGCTTTTTTTCATCCTTTTCAGAAATAATTTGTATTGTTGTGTTGTGCACGGTTTCATGTTCTCAAACTCAGATTTGGATGATGTATTTAAATCATTAATATCTGTGGCATTATTTTTAAATATTTCATTTAACTTAGATAGTACTTTATCGTTATTTGTTACGAATGGAAAACCTTGAATATTATTCTCTACATTTCTCTTCTGCTTTCTCAGAAAAATTTTGAACTTATGCATATTGATATTTTCGAGATCAGATTTAGACGATATGATCAAATCATTACTTTCATCTGTGCCATTGTTTTTTGACATTTCATTAAATTCATTTAAAGGTATCTTATCATTATTTGTTATGAATGGAAATCCCTGAATATTTTCACGTACGTTGTTCTTATTTTTCGGAAACTTTGAGGTCTTGTTAGGATTTATACTTTCAAGCTCAGATGTTGATGATAAATTTAAATCATTACTTACATCAATGTCGTTGTTTTTAGAGTCTTCATGAAAGTCTGCTGTCACCTTATCCTTGTTGGATGCAAATGGGAATCCCTGTATTTTTTCCTCTACATTATAAACAGGCTGAACAGAATAACCTCTACGATGCTTACAGCCACGTTTAACACGCCGATGCTCACAATTTGAAAAAGATGCTCGTTCACAACCTTTTGTAACATGCTTCGTGGCTTGATCTTCTTTAACGATTGACATGTGCTTCGTACAATTGTTGCGACGTCTTAAGACGTTCGATAAACATGGCACAGCTTTGTTTGTTACAATATGTTTTGAGTTAACGTTTTGTGTACAGTATGCACTAGTTTGGTCTCCATGATTTTTGTTAATGTTATTCAGGGTTAATTTTTTATACAATTCATTTGATTTCGTTTCTTCATTTTCCATTCGATCATTAATTGATGATGATTTTTTATTTTGTTTCCTCACATCAGCTGTTTTCTTTTTGTTTCTGTTCACAGCATTATATAATACGGAGGTCAGCTTAGCATGGTCATTAAATAGTTGCTTATTATGTTTAGTGTGACTAGCTCTTTCATTTATTAGTCTGTGATTGCCACTCTTTGAAGCTATGATTGGAATTTTAGGCGGACTCTCGAAGTCTGAGCTGTCCGAATGCCTTTCAAGATGGTCGCTATTGCAATTTATCAAAAACTCGTCCAAATTTATTTCGCGCATTTTCGAAGTTATTTAAGATTCCTTTCAACGGAGATTGGCATGTCGACTTTTTTCATTTCAGTTTAGTGTTTTAAAATAAATTTTTGATCACATCTTCATTTTGGTTTGTTCTCTGTAATGACAGGTTTCGTTTTTCTTATAAATTTTGACATATTCATTTAATTCTAAAAAGGTATTACGATTCATATTTAATTATAAAATATTGAATAATTGCGAGTACAATTTTTTTATTGTTATATTCTAAATTTATGTTTTATAGGAATAATTAATAATTTTAATTATTATTTTTTTGAATTAAGTCCATTATAATTACGAGCACGACCTAATTACTCGATTCTATAGAACTCATAGTGTATTGTTTCAACAAGAATAGTATGCAGAACCGTTACGACTTCACGGGGTGATGTTAAAACAATGAGCTAGGGTCTGCGTGTATTATTATTATATAAATTAAACGCTGAATTAATATGCAGAGGTGATACGTCATGCTGGAAACGGCGAGTATTGAATTGGAACTATAGTTAGATGGAATAGTCTTGATCATACATCAAACAGGATTGTCAAATAAATGTTGAAAAAGAGTCTACTACTATCTACTTTCCGAACCGGTGGTAGCTTCATTAAAAATAGTTGTTAAATGACTGCTTGAAGAGCCTACTTGAATAAAGTATATTTTGGTTTAGATTTTTTTGATTTTCAATGCTTTCATTACATATACATTAATAATCTATAGATAATTAGTCAAATTGTAATTCATGTACATATATTTTTATTTTTATATCGACATATTATTTCTTAAATGACAATTCAAAAGTGCTTGAATAAAGTATAATTTGATTTGATTTGTTTGTTTCAGAAACGTGGTTAAAATGTTAAAACGTGGTTGATACAAAAATAATAATATATACATATGAATTATAACAGAGCACTATTAATATTTATGTTAAAAATAATTATAATCAATTTAAAATTTATATTAATAATGGCAAGCAAGCATAGATAACATATCTAATATGATTACAATACATAAATAATTCATGCTTTACAACCTACACGTTTCAACTCTCAAGATCGATCATCCGCTGTATAAAACTAAGCTACACGTCACACTAAAATAATAGGAAAGAAAAAAAAAACACCGCCGAGTTGAATGCCGAAGCATTTTACGTTTTAGAAATAATGAATCGCCCGAAAGGGTTCATATAAATGTAATAGGGGTGCAGCCCTCTGTAATCATAGGTGATCTGAGGTTCTCTCTTTTTTATACTATAAATTAAATGCGGGATCGCTATTAAGTTTCGGACAAAGCCCGAGTTTTTGTCGGACACTGTATTCTCCTTTTTCAAATTTGGTACCCCAATAACTCAGATGGATGTGTCGCGGGTTCGATTCTGATTGCGTTAATTATATTGTTTCTTTTTTATTTTTTATACTTAGGTGAAAAATAAAATTGTGAGTAAAATTACTAGAAGATGATGTAAAAAAAATGTTTGGACACGTATATTTTTTCATAAAAATTCATTATTTTTCTATTTTGTTTCAGATTTTGGTGTTTGTGGTGTATGATAATATACTTAATAAAATAACACTTTTCAGAACCATCCTCTTAGATTAGCAAAACCAACCATTTTAATATTTTCTAGATAATCACAGAAACATCTAAGTACTATTTGATTACGGAATCCGATTTCCAATCAAGATTTTATGTTAGATAATAACATCAGTGTAGAATCTAAGAACCAAACGCATAGAAATGGTGCACCTAATATTTAGTAAGAAAATTATGGTTTATAGATTTATGAATACTACTTACGAGGTAAAGATAGATCTGTAACTATGTTGCCAACTCCGCAAAGTTATCATCCTTCCTAAATTAATAAGGCTGGTTACTCGTTTCTATAAAAAATATACTACAGAATTTGTTTATTTACGATATCACATTAGTAACTTCTAAAATTATCATTGCTTCTCTACTATGTTGTACATGCATTATATATAACCCGTTCCTGTGGAATCACTCTATCTATTAAAAAAAGCCGCATCAAAATCCGTTGCGTAATTTGAAATATCTAAGCATACCTATGGACGTACAGCGGTAAGCGACTTTGTTTTATACTATGTAATGATAATGAAGGCAATAAGTACAGGATTATATATTATACTGTAATTATTTATTAATTAGTAAATTTTATTTATTAATAAATTAAATTTAAACTTTCCAGTTCAGATAGATTCTATCGAATACTGATAAGAACGGTTAAGAAACTCAATGGTTACTCTTAATTACGTTGTTTTTATATTTATGAAATATTTTATGCAGGTGATAAATTTTCTAAATAATTATTCTTTATTATTAAGAACTGACAAATTAAAACGAAACGTAAAATAATAATTATTGCTATTAGGAAAAAAATAATAATCGAAAACCGGTTCGTATTCTACGCATTTTTTTTTAATTTAATCTTTAGAATTTTTTAGCCGTAAATATACCGGTTTTTATACATCATAAGTGAACTTCAATCATTATAATTTACTGCATTTCAATGTACATAAGTGAGACTGACCTTGAAAATAAACTGCAAACATTTTAAAAAACATTCGAAGAACTCATCACGTCGCCAGATTCTAATATCGTCCTTATATTCAAAGTAATACAGGTTGTTATAGCTTGCGTAAACCTTTTGTTATCCAGGAAGGATTATAGGCCACATGTGTCCAAACGTGTTATTAAAACGAACCAGATTTCATACAATTGAAACTTTTTTATATGGATACCCCGCAGCGATCAGCGTTCCATCTAAAACAATGTTTAGGTCGGCGCCACACAAACGAGCTAATCAAGTTTTATTTTATTTATCATCGACAAAATACCCATTTTACTTAGTTCGTTAACATTAATTAAAACGTCCTATCTATAAAAATCGACACTTTAAATATTCGTAAACTAGCTGGGGCCATGATTTCGTATGCTTTTGAATTCAACAAGAATGTTATTGTTGTAGCCTAAGTTACATGAGTTTTCTGTCAGTGATAGTCCCATTGAAATCGGTCCAGCCGTTTCAGAGCCGGAACAAATAGAAAGACAGATAGACACAAATTTTAATACCATGTATACATGTAGTCCCTGTATATATATATAGTATATGTATAGTTACCTTACCTTATTTAAATACTACAAACAGTCATTCCAATTTCGTTATATGTATAGATATAGAAGATACGAATTAAAACGACATTCTTACGTCGGCCGAATCCGTATGTGGCTCAAATATACCAAAATATTGCAACAGCAGTGCAATGAGGGCGAATCAGCGTGTGCACGGTCAGTGTAAATATTTGTCATCCTTGATTGATGTTTAACTAAAGTAGACGATAAACCATTGGTCATATCTGTGCAATTAAAGCAACGTAACTCAATGGCGCCTCTAAACATTGTCATGTTTGTAGGTCTACAATATGAATACGAAAATTGTTAATACAAGTAATAATTGTAGTGTGTCCATAAAAAAATATAGTGAAGGTATTAATTTCGGGATATTTACCATGTTTTTTATTTTTGTTCGATGAAATTAATACCTTTAGTAATAAAAATAACAATGTTAATTTAAAATCTTATATAAAAAATATAGTGTTATTACAGTTATTAATTACGGGATATTTACAATGTTTTACATTTTTATCCGTTGGAGCTCGATATTTTGATATTATCTATGAATGTCTTGTTCACGAGACAAAAAAAAAACATCTTAAATAATTGTCCATTCCTTAGGTATAGGTTGGAGCGGATCTATTCTGTAACAAGTCGAAATAACGAACGCGATCGTAAAATTTCAGAAAGTGATGTGATTTTGGTTATTGTTAATACAACATTTCACGAATTAAGAACAAATTTATATGTTAGAGAATGACATCGCAAGCTGCATTTCAGTTTACAACAATATTTCTTTTGATATTGAATATTTGTAAATAATCACACATTACTAAAAAAAAAAAATCATTGAGTTTCTTCTCATGTCATGGATTTTTTTTTTCGAAACAGTTATCATGTTTAATTAGACCGTTAATAAGTACTGATTCTATATTGAATAAAGGGATTTGAAATTTGGACTACTATGACGACCTATGTGGGCTAGTGGTGTGTACACCGATTTTCATGGGTACACCACTCTGAGGTCCTGGGTTCGATTCCCGGCCGAGTCGTTGTAGAAGGTTTATTAGTTTTCTATGTCGTCTTGGGTCTGGGTGTTTGTGGTACCTTCGTTACTTCTGATTTTCCATAACACAAGTGCTTTTGCTACTCACATTGGGATCAGAGTAATGTATGTGATGTTGTCCAGTATTTATTTATTTACTGTATATTCTCCTTAAAGATTTATGATGCCGAACTTAGCTTAGATATGTATTTTAGAACTGACTCCAAATAGCACGCTTAGAAATATCTGACAGGTATTAGATATATGTTTTATTATAATTGATTCTTCAGAAATCATATTAATATTGATAGTTTTTTATATGTGAGCTTAAGTACCTAATGTTAGTCCTTAATTAAGGTACCTCATTGTCTTGTTAAATTTTTTTCTGCCGTATTTTTAAATTACAGTATGTTTACATTACACACCTGCCCTTGTGTCCTGTACTTGGGTACCTATCCCTCCTTTACAATACCGCTGAACAACAATATTTTGTATTCGTGTGTTCCGGTTTAAGGGTGAGTGAACCGGTGTCACAAACACAAGGGCCGTAACATCTAAGATCTCAAGGTTGGTGACGCGTTCAGTGTCACTGTCAGATAAATGTCACCACTTACGAGGCGATATAATCCCTCTATTCCTTTAAATGTGGTCATCATAATCATCCGGTAGTAGTAGCAAAAATATTAAATTTTAGATTTTTTTTATTACCATCATTATATAGTATGAAACAAAGTCGCTTACCGCTGTCTTTCAATCTGCATGCTTATACATATCTTTAAAATTACGCAACGGATTTTGATACGGCTTTTTTATTACGTAGAGTGTTTCGAGAGAAATGTTTTTCTATAATACATGGACAATATAGTAAAGAAACGCTGATAATTTTAAAAATTTCTAATGTAATGTGGTGAATAAACAAATACCGTACTATATTTAGTATCAAAATCAAAATCAAAGTATAAATTATTCAAGTGGGCTTTTACAAGCACTTTTGAATCGTCATTGAACAATTAAGTGAAGCAACCACCGGTTCAGAAAGTAGATTCTAACGAGAAGAACCGGCAAGAAACTCAGTAGTTACTCTTTTTTAACATTTAAAAAAATACAGTCATGTTAGTTATATATATTACATATATCATTTATTCGATATAATAATTATTGTGTGAATGTTATTTTACATTGACATGTCATTTATCACTTAATAACATTTCACAATCGTGTTCTTAAATGAGCTTCGAGTCTGTTTTACAGAATAAGCACTAATAAATTAATTGCCTATACCAATAAAAATATTTAGAATATTTTTATCAGCTAATGTGTAAATAAATTTGCGTGTATAATGTAATAATCAAATATACATTATACATTTTTTTAAATTCTGAACGTTGTTATTAATATTAAATAATTTGTATATAAAAAAAATATGAACCGGTTATAACCGGTCAATATTTTTTTATATTCGATTTTTTTTACAATTATATTAAGGATTATTATTTTGTCAACGAAACATGTTATCGTACATTTAAATAATTGAATTTCTTATTAATTTATTCATAGTATATTGGACATCTTGCCAATAATATGTTTATATAATTTTATAACCGAAATACATAGTATATGATTACTATCAGACAACTGTTTTATATCGCATAATCGCTCGCGTTAAATTTTATTGCAATTGCGATAAAAACATATGAAATAATAATTATGGATTGTTGTTGACCTTTGCTAATGATACTTACCACCATAATGCTTCAAATGCTTAGCTCAAGAGAGAAGGCATTTGCTAGTGGAAACTGGTATGTTCCAGTCAGAGGCGGATTTACTAATAGGCTAAGTAGCCTAGGGTGGCAGATTTAGAGGGGCGGCAAATTTAGCCCAAATATTTTTTTATCATGCAGAAATAATTATATGTAATACACATAACGTCCGTAATCCGTATTCTCGTCACTACATAGCGGGTTGCAAAAATTATCTAGTAACTACAGTAACGGGAAAAAGCCGATGTAATGAGGCAGATAGAACACAGATCATAAAGTTGCATTTTCAGAATAAATGTAATTAATATGATTGGGAACTAAATTTCAAAAACACAGTAGGGGTGGCAAAAATTATTAAATTATTATTTAGGCTATTAAGCCTACTAGTGGCAAATTTATAAATCTGCCACTGGTTCCAGTAAGCGTACGATATATAATTTCAGATCGCGACAATAAAAAGTTATTTAATTTTATTGATTATTCGATTCAATTCCATTCCGACAAAGGAACTTTTTAGTTGACTCCAATACTGAGTTTGTAACGCGGATGTGTCTGCAAGTGGGCAATTCTTACTAAAAAATTAACACTTTTCTTTTCTCTAGCAATTATTAGTAGTAGAATAAGTAGATCTCAGTGACGATTTAGCTTAGGTATTTTTTTGAAGGAATCGTTTCGGGAACTTTTATAACCTCTTTAAATTAGTAGAATTGCCCTCTTATCTCAATTTGTGTCTAAGTGTCATTTATTTAAATAGAGCACTGAGTTTCTACTTATATTATTCCACCAATTTTTTTTAACACTAACGCAACGCTCAAGACTATTCAAATTATATAGTTATGCTTTAAATAACGGTTCCGTTCTACGCCTATATTCACAAACCTCCTTGCTTATAATATTAAGCAGGGAAAATATTTTTAACCTTTAATATTAAACATAAGGACAAGCAGGTGAACGGTTAAAAATTAATTAACAATTTGGTGAAATCTAGTGAATTGAAGGTGTTTCATACGTGTCCTTGGAATATTTATTAACAGTCAGTGCAGCTGATGTGAACGCACCTTTTGATTTAAGGCTAAGTTTTTTATTTTTTTTTATTTTATTAAACATATTTTAAAAATAGAATTAGTGACAAATATTTAGTCTTAAATAATATTAGTAGTAAGAATCTATGAAGGGTATCTTCAGTGTATATCTCTGTGAGTGTGCCTATCTGTCGATTTTCACGACCAAACAGTTGAATCGAATTTGATGTAATTTGGTATGAAGCAAACTTGAACTCCAAAAAAGGACAGGCTACTCGCCTAACACACGACACAACGCCCTGAAATGCGAGAGAAGCCGCTGGCGACTACTAGTATATAATAGAGGAACCATCTAAAAGTATTTGTGTAATGTATACAAATACTTTTAGATGTATTAAGAAAAAAAAATGGATAGTGAACCATTGGTAATATTAGACATTTTTGACAGTCTTATTAAAACAAGTATAAATCCTATTTATACTTAACTACACTTAGAAATAACAAAAGGTGAGCATAATAATTACAATACAATAGTAGTGTATCAATTTAAATAATGGACAAAAATATATATAGTACGTTATTAATTTTTAAACATATATTAAATAAAATAAACGTCATCCAAGCATTCCGATAATTACGATGCCATAAAAACAATTCGAATTTCAAACGCCGCAATGTCAATCGCGGATTTAATTTGATTGGACAAGCTCCCCCGGGATGAGCCGAGGATTCCCGAAATAGGGGAAATCAGGGAAAATAAAACTTTTATTGCACCACACGTGTTGTAACGCCATCTTGTCGAGACCTATCGCTCCCTTTGCCTTATATGTATAAAGAGGCACGTTTCGTCTGATCGTTGGAGTTTAGCGGATCTTTTTATAATGGTTGTTGTGAGGGGACCTGGTCCAATCGTGATTCGATGTCACGATTGATTGGCACAGGGCGATTTTGCATTGCGCCCTTGTATGGGGGTGCTTTTTTGCGGGATGTGGGTGGGTCGCGAATGTAGGTAATGGTTGATTTGATTGTGCGGCTTTTGGAATCAGTTTAGTGTATTATAAATATAATTATACAGCTAATTTCAAGTATGATAATTTTAGAATTGTTTTAAATAAGTTAGTCTTCTCTAATTGTTTTAAGTCTACAAAATATTTATTTATTGGCAATATTTCGTCTTACGTCGATTTTTTTCCGATATATTTAAATTTATATAAAGCAAAAGAAACATTCTTTGTATTAATGTGCAGGACCAGGGCTTAGCAATGTTTTCGTTGAGCGCTGAGCATATTACCGAGATGAATTATAAGCACAAATCAAGCACACTAAACATTAAAATGCCAGCTTGTCGGTGTTTAAACATGTAAATATTTGTCAAGATTTAGGTGTAGTCAATAGACTATCTCAGTTCTAAATTTAAATATGTTCACGAAATATAACCTGGCAAAAGGAAATAATCAATTACAAATTAGTATCTATATTTATGTATATATTTTATTTAATGTCATTTTTAGATGTAAACATGTACGTTTTACATTAATCTTGTATTTATTCATTTAAAAAAAAGATACAATATATAGTTTAATTCATAATAAAGATTTAGAAGTTTATATTTCTGTGGTTGTGCTAAAATTACCTTAGTGTGTTTTTAGATATTGTTGTAATGTATTAAACAATTTCATGATATTAACGAAAAGAATATATAAGTATGTAAAAATAATTCAATAATACCACAAAATGTTAATTTTTATCGCATATAGTTAAAAGTTATAACGCGATAAAAATATAGGTATTATATAATTTAGTTACCATTAAAATAAAAAAATATCGATACAATTTTTTTTTTTAATATTTTACATAAATTTATTATGAACTTTTTAATATTCAAAATTATTTACGTTCCAATTTCGAAATATTAAATATATACTACTACAAAATACAAATTATAATAAAATAAATAACGGTTCAATAACCTTAACTGAATTGGCGCATGCGAATATACTTATCTCATTATATATTCGATATTAACATACCCTAATATATATAAAATAAAGAAATATATAATATAAATAAAATAAATTTCGTAACAATCTTGCTTATTTGTATGTGGATTCCGAATAAATTAATATATTATAAAACTAGCAGTTGGAAATAATAAAGAATGTGATCCATTTTAATTTGACCTCAGATTGTTTGTATTTTGATATTCTCTAAAGGCCTTTATGTAATAGCTATCTAATCCGTCAGTGATATTATGGGTAAAAATAATAAAAAGTTGAAATTCGAAATATCTTTACGTAGTGTATATCATAAATTTAGCATTCTAAGCACAACAGTATTGATAGTATGTTGATGGTGAGATGGACAAACGATTTTATAAGTATATATAGATGAACACTTAAAGAATATATGTATTGATCGAAGTTTGATCAAAGTATAACTATTTTGTTCTCAATGATTTTTTAGTCCAAATTCAAACCAATGTCTAAGGAAATTTGCACAGAAACCAAAATTGTAAAGAGTACTTACGTACCTAAATATAATAATTTTAAGATTGTGAATCGTTTTAGTTAAAATAGTTTCAGAGTTTATTACATGAGTCTGTTTCTGAGTTACGAGTGACGCGCCCTTCAAGTCGTTCCTATACTACACTTAATATGCGAGCACGAAACTCAAGAAATGATATTTATTAGAACGCTTTTTAATTATACTACGTATATAAGATCTCACATATATTTAACATATACTATTCGTACTATTAATAATAACGAGTCGTTTCTTGATGGTAATCCAACATTAGATCAATAACAGCTTGTCCAAACCCAGTGTGTCTCAGTAAAATTTTAACCTTATACTGCTAATACAATAATAAATAAGTTTAGTTAATATGTAGCTCCTTATTTTAAGATTCTGTTTGTATTTTTATTGCTATTTATTACTTTCTCGCCTTTATTATTAAAGTTATTTATTTCGGGATATTTACCATGTTTTTTATTTTTGTTCGGTGGAACTTGATATTTCGAAATTACCTACGAATATCTTGTTTACGAGAGAGAAAAAATAAACATGGTAAATATCCCGAAATTAATAACTTTAATAATAAAAATAACCGTGTTAATTTAAAAAATACTCGCTTTTAATTTCATTATGTTAAAAAAATGTTTTCTGTTAAGCATGCTGTGGTCTCCTATAAATGTATAAATGGAAGCTACCACCGGTTCGGAAAGTAGAGTCTACCGAGAGGAACCGGCAAGAAACTTAGTAGTTACTCTTTTTCAACATTTTAAAAAAATACAATCATATTAGTTGAATACCATTATATATGTATGTAAGGTATTCTGCCTGGAAGTCAACAGGTTTAATTCCAATCTTTTTTATCATCTACAAAATCTTGTATCGAATAATATGCCTTTTTACCAATGCATTTTTTATAAACGATTTGAATTTACGAAACGGCAACGTTAAAAATGTCTGAGGAATTTTATTATAGAAACGGATACCTTGCCCCAAGAAAGATTTATTGAAATTGCGGAGTCGGATAAATTCACATCATAATAATCCTATACCAAATATAATTCGTCCAGCCACTCGGGCGTGATTAAGTAACAAACACACAAACATACACTTAAGCATTTATAGTACGGGATAAGTTATACAATTAATTATTATACATTCATTGAAATCGTCTAATATATTCATGTCTTGTTGAAATCGTAGAACTGACTGCGGCTTATTCTAGTACACTTCCCACGTGCTTATGCAAATTCGCAGCGAAATCTTAGGGAGCCCTATGAGAACTCGGAAGCTGAGGTATTCACAGTTACACAATACTTATTTAAATAAGTTCAACCGAAGATTTATACACGAGATATAGTTTCTCAAGTGTATGCAAAATTACAAATTAACATTTTAGGGCATCTCGAAACGTAACCCCAAAACTGTTACTTTAGAGTTTCTTATATGTAAATAAAAATGTGTGTCCGTTATGGGACCCCTACTAGATGTTATTGGTTTTATGGTTATTGATAGAATTTAGTTTTAGATAAAACTACTAAATAAAATGACGACTCAAGAAAGAGCTATATTTTTTCGACATATTTTAATTAAGAAAACCTTATATTATTCTAAATATAATATGTAACTTCGATATTACATAATGTATATGTAATATCGAAGTTATATAGAATCGGCGTCTAAGGGCATGACGATCTATGAGAAACTAATGCTTTTTTACGGCATACAAGTCTCACCCCCAAAGTGCGCTGATAAATATTTCACATCAAAATGGCGATCCGAGGCAGATGAGAGTAAATATTGTTTACTTCCGAAGTACGGCCTGCTATTGAGGCTTTCTTGGGTAAACAATAACTATGTATTGACCCTAATCAGGCTTTGAACCGAATATGAGCTAAAGCAATTAATAATAACACTACACACAAAAAAATCTATAAAAAAAGCTTATTAGAAAAACTTCTACCGTGTAAAGTTATCAATGTATGTCAAATAGAAAAAAAAAATATCTAAAATGTATTCATGTAAAAAAAAATATTAAAAGTGTTTTGATTCGGATTATTGACCTTTGGGAGTATAATCTGATACCTTTATATTCAGTGGGTCGTTAAAACCTTAATGCTAGTTTTAACATAAATGGTTGTGTTAAATTCAATATGAAAATGTAAATTGAATCGTTTGGAAAATTTAAATGTTTAAAGATCTACAATTAGTTATATATTTTATAGGTTTTTATGTGTTTTAATATGTTGATCAGAACAGGGGGTATTCTTATATTAGAAATGACATAACATCAAAATGTGATCTATTCTTTTATATTAATATTTTAAATTTAAAGGTACAGGTAGACGACAGAATATACCACCTAATGGTAAATGGTCGCCATCGTAAGAGATATAAACATTCCGTACTTTGGGAAGGCCCTACCAAACTTATGAGTAAGATATTATGCTCTTTATGCCTCTAGTTATACTGACTTACTCACCCTTCTAAGCGGTACACAACAGTACTTCTTCCCATCCAGGCAGGTTTTCACAAAACACTACCACTGTAAATAGTAATATATATATAACAAAATATTATAAAAAACAGAAACTTTAAATAAAACCATAAATGCAATCAATTAATTAAATATTGTTCATACCTTATTTCATATAAAAGTAAATAAAATAATTATATTAAAATTAGTGTCTAATAAAATATAAGCATTTTATAATAAGCAATATAGAAAAGTTATTTTTTTTATTGATGTAATTAAAATATAGTAAAATTATTAATTTCTCGTTCTAAGGTTTTTATCACAAGCAATAATTTAATTATAATTACATCCAGTAAGCATAAAAACTTTTCGTGTCAAAAATATATACAGATTCAAAATTCAGCTTCTAGGATATATATTCACTATTTATATAAAAAGAAATCTCATTAAACATATTTTTTTAAAATTTATTATATATTTTTAGGGTTCCGTAAAGTCGAAACCAAAACGTAACTGGTTACTGGACTTTCTGACTGTAGCTGTTAATAAACAAATATTTATTGTAAGCCTACATTTTGACACATAATTAATTATATTGATTCTTTCGCCAGACCTTCTCTGATCACAGGTGTTTACTAATGAGTTGGTGGTAGTTTTCACGATCAATCCAATTCTTCAATATTTAAAAAAAAATCCTCAATATATATATATATATATATATATATATATATATATATATATATATATATATATATATATATATATATATATAAATATATGAGGAATATATATATATATATATATATATATATATATATATATATATATGTATATATATATATAAAACACTAGCTGTGCCCGCGACCTTGCAAAACTTATTATATGACTTAACAAATTTTATTATATGTTTAGAAATAGTAAAAACTATTATTCGCTATATCTTTGAAACCGTGGGTAGTAAAACAAAAAAGTGATTACGTACACTGACGTCAGACGAAAAATTAAAAAGTACGGAATACACTCCAAGCCAGCGTAACACACTTAGCTAACTTACTAACTCATATATTATACGTAAACGTGGTAATTATAATTAATTTCTTATAAGAGTCTAGCCAAGAACAGATCTCAATCGTCCAATCGAAGACCACTGATCAAAGATATCCTATTCAGTCTTCAATTAAGAATCATTCGCAATCCTGATTGGTCTAAATTAAATACACCATTTTGACAAGTCACAATTCTATTTCAATATGTCATATGTTTAAAATACAATTCGTAGTGACGTCAGATGTTTCTGACGTCATTGTGATTTTTGTTCTTGTTGAAGAAAAGTTTAGAAAGTAAATTAAAGTAATTCTGTAAATTTCCAACGCCCAAGCCTCATTTTGTCTTGAGAAACCCTTCCAAGGTTGGAGTTAGCTCTACAAAATTATTCCATTAGATCTATATATATATATATGGCACATTTCCATCCAACTCATGCACCGTCATTCACTAAAATTAAATATGTCACAAGCTTGCCCAATGTCAATAGTTTGCCCAAGTTGGAATTCGCAAATTTTAGTCAAGATTCTCTTGCAAATGGGTCATAGCGCCTCTTTAGCAGGATTACTAACTTGGTATTTACTATGCAATAGAGACCATATATTGATCGAATATGAGATCCTTAAAGATTCTAAATTAAACATCCTATAGTTTTGATGGTATTTGGTCAGCTGGCTTAGACTATTATTAATAATTCCGTGTTTTAATATGGAACTGCAAAAACCGTTTAAATACGTATCTAATCTGTGTGTATGTATGTACCTATGTATGTTAGGTTTAATAGGAGACAGCGCTTATGTTATTATTATATGACTAAGCGAGAATGTCGCAATAATTACAGTTAGTTTTCAAATTCCTGGAACCTTTCCAGGATACAGCATATTACGCTCATACTGGTTAATAAATTAGACGTTTCTTCCTACTAGGGCAAAACTACCTACCTGAGACTTGGTATAATCCAAGTTTCTTCATAGACAAATCCGATCTAGGCTTTGCCTTACTTTGAATAAAAGCTCATATTTGTAATCTTTATTCTTGTTATAAATGCTAAGGCAACTTTGTATGTCTGTCTGATGTTCTTTCACATATTGAACTCCAACGAACGACCAAGGATTTTGGCTAACACTTGAAACAGCAAGAGAAGCCGCGCGCGACTGCTAGTATAATATATATTACAATATTTTGCTCTAATTTTTTTTTATAGTATAGGTTGGCGGACGAGCATATGGGCCACCTGATGGTAAGTGGTAACCATCGCCCATAGACATTGACGCTGTAAGAATTATTAACTATTCCTTACATCGTCAATGTGCCACCAACCTTGGGAACTAAGATGTTATGTCCCTTGTGCCTGTAGTTACACTGGCTCACTCACCCTTCAAACCGGAACACAACAATACTGAGTACTGTTGTTTGGCGGTAGAATAACTGATGAGTGGGTGGTACCTACTCAGACGGGCTTGCACAAAGCCCTACCACCAAGTAATAAAAATAATTGTTCCTAATAAAATAATCATATTATATTTATTTAAAGTTTAAAAGAATACGTGGAAGCTAATGATTAAACTTATTTATAATTGACGTATACAGTACATACTTGGTAAGGTATGAAATTTCATTTAATAAAAGTTCTTTAGATAGTTTGACTCAACAAATAGTTACTCGTAAGCGGTAATTGAACAATAAAAACTATATATGTTAGCGATTTCCTTATGAGTACGTAAGGGTTTTTGCTACAGCTTTTAAACTTAATATGTTTTTTTTTACATCACTTTATACTATTAACGGTTAACTAGAAATAGGAACCCGTTTCTTGTGAAATTAAATAAAACAGTGAAGCTAGTTATAGTGTATATTTTTTGACAATTTTATGTTGCATAATAACATGTGAAAATTAATGAATCAACAACAATATCAGCCCAAATTCCCACTGCTGGGCTAAAAGCCTCGTCTCTCTTTTGAGGAGAAGGTTTGGAACATATTCCACCACGCTGTTTAAATGCGGGTTGGTGGAATACACATGTGGCAGAATTTCTATGAAGCACGAGATGAATTATAAAGACAAATTAAGGACATAAATCAGCGGTGCTTCCCTGGGTTTAAACCCGCAATCATGGGTTAAGATGCACGCGCTCTAACCACTGGGCCATCTCGACTAGTATTAATGAATCATAAAATCAAAATAGACAGTAATATGTATATAGGCTGTTACAAAAACTACATTAAAATGCGGATGAAATTTTTTCAGCCATTAATGTAATCATGAATTAAACTTTTCACGATTGGGATATTAAGCCTTCATAAATAAATATTGGACAACATCAACTCATCAAAATCGACATTAATCTGATCCCAATGTAAGTAGCTAAAGCATGTGTTATGGAAAATCAGAAGTAACGACGGTACCACAAATACCCACACCCAAGACAACGTAGAAAACTAATGTACTTTTTCTACATCGACTCGGCCAGGAATCGAACCTGGGACCTCGGAGTGGCGTACCCATGATAACCGGTGTGCAAGCGACCACAGAGGTCGTCTTAAGGATTGGAACTCTTTTCCATTGTTGTGTTTATTAGCTTCATATATTGTTTATATGTATTTAATTATAACATCGCCATGCCTATATTAATGAAGTAGGCTTGATTTATGAGAGCTTAGCAAAAATGTCAACATATATATTTATAATATATGTTTTTGGAACATATGATATATATGTATGTTTGTGTTCTTCTAAAGATAAATAGCTATATTATTAATTGTAAATTTGAAATAAGTATATAGACTAACATTAAACGGTCGTTGTCAAAAAAAATGCTTTATTTTGTTGAAAAAAAAATCTCTTTCAACTCTCAATGCAAACGTTCAACGAATTTAAATTTAATAATACGAAATATGCAAATATTCTTTTTTATGAATTAACATTTCGTAAAATCATAACCGGCAGATGTTTTTGAAACAAAGTGAAGACTTTTTTTTCCATGTATTGTAATGACAATAATTTTTTAATATCAGAAAAAATGACCCTCTCTCGTTTTTTCTAAGTTCGATTAAAACAGCTAGAAAAAAACCTAAGGGATCGAATTAAGCATAATATGCAAATAAGGGAATTCGTGCACGAAATATGGTTATATAGGACGAAGGGTTGTAGGGCCCGAACTAGTTTGGTGATTTTTTTGTTTCTTTACTCTCAGCGACGATTTTTTTTTCTATTAAGGCACAATTTAATATTTTATGTAATTAAAATGTTACATGCCTCATCAACCTTGGGAACTAAAGTATTCCGTTTGACTGTAGTTACATTTGTGCTGCTTCTGGCTGTAGAATCTTATAGAACCTACCCTGATGGGTTGTACTGTACTGTATTATAGTGTAGTATACTGTAGGTCTGAGGCCCTGGCTCACTCACAGAATATAACAGTTACAGTTTGGCCGAGAAAACATAATTAGTGGGTGGTATCTTCTCAAACGTTGGACAAAAGCCTTGTGGATATACCAAGTAAACATCACAACCAAGTAAACATCACAAATACTTCTGTAAAACTATGTTTAATAATAATAAGTGCTAAATATTTAGTATTAAAAATTTCAAGTAATATATCGTACCTAAGGACATAATAGTACATCACAACTTAGATGTGGCATCGGCAAAATTCGGAAAACCGATCACATCCGAATTAAATGCGTCGTCAAAATCCTATATCTCTATTTATTTCTAATGCGAAAATGTTTGTAAGCGAACGTAATTTTGTAATGTCAAATAACCAAAATACATTCGTCAAATTGTGAATTTATTGTTCTTTTTTATTTGCGATGCGACATTTGAATTTTGTCGTAACGATTTAAATTTAAAGAAACTACTTTTGTGTATATAAGCTATGGTTCATACGACTTTACGTCCATTATGAATACGTCCTTACATCCATCATGCAACACAACGGGCCCGTTGTTTTAATAATAAAGCCCTTTATATTAAAAACAAAAGGACTATTCATGGCCGAATTTCTTTACTATTTATTAAAAGTTTTATATATAAAAAAAGTCTATAGTGCATATTGCATTATGGTAATGGGAATATGAAACAGAAATATACGATGCTTTTTTCGACTTTGTTTCTATAAACTTCTGTTTTCCTAGTATCCCAATTTTACATAACATTTATTTTTATGCGAAAAATTACAACAACAATTAATGAAAAAATAAGATACTCACAATTAATTTTTATTGTTATTTTTATTTATTTAATATTTATTGTTTAATATAATATGTAAAAATATAATAAAATAGTCAAAAAAAAACCCATTGTATTTCGCCGGTTTTTCTGAGGTATGGGTGTTTTCTTTTCCGAAACTGTGGTACTGTTTCATTTGACCATAAATAGGTCAGCGTAATATTTCTATATTGAATAAAGGAATTAGAGTTTGAGTTTGAATAGAATTATTAAAGTTTATTTAATTATAATTTATGTGTATTAAATGTATTAATCATTAATTAATTTAACATACCCTAAAAATGATAAGCACTAGAAAAAAAACATTGTGTGTCTTTAAAAGCAAAGAGAAGAAGTTAGAAGAGAAGAAGCAGTAAACGCAAATTACTAAACCCGGAGAGCAATCGGTAGTGTTAACAAATGTACAGTCGGGGTAAGAAAAGGTTCGTCACCTTAAGATCTATTTTCGTGTGCCAGTATGAGCGATAATCTGCTTTACCGATTGAGAATGACATATGTATTGCGCTGCAATGATTTGATGTTTACATTCAAAAGGTACTAAGAGTTTAAGACTTGATAAAGGAATGAATTTGAAAACTGCTGAAGGTTTTTTTACTCTAACTGTGCATTTAGATATTGTACATTTTCTAAATACAACAGACATTCAACTGAAATTAGTTTCATTGGATGATTGCGCAAGTACTAAAATAATCACGGCAGTTCAATGGTTTCTCAGATATAAAAACTAAAGCATTATTGAATTTGCTCTTTGGTTAACCGACCAGATTGAGAAGTACTTCGAAGATAATTGATCCAATTTGAATTGTCTGGAATTCAAATTGGAATTTATTCGTATTGCAATAGAATAAATTCTTATAATTAATTCTATTTTTAAAGCGAATATAACTATTTAATAAAATAATTGTGTTATTCGTGGATTTATTTACTTCCCGATATATATTTTATTATTATTTTAAGACACTCAAAAACGTTATTTCATGGCCAGTGCAGTCTTAATTATAATAAAATATGTTTTTATTATTTAATTTTGTAAACATAGCAAAGAATAATTTCTTCAGTTTTTAATTTAAGAACACACTGAGATGTAAAATGTATTGGTATTATACTGGCTCACTCACATTTCAAACTTATACATAAGCGAGTGACTGGTACCCCAGACGATCTTGCATAATCCACAATTGGTGAGTGATTAATTACAAGAAACCTTTATATTTTCACTAATAAAGTTTTATATTCTATAAATGACAAAAAATAAATATTCAATAAACCAGCTGTTACCTGAGGCTTTGCTCGCGTAGTATGAACACACTCCTTATATGTCATGCTATGATATTTTATAAGTGACAGTACTCTTTTTTATGTGATAGGTGGTAAACGAGCAGGAGGCTCACCTAATGGAAAGTGACTACCCATGGATATCTGCATCACCAGAGGGTTAGCAGGTGCATTGCCGGCCTTTAAGAAAGAAGTACGCTCTTTTCTTGAAGGTTCCCATGTCGTATCGGTTCAGAAAAACCGCCGGCGAAAGCTGGTTCCACAAAGTGGTAATGCGAGGCAGAAAATGTATAAGAAATCGCGCTGCTGTGGATTTTCGGACATCAATCAAATTTCATACAACCTTTCATCCCCCATTTCCCAATTAAAAATTAGCCTATGTCCTTTCTCAGGTTCTAGACTATTTGAGTAGCAATTCTCATTTAAATTGGTCCAGTAGTTTCGGCGAGAAAGCGGAACAGACTGACAGATTTACTTTTGCATTTATAATAATATTAGCATGGACTTTGATACCCAGACGTGACGTCACAGTTCCGTTTCGTTTCTTAGAAGCATGATTGAATAAATCGAAAATGAAAAAAACAAATTAAATTATTAGATCGCGGAATGATAAGAATGTTTAACCAATTAGGTACGTGATCGTTCCTGAAACTTTTTTGAGTGTCTGCATCCTTTTTTGTCAACGCAAAAACTGAACGTTACAAGGAAAATCCTAATAATGCCTGACTCACAGATTATAATTATACAACCATTAAATTAGATTAAAGATGCCGCTGGCTCATTGATGCCACCAACGGTACCTATTGTGGTACCGTTGAATTGATTTTTTTAATTATTTTTCTTAAAAGTTTTTATGAGGTTGGCAATCAAGTAAATTAATTTTATTGAATTGGTGGTTTAACCAGTTCAAAGGTGAATCTTAAGACACTTGTAAAACTCGAAATGTAAACTGGTTACGACGCTCATACTCCAACATTTGGATTAAAAATCTATAATCTCATTTATCTGAAAACCCGCCCTGGCTTCGCACAGGTAGACATAAGTTATTTTTTATATTTTTATTTATACATTTATGTTGCTTTCAATTTCAACTTATTTACACAAAAACCTTAATAAACTTTATACCTAAACCTTCTTTATGATTCTTTCAGTCTATCAGTGAAATTAATTAATATATCTATTCCATAGATTAGTTTTGGATTTTATCGCGAACTTACAGACACACAGACGCGGCTCAGGTACTTTGTTTTATAATATGTAGTGATAGTGATTACACTAGTCCACTTAGCACAAAACACAGAGTATAGATAGTTAGTATCTCACTGGTGAAATGTTGACAATGAACTTACAGTGATTTGCCTTTTTCACATTCATGCGGTGAGTTACGAGTTTCTTCTTACAGAATAGCTCTTAAATTCTTCAAATCTCTTTGCCAGATGACTATGTCGTGACGTCTTGATCACAGAATGCCTTCAGACCTATAAATACTCCCGCACTGAATGTATCAACATAAGAACACTTCCAGTAGATTTATTTTTTACTTTACAAATCCTTGCGATTCATCATTCAGTAGTATTTTAAAGCTATGCCTGTTTCCTGTCTTTGATAGTATTCACACCCCAATGTTGGCTAATTCTATTAATAGTACAATGTATTCCTAATCGATACCAGCCACGTTAGCTATTCTCGAGGGAAACTAGGCAATCGATATTATAGTGCATAAATGTCCATAAGCACACAGGTGTATTCCTTCACTCAGATCTGATGGGACAGCAATTTGACCCAACCTAATCGATCAAATGACCAAGAAGTGTCTGTTAAAAATGTATAATAATTAATTGCTTAGTAAGACTTTACGCTCTATAAAATTATTTCGGAAAATATTGAAATAAATCGAGAAAATAATTTGTTGCTGTGTATATTCATGATGATATATGTTTGGACGAAAGTTGGAACCAATTGGCAAATCGGATACAGTCGAGACTACTATAAAAATTTCTTAGGAAAATCAGGGAATTCCAATAGGACAAGGTCTCCTCTCCGAGGAGAAGGTTTGGAAAATGTTCCACCACGATGTGGAGAGTTTAAATAGGGATATGCCCTTAATTGTGAATGGTAATACTATTTGCTCTCTAGCCATTAGATCTCGAAAGATTTTCATTGCTCTGTTTTCAAGCTGATAAAGACGATTCCCAATATTTTTTCTACCAAAAATCAGTGTTAGCTGGCTATGAGTATCATTAACGCTCGCTTTTCTAAAGACATAATTTTTAATCATCATTTAAATAAACGGGTGAATTGTGTTTAGTGAATGTAATGAATCATTACATAATTCTCATTAATTCTGAGCTTGTCTTTATGTTACATTTACTTCCCATAAGGCTGACTCGTAGATTACTCGGGAGCAAAAAATCTTAGATGTGAGAGTTCAGCAGACGTGGTATGTTCTATAATGACTGAGTTTCCTTATCCAAATATCTGTTGTGAGACACCCGGTTGAAGGAAGGGCATTAACTAACAGCTCTGGCAAATAGGCAAGACGTAAAATTCTTGTTAATAATCTCGATTGATCAAAACAAATAAAAAATAAGTTTAAAGTAATGTATACGTAGCTGTAGCACTAGAAAAGGTCTGGAGGGGATAACGTTTTTTCATTACGTTATGATTTCTGCCACTAAAAAAAAAAACAAGTTTTTTTTAAGTACTTTATAAGATGTATAATAATAAAATAAAATAAAACAATAACGCCTTAATTATTGGATATGAAAATTTTAAAATAGTTACTACGATATTCTTAGAAAATATTTTTTGTATTTTTTAAACTGATGTATTGAAATTGCATTCCCTCCTGACAAATCAAAATGACTAAGAATATATATACTGAGATGCTGCATTGTAAATTGGTCTCAGTGGTGCTTCGCTTACCTACCAAAAACTACGATATTCGTTTTGCCGTATCAGACCTTTATATATTGATTAATTAAACGTGATACCATTTCTAGAATTTCCAATTCCTATCTTCATATTTTTAGTTTGAACATAAATTGTAATTAGCACTGTAGATGAAGAACTGAAAATATTTCAAATTAAAGCTTTGAGTTTTTAAATTTTTGCGGAGAAGGATCTTTTGACAAGGTATTTAATAACTTTACATTTCAATAAATGGTAAGGCTTGTCGCATACCTAACGAATCATCGTCTTATGTTAATGATGTGGTTTCAGAACTATTTAATCGTAATGAATCATGAAACTCTCGGTAATTGTGTGATTTATGCAACCGCGAGATAACTGCTTGATACATTCTAGTTAATCATTATCATTACATTGTATAAAACAAAGTCGCTTACCGCTCTGTCCCTATATTCCTATGTATGCTTAGATCTTTAAAATTACGCAACGGATTTTGTTGCATTTTTTTTTAATAGATAGAGTGATTCGAGTGGAAGGTTATTGGATATATGGACAATATAGTAAAGAAATATGGAAAATTCAGTAGTATATTTAATATCAGCATTGCACCCCTGCGAAGCCGGGACGGGTCTCTCGTATATATAATATATAAACTACAAAAGTTATGCTATTATAAACGAAGCGCGTTTTTTTGTAATGTGTGACAATTGTTCTTACAAGGTATCTTAGTATGCCTGAATTTATGAACGTAAAAGAAGGCAAATAAGTACAAATTCGATTATATGATTACTTTTGTAATTTATAATAATTAAGTGAAGTAAATGCTTTTTATACTGTCAATTAGATATATTTCGATTTTACATTAACCGAAAAAATATTTTATTTCTAAGGTCTAAGGTATATCTGGGTAGATAATACAAAAAAAATGCTTTATATACAATAATTATTCAATAAATAATTAATCTTTATTAAATCTACGTAGACATCCATTATTACAATAATTTTAGTCGAATTAACATTAAATATATCTTCAGGATTCTAAGACGTTGGCCGCTCCCAAGGTTCTGTAAAATATAATACAATAATACAATAATATTATATTAAATATAGTGTTTTTATACAAAAGCGGAATGATTATTTAAGCCAATTGAAACCCATTTATGTTTGCAGAAACATACAAGAATAAATCTCGTATTAGAACGTGAACTAAATCGACTAAGTGTGGATGTACCTATGTATAAATGTATACATGAATGTCGTGTACAAAAGGAAGAGATGTACCTTTTTTTGTAAATGCAACGCATTTTAGCCTTTTCGTAATATTATTTTATATTATGCATGTACTATTATTATATGCAGAATACATTACTTGTTAATTAGAAATGAAATGTTAATTAGGTCCAGTTCATTGACAGTTTGATTTTCAATTGTATATAAGAAAAATATCTGTGGCCTTTAACTGCGAAAAGATATTAAAATTTTGAAATTAGAACATAATATTGTGAGGAAAATGGTGCGGCGGGAATTAATAATAATTCGAATAAAGTACGGCTGATGCATGAATAAAAGATATATTATATTTAAATTAGACATTTTCCTTAATTTGCCATGTGACATTACTTCCCAGGATTTCCTTATTATTAGCACTATCAGTTGACGTATACAGGCAGCTTTTTCTTTTTTTTAAATCAACAATGTCGATTCCGAATAGGAGTATTCCTTTTTCAAAAATCGAATGATGTTATTTTAGATGATATCAAATCGAATCCGGTCTTTGAATATTTTTTGTTATTCCTTATAGTTTTTGTAGGATGGGATCGTCAGCGTCCTCATGAAAATCTCACGTGTACATATATTTATGAAATATATATAATATCAATTGCATTTAATTAGTCATTTGTATAAGATTTATTACGTTTTATTGTATATAATATAACTTTGTTATCGAACTCATATATTTATTATAAATTTATTAAATTTTTGTATTTTAGAGATATTCCAATCCTAAGTGTTAAACATTTTTTATTTGTATCAAATTTTTGTCTATGAAATAGTTTAAAAAAATACGTACTCTGATAATCTTCAAATAATCCTCTATTCGATATTATTTTCTATACTTCTCTTTGATATTTTATAGTAAAATTTTCATCCACAGTACGTTCACAATTTTTTGTCATCAATAAAATATTATACACGCTTAAAATAAATATTCGAGGAAAATATTTTTAGAAATTATACGTCGTCGTAATAATTACATTTCTAAACTTCTTAGAATAAATACAGAAGTCACCGAGAGAAGAACTTCTATTTTCGCCTTTCGACTCGTCGATAACGCTGGATTTAGTGAAAAATATGAAACAACTATAATTACTTATGACTTTGACTTATGACCTTTACCTATAAATTCTAGTCGGTGAAGAAGACCATCGTGAGAAAAGTTTGTTAGCGATATGACGAGCTTAAGTGTGAATAAAAAATATCGGAGTAAAGACTATAAAAAATGGCATCTTACATATATATAAGGTTTTGACAACGATTTTGAACGAATTTCGTCCGTGCCTCTTTATGCTTGTATATGGGCCACCTGATTGTAAGTGGTCACCAATACCCTAGACATTAGTTATGTAAGGAATAATAATTAATTATTCCTCATGACACATATGCGTTATCAATCCCTGGGAACGGTGAGAACGGCTACACAACAAAATTTAGTATTATTAGTAGATTATGTGATGTGTGTGGTACCTACCTAAACTAGTACGAACCCCATCACCAATTAAAGTACTGGTAATAAATAGATTAGCACAATTTTAGCACATTCAATTGAATATTTATTGCGCGTGCGCCACTCAATGCTACGGATGTCGATATCAGCCCACCATAACCATGAAAATTTGGTTCAATAATAGTGCCCGCATGGCTGAAATTACAAGGGCCCGAGCTAGCCTTTGTTTTATATTTTTTAAAGCGTTTTTTAAGAACAATAGCCGTAATTGTTATCGGCGCCCCGCTAAGTACTGCATCCATTCTTTTATGTAGATTATTTTTGAACCGATTTAAATAATTTATGCGGGCGTTGTACACGTGTGCAGTGGCCTTATTATTCGTGCCACACTGAGACAGATTATTGGTTGAGTAATTAATTACTGCCCTATATACCTACATCATCGGCGTTGAGGGTAATTTAATATTTTTTAGCATTTTCGTTTATTTGTTCCAAGACTGGTCGCATCGTCTATTTTAACAAAGTTGGTGTAGAATACAACATTATTTAACGTAAAAGGATATAACCTCGAAAGCTGACACCTGATAAAAATGTCTTTCAATTTAAAAAAGTTATATATGTATATGTTTATTTTTTGTTATATGTTGTCATGGCCTGTTACGGTTATAAAGGATATCATCGTAAATTTGTGTTAAGTTTCAAATCCAACGTAAAATATTTGTGTTATGTTTGGATCAAATCTTGGTGACCAACATTGATTGTGTTACTTTTTTTTTTATTCAACTAATATTTTGTTTCAGTACATATATTTACTTTAACTAATATGATAAATGTGAAAGTAACTTGTCTGGTACCGGGGAAGGATATATGCCTTTTTGTAGCTATGATATACAAGTTCAGCTTGTATAGATATAATTCAGATCCTGCAATACTTCGTACAGCTGTTTTAGTTAATAGTGATAGCATATAGCAGCAGCTATATGTGTCGCGTACATCTAATTATACGATCGCAATAAAACTCGAAATATATAATAAATACTTACGCTACGAGATGCAATAAAAACGACCGTTAGATCTATTTTCGTGTACATTATAAAACTTTTACAGCCGCCTGGATTTTAAATGCTCCGTATGCAACTATCGTCACCAAATTGGTAGTAAAAATCTGACCAGCCCCGCGAGAGCGCTCGTAAAAATTCGGGGATTTATAATTATTAGGTATTTCATTATTGTTCACAGCAGGGAATGAATTGTGTTTATCTTGATAGTAAAAAAAAACTCATTTATTTATAAACGTTCACATTCAGTTATACCATAAAAAACTTTTTAGACTTAACTTTTACTCTGATTTGGAATATAGTTTTTTTTTGTACTTAATAGCCCGATTGTTGAGAAATCTTTGCAGGCTATAACTTTATACGACGTTTATAAAGGGCAGTGCTGTAATTATAGACTACTTGTTTAGCTCATGTCGGCTTTGGTTGTTATAAAGTGTTTAAAATTTTATGTCAACGTTAATGATATACCAATTGTATTTTGAAATAAGGAGGTGTTATAACATTCTTATACTGTATATATATGCAATATCGGTGGTAGTTCAATCGAAAAGACATAATTTAAATAATCTGATGTCAGTTGTCAGAGTCTCGTACTAAACTTTATCAAATTCGGTTTAGTGGTTTGACCGTGAGAAGAGCCACAGACGGATAGACGGAGTCACTTTCGCATTTATAATATGAGTATAGATTGAAATCAACTTATATTGTATTGATTGATAGATGTTTGTTATGTAATTACGTCAGATCAGCGAAATGGATTCGAATGACATTTAACACAGAGTTTTAGCACAGTTTTAGTCTTGAATAGCTTAGTGACTTTTAACCCTGAAAGAAAGGACCTATCAGCTGTTCCTTACAGCTGGGTGGAAACAAGTAACTTATAATGACGATAGCATAATATTTAATGCGTATCTGGCGTAGATATACGTCAAACGATAAATGTAAAAATACGTTATGCTAACATAGTATTCTTCAAAATTCCGACCTTATTATCAAGTTTAAAATCTTCAAACGATGATAAGAATTGAACTCGTATTGTTATCGATCGATCGTAAATAAGAACTTAGTCATAGCAAACTTTATAAATACGAATGACACTTACCTAATTTCTGTGTTTTAGGTAGGCTCCACAAATTCACAACATAATATGCTAACGCCAAGTCGCAATTAGTACTATTGTGTTTTGTTTTATTGAGTGAGCCAGTGTAGCTAACACAAGGGACACAACACCTTAATTCCAAGAGTTGGTAGTGAGTTATCGATGCTAGGAATTATTGGAACTTTTGAAATTGTCAATATCTGTGTTATTTTTACTTTCAGATTGCCCATGTGGGAGTCAACCTGCCTAATTTAAAATAAAAGAGAAATGTATTATATGATTTTTTTTCGTCGGTGTT
This sequence comes from Vanessa cardui, assembly GCF_905220365.1. NCBI lineage: Eukaryota > Metazoa > Arthropoda > Insecta > Lepidoptera > Nymphalidae > Vanessa > Vanessa cardui. Next base: position 10,563,782 of record NC_061138.1, on the reverse strand, counting down.
TATTTAATAAATTTGATATCACAATGATAGTGGATTAAAGATTTAACAGTGGAAGCCATTGATACTAAAACAAACTCTATACAAGTTAAAATAATTTGAATGTGATTATGATTGAGAGTCGAAACGGTTTATCAATCATTAGACTTTTGGTAAATTTGGACGTTACAACGTCTACTTACAATTTACAGTTTGTACTAATTATAGTTTATAACAAAATTGAATAATAACTAATTAAAAAATAAAGATGTTCGAAAATAAATTTAATAAGTTTTACCCTTCTTTTAATTAATTTCTTCATTATTTTGTCTATGGCTTTATTTACTTGATAGTTTCTATTGCAAAAAATACATGTATTAAAAATATCTTCAATATAAAGACGTTAAGTTGAAAGTCCCATTTAAAAGTACTTTATTTAATTTAGCGTAATAAATAACAGAAGTTAAACTGAAAGGGTCTACTTATACTGGTCATAGCACCTTAACGAACATGCACGGTCTCTTTAAAAGTGACACATAGTTTCAAATGCGCCGCATTAATAGGGCTGGCTGCCTTTTAAAACATCTTACTTGTAAATATACTTATAAATTACAGACACTTAAAATTATTTTTAATTACATAATTAATGTGTAAGCTTTATTTAGAGGACTGAAATGGTTATAAAAATTAAAATCAAAATATACTTTATTAAAGTAGGTTTTTACAAGCACTTTATTTTTTAATTAAGTGAAGCTACCACCGGTTTGGAAAGTAGATTCTACCGAGAAGAACCGCCAAGAAACTCAGTAGTCACTCTTTTTCAACATTTAAAAAACATAAAAGTATCTAAATTTATTTCTTATCGTAAAACAGAAAATAATTTCTCCAGTTTATATAAATCTTGGTTTGTGATATGTCAGTAATGATATCATATGTCATACTAAATAGGTATCATAATAGCAGATATTAAAAACCAACTTAGACTGTAACCCAAGTTTTCAACACTGTCCTTGTGAAATACGTAATGAAGTTTTCAAGGATTGTAATGTAAGGACATCAGAGCGGATTCACCGCATGACTCAAAAGCATACGTGTCATTCTATGACAAAGTTATCTTAATATTCCAATTAAACTTTTTAGCAACAACTTAAAGCAATATAAAATGTTCATTTATTTTTTGAGTCAGCGGGGTCAGGTTCCTCGTAATGACAATTCTGGATCTCACCTCAAGTTAATAAGGATATCAGTAAATTACATTTTAAGCTGTTAGCAAATAATGGCATTTCTAAGCGCAATAATTTGATTGCCTATTTTATTTTGAATATTTCAATGTTAACACGTAACTTAGAATGATACTTCATTTATAACAATTAACATTTTACTAAATAATTGTTGGACAAGTGCCTTGCCGGTTACTCTCGGAAGAATCTACATTACGAACCGGTGGTATGTTTGCGAATCAGACGGGAACGGGATGCGAGTAGCCGGAGAAAGACCACAGGAGTACACTTGGAGGCCTCTCCAAGTGTACTCCTGTGGTCTTTCTTGTCCAGCAGTGGACAAAAACGGGCTGATGATGATGATGATGAATATGAGGTAAGTTTGAAAATAATATAATCTTGTCTATATACATATAATCTCTTATATTAATACACAAAGGTGCCTGTAAGAGATTTATTTTATATAATTTCATTTAATAAAACATGCAACTGTTTAATACAAATCACTCAGTTACTGTAACATCAACAATAAATAAAAACATGCCGTTACAATTCATTCTACAAAACCTTTATGAGATAATTGTATTTTCTTTTTTTTATGTATTTCCTTTTTTTGAGCATATGGGCCACCTGATGGTAAGTGGTCACCATCACCTATAGACAATGATGCTGTAAGAAATATTAACTATTCCTTACATCGTCAATGCGCCACCAACCTGGGGAACCAAGATGAAATGTCCCTTGTGCCTATATTTACACTGGCTCACTCACCCTTAAAACCGTAACACAACAATACTGCGTACTTTTGTATAGCGGTAGAATATTTGATGAGTGGGTGGTACCTACCCAGGCGAGCTTGCACAAAGCCCTACCACCAAGGCACTTATACTATTTAAGGTCCTCTTTTAAAAGTCGGTTAATAATGAAATAATTATTTCTTTTATCTCACCTCACCTATCTTTTATCCTCGGAAATCTTTATTGAAATTTGATAATAGGTAATAATCTCATAGATAACATAGATTTTAGTGCAAAACTCACAGATGTCATAGGAGGTTAAACCATTTGCCATTATTTTATTTTATAGGTACAGTTTTATATATTATTGTATATATTGCGCTTATAATATCGCAGCATTAAGCTAGTTGAATATATAATCTGATTAAATAGGATTTATTATTTAAATATTTTAATATAATTAATACCAAATAATCATATAATTAAATACAAGAATATAATATGTAACGGAAGTGACAACCCTAAAATAACGGTAAAATAGACGTTCCGAGATATTTTTATTACTTGTCCAAATACATACGGAGATAAAAGAACATCTCGTGTTCAACAGCATCATTTTAATTAATGAACTTACGATCTAAGAAAATTAATTATTAATTGAAATCTATATAATCATTATTTTACAACTTATATGGTCGATAGTAAAATTTAAAAATAGAACTTAGTTTTAATTATAATTATCCACCCTATGAATTACATTTAACATTATTATACATATATGTTAGTATATTGTTGTCGATATATCTGTAGGTAAATAGGTACAGGTTTTTTTACGCATAACTGAAAAAAGTATAAATATAAATCAGCGGCGTGGATTAGAAGTTGATTTCGCAGTATATAATGTATTTAACAGGCGCAGTTTTTAGTAAAATCTCATGTCAATTAAAATAATACAAAAAATAAGTTTAAATAATGTTATATTAAATGTTACACGATAGAAAGAGACAGATATATAAGAAATAATTCTTTTTCCTTTCCTTCAAGTTTTCTGCCAGTTCGATACTGTAAGACATGTAAAAAGAACTTCATACCAATACATTTTATACCAGAACTAGTTGTGGCAGCGACTTAATTATGAATTAAAAAAAAGTGACCGTCAATTTTTTACTATAATTCAGTATTAGGAGCTTATGTAATATTAAAGTCCTTTGTGGGATGCAGGCTGAGTGGTAGCATGCGCAAGGACTGCGCGTTGCTGGACATTATTTGGATATTGCAAATTTATTATTATTTTATATATAGTCTAAGTTACCCTTTATTACATCAGTTGTCTGCTAGTTAAAGTCCCACCAAAATCGGTCCAGTCGTTCCAGAGATTAGCCGGAACAAATAGACATTCCGACAAAAATTGTAAAATATGATATTTTGGTCAATGTGAGATACATTAATTGATTGATATACAGACACATGCATTAAGTAAAAAGTAAAGTAGTAAAGTTGTAATTTTCCACTGCTGGGATAAGGCCTCCTCTTCCATTAAGGGTTTCGAACATATTCTACCACGCTGTTCCAATGCGGGTTGGTGGAATGCACATGTGGCAGAATTTTTGATGAAATTAGACACATGCAGGTTTCCTCACGATGTTTTCCTTCACTTTCAAGTAAATAGTAGTTATTTGAATATTACAAATAGACACTCAAATTTTAATATACATATAAAGAAGAGTAATCGTGACATATTTCCTGATAATAAATACTCTCTAATCTCATACTCCCAATCAACTCGTACGACCGGATGGATTCTTATAAAATGTCACTTAGAAGTAAATTAGGGCGTACAGCCCGAATGCTACATAATTAACGTAATTAAAGAATAATTTCCATAATTTAATTAACACAACGGATGCGTATAATTGTACGTATAAATATGTCACACTGTTTTCAAATCGAATGGCTCAACGTTGGATTACGGTCACACCGTCTTAATTACCGTTCATATCAATACTACTTCATCTATAAGGTCAATTTATTTTCAATTACAACCAGTAGCCTCGATATAACGTAATGACGTTCTAAGGGATAATGCACATTTGTATTTCTTATAATTCTTTAATATATGTATAGTATAAAACAAAGGCACTTACCGCTGCCTGTCCATATTTAAACTTATATCTTTAAAATTAACGAATTTTGATGCGGTTTTTTTTTTAATAGATAGTGATTCGAGAGGAAGGTTTTTGTATATAGTACATGGACATTATAGGACAAAAACAAGAAAAAATCTAGAGATCAAAGAAAAATTCCTCACTTGCCATATCGGGCAGTGGTGACTTAACATCAGGTGGTACATTTGCTCGTCCGGCAATAGTGGATTCTTTTTTGATATAAATTGTATATAAGATATGATATATAAATGGTCAGATAGAGCATAAGAATAATAAGATCTTAAGGTATCAATGTTGGTGGTGCATTGGTAATGAAAGGGTGGTAACCACTTACCTTTTGCCGACCTCCATGGTCGAGTGGTGTGACACTGGTTTTCATGGGTACGCCACTCTGAGGTCCCGGGTTCGATTCCCGGCCGAGTCGATGTAGATTACCATTAGTTTTCTATGTTGTCTTGCGTTACTTCTTATTTCCATAACACAAGTGCTTCAGCTACTTACATTGGGATCAGAGTAATGTATGTGATGTTGTCTCATATTTACCATCATATGGATAATTATCTCATGTACCTACATATCATAAAAAATATAATCACAAATATCATATCGTGTGCTCCTAGCTTATAAAATGCAACTCGTCCATTTCATTAACAGCAAACGTTATGATAACCGGAGGACTTATAAAACAGTGCTTTTAATTTATTTTAATGATCCGTCCTGTGTCCATTGCGTTTCATGACGTAATGTAATTGCCGTCATCCAGCCGTCATGGCTTTTGACCTCTTAGACTCAATTTAATTGAATAAATAAACACTAACTGTCGACGCCTGATGCGACTAGTAGGAGTGTTTTTTTTTTTAATTCCCGACAGGAATGTAATTGGTAATCTTGGTTTTAGCGATAATTAAGTAACAATAACAAGATATCAATTACACATGTTATAGTTTCGTGTAGAATAATATTTAATTTGTATTAAATAAACGTCGTGATGGCCCAGTGGTTTAAATGGTGATGAGATTTAATTTTTTTTATATAGAACCTATTTGGTCTGTTTATTATGAACATATAAGTGATAAATCAATTGTCTCTCGACAGCTAGAAAAAAAAACGCATAACGCCTTCCAAGTTTGATAAATCCAATTGTAATCAGAGTAAAAGTCGTCACCGTAGACTCCTAATATGTATAGGCATCGATAATATTTAAATTTGGATTGTGATGTTGTCTGTATATAAAAACAATCGTAAAACGCAGGCTTTTAGAGTAAAAACCAATCGAAATCGATCACGGTCTGAATATTTAGAAAAAGGAATAAATATTTTTCTACGGCTACGGCTGTCAAAAAATATTACTAATTTTTATCTATAAATACTATAGAACAAAGTCAGGGGTATTTAATTAAAATTTAGATCGTCTTGTACACCATACCATTTAAATAAATATTGCAGAAGATATCATCGGTTCAAAATTACGCGCAACAAAAAAATGGTTCGCTGCGATTCGGGTGGTCGAAAAATTTACCACTAAAATGAACTTTTTTGTCGTTCATATTTAAAATAAATGACATATAAATTAATATAACGTTATAAAACATATTAACATATATATTTTTAATTTTCATTATTAATTGCATGTAGGCAAAGCCAGGGCGCATCGCTAGTTTAAGAAAGTTATAAATTACTTTCACTAATTAGAATTCGTTTATTTTTTTAAAACAAATCATTCCCTCCTTTGACACACTTATGTTATTTTATGGTATTTGAGAAAAAAAAAAAACAAAAGAAACGCTATTATAATCTACATACAATTAAAATACAGCATCCATTGTTAAAAGTTAGATTGAAATAAGAGTTGCGTACTAAAGTGATTACCCAACAAGAGCTAACAATAGAATACAATGATACATTCAAATATAAACATTGCGTTGTATGTAATAAAGTTCAATTTGAATAATTTATTCTACGCCTTTTGTTCTGGTTCATGTCACTGGAACCTATCTCGGATATGATTAATTATGTGCAACTGAAGTACTTATGCCATATTTCGCTCAATCGAACAACGTTTCCGTAGTGTAGCGGTTATCACGTGTGCTTCACACGCACAAGGTCCCCGGTTCGATCCCGGGCGGAAACAATATATCTCTAACGGGTTCGCTTTTGTTATTTTTTTTTTTCCTGATATGTTTAAATAGTAACATTTTGGATTCCATCACATAGTTATATTGATTTCTCCTCATGTAGTTTCTTGGATTTTATTCTGAAAAAAATCTAACATCATTCAGGCTAAAAAATGTACCACAATATCATATTACCGAGCTAATTACTTTTTATTCAATTATAACATTAATTTAAAGTAAATATTTTTTTCTATGTGACTACCAATGGTACCAAAATTTGTCAAGTGTATGAACAGCCTAAGCGACAGGAAGGTATTATAAGAGTTTATCGAATAATAATAGATTTTATTATAATAAAATATCAAAGAGGTTTTGAACAGTGCAAAGATGAGTCCTAAGTTCGCTCGACGAATAAAAATTAAAACTGCATGAGGAAAAATAATGAATATACGCGAATCAAATCCGTTATAACTAGTTTTATTTCAATGTGTAATAATCGCGAAAATATAAGACAACATTATGCATGAAGACTAGTAATGTATTTGTATAAGTAGAAAATTTAATCGGTGGTAGAGCTTTGTGCAAGACCCTCGACTCGTAGTACCGTAGTAGTAGTGTGGATACTGATAAACACAGGAATATAATAATAATTTTTATTTTAGAGTCAATATTGCAGAATATGATTTCTCAATCACAACATCGATTCAAGTAAAATATACGATAATCGATATTTATTTAAAAAACAAACTTTGTGGTATCCCATTACGTTTTCGTAACAATAAATTTGTTCTTAATTAAAAATTTATTTTATAAATAAAATAATGCATGCTAACATATATTAATAAAGAAGGTTTTATTATAAGAATTGTTAAATATATTATACATGATATATAAGTAGCGGATGTTAGACAGACAAGTAGCTTGTACTTAATAAATTTAAAATACTACGTAAAGCATTCGCAAAATTATATTTGATTACACACAACATTCCTTATTTTGCGTTACAGTATACAATAACATAGATTAAAAATTGTTTAAATACAAAAAGTTGAAATATTTTTTATACGTATAAAACGTCATTACATAATATTTAAAAACCGGTCAAGTACGAGTACTCTAAAATTATTTTACATTTGAAACATCGAAAATAATAATTTAACTGTCAAAAGAAATAAATGTAATCGTCAGTGCTGATGGAATACGTAATTATTGAAACGATTTCAATAATAAGGGTGAACGGGAATATGATTTTTAATAAACGTTATATTTTATTGGTTATTTGTGGTCGAGTCTTGTTTTAATGTATATGATATTAAACTCTTTTAAATATTGAAATCTGTTTAAATATATAAAAATAATTTATTTCAAGTTACAATTAAAAGCTGATATGGCCCAGTGGTTAGAACGCGTGCATTTTAACCGATGATTGCGGGTTCAAACCTACACAAGCACTACTGAATAATCATGTGTTTAATTTGTGTTTATAATTCATCACGTGCTCGGTAGTGAAAACATCGTAAGGAAACATGCATGTATGTAATTTCATAGAAATTCTGCCACATGTGTATTCTACAAACGCGATTGGAACGTGGTGGAATATGTTCCAAACCTTCTTCTCAAAAGGAGAGCACTGTTGTTGTTGTTGTAACTTTTTTCAAATAGGAAGTTAATATGCAAAGGAAAATTTCTTTATAGTAAAAATCAGCTTACTTTAAAAAACCGTGTATTAATTTAGTAACTATATTTTGATGCTATAGGTTTGCGGTTTGCATATGGGCCTGATGGTAAGTGGTCAACACCACAGACATTGACTATTAACTAAATTTGGGATACGGGTCTTTGACGATTTTAGGTCAAAGCAATTCTCTTAGTATCGCCCCTGATCACACACCTTACATATTCCTTATTTGTTAAATTATTCTTAAATTTTAAACGACACATTAATATTTATTAAGTTAAATAATCGTAATACGACTAAATATAGTTTATCTATCTTTTTATAATCATTAGCGGTTCTAATATCGAATGGAATGGTGTTTTAAGTAAAAAATGGAATTGGAAACATTGTATATATAAGTTTATTGAATTTGTAGATATGTTATCTACTGGAATATAAGGAGTGATTTATGTCTAATTTTAGTTAGTAAAGAGATTAATTATTGAGTTAGTTTATATACTACGTGTTTAAAAGACTCTATATGTGATCTTGAGAAAAACGCGCGTTTTAGACACGATGTGAGCAAATTAGATACTTGAATTGAAACGAGCCGATATGGCCCAGTGGTAAGAACACGTGCATCGCAAACGAGGATTGCGGGCTCAAACCCAGGCAAGCACCGCTGAATTTTCATGTGCTTAATTTCAGTTTATAATTCACCTCGTTCTCGGCGGTTAAAGAAAAGTGTCAAATTACATAGAAATTCTGCCACACGTGTATTCCACCAACCCCCATTGAAACAGCGTGGTGGAATATGTTCCAAACCTTCTCCTCAAAAGGTAGAGGAAGCTATAGCCCAGCTGCGGGAAATTTACAGGCAGGTTATTTGTTGTTGTAAATTTCAATTCAAATTTCTTCATATTTGAGTTAAAGGCTTCTGTCGTGGTTTCAGATTCGATTTTTGTAATTTATAACAATTATTTTATTTATATCATTTTAATTAAAATACATACATAATATCATGTTAAGCAATTTGCAACAAAATTGACGCCATTTAAAGCTATATAATAATCGAATCTTCACCAAAAAGAACAAAAGACGATTATTTGTATAAATTTGAAAAAAGGAACTCATTACATTTTTGCTGGTGTATTATCAGGGCTCTGTGCATCCCATGTGCGGGCTTACCACCCACACATCCATTCAGCCGTACATCAGAGCGTTGACTTTGAACTGTGATCCGGTTTGAAGCGTAGTGAGCCCGTGTAATTACATGCACAGGGGATAAACATCTTAGATGTAGAGACAACGCTGACGGTGTGATTTAAAGAACTTACTTCTTGCAGTATGTAATAGTGACCACTTATTATCAGATAGACCGTATGATCATCTTCCTTCATTCCATCTTCTAATGGTCTTCCTAAACTAAACACATAAAAGGAATACGAATATAGTATACCTACAAAATTCAATGCCTTCAACACAATAATCGACCTTTAATAAAGAAAAATTGTAGGGCATAAGGGATCTAACAAGGTTCAAGGTTTGGTGGTACATTGACGATGGTATGGATGCCAACATATATGAGCAGTGGTGACCACTTATCAGTAGCTGGCCTTTTGTCCGTCTGTAATATTATAAATGGGAAAGTTACTCTGGTTGGCTGTCTGTCGGTCTTTCACAACAAAACCAATGAACCGAATTTGATGAAATTTGGTGTGAAGCAAACTTGAACTCCATGAAAGGAGATAGGCCACTAATTCTGCCTAACACATGACAACAAACACCTTAGAAGGCGCGGAAAGCAACGGGCGGCAACTAGTAAGAATATATATAGTATAATTTTCCAAACTAGCCCAGCCACCGTTCGCGTGATGTCGTGACACGTCGGCACGTGTCGTGACGTGCTCGTGTACGTGTCGTGAGCTCCCTAACATTGTTCGTATCAACGCTCAACGAATTATCGTGCAGCTGATACATTACCTTTCAAACTTTGACTTCTGACGTCTGTGTTTAGTGGACGCTTGAATTGATCGTGACATTCGTTTACATTTACTATTTAGTTTAATTTGCTGTAACGAATGTATGTTGATAATTATGTTATTACATTGTATGATGTAGTTTTAGATATACATACTTAATAATATATAATACTTGAAAGGTCTCGAATATGTTAATTTTATTTTAGGTTTTTTTTTAGAAGTAATAAATATATTTTTTTTTTTATTAAACACAATCAATGAGTCTCCGACGTTTTTTTTTTTATCATAGGAGTACGTGACTTTAGCAGAATATTTTATGCCTAAGTACATAACGCTCAAAAGAAAAAAATGCAAGTGAAAATTTATGAATTAAAAAATAATAAATATACATAATGTATTATAATGAAGCAATGATAAAAAATGCCATCTATTTATATATAATGTATTTTATTTTAAATTAAAGTTTTTTATGAATATTTTAACTTGTCATATATTTTTTTAATTAATTATGTAAAGATTCAGTATCTCTTTCTTTCTTAGTATTTCTAAATTCTAAATTTCATTAATTTATTAATTACTTCCAATTCGATTGCATTCCAAATTTAAAATTTTTAATAATTATTATGATAAAATTCGATTACTGGACGAACACTAATTTGTTGTATATATTATATTATTATAAATATGATGTTTCTTAAAAAGTTTTGTAATTGTAATTATTAATATATTTTATTTACTGATATCATTCCATACAAGGGTCATTATAATAAGCTTGTATGAATAATATATGTCTCAATTTATATAAAAAGTTGTCGATCTATTTAACTAATTTAAGTTTATTGAAGTACAGTCACGATCATAAATATTTAAATAAATTTACTATTAACATAGACAGAACATCTTGTTTTCCCCTAATTATATAAAAATATAATTACTCAAATAAATTTAATTTTTTTGGACACCATGTTTCATCCATGTCCATCCTAAGCGTAACAGTTATTAAGTTATTGCATAAATATAAACGTATTCCAATTTCAAATTTTTATATCATTGTTTTTTTTTTTTTTTAATATTATGAGTTTTTTTTGTACAACAATTATTTTGCTGACTCTACTTACTTGATATAATTAAATGTTAAATGTAAAATTATCTGGTTCATTTACTTCGTTCATTGCTCAATTGCTTATCAACCGTTATCAAACTACCAAATTAGTTCAATCCGTATTAAAACTTCGAGCCTAATACATGTTTAATATGTAAACAAGTTTAAGAGATCGCCTTTTTAGTGACATATAAGTGAACATGACATATGTTTAAAGGAACACGTATAATTTGCGAGACATTTATGTAGCGTGTCTAATATTAATACTTAATCACGAACTCTACAAGATTGTGAAACTCGTGTTCCTTACACGATTATATATATATATATATATATATATATATATATATATATATATATATATATGTTTATTTTATGGTGTAGGTTGGCGGACGAGCATTTGGGCCACCTGTTGTAAGTGGTCACCATCACCCATAGACAATGACACTGTAAGAAATATTAACTATTCCTTACATCGTCAATGTGCCACCAACCTTGGGAACTAAGATGTTACGTCCCTTGTGCCTGTAGTTACACTGGCTCACTCACCCTTCTAACCGGAAAACAACAATACTGAGTACTGTTATTTGGCGGTAGAATAACTGATGAGTGGGTGGTACCTACCCAGATGGGCTTGCACAAAGCTCTACCACCAAGTAATAGTATAGTAGTAGTATAATTGACTAGCTGTGACCGCGACCTTGTACGCGTTTGAATTTAAAATATATATATATATATATATTATTGTAGACGCGACCTTGTACGCGTTTGAATTTATATATATATATATATATATATTATTGTAGTCTATGTTACTCCTTATTATATCAGTTATCTGCCAGTGAAAGTCCCGTCTAAATCTGTCCAGCCGTTTTAGATATTTTCTGGAACAAAGAGACAGAGAAAAATTGTAAAAAATGTTATTTTGGTATATATACCGTGTATACATACATATGCATTGAGTAAAAAAGGGCTATTTTAATATTACAAACAGACACGCTCATTTTATTACATGTATTAAAACTTTAGGTTTTTTTTGTAAAAAATGTTATTTTGGTATATATACCGTGTATACATACATATGCATTGAGTAAAAAAGGGCTATTTTAATATTACAAACAGACACGCTCATTTTATTACATGTATTAAAACTTTAGGTTTTTTTTGTAAAAAATGTTATTTTGGTATATATACCGTGTATACATACATATGCATTGAGTAAAAAAGGGCTATTTTAATATTACAAACAGACACGCTCATTTTATTACATGTATTAAAACTTTAGGAATTTTATATTCGTTATTTCCAAAACGTCTAAAGTGTATTTTTTGTTAGTATTAGTATTTCGTAACATAATACCTTTGATTATTTATATGTCATCGGCAATACCAAGCAGTAATTCTTTATTATGTTTCAGATTGAAGGGTTAGTGAGCCTGTGTTACTACAGGCACTAGGGGACATTTTAGCTCCTAAGAAATGGTTAATATCGGTGATGACCATTCCAACCGAGCATTAAAAAAATGTCTAGATTACTGATTATAGACCGTCAAAGTTGATAACCAAATACACACTTATAAAGTAGTATGAAGTTTGAAGAATATACCGTATATATAAGCGTAGCTGCCACTCACACTAAGGCAAATATAGTTGGGTCATTTGTTATAGTTCCTTTATAGCGGGACTCTATAAAGGAACTATAACACTCTACTTTACTCTACTCTTACACTCTACTGTAACCGTTAAACATCCATATCGTCTTGGGTAGAGGTTTTTGTGCAAATGAAAACGTGGCATATTTTTTATCATTATCCTATATGTAGAATGTTTTCTTTTTGTTGTGCATCAATAACTTAAAAAACTATTGAATGTCCAATACGCTATACCTAAAAAACTAAGTAAAGAAGCACCAATGGCTCAATGGTTTACGGGCATAGCAAACGCAGGATCAATGCTGACCCCGGGCTCTTGTCGTCCCTACTTCTAGCTCAAATGATAAGCATAAAGAGTTTGGTAAATATTACCAAATATTTTTCTTATTAATATACCTGTTGACTTCCAGGCAGGATATATTAATTTCAATAATTGTATTAACTAACATGACTGTATTTTTTTTATGTTGAAAAAGAGTACCTACTGAGTTTCTTGCCGGTTCTTCTCGGTAGAATCTACTTTCCGAACCAGTGGTAGCTTCAATTAATTGTTAAATGACGATTCAAAAGTGCTTGTAAAAGCCCACTTGAATAAAGTTTATTTTGATTTGATTTGATTTGATTAATATTAGCCCTCATTAGCTTGAATAACATAATATGTATATATATGAATACATCGTATATTCGGCTTTGGAAAAAATCGCTGCGAAATAACCTGTGTGGCATCATCGTTAAAGCTTTCGATTCTCGGTCTTGACAAACAGTCGAAAAAGAAAAGCTTCAAGCTTCTCTTCAACTAACCAAAAGAATACAATTTAAGAACTTTCTTAACTCCATCTTTGAAAAATGATGATAATTTAACACGTTAGTGTTGCCAGGTGAATATAAGTGAAACGTCAAATATTATTACGATTAGTACGTATATGTTGTGTATTGCCAGTAATTTTTTTGTGTTTAATAAAAAAATATAATTCAACCGCGCTGATGAGACACGCTAATGCGCAAAGTATATCTAGCGTAGTTCCATCAAAGTGTTGTGTGTATCGAAAGCGATTAACATGGATATAGATATACATATATACGTGGAAGTGACTTCTTATTTAAATATATTTTTTTGTACTAGTGATTTATATAAAACTAGTAGTCGCTCGCGTTTTAAGGGTTGCTTGTCATGTGTTAGACAAAAATGTAGCCGATGTCCCTTCTTGGTTCTCAAGTTTGCTTCATATGAAATTTCATCAAATTTGGTTCAGCGGTTTGGTCGTGAAAGAGCCACAGACAGACAGAGTTACTTTGATATTTATAAGTGTAGATTTTAGACTTTGTTAGATTTGTTAATAGCTAGTAAATTTTCTAATATTATTTATCTTAACTATGTTAACAATTTATTAAATCATACATTACCTTATTGAAGAATTTTCATTTCATACATCTCTTATATAAGTAATTTAAGACTCCATTTCAATCAATAAGTGAGTTAATAAATTATTTCGAGCTGTATATTTAATATGTAGGTATAGTACGACTCAAATTAGATGTAGCATCGGAAAATGTAATGGAATTAAAATAAAACCGATTACTGCCGATTTACACGACCATTAGAAATAGCTCCCTACCGCGCCATTCGACGCTATTCGTCGCTATAGATTCACGCGTCAGAGAAAGCAAGTGCATATAAATGCGTCAAATTGATAAATAAATATTGATAATTTGTGATACTCAATTCGGATGTGATCGTTTTTACGAATTTTGCCGATGCGACATCTAAGTTGTGTCGTACTATATGTAATAATAATAATTGACGACTCTACGTGGTAGACTAGTGTCTACATCGGTTTTCATGTGTACGCCACTCAGAGGTCCCAGTATCGATTCCCGGCCGAGTCGATGAAGAAAAAAAAATGTCTTGGATCTGGGTTTTGATGATACCGTCCTTACTTCTGATTTTCCATAACACATACTTTAGCTACTTACATTCCAATATTTATTATAAATTTATTGTAATTCTTTCTGAATATTTGATTAAATGTATTTTTATTTAAAACAGCTTTAATCGTACTTTAAAAAAATGATTATGATTATTGTAATGTACCATTCAGATAATTTATATCGTTGTAGTGTGGGGTATAGGCAACGACCCACGATAGCGTCATTTCCTGATTTTGATGTCGCAATGCAACGATGATGTCGAGTATATGTGAATTATTTAGATTAATACACAATATTCGGTTTATTCAACACGTACTTTGGTTAATAACACGTTTCTGATATTTGTAAATAAATTACATACATTTTTTTAACCGTCTATACACAACACGTGTGAAAAAAATGTATTTTATTCAATTTAATATTAATACATTTTTCTGTTTATTTTAGGTCCACAACAAAGCAAATGTTTTTTTGAAATTTAATTTAAAATAATAACACTTTTTAATTCCTTTTTGTGCATAAGTTACCAATCATTAATTCGAATTACATGAATATTACCTATTCCTAATATGCACGTATGAAAAACAGATAATATTGTCAATAATATGATATAGATATAGATAAAAAATGTTGACTGGAACAACAACAGCCTGTAAATTCCCACAGCTGGACTAAAGGCCTTCTGTCCCTTTGAGGAGAAGGTTTTTTGGAACATATTTCACCACGCTGTTTTAATGCGGGTTGGTGGAATACACATTTGGCAGAATTTCTATGAAATTTGTCACATGCAGGTTTCTTCACGATGTTTTCCTTCGCCGCTGAGCACGAGATGAATTATAAAGACAAATTAAGAATATAAATCAGCGGTGCTTGCCTAGGTTTGAACCCGCAATCATCGGTTAAGATGCACGCGTTTTAACCACTGGGCCATTTCGACTCACTGGGCCATCTCGACTCAAAACATTAGTATCTAAAATAAATGGTCTTTTAATCTATACGTTTTTGTATTGCAAGGTATGATGTGAGTGTTTTCCATATACTACATAGCAACAGCGAACAAGGATGTGTCAGCGCAGTGGCAGGCATGCTTAATTTCGGCTAATTCCAACGTACAGACTGCAGGAAATGTCGCTTAGTATAACGAATATTATATTCGATATCCTAAGTGAATTCTCTTGTAAAAGCCTACTGGAGATATATAATCTCAAACATGCAATAAACAGCAGGTGGTACGCAGATTATAAAGCTCCTGTTTCGAATCTGGAAACCAAGATATATAGATAATATTGTTTTATTATCAAGACACATCTAGTAATGAGAAGTCTGTGATTCTAAGATATAACGTAAAGCTGTTGGTTCTTAACATCTGTCACAACAACAACAGCCTATAAATTTCCCACTGTTGCGTTAAAGCCTCTCCTTTGAAGGTTTGGAACATATTCCACTACGCTGTTCCAATGCGGTTTAGTGGAATATAAATGTGGCAGAATTTCTATGAAATTAGACATAATATCCAGGTTTCCTCACGATGTTTAACTGCACCGTCGAGCTTGAGATAAATTATAAACACAAATTAAGCTAATGTAATATTCTTTAGTTTTCTATGTCGTCTTGGTACTGGGTGTTTGTGGTACCGTCGTTACTTCTAATTTTCCATAACTCAAGTGCTTTAGCTACTTACATTGGGATCAGAGTAATGTATGTGATGTTGTCCAATATTTATTTATAACTAGCTGAGATTGCGACCTTGTACGCGTTTGAATTTAACAAAAAAAAATTGTAGCCTAAGTTACTCCTTATTATACTAGTTATCTGCTAGTTAAAATCCGTCAAAATCGGTTCAGCCATTCCAGAGATGAGCCGGAACAAACAGACAGACAGACAAAAATTGTAAAATATGTTATTTTGTTATATATGCCGTGAATACATATATATGCGTTGAGTAAAAAAGAGCTATTTTAATATTATAAACAGACACTTAAATTTTATTATGTGAATAGATATTTTTATTGAATAAATGTGATCAAAGACCTAGATTATCAGCTTTAAAACAGATGGAAAAGGCATTTCCAGTGATCCACGCTGGGCTGTATTGCGCCCGCATTCACGGCGTATTCGGCGGCTTCCCACGTCGTTCACGAGATCATCTGGCCACTTTGTAGGGGGCCCGTCCACGCTGACACTTCCGGTTCCTGATCGCCACTCAAGAACTTTAATGCCCCGTAACTTATGAATATTAATATCACTATAAAATTTCTAAATTAATTAATATTATGAGTATCAATATTGCATGGTTAGATTATCACAAAATCTCATATTTAAGACACATGTTTCGAAAGCGAAATCTACTCGATGATTCTGAATTCAAACCAAGCAAACACCACAGAGTTTTCATGTATTTAATTTGTGTTAATATTTCATATTATTAAAAAAATAAATAATAATAATAATTGATATAGACTTCAAACGGTATACTCAGTAGTATATATTGTAATTTATTTGGTGTGATAGTGTATGAGGACTATGGAAGATATAGAGGCTTGTTAATTTAAAAAAAAAAACGATACATCCTACTAATATTATAAATGCGAAAGTTTGTGGATGTATGTATGATTGTTACTCTTTCACGAAAAAACTATTGAATGGATTTGGATGAAATTTTGCAGTAATATATATTATATCAGATTAATACATAGGCTACAAATTGTAATGATTTTATACAATTTGTTCATTATATAACGATACATATCAAGTACTCGTGCGAAGCCAGGTTGGTCGCTAGTTAAGTATAAATTTATAACCGTCAAGGAATGTAGATTTGCGAGAAGAACCGCCTAGAAACTGTAGTCACTCCACACTAATAAAATTACATAGGTATTTTAATAACATATAATTAAATGATATATCTTGCATAAAGATCAACGAATACTAAATCCATATCAATAAAATATCTTTATAATCTTGTATTAAATGTTGTGCCTCATTTATTATGAAATGGTTTTTTTAATATAAGCTTTAAATTTATTAATTGGTCGTTAAGAGTTAATGCACAAACTGTATATTGGAATTAATGTAATCAAATGAATATTACATTATTATAATTAATCAATCAATTGATATAAAATTGTTAAGTTGTTAGTGGTGACTTGTACATGCCCTTCTGTATAGGTACCACCCACGCATCACAAACAAGATCTACCATGAAACAATTATATTTAGATGGTGTTCTAACCAAAACGTGTTCTATCAACCGGTAGATGGTTAATATTTATTACGGTACCAATGTTTATCAGCTGTGGTGGTGGTGGTAAGATGATATGGTGTTGTTAGAATACGTTAACCTCCATTGAAGATTGCTAGTTTAAATCTGAACAGGCACCATTGATTTTGAGATGATTAATTTGTGTGGGTTTTACATTAATCTTGTTTTGATGAGAACGTCGTGATACTGCATGAAGAAATAGCAACTTGTGTGTCTACTACACGTTGGAGAGTGATGGAATAAGCTCTAACGCTTCTTGGTTGGGGCCCTTAGCAAACGTGCTTCACAGTTACAGCTGTTACTGTTTGACATTAAGACACGGAAACTAATAAATATTTATTATTTGTGTTTGATTCAAATTAGTAGGTATGGGTCTTAAAAGTTACGCTTCTTAATTTTACGTTTATAAAAAAAAAGTTTGAATAAAAAATGACATAGAGCAGTAATTTTTTTTTCTAAAACTACATATATAACAATAATATTTAAGTCGTTTCTAGTTAGACGATAAATATAACAAAAAAACACACAACGTTACATGTTACAATGTTTATTAAATGTATGTTTAAACATGCTAAGCCTAATTCGAAAGTTTTCTATCCTATCGTATACAATGAACAGTTAGAATTTAATGTCCAAAATCTCTTTGTGTCAGAGTTCATGGGGCGTGACGTTTTCGTAACGCTAACAATTTGACGTTTCGTAAATTCGGTGATTGTAATTACACATTGTTACCATTTTTATGGATCCTTTATGTCCATTTCGATGCTATCTATGGTATACCTAATAGATTACATTATAAAATTGACTGCGAACGGATAAAATTACCGCATGTATCTCTATTACAGAGGTGAATGACTTTGGATTTATTGTTCGAACTGTATAATTCAATATATTAATCACAGCGACCCGCCCGGCTCCGCACGGGTGCAATACTGATACTAAATATACTAAAGAATTTGTTTATTTACGACATCAGCTGAGATGGCCCCGTGGTTAGAACGCGTGCATCTTAACCGATGATTGCGGGTTCAAACCCAGGCAAGCACCACTATATATATGTGCTTAATTGTGTTTATAATTCATCTCGGGCTCGGCGGTGAAGGAAAACATCGTGAGGAAACCTGCATGTGTCTAATTTCATCGAAATTCTGCCACATGTGCATTCCACCAACCCGCATTGGAACAGCGTGGTGGAATATGTTCCAAAACCCTCTCCTTAATAAAAGAGGAGGCCTTATCTCAGCAGTGGGAAATTTACAGGCTGTTACTTTACTTTTACTTTTTACTTTACGACATCGAATTATAAACTTATGAAATTATCAGTGTTTCTTTACTATATTGTACATGTATTATATACAAAAACCTTCCTCTCGAATCACTCTAGCTACTAAAAAAAACGGCATCAAAATCCATTGCGTAATTTTAAAGATATAATATACATAGGAACAGACAGCGGTAAGCGACTTTAAATGTACTATATAATGATAAGGATATTCAAAATTTATAGTAACACTCAGTATATATCCTATTGTTATTCAGATTGGTGAATATGATTTCGTGCTACATTAGCTTGGGCAGGTTTGAAGCCACAATCTTTGGTTAAGATTCAGATGTTTTAATCACTGGGCCATCTCGGCTTATATGACTGTTGTTAATTGTTGGTATTTGTATAGCTTTTAAATCACAAAACAGTTTGTTAAAACTTTTGACGGAAAGTCACGAAGCTTAAAGTTCATGTTGTCTGATTAAGGCTTCGATTTTGTAATAACTAGCGTTAAATCATTCATTTGCTATATTGGACAAATAAAGCAATTGTGAATTGAAGTTTAATTATAATAATGCTTAAAACGATAATAACTTTGAATTATTTGAAACAAGTTGTCGTCCGCGGCATCGTTCGTATTTTAGGGGATTGATTGTCATGTTTTAGACAAACAAATAACAGTACTCAGTATTGTTGTATTCCGATTTGAAGGGTGAGTAAGTCAGTGTAACTACAGGCACAAGGGACATAACATCTTAGTTCCCAAGGTTGGTGGCACATTGACGATGTAAGGAATAGTTTATATTTCTTACATCGTCATTGCCTATGGGTGATGGTGACCACTTACCATCAGGTGGCCCATATGCTCGTCCGCCAACCTATAATAAAAAAAAACGTAGCATTTAAGATTTCATCAAATTCGAATCATTGTTTTGCTCGTGAAAGAACGACAGACAGACAGATAGACCCACAAACAGAGTTAATTTCACACTTATAATATTAATACAGATTAAATTGTATTTTACAATTTTGTTATTTTTATTTTCAGTCGGACAAACAGGAGGTATATAATACCAAATTAAAAAAAAATAAACAATATTATCTTTTCAAATTTTCCATTTCTTGGTAGTCACATCATGCACTATCACATTACATAATATCTATAAAAAGCATAAATTAAACATAATCAATGATTATTCTACAGTTTATGGTAATGATAAATTTTATGGTTCAGTTAGCTAAGAGCTCTGAGTGTTCATGTTCCGGTTTGAAGGTGAGCCAGGGTAATTAAATCGACGCATTGATGGCACAAGGAATGGTTTATTTATCTAATAACGCAAATGCAGGTGGCAATGCAATGTGGTCAAATGTAGTTTGTTCCACTTTCTGATATGGATATAAAACTACTATGAATACGTAAATGAGTCGAGATGGATGAGTGATTAGAACGCGTGCATTATAATCGATGATTACGCGTTCAAACCCAGGCGAGCACCACTGAATATTCATGTGCTTAATTTTTGTTTATAATTCATCTCGTGCTCGGCGGTGAAGGAAAACATCGTGAGGAAACCTGCATGTGTCTAATTTCATTGAAATTCTGCTACGTGTGTATTCCACCAACCCCCATTGGAATATGTTCCAAACCTTCTCCTCAAAGGGAGAAGAGACCTTATCTCTTCAGTGAGAAATTTACAGGCTGTTGTTGTTGTTTGTTTGTCTGTATGTTGTTGTATATATTAACAGTGTATATGTATGAGACTAGGTCCCACTATTTAATTGATATTTGTATTGCCTCAGTGGTCTAGTGTATAGTCGATTACAGGTTCCTATTTACTGGTTTCGAACTCAGACAATTAAGAACTTCCCCGAAAGAAGTCTATTTAACAGTGTTTCGACTCTTCTGCCTGGTGAAGTACAGTCGGGATAAGAAAAGATTCGTCACCTTAAGATCCATTTTCGCGTGTTCAATATGAGCGATAATCTGTTTTACCGATTGACAATGACATATTACGTCGCAATGATTCGATGTTTAGATTGAAAAGGTACTAAGGGCTTAGGATTTGATAAAGGAATTTCATTGGAAACTGACGAAGGTTCTCTTACTATAGTAATCTCTAAGACTCTCATATCATCATCATCATCGTGTGAAACTCATAACTGTTTCCGGTAATGACGACGGTCGAATTGTCCTCCTATTATAAGCCTAAGGTAATAAAGAGTACCCTTCGAACATGATGTTCACATATGGTTAGTCTCTAGAATTGATCATGACGATATCAGTCAATTTTACATGCAATTTGTTTACTAAAAAGCGACTTAAAACTGTTATTACGAACTATCAAAAGACAATGTAATGTTTGTAGGGACAAGTACAACAATAAAAGTTAATTAAGTTATGAAACAAATCAGAACGGAAAAGGCAAACGTAATCACGGAGTACGAGCAATAGATGCGAGTATATAATAATTTTGTTAATAGCATTACCGAAGACAATGATGTTTTGTTCGTAATGTAGGTTGACCATAAATTCGTAAAAAAATGAAAATTATTCTCCATGATAATAATTGTTTTTATTTGTATCCTTATCAATGATATTCTAATAAACAGATATATTATATCCATACTAAACAACAGAAAAAGGTGTGCCGCGCCGGGGACTGTTTATTTTACATTTCGTGACAAGTAAAATGATAGCTTGATAAAAACAATAAGAAAAAGGCATAACTAGATGTTTTAATTACACAAAACGTATTACTACGTAATTATGATGTATTATAACGTATTAGGACGTTTTCTAGTCTTCAATTTTTGCGCGTTAATGACATATCTGTTTACTAGAACACCATTGATCCTTATGCAACCATTTTTAATAGAGAAGCATAAATAAATGAGGTCAAAACTATCTATACTGCTACTGAAGAGGTGTTGCTGCCTGGTGTTCTTTAAAAGGACGATACTGACTTTTTCTTTACTATATGTAAGTTGATTTGTAGTTTGTCGGCAGTAGAGCTTTATGCAAGTTTGATTAGATTATTTATCAGATATTTTAGCACTAAACAACAAGTTACTATTGTTGTGCTCTCTGTGTGTAAAGGGTGAGTGAGCTAGTGTAACTACAGGCACAAATATTTAACATCTTAGTTCCTATGGTGGCCAGCGCATTGACGATGTAAGGAATGGTTAATATTTCTTACTAAGTCAATATATGTAGGCGATGGTGTGAGTTACCATTTGACTGCTTATTTACCTTTGACCCATTAGAAATTGACTTCAAAAAAAGAATCAGGTTCAATCAATTTTATATTGTAGTTGTATGTTGATAACCTCAGAATTTAGTTATTTATAAATCGATTTGAAATACTTGGTAATAAAAAATGTGACTAGTGTACTGAGTAGTTGTAATATTTTTTATGACGCAATAAGTTTTACTCTAATTTATTTATTTTATACACATTAGATCTGCTTCCTATTTTTATTAATTTCAATATATTATTATATAAGTATTATTCATAGTCTTCTGTCGACCTGAGACTGCAATTAAAAACGAAATCAGAATCTCAGAGACGATTTACAGTGACTATTAAACTTAATTATGTAATTTCTTAATATCTATTTTCCTCATTCTTTTTTCTAAGAATACAAGGCGTTGATTATTAAGAATATAGCCTATATTATTATATTGGTAGATAGTATTACTAATAATGAAATATATGAGCTAAACAAAATATATTTTTTATTTAATAATGTTAAACTGCACTCTGCTTATGAAATCTATTTAAATGACGAATTCAGTGTATTATATATATGAATGAATTCGTATTCATGATTTGTTTTATAATTGAGTATATAATACACGACTACTTCATTGGTTAAGTAATCATTTTTAACAATACGAAACATTGACGCAATTACGTAATTAAATTATTGATAAAACGTCCTCTTCCTTTTGCGATTTTTTTTCCTATAATAGACAAGCATTATCGAATTAAAACGCCAATTCATGAAAAATGGCAATAAACTTAGTAATTAATCTTTAACAAAAAAAAAAAAAAACTTTAAATGATACTTAATTAATTTCTACACGATATCCAGTAATTTAAAATACCATACAATGTACTTTTACACGAGGCATCGGGTTTAATTTGATATAAAACAAAAGACAATCGCGTGGAATAATTTTCTTTTAATTGAATATCAAGAAAGTAAGTGCCTTGCTTCGGCACGTGTTTGAGTAACAAAAAGTTCGACATGATGTTTATACTGATTCTCAAGCGTTATGGCTTCTCTCCCCTCTTTTTACATGATTTTACAATTGTATGTGTTCTGTTGAACACTGAACTCTCTCTTTCCATCATCTTCGTGTCGTTCTAAATATTATTATTGCTAAGTCCTCATCGTAACCCAACCATTTGTCTTGGTCTAAGATCTCTTTCTGCATGAAGAGTAAGACTACTTAGTGGTCACCAATCTCACATCGCCAATACGCCATATTAACCAACCTTACATGCCAATACGTCACCAACCTTGACAACTAAGGCGTTATGTCTTCTGTATCTGTAGTTACACTGTCAACATTACTGACTTTATATATTAAGGCTACAAAGATTTTATTAGTTTATCGGCCAAGAAAGTAATAGTTGGGCTCAGAGTTAAGAAGATGGCTTTCTCATGTATCAAAAGGTTTAGACTAGACACTCACCGGTCGTATCGGATTGCCATCCCATCAGATTGTAACAGTGATGGAAAAGATTTTTCAACTATTTTTGTTTAACTTTAATCCTATAATAATTTCTAAGTCGTTCTAAGTAGTGACACACTCGCGGCTCGACACTCGATCGTAGTAAACGCGCGCATTGTTATTAATTTGTTTACGTACGTCTTATCGCGGTACCCGCTAGGTTTTTACCTGCGGGCGCCTTGCGCACATCTGTTGACCGTCGATTACAATAATAATGGACGAACAATATGAATACGAGAATGAATATGAAAACAACAATATACGTCAATCTAATTATTTGAGCGAAAATGAGATGGTAGCGGATATAATAGAAGTAGTACCAAAACAATTAGAGGCATCACATGAAGTAAGTAAAGATGACGAGGAACAGAAAGCCAGCAAAAGGGACAGAGAAGAAGATGAAGAAGACGAATGGAAATTGGTTCAAAAAAAAAACGAAAAGAAGTATAAATCTAGAACCGATAAAGAATTCTTTGAAATTTATATATCATCCCGAGAAAAGTTACCGAAACAGTTCTCTTTAGCTAAAATTTTCTGTAATGAAGGAATAATAAATATCGAGAAAATTAAATACATTAACCCATTTAAGATAAGAGTCGACGTTGTTAATGAAGTTATGATACATAAGATTGAACAATGTAAAAAGTTTATAGATCTAGGATGGAGAATTCAGAGAGCCATGGAGGTTAATCTTTCTTATGGAGTGATTAAGAATGTAGATATAGAATTGTCTGAAGAAGAGATTATGAAAAGTATTATTTGTCCAAATGCAGGAGAACTGATTTCTGTAAATAGACTTTTACGTCGAAATCGAGAAGGGGATGACTGGAAACCTAGTGAATCCATACGTCTATGCTTTAAAGGATCCTATCGTCCGTCATATGTATGTGTCGATGGGCTAAGAATCCAAGTCGAACCTTATGTATTTCCGGTAACACAATGCTCTCGGTGTTGGAAGCTTGGACACACTTCGAAACGATGTTCAAACGCAAAAATTGTATGTCCAAAATGTGGTGATAACCACCCTAATTGTGATACTACAATATTTAAGTGTAGTAATTGTGGAGGCCAACATATGTCTTTGCTGCGCTCTTGTCCGGCATATCGAAAAGAGATGAGGTTAAGGGAGTTAATGGCGGAATTTAACTGCACGTATAGAAAAGCTCTGACCTTATACGTACCAACCGAGTCTCATAAATTGGAAAATAATAAATCCAATGTTAATTCACATAATAAACTCACAAGTAATATGTTTGACATTTTACCACAAGAATCTACCCCAATAGTATTCAGAGAAGTCCCAACATTTGCTGATATTGTAAAAGAAACCTCTACTACGCCTAAAAATAAAAAAAATAAAAAAACATTGTCTCATTCTTTAGGAAAACACAATGGGTTCGAAGAAGATCTTTCTATTGAGTTGGAAAAAAATTTAAATAGTAACACAGATAAAAAAGATGAAAAGAAAAGAGAAATTAAATTTAGTGAACTTTTAAGTAGATTAAAAGAGATTTTATTTTTAAAAGATGAGTCATTTCAAGAAAAAGTGCAAAGTGTCATTAAGTGTTGTATAGAATGGG
The DNA here is from genome assembly GCF_905220365.1 of Vanessa cardui. Taxonomy (NCBI): domain Eukaryota; kingdom Metazoa; phylum Arthropoda; class Insecta; order Lepidoptera; family Nymphalidae; genus Vanessa; species Vanessa cardui. The sequence continues at coordinate 10,538,402 of NC_061138.1, read as the reverse complement.
TGATGTTAGTGATAGTCGAAAATATGTCAGATTGGCCAATGTTGAAGTCACTTATTGAATATTTGAAATAATAATGGCTGAAAGTTGTAAGTTAATTAAGCTCAATATTATACAATGGAATTCACAAAGCCTTCGTCCAAAGTCTTTGACATTAGAACAATTGTTAATTCAAGAAAAGATTCACATTGCTGCACTTAGCGAAACGTGGTTAGAACCGGATAGCCATCTTAAAATAAAAGGTTATAATATGTTCCGTAGGGATAGGGATGATTCTTATGGAGGAGTAGCAATATTGGTTCATAATTCCATTACATCTACTTTGAAGAATAATTATAGTAGCACGAATGCTGGCATAGAAATGATTGTAGTGAAAGTTTTTAATTGCGAACATGTTAAGTATATAGCATCCATTTATTGCTCCCCATCCGTACGAACTTCTAAATCAGATTGGGAGAACTTATTTAACCTTTAGATAGTAATACTCTTATTTTGGGAGACTTTAATGGGCACCATGGTAATTGGTCAAACAAAACAGATTTGCGCGGTTCTCAGATTCATGATGCACTTATAGATAGTTGTTTCGTAACTTTAAATGACAATAATAGCCCTACGCGTATCAAACTTGTAAATAATAATATACAACAGTCTTCCCCCGATTTGTCTATAGTTTCATCCGACATTGCAATGAAACTTAAATGGAGAACTATAAATGAAAGTTTAGGTAGTGATCATCTTATAATTAAGATAACGACACAATGGGAAAAAGGGTTTGAGTATAATATACCTCTTCGACGTAATTATAAAAATGCTGACTGGTCATCCTACACAGAATTTTTGGAAAAATTATTTCGTGAATTTTCTTTTGTTACTGACGACCCCCAAAAATTATATAATAACTTTCTAAATGCTATTAATACGGCGGGTGATCGTTTTATTTCATTTATTAAGATTAACCGTAACCCGACCTGTAATTTTACAGCTAAACCATTTTGGAATGTATCGTTATCAAAACTTGTAGCAGAGAGACGGCTTGCTCTTTCCTTTTTTCGGCGTAACCCAATCCCACGGAACTTTAAGATTTTACAGGAAAAAATTAGTAATACTCAAAAAATTATGCGTCAGTGTCAATATAAATTAAGAAACGATTATTATACTTCAATTGATAGCAGGGTAACTCAAAGTGAGATGTGGTATAAAGTGAGTTGGTTAAAAGGGTCTAAAAGACCAAGATCTTTTGTGGGTAAATCAGCTGCCACTGAGCTTTTGCATAGTTTAACTCCTGATTTTGTATCTCCAAAGGAACCTTATTTTAAAGTTATTAAAAATAATTTAGACATACAAATTTCTAGACAAGAGTTAGAACATTGCTTGCTTCACAAAGATACATCTCCCGGAAGTGATAATATTTCTTATTCGATGTTGGCCCATTTACCTGTCAATGGAAAATCCATTTTGCTAAAAATTTATAATTATTTTTATTCAATTAGCTTTGTACCTTCACAGTGGCAAGATGTTACCATCGTTGCAATCCCAAAGCCGGGAAGAAATCCGGAGTCTTTTGGCTCTTTACGTCCCATATCCCTCATCTCATGTATATGTAAAGTATTCCATAGTATTTTAATTAGACGACTGGAGTGGTACATCGAAAGGAATAAACTACTGTCTTCGGATACCGTTGGCTTTAGAAGATGTCGTTCTACTTTAGATAACCTCAGTAAGTTAGTGTCACGTATTCAGATCGGCCTATCAAAAAATCAGACATGCATTGCTGCCTTTATTGATATTAACAATGCCTACAATAATGTCGATGTGATTAGTTTAATTCATATTATGCAGCAAATTGGCATTAATACTAAAATTTGTAAATATGTATGGAATTTTTTAAAAGAGAGACATTTAAAAATTATAGTAGGTACTTCTACTTATTGTAGAAATACTTGTTGCGGTTTGGCACAGGGAGATCCCCTTTCACCTCTCCTTTTCAATGTCGCTACCAGTAACATCTGCAAAATTATAAATAATGTATTTATCTCGCAATATGCAGACGATTTCGTTCTATATATTATGTGTGATAATGTACACGAAGGAAGACTACAATTACAAATAGCAATTAATAGATTTACTGAATTACTGACATTTATTGGTTTAGAAATTTCTACAGAAAAAAGCAAATTATGTGTTTTTAAAAGAGGTTATCGCAGACAATCGGTATGTGTATCTATCAATGGAATTCAGATGCAAACTGTTGATTATGTGAAGTATTTAGGACTATGGCTAGATAGATCACTACGATGGTCTAAACATATTAAAGAACTAAAAAATAACTGTGTTAGATTAATAAATTTGTTTAAAATATTAGCAGGCTCGGACTGGGGCATTCATCCGGTTCATTTAAGAAGAATTTACATCGCTATGATAAGAAGCAAATTAGATTATGCTTCCTTTTTGTATGGAAATAGTTGCAAAACTCATTTAGATATGCTAGATAAGATCCAAAATCAATGTATGCGTATAATCGGAGGATTTATAAAAACTACTGCTATACACATAATGGAAAATGAACTCTCACTAGAACCATTACAATTTCGTAGGCTGTATTTAGCTGGAAAGTTTTGGCTAAAAAGCAAATCTTTTAACGACAATGGAATTGTTGAAATAATGGAAAAATTAGGTACTTTATGTCAGAATAGTAATTATTGGAGACATAGGAATAGGCCCCTACTTGCTTTCACTCATAATAAATTAAGAAATATGTCCTTTCACTCCAATAAACAATTGGAAATGTATACTTTACAGACATGGGTCAGCAATGTGGATCTTTCAGGTGTAGTGGAACCAGAAATACAAGGAATTAATAAGAATAAAAAGAAGTATGAATTAACGCAACTTAAGCAAATTTGTGAAAGTTTCTTAGATTTGATTTATTACGATTTCCATAAGCTTTACACAGACGGATCTAAAATTAAAAATCTTGGTAGTGGGGTTGCGATCTATGACTCTCAGAAAAATACAAACATTCAGTTAAGTGTTAATGCTAATATTTCAATTATGTATACAGAATTGATTGCTATTGCGGAAGCTATCTCTTATATTGATTCATTGGAGGATGGGAAATACGTTATTTTAACAGATTCTAAAAGTGCTATTTACCACCTGGCTCGATGTACCTCGAATTTTCGAGGAACACCGATACACATGACCTACAGCATATTAGATTCGATCTCGAAACTATCTAGTAATAATAAAACTGTTAAAATACAGTGGATACCTTCTCACATAGGCATCCCAGGAAACGAAAAAGCTGATGTTCTTGCAAGAGATGCTATTACTAATGGAGTTCCATTTCAGTGTTTACCCTTATTCACTGATCATCTATACGTTGTTCGAAATATGTGCTCACAACTGTGGAAGGAGTATTTTGACGAGAGATCTTTGACTAAGGGTATATGGTATAGAACGATTCAACCCCACCTCATGCGAATTCCTTGGTTTTCTGATTCCACTTTATCCAGACTGTATATTGTTCTTGCTTTGAGACTTCGATCCGGACATATTCCATTAAACAGTTTTGCATTCCTAATGGCAAAAAATAACACACCTAATTGCACGGAGTGCCATAAAGTAGAAGACGCTTATCATGTCATGGTGGAGTGTGTCCGGAACGAAGTTGAAAGGTCTCTTATGAAATTTGAAAATGGAATAAACTTACATGAGGTTGGAAAATGTAACAGTATTTTGGCTTTTCCTCAATCGGAGGAGGCACAAATGTTGTATAGACTTGTTTTATTAGCTATTAAGCGAAGATAACTTTGCATGATGAAATAAGACTATGTATGTTCCAATGAGGGTGGCATGATCATACTTGATCAAACCCTCTATAATAAAGGAAGATTTAAAAAAAGAAAAAAAAGTAGTGACCGAAATTAAAACAGGGGCAATTAGCAGATATATATTTTATTTCAATATGGCGTTGCTTTTTATGTCTGCAACTAATAACTAAAATATTACATACACTGCAAAAATGATATTGAAGACTCAAGTCAGCTAACCTATTAAAGAAGAACGCATACTTGATCATATTTTCTAATACGTAAGTCCAATATTGGTTATAGTAATTTTCAAGTTTGAAAACTAATATTAATCCAATACTGAATAAACCCAACGGTATATCTCTAGTATAATCGCGAGATGCTTCATAAAAGATTTCACAGACTAATCACTTTTACATACAATAACTTACTATTAAATACTCGGGCGCTAATAGACAAACAAACAGACGTAAATACGAGACAAACAATGAATCCATTAAGCTGACACGTTTAATTCTCTTGTGTCATCGTTTTAAGAATACAAATTTAAATTATTTAACTAAAGATATGCATTTGTTCCGTCTGATTGACTGGCGTGGTAAACGAAACTTCCTGATTAGTTAACGGTCTTGGATTCAGAGCCGAGTTATAGTCGAGAGATTATTTGACATGTTTTTTTTTTAATTTTTTGAATTGAGAAGGGCAAACATAGCATAAATACGGATTTTAAAGTTTCCACGATTGGTCGATGAGGTTTTACTCCAGATGTTGCAGAATTTACTGTATTTAGGTATCGTGTATTTTTAATTAAACAAATATCGCACATTAATATAGCTTAAAAATATTACAGCTTCTTCAATAAATACGTTTCAAATTGTAGGTAAAAATCGAAAATATATCGTCCTAAAATATTCAATAATTTGGTCACCATAATTTAGCCCCAGCTTTTGAATGACAATGTTCGCTGGACCGCCCACATTATATCCGGTGTGTTCATGCCGTTTTATTTCACCGGGAGTCGAATCCGGACCCTTGTAGGCGTGCATGTTAATTACTACGGACTCGATTATACCGTAACCGGTAATGAATCTAATCAAAAACATATATGATTACAACGAATATGACGACCACGCTTTATTCCGTACTTGTAATTTGTTTATTAATGAGGTAATTTAATTTAATTATGTTCAACTAATAGAGTTATTTCTCAAACAAAATGTAAGCCCGTAGATGTGTGTGTAAAATAAATGTATTTATAATTACTAGTAGTTACCAATGGCCTTACTCGCATATTTGGGCTCTTGGTTGTCATGTGTTGGGCTAAAAACGTAGCCTATATCTTTCATTGAAGTTCAAATTTGCTTAATAGCAAATTTCGTCAAATTCAGTTCATTGGCATTATCTGTTAATGAGTAAGAGATAGACAGATATAGTTACCTTTATAGTTTTAGTATATAGTTTCATATATATAGTATTAGTATAAATTGTAATAGGAAATATATACGTCATTTTTTATATTATAGACACCCATAATAATATGCCCAAAGCGAATATACTCTACACTGGAGTTTACCTTTAAAACATTTTTCAATAATGTATACAGCCATTGAATAATACATATATACATTTATTCATTAAGTAATATTGTATAATTCGTAATTAATTATATGTAGAATACAATTGAAGTATATCGTCATAATCGATTTTATCGATTGAGTCACGATGCGACATACGACCTTTCACCGTTCTTGTAACCTTGATTTTGTCAAAACTACTCTAAAGTATACATCGTTATTTGACAGTTACTATGGATGATAACCTATAAAATATTACTTGTATAAAAAATGTATATTTTTATAATTATAATGATTCATTTTCTGTTTGTTCAAAAGTGGAGACCGCGTTTCGGCAAACGTAGCGTAGGACGTCCTCAGGCACGGTGGAGTGACGATATACACAAGGCGGCTGGTAGGAGCTGGATGCGAGTAGCCGGAGAAAGACCATAGTGGCGTGCACTTGGAGAGGCCTATGTCCAGCAGTGGACAAAAACGGGCTGATAATGATGACGATGATAAAGCTGGTGAGAACACGTATTTCAAATGAATACTGAATATCTCATTCTAATAGTACATATAGTGAGAGTGTAAATATCCCACTGCTGGGCTAAGACCTCTTCTCCCAATGAGGAGAAGGTTAGAAGCATATTTCACCACGCAGCTCCAATACGAGTTGGTGGAGTCACGTGTGGCAGAGTTTCCTTGAAATTAGACAAATGCAAGTTTCTTCACGAAGTTTTCTTACGCATGAAAATTCAGAGGTGCTTGCCTGGGTTTCAACCCGCAATCATCGAGGCAAATTACAATCGTATTCATGCATAATTGGATATTAAAATTAAAGTATTATAATAAATAATATAGTATATAAATATGTTGGTAACATAATGGAATTCCATGGAGTGACTTGCTACAGTAACCATTAATTATAATTTAATTTATAGTCGCTATAACAGTTGTATTAATTTTACGATTTCAATAATTTCAAATGTGACGTCGATCGTTAACTCGCAGACTTCAAAAATAGCCTGACTCACTTGTGTTAGTTTAAGAAAATAAAAATTCCTAAAAGCTTAGCCTTCAACTTACAATAAAATGTTTCGTTTCGTGACAATGAGTATTACAAGTGTTAAAATTGAATGTTATCGTAGATTTTTTTCTAAAAGCTGTATTATATTTTAACATACAGAGTGTTCAATAAGTATAACCCGATTTTGCATAATATGTAATACTGAGAAAACTTCATGTCCTGTAAGTACTCTGACTTTTGCTGGCAAAACCTCTCTGAAGTTTCGAGCAACGAACAAAAAAACCATTTTTATTCTTCAAAAAGAAAACTGTACGACACAACTTAGATGTATCATCGACAAAATTCGTAAAACCGATCACATCCGAATTAAGTACGTTATCTCAAATTATAAAAATGTATTTCTTATGTGAATATGATCTTTACGCAAACGTAATAACTTGTAATATCATGTGACCTTCATGTGCTTAATTTGTCTTTATAATTCATCTCGTGCTCAGCGGTGAAGGAAAACATCGTGAGGAAACCTGCATGTGACAAATTTCATAGAAATTCTGCCACATGTGTATTCCACCAACCCGCATTGGAACAGCGTGGTGGAATGTGTTCCAAAAGGGAGAGGAGGCCTTTAGCCCAGCAGTGGGAATTTTCAGGCTGCTGTTGTATAAATCGGTAGTCATCGGTTTCATTGAATTTCCCGATGCTACATCAAAGTTGTGTCGTATTATAGTTGACATTTCATTGCTTATGTTTTTTTATTCAATTATTTTGTAACGCCACACCTACCAGCTATTGCCCAACGATGGTACTACGTCAGATTCACGTAACGGTCAAAAAAACAATACGAATTTTAAAAAGCTACATAAGCATTATTTTTTTAAACATATTTTTTTTTTAATTCAAGGCCAGATATAGAAATGTCTTATTAATAATAGAATATAACGTATATTTTATCGTCACAAGCGTATTATTATTTGCATATTATAATTATGTGGTGAATATATTTAAAACACATATTTATAAGTCTTGTCATACAACTTTTATATTATATATTCTAATCGTATCCGATTTTTGGTATCGTATAATATAATAATATTAATAATTCCATATCGTTATTAACAATTTATTATACAGAACTATCAATAATTCATGCATAATACACAAAAACAGATGACATTTTAGGCTCAGCTTTCAAAGAAATCTTTAAGTCGTTTTAAGCATATAAACTGCTTTATAACAAAGCTTAAATGTATTTATAATACTCTATTAATTCTCGTTAAATATATAAAATACAATAATATATATATATATATATATATAATAATATAAATATATATATATATATATATATATATATATATATATATATATATATATATATATATATATATATATATATATATTTGATGTTTTATTTTTAAACAAATCTTCATGTATAAATTCTACTGTCAGTATATAATATATATATATATATATATATATATATATATATATATATATATATATATATATATATATATATATATATATATATATATTATATACTGACAGTAGAATTTATACATGAAGATTTGTTTAAAAATAAAACATCAAATGTACACACACTAGTGATATGTTTTATCGCAAGACTTATTAATTGCGTTATTTATATATTCATTTGAATTTTTCATATGACTACCACTAATTGAAATGTAATGTAATGTAAAATTTAATCTCTTATGTACAGTCTGTGTCGTCATATAGTTCATTAATTTTGAAAAAAAAAAATGTTTTTATTAAAGTTCTATTTTCCAAAATATTTTTGATGCTTTTCAATTATTTTTCTTATAGAGATCAGAGAAGGAAATGTATGATGTTAAAATTGACAGAAGGCACAAGAAAAGAAACATTGTACTCGAAATATAAGGGCGTTTCTACAAAGGTGTCAAAAATTCTATTTTCCTCTCGTAAAGCGAAATACGATTTACAGGAAACATACAAAATAAATAACTATTGTTCAACGTTAGCATACATTCACAAGCTCTCTCCGAGGTTAAGATAAGCGACAACATATAAAACACGAATCACTAAGAAAATGTTTACGACACCTAACCCGCGACTCGGCTAAATTGAAAATCCATTCAAATCCCTTCAACCAGCTTACATTTGCGTTATCGTCTCAAATCGACAGCCTTATATTATAATAACAAGGGTTAAATTTGCTTGCACTTGAAATTGTTGGTAAGTTAAGTTGTGGAAAGTGTGTCAAGAATGGGAGAGGCGTAAGCAAAATACTATCAAATGTTGACCTTTCCGTTAGCTATTCGATCTTTATTTAATAGCCATGCCCTTAGATGTTTTAAGTGATAGTAGATCTTAAAAGCCAAAATGGAATAGGCAACATAAAGCCATTTTAGTACAGCTCACGATAATATATCGCTACGATTGTGCCTTTGGCAGTTAACATTTTTTTTTTCATTTTAATGTATGTTCCGTTTAAAACCTCTTTGGTTGTGACAGACGCTGTATTTAGTATGATATCACAGCTATTATTCGAATTTTGAAATTTCAATTTTTTTTTTTAATTTTTTTCTCAAACTCTCAAACCCTAGCGAATTAATGAAGCCTAAACTGGGATTTCATACAAATTGTTAACGTCTGTTTTCAGTCTTTTGTTAGACGATATAAGCTTAGTACTTATAGAATCTCCAATAAACGAAATCATTAATCTTGACAGATTAGCTCTGGTCATTACTGGATTAGATAAATTAATAATTATTAAATGATTTAAGTAAGTGAACAATTAAAAGATAATTTAATACGCGGAGAATCAATTCATCTAATTTATTATGTAATGTTTTCATTTATTACCCATCTTATTTTTTACGTTCTTTACTCTTTAGTGATAATTATTAATAAATATATTATGTAGATTGTCTATTAGGAATGCTGTGTATGTATGAATGCGTGAATACGTGTATGTGTGCACATGTTTCAAAAGATGCGATACAATCAATAAAACAGTCATCACTTCAATTGAAAAAAAAACCGCAAACAATGAATTGAATAATTTGAATACATCGTAAAAGATACACAAAGAGGCGATGTCCTCTTGACCGATTTCGGTGACAGAGGCCGTTCTCGACGAAGAATTGGCAACTGCGCAGGAAATTGCACAGATAATATAATAGTTACCCAAATACCGGTGAACATAGTATTCTCTTTTCTCATAATCAGATAGGGCTTTAAGAGTCGAGATGGCCCAGTAGTTAGAACACGTCTTAATTGATGATTGCGGGTTCAAACCCAGGGAAGCACCATAATTCATCTCGTGCTCGATGGTGAAGGAAAACATCGTGACAACCTTCATGTGTCTAATTTCATAAAAATCCTACCACATGTGTATTCCACCACCCCGCCTTGAAACAGCTTGGTGGAATATGTCCCAAACCTTTTCAAAGTAGCCCTGCCGCGAGAAATTGACCGGCTGTTGTTGTGTTGTTTTAGATAGGGCATTAAATTTAAATCCGACACAATTGAGTGGAGTTTAGAAAGAAGACCATCTCTTCTTCTTCTTCTTTCTTTTCTTCTATATACATGGACATTGTCCAAGCCTATAAGCCTTTTTCACTTGGATTTGCTATATGTTATCAAGCATCATCACGAAATTTTAGGATCGGAAGAGTTAACAAGATCACAATTTAAGATTGCTCGTGAGTGTACAATTGACTAGACTAATGAGGCATACAATAATTTGAATACATCGTAAAAGATACACAAATTATGCTAACGACAAAATAAGAATAGCTACATTAAATAATATAAAAAATATTTATCATTACATAGTATACAACAATGTCGCTTATCGCTGTCTGTCTCTATTCATGCTTAGATCTTTAAAATTATACAACGGATTTTGATGCGTTTTTTTTAAATAGTTAGATTGTTTCGAGAGGAAGGTTTTCGTATATGATACATAAACAATATATTTAACAAATGATAATTTTAGAAGTGTCAAATGTCATTTCGTAAATAAATAATATCCGTAGTTATGCACCCGTGCGAAGACGGGGCGGGTCGCTAGTATATAATAAAGACAATTTTACGTCATCGCGCCATACATCTTCAGATGTTAAACGAAAGCATACTAAGTAACTACATCGTTTGAATATCAAGCGATATCAATAGATTATCTGGCTTTTTTTTAAATATTTATAGACCATTGTAGTCGACCAAGGGACGTGTCACGGCCTATTATTTTGGCCTCTGCCCACGCGCAGAGAATTCCGAATCGTTGTTAGGAAAGTTTGTTGAACTTAAAGCTTGTTGTAACTTATTTCGTCTGTCTGTGAACTATAAATATTGTGACGTTATGAGAAAACGATATTTATTTATAATATGGAGAGATAAATGTTGCAATAATAAATTATATATATTCATATTTTAATCGATTTTGTTTAAGATTAATTGTGTATGTTTTAGCGAAAAGCTAAATTTGTTAGGCCTACGAGCTCGATCATAGTATAAAGTTTATAAGAAATATCTGTTATGTGTATGTAAATGATTGTTCATAAAAAAAGTACCCACGATTTGATATTTGGTCCAAAAATGTCAGTTTTACGAAGGAAAATACAAGTTTCTTTCAGTATATATTTTAGTAGACACAATTCAGTTACACATTAATTATTATGAAATTTAATACTAAATAGATTAATTACAGTCTTAAGAAATCGCGTAAAAGCAAATCAAATCAAAATCTATATTTAATATAGAATCATTACACTTACTTAATCATTGTCAAATAAAACACTCATTCAGCCATGTGTGATATGATAAAAATTAATGACTATAGGCAGTAGTCTTCGTCAGTCCGCCTACCGATGTAATAATAAAACCTCTAATGAATACAAAGGCATGACATACATATAAGAAAATTAGAGTGTATGTTGTGATATTGATTACTTTTTACTAAATGCATTTGTATGTAAATGTACATATGTCAAAATAACATATCTTAATTTTTTTCTGTCTGTATGTTTGTTCCACCTAATCTATGGAACAGCTGGACCGATTTTGACGGGTCTTTGATTGGCAGACAGCTGATGTTATAAGGAGTAACATAGGCTATAATAATAACTTGATTGTTAAATTAAAACGCGAGCGAATATAATAATATATAATATATACATATATTCCACACCGACGGTACCAATTCGTTAAAAGTATAATAATGTAAACAACTTAAATAAAAAACCTAAAACACAAACACGGCCCAGGTCAGGTTTTACTCAATCGCCAAGTCTAGGTACTAAGTCTTGCGCCTAACACAGACATAAAGCGACTAACGTCCAACACCTTACATGGCCCTCACAGGCCCTTCTATGTGCGTTTAGTACACATCGCCACGTCTCTTACATCGGCATCAGCTTGCCGCACAATTTGTTGCCGAGTGACGTGGCAACAGGTATCAATGCTGAGGCACATAGAGTACGACACGATATCGATTCAATATCAAGAGTAGATTCGAATCGATTTTATTTTTGACAAAAAATATACGAATCGATTCGATATCTAAATTCGATTCGAATCGATTTTATTTCCGTTAAAAAATCATGTAATATTGAATGTATACTAGAGTGTCTTCGTTTACAGACTAAAAAACAAAACAACTGGCAGCATCGTTTTTTCTATTTTTTTAAATATGTTAACAAATGTAAAACATAAACATTAAAGTAAATAACATGATAATACATTATTAATATCGAATCACGACGATTGTGATGTCTGATCGAATACAGTGTTCAACGACTTTTTATTCACGCACGCGCAGTTTCCTTGTTAGGCTCAAAGAGTGCAGGAAACAGTCTATGATGCATAGTAATGCTGCATTGGATAAATCCTACTTGATTTGTAACAAGTATGTTAAAGATTAGATTTACATATTTATGACTCTGACTCTTGGCTAGTTTTTGTGGTATTTCTTTGATAGTCCCGGAATCGAGAACGAAGAGAAAACGGTCATTGAAACAAACAATTTTTTATTCTCATTGAATTCCACTTATACATGAAACTTTAGATGTACTTATATACAGTTAATCTTACTTGTATTATTAATATTTAAATGGGTGATTGTTACTCAATCAGACCAATAAAATTTGGCTCATATATTATAGTATGTAAGGGAAACCCTTTTCCGTCACGCGCGTAAGACGCCGCGTGCTGAAATTTGTAATAACATAACACATTTAAATGAATATGAGATAAATCCAGCTATACGTTATACTATATTTGAACATTATCTACGAGAACATTCCGACCGTTTTTAGCCACGGCGACGATTTGCAGCGGATTCTAAACAAATGTTTAAGAATTGTGAACAAATAGGCTCGTACATATGGTATCTATTTAATCAGCATTGTAGGTAATCCTCGAAATGACTAATTCTTCTTCTTCATGTGTTTTTCTAGGCAATGAAGTAGAAACTAGGCTGGTGTTTATAGCTTGAAGTTCCAGACGGCTGCCGAAAAATTACCGTCATTGAAACTCAATAACTTTTATTGGCCACAGTTCCTTAACAGTCGAAGCCATATAACCTGACCTTAAGACGAGACAGCTGACGCCATGATATGCATATGGTTGCAAGATATGAATTTCAAAGTAGCATATTAATCACCTCTGTCAAAATTGCTTAGTACGTCTAAAACTTTGGCAGGCTTAATGATGCTTCATTAATAAGGGCACGGCGACGGCCTAAAATATGCATCTAATAAAGAGTTGGCCATTATGTTTATGCAAATTTAATTGTCGTTTTAATTCCGACAGAGTTTGATGTACGGTTATGACAAACTGACTTTCATTAATATGGATATTTTATGGCCTAGAATATATCTGAATCTTTTTAAATTTTATACCGGTTTTATTGAAAAAAAAAAGAACTAAAGATATTAAAATTATTTAAGTAAATTTAAGTCGTACGAATTAAGGCTGTTGTTAGCGCGATTTGACAGTCAATTTTATTTTACCTTTTCAAGCATATATCCTCAACACGTCCGGAGATTAGGTGACAGGAAAATTCCAGCATTAGGGTGGAGCCAAGATATTATATTAATCAAATAAAAAATAGGTAAGCACTTACATGTAAACTCGCATTAGAGCGGCGTCGTGGAATATGCTTCTAATCATCTCCTTAAAGGAGAGGAAGCCCAGCTGTGGGAAATTTACAGGGCGTTTTTTTTATGGTATAGGTTGGTGTGCGAGAAGATGGGCCACCTGATGGTAAGTGGTCACCATCACCCATAGACAATGACGCTGTAAGAAATATTAACTATTCCTTACATCGTCAATGTGCCATCAACCTTGGGAACTAAGTTGTTATGTCCCTTGTGCCTGCAGTTACGCTGGCTCACTCACCCTTCAAACCGGAACACAACAATACTGAGTACTGTTAATTGGCGGTAGAATAACTGATGAGTGGGTGGTACCTACCCAGACGGGCTTGCACAAAGCCCTACCACCAAGTAAATGCATGCAATGTACATGCACATGTTGTATGTTGAAAACGGTATATCGTGAACGTTTTGTTGGAATCTGAATCGGCACTTGCTACAATGTCAGCGTGATTGACACGCCATGTCATGCTGCTGGGACTTTGAAAATAGAACGACATTTTGACGGTTATTTATTGACACCTCCGAGAGTTGTGACCTTATGCAACGAATTAACAACTTCTATAATTACTGACCACTACAATAAAATCCATACTAATTATACAATACAAGAACAAGACACAGATACTTCTAGTCTAAAGCGAAACTTTTAAACGCATATACTCATATAATAATACTATATACATAAGCCCTTTTCAAAATGCGCTGTATATTTTGGTATAGGTTATAATTGAGAATTTTTTTTAGTGGCATCACACACATCAAATCCACTTTTATTCGTGTAGATATCAATATTAATAATTTGGACACATATTACTTCATTTAATCATATTTTTTATGATTCGTATCAATTAGCCTTCCACTGGTATGGAATTTATTTACTATCGAGAAGAACCTCTATAGATAAAAATTAAAGAAGATTCAATAAAACTACATCAGAAGTTAATCGGGTATGAAAACAGATTCACGTTCTTACAAGTTTTTTTACCCAAACATCTATATTTCGACTAAATCTGTGGAGTCATTAAACTATGAATTTCCAAAATAACATTTACATAGTTATATTTGTAGAGTCATATATGTAAGTACTGTTAACATCAGTTCATGAAATTTAACACTCGCGGGAATTATGGAAGCGTGGGCGTGTATTTGTGTAAAATAAGGTGTGACCACAGACTTACGTTAAACTAAAGATATCTGAAATGCTTCTATTGATTTTTTTTTTACTTTAGAGAATACTAAAATTTAAGTCCCTCAAAAGATTACTAATATTCTGCCATTCCCAAGGAACGTTCAAATCAAATCAATTAAAATTTTCTTTGTTCAAGTAGGCTATTACAAGCACTTTTGAATCGTCATTTAACAGTTATATTAAGTGAAGCAACCACCGGTTCGGAAAGTAGATTCTACCGAGAAGAACCGTCAAGAAACTCAGTCATTAGTTAATAGCAATTATATTTGTACGTAATATACAAAAGTATGCCTTCTGTAAACGGTAAAATTAAAAATGTCTGTGGAATTTTATTAAGTTAAGCCAATAAATAGTCCAAGGAGTCAGGCTCGAAACTGCAACGCGAAACTTGTTATACCGTTGAGCTATTGTTTATTTGTAGTTTATAGACTGGCAACAATAAAAGTTAGAAACGGACAGTTGGATTTTATCGTTAAATTAAACCCCGAGACCCCGAAGACTACAGCATGCTAACTGTACTAAACAGGTCGGCTACGTATATAGAAAATATAGAAAAAAAACATTACTTTATCACCGGTTCAGAAAATTATACTTAGTACAAAGTACTTAGTGAAAGAAACACAGCGGCACTTTTTTATTTCTGCAATTGATTTTATTTCAAATCTTTAATATTATTCTTTAAAACCGGTCAGGCGATATTTATTTCGTACCTAAATTGTAATCATTTAAAAAGTCCTGATTTTTTTTTGATAAAATGCATTATCAGATGTAGAGATATATACGGGATATTATTACGCTATTTTTTACTATACTTCACTTGGTGACAGAACTTTGTACACGCCTGTGTGGGACCTACCACCCACTAATCATATATTTTACCACCGAAAAGCTGACTTAGCATTTTTGTGTAAGCAATGGTTGTTATGGTTCACTGAGCTAATGGATAATGCTAAGCTTTTACCATGAGATAACCCATAATCCTATCTGTCTTCATATATTCTACAAAAAATATTGGATGTCATACCTAATATTTTATGATAATATAATGTAAATTTTAGTTACAGTTTATTTTGACTTTAATTATTGACGCTAATGATATTACAAGTTTTATAGCAAATTGAGACAAAATATCAAAATTGAACGTAATTAGATTTTAATCCTTTTTAGCAAAGTTTTATTTTATTTTCGTATTTCATTTATGATAATTAATAATAATAAAGACGATAACAGTTAATTAAAAGCCTTACGTATACCAGCATCAGATTAAAACAATCCTTTGATTTTAAGGAAACAATAAATTATTGTTTAAGGTATATATTGACATACGTGTTATAACATACATATATATAACTAAACAATCCATTATAAATCTCACAAGAATCTTCTCGATAAATGAACAGCGAACACGTCAGGAGCGTGTCGTAAACAATCACTTCATAAATAAACTAACAAGCTAACCACAGCCTTGTGACAGCATCGTTATATCACTTAAAATTTTCAATTACCAGTTGACTATACCGATAAATTTAAAAAATCTCAGCGACACCTGTCAAAATATCTCTAACTACATATGAATAGGCGTTTTATTTTTAAATATGTTAGTAATAAGGAAGGAATAAGAAGGAATAAGGAATGTTTTGCAATTGTCATTGGCTTCAAGTCAAATATTTATAAACAACTAGTTTTAGGGTTTGGTTATTATGTCTTAGGCACAAAAGTAGTATGTCCTTTCTTAGAGGTCAAGTTTGCTTCAAACAAAATTTCATCAAATTCGTTTCATTGGTTTGGTTAAGAAAGAGTGACTAACATACAGACAAAGTTACTTTAACCATTACAATATTAGTATAGATTAAATTTGTAATTAAAAAATAATATTTAATGGTGTAGCTGTATATTAGGTGGGGTTAGAGTTGCATTCCTTTACTAGAATATACTTTAATTGAAAACAATGAACTACGAGGTACTACCTTGTTATTTCTCGCTGTTTGAAATCTTTATATGTTTGTAAAGACCCAATATGGCTCAGTAGCTGAAACAGGTGAATTTACACCATTTATCACGGCTTCAAGCCCTCTCTCCTGTCAGCCGATGGAGGACGTTATAAAATACAACATGATACATGTGTTGTATTCACCGGTTCACGTTTGAGCTGTGTGGAACAATCCAAAAAGTTATTATCGTTAATTAGCTACAGTTTTCACAGAAACCCCTGTCTGAGAGAGGCTTAAAAAAGTAATCTGTATTTTGAAAAGACGTAAATTCACATAACAATAATACTTATATGTGCTTTTTAAATGCCATAAACTTATTAAGGAATTACTAATATTCACATTTATACGTCTTATGTGTCAGTACCATCCACCACTATTATTAAACAAAGGTTCTTCTTAACCATTAAACCCGATCTTCGTCTCTATAAGCATCAATAGACATTTTGCTATTTCATCTCATATTAAATTGTTTAAATAATATATGAGACAAATAAAAAAAAAAAAAAAGCCGCTGAATTCTTTCGCCGGTTCTTCTCAGGTCAGGGTATTTTCTTTTCCGAACCGGTGGTAGTGTTTCAATTGACCATCAATAAGAAAGTGTAATGCTTCTATATTGAATAAAGTTATTTGAGTTTGAGTTTGTGTATGACGTCATCACACAGAGGCGAGATGGCTCGGTGGTTAGTTAGTGGTTAACCCGCAATCATCTTAACCGATGATTGCGGTTTCAAACCCAGGCAACACCGCTGAATATTCATGTGCTTAATTTGTATTTATAATTCATCTCGTGCTTGGCAGTGGAGGAAATATCGTGAGGAAACCTGCATGTGCCTAATTTCATAGAAATTCTGCCACATATGCATTCCACCAACCTGCACTGCAACAGCGCGGTGGAATATGTTCGAAACCTTCTTTTCAAAGGCAGAGGAGTCTTTAGACCAGCAGTAGGAAATTCACAGGCTGTTACTTTACTTTTTTTAGTATTAATATACATATTTAACCAGACTTTTAATTTTATCACTTGTGTTAGAAGTGGTCACCTCAGACAGTGCCTAATATTAAGCAAAGGTTCTTGTAAGCCATTTAGTCCGAGATCTTTGGCTCTACAAGGTTCAATAGTAATTTTGTGTATGACGTCACAACACATCTTCAGAAAATTCTTTATCAAGTTACATTAAAGAAAAATCTTTGTCTTTGTTATAATATTCAAGTTTTATTTTTACTTATCAAGTTTGGTATACTTGTGATAACACTACAGAATACAAATGATCCCAAAATTTCGTTGGTGGTCATAATATAAGTAATGGATCGTTTGTCAAAAAAAAAACCTGATAAAACGTCTAACTCGGCGTAGCTGCTAGCGAATCGTTCGTAATCAACGGCACACGGTGGAAAAGAAGTAATTGTGGAATGGTGTCAAAATCGCTTCGGGCGAATTTTGACCGCACCTGTTGAGGCGTCGGGAGGCTTACGATCAGCGCGGACATCAAGCAATTACAATGCTACTTCAAATTTACAGAACCATATTTTTTTGAAATTGGAATTACTTTAAATTGGAAACCATTTGTAAAATTTTTACTAATAATTATAATAATTATTATTATACTTTGCCAATTAATAAATTGAATTTCATACTGAATCTACTTGGTTACATTTTATATTGTTTAAAAAACGTTGTTTGACAATATGAGATTGTTTGCCTGGTTTTCAAGGCGTTCTGTGGTATTGGAAATATGTAGATCTATTTTTATTTAAACTGCTCTCATTAGTTCTCATATAAGAATTCTTTACCAAAGGCTATCCACTAAAACTCCTGCGCTAATCTAATTTTAAATAAACATGTATATGAATACAATATGTTTTTTAAATCTTCTATAAATCTATAGCACGACGTTATTAAAATTTCTAAACTATTCTCATGTGTATACTATGTTGAGTTTTGTGTAAAGTTTTGTTGCAAAAAAACTTTATTTAAATCAGAAATGTCCGCTTAACTCGTATGTCAGTGACGAAAATAAATGAAACATTTTAGTTATCAATCAAAGCGTCGAAACGTGGGTGTAGCCGCGAGTCGCCTGCCGGACCGCGCGAACGTACCCGCCACGCTAATTACATTACATATTTTATAGTTCGAATGAAACGAAACAAAACTCTCATATGTTATATGTAACATATATTATATTTTTAACACGTCGTAAATAGTCAAAACGTGCGGACGACTTAAGATATATGTGAATTTGAATGTTTATATATAAATTCGATTTATATATTTATGGAGGTTGTAACTCTATGATACATAGTCTTAATTTAAATTAAATGTACAGTAAACTATCTTCTTCAATAATTAATATCCTTTAAGGAAAACACTCGTACTATTAAAGAAAAAAATTGAGAGAAGAAAATTATAAATTAATACAAAATTATAAATTCTTTAAATAATTAGTTTATTAATAAAAGTTTAGTTTTTTTAATGTTTTATGGCTTTAATAAGTAAAGAAAGGTTTATTTAGCTCTGTCTGTCTATCTGTCTGTCTGCTGTCGCTCTTTCCCGATCAAACCGCTTAACCGACTTTGATGAATTTGGTGTGAAGCAAACTTGAACTCCAAATAAGGGCATAGGCTACTTTTTTTGCTTAACAGATGATAACCTACTGGTTACATATAAATTAACCAGAAGCTAAATAGTAAGATATAAATGATATGCTTAAAAAATATACTAAGTATACCATATAGAAACTATACGACACGATTGCATCATATTTAATCAACTTTTCTAGTTTTATTTTGTATTCTATTTCCTTGTTTTTTTAGACTAAATTTTGGGTGTTCTTTTTTATCCAACGTTCAGAAGATTATAATATATGTATTTAGATATAATAAAATACAATCTATGTAAATTAATAAGTCATAAATAATAAAATTGGATTAATAATTAGAACAGGATAATAATCTTGTAGTATTAAGATCGTAATGAGAAGGTGCTGTACACCAAAATTGGTCACATTTTCAAGTCTATAGATAATATTTGTCTAACAACAACAACAACAACAACAACAAGAGCCTATAAATTCCCACTGCTGGGCTAAAGGCCTCCTCTCCCTTTGAGGAGAAGGTTTGGAACATATTCTACCACGCTGTTCCAATGCGGGTTGGTGGAATAGACATGTGACAGAATTTGTATGAAATCTGTCAAATGCAGGTTTCCTCATGAAGTTTTCCTTCACCGCTGAGCACGAGATGAATTATAAAGACAAATTAAGCATATGAATTAGCGGTGCTTACCTGGGTTTGAACCCGCAATCATCGGTTAAGATGCACGCGTTCTAACCACTGGGCCATCTCAACTCATATTTGTCTAAAATACTTTAAAATCTGTATTTGAATTAACTACCCTAAAACGGTCATCATCAAGCACTCAAAAAGAGAGATACCTCGTCATGTATATACACTAAAATTTAGCGGCGCCGTCTCCATCACGATATTCCGTCAAGGGATCGCTTGCGCACGCTACCGTGTCGCCCCAACGAGCTGCCTGGAGCTTCCTTTACCTTGAGCCTTAATGAACTAAAGCACTGGACCAAAGTCTTTCCACAAAAAAATTGGTCTTTTTGTCTTTAGTGCAATAATTGATGCCTTGAAGAAGTCGAGAACCAATCAGAACCATTCTTTAGCCGAACATTTAGAATTCGTCCAATCACACGTCACAAAAAAATGCAAAAAAACAAAACGCTAACGCATAGTCTATATCTATAATATCATAACGTATAAGATACGGATAAAGCACATTATGCCAACGCTTTGGTGGCCCATTTGTCAGTTCACCTCCCTACCACGAATATAATATATAGATAGGTTATCTCTGACAAACGTTCTTAATTTAAAAATACAAGTTCAACTGGTGGAAATTAATCTTTTCATTATAAAAACACATGTTGACAGATACATTTTTAAATCTTCAACGAAATTATTCAAAAGCGTATCTAAATTACTTTCTTATCGTTAACCGGTAATAGTTTTTAATTAAGAATATTTTAATGATACATTTATATGTAGAACAGGTTCCTGTAATTGAGTTACAAATAGAAATAATTATAATTAGCTTTGGTCATTTTTTCTGCGCGAATGCAAATTGATCTTGACTAATCTTAAAATTACTGGTAATACTTTTGACATTTTTACTAGTGTTCTCGTTTCAACAGTGGATTCAGTGTATTCAGAGGCACAAGAGAACATCTTGGACCAATATGACGATGTATTATTATCTCATACAAATCCAATATCTAATGACGAAAGAATTACTGGTATTACTATGAGGTGAGCCGTTTTCTAATCCGATTTTCTCAGATACGTCTAAATGTGACTTACAATTTTTATCACGTTATATTATACATTAATATACTAAAATAATACTAAATCCAAATTTAACGTGATGTTAAAGCTTCGTATTTTTGCTTTTCGGTTGAATGTTGATTCACCACGTCACTTCCGTCACGAGGCACATAACATCTTAGTTCCGAAAGTTTGAAACGCATAGGTGAGGAATGGTCAAAATCTCTTACAACGGCAATCTACGGCATCGGGTGGTGATAATTACTCACCAGCAGGGGCTATCAGCAGGTGGCCCATTTGCTCGTAAGCCTACCTAAAAAAATATATAACTCAAAGTAAAACAATTTTTATCCTACATTGGGGTATATAAAGGTATATTAAAAACAGATTTTACTAATTATAGTAGATAACTACTTAATACATAACCATCCGTAAACGGGAATCTATATTTTGAGTTTATGTAACGTTTTTCGGCTGAACTAAACTGTTATAAAAGTCTTGAATGAACAGGCAAACAGAACCAAAAAAAATGGTTGTTATGGTTTTAGTAACTTGAATATAACTGTATTAATTAAAAGCGAACTTTTATTCAGAAATAAAAGACATATTTTTTGTTTATTTGTACAAAGCTATTAGCTCTGTCATATTGATTTAACATAAACATTTTAATTATAATTATACAATGAACAACACAACAATTTAAATGAATGTATAATTAATAAAAGTTTCTAAATGTCTCATCGGATTAATTAAAACTGTTTGTTGTATTTATACGTTATTTTAATAAAAATGTAATTCTATCAACAATTGTTGTATGTCTTCATTAATTTACAACAATTTAGATATACGATAAACAATCACAATAAATCATTTTCGAATACAATTGTCAATTATATTAAACAACATCGATAAGGGCCACTACACAATGCGCTGTTAACGTGTTAATTAGAGCAGTAACATAGAACCCTTATGAACAAAATCTGATACAAATACTAGCTGTATTGTATGATATTGCTATTAAAAGTATACAAAATATTTATATTATCAAAGAAAAAGTTATAATTAATGTTTTGGTTTATTATTTTCTGGATTTTTTTTATGACATAGGTGGCAAACGAGCAGGAGCCTGATAAAAAGTGACTACCTCCGCCCATGGACATCTGCAACACCAGAGGGATTGCAAGTGCGTTGTCGGCCTTTGAGGAAGGAGAACGCTCTTTTCTTGAAGGTTCCCATGTCGTATCGGTTACCGAAAAACAGCCGGCGAAAGCTGGTTCCACAAAGTGGAATAGCCTGAAGGGATCTTTTCATCCCGGACAAATAATTCCTGAACATCATCCCCTCATATGCCGGTGGAAACTAGACTAAAAAATAAAGTACCGTCCTTTTACCTATAAATTAAACACATAGACTGATTAGTGTATTGGAAGGTGAGTGAGCCATAACATTTTAGTTCGGTGCAAAAAGTGGTTATATTTCTATGCCAGTGTTTATGGGGGAAGGTAAAGATGTTCACTATGTCTATGAATTAATTGATTACTATTGACATTCTTTACCGTCGTTCATATTCGTATTTAGTTATGGTTTAGTTTTAAGTAAATTACATATGGCTTTTCTGATTTTTTTTATAGTTTACCCTATTTACCTATAACCTTATTGAATTTATGAGTTATTATCGATAAGACGTGAGATTATAATGTAATCACATCCCTTTAATAAAGTTTATAATTAATGAGTTATGCTATAATTAAAAAGTACATACACGAGTATTAATTCCTAAATGATCAACTTTAATATTTTAAAGTTTAAAGGTGTAATATATTTAAAAATATATTAACTATAAAAGAACTCTACAAAACAAAAAAACAAAAAGAACACTACAGAACAAATCTACAAAAACTTGGTAAAATTTAGGTATAATATTGGCCATACTCGAAGAAATTAGAAATAATTGTAATAATTTTATTATACATATATTTTTATTCCTTTGATTATTTATATGCCTAGATAGACTATCAAAAATCTAGGCATACGATATATACGATTGGATACTAAGGACGTACACTACTAAAGTAATATGACGTTTAGTGTGTGTCAAACGTAGCTGTCACCCACACCAAGACAATAAAGTTGGGTAGTTTGTTTTAGTTCATTTGTAGTGCGATACTATATCGTAGATAAGTTATAAATTAATTTTATTATATCTTTTATTATGGATACGGCCCGGCTTTGCACTGGTGCTATGATATGACATCACAGTAGAAACTTCCAAAATTATCAGTGTTTCTTTACTAAATTGTCCTTGTATTATACACAAAAACCTTCCTCTCGAATCACTCTATCTATTAAAGAAATCGCATCAAAATCCGTTGCGTTGTTTTAAAGATCTAAGCATACATAGGAAAAAACACCGGTAAGCGCCTTTGTTTAATAATATCTAAAGATTTAAAGCCGGCGGTTTAAAGCAAGCTTTGAAGGTACCCTAAACATCGCATCTGTCCTTAAATTAAATTAACGATACTCGTCGCTATTTTTTGATTGGTAGTTTTTCTTAGTCGATGCATAATTTATCATCGATTTATAAATAATGCAACTCGTTTACAAAATCGATTCTTTGTTTTGACCGTGCGTAACATTCTCGAATGGGGTTTGTGGTAAACGGATTAACATATAAGTGTGTAATAGTTATTTTTTTTACTGTATGCATTTAGTATAATAGTTTTTTAGTAAAATAATACCCAATGATAAAGCATAGATTAAGAGTTGGATTACAAGAAGCATGTTATGTTCCCAAATTGTAATTAAAATTGTCGTCATCATCTCATATTCACAGTTGAAATTGATGAAATTCTGACACAAGTCTACCAGATTTTGAGAAAGGTGGTAGATTAACCATCAAATCTCACAAGAAGTGAAACGCCATAGCCAAATTGTGGGAACTTGACGTACTATTACGTACGTTTATACAGAGTTATTTTTTATAGTAGCTGAATAATCATATAGGCATATGATTTTTTATTAATGTACATATATACATTAATATAGTTATTAACTAGCTAGTTACTGAGAGTTGACTTATAATTAAAAATACCTAATTTACGACGATGTTCTTAATTGGCCTCATAAATGTACAACAGTAACGATATATTTTCTTGTCGTTGATTAAACATAAAAATGAAATTTATAGTTGTTTTCTATTAACATTTACCAATTAATACGAACAATGCGTTTCATATTAAATTATCGATATAATAGGAATTTTAAATAGGTATAGCATATTTCAGTGTATGTTGACTTTTAGTCAGACTCCGTACGTGACCTTTGCCAGTTATCAAAATATAAATTTAAAAAATATATTACGTTTAATTAGGTATTTGGATTTTAAAAAATGGGATGAGTTTTAAGCCAAATGATACATTATGCTTAATTTAAAAAAGAACAAATAGATTTGTAAATGTTATTGCTTATAACTAGAGTATGGTGGTAGGTATAACTTGGTGATAGGACTTTGTTTGCACAAAGTCCCGTCTGGATAGGTACCACCCACTCATCAGTTATTCTACCGCCAAAAAACAGTACTCAGTATTGTTGTGTTTAGGTTTGAAGGGTGAGTGAGCCAGTGTAACTACAGGCACAAGGGACATAATATCTTAGTTCCCAATGTTGGTGGCGCATTGACGGTTTAAGGAATATTTAATTTTTCTTACAACGTCATTGTCTATCGGTAATGGTGACCACTTGCCTTCAGGTGGCCTATATGCTCGTCCGTCAACCTTTACCACAAAAAAAGTATATTCAATGATTTTTTACTACGTACATAAATTTGTTTTAATTAGCCCAGAAGCTTTACTTTACTCCATATTTATTACCTGTATTTTATATAACTGTATTATCTCGAAAACCTTATAATTTCATAACACTATAATAGTGCAACACAGTACAGTTATGTTTGATAGATTGCGAGTTATCAATACAACTTCCCTATATTTTTCTAAAACGTGACAGGCAATAAAAATAAATCAACAGCATAAATATGATTTATAATCGATATTTAAAATCGAGTTGTCTATTCGAATGAATCGATGTATCTACTTTCACGGTCTCGGAACCAAAAAATGCCTTTTTAACGGACATTTAAAAAAACACAAGGTGCGAACGTAAGACATGCGTTGAACGCACCTGCGTTTTAACGCTATTGTATGGTTATTGTCAAATTTATCGTAACAGGTGTATTAGTTGTTCTAAATTATGTAAGAAGTTTTAATTACTTTAAAAAATGACTTTGATGAAGTATTACACGTAGATTAAAAGATGTCAAGATGACTGAGGACTTACTTGGAATATGTTTTAAAGAAATTGCGTACTTAAGAATTTTATATTTAGTTACTAAATTCTTTTATTTCCTTTAAGCTTCATCCTATCTATATCTATACTAATTATATACACGTGAAAGTAACTCTGTCTGTCTGTCGCTCTTTCACTACCAAACCAACAGCAATGCAGCAGAATATGCAGCAAAATTCAAGAAGCGACATCGGCATTTTTTTAACCCAACCCCTTAAATACAATAATAAATGTTTCGTTATCCTGTAATGTTTACGCTACAAACCAAGGTTCCGAATTTAATTTAAAAAAATAAAAAAATGAAGTGTTCTACGAGCACACAGTTCTTGGAGGTAGAGCTTTGTGCAAGCCGGTATGGGTAGGTACCACTCACTCATCAGTTATTCTTCCGCCAAATAACAGTACTTAGTATTATTGTGTTCCGGTTTGAAGGGTGAGTGAGCCAGTGTAGTTACACTGGCTCACTCACCCTTGACTTAACCCTGTAGTTACAGGCACAAGGGACATAGCATCTTACTTCCCAAAGTAGGTGGCACATTGACGATGTAAGGAATAGTTAATATTTCTTAAAGCGTCAGTTTCTATGGGTGATGGGTACTTACTATCAGGTGGCCCATATGCTCGTCCGCCAACCTATACGATAAAAAAACACTACTTATTCTAACTGTGCAAATGCGTGAGGGATAGTTAGTTTATTCATGAATAATGTAATAAAGTAACGCATACAATGTCATAAACTGATATATCTATATCGAGGTAGAGTAGACTTATTAATAGTAAAAATCATACCCAGTCGAATTATTCTGATACTAATTCGAGATCCATTTCGAATTTCAAATACTGCCGGTACTTCGTCCTATAGTAAAGGGAAGCTATATACAATTTTAAGTGATACATATTTTTTTAAATTTCAATTACTTTAATAATAAACTCCCCGACGGGCCAATTCATTGTATAATTTGCCAAGTTACAGTAATGCCGAGTTGAGTGACAAAATATAGTTCACTTGCTTTATATGGGCGAGACAGGTACTTTTTTCATTTTTAAACGTATTAATAGTTTGCAAATGTCAGTACAATTTACGTTATTGATTATTATCGTTTATTCCAGATCATAATTAACGTTTTGTTTATTTTTAATCGTTAAGAAATGTTGTAATTGTGTAACAAGGGCCTTTTTAAAAGTATTTATTTCATGATATATTATTATTTACGAGTGCAATACTGATACTTAATATACTACTGAATTTGTATATAAATACGACATCACATTAGAAACTTCTAAAATTATCAGTTACTATATTGTCTATATACTGAACCCTTCCTCTCGAATCACTCTACCTATTAAAAAAAACTGCATTAAAATTGCGTAATTTTTAAGATCTAAGCCATCTGTCCCTATGTATATAGGGATATAAAGCGGTAAGCGACTTTGTTTTATACTATATAGTAATATTACATACATATTTTTTGTATCTAACTAGTATATTCAAAAGTATTACTTAGATTTGTAGATAGAAAAAACTAAATTAATATATCAGAAAGTGTTTTGTAATATTGACAACAATAATTATAAAATTTGAAGGATATAAGTAACAAAATAGCTTAACATCGTAAGGATATCATTTCACGAGTGAGATACGAAGTGAAAAATGACACTGGTATTTTAAAATTCAATTGAACGTTTGCGAAATTACACCCATACATGCTAACCAGGTGAAGCCGAATGCGTGCATAAAGGCCATAACGCTAATCCTGAAATATGGCAATCAGATATACTATGGAATACGTCTTGTTTCATTTAATTTTATATTTGATTAATAATTTAATTGTTACTTTAATATTTAATAATATAGCATTTACTTTATGTTGTCGACTGATAAATGTTTTTAATTAAGCAATTATAAAAATAAAAATGAATTTTAAAATACATTGTAACTATCGGCATAGGGGATGTAACATCTTAGTTACCAAGGTTGGCGGCAAATTGCCTATGTAAGGAACTGTTAATATTTCTTACATTTGTCTTCTTTACTATCAGGCAACCCCTTATCCTGCCCACCCAGCTATGGATACTCTTTTAAAGATATATACTTTATCTATGCGTACAATAAAATATAATAAAATTGAAGTTTTTGTTTGTAATATTAAAATAACCGCTTTCTCTAAATGCATATGTATTGTACATTGTATATATAACAAAATAACCATTTTTCCATTTTTTTTTTTTCTATCTGATGTTCTGGAGACGCCTGGAACAATTTTGATGGGACTGGACACAGCTGATGGAATAAGGAGTAACTTTGAAAAAGAAATCGTTGGCACACCTAGTCTAACTATAAAGTATTCTTATATGTGTTGCGGTTCAAGTATAGTATATAAAGCTTGGATTTTAAATAGGATACTGGATACATTTCCAGACAAGTACAACTGAGGTTTGAAGTACTTAATTCGTCTCAGAATTGTTTACGTGTCAAATGTTATTCTGTCACTATGGAATATGTTCCGTCTTCTCAACCGGATAGGACAGGAATGAGATAGTTTTTAGGCTTATATTATTGATATTAAGCAATGTTGTCCAAAACAACTTATATCTTATCATATATAATCTCGAAATACTACTCACTACTTAACCACTATATCTTAGAAACTATAACACCTACTATCTTGAAACTTGGCAGGTAATACTTACAGGGTGATGACATCCGCTAAGAATGGATTTTATACACTCTACCCCTAAGGGGGTAAAACGGGAGCTGGGGGTTTGTGTTTTATAAATTGCGCGCAGGTAGAGGCGCAGAATCAGCTAGTATCTCATAAAATTTAATGACGCATATAATTACATAAAATAAATGTATAATTACAGATCACCTTTACATATATTTGAGAGGTAGAGTTCCTTTAGGGTCTATTACCTTTTGTAACAGTTACACTAATGTAAAGAAAACACCTTAATTAGGTATCTTAATTAGAATCACAGATAATCTTACGCTAATCTTATTTAATTTATGAAAAAGGTTGTCTTCGTTACCTGTATTTATCTGGCTGAAAATGTTTTAATTAAATATTCGAGAAAATTAATTAAAAATGACTTTGAAGCGCGATTAAATGGATGAAATTAACTTAACATATAATAACGGTTATATGTTCGGACATTTTAATGAGCACTTACAAAATCCTATATTCTAGGCGAAAGCCATTAAGATGTACGTGTTTCAGCTTCCTAAATCATTGTTAGCGTAGGTGTCTTAGGGCGTCACTCCACACCATACAAATATATCTAAGATATCGTCACTGGAATGGAAGAAGCGCTTCATCGCTAAAATGGTTCTTTTTTTTATCTTTATTTATTATAGAGGGTTTTATTCACTAAGTGAATATGTCACTCTCGTCATTATATACAGTTAAATACATTTCTCACATCACATACATTAGTACAATACAGTCATAGATAAGGCTTTCTAATTTTTATATTTGAGAGCTAAATTTACAAATTTATATACAGATTTAGCTTCGTTAGACAATGGAGAAGCTAAAATGCTATTATAAACACCAATATTATAACCACGACTAGCGACAACAGCTCCCTTTAGCGCCCTAACACGAACACATTCTTCTAAAATCTGATAGACATCCTCTACCACACCGCACACAGTACAATTAGGAGAATTCACTTTTCTCATCATACATATATCCGAAACTAAAAATGGTTCTTATTTAAAATTCTTTTTAAAGTTTTTACTTCGAAGCTCTTCTACTTTTCCACAGACGCTATATTAATTTTAGTATATCACATATACGTGTCATATAGTTATCCTAGTTAGAGTATATTTATATATATTTTATTTGAAAGATTTAGTTTGTTTTTTTTTTTTTTATTGTTATAGACAATAAGATAGGTTGGTGGTAGATAGATTAATTCAATTAATGCTTATTATATTCGTTTAATAAACTTATATATTTTTAATAATATATTTCGTTCAATATAATAACAGAACAAAACTGTTTTCTATGTTTATTATTTCTGTTAATTCATTTCACTGATTCTATAAACTTTA
Organism: Vanessa cardui; assembly: GCF_905220365.1. NCBI lineage: Eukaryota > Metazoa > Arthropoda > Insecta > Lepidoptera > Nymphalidae > Vanessa > Vanessa cardui. The sequence goes on along the minus strand of NC_061138.1, from coordinate 10,508,955 downwards.
CACAAAAAAAAACATACGTAAAAAAATTCTAAAACATTTTTAAAAAGAAAGAAAATTTTTCGTTGTAGTTCATTTTTAATTTCTGAATATGTATATGTAAATTATAAAAACACTTGTTAAACATATTTATCAATGATAAAATCAATGTCGGGTGCAAGCTCCGCCGGGCACGGATGATGCTCGACACGGAAAGGGCAGTGGACTGGTTATACCTAAATGCACGGCCTCGTCAAATCAACACGACCGACGTTTTAAATTTAAAATAACGACAAGCATTTTTTTAATTTGATATATTTAGCCATAATTTATATTGGATAATAGGCTGGGATGATATTGGTTCTGTAAGAAATTTTATCTATCCCTTATATAGGTTAGTATAGTACCTACGGAGCTAAGATGTCATGTCTCCTGTGCCTGTAGATACTTGCTCACTCACTAACTCGGAAAACAAAAAAACCAAGCATAGCTGTCTGGATGGAATATAGGAAGGAAAGAAAGAGTGAAAGGGTGTCATCAAATCAGAAGGGCTAAATTAACCATTATTATAGGCATGCATTTAAAACTATGATTCCGAATTTTGAAATTTTCACAACAAACTTCCCTAGAAAGAATCACAAGTCATATTTTTTTACGGTAGAATTGTAAATTGCAAATTCAACACGTATCTATAAAGTCGTAACAGCCTGTACAATTTCACTTTAAATTTTCAATATTATTTAAAAAAAGGTCTGACAATAGCAATATATAATAGCAACATTAATATTATGTCCTTTTGGAAAATGGGCTGGTACTGATACAAGGATAACGGGCTCTCATTGGTCAAATCAAAAAGCGCGCGCTTCCTTTGCGTCAAGTTCCTTCCTTTTTTTATAAAACCACAGATTGCAGAAATTCAAAAGGAAACATGTTACACACCAAAAATAATTAACGATATTTTTTTACATACAGATATTCAATATTATAGCTTGCATCCCTCAGTGTAGTGTTACCTAAAGGTGTGTTTCTGAAGCAACACTAGGCCCTAACTCTAATCTATAATTAACGTGTTGCCTAACGCATCCACAATTACCTGCCTCACAATCACCATTATGAAGTTTTAATAAGATATAATATAACATGGCTACGCAATGACGCTCACCAACGAATTTCAACGATTAAATATTTAAATAACCTTTTATTTTTTTCCATTGATAATATTGATATAACCTGTGCTTTCGAAATAATCGATTAATTTTTATTCGTTCGATAAATAAAATCGATGTATAAATCACCGATGTAATCTCAGTTTCGTATTTGGAATGTTTGAATGTTTTTTTTTTAATCTATGAGACGCTCTTCGTCGATTTCGTAACACATTAACAATATGGTGGTCCAAGTGTTCGTAATGCGTTTTTTTGTCAGTTGATCGTTATTTTATAAATTTTAATAATAATCTACTTATAAAGCTGCTGATTCTACCGAGTCCTGGATTATTACCGAATTAAGCCAAGCCAAAGCCAAAGGTAGTATAAGTCAAAAACTTAAATTCATCGCGATTAGGCACTTCTGAGTGAGATGGCCCAGTGGTTAGAACGCGCGCATCTTAACCGATAATTGCGGGTTCAAACTCAGGCAAGCACCGCTGTTTCATGTGCTTAATTTGTCTTTATAATTCATCTCGTGCTCAGCGGTGAAGGAAAATATCGTGAGGAATAGAAATTCTGCCACATGTGCATTCCACCAACCCGCATTGGAACAGCGTGGTGGAATATGTTCGAAACCTTCTCCTCAAAGGGAGAGGAGGCCTTTAGTCCAGCAGTGGGAATTTACAGGCTGTTGTTGTTGTTGGCACTTCTGGGCTCCGAGAATAACGCAATGTCGCTGGTCCTGATCTGGTCAGAACAAGGGAAGATTATTTAAATTATTGTAAATATTTATTTTTAAAAAAGATTTTTATTTTGTTTTTTTTTTTAAATGAGATATATTAACAAATTATTTTTCAATAGGCACATTCCAAATAAAACAACATAATTATAAATAGATTTTATTTATGTTTGAAAAATAATACATTAGTATTGATATTATATGATGGTAAAGTTAAATTTATTGATTAAGTCTTCTTCAACGCTGTTTGATAGTCATTTATTTTCTAGAATCTTCTCGGCATCTGGAACAAAGTAAAGATGAAATTATTTAAAGCTTAATTTATTTCTTGCATTTGTCGTATACCTAGCGTGGAATATATTTTGATTTTTTTATGAACAACCAGATAATAATAAGGAATAATAACTAATTATTCAGCTTACACAAACATTTCATTACTAGTAATAAAAAAAAAAATTTTTTTTAACCGACGATGGCGAAGATATTATACATACAGCCGAACCTAAACATATACATATAACTTAATTCAAACTACTAAAACAGATTTATACTAGATAGATTTTGAATAAAGAAAATTATATTATTAAAAAAAAAATATTAATTGATCGGTGAGTTCATACCTAGTATATAATTTGTTGAAAGTAAAACTACTGAGAATATTATACGAACGGTCAGTTCGAACAGTTAAACTCGAAGGTCAAAAGGTTATGTAGTTTAGGGCATTATTGTGTAAATGTTTCACAGTCAGATGGAGAATTCGCTGAGAATGCTTATAACGTTTATGCGTACTCAGCTTCCAATAATAAATTGCCTTTGCCACAGAGTAATGAAACGCAGATGATTGAGCAATTTATTTCAATTTAATAATTATATATGTATATTCTATATAAGATCGAATTGAAATATTCATGGTCTTACCCGAAGACTTCGGTTTCGAATGCAGGCAAACGCCTTTTTATGTACTATAATAATGTGATATAATATATAATAAGGTGATAAAAACATTTACATCTATTATTATACGTAGTAGGTGCAAACCTACACATTTACATGACATCTCTTGATAACAGTATTTTACAGTACCTTTTTTTAACGCTGGTAAAACGCATTACGCGCTTCCCCCACGTGATGGAAAGTGGGGGAGGGGGTGTGTGACTCCCTGGAGCCCTGAACACCGAGTGCGCCCAAGTATGCCGGATTTACCCACTAAAAAACCAGCGGTACCATCTCCGTCTTTAGGCGGGCGCCACGGAATCGCATACGCATGCTACCGTGACGATATTCTACAGTACCTAGTAGGAAGGTGAATGTACAAAACTGTTACTGATTAATTTTCTGTATGCCTAAAAGATCTGATTATTCCAAGTAATATTATTAATATGAGACGCCTAAATGTTGAGTGGGCGTGGTCTTAAGTGAAATTTTGTATTCTTCAAGTATAAGATATTAACTTTTCACTTGGTAGTATGGTTTTATATAAGGACGTCTGGGTAGGTACCTATATCTTATTCTAAAGCCTTAAAGCAGTGAGCCAGCATTACCAAAGGTATAAGGAACAATTAAAGTTAATTTCCAAGATTTAATTTTTTACATGCGTGCCTGGGGCAATGGTGATGTATCGAACGAAATTCTAATATCTATGACTCGGAGACGTTACAACTTATCATTTGGGCATTTTGCCGTCATCATATACAAATACTAACTTACAAAAAAAATAAAATTTAATCAAAACAAAAAACTATATTGATTAACAATCAACCACTTTGAAACAATCAATCGATATTTCAAATATGGCGTCTATTGTAATTTATACGTAATGATAAATTACACAAACTACAGACACGTTTTCCTCATTAAGCTAAATAATTCATTATGCTCTTAGGCTGTGACATTGTAAGGCTATATATATTGCGACCTTAGACCTGTGATTGTGAAGCACTAAACGTTCTTCCTGAATGATTTAAAAGCTGGTAATCCATTGAATTTTATATTATCACAGCGCGTTATTATAGGTATTAACTATGAATAGGGTTGCCAGGTCGTCAAACCTAGCAGCGGGACAGACCAGCTAGTTTAGCCGGACATTTGAGTATAAATCCCGGACACTACATTATTGAAGATTTTGTGTCTCATAAATATTTAAATTCTAATGAAATATAAATAAAATCGAATGTTTCTCGTTTGTGAATAAATAAAATGTAAAAGGCCTAACTATATTCGGCTTTATCCAATCTGACAACCCTAATTATAATTCGCATTTAACGATTAATAAAAAATGACTACTATATTTACGGCTAGGCACTTATATATTTTCTGCAGTTCAAAACCTCAAATATACCGTTGACTGTTGATTATATTGATTTTATGTACTAAGATATCTTGTGTGTATTTTACATTTCTTACAAATGAGATTTATTTTTCTTTTGTAAAACAATTATTTTCAATATAAGAACTGGGTATTGTATCAACTTAATATATATTAAGCCGTCCATATCATAACCACCACAAGATTTAAGTTAAGCTAAACCCTGGAGCATAGCGGTTTTATCTATGTACTTGCGATAAGTAAACAACTATACATTAATCGCTATAAATACAGATTATAAATCGGTACTTATTTATTTTTATTAATCATAATAAGATATCTCTAAATATATTTAATCATTAATCTGTGTCGTAAAAGTTATAAATTCAGTGACCTTTAGATCAACCATTATGAAGTGTTAAATGATCTTCCTGGATATTTCGAACGTTGGCTACAAATAATATACCTTTACACCGTCGAATAACTATTAAATAACATAATAACTGTTATATGAATTTAATATTTCTTACGCTATCTCTTATGTAATAAAGTTGAAGTTTATTGATGTAATTATGAAGTGCTAAATAAAGTATTATAACTTTAATAAATTCGTATGAAATTGACGGAATATTCTTTCATAACTGCTATTGTTTGGGTGGCTAATTTTATAAATGTACTTTTTATGTAATATAACTTTTTATATAAGTTCTCCTTTCACCCATCGGATTGTTTTCAACAAAGTAGGAATATTACTTGGTGGTAGGGCTTTGTGCAAGCCCGTCTGGGTAGGTACCACCCCCTCATCAGTTATTCTACCGCCAAATAACAGTACTCAGTATTGTTGTGTTCCGGTTTGAAGGGTGAGTGAGCCAGTGTAACTGCAGGCACAAGGGACATAACAACTTAGTTCCCAAGGTTGATGGCACATTGACGATGTAAGGAATAGTTAATATTTCTTACAGCGTCATTGTCTATGGGTGATGATGACCACTTACCATCAGGTGGCCCATCTGCTCGTCCACCAACCTGTACCATAAAAAATATATATTCACTGTTGCGTCACAATATACATCAACAGCCTGTAAATGTTCCGCTGCTGGGCCAGGATTTCCTCTCCATTTGAGGAGAAGGTTTGGAACATATTCTACCCAGCTGTTCCAATGCGGGTTGGAGGAATACACATTTGGCAGAATTGTTATGAAGTAAGACACATGCAGGTTTTCACACGATGTTTTCCTTCACCGCCAAACACGAGATGAATTATAAACACAAATTAAGCACATGAATATTCAGTGGTGCTTGGCTCGGTGTGAACCAGCAAACATCGGTTAAGATGCACGCGTTCTAACCACTGGGCCATCACTTGCACACAATATTGATCACTTTGATAGAATCAGTGATAATCATTGTATGTACACGTATGGATAAACTTGTAACGCCAAGTTTGCGACTCTGCAAAGTCAATAAATCCTTCTTGGGATAAGGGGCTTCTATGATGAAATTCCGCAGATATTTTTAACTTTACCGATTCATAAATTCAAATAACTAATAAAAGTACAAGCTATCACTTTGTTGACTTTTAGGCAGGATACATAAATAGATACATAATAGTATTTAAATAAAATAACTTTGTATTTCAAATGTTGGATAGGGGTTACTACTGAGTTTCTCGCTGAATATTCCATTCCGAACAGTTTTGTAGCTTGACTATTGAGTAAGTTTCTAAGCTGACGATTCATTGTAAAATGGCTTGTACAGTTAAAGTATTGACGATAAAAATATTTTGAAAACATATAAATGTATATGTTTGCACAATATCATAGGAAGAATATCCTTAAACATAATTCTATCGGAAACGTTGTAAACATTATGACATGGTTAATTTCACAATATTTATTTTGAGGATGAGTTTACATTAATTAAAAAGCAACTTATCAAATACATTTCTGTTTAGATTAGAATTAATTAAATGTGAACAATGAGAATGAGTAAAGATGTCTATATTTCAGAGCAGATTGCGAATAGAAGTTCCCATCTCTGATATACTGATCTGATCAGATATACTGACTTCTAATATACAAAAAAAAATAGCAGATATTTAAAGCTATGGTTCCTAAAAAGATGCGTTCACATAGAAGAATAAAGATAACGCTTTCATCAATATACCGTCGCAGGTATAATACACGTAGAAGATACCTTACTATGCTTGCAGATATCAATATGTAACTTAAATTTTCTATAAAGTAAGGGGAATAAGTTTAAAAGATGATTTCAATCAATACATCTATTAAATTCAATGGTAATTAACTTTGCTGGAAAAGGTATTTTTGCCTTAACTTTTTAAATTAAGGTGGTATAGATATTTTTCAGTAACCTATTATGTAAACACATACAACATGAAATAAAATGAAAATCGAGGTAGAACGAAGTTGTTTTCGCTATAAAGTAAGTTAAGAACTGTAGAGAATCATTTAACGACAAAAGTAAGTTGAAACAATAATATATAGAACCATACACAATAGAAAGAGAAAGAGTCGGTAAGGTGGAATAGATTGGGCACAAAGTCTTTCATGACGATGTCTCATAATTCTCTTAGAACAACAACAACAACAGTCTGTAAATTCCCACTGCTGGGCCAAAGACCTCCTCTCCCTTTGAGGAGAAGGTTTGGAACATATTCCTCCACGCTGTTTCAATGCGTGTTGGTGGAATGCACATGTGGCAGAATTTCTATGAAATTTGTCACATGCACGTTTCCTCACGATGTTTTCCTTCACCGCTGAGCACGAGATGAATTATAAAGACAAATTAAGCACATGAAACAGCGGTGCTTGCCTGGCTTTGAACCCGCAATCATCGGTTGAGATGCACGCGTTCTAACCACTGGGCCATCTAGACTCGTAATTCTAATTGTAAGATAAGTAAAAAATTGTTCCAAAAATATTTAATTGGAAGTTGGCCAAAAAGTTGGTCTCATGGCTAAAACTTGGTGCAAACTTTTGGCACATTTAATCTTCAGTTATCAGATTTGATACAGTTTTGACGGATTTGAAAGCAAACGCTTTCATAGTTGCATTCCGTACACCTAAAAAGGCGTTTCGTATAAGTAATGACCTCATGAATCTTACAGCCTAAAGATTATACCAAATGGCAAATTTGCTTGCTTGTTTAATATTGAATTATGACAAGTGAAGATTATTATTATTATGACAAACAGAATTACCGATCATCTTCATGCATACATTAAAATCACATGGAATCAATACGTCAAAAAAAAATTAAATTACATAAATGGTAATGTCAAACTTAAAGGGACCGACGGCCAAACTGGTTTCGCCTCTCCTGAATATTTTAATGCCATCAATAAATATAAATACATGCATCACAAATAAGGGTATGAATGTATCGCCCGATATGTTTCTTACTTTACCATTACCTTGTAAGTTATAAGGCTTCTCTGCGTATTATTTATGTATAATTCTATTGGAACTATTAGTTAATGTGTTATAAAAAAAAAACCTTATAATTTATAGTCCTTATAAGTGTAGTCTGTTCCAAACAAAGAAGGACTAATGATAAACAAACCGTACATTTATGTATTATATGCGACTTGGTAATAGTGCGATGAGAGCTGAGATGGCCCAGTGGTTAGAACGCGTTCATCTTAACCGATGATTGCGGGTTCAAACCCAGACAAGCATCATTGAATTTTAATGTGCTTATTCATCATTGTACATTCATTATCGGTGGTGAAGGAAAGCACAGTGAGGAAACCTTCATGTGACTATAACTGCATGTGTGTATCCATCAACCGGCATTGGAGCCCAGCGTTGTGGAATGTGCTACAAAAACCTTCTGCTCAAAGGTAGAGGAGGCCTTAGCCCAGCAGTAGACAATTTACAGGCTGTTAATATTATGTCAAGTTTATTCTACAGACAATTCTTGGTTTATCCAACTTTGTTGAAAATACATCACCATACATCATTCCACATAACTACGATATTCAGATGTAATTTTTTCGCGAATCGAAAAAGGAATATCACAGATTCTTCAAATTCTCGACCAATGGTAACGCGTCATTTCAATCTCAAAGTTGATTATTCGTCTTTATGTCCCTTATGGTTAGACAAGACTCGAATCCGTTGATTTGATTGGTCATTTGAAACATTTAAATCTAGAACGGATTTTCTATAAGAAACGAATAAACACACAGCTCGATAGAAAGTCAGATAATGGTATTATTTTGAAGTATTTTTACCGAATCAATTTTTTCTCATTCCCGCTGATTTTTATCTATACGATATAAATGTTAAGGCATATTTATCTTTTGATGGATCTTTGTTTTTACTTAAATGTCGTAAAGAAGGCATTGACCACCTAATGGTCATTGATCATTCCTGTTCATGGACTTACACGAGTGATATTCTATGAGAAATCACTTCGTTTTTCACTCGAAAAATTTTGAAAACTGTATAATTTAACGGATCCTTTAAATATTACAATCAATGTAAAATATCACTTCATGATTTTTCTGTGAGTTTCGAGTTTCGAATTGAAGAGGTCTACTGTAATATAGGATACATTTAACATACTATTTATAGCAACTCGTTGTCAATCAATGTCATTCGCTCTTAGTGCCTATAATTACCAACTCACTTAATTTTACAGAAATTAACAAGCTCTATTATTTGACCGTGGAATTATGTCAATGCCATAAAATATCGACATAAAAATAAATATTTTCGGTTATATATATAATACATTCAGAACATTAGATAGGTATTTTCAAACGAGACATTATTTCAAACAAGCACCGTCTCTGCTTGATATATTACAACGAGAAACGGTCCAGCCTCATTAATAAGTCAGGCATATTAATAGTGCTACTTGACTATCGTTTTTTCACGTTATTTATCATTCTCACACTGGCTGGAAATAGATCTATATATGTTTAATGAAATTAAAATTACAAAAAAAAAAAAATTAAACGGCCAGTCATCGATCCCTTTGTTTCATACGATACTAAAAGTCAGTCGAACGTTTCAGCTGAGCCGGCCGGTGGCCTCCCGGTGTCTTACTCGACCGCCTTGTTTTTATGGCACGACTTGGACACATGTCGCGCGCGGCGACTTTTTTGTCGTGTATTTATGCCCCTGTAAGGCGGGTGCGCTTACCATTTAAGCGACAACCGCTTTTTGTCGCTGATCGCCAATTACGTGTCGACTTACATGAAATTCATTGAATGATTTCGTATTTTTGAGTTGAATGGTTGATTAATTTTTCGTGAGACCGCGCCTTGAAAGAAAGCGAAATGTATGCGGCTTTTGAAGGCGCTCACAAATACGTTAGTCGGACAAAGAACGATATATTTAATCCAGGAAACACTTGATATTCTTAACGAGGATGCCGGGAGTTAAATTTTGACTGGACTCTTTATTGAAACATTTTTTTCTTTAATTGAGGTGGCCCGCGATGGCTCAGTGGTTAAAAATCTTAACCTAAGATAGCCAGTTCAAACCCCGACAAGAACCATGAAAAATAACATCACACACCTGTTACTGATCACGTATTCAGTTTAAAATATATACGTCACGTACTTAGAAAATCCTAACTAATTTAAAAGTAGATTTATTCTCAAATGTGATGAAAACGTCTCTATAGAGCGTAAAAAATCGCGTCAAATAAAAACATCGGGCTATTTTGATCGCACACTGTGACTAAAATGTGTGCGTTACTATTTAAAAAAAAACAACTTAGCAACTATAAAACAGATATGGCGTAACTGAGTTCAATGACCTGTTTTTTTAAGATGGCGTCTAAGGCCGTACAGCGGGATAGTACAAATTAATATTGTTTTAATTAATTACTCAGCTGTCAGATGTGACTTATTACGCTTTGAAGTTATGAAATAATAGACGATGCAATAAAAAAATAACTGTTCAAACTTTAATCGGTAATTGGATGACCGACTGTGACGTAACTTAATAATAAATACAAACAAATGAAATATTAAAATTACATTCGAAATTCAGTTTTTGAAAATGGAATATGTTCTGTTAATAACTTTCAATTTAGTAGATAGTTACTGACATGCTTTAAATTACTTTTTATTGAAAAGAACTTAAAACATTTTTGGATTCCAAATTTGAATTGTTATGACTAATTTTTTTTAATTGTGTACTTATAAGGCTGCAATCAGAGGCCCCGATTCTAGATATTATCGAGGCTAGTAAAAAGAAATCCTACTTTTATAAATGCTAAAGTTTGTAAGAATGGATGTATGAGTATGTATATTTGTTACTCTTTTACGAAAAAAGGGCCGCACGGATTTGGATGAAATTTTACACTAAAATGCATGAATTGGTCATAATATAACGAATGATAACAAGTACCTTCGCTAGTTAGTCAATAAATTTGAAGAGTTCGTAAGTTGGTCCGTAAAATATATTTTTAACACTTTGTTAATGAATTAATCAATGAGCTCATTTTTTTTAATTAATTTAATAAGTTAAATAGAAACATATAATACCGGCCCGGCTTCACATGGCTCACTCGCCCTTATATCACTCCACCTTCTATCCAGTACTATTCAGGGTTAGACGCAGCATCTTTTCCCTCCATTCTCCTCTATTGCTAGTGATCGATTTCTCCAACTCCATTCATCTACGCTCATTCTTCATACTATTTCAGCCAGATGTGGGTATACATCTAATAAATATATTTTACCCTCTCTTACTATAGATTTCTAGCAGTGAAAACATTTTACCTTTTCATAACATTAATATACATATATCATTATGAATATTATTATGTTGCTAGTTTCAATTAATAATTTATACATAAAAATATTAATTCACATATTTTAATATTAACATAAATTTTATTTATTTATATTTTCAATTCAATATGTATGTAATAAATACGCTAAGATACATATTTGTTTATTAATATTTTATGGTAATTATGATTTTGCATTTAATTTTTATTAATCTTTTTTTTTTAATTATGTCATCCGCTTTCTGACAACTAAGCAATACTATACTATCTGTGTTTGTAATTAAATCTACTTCTATATTAAAAACAGAGGTTTCCAAGTTAAACTATTAACATTATACAAACCAAGCTTGTTAACCTACAACTCTATCGGCAATTAAAACCGAGTAAATGTGAAAGATGAATTAACCCAATTAACTCAGGTTGACCCTGCTGCCAGAGAAGGGTTAGGCTATTAACCTACTGGCAATATTAATCCCTATTTAACATTGTATTATTATGTAACAGACAAATCTACCATGGATTTTTGTTCTTTAATTGCTTCATATAAACGTATAAGGTTATAACAAATTAATTTGAAACTTAAATCTTTGTTAATGTAATATGTTTTACATAGCTGATATAATTGAGCCGAAAGTACACATATACAGTTAGAATATAACGAAGTATATATGTATGTGTAATGTATATGTATACTAATATTATAAATGCGACAGTAAGTCTGTCTGATACCAGTTCATGCTTAAACCGCTGAACAAATTTATTTTCATAAAATTTGCTGTGGTGATAGTTTGAGTCCTGAAGAAAGACATAGGACACTTTTTTAATTCAACTGTCTTGGGGTTGAGATGGATGGTCAATGGTCATATTTGTGTCGCAACGATGATTTCATAAGTCTTATACATATACTTTACCTAGCTTACACTCTTTAAACTGGAACACACCAAAACTAGCCATTGTTTTTTGGTGACATAATATTTGATAAGAATGGAGGTACCACACCATTATCAATTTTTTTTAAGGCTACTCAGCTCGTACGAAGCCTTACCACCGAGCTATATATTAAATACATATAGGTAACACGTTTAAGAAATGAACTTCAAATAACATATGTACGACAAATATGACGAAAAAATAAGAAAATACGAAACAAATTAAAAACTTTCGCACGACTAAACAAAAATGTCTCCTCGAAAATCATTGTCAAATGTTTATAAGAAAACATTATAATTGACTATAAACATATTTAGAACTGCTATAAAAGTCGGTGAAATTTGTTTATAATGATTTAGTGGGGTACTAAACTATATAACATATTACCATGTAGAGGCGACTGGACTGTTTGTGTAACGGTACGTTTCGAGGCATTCTATAGATTTTATAGCTTTTAAAATTTTTAATAGTTGTGGCATTTGAATATTGGATTTGTTGTATTTGAAACGCATAATAAATTATACGCGTGATTTTTACGTAAATTGTTAATTTATTACGATTAAATTACAACAAATTGATCGGTTTCATCATTGATTCAGTCATCTCGGTTTTTCCGACTCAGTCTCACATAAATGTCATGTGTTTTGTTCTGTTATGCAATAATTTTGAGAAAACTATTCATATGAAGGCACTTTTGCAAAATATATATAGATTATACAACTTCAAAAATCTTCAGTCGAGATAGATAGTGTCATAAATTTTATGATATGACAATGAACTTTATATTTTTTTCTATTTTACATGCCCATTATAAAAATAATAATATAAAACATATGTTTTTTTTGAAATAAAGTATTAAACGAAATAGATTTAGACAATTATGCTTTGTGTTCAGGTATATAAGGTGAGAGGGCCAGTATTTCATTTTGTATTCAAGTATATAAGGTGAGAGAGTCAGTGTTATTACAGGTACATAGACGCAACACCTTAGTCCCAAGGTTGGTACCATATTGAGAGTTTGAGGGATGACTAATGATTGAATTATTCTTTATTGCACACCACAAACAAAAAAATAAAGTAACACAAAATTAATGAAATACAAAAAAGGAATTTAAAAAAAAACAAAAGAAGTACATTAAAAAAAGTGTTGTACAACGGGCGGACTTATGGCTATTTAGCCATCTCTTCCAGACAACCTAATATTTCTTTAAACGTCTCTATAATAAATAATAATAATAATAATTAACATTATTATTATTATTATTAATCAAAACTATTTTCGTGTGAAAGTAATTACTATATATATCGTATTTTATTTGAGTCTTAATAATAGACAATATAGTTGATATAAAAATATTTTGGGCACCCCCCAAATGGGTATGCAGTAAACAGGCATCTGCCTGTTTACTGCATACCCATTTGGGACATGTCATAAATATGTATGCCTTGTAAATACAGTAAATTATCGTACATATATATATTTTTATATATATATATTTATTTATATATATATATTTTTTATATATATATAAATAAAGTTTATATATAGTTTTTATATACGATTAATATCGATAGCTATTTCTATAAGAAGTAAAAAGATAACTATGCATATTAAGAAATCTGATAAGAGTCAACGTCCAATTAGAAATGAAAATGGCACTAAATTGGCTTATGCGTTTTATTTTAATAACTTTAAAATTATCTCTTTGCGCACGCGCATGAATCTACACGTCATGCTTTAATAAATGTAGACATAATGACATACGGAACATAATAACTTCGGTATTCGATACGAGGGAAAATCGACTTAATTACAATAAATTAGAGTTTCATTTCGTTATTTGAATTTTTTTTTAAGAAATTATATTGGTCAGACATAAATCATGGAAGCACGATCAACTATCAGTGAGTAAGAGCAAACAATCAGATAAGAATAAGAAATCATCAAAAAGAGAATGTTAATTGAAAACTGGTGGATGGTTTTAACCGCCTTGATCATAAACAATATAAAGATTAGTCCACATTGAATATCATACTGTGTACACACAGACTTTGAAGTTACCAATTTAATTGTAATTATTGGTGGAGACTTAAATAGGCCACTAATGGCAAGTGATCTCCACAGCCCATAGACATTGCTTCTGTAGGAAATATTAACTATTCCTTACATCGTCAATGCGTCACCAACTTTGGGAGCTAAGATGTAATGTCCTAGTACCTATACTGGCTGAGCCACTCTTCAACCCGTATTACAACAATACAGTACTGTTGTTTGACGGTAGGATATCAGATGAGTGAATGGTACCTACCCAGACAGGCACGGAGACCTATCATCAATTTCTATAGATCTATTAAATTATGAAAATCGATAATTGCCGAAGATTAAGCGTAATACTAACAAACCAATTAACGTTCTATTCTTTAGTGGAAAGCTTTCATAATTACATTTTTTTTACATTTGAAAGGCTAGTTGAAAAGTAAAAAAAGTAAGGTAACAGCCTGTAAATTTCCCACTGCTGGGCTAATGGCCTCCTCTCCCATTAAGGAGAGGGTTTGGAACATATTCCATTACACTATTCTAATGCAGGTTGGTGGAATGCACATGAGGCAGAATTTCAATGAAATTAGACACATGAAGGTTTCTTCACGATGTTTTTCCACACCGCTGAGCACGAGATGAATTATAAACACAAATTAAGCACATATATACGCACATATATAGTGGTTCTGGCCTGGGTTTGAACCCGAAATCATCGGTTAAGATGCACGTGCTCTAACCTTTCTCGGTTCCTTTAATTGAAACAAAGTTTATATAAATATTGTAATGTAGGTAATTTTCTTTGAGATACTCGAACATATTTATAACTTAATATACTAAAAATACATCATCATCATCATCTACATCTACATCAATGCGCTTGTATTTTAACTTTATATTTCCTTAGCAAACTGTCTTTTATGGACCATTTTTTTATTTCAATAATTGAAGTCGGTTAACCTTTTTATTATTAATTATCAACTGAATACAAAGCACAATAAAAGGTTAATGAAGATCATCACTGACTCTTCTTAACCTACTTGGAAATAGAGCTTTGTGTAAGCCCGTTTGGGTAGCTAGAATGCACTAATCAGATATTGGCCCAGATTGAAGGATTGATGAGCCAGAGTAAGTACAGGCTCATGGACATACCATAGCTTACAAGGTTGGTTGCGTATTGACTCTATAAATGTCTTTGGCCGGTATTGACCACTTACAGTCTGGCTTATTTGTTCTTCTTCCTATACTACAAATAAAAAAAAAAACAATCTTATATAGTCCAGGACAAACCAGGCTGAACAACTTTGTGCTTATGGACGACCTCCGTGGTAGAGTAGTGAGTACACATCCATGGGTACGGCACTTCGAGGTCCCGGGTTCGATTTCCGGCCGAGTCGATGTAGAAAAAGTTTATTAATTTTCTACGTTGTCTTCGGTCTGGGTGTTTGTGATACCGTCGTTGCTTCTGATTCTCATAACAGAAGTGCTTTGGCTACTTACATTGGGATCAGAGTGATGTATGTAATGTCCAATATTTCAGTATTAAATATAAGTGTTTGGTTTCCAAGGATTTTGATTATATACATCGTAGTGCTATTGTCCCCTTGGTTAACCGAGGAATAAAGACTGTTATTTTCTTATAAACAAATTCCTTTAGAATACTGAATATTCGTGACGTAGAAAAGCATCAAGGAGGTTCAAACGATATCATAATACCTTTTTTATCCCAACAAATGGGTGTTCTCAAAACACGTGATCACGCAAGCTATTCTATCTTCAATCTCAATAACACGTAACTCACAGTTGAAAAAAATAACAAAACAGGGCATATAAACATTTTTCTAATTTATAATTTGATATAATTAATTAGTTTCGAGTTTTACACTTGTCCAACTTCCTATTAACGAAAGGCATGTCAAACTAAAAAAAGTAATCGTTTAGTCGAAAGAAATTGTTGAACCTGTAATTAACTGAGCGCTGGTACTTAAACAATTAACTATTTATCCTTTCACTGAAGCAGACATTTGCAATTTCATTTAAGATCGACATCGCTTAGGTGTTAAGGTCAACTCATTATAAAAATTTATTATCGCCTTCGAATAACAAAAACTATAATTACAGTGTTCATAAAGTTTACTACTAATAAAAAACTGATAGCTTGAATGCTGCGAATGAAAAGTAACAAATAACACGGGTTCATCAATCGCCAAGAGAAATTAACTATCGTGAAATTTAGAAATTATCTTTATTGTCTGTTCGACAAAAAACATCGACAGGTTTCAATTTAGTGCTAACGATATTAAAGTCCAGCTTGCAGACATTAATTTATGATAATTGTATTCTATAGAGTTCAGTGTAATGAGTGCGTGGGTCTGACCAAACAATTGTGAGTTCAAATCCAGAAAAACATCTATGAGATTTTACATAGAAGAAAAATGTCTCAATAAAAATGCATACGTCAGATGAATAAGTGTATATATTTCCAATCCAAATCCTATCAGCCCTATTGATAAATAATAGTTTTAAATTTTAGAAAGTTTTAGATTTTGAATCCAAAAATAAGTACATTTTTGAATACGTTTTATCAGTTTTCAGTTCTAGCTATATTTGGATATTTTCTAGTTACACTATAAAATCATCACTAATCATTATAAATATTGTTAAACGCCAATATAAGTGTACAAAGCCAGCATAGATAGTCAGGTTGTTTCGTAATTGTCAAAATCATTCCTTAAGCAACAAAAAAATTGTTTAGCATCTCTTTGCAGACCTGATCTTATAATATAATATATCTATAATGTAATGATTATGAATATATTGCAATCTCGTGCAGGTCAATGTTGATCAGTAAAAGGAGGAAAAAAGTATTCAGATTATGCAATCGGTTCGAGTCATTCCGGATCAATCGCTAAGAGGATCAAGATATCAAGGCGTGATTACTAGCCCCCAGCTATTGTCGCTCTGATAATGTCAAACTACAAACTGAATAAGTTAATACACAAATGTCTAGTATATCACAACGATACATAATGTACAGTGTCACAATTACTTTGCACAAGAAGTAAGAAAATACGAATATTTAATGTCAATTTTTTTTTGTCTTTTAATATTTTTGATTTGAAGTTTATTTGGTACCACTAGTTGTGCACCCCTGCATTGGCGGGAGTGCATGTAAAGGGTTCAGTACCTGCGCGATTTATGTGGTCCCCGCACCTGTGACCCAACATTCCCTGTCCTAAGCACGCTAGATTTACGAAGCCCTTTGTTTTTATATCAGGAATCTCGTGTTTATTCACAGATAACATAAATTTTAATTAGATTTTAAGTAACGAATTCAAAACCAAATAATGTACAACAATAACTTTACTCTTTACAATAATATACGGTAAAATGGTTAATCATAATATTTAACAACCGTAAAATTTAATCTGTACTTTATAATCAGTAAAATGGTTTTTCTTTGCTTACAGAGTTTATCAACCTTTTCTTACACGTACCACCATCAAGTGTTCCATCTTCCGCCTTAGCTAGGCGGCTTAATAAAAAAAGTATTTGAAATCAACAGCTTTTTCCGATGCTTTTACTATAATATTGTACCACATGTTTTTGCCATCTGGTAACCAGGCGCTATTAGACATTGTTTCTGTCAGAAGTTTTAACATCAACAAAGCATCATTCAAACATTGGGATCTGAGATACGTCCCTGGTGTTACACTGGCTCACTTATCCTTTAAGCCGGAACCCATCAAGCACACACATACATACTATATATTGCTGCTTCGCGGTAGAAAATATGACGAGTACCCAGACGGGACTTGAACAAATGAGTGATACTTAGTAATATTTATAAGCAACCTGACAAGTGATTGACATATTTGTCATTGATTGACAACCGGTCAGTTGTTGCCTTCGGTGCCGTAGATACCCGCTAATTAAAAACATTTTTATCTACACTAATATATGAAAGTAACTCTGTCTGTCTATCTTTTCACAATTAATCCACTGAACCGAATTTGGTGTAATATGGTATGAAGTATAAGGTTACTTTTTCGTCTACTACTCCCAAAACGCGAGCAAAGTCTTGGCGACTATTGTTTGTTCAATAAGTAAATTAATAGCGCTAACATATGTAAAAAGGCTGTTATACAAAATATCGTGTCTATGCCATTGACCATTGAGGAGTTCCTTTTCCTGAAGCCTAATGTAATGTAATGTATTGTAATGATACCTAAACTAACATGTTTCAATTAAATGTTCACACTTCATCATGTGTTAGGCCCAGCATGAACAGTAAAAAATGATTTAATCTTTTAGTTTTCAAAATCTCTACCGCTTCAGAATTATTAAGTAAATTAAAAAAATGAGACCATAAATAAATATCCCTTTTACACAAATGATGGATTGTTAAAGTAACTGATTTAAAAAATATTTTTTGGTTGCAAAATTAATAGATAAGATAATATCGATATAAGATTATATCCATACCATTATGGACAGAAAGTCATGAATTCCCTGGTACAGTTCCCTGCAACGCGAAGTATTACACGAAGTCTTTCTAATTCAGCTGGCAAGATTTGACCTAAACAAACATTACGAAATTATAAGCTTTTAAAAATAAAGTGTTCTTATTTTAAAACTTCATCTATTTGTATCCCTAGAAATCACAAACCAGTTTGGAAGACGAGCATACTTTTGAGATCACCTCTTGCTCCAGAGGTTCACCAAGAACAAATCTAGAATTTCTATTCTCTATTTCAAATGAGTAAAATTTAAACTTTAAAATGACTTTGTTTATAGAATAGTCACTGTAAACGGTTTCGTAAGCGATCCGATCAACAGCAAAAGCTATTTGTCACGACGTAGTAATAAATAACAGATTTCGAAATAGACGATAATGTGTCACTGTTGTACACGTTCTGAGCGATCTATCATAAATTACGAGATGATAACGTTATAAATCAATTAAATATATATCTATTGATTTGACAATTTATAAATAAAAAAATGCCTCACACATTGGCCTGTTTTTTACCTTTAAATAAGTGTTACAGGTGATAGTCTATGTAGGTCCAAATTAAGTGACTGGTCATCAATCATGGTACTTTTATAAGAGTAGTAAAATCAAAATATAATTTATTCAAGTAGGCTCTTAAGGTGGTGTCAGACGGTTCCTTTTTCGTTTTGCTTTTTCACTCAAAGTTGTCTGTAATTAATTAATTAACCTTAATTATATTAAATATATATGAATAGATATGAATATTCTCTCGAGTGAACGCTCTTTAGAGAGAACGTATGATGACACCTTTTGGCTTTCTTAGCATTTTTTATAATTAAATTGTATTTAAAACAATTTAGTTTGGAGGGTAATTTTCGAAAAGACTTGGAAACTCTGTAGTTTATTTATGGTTCAAATGAAATCAAAGATCAATCTCATCCGTGTCTTCTCCATCCTACGTGACATTGGCGAAATAATATGTGCCCTGTTGGCACAACTAAAATCCATTAAACTAAGAATTGAATTGAAATTAAAAAGAGAAATAAAAGAAAAATACTATCTACGTATATTAATGACATTTTTTAAAAGTTTGATTTAAATATATTGATGAGCAGAATTAAAAAATATTGCATTGATTTGATACAAGTTATATATTAATATAATTCTGACATTACATGAATAAAAATAATAAACAAAGTACTGGCTATTTAATTATAAGATTTCCTTTAAATAATCTACTGATTTATGGCTTTACACCTTTTGCTTACCTTTTTAAGCAAATGACCAAGTCAAGCTACAATTTTGTAACCTAAAAGATCAGAAATTCTACTAATTATTTCATCCTTATACGAGCACGAGAGTCAGATGACGACTGCGTTGCATCGTGATAAAACAATATACATATTTTAAGAAAAAATATCAAAAAGATGCGCTTAAATGAGCAAATTTTTTATCATATATTTATGTCCTTTCTAAGAAGATGAAACAGCGTGATAACCTTAGTTGGAACAGTAGACCTATTCCGTAAAAACAAAACTCGAAACTCACCGATCGTGATATGTCAGAATTTTTTATGTAACGTTGACTACAAAAATGATAACATTTAAGGCTATGCGTATCAAAGTGACGTATCATTATAATTTCATTTCATAGTCAGATACAAAGTCTTACAAAGTAACACTTCATAACAAAAAAAACATATCAACCCAATGATTATTATTTTAATTCCGAAAAGTCGTAAGTCAATATTAAGTTCTTAGTGCGAGGCGTCTTTCTTTGTTTTTCGTTATATAATTATGAATTTAATAATTTAATGCTACGTTATACATAAATTACCATTGAAAATAATATAGGGAACGATATGCACATATTTTATTTATGATACATAATAAAATAATCATAACCAAGGACCCCACACATCAAAAACTTGTTTATTCATACATAAAATATATAATCCGTAATATATAAAGACAGCAATATCGTTTTGATATTTGAGTAGTTTTGTATCTAAAAACAGAATGCAAGTATATAGAAATAATGTAAGAAAGGAAGCTTTAATCTTGCTATAAGACAAGATTTAAGAAGGCAGAGACTAGTCAGAAGACTCTCTACTGTCTAAAGGAGACCGAGTTTATACTCGTGAATAAGATCTATAGTAAAGTAAAGTAACGGCCTGTAAATTTCCCACTGGCTGGGCTTGGAACATATTCCACCACGCTGTTCCAATGCGGGTTGGTGGAATGCACATGTGGCAGAATTTCAATGTAATTAGACACATGATTTCCTCACGATGTTTTCCTTCACCACGGGGCACGAGATGAATTATAAATACGAAATAAGCACATACATATATATAGTGGTGCTTGCCTGGGTTTGAACCCGAAATCATCCGTTAAGATGCACGTGTTCTAACCACTGGGCCATCTCGTCTCAATAAGATCTATGACAATGAATTGCAGTAATTCCATTTTCGAATAAATAACAAAAATAAAATATTCTCGATATAAATCACTCAGTATGATAAAGTAAGGTTATTTTTAGCTGTTTTCTGTTGCCAAAAATATACTAAAGATTAATCATATTATCTTAAATGGATAATTGAATACGTAAGGAGGTTTTTTGGGAAGATTAACATAATATCACGAAGGATTTCGTTCAAAGGTCCCCGATAGCCTCGCCTCGGCAATTTTCTTTCGACGATAAATTAAACTAAGTTCGTTGCGTGTCTCGCGACGCGTTCAACGTTTCACCGACCGCTGTTCACCATTTAGATACTGTACAATTTATAGCACGGTGGCATTCCACGAGATTTACAGAACGATGACAATAATGTCACTTACAGTACAGCAGTTAAGATAAGGATTTTGTTTGTGAAAATGTCCGAGTTAAAAGCACTGTGTGCACAGCCATTGTCTCAAATTGTCTATTGTTATCTGCGGAATAAAGTCTATTTTTTACCTTTATATATGTTTAATTCCAAGATTGAGATCGACGTATGTTTATTTAAATGGAACGAGACATATCTTAGATGGTACGAGAGAACGAGAGACCCGATGTGAACGAGTTTATTAAACTTTGTTTATTTCATTCAACTGACTTAAGTATGCATTAAATTATCGTCCTTCGAATATTTACTTTGAAAAGGATTCAACGTATCAAAATAGGGTTTTTATTATAACACAAAAAGAACTGTGGCATAGTAAAGTTTATCAAATTTGTTCTAAATTGACGAAATTATTAAGATCTTTATTGTATAGAATAACAATAAAAATATATGTACATTTATATACGTTGTCTAAAAGTGTATTTAACCTAACTGTTATGATATAATCTATCCTAGAAAGTATACTTATTCTTTGTGATTTTAAATGATAGTAACTATGAGTGTATGAGCGAGTATTTGAAACTCACCGCAAAATACGAGTGCGAAATGTCAAAATTCGATATGCGACATTGGCTGTAATAAGTATAAAATTTATAGAATACAAATCTATCAAAATGACGCAGCATCGAAAGTCGACTGTTATATATATATTTCACAAATATAAGTGAATTCTTATAGAGTCACAGTACTCAACTAGCTGAGAACTCATGGAACCGATGGATACACATGTGTCAGAATATCATGCGACACGTGCAGGATACCTCACGATATTTTATGACACAGCCGACCACAAATGTGTTAATATTTCGTACAGCTTTTTTTAATATTTTTTCAGATAAACAATTTAATTATTCTGCCTTAATTTATTATGTAAAATTTTATTTAAATTAGATTTATAGATTTGTTTATGATGCTTGAAAATCAGATGTATAATATAATTCATAATAATATTAAGAATGTTACTTTGGAATTGTAGTCATAGCATATCGCTCCGACAAATCTTTTAGAAGATCTATGTCAAGATATTTATAATAAATTTATCATTGCTGATGCAATTTAATCCATAGTTAAGATTATTAAAACGAAATAAATATCACAGATAAGAAATATCGTTCGTTTCCTAAACCCTAAAGATTGTAATGAATCGATGTCATATTGGACCCTCCCACGGTCAAGAGATTATAGATTATGGGATTTATTTGGACACCACAATACTCTCATAAAACTCTATCGTGGGTGTTTATTGCTATTTACATTATAAACACTTCTATATATCTTTCGAATGTGGCGTTTATGTATTGATATAAAAAATGTCATCAGTATCGTAAAAGTGTAATAAAAGGAATGTATGAGATTAAAGTTGTAATGATTGAAGTTGCTTTTCGAAACGGATTTTTATGATTGGTTTAAATTCAGCCGCCATTTTGAAATTCGGATGACGTCATACAGTTGTATCTGACTTAGTAAGCAAGCAATACTTGTACGGCAACATAAAATGCTCTTTATTACGACGGGTAAATGGGCCTTAACTGACCCTGGTAAGTGGTCACTATTCTTTCGTATATCAATTTTCTCTAGAAATCAAACAACCAATTATGATTTTGTTTTCCTTGCGGCTGATATTATACTAACTCACTGACTCTTCTGGTACAGCACTGCTTTTCATCGGTAGAATTTGATGAGTGGTAGGTTTATTTACCCAATACCCTAACACCAAGTAAAATTGTAATCTTGTAAATGTGAAATTATTTATTTCTACAAAGATTATCACGTTAATAATTAAATATTTAAACCTTAACAGGATACTTTTGACATTTAAAATGGCTACACACATTAACGTTTTTAATCGTACAATTTAATCAAAATGTTTATTTTTACGCAAATGATTTTAGACATTAGTCATATTTCTGTTGGCAAGTTAGTGTAAATCCAGTCTGGTGGGTACCACCCACTCATCAGTCACCCTACCACAAAACAGCAACTTTGTACGATGGTCTGGTTTGAGTTGCAAGTGTAATTTGTAAATTACATGCCATGCCAATGTGCTATTATCTCTACATAGTAAACCGAAGTCATTTCTCATCGTTAGTATGCTCAGATCTTCAAACTACGCAAAAAATTTGAATGCGGTTTTCATAAATAAACAGAATGATTCGAGATATCGCATCATCAAATGTTGGAAAAGAGTAACTGCTTTTTAGAGGTTTCTTCTCATATCTCATAAAATCTCAAAATATGGAAATTCATTTTTTTTCCTAATAGTTTCAATAATAGTTAAGAGTTAAGTTTCGATCACATGATACACAATAATAAACATGAACTTACCAAATAAAACTACATCATAAAACTCGAATGAAGTGCTAGAATGGTGATGTATCCTGTTTTTGGACAGAACTTAAGCCCTTTTAATTTTCGACGTGTAATAAAAAACACGTCCATAATATGTACTCTAAATTTGACAAGGCACTATAGAAGAAAATATATTACCAATTATGAATTACTTTTGAAACCTATGCACTGACAGCTTCTTAATTTGACTAAAACACATTAAACGTAAAATAATATGTCGACTCCTAACCAATATATCTGCGTTAAATCTCCATTTATCCACGTGGCGTTTTGTCTGCATCGCTATTTAGTAAAGTCTAATACATTAACTAAACTTAAGCCTCAGTGCACACTGGCAAATTCTTGCTTTAAACGCTAAATGACAGTACGTTAACTAGAAATGTAGTATCTATGTGATTGTACAATCTTGTCAAATGTGTATGCGTAATATTATAGCCTAACTTAATATAAGAGTACGAATAAAAATACGTACGTTTGCTTATCAATCCAAATATTATTTGTAAATACAAAAACTATAAAAAAAACGTTATTACTGATAGTCATCAATATTTTCTGAATGTATAAAACTAGCAATATAAGAGCATCTTTGTTGTTGGAGCAGATGACCATAGGAATCCTAGATTTCTTACAGAGTAAAAAATTCAATTAAGCCTAACACAAGTTAGAAATGAAAATGGTAATAAAGCAAGCAAAATAAAAAAAAAACAACAATTATTGTTCGTGAAACTGAATGTATACCTGGCCTTATATCAAACAGTGATAGACAACTCAATGCGGCACGTGAGGTTTCGCAATCACCAAGCCCATTGTTCGGGAAATCACTGAAAACTAGATCAATAATACCTCTCCGACGCTTACAGATCGTTATCGTTATCAAAGCGTGAAGTAATTTGACATGTTTTATAGTGGTATTATCACACGAATAAATAAAGTGGCTTGTTAAATTATTTCATTATATTCGTTGCTAGTATGACCGATGGCCTTTGTGCAATCCTGGTTAGGTATCTGCCACTGCTGATATATTTTACTACTAGCAGTCGCCCGCGAAGAGCTGAGATGACTCAGTGGTTAGAACGCGTGCATCTTAACCGATGGTTTCGGGTTCAAACCCAGGCAAGCAACGCTATAAATATGTGCTTAATTTGAGTTTATAGTTCATCTCGTGCTCGGCGGTGAATGAAAACATCGTGAAGAAACCTGCATGTGTCTAATTTCATCGAAATTCTGCCACATGTGCATTCCGTCAACCCGCATTGGAACAGCGTGGTGGAATATGTTCCAAACCCTCTCCTTAATGGAAGAGGAAGCCTTATCTCAGCAGTTGGAAAATTACAGGCTGTTACTTTACTTTACTTTTACTTTTTACTTTGTTAAATTATTTCATTATTTATATTGTTGCCGTTATGACCGATGGCCTTTGTGCAATCCTGGTTAGGTATCTGCCACTGCTCGTATATTTTAATACTAGCAGTCGCCCGCGGCTTCGATCACATTTGAGGATATTGGTTGTCATGTGTCAGGACAATTGGCTATGTTCTTTCTTGGAGTTCAAGATTGTTTCATATCAAATTTAATCAAATTCAGTTCAGCTATTTGATCGTGAAAGAGTGACAGACAGATAGACACAGTTACTTTCACATTTATAATATTATAATATAATATAAAATAATAGATCAACCAACAAAACTTAGTATCGTAGTAAGGTAAGTCAGACACAAGGGACGTAATTGTAACTAAACTGACTTTGTATTTTTAAATGTTGAAAAACAGAAACTACTGAGTTTCTTGCAGGTTCTTTTCGGTAGAATCTACAATCTGAAACGGTGGTAGTTTCTTCAAAAGCTTGATTCAAAAATGCTTGAAAAGATCTATTTGAACCTATATATTGATTGATTTTTCAAGATTTGAGCGGCAGTTTTTTACATAGTAGGTACTACTGAACTTATCTAAACATAATAAAATATAAATCCATAAAATAACCTCATATCAGCAATGCAAATCAGTAAGAGTTCACTTCAATCTCACTCGTGAAATTTTGACAGGCAACTTTTGACACTTCATTATAACACGTGTATCTTATTTATAATCAATAAAGTCAATGTGGCATATTAAATTCAGTCATTTCACGCTCGTGTTGTCCGGTGAGTATCGAGTTTACAGAATAGCTCCACAGATTAAATAAGATATAAAAAACACAACGAGTTCGGTCATAATTCCAGAAGTGTGAAATGCCACAACAATCGCAAGGCCCCTTATGACAGCCGTGACATTAATGGTAACAACTGAAACATGGCGACAGGCACCGCAGATCAGAACGTAAGATCGAACGATTGGAGTCCATGCCTTTCTGATACCAACATCACTTGTTAAGATAAAGCTTAACTGTATAAAAAAAAGTTATTTATGTTATCTGAAATCTTAACAGCTATAAGTACTATATTTATGTAAGTTTTTTTTTAATAATTGGTTCGTATTGCTTAACCTTTTGTTTAACTTTCATAAGCAATTTGGTGGAAAGCAAATAACTTTGTGATTGTAATGCTTGGAAAAAACACATCGAAGCATAGAATAATAAAATCAATTAATATGTTAGAAATAATTCAATATGGAACTTATAAGATTGAATTGGGATATTTTCGAAAAATATATTACTATAACGTAATGACGTCTTAGCAGCAAATATATTTATTATTATACTTGCAGACTTACTATAAAAAATAAAGTATCTATGTATCTATCTTTCCAATATTTTTTTAAGTATTACAAAGATAATACTTAAAATGACATTTGTTTTACAAAATCAACATATGCCAAACCCAGTATTCGGTTCCGACATATATCAAGTTCTAGGTATAAAAACATATTCAACATAGATCACTTTTGTATTGACTATTAAAAAAAAATAAATAAATAAACAGTGAAATACCAATCGCAGTTGTATGAAGAGTCAGACAAAGAAAAACTGGTTAAGAAGGCATAGGAAAGTCACTCTAACCTTTAAAATTACAATTTTCTCATTCGCTCATTGTCTTGAAGGTTATGTAACACAAATGTATACATGTCTTATCAAGCAAAGGTTACATCAACATCATCCGTCTTCACAATGAACACCTCACCTATTGATCTTTGACGCAGGATTAACACTTGTTAATTTATTACCGTAATTTGAATAACTATTAAGTGGTTAATTTTCGCTTATGCAAATATTTCTACATTAAATCGTATTTTAGAATTGATAGCGTATACATATAAATCATTTATTTAACCTATTGTAGAGGATGACAGTTGAAAGGCTTACAGTGTTACTACAAGAGAAAAAGGTTAAAAAGCTTGTTTTTTTGTTTTGGACAACATCACATACATTACTCTGATCCCGATGTAAGTAGTTAGAGCACTTGTGTTATGCAAAATCAGAAATAACTACGGTACTATAAACACCCAGACCCAAGACAACATGGAAAACTAATGAATTTTCTACATCGACTCAGCCGGGAATTGAACTCGGGACCTCGGAGTGACGTATACATAAAAACCGGTGTACACACTACTCGACCACGGATGTCTTCAAAAATATACAAAGGTGACAATTATATTTATGGTTTTAAAAAATGTTTTATCGCCTTGAAAGTACCGACAAATAAAAAAAAGAAAACATAATAGTTTTCGAATTTTCCCTAAATATTGTCTTCCTATAAAAACTTAACAATGTCAATGGAATTGTCACTGGACGGCTTCAGATCGATAATGAATCGATCGCAAAAAAAAACCATTAAACCAATTTATAGAAAATATATACCGACGAATTGAGAACCTCCTTTTTTGAAGTCGCTTAAATAGATTGACACTTGAAGAATACACTAAATACAATATTAAACAGTAAAATAATAGATACTTTTAAAAATGTTAAATATCATTACTATTTGGTGTAGGTAAATAATATTGTAAAGTATTACAGGACGGGTGTCGTATTTCTTTATGTTGGTAACCATTTCTCTGGCCTATACGTCTGATATGATTCATTGTTATATTATATCATTATGTCTGTTACTGGGAAGGTGCTTTGTGCAATTCCATCTCGGTGGGTACCACTCACTCCTCATGCCACATAGAAAAGTGGTGACCACTTAGCATCACGTGCCTCGATCAATAAAGTGAAGAAAGTTTAAAAAAAATGGCAAAACTTAAAAGACGATATCACAATAGCTATCGCGATTGTTTGACAGAAAAATATGACGTACTTAAGCGCTATCTAGCGGTGAATTGAAATACAAAGGATAGTATAAATTAACCATTAATAAAAATTTACCTATCAGACACAGACACGAGACATAACAAATTAGTTGGAACCGTAATAACAAGTTATATCTTCTATTGAAAACATCTTGACAACCAAACCGATATTATTTACGTTACTTGTTGCGACCCAACATTAACAGCCTGTAAATTTCCCACTGTTGGGCTAAGGCCACTTCTCTTTTTTTTGGTTTAGAAAATATTCCACCACGCTGTTCCAATGCGAGTTAGTGGAATACACATGTGGCAGAATTTCTATGAAATTAGACACATGCAGGTTTCTTCACGATATTTTCCTTCACCGCAGAGCACGAGATGAATTATTAACACAAATTAAGCACATGAATATTCAGTGGTGCATGCCTGGGTTTGAACCCGTAGTCATCGGTTAAGATGCACTCGTTCTAACGACTGGGCCACCTCGCCTCTGGTGCGACCCAATATTCAAAAATGGCCACTGGAACAATGAGTCAGTTGAATATAAAAAAGAAATGAATGAATGTCATGTAATTTCATAAACGTGACAACGACAACGAAACAAGCACGTCGATTCACTTGTCGGCGATCCACAAAGATGTCGTCGCGTCACGTCAAATCAAGATGAAAAAGTCACTCGAGTTTTTTAAGTCTAAATTAGTCTTCAAGGTTGCAGGTGCTAATGAAATAGGATGTTTTTATCGAAATGTATCGGTTGTTAATTAAATTTTCACTATTTTTTTTATGTTTAAAACATTTTAATTGATTAGCTTGTTATTTCATATTATAGTTTTATAAATTTATTTTATGTATAGGTCCTGTGGTTGGACCATAAGAATCTCGATATAAACACACGCTCAAATATCATCGAACTTTAGCCATAGTTCATCACGATTTCGGTTCTAAACGAAAACTTTTCGAAGAAATTGCATATGGGGGATGGAAATCTGCCACGTGTCCAGAAATTCGTATTGGAATATATTCATAAACTCGTAAAAAGAATGAGGCTAAGCCCAGAAGTGGAATATTTATGGGTTCATATAATCGGAAGTAAAGCAGCTCGTTTCAATTAATAAATTTGACAAAAAGAAAAGACCTACTGAGTTGCTTTCGCCTTCCCAGGTCAGGGTATTTTGTGTATTACTTTACCGAACCAGTGGTAGTGTTTAATTTGGCTATTAATAAGTAAGATTTTTGCTACCATATTGAATAAAGACTGACTGACTGACTGATCTTTTATTACTTCGCTTACATGAACGCACTTTTGTCACTTAAAGAACTAAGAAACTTTCAACAATCATGACGATCTTTAGTAGAATCAACGAAAAATATTTTTTCTGTAATCATCAACAATAGTACACACGGGCTAAATATATTATTGATATATTTTGTATGTAAAACAGATTGCTCTCATCTGCGTTGCATTACATCTTGTTCTTGGAAACCTAAAATACAATGAAGGTGCCTAAGTCATGTGTTCTTAGCTGCTAGTGTATTCGTGGTATTTCACATTTGACGGACAAGAGTTTTGTTTGTGCTTCCATACGTGAAATCAATTCGAAAGTTTCGAAAATGTTTTCTTTTATTCTAAATAACTGTATGGTAACAACCAACTCTATTAAAACTTTACAATCTTATTTATTAATTTATCTGTATTTAATAACAATCTATTTTATAAACTTAATAGTCTTAATTATGTAATAGACACATAGTGTATTCTAATAATATTCTCAATTCGAAAATAAATCTGTCAGTCTATCTGTTACGCTTTCACATCTAAACCAGTGAACTAAATGTCATTGCAGTTCTGTGGTATATTCTAAATTTAAAAAGAAATTATTAAAAATTTTGTACGTTTATAAATGTTCCATAGATTAACATTTATGATGTTTAATAAGGATTATGATATTGGTTGGGGGACTGGAAAATGAGTATTTTGATGGTCACCACCGTCCATTGGTGCCGTACGAAATATTAAACATTCTATGCAACCCACGATTCAATAAGATGTTATATACCTTGTGCCTATATTTGCACTCACCTCTCAAATCGGAACACAAAATGCTACTGCTCGACGGTAGAATATACTATTTCAATAACGTAATTCCAGTCAATGTGAAGCTGAGTCTGAACAAATAAACACCACAATTTCCTCTCATAAAGTCTGTTGCAACAATGCTATTTAACGAGACGGTTTTCTCACGGACATTTTGTTATTTAATATCAACAAATTAAATAATACAATAAGCTTGTGCTTGTTCGACTTCGATATTTTTGCGTTAAAATCTTCTTCAGCGGTTTGAAAATGTTTAACAAGTTAACGAATTGAATATTTGTTTCATATAGATGGCTAAATGGAATTGTTTCTGCTAGATATATTAAGGACATCAAGTTGGTGGAAATTACATCTCTAATTTAAACCAACCTTGGGAACTAAGATAGTTTCTATATCGTCCATTCCCTGACAAACATAAAATCTATTATTAATAGATGATGATGAGATGGCCCAGTGGTTAGAACGCGTGCATCTTAACCGATGATTGCGGGTTCAAACCCAGGCAAACACCGCTGATTCATGTGCTTAATTTGTCTTTATAATTCATCTCGTGCTCAGCGGTGAAGGAAAACATCGTGAGGAAACCTGCATGTGACAAATTTCATACAAATTCTGCCACATGTGTATTCCACCAACCCGCATTGGAACAGCGTGGTGGAATATGTTCCAAACCTTCTCCTTAAAGGGAGAGGAGGCCTATAGCCCAGCAGTGGGAATTTTACAGGCTGTTACTTTACTTTACTTTTTTTTTATACAAAGGCATTGACTTTACAACTAAAAATATAATAATAGCGATACAAAGTATTATTGTGCTGATACTCCAGCTCCTTCTTTTGGCCAATGTTGTGTTCGCTTCTGTTATAAAATTCCACATATGCATTTACAATATTTCAACAATTAATACATTTAATTTCAAGTTAAAAAGGCGTATTGCTCGGTAAAAGGTTATGTAGATGATAAAAAAGCTTGGAGTTATCACTCGTTGACTTTCATGCAGAATAAATGATAAATTTTTTGTATTAAATTTTAAATTAATTGTCAATGAAAATGTTAGCCAAATATTTCTCTCATTTGTAAAGGATGATAGCGCATCTTCTTCATATGGTAAAATATGAATATTTTGTCCTGAAAGTAATAAAAGATCTAGACATGCGGTAGCGTGTCAGCCAATATACATATCTTAGGAAGTCATAAAAGAATAATAAGGCCCTAAATTGTACACTGAACCGACTTGGTTCGTATGGTCCTGAAAATAACAAATTTATTACCAACATTCGATATAAAGTTAACTATGTTATTGGTACAAAATAGATCTAATATTATGATTTTATTATTTACACTTCTGTATAACTTCTCTGGTTTCGTATGTCTTGGAAAATATCGCAATTGAATTTAAAACCAACTCCACTCAACTAATTGACCTGCTGTTTTACACAGACTTTTGGTGACAATATAAACTAGAGTCATAAATTTAATTCCTGTTGTTAAATAATCTTATTTCTAGAATTATTAATAATAAATGTATTAAACTAGCTGAAGCCGCAGCTTTACCCGTG
This sequence comes from Vanessa cardui, assembly GCF_905220365.1. NCBI lineage: Eukaryota > Metazoa > Arthropoda > Insecta > Lepidoptera > Nymphalidae > Vanessa > Vanessa cardui. Next base: position 10,477,433 of record NC_061138.1, on the reverse strand, counting down.
CAAAGATATAAAACTTTATCATCCACAAAGTTACATTTTTAGTTATAACATTGATTTTGATTGTGACATAATTTTTTTATTATTTATTTTACGAATCATGACAACCGTCACCAAACATACAGCCAATAATCCAACTTCTTTTGTCGCTGACCACAAATTATGTAAAATTTAATAGAATATAACCGTGTTCTTTTTTTAAATATCGGATAACGAACGTGTTGATGTGTTGAAAAAAGCATTGTCAATAACTCAAATTCAATATAAATTAATAGTCCAGTTAAGAATACAAGAACATTCTTCGAACATTTATTAGTCCGAGTAAAAAGGTTTGTTGATTTTTTTGCACGATTTTATTTACAATATTAATTTATGGGAATAGCGTTGTTACATGAACGGTTGGTAATCATTCAATACAATGTCTATTAAATATCTTTGTTTACTTAAAAGTACGCTATAATAATGCCATACATTGTCCATTTTCCTTATAAGGGCATGCTTGCCTTATTAGTCGTTTGTACCGATATAAGTATCACAAATGCGCCTTTAGTGACCTTTATTTTTTGCTTCTTAAGGTCCAATTGTAAATTATGAAGTAGACCAGAACTATGACATTAATTTTAGATTTTCTTTGTATCCGATACTTGTGTAATGATATTTGTCGTTAGTTATAATTTATACATTTTTTAATTTTGAATTTTTTGCACATTTTAAATAAATTTATATAATATGCTTTAATAATACGTGTTATGTTTTTGTATGATATTTATAATGATAAACTTTCAGATACTTTTATTATTTAAAAAAGGAATTCTTTTCTATTTAATAAATTTACATTTCTAGTAAACACTATTAATAGACAGTAAAAATGGTATTTATAATAACTTAGAAAATAAAATAACTTTGCTCTCGCACTTTCTTTTAAACAACAAAAAGTTATACGTTTAATTGTGTCCTTTACTGTGAAAAACAAATTTATTTTTATAGTTTCGAATTCAATTAATGAAATCTATTCTTTCTTTTACATTTTAAATATATAAACAAAATACCCCTGACTAATTAAGATCACGAAATCTCCGAAAATTTTAGTCCAAATGAGTTTGACATTTAGTACGTAAGTACTAAAGGAATAATCCTTTCGCGACTTAGACGTTCCCTATTAGAGGATAATTAAGGGGGTGATAATGGCATTATTTTGGAAGTTTTATATATAGTTTTTACGCATACGCAAGTCCATTGACGAGACGATGGTAAGAGTAGAGTCGAAATAGCTATGGAAGTTTAGTACAAGATTTATTAATATCAGTAGACAAGAAAAACAAATTACTTTTTTATCATAATATCACATTTTACACACCCACCGGTTTAATATCATTTACAAAAACATATTAATAATCAAAATATTTTCTTATTAATGTCTTCAATGATTAATAATTAGTAACAATAATGATCATGATTGTATTCATAAAGTATCTTATTTTTATAAAGAAGATGTATCTGTTAGCTGTAACATACTATCAATAATAATAGAAAATACTCTGTTATTAATAGTATTGGACTATTATAAGGAACATTAATTCTTGGTAAACATAAGATGTAGTTACGTGAGTGAACTTTCTATCTATGGATCCGATGACCATAGAAAGAAATTGCCAATTCACGTTTGTGGAAATTTCTCGGTATTGGTTGTCCATAACCAGTTATCTAGAGATAAGCTAGACTTTTGTTTAAGAATATACATATATAGAAGGTTGAGCGAGATGGTCAAGATTTAGAACGCGTGCATCTTAACCGATGCAGATTTAATAGATTGCAGGTTTGCGGAACAACTGAATTTAAATTTGGCTTAATTTGTGTTTATAATTCATCTTGGTGAGAGGAAAACGTTGAAAGGAAACCTGCATGTTACGGCATTTGAACAGCAGTGAGACATTGTAGCTTGTACAATCACAACTCAAGATATTTTCCCAAAATTGTGGCACCAAAAAGATTAAAACATAAAAAAGGTTTTTGCTTGTGCGACTATATATATTGAATATAGTATATATGTACAACATCACCACCATATATTCCACCACTAAACAACACTATATAGTATTTTTGTGTTCCGGTTTGAAGAGTGAGCAAGTCAGAGTAACTAAAAGCACAAGGGACATGACATTAGTTACTAAGATTTAATGATAAGAAATGTAAGGAATGGTTTATTTTACACAGATAAGTTTCTGTGGACAGTGGTGACCTCTCACCATCCACCACCACCGTCAGATGGTTCCCGTCCACTTACCTATATCATATTAAACATTTATAAGACATAAGAAATCATTAGAAAACTACATATCGTATAACGAATTAAAAGTAATTATAAATCGTTTACAATATTAATCACATGTTAATATTTTTCATTAATAACACTCGTAATTATATTCGAAGCAATTAGAAAGCAAAGAGTAAAAATCTGTATTATCCGGCCGGAACTGAAAACGCGTGAGAACGTGGCTCAACTTGTTGACTGTGTCCACAAATGTGTTTGGACCAAGTTACGAGTTAATTACAGTTTTACAACCAACAGCCAACTTTTACAACCAACTCGGAGTTAAACTATTGTTGTAACAGCGGCACTTTCATTTTATATGACGCCTTTATAACAATACGTTATCATATTATGTAGACGATAAGTTTTATCAGTTTTTGTTACGTAACGGTGATGATGATGCCAGTAGCTACAATAAACTATGTGTCACAACGAACACTTCGTATTAGTTTCACTGAAGTAGTTTTTAGAAGGTCAGTTAAGCCCTTTTTCCTTTAGAAGGTATTTGTAGATCCACGAGGTAATACGCTGGGTGTCCACGTGGAAGATTGTCATCACACCTAACGATTTTGTCGTGATGTTTCATCGACTATAAACATAAATTTAAGACTTGAAAAATTAGTGAGATAGCTTTCGATTAAGAGTGATGACGCTACACTAAACAATTTCCTTATAATCATTCTTAATATCTGGTATGTATCGAGCAATTTAATGGTAGCATTTTAAAGAGAAGGTTTGGAGCACTTTCCACCACGCTTTTCCAATACTATATAGGTTGGTGGATTTACATGTGGCAGAATTACGTTGAAACTAAACACATGCAGGTTTCCTCACGGTGTTTTCCTTTACCACCGAGTGGTACTTACCTGGGTTTAGACCCGCATTCATCAGTTATGATACACACCAGTGGATGACGCTAGTGCTTAGCGCATGTACCACCAAGCACCAAGTATTGTTCTCTTTTAGTATAAAGGTGAGTGAGCTAGTGAATCTATATGCACAAGGGATGTAATAGCTTAGTTCCCAAGGTTGGTGGTGCAGTGGTGGTTACCATCAGTACTCAAGAGGTCAGTTTGTCAGACTGCCTACCTATTTTCAATACACAGCATTGTCATTATTAACGTCTTGTATAAAACAACTCGCATTACTTTAACTGGTCAGCGTTTGAAAACGAGTTCTCATTCAGTAGCATTTTATTCCACATTCTAGATAATATGTTGTATTTATTGGAAACATGATATATTAAACTATAAATTATACATGTATCTAGGATTGTTGTGATTAATAAAAGCAATAAATTTATAATTAGAATGATACTTTAATGATATGATTTAATTATGTTACGATCTACATTTTAGGAGAGTTGTCATTAGTTATGTTTATAATTGGTATCGATATCGATAAAAATTCGAGGTGGCCTATTGGTTAGAACACGTGCATGCCCACCCACTTAATTAGTGTTTTGAATTCATCTCGTTGTCGAGAAGACCAGCGTGTGACTGATTTCAATAAAATTCTACATATTATGGATTCACCGACCTGGATACTTGTGTATTGAAAAACCTTTTGATATGGTGGCGATCTAAATATATGTTGACTATAATATATATAAAATTGCTTTATTTGTGGTAGGACATTGTTTTGATTGTAGGGTATTGTATAAGCCGTTAGTGACCCAGTGTAACTACAAGCAAAAAGGATAACAAGTTAGTTTCCAAGGTGGTACATTGGAGATGAAAGAAATAATGCAAATTTCTCACGGCACCAATGTCAATGGATAGTGACTCATTTGTACGTCCGTCAATAATAGATTATTTTTTATATAAATTATATATTACATATATATTTTTATAATTTAGTTCATAGTTATATATGTATCTACTAGTACCAATAAAAAATAAATAAAACTAATCCAATAACATTCATTTTCAATACGCTATGATTTACCTATAACGTAAGTAACCAACATCCAACAACACAACATCTTTTCACGCGTTTGTTTGAATATTTCAGTATTTTGTTCATATATCTTACTGAGCGACCCGCCCTAATTTCGCACAGATACAATGCTTAAACGAAACATACAACAGAATTTGTTTATTTACACCACATTAGAAACTTGTAAATGATCAGTGTTTCTTGTCTAAATTGTTCATGTATTATATCCAAAAATCTTCCTCTCTAATCACTCTATCTATTACCGTTGTGTAATTATTATTTTTTTTATGACATAGGTGGCAAACGAGCAGGAGGCTCACCTGATGGAAAGTGACTACCACCGCCCATGGACATCTGCAACACCAGCAGGTGCGTTGCCGGTCTTTAAGAAAGGAGTACGCTCTTTTCTTGAAGATTCCCATTTCGTATCGGTTCGGAAAAACCGCCGGCGGAAGCTGGTTCCACAAAGTGGTTGTGCGAGGTAGAAAATGTCTAAGAAGTCGCGCTGTTGTGGATTTTAAAGATTTTAAAGATCTAAGCATACATATGGACAGGCAGACTTTGTTTTATACTATGTAATGATTCCGCCATATCTCATAACAGAGGCTACGGCCGAATGTTTGTCTAACGCGTTAAAGGCTCGCTTCACAAGGTCATCGCCCTGTTTTCCGGCTCCGTTCGCAAATATCTACAATAAATATTATGAAACCGCTCGTCTAATATCTGTACGCTTTCCTTTTCTTTTGTATGTTATGGTATTATCTAATCTTTTATCTATATATAAGAAATATGACCATTACGATATCTTTCAAATGAACATTCTGATTGACTTGAAATTTCAACTTTTAAAAGGGGTAATTCTGTATACATTTTTCTACTACGAATTCAGAACGCGTACCTAGGGGTACTCAATTATATGGGTATATAAATGAAATACAGTAAATTAATTATTTCTTCTCCATCAAAGTCTATGAAAGTTGATTGCATTTTTTTTTCATTTATACATTTTGTTAGCTAGGCTTAGGTTTGGTACACTTAAGGCTTCAACGCTAATAACTAAGATACGACAACCATAAATTTTCTACTTTAGGTATTCTGGTTAGACATTCTATTGTGTCCAACCATATCGTAAAAGGAAACTCATATCTTTAACGCCAAAACATGAAACGCCTTCAGTTACCGAACCACAAACGACCGCACATTACCTACCATACATTTTATTATTATTATAACCAGGACCCCAGACCCTTTCATGCCGAGCTTGAAAATAGCTGGAACTTCAGTGTGAGGTATCATAAGTAAATGGTTTTTGATGAGTATGTTTTCGAAATAAACCTTTTCATAAAACTTAATGGCGTTTAGGAAATGCCTCTAAGATATATCCATTTGGACAAACTTGACAGTAAAATTTAATATTTATAAATATTACTATTCTTTCTGTTATTGACTCTAATAGAAGCAGTAATGGCTCTGTGGGTAGTGTGGATCTTAACAAAATATTTCAGGTTCGAGCCAAGACAAACAGTACCGTATTTTCATGTTTGTATTTATGTACACACACAGACATCGTTTATATTCTTACTCATTGTATTTAGATTTATATATATATATATTTATTTATTTTATATGTATTGACAATATAATTTATTAATGGATATATAATTTGTGTATTATATATTTATATTTATTTCATAGTTTTATTAATAGATTCTTATTATTTTATTTATTAGTAGAGCACCACCCACCTTATAATCTATGACCTATCCTACACCTGTTGGTTGCCTGGAAGAGATCGCTATGTAGCGATAAGGTTGCCAAAATTGTACGCCTGTCATATCTAGGCCATATCTTTGTCATTTGTATTTTTTTTATTTCACTGTGTGGTGTACAATAAAGAATAAAGAATACAAATTTTGTGCTCAGTAAAGGTATTAGGTAAAATATTAGAAACCTAAAACTTGTTTCATGTTTATCCACCATTTAGAACATCATGTTAAAAAAACTTCCAAACCTCTAGCGGAATATTCTCACAAACAGAGAGTCATTATCTAGACGAGAAATGAAATTTGCTATCTGGTACTTTTAATTTAAAAATCGAATAATTTAAGCAGTTCCAAACAAAGACTATTCGATTATAATTTAATATACAAAAATGTCAAGCTCAAGTAAGGCGTTTAGTCAACCTATTGCATGATATAGAGTTCGCCACATACGTATAAAGTTGTTAAACTCATTAGCCTCCTTAGCTACGAATACGGGCAATAGATACGGAATAAACCGCACTTAGCTATTCAAATCACTACGATTGGATGGAATCATGATAGAGTCATAATAGCATTCAAAACTAGTAGCGATAGATTGACAGTTGCGAGCGGACGGTTAGCGGTGTTGTCACGATGTCCCATTGTATGTTAATGCGTTGATACGCATGCGCTAAGTGTCTAGCCTGCCTAGGATCTCAAACCGTATATAGGCAATAGGAACTTGTCAATATATCGATTAAATCTTGCATTTCTGGTCGCATCGATTTGTCATTCATCGAATCGTTTCAGAATAGGAATATCGGAACTTTATAGCGATCGGTTATATTTTTTTATTGGGAGGATATATTTTTCTTTTACAATTATTAAGTCTTAGATTTTTATATTTGATATATTTAAGGTAATACGTGAATAATTGGTATAATTATTACCTCTAACGAAATAAAACCCTTGTTAGATTCATCATCATCAACTTCACTGTCCGTTTGTCCGTCAATCTGTCTGTCTGTCCATCAAGACCCTCAAATAATTGTCTAAAGTTAGTAGATGTCTAAAGTTAGTAGCGCCTTGGTGCTTTAAAAAATGTAATCTTATATTTTATGCAATCAAAAGATACGGCTGATTATGTAAATTTCTTTATCATTCGTAAAAGGAATCAAAACCTCTAGGCTACTTTCCGTTGACCTAGAGTCATGAAATGTGCCAAGCAATATCTTGTAGCACATATATGGAAAATCTTTCAGTATTTTTTGCTGATAATTCCTCTCAGTGTTATGTACAAAAGAATATTTGACAAAAATTTTAACTATACTTTCCAAATTAATGGCGACGTCTTCTTGAGCTTTCAGCTTCTCAAGGCAAGGCAAATGCACAGAAAATAGTGCACAAGTGTATACGCGACTTTAATCCTCTGCTTCAATACTTTAAGATAACTCAGACAATGAGCCTACCAGACAGGACGAAGGACTGGACCAAGAGCTTTAGATGCTCTCCAAACTCTACCTTTTTATTTATTATTTTGATGAGATTTTTTTAACTCCAGAAATTTTAACTTCTTGAGTTACCTTATCAACCAGCCTAAACCAACGAGAAAATCAAACTATAATTTATATGCTACTGTACAGTTTTAATTTATTTATAATTTTAGTTTTAATGTGGTTATGAGATGTATAAGGAAATTAAACTACCCAGTGAACCGAGAAAATATTTTTATATATATTTCTATATATATATAAGAAACAATTCATACTAACGTTACCTGTCCTTTGCACCTTCTTAGTTCAATAAAGAAATATTACTGTTATTGCGTTATAATATTGGCACTCGTCAATACAAAAACCTGAAATAATTTTTAGAATGTATACTACTAGTAGATATTACAGATAAAATTCCTAAAAACAATTTTAGCAGTAAGAAAATAACAAACAATATTCACATAAACAATAACACACAACATTACACACGACAACAAGATGATTAGCATTCGAGACACTAGAACACTAGGTTTTTTAGAAATGGCATTCCGTTTCACGGAAACGAAAGCAAGACTCTCACGGATGTAACGTGTTAATAAAAATAACCATTTTCGACGTTAAAAAAACTGCAATATTTCCGTTCAATAATTACAAAATGTTTTCAAACACTTTATCTTAAACACATCTTACAATAGATTTTATTTATATATAAATATCTCCTTACTATCTGTTATTAAAATTAATGATTGAAAAAAAGGTGCGTTTAGTTACGTATGCGCGTGAGAAGTTCTGCTTCTCCGGCGTAATTATAAATAGATTCGAATTGCATGCAAATGATTAATTACATACAATAAAATTATAATAACCTACTTATTGATATTTCTTTTTTCTATAATAATTGGTGAGAAAATTATTACAAATGATTGCTAAACCAAAACCAAGAATATTCAATTATATATGAACAGATATTTGTATTTATATAACTGTCTCCAATATTTTATTTTTTTTTAATTTAGTTATGGCAATATTGGAATACATATTTTGCAGACAAATTCAAAAAACAGACAATCGAAACGTAAAATTAAATTTAAATGATTATTATGTGTGGGAAAGAAAATCAACAAACCGGAACTCATACCTTAAATTCTATTTACCTATACTTAGAACTCAAGAAGTCACTCTGTAAAATAATGAGTGAAAGGGAATAAAGGACAAAGAGAGCGTATGACTTTATTTTTCTGGAGCACCATTTTTCATAGCCAGCAAATACAGTTCATACGAGTCAATTTTTCGACGTCGGAAGGTAACCAAGGCTTCCCTTTGCACGTTCTAATAGATCAACGTAAATCGAGTAAGCGTCTGTATGCGCGGGAGTTCAAATATGATAAGACTTTTAGCGAGTTAAAACTTCGATATTTAGATAATGTTACATTATAGAAACAAAATTTCATTTTGGTCAAAAATCATGTTACGACTTTTTGCGTGGTGAGTGTTGACTTGTGAGCCAACAAATGTCTTGCGTAGTGCGCTAGGCTTCCTTGAAATCGACTGGCCGTAGCCAAAATCGTTTAAGATTACATCAACATAGGCCCAACGGTCATATTATTGTAACGTTTTTGATTGACAGCGTATGAAGTGTATGAAGTGATTTTTACTTCTTTCAATTATTTATTTATGTGTGATTTGTCTGTCATTAACGCGGTTATATAAATTAACAAATCTTTCATTTTAATTTAGTTAGCGATTGTAAAATTATTATTAGTCGAAACTTATTCAAAAACTCTTAATTCTAAAATTTACTTGAAAAAAAAATACTTTTGATTTGATTTGTATTATGAGATGATTTTTAAACAACGTCTCTTGGAAAAAAATCTACGATTCATATTTTGCCAATACCTTATTGTCGTTTTTATCGTCTATCTTCCTTAAGAAATAAAAATTAAATAAGAAAAAATTAATATCAATGAATTCGTATATACTTCATAGCTCTTCTTATTCCTCTCTGTTCTGAGTGTAGTACCGATACGTACAATGTTATTGGAGCAATTTTATCAAACGATTAACGACACGGTGTCACGTTTCACGTCGTTACGCAGATGCATCACAAATGGCAACTATGTCATAAAAGTTATATGAAAATGAGCATAAATATTCATACAGATATTATGAAAAAAAAACCTTATAAAGTATAATTAATGCTTAGAAAACATGTATTGTTTGTGAATGATAATAAGTAGACATAACAATCGGTTTAGAAAAAATGCTAATCAACCCCATACATCTAATCCCCCGCGTACTTATTCTATAGTTGTAATTGTGGAAACCGGTGTTATTCTTTTCGTTCATTTTGTTATTTCACTCAAAGTGACACGTCCAAGCAAATGAAATGGAACAAATGTGACAAATGAATTAATTAGTGAATTGATCGTACAATGTTACAGTATCGGCATTCGTTATAGAAATGAATATTCACTCGAGTTAACGTTTCACGGCGTCTGATATCACCTTAAGTGAAGTCGATCGTGAAATGTTAAAATCGACTTATATTACATATAAGCGAAGCTAATCGTCTATTAAATCACAATGGTTTACAATTTCATTTTTTTTTTGTAATATTTGGATGACATTAAATTGTTGCATTAATCGAAAAAAATGGTGAGTACTTCTTTAACTGGGATGTGGCCCAACGACTAGGACACCCGATGTTGTGGATACAAACACTGACAAGCACCACTAAATTCTCAAGCATGATTTACGTAATCTTCGACTAGAGGAAACTTTGCGAGATAAACTACATTTATCGGAGAAAATCGTAATGACATCGACATCAAATTCTTTTAAAAAGATAATGCATTTAACAAGCAGTGGAACATTTACAGTTCTTGTTACATTTTAATGTTTGACGGTTTTATATCATGACCGATGTAAGCAATTGTTAAACTTTCTTATGACAATGGCGACTACTATCCTCGATCTTATTAAAATAATATTTCCTAGATAGCTTCTCCTGCAAAAGTCGCTATGTGTTTTTTTTTCATATTTTTAGACAGCTGTGCCGTTTTTATCGGTATTTCAATACATGGAAATTTCGATGTATGATTATCGCATAGCTAAATTTGTAAACTTTTACCATAGAAGTAATGACAAAAATGTTTTTACAGTTCGTGCGTATTGAAATAAAGATTAAAACGGCAAAGCAGTCGAAAAATATGAAAAAAACACATAGCGACTTTTGCAGGAGAAGCGACAATTTGTACATATCCGGAACGATGTAAAACTGCGTGTAAGATAGTATTGATCACTTACCGTCAGGCCCGTTAGCCCAGCCGCAGACCAACGTTATAAAAAAAATAATCATAATAAATTACTTTAAAATATATAAAAATAGAATTAAAGTCGTCTCTACACCAGCGGCGATTTGCAACGTGCGTCAAATAGTCAGTAACATTTTAAATTCATGCATTATCATAATGTGCCGATCAATATTCGATGTTCGCTCCGTCCAGCGAGAGGGGCTATGTACATGCTGATTGCGTCTCGTCCGGCCGATGTGTTACACTCTTTATTAGGGTGACCATGTTCATTTGCATTTTCTATTATTTACGTTTAAAAATAGTTTTAATGATCACTTTAGATCCTGCGAATGCAGCAGAAATATAAATATAGGATACGTTTTAAATAAGGCGATGAACTGCGTAGGGACTATTATTATAGTGCGCAAGATTTTTGTTGAATAGAAAACTATAAACTACTTGGTAGACTGGTAGGTGGTAGGTGGTAATTCTGGGTAGGTACCACTCACTCATCATATATTCTACCGTTAAAGCAATAATTAGTAATAATAGGTTCTGGTCTTAATACATATACAAGTGTCATAACATCTTAGTTCCTAAGGTTAGTGGCACATTGGTTATAAGGGGAATCATTTATATTTCTTACAGGGTCAATCTCTAGAAGCAGTGGTGACCACAGACTATTAGGTGGACTATTCGCCAGTCCACCAACTTATAATATAATAAAAAAGGCGTTCACATTTAGTGTGCGCATTATATTTCAATACTATGACGACGTTACTTGTTTCACACCTCATAAATTCTCCCTGTTTCTTTTGAAATTGCGATCAAATGAATACGTTTTACATTTGAGTTTGACTATCTACGTAATATAATTTTATTTTTTATTTAAAACGCCCTTAGTCAAGACGAAAATCTAAAGAGTAAGATTGGTTATTTTCATTAGGGTACAGGTGAAGTTATAAACATACGAAGAACTGTAATATTAGTATTCATTGTATAGATTTGTTTTCAAGTTAAATATTATGAAATTACTCACAAAACATAAACCGATTATGCAAGCAAAACTTTGAGAAAATAAATCATTAATAAAATCGATCACAAAAAAACCATTCCAGGTTTTTTACCTTTAGGGATAGTAAATAACATGCATACTGTTCATATATGACGTAGTAAGCACACATAAAATCCCCCCTCTTTTTTTAAATCGATTAAAAAAACCGAAACGAACGATACTAAAAAACATGGTGTTATTATCGGCAAATTATAAAAAAAATAATAACTATCAAGTATGTATAATTATGTAAAGGTAAATATAATTTTGTTGTAACTTGAATAATTTATACGTAATAATGTAATTACTTGACGTATAATAGACAAATACGGGAAATATCCGGTCCGAGACATGGTCAGTGTAGTATCTATAATGTTTTATAAAATGTCGCTAGCACAGTCAGAGAATATGTATATTTTATAAAATATCTAGTTTTACGACGCCGTCCGAGTTCGTTGACCGACAGAATCATCGCTTGAAACTTATCAATTATAGTAATATCAATAAAATTTGATGTCATTAGATATGCTCCTTGGATGTAAAAATAACAGGTCATTTAAATTCAACTGTTATTAACTTAGAACGTACGTGAAGTTTAATCAAATTTATAAAATTACAACTTATATGTTGGTTGAGTATTAATTATCTGGTATATTATACCGGATAATTAGTACTGGTAACAGTATATTTATACTGAAAAATTATATCTTATTATCATTAAAATATTTTTATATTTGTTTGTGTGTGTGTTTTACATGTGTGTACAAACACACATGTAAAACACTTTTTGAATACAATTGATAAAGAAATGAAAAATAAAGATGATAGATTGCTTTTAATCACTAAATGGTATGTCCCACTGTTGGGCGAATACTCTTAAGGGGGATTTTGATATGTTGTCCAAACTTAATCTACGATGGTTTTCTTCAGAGTCATTCCCGATATGATAAACACTAATTAAGTGCAGTTATAGTTAGTGGAACTCCAGTTTAAGGTCTTGTGTTGACCCTTTGACTGCCTCGGCTCGATTATGACACATTAATTCGTTAAGGGTATGAAGTTATAAATCAATCATTTGCCATAACACTAATAAATAAGATTTTTAAATATTATTTGAGGAGATACATGTTTTATTTATAGCGTACAATAAATAGTTTTGATTATATAGAGTTGTATTTAGCTATTTATTAATAATGTTTTATGGAGTGAATATATTAATTAATGAAGATTCAAAGGTGCTGGCTGGTCCGGTTAAAATAAGGCTGGACTAGACTACTACTAAATTGAATATCAGTGGTAGTAGTAGTAGTAGTAGTAGCAAATCAAATGCTTAGTATAAAACACGATCATATATATATTTTTATTTTTAAATAACAGCCTGTAAACATTCTGAGATGTTCTTGGATATTCTGGACTAAAACCTCTTTTTGAGGATTAAGTTAGATTATAATACAATAATATTTTATTGCACTGATGAACAATAACTTCATTAAAAGATAAAAAATCTTCGAAACGAATAATCTTTTGAAACTTGCACCGAACAAATACTTTGGTAATTAAGCATCGAATAATTATTCGATGATCGATTCGAATGATCAGTTCATCGATTAGTCAAGTCGATAATCGATTAATTCAGTTACATTAGTTCCGTGTTGGTTCATCTATCGCTATTGTTTTGAGTGATTTATACATTTTATATGATATCTACGAAGCTTGCTCCGTACCAAATTTAATCATATTTAAATAATTCAGTTCAGTGTTTTAGCTACGAAAGCGTAACAAATAGACAAACAAACGTAAAGTACATTAGAAAATTCAAAATTGGAAATTGATAATTTTGGTCTATTCGGACTAGGCCAAATTCACACTGTGAGATATATAAATAACTCTGATATCAGATATTATATGTATTACCTGTTATTACATATGAATATATTGCACTCACCCTCAACACGGAAACACGGCATAAATAAATAATAAATATGAGACAACATCACATACATTACTCTGATCCCAATGTAAGTAGCTGAAGCACTTGTGTTATGGCAATCAGAAGTAACGACGGTACCACAAACACCCAGACCCAAGACAACATAGAAAACTAATGGTAATCTACATCGACTCGCCCAGGAATCGAACCCGGGACCTCAGGGTGGCGTACCCGTGAAAACCGGTGTACACACCACTCGACCAAGGAGGTCGTCAGTACAGCAATCTTTGAAGATTCGTATCTTGAATCCGATGAAAACTATCTCGCTAAATTTTCATTTGGTCAGTAAACCTTTGCCCTGTTATCATAGACTACATCAGATAACAAGACAGCACATGAGACCATAAATGTAGAAGCCAGTTGCGATAACTATGCCTCGTGCCGGCTCGCAATTAAAGCACGAAGAATTGGCGATGATTTATATGAAATTCAAGTGTTATATTCTTGATTTATAGCCTAGTGATGTATAATTATAGCGATTCGAATAAAACTTTAATTTATGAACTTACTTTGTTAAGAGGTGACGATATTTGAACTCGACTGTTATCCTTAATGAAGCCGTCGGCATGAAGTGTTTCGACTTTTTTTTGTTTGATATAAAATTTAAATATCGTTAGATTATAATCTATCTCGTTTTAAACTGTCGAAAGATTGTGAAAGTTTATTCCAATTAAAATAAAACATTTGTATTTTCGATAGTTTATTATATTTCGGTAAGTTTGAGTTAGAATTTATATAATTTAAGTGTAATTAATATCGATAGATTATAATCTACCGAAAAATGCGTGAAATTGTTAACAAGTACAGTTTACAATCTCGCGAGAGAGATATATATGTATATATATATATATACACCTATGTATATTCGGAATTAAACGTTGCGTCTATCTCTAAAATATTTTGTATATTTATGTATTTATACACTCGATTATTATACACATTTGTAACTCGAAACTCACTATAGAACACGAACGTGAATGTCATAAATTGATATGCGACACAGAATGAAATACAGAAAAAGCCACAGACAATCGTTAATTCGGTAAAAAAACTCAGTGTCACTAAAGAGGTTAATCTTATTTACTATTTTAGGTTTGTATTAAATTTGTAAAAGGAGTGGCTAAGACAATAGCCTAGAGGTCTAGAGGTCATGATCTGACCTACGATTTTCTTTACCCAACCCGTATACCGTTGAGCCATTACAGTTCTATCTAAATTATAAAATTATTCAAGGCAAAATGTACTTCATTCAAATAGGCGCTTACAAGCACTTGAATTTTCTATGATTATCATGGGAATTAAATCTGATGCTTCTCGTATATATGCTAATTCTATCGACCTACAAGAATCTCGAGTCGAACCGACAAGAAACATAAACAAATACTTCTCTTATAGGCTTAATTAATTAATATAATTAATATACCATAATTTCTTTTCGATATCTATATAATATATTGGTTTAATTAAAAATTAATTTGCATATACCTTTTTTAAAACAACAACAGCCTGCAAATTTCCCACTTAGAAGACTCAGAAGACTCTTAGACGACACTTTATCGACTAAGGTTCTTTTCCCTTTGAGGAGAAGGCTTGGAACATATTCCACCACACTCTTTCAATGCGGGTTAATGGAATACACATACATGTGGCAGAATTTCTATGAAATTAGACACATGCAAGTTTCATCACGATGCTTTACTTCACCATCAAGCACGAAATGAATTATAAACACAAATTAAGCATATGCATATTCAATGGTGCTTGCCAGCCTCATCTTTTTAAATAAGTTAGAATTACGAAATATATTTTTCACAACATCGAAGTCATTTTTAAAAACTTATTTGTCGTTTATATTCTTTTGTTTTAAAGTAAAAAATAAGGCATACAAAATTTATCATGTTTTAATTATTCATTGTTAGATACATGGTAGAATTATTTTATTAAATTAACAGATATCAACTGCGAACAGACACCTTCTTATTAACTAAGATACATAAGTTATGATAACTTTTTGTTATATTCCAAAGACGTAACTGTCTATAAATTTGCTAGGAGTCCACTAGTGTATTAGGAATTGGCACAGACTTTGGAGCCTTATCCACGGTGCTGCTCCTATGCAGGCTGTCGGGCAAAAATGAAATCTCGTTGACCTGGATGGATGGACCTTAGATACATGAACGCTTCAAGACATTTCGAAACAAACACAAATTGAGTAAAAATGTCTTGGGTAAAAATGAGATGGAATCTCATGAAACATATGTACGTTTTACGTAATGCTTGCCCGGATTGCAACCCGATAAATTCTGTTAAGATTCATGCTTTACAACCACTAGACCATCGCGTCATAAAATGCATTATTTGTATATTTTTTTCCTAAGTACATATTTATTTATTTAGCTTACACAAATTCAATTAAAGTAATTGATTAAAGATAATAATAATCTTATCTATAATGCATCGATATAAGCAGGAACAGATACACCATACACCACTTAATCCACCCATTCGCCACTAAAACGTCAAAACAGAAAGTTATTCCACAAATTGGAATACGAAATAAATTAACTTACAACTCCTAAAAACAAATGCTCCTTTCCGCTATTGTGGCCCCTATTTATTTATTACGAAGGTTCAATTTTCTATAAACAATTACTTTCGATATATTGCCGGGTTATAGCCGTGTGCATTAGAATAATTGCAATGGGCCAGTCCCAAAGCGTTATTAAAAAAACATTAGACCGTGTCATATTAATTAGTTTATGAGAACCGTGAGTTGAGTGTGTTTGTGGACAAAAGGATTACTGGAAATGGTTTGTATTTAATCGTTTTCTATGGATACATAAATTGAGCAACAAAATATTACTTTTCATAAGATATTTAGTTTGGAATATAATGATACATATTACAAACTAATGCAAAATCCATCTTCTTGTACTTTAATATGTACAGAATACGTTTAAGCAGCAGCAAGATAGGTTTTTTTATGGAATAGGTAAGTGGTCACCATCACCCATAGACAATGACGCTGTAAGAAATATTAACTACTCCTTACATTGTCAATGCGCCACCAACCTTGGGAGCTAAGATGCTATGTCCCTTGTGCCTGTAGTTACACTGGCTCACTCACCTTTCAGACCGGAACACAACAATACTGCGTACTGTTGTTTAGCGGTAGAATATCTGATGAGTGGGTGGTACCTACCCAGGCGAGCTTGCACGAAGCCCTACCACCAAGGATGATACTTTACATTTCAATTTGGTTACATTACTTTATTGTATGCTCGATTTTTACCGATTATAGACGAGCGTTTGACCGTTGGTTTGCTTGATGTAGCACGCTTGTGTGGAAGATCCCTGATCAAGATTTGAAGACAACATCGTGCCTATTGGAAATCATGAACTCTTCAAACTTCCACAAAACAATACTAAGTATTGTTCTTTGGCGGTAGACTATATTATGAGTGGATGGTACTACCCAGATAGCCGCGCACACAATCTTACCACCAAGCATTGGAGCATCGTGGTGGAATAAGTTCCAAACCATCTCAAAATTTGAAGAGACCTTAACCCATCAGTATATAGACAATTAAAACAAAAGTGTATGTAGGTGATGAACTAAAATGTTATCAATACATTTTAAGTATAATTTTATATGATTATTAAATGTAACTTTATAATTGGTGAAATTGTGCATCTTAACAGAATAAGATACATTCTGAACCGATGATAGCTTTATAAGATTATTATTTATTTACAATTAATTAATGTTATAAAATTATTATACAAAGTTTATAAGAACGCCGAATAAAGTATATTAGATTTTTGATTTCCTACTATAAAAGTCAGTATTATAAACTACACTGTTGTAGCAAAAAGCGGTAGGCCTTGCCTGTATGTATGCCGGGTATATTTTAATACAAATTGTCATGGTGATCGATATAATTGTATAGAAATTGAGTGTATATTTGTCAACATGACAATCGGTCATTCGATATCGAAATAATTTAATTTCAAACAGATATTACCTTTTGGTAGATCTTTGTGCAAGCCCGTCTGGGTAGGTATCACCCACTCATTAGATATCGTAGCGTCAAACAACATTACTCAGTATTGTTGTATTCCGGTTTGAAGGGAAATGACATCTTAGTTCCCAAGGTTGGTGGCGCATTGGTGTTGTAAGGAATGGTTTATATTGTATCAGGTGGCGCATTTGCTCGTCCACCCACTGATAAAAAGAGATAAAGTAACAAACATTTTAAAATCCAAGTATACAACGAAAATTCATCGCTCATTACGCTAAAGAATTGTAATTAATTGCTTTAACACGCAAACTAATCTTCATTTGCAATTCAAAACAATTAAAGCACGAAGAAAATTAAGAACTACACAGTTTAACTTGAGTATTTTTTATATATTTGATCGATAATTACTTGGTTTTTGTACAAGTCTTAGAAAATATCATATCGTAATTTGAACACAAGTAGTGTAATTTGATTAATGTTATAGTTTGTAATTAAAAATGACGCCTGTCCGTGACGTCGGCTTGCCGCGGAAGAAATATTATTTGGGTTAAAATATTAATGCGGTATTCAGTGACAATCGGACGATATTATTACACTGTTACGTTTTCATATTTAATAAAATCGTTTCAGGATATTTACGTTTAGAAATAATACATTTTATTTCATTTTATACTTTGTTGTAATAAAATACGTTTTTTTTAGCAATCGGTAGACAAACGAGCGAAATAACCACTTGATGGTAAGTGGTTAACACCACCTATAGACAGTCACACTGTAGGAAATAATAACTATTCCTTACATCACACCAATGCGCCGCCAAACTTCTCCTAAGGTCTTAGGGCTGCTTGTGCCTGCACTTACGTTGGCTCACTCATAACAACCCTTCGCCTCCTAGGGAGATGGAGGCCCAGTAGATATATATGTGTCTTAGAATCCACTGTCACTTTTTTTTACTGAAAATACCCTTTTCGAATTATTTAACCTATACCAATACGTTTTAAATAGGAATAGCTATTTTATATTTTTTGGGTATGATTATTTTCATATTTTATTTGTAAAATAATAAGAAAGAAAAATTAAACTTAAAGTTCTTCACATAGGAAGTAATCAGTTCTAATCGTAGATTGACACTTAAATCGTTAACTTTGAAATGTTTTTAATTTTTTTTAATATAATTCTAAGTCTTTATTTTAGATTCCAATGCCGACCGGCATCTAAGTCATTGGGGCCCTTGATGACTGTAATTACGATAGCTTACTCTATTATCATACCGGAACACTGCAATCCAAAGCTGTTTGACGGTGGGATAGCAGATGTCTACGATGTTTGTCCAAAGTAAAACCTCTTTACACCTGTCCTTTGAAAATACTGTCAATCAATACGTTGACAGTCCAAAAATATTAATAGCTTTAACAATTCCAGCTAAATTGAGTTTGTGTATTATATTTAAATTTAGAATAGAAAAAATGTTAAGATTATATATTTAAGATCAACAATAAATTATTAGTATTTTATTGCGTAGTACATATCATTAATTACTTTCCAGGGAACAAAGATTATGATGAATGTATGATTATAATCAATCAACATCCACAGTCTTTGAATTTCCCACGGCTGGGCTTAGGGCCTCCTTTCCTATGAGAAGAAGGATATTCCATATTTCACCACGCTGCTCCAACGCGATTATTATTAATAAAGATGATATTTGATCTATCAATACAAAAAAGAACGATTTCAGAATGAACGTTATACACAATCTTCAACAAAAAATATAATCAATAGAGGGAAATTTACAAACTTTTCGACGAAAAAACTCAATAGCATTTTAGCCCCACCAAGGATTTGAACCACGAACCGTGAGATCTGTAGCCTAATATCTCACCACTAGATCAAAGAGGCAGGCAGTCGAACTTAGCATTCACGGTAACGTCAAAACGACTAGAATTATAAAATGGTGATGAGGAAACGATTCATAGAATTTTAATAACGTTTATTCAAATACATATTAATATTGAGTTGAGACGACCCAGTGGTTAGAAAGCGTGCATCTTAACCGGAGATTTCGGGTTCAAACCCAGGCAAGCACCGCTATATATATGTGCTTAATTTGTATATTTAATTCATCTCGTGCTCGGCGGTGAAGGAAAACATCGTGAGGAAACCTGTATGTGTCTAATTTCATTGAAATTTTGCCACATGTGCATTCCACCAACCCGCATTGGATCAGCGTGGTGGAATATGTTCCAAACCCTCTCCTTAATGGGAGAGGTGACCCAGTAGTGGGAAATTTACAGGCTGTTACTTATTCAAATACAAATACAACAAGAGAGTCAAACCATTTAGCCCTCAAATTTGAAGAAATTACGTCAGGTAATTAACAATAAATTTTAAAAGATTAAAAAATAGCCTAGTATAAGGCGTTTTTTGATAATAGGTCAATAAATAACTTAAATGTCAGGATTAATTGTTAACAATAATAATCATAAATTCTAATGACTAAAGTGTTGGTAGGGGTCGATTAGGTCGAGTATTATAAAATTAACTAAGAATTAAAACACACACACATAAACACAAAAATATATACATACATACATACAAGTAGTTACGTCACTGTCTAAATTTAAAAATCGAATGCTTATAGTAAATACTAAAAAGTCTCTAAAAGAAGAGTAATAGGAAATTACGGTAAATGATTTCCTTGGCATCTGAATTATAATAAAAATATCTCATGACACACGGAATGATTTAAGGATACTAACTTTGTGTCATATATCTGAACCTCTTTAGCCATTTACAAGTTACGAAGGCATATTAAAATATCACAGTTGATAATATTACATTCCTTTATTGAGCAGTCGTTTACAATACAGCGAAATCCATAACAGACAAAATATATAACATTTAAAATTAGAATAATTTTATCATCGAATTTTAAACACTATTACAATGACAGTGACAAATTCTCAAACACCAGCTAATACTTCATAAAAACCCTAATACCTACTTAACGAAGAGCTAACTGATTAGGCTATAAACGCACAACACGCGACGTTGTCGTCGAGTCAGGGCGGAGCCTTATGATTAATTGCCCATGAGCTCACGCTTTTAGGGTAACCACATAAATATCAAATAAAATAAGGGTGATTACACTCTTTGCAGCATTGAAAGCCCTTCATTCTATTAACTTCTAAGTATTTTAATTGTGAATTGTAAGTAACAAATTAATTAATTTGAATGATATACAAACACGTGCTGCAACATTTATAAAAAGGGACCAATTTCTTGATAAAAATACTATGTATATCTTTGTTTTTAAACTGCTCTTATCTCTAAGGTATAAAGTAATACATGTATATGTGTTTATGTCACTGAACTCCTAAATGGCTGGCCCGATTTTGATGATATTTTTTGTTTATATTTGTTATAGACAAAACCAATGATAAGATTATTTTATAATATCAGCGTCAGATGCGATGAGATTTTAGGAAATTTCAATTTTAACGGATATCCCATTAGGTTGGTTACTTATTAACAAGTACAAAATAAACAAATAATGATGAATATATATTATTATTGTTTTGAGTACGATGTAAAATTACACGCCTGAATCCGAAAAAAAAAAACAAAAACTAAAGGCATTCTTTTCCCTGGTCCACTACATAAAATTGTCGATTTACAAGTAATAAAATTAAAAAAAAAATTACAAGTTAACTTGAACACCGTATCTGTGTACGAGATCGAGTATCAAGAATTCCCTTTGTATCCATGTGTATTAAACTGGTTGACTTAGGTAATTTATTTAACACTGCAAAAAAGATTAAATTTCTTATGTTAATAAAACTCAGAGATAATTGTATAGATAACTCCGGAACGACGTTTTAATTTGACTCAGAAGATTAATATTATTGTTAAATAAACCTCGTATTACATCTTGTGTTTGGTTCTGGTATTCTAGATTTATAATAAACATAGTATGTATAAAGTCTGAGCTGATAATATGCCGTACTTATAACTGACTTGTCTTGAGGCAATAGAAGAGATTGATTTATTCGCTTCTTCTCCTTCTCTGTTCTCCTGTGCCTCAGAAAGCAGGGAAAATAGTTGGTCCTCTAATTAACTTCAAACGTACCTATATGGTCGTTACACGCTACCAGGCTTTGATTCTTATGTGTTGAAATTCTTAAGAAAGGGTTCCCGTGACCCTAGAAAAGGAAACAGGTGGTTTAGGATTCTTACCCACTAAAATAGCCTGTGTTAAAGCAAGCAATCTTTCAAGCTGTTCTCCACTTTTCGAAAGGTAGAGCACGCCTCAGGACTGAAATATTGTTTTTGTCCCTTTGGCACTCCTCCCTTGTACGGCTTCTTGAGGCCATCCAGGCTGCTTTTCTCTTCAGGCCCATTGAAACGTGATATCCATCTTCCTGGACCACACCTTCACAGGCCGATATGTATATTTCAATACCTGCACAGGACGAAAAACAAGGTTAACCTTTTAACGTTTAGAATACATTTTCGCATTATACAAAAAAAAATATGAGACAAAAAGTAAATTAAACATTGTGCAAGTAATTAATAGTTTCTAAACAATATCTAAGTACGATAATAATAATGTCAGTGAAGTAATCCAAACTAACAATTAAGTGTTGCTTAGAAAAAAAATCTGCTACTTCATAAATAAACTGCCTTAAGTTTTTATATAAATATCCAATTGTGCTTATTTTTTGTTAACAGCGTGGGATTTAATTTTAATAATGTTCTTAGATTATATAAACATTCAATTGTTATATTCTATTGGCTAAAATGTTTTATACATTGTTTTCATTGAGGGACCTCCTTCTTTCTCATAGCAAAACTTTTTTGTAAGAAAAAAAATACTCGGCAACGAATTCGAATAATAAAAACTTCTTTTATAAACAATGAGGGTTTTTAGCGGTGTTACCAGGGCACAAATTATAAATAGCGCTCTTAAGACCATATCCGAGAACGTCAGGGTGATCAACACCCGTCAAAAATACCCTAAATATTCCTGTACGACTGAGAAGATTCATAGATTTCAAAGATCAACTAAGCTTGGGTAACAAGGATACTTAACTCCAGCGAGGGTTAGACGAGGAAAAGGAAGAGCAAGACACAGATTTTTTTGACATATTGTGAAAGCATAAAATTGTAACTATTTAATATAAATATTAAAGCTTAATTTCAAAAAGACCAAGATTTTCGTTCCCGTACTTAAAATATCTCAATAATTTAGCTGACGAAATACTAAAAATTTAAATTTCACATTATATAACAACTTTTTATATAGCATATTGTAGCTAGAGTTCGTTGATATTCATGCAGGATGCATGGCTATTGGTGATCTGATATAATGGAAAATATTTGGAAGAGTTTCTTTTAAGTTTTTGGTAAAATCTTCATTTCCAATGGGTGGTAGCTCTAAACTAAAACTTAAAATGTGTAAACGAAACAATCCAAACAAATGATATACATTTCCAGCGTCCAGGGTACAGTGGTAGGGGCATGGCAGTCTTAAGGGTAGCGTATTTTTCTGGTATTGTTTTATTCAATATAGTTTAGTTTTTAATTATTATGAGTATACATATTTCAATGCGTATTCTTTTATTAAGTTTTTAAATATTTTTTATCATTTATCACTACTTTGAGAAGGAGGATTAAACAATGAAAAAGCAAGATGTCTTTGATTATAACGTATATGATTTTTCATACACGTTACCCCAGTACAGAAATTAGATAAATAAATAACTTGTTGTTTTGATTTGACATTTTTGTTTTTATGTTTTTACTATTATTAACTTATAAAATATTTCTTTCCGAGTAATAATTCGCAATCGTGAGTACAAAAGCATTCCAGAGTACTTTTTCAGTCGTGATATAGAAACGGGTCGCTGTCCGCAGATGTAATTCGACTTTGCATGTTTGTGAAGTACTGCGGCTTAAAACAATTTGCAACAATGTTGTTGGTACCGGATCAACTAATTAATTTAAATACATTTAAAATTAAACCATATGTTTTAAGAATTATAGTCGAAAATTGATTAAACAAATTGCAATGATTACGATTTTATTACAATTACAGAGATTTATGGGTGTACCTTGTGTGTATGGAATAAGGTATAGATTTGAGTGGCAATGAATTAAAGCAAGATGAATCGATGTAATCATTACACGCTTATAATTGTGAATATGTACGTTAAGTTAGATGTAAGTGTAGGATGGGTAAAAACATTAGTTGGAATTCCAGTTTGGATTATTAATGGTTTTAAGGGAACAACATTTTTCATAAAGTATCGCTTAGTATGTGTTAACTTTTAATTATTGAATAACATGACATTTTATCACTATCATCATGGCACCAATATTCACACACACGCACACACACACACACACACACACACACACACACACACACACACACAATTCAGTAATTGTCATATGCTTAATTTGTGTCTTTAATTCATCATCACTATATAAATTGCATTTGTGCTCTACAGCTTTTTATTTATTGTTTTAAAACATGTTTAGTTTAATTTTTTATCATAAAAGTATTATTAGGTATAAATAGATACACCACCTACTCTAATTTTAATTACAGTTTAAATTTACTCAAAAATTTTGATTTACTCCAAGATGTTTTAACTTAGTATAGTTTTTTTAATAATAAATTGTCTGGCACAGTATAAATTAAATTTAGTTAAAATATCTACGTTTTTTGTACTCTTTGTTACCAAGCAAAAACTAAATTAAATCGAAGTAATGGCTTATCAATCACAGCAGTAACTAAAATGATTGTTTTGACCTCCAGATACGATTCCATATATGTACAGACAAAGCGAATACCAGTACCCAATAGAAATTAATTGTAGATACAAAAATGGTAAAGAAATAATGTTCCCTGTAGCGGTAAATCATAATTAAACTGGTCCGGTTCGAGTGTTACTTTGA
The DNA here is from genome assembly GCF_905220365.1 of Vanessa cardui. Lineage (NCBI taxonomy): Eukaryota > Metazoa > Arthropoda > Insecta > Lepidoptera > Nymphalidae > Vanessa > Vanessa cardui. Next base: position 10,452,630 of record NC_061138.1, on the reverse strand, counting down.
TTTATTACATAACTTTATTTGGTATACTTCGTATAATTATTATTCGATAGAAAAAAGTACATTGCACGATGTAAAACCGAGCAATGTATAGATTAATCTTCCTAGCATTTTCTCAATACAGTACGAACAAAAAAATCCAGATCGAACCGGTTATTGATACATTGTCATCTAATCTAAGTATTATTCATACTAATAATATAAAATTGAAAGTAACTGTCTGTCTGTTGCTCTATCTCGAAAAAAACAAATGAATTTGAATTCGATGAAATTTTGTGAGAAGCAAACTTGAACTCCGAGAAAGAATATTTTTTGGCTAACATATCACATACGACAATCACTTTTAAATAAACACCCTTCGAATGAATTAACGAATGTCTTTATTTATAATTTTCATTCGAATACTTCAATAAATATTAAAGAATGTAAGAACATTGTCCTACCTATATTTAGCAGTGTTGCCAGAGTTTGAAAATTAATGGGCAATATCTAAAATAAAAATAACATAAATGTATACAACAAACAACAACAACAGCCTGTAAATTTCCCTCTGCTGGGTTAAGGCCTCCTCTCCCTTTAAGGAGAAGGTTCGAAACATATTTCACCACGCTGTTCCAATGCGGGTTGGTGGAATACACATTTGGCAGAATTTATGAAATGAAATCTATGAAAATAGACTCATGCGGGTGTCATCACTATGTTTCCTTCATCGCCGAGCAACGAGATGAGTTATAAACACAAATTAAGCACATGAATATTCAGTGATGCCTGCCTGTGTTTGAACCCGCGATCAACGGTTAAGATGCACGCGTTCTAACCACTGGGCCATGTCGGCACATTAATGTATATTTCAGTTAAAACTAAATCGAGCTTAAAAACTTTATCTAAGCCGGAACGTGATGGATGTATTCGGAGAAATTATTATGAAATAAATAATTAGGTATAATGAGAAATAATTCATCAAATGATCGTTAAGCGCGTATGGAATGAAATTCCATTAATATGTATTGGAAATTCTGTGATCTAAGTTTTTATCCCGCTGAGGGAATTTGAGCGAAAAATTATTCGTTTTAACCGCACTCATAAATCTTAAGCCGCTTGTATGGATAGCAGATAAAGTAAAAATAAAATATATATTATTTTTAAAAAATTAAACTATTTGTGTTAATACTTCTATACCATATAAGTATTTGTTTAAAATGTTTAAAAGAATATGTAATAAATCCTTATAAATACATATTTCTATTTTTTATCGTTGCATTTACTAATAAACTGGTATGAACTGGATAAACATATAACATTTACAACCAGCTTATTCTACGTTGTTTTGTTCCTATATTAACTGTAAAGGAAATTATTACCGATATCTTCTTACTTATATCCCGTGGCTCTTCCCATCTAAGATTTATATGGATATAGCTCGCAGCATGCGATCTAGAACACCGTATCTGTATTATAAAAAAATAGCGCCATCTCTCGGCTCCGATGCAAAACTGCAGCGAAAAAATCTATCACCAGTCAATCTGTCAACAATCGATACGAAATTGACATTTGAGGTAAGAAATCGAATAATCTTGATGCGGTTGATGAGAATATGTATTAATAATGATATAAAACACTTATGAAACGAATAAAATGATGGGAGTGCATTCATCAGAATTATTCATGACGTCATTTTTTTCTGTCACATCAGTTAAAATTAATACACTCGTCAATCCGTTACTCAGATAGTTTTTATAGGATTACAGTTCGTTTTGTAGCTACATATTTTAGACGTTAATTTAATTTATAACATCGGATAACACCTATTCATGTTTCCGTCTGACTGTTATAGTTTTGGACATTTGATTAGAAATAGTAAGAGAAAAATACATAGTTTTTCTCATTTGTTCTTCTAATATATCAGATATGTATAGTAAATATGATTATTATATTTTATATTATTAATAATAATATTTACTAACGAAGACTTAGTAGATTTTTAATGGTCAAGAAGCAAGTTATATAGGATTATTTACTCCTTTAAATGAGAACTTTGTAAAATGTCCAGAAAGACAATATTTTAATCGAATATTTTAATCGACTAGAAATTATAATCTACACATGAAATATGGCAATACTTTCATTATTTATACGAGTAGACACGTCTATTGAAGCAGAGAGTTGTAGCCAATTTTATTAAGTTATTTTAGATAATCTAAGGCAATGTGTATCCTCCTGATTACTAATTTAAATCACATATAGTGGACATCAATATATTTTACTACTTTTAACATTAGTTTAAAAATCAGACGAGGAAACAAAACAAATATATTATTAGTAGGTAGTTTATGCTACAAGTAATTATGATTTATAGTTAAGGATAACTATTGTTCATAATAAATTGCAAAATATCACTATATAACTCAATTGTGCTAGAAAATTTTGAATGAAGTCTTGAATAAGATGCAAAGCTAATCAATAGATATACTTTTTGATTCCTTTTTTATTTTTACGTTTAATGTAAAAATTTTATAATCTGACAAGCAACAAACAAAAATTAAACAGATATAATTCAGTTCAATAACTATATTCATTTCAATACAAATTACAACTACAATCATTAACTATTTATTTCAAATAACTTTGAAAAAAAATAGAATATAAGGCAGAGTGTATGATTCTTGATATCATTTACCAACATCTAATTAAAAAAAATATATATATCTATAATACGAACAAAATAAATAGGTACTATAAATTTTCACGATCAATATTTGCCAACCATACGAGTCTATAATTTAGCTGTCACAACTCGATGTATCGACAGACCGTCAACTCTATTGTATCGAGTGATTACTGTACAGTGGACAAAACTATATATATGTTCAAAACATTATAGTTCTTATTACTTAATGCAAAAAGACTAAATCTCGCTGGGTTTGAGACGATAGTTGGACCGTACGAACTATTAAGAGAATTATCAAGTTTTTACTATGACTTATTGTGACGTGGATAAGTAAAGATTGATTGGCATTTGGTCTTTTTCCCGGGTTCAATTTAATAAGGTAGTTGATAGTTATTTAGTTAACGGGCGTCGTGAGTTGTGTATTATATTGCTTGTCACGTAAACAAAAAGTTATAAGTACCTACTGAATATAAAACTGTGTGAAACGAAGATATATACCATCACGATAGTATATAAGAAGATATAAATGATACGATCATGATGATGTATTTGTGAACTCACAGTAAGATTAAAATTTATTGTTTTTTTTTATATTTAAATTTTATATACTGACTCAGATTCAAGTGAATTAAGAACAATTGGATAGCTATATTATATGGTCCTGGGTTCAAATTAAAAATGTGTAAAAAAAAACGTTTTGTGCTTATGTCGCTTTTCATTTAACTTCTTCACATTTTCAAAACATACTGCGTTTGTCTTAGCTTTGGAAATTTTTATACAAAGCTACCAAATGAAAGTTTTATTCAATAACTTTGATCGAACCAAATACAGTTATGATGCCTAAACCTATATAATCGTATCATCTGTAAACTTCTAACGCCAATACCCACTGGTGTTACACTGAGAATACGCAAAAAAGTACACTCAGAATACGCCTATAGCATACCGTAAACACAAAGTGTTTTCCGGACAAAGTACATAGTAAATTATTTTCATCCCCACAAATATTTTATAAAGTGCGTTTCACTAGAATTAATTTAATTCTATTATGAGATATGTTGTCATATATCAAAGATAGTAAATAATAATTCCGTTTGATAATTATTTATTAAAAGCATCACATAGATTCATAGGTTACTTAAATTCGCGAGAATACAATAATAACTTATCTTCCATAATTCAGAATTAAAGCTAGAAGCATGTCAGCTTATTACATAATAGCATACAATCAATTCTATGGAGCGGTAATGACTAGCCATCGTCTTCAATTATCCGAACATAATATGTATTGTTATTAATAGCTTAAATTCTAACACAACTTAGCCACAGAGTCGAATAGGTCATGGACTTAACTTGAGTTAAACATTCATTTTGTATACGTTTAAATGCTTAAAACAAACTTAGAATAATAATTATAATAGTTTCCATCCCGTCTTAGTCGACGTGCGTTAGGACAGAAGGGTCAGATGTTAGGTACCCTTTGTCTTCATGTATCCCTAATAAAGGTTATGCAAAATTTTATGATGTCAGTTGAGTAGTTAAGGTCTCTACCGTAGACTTAGAAGACAGTATTTATTGATTTCTTGGCACGATATACTGACATAATCAGAAATTAAAATGAGGAAAGAGTAACTACTGAGTGACATGATTCTTCTCAATAAAATCGACTTTTCGAACCAGAAGAAGCTTAAGATTTAATTTAATACGATAACTTGATTCAAAGGTTTTGGCTAAACCAAATGGCTTGTACTTCAAATAGACAAATGTCACCCTAGTCTACCCGTGACCACGAACGCTGTAACGGCGGGATGTTAAAAATAATTAATATACGCGATTGAAATCCGTTATAACTATTTTTATTTCAATGTGTAATAATCGCGAAAATTTAAAACAACATCAAATGACTAACTTTTATTAGCCTACTTAAAGGAATAATATTTTGATTTTTATTTATCTATTTCGCAAGCCAATGTGATATACAAAGTATCTAATTCTATATCACTAAGTCTATCACTATTAGAATGTACACCACTCTTACACATTTAGGTTAATAAGAAGTATTTCAGAGAGTAGTCGTAAAATTCGTCTACGGTAACAAAAGTCGCGTTTCGGATTAATGCTTGTTTTTACATTTAAAAGTTTCCTGGTATTCGAGCATTGCATTTGAAATTTGTGCGTCAATTACAGCCAATTGTCCATTCTGAAAATAGAAAGATTAATTTGTTCGCATCAAAAATAGTGGTTTTAATCAATCTCAATTGAGAGGCCGATTATCAACACCCGTGCGTTTCCTGTCATTGTTTTAATCTACAGAGCAGCAGTTTTGTCTCGCTAAAAATAAATTTAGATCATTTTCAACCTTATGTCGTAGATGATAGCTTCTTTGTTTTATAGCAAAGATAGATAGATCATCATTAGATATTATCTATATAATAGAAAATTCAGTCACGCGATCTCTGTTATTTGAAATTTAGAAGTCAACATGTTGCATTATTTTTTAATCTTGTCAGAATGAAACGAGATCTCGTCTCTAAATAGGTTCGACTATAATTTTTTTTTTATTTGAAAGTACCGAAATGTCCCACTTTTTACAATAGGTGTTTCGTGTATTACTAATAACTGAAATGAATTTACTATTAACTGAAAATTGGACTTCATAAACGGGTATATTACCACTGAAGTTGTTTCATTCATTATTATTAATGTGTGATAATCAGAAACCTACATTTCCCGCATGGAAATCAGCTGCATATGTATCCTCTCACCATTTTGACCCTTGTGCCTGTACACTGGTTCACTTACCTTTCAAACTTGAACACGACAATACTGAGTTCAGCTGTTTTTCCGTAGATTCCGTCATATATATGGAAATATGGACCACCAACTATTTTATTTTATTTATATAAATTTTTCATCTTTGTCCAATCAAAAATGGCTAAGATCAATCAATCATTTGATAAGATATTCCGTGCGTAATAAAATAAAAGTGAAATTAATTTATTTATTATTGTTTCATGTTTACAAATAAGCCAAGTGTTTATACAATATTGTAATGCAATTAACAATGGTATAATACAAGTTCTATAGAATAACCTTTCGATAATTTCCACGGTATTTAAACAGTATTACGAAAGCTAATTAGGAAACAATTTTATCAAAATCTACACGTTTCACTTCGGCTCAGTCGCAGGTCGTAAGTTATCAAGTTGCAAGGAACAAGCGGGGGTCAAGTGGTACCATTAGAATCATTAGCCCCGAATGTCAGGTCAAATTTTATTATACGGGTCCAAATTGGCCTTAACTACTGGCCCCTATCATTAAAAAATCTTGAAGATTTCTATATGTCTTCTTCAGTATAAGGACCCCCAATTTCGTGACGGTTTGCGATTACGACTGTTCTCGATTTAATTAAACGTTTGTTATACGACTTGGTCTTGGGAAATGACGGTTTCAAATTGGAAGACTAGATTAAAACAAATAAACATGCTTAACAAATTTTAAAAAATAAAGCTGTCAGAGAAATACTACATACCTACATAGTACAAAAAGAAGTCGCTTTCTCTGTCCCTATATCCCTGTGTATGTTTAAATCTTTAAAACTACGCAACGGATTTTGATGCGGTTTTTTTTTAATAGTGATTCGAGAAGAAGGTTTATATATAATACATGGACAATTTCGTAAGGAAACACTGATAATTTTAGAAGTTTCTACTGTGATCATTGCACCCGAAACCGTTGCGGGTCGCTAGTATCACTTAAAAGAATATCATATTAAGGATAAAAATGTCGGATTAGTATTTGTTGATTTCGAGGCAGAATATTCATAAATTTAATTGTACTTAACTGACAAATTCTGTAATTAAAGTGGTAATAAATAGTACCTGCTGAGTTTCTTGCGAGTTCTTCCCGGTAGAATCTACTTTCCGAAGCACGTGTGGTAGTTTTCCATCTACTCCTACAAAATATGACATTTCAAAACATATTTTATCAGCCTAAATCAATATAGAATATTTTGATTATAATCTTTTCTTTGTGATCCAAATTATAATCGGTTTATATAACAAAAGAATAACTGATAAAGCTCAAGTAGATATCGAAAAACATTCGTTTTCATTTTTGTGTGCATTGTTACGCACACAAAAATAAATACGGATATTTTGTACGAATATGGCATAGTTAAAATTTTTAAGAATATAATATAATTCGCTACAAAAATTTTACTTTGAATACTTTGCATAACATAGGTGGGCCAAGTATATATTTTATTCATTTTTCTTTTCAAATAAAAAAGGCAATATTTAAAAAAAAATTAACAAATCTTACCTTCGATATATTAAAATGGATTTATAAATAAAATAAATAATATAATATTAGGCGACAAATTAAATTTAGCCTAGTTAAAAATAAACAAAGCGAACTCGAAAGTTTCAAACAAGTACACCATTATTTGGAATAAACTTTACTTTGTCTGAGTTAAGAGTCAGTTATAAAGCCATTTGCCAATTCGAAGTTCTAAAAGTATTTTCTAAAGAAACCCAACAAATTCACTGGCATTTTTCCTAAGAAGAGTCATTCACTGAGTCACAGCCCCTCACTCAACTCGTGTTACAAAACACAACTTCGTATTAACATGTTACTGTCCAACGCTGGCCAATCCAACTTATAACAAACATACATAGTCCCTATTTCAAAGGTATTAAAAACGAAGATCCCTTGTTTATATAAAAGCACATATGTGCGTTGGGACAGTCATTTGGCCAATGCAATTTAACGGGGTCGACAACACAGTAATAGATTAACACGAAGAAACTGAATCGACGAACACAGAAAGGATATCAATATCACAAAGTTTCATATCACACATAATCAATATGAACATAGAACCTTGTTAACGTAAACAAATTATCACTTATACCGTTTTAAAAATATAAATAAGCGTGTCCAATATATGTAGTTATATCGAATCGTGAGTCATGTTTTACTTTAAAGAATCTTGTAGGTAATTTTAATGTTATCCGAAACCCATAGGAAGTATTAAGGTACTATAACATTTGATGATACATAATATGTTGAGTGGAACGTTAGAATTTATTTTTATAAATTATCTTAGTAATCTAAACGTTAAAGTATGAATTCGAATATTACAGTTTTTTCTGTAAATTGATGGCAGAGTTTCCTACAATTTCTTTTGAGTGGGTACTAACCATTCACCCGGTGTTCACCCACAGCCAAATAAACATATTGAGTATTATTGTGTTCCGATTTAAAGGATGTCCTGTAGACACAAGGGTCATAACATCTTATCCCAAGATTGGTGGTACCTTGGCAATGTAAGGAAGGAAGGAATGGTTAATGTTTCTTACAGCACGAATATGTAACGTTTGTGAGTTTCACAAAAAACTTATTGTTATAGCCTTAATTACTTATTACATCAGCTATCTGCCAGAGGAAGTCCCTTCAAAATTGGTACAAGTTTTGTACAAAATTTGTACAAGCAGACACTCCAATTTTATTATAAGTATAGATGATGACCTAATTAAATATCATTGTTTGTTTTTATTAAATCAATTAAATTATTTCCATTAAAAAATTTATAACTTTTTTGTTATAATTTAAAAGCATAGCGTTCAAGTGTCCGTTGTTCGTAACAATTAATCCGACGGCCGGTGGCATAATTAGAGTTGCGCGTGACATCAACGAGCGGCGCCTGCGCAATTGCTTCCACGACCTTACGTTATTCTAATTATAATCTAATTCACAACGAACCTTTGTTTAAAACTTTAACGGGGACAAGGTCAAAAATAATAACCGATAAAAAAAATAACTTAATTTTAGTTGGAGAGATGGTTCCCGCGCAATTATTAATGCAATCAATTTTCATAGCTATATATTATCTATACCAATATTATCAGAGAGAGTATATATATCAGTCTGTCCATCTTAACGACGAAATGAGTGAACAGAATTATTGACGATTTGGTACGAAGTGTGCTAGAATACCAAGAATTGTTTTAGGCTAAGTAAAGCCAAGATGACTGCTGGGCTAGAACGCTTGCATCTTAACTGATGATTGCGGCTTCAAACCCAGGCAAGCACCACATTTATATGTGCTTAATTTGTGTTTGTAATTCATCTCGTTCACGGCGGTGAAGGAAAACATCGTGAGAATACCTGCATGTAACTAATTTGTGTGTAAGCGTATTCACACATTGGAACAGCGTGATGGAATATGTTTCAAAGTCCTCAAAAGAATAAGCCTCAGCTCAGCCGTGGGTAATTTACAGGCTATTGTTATTGTTTTATTGACTATTTTTTATGCCTAACACCTGACGATCAAAAATTAGAACGCGAGCAAAACCGAGGGCGACAATTATATGAGTAAAAACTTCCAAATATTTAAGAACAAAGTGACCTAAAGGCATAGCTGATTGAATACGTGGACCTTGAGATGGGTGTGCTATCCTAAACATCTATGTTTTCATAAGCTTATATCGTGTTAATAATAATTTGTGTCATGTCCGGCGGAAAACATCAAACGAAACCTTCTCGTGTTGGGATGAAATTCAACCACACGCACTCGTATCCACCAACCCGCAGATAAGCAGCCTGGCGGAATAAACTACAAACGTTTTCCTTAACTACCGTCTTCTTTCTTAAAACCTTCGTCCACATGTTTAAAAAAACGACATTCCAAATTAAAGGCTCATTAACTGCTAATGTAATTAGCTTAGCTTAGTGATGTCACAGGTTCCATCCAAAACAATGCTTATATTATGGAAAGCACAATGATAATATTAATAACAATAATCTATACTGTGTAATAAATACAGAAGTAACTCTGTAATATCTTCACGCTTAAATTGCTGTATGAATTTAGATGAAATTTGCTTTTGAGATAGTTCGAGTCCCAGGATAGGATATCGGCTATTGTTTTTAATTTACCTCTCGATAGGATAAAATGGAGTCTTTTAAAAATTGAAGTAACGTAAAAAGTAAGTAAAGAACATTATGTTGTTCTTGTTTGTATATTAATAAATGATGTTCATACTTTGGCATAACAAAGTCAAAATACATATTGATCAAGAGATTAAATTGAAATGAACGAGCTGGTGGTCTTCTGCCCAATGGCATTAGACAAGGTAGGGTAGTTCAAATACCTGACGTTTCTAATGTACTGTCAAATTCAATACACAACAGCCCTTTCACACTGGCGATTTGCGAACATGCCTAGCGACGCGGCAAATGAACGAGAACGTAACACTTGGTCCGGCCACCGCCTACCACTTATGTGGTAGCTTGCAACATTGTTGCAGACCACACTTGCTTGAAAATAATTTGATCAGTATCGTGCCCTTTTATTTGTTAGATGTTTTTTCTTTTTAATTAGGAAGTCTAAATCACCAATGGTCTACTTACATAAGTGATCGTCACAACCCATATTTGAAGACAATAACTGTTCCAGTTTTAACCCATCATCATCATCATCCTGCCCTTATCCCAATTTACTTGAGTTCGGCGCAGCATGTCTTCTTCTTCCATACTTGCCTATCTGACATCATCTCACAAGTAACACTCTTTCCAGCCATATCATCTTTCACACAATCCACCACTGGTCCCCTTCTTCTATATAACATCCACGTTCGTGCTCAAGAACTTAGAAGCAGGAATAACTATTTTAACTTAGATGCCAAACTCACCCTGACATGCACAAAATCGTGGTACGGTTTAACAAATTGACTTGCATAAAGCAATCCTTGGGGATACTTTTACTTTTCTATTGGTTCTCATCCGATATATATATTGAATCACAACAGATTTTACCTTAGTCGGCTTCCAGACACTCGTGTGTTAAGATTGATAGCTTCTATTCTTCTCGACCGGAACCATAAGACATACTCGTCGGCATAAACTAAAGTAACGGCATGTTAATGACTCACTGCTAGCATAGATCTTCTCCTGTTAAGTTTATTGCGAATTTGCACATACAAATAGCTTAGAACTTCTGTGATAATTTTATTACAGCTTTGTTCTTTGCTGTGATATAGGATACAAAACTCAAATGTTCATATTGACCCCATCATTTAATTTCATTCAACATACCACACATTTTTTTTCATAAAGGTATTTAAATATAGAACTAAATCACCTGAATCTTAAACTTTGTTTTAACCCGTCTGGATGAGTAGCACCTACTCATCATATTTATAAGTACGTATGTAAATTTTTACAATCCTAAGAATGTATTTACATTCACAATCGGCTATTTCATTTCACTTCATATTATTATTTTGACAAAAAACTTTATTTAGGCTGTTTTACTATTATCTCATTATTTTTATTAATTACTTATATAATGATTTATTTTTCTTTTCTTTCCAATTTCCAAGGCATTTTAGATAACCAATAAAAAGTAGCCAATTACCCAATAACTTATGACTTTTAGTTTAATGTGCGTTTTATTATGTCTGCCAAACAAATAAATAAATATATCCTGTCTCCAATCATCAATACTTAGTTTTGTTGTAAGCTAGTGTAACTAAAGATACAGGAAGCATCGTAGTTCACCAATGTTGGTGGCCAATACCCATTATTGGTAACCAACTACCAGTGTGGCATAATGCCCATAAAATACAAAAATATATACCTTGTAACGTCAGACGTGCTTGTAAAGGCGTACCGTAATAAAATATAATTTTGGTTTTGAATACACATTTTTCATTTAGGTATAAAATTTAACATTGCATAATCGGTATAATATGTCTTAAAAAATCGATAACGATGAAAAATAATTCGAAGCGATCATGCGACGTGCACTGCGTGCTTGCAAGCGCGTTTTTTCTTGTTTCTTTAACCGCATCGCTAAGTAATCGCGTGCAAATCGGTAGTGTGAAAAAGTAATAAAGCGTTTTTGTTCTGGTTCATTTAATATAACATACATTAATGAGTCATGAAATATCATTTAAATAATTTAAGCGAAAACTTTCAAACATAGCAAGAATGACACACAATACTTTCATAAGCCTAAAAAACTAAACGCAACTATGAAAATGCAGAATATATGAATAGTACATGTTTAAAATATGTTAATTAAAACCATTAATTACGCATCATACACGATATATTTATCAAATAAATATATTTATTGCTTAGCGTTTTTAGATTCTGTCATGTTGGATTTGATATAACATCACATAACCTATGCCACGCAGTATTTTAAGATGAAGTTAATGTAGTAATATGTGATAAATAACTCAAAGAATTATACGAAAACAAATCAATAGGCCTATAATAACTTACTAAGCTTACTTTGGTAAATATAATCAAAGTTAAATCGTAAATACTTGCTTTATTAATATTTCACAAGTTGCGATTAATACCGTTTATTTTTTATATATATTTAATTGAAGTTCCGGATGGTTAGTCTTCTGTTTGTATGTTAATAGCGTCAGTCGATGTTTATCCCATTTATTATGGGCTATATCTACACGTAGAAGATTGGATATGATCTTACTTTGACGAGCTCAAGCCGTAGATTTGCAGAATTAAAGATGATTCTTAATTGCCATTTACTAAATTGTTACGAATTAACAAATGGCCGGCTAAAGACTTTAGGCGTTATAGCTACATGTATATATTTAAAAAAAAAAAAACAACTGTAAAACGTGCGCTCAGATATTGTCATTTTTTATCAAATTAAATCCAAACCTAATTAAATCCTGTTGAATAAACGCAACGTTTCGCGTTCTACCCGCTAGCTGTTTTTAAAGTTTAAAGTAAATACTCAACCATCATACTAATTACTCATTTGCTAAATACAAATATGTTTTATTTATAAATTAGTGATTCAGATAGGACTTCATTTATTTATCGAGGAATGTCGAATGCAATCACGTTGGCGACTGCTTTCGAGGGATCCTCTTCTTCATGGACGAACCATCATTTCGAAACACGTCAAATTCTCGAGAATTATGCAAGTCAAACTGAATGGCTAATACTATGAATCCTTAATATTTATTCAGTAGCTAATAACTAATGGATTTCGATGAATTGCCATCAGCCGCCCATATTTGTCCAATGCTGGCCATAGCATCGCATCCAGCTCCTGCCAGCCGTCTTGCGCAAATCGTTACTCCACCGTGCCTGAGGACGCGTTTTGTTTTATATACGAGCGAAAAGTGAAATCGATCCCAAATAAGTTGAAGGTGTAGATGATACAGTGCCCCATTAAAACTAAATAAACTAATAAATACCGCTATATTAAATCTTAGTGCAGATCAAGTGTCTTTGTCTAATATTTGTGTGTTAATATTCTGTCTGTCGGGGTATTACTTTAATATTATAAATAAATATGAGACAACATCACATACATTACCCTGATCACAATGTAAGTAACTAAAGCACTTGTGTTATGGAAAATCAGAAGTAACGACGGTACCACAAACACCCAGACCCAAGACAACATAGAAAACTAATGATAATCTACCTCGGTGTGGCGTCCCATGAAAACCGGTGTACACACCACTCGACCACGGTGGTCGTCAATATAATATTTATATACAGATACATAATAAATTAAAATATATATTTAGTGAAAAAAAAAATAAACAATTTGCTATTATTATATTCAACATAAAAACGCATAAATTCTCAAACTTTTTATGGATGTCTCAGCAAGGACAATTATTCTTTACTTTTATTAAAGTCACATATTTATGTTATAAGAAACATTATCGAGCAAAAACAAATTTAATACATTTATAAATAATCCAAATCGATATAATTGATCGAGTTAACGAACCCAGCTGTTAATTATCAGAGTAATTGCAAGTCATTAGCAATATGATACTGGTGACATTTCGATTAAATGAAATCGATATTTTTAATTATCAATAATCGATTAATTGAATTATATGTTCGCTAAGACTTATAACTGATAAAATTTAGTTTTCTTAATTAATAATATTGTAGCTGTATGTAATAATAAGTTATTTGCGAATCAATTATTTTTAGTACAAGTGTAATTGAAGTTATTATACGCCTAAACTATAAAAACATTATGCGCATTATGTAAATAACTATTGAACATTTAAATTTATTTATTTATTTATTGACTACTTACACTATCAATTTATCACTCATATAAGTATTTTATAATTCATCTCGTGCTCGGCGGTGAAGGAAAACATCGTGAGGAAACCTGCAGTTGTCTAATTTCATAGAAATCCTGCCTTGTGCATTCCACTAACCCGCACTGGAACAGCGTGGTGGAATATGTTCTAAACCCTCTCCCTAATAGGAGAGGAGGCCTTAACCCAGCAGTGGGAAATTTATGGGCTGTTACTTTACTTTTTTTTTTACTTTTTAAGTAACATTCTAAGTGTCAAATAAATACGTCTTAAAAGGTGTAAACAATCTTGAACTTAAAAAATAAAGTCAATTTTAAACATTGAATTTAAGACATAACGAATATATTTATATATAAAACATTATGTATAAAATATAGAATATAAATAATAAATATAATTTAACAAAATAAATAATCTCAAAATCAATATATCTTCGCCTAAATACATTTTAATGTAAATCGATTAACTGCTATTTATTTAACAAAATTGAATAACGAACTCAAGCATCGACTCTTAAAAACGAAACACATGTCTGTATAAATATTATTTTATAAAAATGTTAAGAACAAAAGCGTATAAAATTCATGTGGAATACAAACGTAACACCGCGCGGTCTCACAGCCGGTTGTTAAACTGCAATTTGTTGTATGTAATCGATTTTTGATGGATCTCTCTGCTGCAGAGTTATTCTTAAATTGATCGTATGCCTTTTTGCGTCTAGCATTTATATTGATTGTTTCTGAGTAACGATTTAAAAAGGCTAAAGGCATATTCTTTTATATTCATTCGTGAACGCATCCGTTTAAGAGTAGCATTGTTTTAAACTTCGATTGTTATAAAATTACAACGAATAACAATCAAAGAGATCTTATATCCATTATAATATGAAATAGGCTAATGTTTCGAGTTAAGTAGTACCCCAATTATGCATTTGTTGTTTGAAATGAATTACCAAAAACGATGTAACTTATAAGGCGGAAGATGTCGAGTTACTTACATTATGTATAGTGCAATGTACATCAAAAACTTTAATGACAGTTCCAGTTTCTAAGTCGGGAGTTTTTTCGGATATCACTAAAAATAGTTTGAATTGCATCTGAATTCTGCAGTGATGTCGAATTTCCATTTTTATGAATAGGGAGATAGCATTTTATGTGAACTATAATATCCCATATACAGTTGTCTGTTATAAAATGTTGTAATTACCTTTTGTACATAAGACGTGTATATCGTATTAATGTATAAAGAAATCGTAAACAACGTCATTAATAAACTATTGAAATAAAAAAATTTCCAGTAAAAAAATTACAACATAATTTTTTTTTTATTTTTTTTATACAGGAAGGTTTTTACCAGATGAATTTATTATTAATAATAGGTACATATAGATGAATATCATTTTTTTAAAAACTTATAACAAACGTACAGACAAGTACATTCATAAGTGCCCATTTGTATGATAATGTTTACTTGTAATACTAATTTTTTACCAAAATGTGTAATCTCCTTGGAATATTTGATACGTAAATCTTAACTGTTAATACTGACTGGTATGCAATACAGATTATTGTCAATGCGTACTGACTAATAAATGACGAGCGCATCTTTGTAGACAGTATTACATTTATATATTTGTATGTTCTCTAAAACTTTAACATAATACTATAATACTGCACATTTTAAAAGCGAATAGCTAAATCAAAATACACAAAACGGCGTCTCTTAATGTAACGTATTTAATTTGTTCGTATCACCATATTTACGCAAAGTCGTTATAAGATTCGAAACGACCTCTTAAAATACCACGGTTGATGTTATTTTTCATCTTCATCGTAAATGATACCAAATTCGGTAACAAAAATGTATATTTCTCATAATATTCCGTTATATTCTTGTCTTCTTTGTCAAAGTCCACGACATTGTCGGTAAATGGCTCGTAATTATAATCGGTTATGATAGAGGGTCGTGTAATGAAGGATATATTTGCAGTTTTTGCAAATTAGTCACGTATGCAATTTATAAAATAACGCTTTGATGACGCACTTCTTTAAATAAAAACACGCTTTATTGTATGAATACGATGTCATATTATATCCTAAAGATTAGCTTCGGATTACTCATTGTAAGAGACAAACGATAACTCCATATGCTGCACCTACGCTGTGATTGTGATGCTTTTTGGAAATAAAGTTTTATAGACACATCAAAAATAACGTAAATATTATAGATATACTTATATATACCTTACTTTAGTATGGTATCGTTATCGCTTAAGATCCCGTGACGTGCCCACAAAGACGAAAAGACGAAGTCGGTACCGCTGGCATTTAAGGGGTATTCGGGTTACGCCAGTGAGTTTTACATACCCCTACTACAAGTGAGGCAAACATTTGTCCATCGAAAAAAGGTATCACTTCAGGTAGACCAATTGTTAAAATTGGACCTCTTTAAGACACATATAAACCAACATTATAATATATAGGATTTCGTGATGCATATGAATCTATTCAAACTAATCCATAAAAAGTATTTTCTTCAATCCAATAATGATACAATCTTTTAGCTGTTTTTCCAAATCTGAAGACCAAAAAAGGATTTGACGACCTCCGTGGTCGAGTGGTATGTACACCGGTTGTCATGGGTACGGCCACTCCGAGATCCCGGGTTCGATTCCCGGCCGAGATATATAGATTATCATTAGTTTTCTATGTTGTCTTGGGTCTGGGTGTTTGTGGTACCGTCGTTACTTCTGATTTTCCATAACACAAGTGCTTTAGCTACTTACATTGGGATCAGAGTAATGTATGTGATGTTGTCAAATATTTATTTATTTATTATTTATTTGATAGTATAATTGTCGGTATAGATATTATAATGGTTTTGAGCCTTAAATATGTAATATAAAATAAATATGATAAAGTTTATCGTTCCATTGAATGTTTTAATTATTTATGTGAATGTCGCTTGTTACTTTTTGACATATCACGTGTGTTTTCTGCTTTCGAATTTGTTCTAACAGAATCGTTACAGGTGTCAGGAAGTCCATCTTGTTTTAAATTCAAAAGGACATATTAACATTGAATTAACCTTATATATTTTTGACCGGCTTCATGAACTAAGTCTTCCTTCTCCAAACAACCGCCATTTTGTCTACAAGGATTCACACGCTTTGTTGTCAGCTGTTTTATGGCTTGGAGGGGAACGGCCAAATGTTCAACGTCAAATGGTCCTCCTTGTTTATATATATTGACACTGTAAGAAATGTAAACCGCCCAGTACACCACAAATTTCCTGTAGGAGGCCGAAAATAATGACGATTTTTAATTATCATTTTTAGGTTTAGACTGTTTTTTTTATATCTATACTATTTATAATATTATAAATGGGAGTAATGTGAGAGTGACTCTGTTTGTCTTTCTATCGCTCTTTCCGACCAAACCAAGGCAGCGAATTTGTGGTATAAAGCAAACTTAAAGTTCAAGCAAGGATATGGGCTACTTTTTTGCCTAACACATGACAACCCCCTAATGACAACCAAACCCTTAAACGCAAGCCAAGCCAACCAAGCCAAATTATTAAAGGTTTTTTTTACGTATGTAGTTGAAAATCACCGGGAGCATAAAGTACTTAACACACTTTAATCTTCAGGTGAGCTCCGGATGAGTATACAAAGGCGGTCGAGTTCATTGTTACCAAAGTATAGTACGACACAACTTAGATGTAGCATCTGCAAAATTCGTAAAAGCGATCACATCCGAATTAATTAAGCTATCCCAAATTATCAATATTTATTTCTTATGTGGATATGATCTTTACACAAACGTAATAAATTGGAATATCATATGACATAATGTTGTCTTAAATTTTCGCGATTATTGCACATTTAAATAAAACTAGTTATAACGGATTTTAATCGCGTATATTAATTATTTTGGACATCCCGACGTTTCGAGCACTTTACGGGTCTACCCGTGACCACGAACGCTGTAAAGTATAGTAATATACGCGATTAAAATCCGTTATAACTAGTTTTATTTAAATCATATGACATATTCTTCAATTTGATACGTCGATTTACATGCACTCTCTTTCTAGGGTTGAACTGATGCTAATCTATAGAGACGAATAGCGTCGAATGGCGTGTTAGGGAGCTATTTCTATTTGTTATATAATCGGCAGGAATCGGTTTTATTGAATTTGCCGATGCTACATCTAAGTTGTGTCGTACTATACCTGCGGTTGAAGGAATCGGCGATGCGTGTAAGCTTTGCGCGAGGAAGGTGTTACTTTACTCTCTAATCTGTAACACTCTGTATAAAAAACCATGGAAATAAGATATTTAAGTAAAAAAAGTAAAAATAAAACTGGAAAGATATTTTGCGCCTTATTAACTCGACGAAACAACATCATTTTACTATAGAAATAATTGGGCAGAAATTAAATTATCACCATTTCGTAATATAATTATCGATTCGGTGTCATGATTTTTTTAAATATTTGATCCAATGAAATATCATCAGTAAATATTTTTGGTATCAAAAGTTTTGGTTATTTTACAAAACAACAACATTAATTTCTTTCTATTTCATTTTTAATGCTACGTTGATTTGCTTCAAGTCTTTTTGTCAAGATTTAAAATAAGTTGATTTATAAATAATCATTAAAAATTAAAGTCAAAATATTTTTTGTATTTATTTTAACATTTATGTATTATAATGTTTTATGCGAACTGATCCAAAAGTAAAATATAAGCACAATGCTGCAAGCAATTGTTGTTGATTTTACAAAGCTAGTTAAACGCAAAACGAAACTAAAGATAAGAAATAAGAAAAAAAAATTAATCAATTATTATTATTTATCTGTATTGGATAAATAAATATATTATACGGCAATTATTTACAAGAAATAATATCATCAATTTCATGTATCATGTAATCATTGGACAATATTACTCTGATCCCAATATGAGTAGGTAAAGCACTTGTGTTATGGAAAATCAGAAGTAACGACGGTACCACAAACACCCAGACCCAAGACAATATAGAAAACTAATGAAATTTTTCTAAATCGTCTCGGCCGGGAATCGCACCCTGAACCTCGGAGTGGCGTATCCATGAAAACCGGCGTACACACTACACGACCATGGAGGTCATCGTATAGTATAGTTTAAAGTCAATTACTATACCTACTGAAAAAGCTTGGTTATCTTTATAAATATTTTAAAGAATTTTTATAGTCTAAAAAGAGTTTCGACATATCATATTACTAACTTGTTCTTTACATATTTTAGCCAATGAAGTGTGATAAAGGTCAACCAAACGATTAAACAAAAAGAGTATAAGAAGGGTTGGTGCATGTTCCACCACAACACTGCACCTTTAGCTGGTGGTCACATATGGCCTTATGTTATCCGACACAAAAGCACCTAGCTATTACAAAAATTACATACCTTGTGATTTGAATTAAACCAACATGTACGTAAGTTAATTGGACGCAACAACAACAGCCTGTAAATTCCCACTGCTGGGCTAAAGGCCTCCTCTCCCTTTGAAGAGAAGGTTAGGAACATATTCAACCAATGCGGGTTGGTGGAAAACACATGTGGCAGAATTTCTATGAAATTTCTCACATACAGGTTTCCTCACGATGTTTTCCTTCACCGCTGAGCACGAGATGAATTATAAAGACAAATTAAGCACATGAATCAGCGGTGCTTGCCTGGGTTTGAACCCGCAATCATCGGTTAAGATGCACGCGTTCTAACCACTGGGCCATCTCGACTCAATACTTATTTGGACGCAAGTCTTAGTGCAAACGCATGTTACGTACCAATGCAAAAACATATATTAATATTATAAATGTGAAAGTAACTCTGTCTCTGTCTGTCTGTCGCTCTTTCACGACCCAACCGCTAAACCAAATTTGATGAAATTTGGTATGAAGGAAACTTGAACTCCATGAAAGGACCTTACTACCTTTTTGCCTGCACATGACACATGACAACGCCTTGTAACGCGAGCGAATCCGCGGGCGACTGCTTTATATATCAAGTGTGTGGCTTAGCATGAATACAGCTATCATGTGTACTATTTTCCAAGATAAAAAGTATCCTATGTGCTATTCTAGACTATTACCTACACTTTACAAAAGCTCTTTTATAAATTAAATTTATAAGTATCATCAATCATCAGTCAATTTCTAATAAATCATTTCTTCGATGCCTTCAGATGCAAATCACCCAAAGTGAATCTTAGCATTCAGCTAAAATAAATAAATATTGGACAACATCACATTAATCACTCTGATTCCAATATAAGTAGCTAAAGCAATTTTGTTATGCAATATCAGAAGTAACGACGGTACCACAAACACCCAGGCCCAAGACAAAGCAGAAAACTAACGAACTTTTTGGACATTGAAACCGTAAACCCTGGACCTCGAAGCGACGTATTTGTACATCGAAACCGGGAATCGAACCCTGGGCCTCGACGAACCCACTTGTACTCGACCACGGAGGTCGTAATATATAAATCTTGGCATATAATGCAGAACTAGTTCCAAAGAACAGTAGGTCTTTAGCTATTTCGTCCGACGTAATCACATGTCATTTAACAAAACGTTTTCCTGTAAGACAATTAAGCATTCTTCGCAGCACGATCCTCTAGTTTCCCTATTTGCCCTTTTGACTCCGTTTAACGTACACTACACGAGAGTAGCTCGTAATTCTTTTCTTGGAACACAAGTGGCCAGAGATTCTGACGCTGCAATGTCAAAGTACTTTACGTGTCTGAGAAATGAGCTAGCAATTATTTGAAAAATACCTGAATTTTCTTTAGATGATCTTAATATTTTAATTTACAGACATTTTCCCCCATATACCAGTTAAACATGTGGTCCATTGCTTCTACGGTATTCCAAATAAATTACCACACTTTTTAAATCAAGGAATTGGTCATGATTTTTGTCACTACAGCCAATCTAAAGGAAAACTATTACTATATTATATGTAAGTCAAAGTAACTCTCTATATTCTTTCTAATGTCTCGAAAGAAAAATCCAATGACATATTTTCCTAGGGTTTACAAGTGGAGAAATACTTCTTTAGAAATTCTACTTTAATATTTATACAATTATAAAAACTATTTTATCGTTCCATCAAATAAAATAGCAAAACTAAAAACACCCTCTGAACGGATGATAAATGTTCTTACTTTGATAAAAATCGTTTATCGATCGATGAATCTAATGCAATTTCATCCTAAGAAACCGTGGAACATTGGAGTATTCTCGATTAATCGTTCGATTAGGGAAAGAATCGGGTATTATCGATATTTGAGTGAGGTCATCGAATATAATAGAGGTGGCAGGGAAATAGACGTGAAATCGATTAGAGGCGGCGAGTGGAGCTCTTACCATGCAAGCGCGCCGTGTACGCCGAATTGTCTCGCTTCATGCAGTATCACAAGAATTTCAAGAGTACTTAATCATATTTTTTTCGATAAAACTAAATAATACGAAGACTTTTTATAGTTTCAAAGTGTTATAATAATTTATTACATTTAATTTTTTTAATAACATAGGTATTTTATACTACATTAAACAGAAAAATAGCTTTATCGTTTTATTTACAACTTGTATATATATTTTTATTACTACGTTAAAAATAATATAAAATTTCACGTATTTTTTTATATCTTACACAATACATAATTAAAATGAATATAGTTTTCGTTAAAACATTTATATTCTTTATTGCATATTAAATGCCATTAAAAGCATAATTAATAACGAAAATATTTTTATTTAATTAATAATTATCATATATTTAAGGAACATTTACGGCTATTAATTTTGATTGTCCGTCAAAATAATTATCTTGCTTAATCTGTTTTTTGCATATACTATTTACGTAATCGGATCTCGGAGCGTAGCGAGTTTCTCCTTACAGTTTTCAATCAACCTCCATCGGTAATTCGGTTGAGCATCGAGTTATCAAATGTCTCTCACGGATGTATCAGTATGTTAAAAGCCATTTGATCTCATCAATTTTTCAATCATGGTTGATAAAAAAATTTACGCGAAACTTGATGGAATTCCCATCGGTCTTAGTTGTGGACTAGTAGCGTCACATCAATATGACACGTTTTATATTATGTGGTAAAGTGTAAGAGCGATTCCTTCTGATCGATCCATGATCTGATTTTGAGCATTTCCTTGCAGTACACTGACTGATCTGTGACTTAATCACGGCTACCCTGCTAAATGTTTCATTGATAAAATCACATAAAACATATTACATCAATACAGTATCTACTAAGTAGGTATGCAGATAGCTTCTCATCATATGAATCTACCCAAAAAAAAATCGAGAACAAAAATAGAAAAGCCTGTTATTTCCTGTGATTTTAATTTTGGAATAATATTATCTTTTCATCGTAAAATAAATTTTAAATAATGAAACCCTCTAGGGCTTTCTATGTATCGAACTATAATACTATATTGTCAAAGTCGCCATATTCATTCTCAGTGCGAATATTCCAGCTTTGCAATAGCTAGTACTAAATCTATAAGAGCTTAAAATAACAAAACACTATCGATTAAACGTTAAAATATTTTAGAGAGTGTAGTGTCATATATCTTTATGGTAATATTTCAAACGTACACAAAAACTGAGCTATCCGAAAAGGTCATCATAACCCAATAAACTATAGGTTCAGAAACGGGAGACCACAGTACGGTATCAAGTTTCACTATCCATTATTCTGAACGAAGACAGTTCTTATTTGTTCTAGCGTGAGGATGATTCATTCTACATCGATTATCGATTCGATAAAGTTTTACTCGGTTATTCTATATTCGAATTACAAAAATAATTTATTATTAAATTTATGTACGGGTAACATGATAGTGGATATTTTTAATAAAAGTGGTCAAACCATCGCCCATAGACACATGCCTCGTAATTATTGTTAACAATTGCTTACATCGCCAATGTTCAAGTGACTTTAGGAACAAAGATGTTAAGTTCATTGACCCTGTAATTACTGGCTAACTCACCTTACGAACCAGAACACAAAAAGACTGAGTATTACTGTTTGACGGTAGAGGATCTACCAGGATAAGTGGGTTCTACTCAGACTTATACGAAGTAGGAACAAGTTATTATGTTTAAAAAAAAAACTGGTTCTATTGCGTGTTATTTAAATAAGTGTAAATAAATATAAAAAGAAAGAAAGAGAGAAAGAGCAGAGATGGCCCAGTGGTTAGAACGCGTGCATCTTAACCGATGATTGCGGGTTCAAACCCAGGCAAGCACCGCTGATTCATGTGCTTAATTTGTCTTTATAATTCATCTCGTGCTCAGCGGTGAAGGAAAACATCGTGAGGAAACCTGCATGTGACAAATTTCATACAAATTCTGCCACATGTGTATTCCACCAACCCGCATTGGAACAGCGTGGTGGAATATGTTCCAAACCTTCTCCTTAAAGGGAGAGGAGGCCTTTAGCCCAGCAGTGGGAATTTACAGGCTGTTACTTTACTTTTTTTTTTAAATATAAAAATATTGTTGTTAAGGTGTTAACGATCTGTTCGATGGAAAGTTTAGTATTCTGTAATTACATAAAACTTTACCTTTTTGGCGGTAGAATGTAATGTGTATCTACCTGAATAGTAATCACTTATCATTGCATGGATTTGCACAAAACCTGGGCCCAGATCATTGCTCATCAAGTTATATAAAGTTCATAAAATAAATACAACATTATACCACTAATATATGAATGTAACATGCCGCATTGGCTACAGTTAAAATCGTATAAATTAAACATAGTACAACATAGAACTCGGAACCATTGTCATGAGTAATTTATTTATTTATTTATTTATTTATTTGTAATCAACAGCGTATACAGATTATATTTGTACAGTTTTTTTAAATTACAAGAAGACTTTGGCCACAAAGATTACAATATAAAATGTTTAATATAATATATTTAACAAAGTGGATAACAAAAAGAAAGCAGGTCTAAATAAAGTTGTTGACGTTTGTGACAAGAGAATATTCACAAGTGTATGGGTATTTGTATGTGTGATTGTGCATGCGTGTGTGTTTTTCTGTGTTTATGTGTGCGTGCGGGTGTGTGTGTGTGCGTGTGGGTGTGTGTGTGTGCGTGTGGGTGTGTGTGTGCGTGTCTATTTTTGACGGTAAGATAGTGTTATTTGATTCTTCAATTGTTTTTTGGATAAGTGAAACAGGTCTAAATGAGAAAATAATTTGTTGTATCTTCTTGCTAGACGTACACTTATAGAGTTTTTTGCATAATTTGTGTTACATTTTGGAACAACTAGTAGGTGGGGGTTGCGCGATCTAAATGAGGAGGCATTTAGAGAGAATGCTGACACCAAACTGGGACAATCCATCATACCAGTTAAAATTGCTTGTAGTAACAGCATATCCTTTTGGTTTCGTCTTTGCTCTAGCGAATCTAGTTTATAATAAATACAGGCTTCTTCATAAGTGTCAAATTTTTTAAAATCTTTGTACGCTAAGTATTTGAGAAATTTATATTGTATAGATTCGAGTCTCTGAATATGATTTTTATATAGAGGTGACCATATACTACTTGCATATTCCAAGATACTTCGAACGTATGCAGAGTAGAGTATTTTTATGCATTCAATATTATTAAATGATTGAGTTGCTCGCTTAATAAAACCAAGTTGCTTATACGCCCTATTTGTTACTGCGTCAATATGTTCAATCATTGAAACTTTAGTGTCAATTTTAATACCTAGATCTGTAACGGTAGATTTTTTAGCAATGGTCGCGTCATTGATTTTATAGTCGAAATTAATTTTTGTTTTTTTACGAGTCAGAGTTATATGATGACATTTCTTAACGTTTACTGTAATTCTGTTTTTCGCGTAGTATTTTGTCAGGGCATTTAAATCATCTTGTAATTTAAGGCAATCCTTGAATGATCTTATTTTAAAGTAGACTTTTTTATCGTCAGCGAACATCAAGTAGTGTGAATGTTTGAGACAACTGCCGATGTCAAAAAGATATGCATTGTATAGAAGGGGCCCCAAAATGGATCCTTGAGGGACCCCTGATGATATGAATACAAAATCACTTCTAGCACTGCCTGTTACTACTGCCTGCATACGATTTTTTATATAGGATGTCAACCATCGAAGCAAGTTTCCGTTTATCCCAAGAGTATTAAGTTTGTGAAGTAATATCACGTGATCTACGCGGTCGAAAGCTTTTTCAAAATCTGTGTAGATGACATCTACTTGGCATCTTTCATCCAAACTTTGCAGTATAAAGTCTGTGAAGATGGCCAAATTGGAGACCGTTGAGCGATTCTTCATGAAACCGTGTTGTTCGTAGGGAATGGACCTTGTAATAATGGGGCATATTTGTTTGTACACCACTTTTTCGAACAGCTTGCTCATTGCGTTCAGGATAGAAATCGGTCGGTAGTTTTCAATTTTTGTTTTAGAACCACTTTTGTGGATTGGTACTATTAGAGCTTCTTTCCATACGTCGGGAAAAGTACAAAACACATTAACAGAAAAGTTAAAAATAATTGAAAGTGGTTTAGCTAGGTTTTTAGCACACTTGGATAGAAAGAATGGTGGAATGCCGTCGCTACCTGGCCCTTTATCAGTCTTAAGCGTTTTGAGCAGATTGTAAACTTCTTTTTCTTCGATAATGATTTTGTTAATGGATCCATTCTGAGATAATATAGGCTGATTTGTTACGTCGTAATTTTTAGCAGGTTTTATAAAAACACTCTCGAAATACTCACTGAATCCTTTACACATCGAAGGTTCATCTGTGTATATAGTATCTCCTAGCGTAAGTTTTGTAGGGTATTCGTTTTCGTTGCTTCTCAATGATTTAGTAAATGAAAAAAGTTGTTTAGGGTCCTTGAGTATGAAGGTTTGCATACGTTGAGTGTATGCAGCATAGCATCTACTCTGGAGATGTTTTTGTCTCGTCCTTAATATCGCAAACTCATCGTAATCTCGAGGGTTTTTCCCCACTTTCCACAGTTTGTGCTTTTGTAACTTTTCTTTTACTACATGGATTAATGGCTTCGAGTACCACACTGGAAAGTTATTCTTGAATTTCGTTTCTATTGGAACGAAATTTTTAATAGCGTCTCTTAAAATTGCGTAAAATATGTCGATAACTCCGACCATTGAATCTGCTTTTAATTTGTCGAGCCAATTAATCCTACATAGATACTCATTTATTTTTGCATAATCCCCCTTGAAAAAATTAGGTTTTATGACAGGTTTTTTGCGCAAGTTACGAATCTGCAGATTGGCGAGATTGAATTGAAGACATGGATGATACGGGTCCTCTAAGACGAATGGGCAGGGGCAGTGATGAACTTCAAAATTTATGTTGCTAAATATCAGGTCCAAGGTTCTGTCTTTGTTATTGACAACTGTATTATGTTGTTTCAAATCAGAAAGGTAGCATATGTCAATAAGATTCTCCGTAGCGTTTTGTAAATTTTCTGGTCCTTGTTTTTGTATTATAGGTCCACTATCTGACCATTTAACATTCGGTAGGTTGAAGTCACCAGCTAGAATGATGTAGTCATTTGGTTGCTTGGAAGTGATTTCAGCTAGACGGGATGTTATTGATTCAAGGCGAGATGATAATAGGTCATCTGGAGGCGCGTAGATTAACCCAATATGAATGTTTCGATGTCCTTGATTTTTCAAATGTTCACTAGGTATAGTTACCCAAAGGGATTCGACTCCATGACAAGCCCATTCACTACGGTGTTGAATGTGTAATTTCTTTAGGGCACATAGGAGTACACCACCGCCCTTTCTTTTTGTGGATGTTTCGATATTTCTATCGCATCTTAGGATATCGTATCTGCTGTCGCATATTTCACGGTCATAGATACCATTTGTCAACCATGACTCAGTAATTAAAATTAAATCGAAGTTATGATTAAGAATATTTTGTCTAAATTCGTTAGTTTTAGTACATAAACCACGTACGTTTTGATAAAATATTTCTAAGGGATTAGCGCCTGATAGTATCCGTAATAGGTTCCATAATATTAAGCTGACATATTTTATTAAATTTAATAGTGTGTAGTTTTTGACAGATTCCGTAACACTGTACCAATGTACTGTATGAGAATTGGAATGATATTGGTATGGCAGAGTTACTGTTTTGTTTATTTAAGTTTGTGTATCGTCGTTTAAATGCATGGAATTTGCTATATGAGTATTTAGGTGAATGATAGATGTGTATGTAGTGCGTGTATTGTGAATATTTCCAGAACATATATAAAGACGTCAACAATTTAATAATATTTACAGTGAAATCCGTAGTAGAATAAAGAAATAATGGCAATGTAAGATCAATTATTATTTTATCTTGTCTAAGTCTTTCTCTGAGCGTATACTTAATGCTGGTGACTCTTCGTTTTTCCTTAAAAAAATATTGCAGTTTCTAACCCAAACAAACTTGTAAGCTTTTTCACGTGCCGCTGTTTTAATTGTTTTTAGTAATTGTTTGTTTTCAGGGGTTAGATGTTCATTGACGAAAAATCTCTTTTCTGCGCCTTCAATACCTATGTCCTTTGTGCAAATGCCTTTCTTCCTTTTCAGTCCTGAGAGTATTTTATCCTTACACAACCTGTCTTTTAGTTTGACTACAATAGATTTTGGTCGTCCGGCTATGGGTTTTTGCGGCTGGATTCGGTGCGCAAATTCGATGTCGTCGTGGTTTAATCCAACCCCAGCGTATTTAGCGATGTTTCTTATAAGATCAGTTGTATTTTCACTGTTCGTTTGTGGCAGTCCTACAATTTCTAGGTTATTAATTCTTGCCTGTTGTTGTTGCTTACCAAATTGAGAACGTAATTCTGATAACTGATCTTCGCAGAGAGAAATTTGTTTATGGAGCACGCTTACTTCGTTTTTTAGACTGT
Organism: Vanessa cardui; assembly: GCF_905220365.1. Taxonomy (NCBI): domain Eukaryota; kingdom Metazoa; phylum Arthropoda; class Insecta; order Lepidoptera; family Nymphalidae; genus Vanessa; species Vanessa cardui. The sequence goes on along the minus strand of NC_061138.1, from coordinate 10,424,863 downwards.
CATTTTCAGTTTGAAGTTGACAGTAGGAGGTTTGCAGTTGAGAGAATTCCGAAGACAACGAAATTATTTCACTTTTTATTTCTGTGATGATAGTATCCTTTAGTTCTTCTACGATTTCATGTTTAATCCTTTTAAGTTTAGCGTCGAGAACTCCTTCGAAACGGTTGATTAAATTCACGTGATCCGGTAGAACCGCGTGTACATCATGCTCTGGTGCAATGGAAATGGGATCGGTGTCGACTGAGCGCTGGGGTTTACTTGATTTTTCGATTCGTACCGGTGTGTTACTATTGTCTCCGCCTTTACGGACGGTCGCTACACATTTTGGGCATTTCCATTGGGTTCTTGCAGATACCGAGTCTCCGCTAAACCTTACGCACTCAGAATGATATATGCGACCGCACTGACTGCATTTTATACGTTTCATTGTAACGCTGATGTGGGCTTGGCATGCTTCACACGTTCCAACCATTATGTTACTATTTATTTTATTTATTTTACTTGTTATAAATTAATTTTATTGTAGTTAAAATGAAATAGTGATGGAAAAAGTTCTTCGCCCGCGGTGAGAATCGATCTTGGTTCCGATAGCTGTTCTGGGTATAGGCAGGTACTAACACCACTATTCCAACAGTATATTAATGATATGTGTCAAATTAGTGGTTCAGTTTATGCTTGTGAATTATTGAAACAAAGAGCGTTGATTATTACTTTATGAGTTGTTTTCCACTACCCACTTTATTTTTTATTAACTATCACACTCAATAATTATTTACTGATTTAACAGTGTATTTATAAATGTAGATGGAAAAATGTATATGCACTACACTTCAATGCGTCCACACTTTTTGCAAAAAGTACGTTTGCTTCAATTAGGCTTGTTATTTAATGGTTTTGTAATTAAATTATCGGGAGCTCACGATATAGGTCCACTCTGTTAAACGTCAGATGACAGATCATCTACCTATATTTATACCGCTAATACCGATATAAATTTTCAACCGATGATAATTAGGAAGGAAAGGAATTAATACCACAAGACAATTATTCACGGAGCAGGTTGAAACACAACCAAACCATATAATAAGTGGCATAAGGATCTTTGTCCACGTGACTTGAATTGAATATTATACTGGAATGATTTATATTACTCGTATAGCATATACTCGCATTTATGAATATAGTATATTACATATTCGCCTGTATAATAATGTGTATGGAGGACGATATGGCTAGAAATAATGTTACTTATGAATTGTCAGACAGAGAAGTGTGAAAGAAGACATGCTGCGCCAACCCCAAATAAAATTGGGATAAGGGCTGGAGAATAATGACATATATGAAATTTATAATAAAAAGTCATCTTATTTTACAATGTACCAAAATTTCTAAAGATCTCTGCTTTAGTGATTAGGTCGCTTGTAACTCGTGTAACTTTTATAAGTATTGGTGTGTGATAAGGCATAATAAAAATACTAGATAAATAAAGAATATAAGCATGTAAATTAAAATAACGACAAAAAAGACAAGATACTTTACTACCGGATATTTATAGCCGGGTTGTATAGTATTAAGAATGTTAGTAGCATTATCTTATTGCATCGCAATTTCGATTCTCTATCTGGTGATAAATACAATCACTAAAGCTATCGCTATGTGGATGTAATAAATATTATTATTCAATAGATATACTGAATGAATCATGTGAATTTCAAGAGATTCTTAAATTATTAAGACGGAATCCAAATAGATAGCCTTTATAAGTCAATATTAAAAATTATTAGAAAATTAACCGAAGTAAACGTAGTAAGAGATAAATAGTTTTCTCGGAAAGAAAGATATTCAAATATAGTTAAGTCGAAAACCTTTAAACTAACAGTAAATAAGAGGTTCATTATAAATAGCATAGCCGTCTGAGTGCATTAAATGAGTCTTCAAGTTGGAAATTCGTTAAGATTCCACTGCGAATGGCGCCACGGTCGTTTAGACTTAAAAGAAACATCGCATCAAGTATTTCGTCACGGCGGGTACTTAGACATACCTATTATCTGTATTTACTATTTTAGTACGATGGTTTAAATCGAAATTTTAATAACTTTCTTTCGTAACATTTTCATTTTTTTTATGTCATAGGCAGATGTACTGTCAATTAAGTCACTTGACCAAGCCATTCCTCATATCATTAGGGCGTCAACAACTTTGGAAATTAAGATGTTATGTTCATTGTGTCAGTAGTTACACTGGCTCACTCTCTACAATATGTATCACTGTATCGCTGTTTGGCAGTAGAATACATTATGAGTCCAGATGATATCCAGATGGCCTTGCACGAAGCCCTACCACCAAGCAAAAAATTCGAACAATACATTAAAAAATGGAGAACGAATTAAAGAAGCTGCAAATTTAGGACAGAAAACAACAAATAATCAATCAAAATATAAATCCACGAAAATGCTTCAAAAGTAAACAGTATGAAAATAAATTTGAAAGTTACGGAGCTATAAATAATTATAAAAAATCAATAAATACTACTGTACTAATTAATAGCACTCTGCCAATTTTATTATGAGCTACATTACCATTTCCCCCTTGAAATTCAAGAGTAAGCCAAATAAAAATAAAAAAATCAATCGATTTTAAATTATACAACATTCCCACGATATATATCTTTAAATAAAATAGAAAGTAACTGTATCTGTACATGAGTTATTTCATTTTTTTATTATAATTAATATTCTAATAAATAGACACATAACGGCAAAATCTAATCTGTCATTAAATTTCGAATTGAGTAGTATGTTGGAGTAAGACTTTCTCCTTGAGGGGATTTGGCCGGCCCTTTCCCAGCAGTGGGATAGCAGTCACTGTGAACCATGATAACTAATTTTTCATATATGTTTCTGTTGTTGTTCAATACGATAATGAAAACATCGTGATGTATGTACGTGTACGTTTGATATTATCCTCAAAACAAGCTAAGCTATTGACACGAGGTCTTAAGAGCAATGACAGCCGGAATGACCTTGAGCTGTCGTACTCGTTAGTGAGACGTGCGGGGGGGGGGGGGCACGAGCGGAGAATTCATGGGAAGAAAGTCATTGCAGGGCTTTTAAAAGAACAACAAAAATCCGGTTAGGATCTGGATCTATAGATAATATCCGCTGCACTTGAAAGAATTGAAATAATATGTTTGATAATCATACAAAAACTATTAAACAACATTAGCAAAGCTATTACGTATCGTCTAAGAAGGTTTTACGGTTTTCATAATCAAAATCTTAACAACAAAGGCTTGGACGAAGAAGTGTTTTGAAAGTACAAATGTTTAAGTGGATACCGTTCCTAATATTCATAGTTTCGGAATCAAATGCAAAACGAGCTTTGTAGACGCAGTCAGGAAACATAAAGAGAAAGCCTAACCTAACACAGCGCTATTTTACGATAATTAATAACTCGTTCGCAACATAAAATATTATGAACAAATTACATGAGCTAAGCTAATGAATGCGGTGGTACGCAATGCGTTTTACTAACGACATCCGGCAGTAATTAAGTGCCCACCCCCATGTGGTACCGTGAAGATGCGACGGTAGATTTGAACTGGCTATCATTTGTCAAAACCGCTACTGTTCGCGATAACGATATCAGATCGCTAATGTGAATGAATTTGAAATTGCATTTATTTCGATCGTATGGGCGTTGGCGGGTAGCGATTTTTGTTTTTAATTAACGTTTATTATTCATGAAAATAGATGGGAGTTCGAAGGGTTATTGGTCGCCACAGTCCAAGTCATTTAATCAAATATTGGTGATCAAAAATATTGACCAACCCTTGCGTCCCCAATATGCCAACAATTTTAAGAAGTTATATCTCTTGCATCTTTAGTTACACTACCCAGACGAACACACTAAGTATTGCTGTTTGACAGTAGAATATGTGTAAAAAGGTGATACCTATTTGGAGCTTGGCGAATCTCTATCACCAACTATATATATTCAAACGAATGAGATATATTTTTATTTCAATTTTAGAAATATAGCCCCGTATTAAGTTTAAACGTGTTCGTGTAATATCGGAAGTCGTGGTCTGTTGGTAGAAAAATAAAGACGCCAACATAAATAAACTTAGTTATCATTCATATCCAACACATGATACTCGTAACATTACTTTAAATGATACTAATTGATAATTTACAGTCAATAAAATAATCGATTAATATCCGCGATAACTCAGACCGCATCCTTACATGCACAAAGAGGACGTGTGAGGTCATTCATCATTATTATATCGGACAACTTGCGAGCGATGACCTGATTTTTTGTAGACGAACACGAATTCGATGCACGCACTCACGAATAACTAAATGACACCTTATTACGTATGAATAAGGGCTAATATCGTTCAGCAGGTAGGGAACAATTTTAAATAATTTTGCACTGTGTTTAACTCAATACAAGTGCAAGTTTTATCAGAAACCTGCTTCACTCACTGCGTACAAATGCATTTTATGTACAATGTTGACGTGTACATAGTTTTAATAATCTTGATCGTCGTTAATAATAGAGACAAATTAACCTTTTGTTCTACTAGTGATAACCTCTAACAGTACATGTGTTTATTCGAATTTTAAATTTGACCGATTTTCATAACAAAGGAACATCAATAGCACATGTTCACGAGACAGTAACGATGTAAAAAGTCGCAGGTTCGAGCCCGGCCAAGTGTAAACTAATGCCGTCCCCACTCCTAGCACAAGCTTTAAGCTTAATTGGAGGGGTGAATAGGAATATTAGCGATTCCATAAAACGGGGCATGAATCAAGTTTTTAATAAAACTGCATGTTCTTTGGTACTCTTAAATGAACTACCGAATTGACAACGGTACTGCATTGGTACATTGTCAATACGCTACCAAACAAAGATCGTGGTACGATGTCCGTTGCGCATGCGCATTGCATATGCAGCAAGACGACGCGTCGATAATTAGCATAAGTATATCAAATAGTGGGACACCTAGCATAGAGCCCACATTGCAGACAGCCATACGTGCGATGTACGAGGATCTTGAAGACCTTTATAAATAGGTTTAAAACTTTTTCGAATATCCATAATATTGGCTAATAAAACAAATAAACATGGCTGTACAGGTTTTACTTAAATATATTTAAAATAGGGTACTACGGTTCTTAAAAAATAAACGAAATATGAAACGCATTACAAACAACATATTAAACTCGAAACGAATAAACTGATAGATTTCACGATCAATAGATATTTCAAAGCACTCTAAAGTATTTGTAAACACAGTTTATCAATCACTGTATCGGCGGGGTACACACTCAATAACCACGGATTACTGCGTCAACGTCAGTCCGGTGTGCACACGCCTAAGAGGTCTTTAATACCACTTATTGGGTTTAAACTGCCCTTAATGTATTGCATTTATATATTTTATGACCGAGTGTAAACCGTGATTGATCGCTCGGAGTTTTATTACGTTTAAAATTTCATCATAATTGTTTAATTGACTTTTTAAGGGTACTTTTACGATGCATTAAGAGAAGCTAACAATTTGTTTCTGCTGTTTACGATGTTTAAAAATACATTTACATGTTCTTGATGATACCTTTCTCATTAAAGGGCTCTGTGATTTTGTGTGCCCTAATCGCCATATAATGTCTGCTTGCGAATTTTTACCATATAATCATTATAAATCGACAAAGTTTGCTGTCCGGTGTCAATATATTCCAAAAATAAAAATAAAAAAATCAGCCAGTATATGAGCAAATGCTGACAGAGGGCTACTATTAACAAAAGAGGTTTTTTATGTAATGCACCTGTGACACGATTTCATCCGAGGCTGGTTTTCTTACAGTTTTACTTAATCACGAAATGAATTATGGGATGAAGAATAAAATCTATGCTTACTTTAGAAAATGAGGCCGTGACCAGTCTTGGAACTGGGACTGGGGACTGTTGACTGTGAAATCATGAATGAATCTGTTCACCCAAGACGTGTGGATGACTCAGAAATTACTATCAAGAATCAGTAATATAATCTAACTTAGATTTTTTAGCTGCTTTTTTTTGGGTCAACTCATGCTTACTAAGGCATCTTATGACCTTATGAGTGTGGTGAGGCTCGTCTTCGAAGAAGAACACATCTATATTACATAGTACTTGGAAACAGAACATATTATGATGTTTTTTTTGTAAACAAGACACGTTTGAAATTATACTGGCCTAAAAATAAGATGGTAAAAATTTATTCTACATACAGACACGTCTAACGTTATATTAATACTTAGTTCATTAAAATAGTATCATAGTAAAACTAGTTACATATCCCAACTATACACCGACTTGTTGAATGGCTTTCGTTTTTATATACATAGCTGAGTCAACCACAAATAACTTCATACTGTAGCGTATACTTTTCTAAGTAAGTAATTCAATGTTTTTGTACGCAAATGAAATGAGCCTTCTTTATTTATCGCGAATAGAAATAAATCTTTTAAAACACGAACTAGTCTATCGACTCTCCTTGTTTTGGTAAGCGATGATTCGAAAGGCAATATTTAGAACAAGTTTACATATACGTAAGGACAAGCATATCTAAACAAAGCCCTTAACAACTTTTTCATAATGAGAAGTGACAGTTTCCATAGAAGATTTCTCATGCAACGATGCATAAAATGCCAGTGCGCAACACTGCAAACCATTAATTACATACGCCCATATACGGGACCTAGAGCTTCTCTACTTCGAGAAATGACCACTATGAAAACCGCAAACAAACGCGATCAAACAAATTTCAACTCTAGATTGTAAATAACAGAATGTAATTTTGTTTGTTAAGTGCATTCAGATAAGAGCTATCCACGGAAGACCGCCGTGGGAAAAGTCGTGTGACACGCTGACGACGTTTACATTATATTTCTAACCAATTTAGAACTCTAAAATGTTTATAATAAGGTTTAGTTTTTGATGTAAAGTGCTTGCTTCTTTGGACAATCGAAGGGAAAGTGCTGTTTGATCGCAACTCACAATTTTGAAACCGCCGGCCGCGCCCTAAAATTTCTTGACGGTATACCGAATGCAAATGAATCTCACGTTTGATTGTTTTGTTTTAACTGTTACATGTATATTTTCGGATCCATATTTGAAAAAAAATATTTTTTTTTAATAATAGCCTTAGGAACAAAAACATTCGCCATCGTTATGAAACTAATTACTTCGATTCCCATTATATTATTACGATATGTTTCACGTCGTAACATTTTTTCCTGCAATTAGATAAACCTTTGAACACAAGGTTTGAAAACTTGATCATATTTCTATGAACTCAGTGATCAAGATCCAAGAATCTTAAATCGTGAGCAATGCCGCGGGCCGAAATATTAACACGACTTGCGTTCTGTATTCTTAGAAACAATCACAGGGACAGTTACGGTATTACGATTCACATCTCATACTGAATTGTACATATCTGATAGGATTGGAATATAGTAGACCATATTAGGTATTGAGCTCGACGTTTATTTTAGTATTAAACTATTAAGTATAACTATGATGATATATCGCAGAAATGTTGCAGAATTACGGACAAATTACACGTAAGTAGTTACGTTTATACATTTTCTAGGGCTTTGTGGAACTTTGGGCACCTCTGACTGATCATAATATACTGAAGTTTGAAGATGAACGAGCCAGTATACCTACAGGCACAAGGGACATAACATCTTAGTAACCATTGTTAGCGCATTGGCGATAGAAGAAATAGTTAAAATTTCTTACGGTACCAACAATATGGACAGTGGTATCCCATTAAGTGGCTCATTAGCTCATCCCCCTGCAGTATATATAAACTACTAACCGATCATATATACATAAAAGGATATAGAGTATAACACACGCGTCTAAAACGCGGAAGCTAGTTTAGTATATTAATTTTATAACTACAATTGATTGTATAGCCTAATTTAAGACTAAATAACAGTATAAACTAAATTATTAGGTTAGGTAGTTATCTGGAGAAACACGTAAAGCTTGTACCTTCGTTTGATTTTTTCACTTACGTTACTGTTTACAAATACTTCGAAAAAGATATTTTATGTAACATGTATATACGAATGATATCTGTATCTATCATTTGATTGAAGATTAGTTTTGTCCATATCATTACTTATGTCTAAAGTTAGATTTTTCATTTAAATTATTTAAATTGAATGAAAAATCTTAGTACCTTCATTGTTTATTTATTACTGCTTATTAGTTTATTTCTAATATCATGAATAACATTACTTAAATGAAAAATGGCAGCTGACGATATTTTAAAATTTAAACTATTATCAATATTAGGTACATAAAATAATATTAATTTATCATAAACAATACTAAATGTATGATTCAATTGAATTAAACAACACATTTATACTGTAAAAACTGTAATCGTTTTGAAAGTGCCCTTTTTTAAAACGAATTGAAGCAAGAAAACAGCCTACATCCACTGCTATTAAAGTTGAAATAGTATTAAACCATAAATCCTATCTTTTATCTACTTCAAGGTAATTACAAATTCCACAACAACTAATATTCCGACGATAATTGACTAAATTAAGACATAAATAGAATATAATTGAAGAATGCTATTTTTATTGTCCGTAATTGTTGAAAAGATGAACAACAGAATTATAAAATGTTTTTGTTCAACAATTCTACGAAGTTTATCGTAGTGCTTGACCCGACTATGGTACGGTAACTGTTCAATTCTCAATTATAACAAACGGCTATAGTACTATTATTCCGGTAATATATGTGAAGTGTGTGATGAAGGTCAAGTAATATACCTATATCACAATTTTATGATCTGAGACGTAATACGACTCGAAGTGTAAATGTGTGTTTGTATTAAGTATTGTGTTTATGTGTGTGTTTAACGATACTGTTAAGTAATGTCATAATCATAATCTTTATTAACTCCAGCATTCCTTCCATATGTGGCGAATAATACGAGAATATATACATATATCTAGTTGCCACAACGTGCCGAGCTTAGATAATGTTAGTTTTATTCCTTTTACAATAACAGAAACAACAGCCTGTAAATTTCCCACTGCTGGGCTACAGATTCCTATTCCTTTGAGGAAAAAGTACGGAACATATTTCACTACGCTGTTCCAATGCGGGTTGGTGGAATACACATATGGCAGAATTTCTATGAAATTAGACACATGCAGGTTTCCTCACGATATTTTCCTTCACCGCACAAACACTAATTAAGCACATGAATATCCAGTGGTGCTCGCCTGGGTTTGAACCCGTAATCATCGGTTAAGATGCACGCGTTCTTTACTATTTTATGTATTATGTATGTATTTGTAAAACTGAATGTTACAACTTTAATAAAAAGCACACATTCAGTGACTAATATAAATGAAACATAATATGTGGGCACTATTTACTTTAACTGAGTAATAATAATTCCTTAATAATAGAGTGCGGCTCTATTTCGTTAGCTAACTAGTTATTAACACCGGAAACCTCTTAATTTTACCTCAAACACACTTTTTGTACGCACTACAAAGGAACAATGTGATTATGTATACTTCGATTATATCTATAAGCGATTTTAGACTTTATAATCATATTCATTGAATCCAAAATAAGAGTGGAAATTTTGTTAAAGAAATCACCTTGTATAACTTTTGATCGTTTTACGTTTCAATTATAATATTTCGTCACGCAATTTTAAGAAAATAATGACGGCTGTTAATTGTAACACAAGAGTGATAGTCCGATGTACACAATAAGTGACTTCTGTAATTATAAGACAGTGTGATATAAAACTTTATTTAGAATAAAATGAAATAAAATAATCTGACAATGAAGTATTAACTTTGCATCTGATGTTAGCCAAAGCAGGGCCAGATCGGTGTTCTTTTTCTTATATATTTCCATGCAGTATTTGCAATAGCGCGTCGTAAATAATCTTGTAATAATGGGTACATTATCAGAAACAGGGAGATCAACAAATCAAAAATCCTGCCATCAATAAGTTAAATTACAAATACTACTAGTATATTTTAAGTAATTTTTAAAGACTGTCACGTGTATCCACCATGTGAAGCTAGGGGGGATGGTGTTATGTGTGTTTCACCTGATTCGCCCCAGCTCATCGAAATACTTACTAAAAACTAGCGGTACTTACTTCTTCAAGCATCACGGGAGGCAAGACTGACAGAAGCGAAGTTTGTTTGTAACTTAAGTATTACAACTACTCACAAGGACTTCACATCGCTGTTCATATAGCAACCTTAGGTACCTTTTGAAAACGACTAAAAAAAATATATATTTTTATAAAATTTCATTTAGTTCATTGAGCTGAAATATTTCACAGTTTTTTTTTTCTGCGACGATCAAACTGGTAGTCTGAATTTTATTCGTTCACTAATTTGTTATTTCCTTGAAGTACATAAAACCAGAATTTATTACAGAATTCTTTCAACTTTAATTAGAGTATTTCAATAAATTTTATATAAACTGTCTTTTCCATTTGCGAGTGAGATATTTATTTCAGTGAAAAAGTAAATAAATATCAATGTCGTTTATTTTGCCTTATAAAAATAGGCCATACTTCGCAGTTGCATTATAAACCTTACTTCACAGTGGGGCGTAGATAAAGTCTTTAGTGTAGTAGCGAATATATCGTTTAATAGAATATATTAATTAAACTGGCAGAACCATGCAACTATTAGGACCCGTGCATACTTACATATAGATACTAGAGGTAGTCTCCAATACGGTATATTATTAACATATAAATATATTAGATATTATATGTCGTTCTAAATTAATTCACTTAATATATTTTTTAATACTTTCACGTTATTTTAGAACACTTGATAAGAACACAGAAAAATAAATTTAATCTATTAGTATATCGTATATATCTATTGTATGTGCCATACATAAAGAAATAATTTCTTCCAGATAACTCTATCAAAAAGGAAATTATCTTAATCTGGAAAGTACAGTACTTAATCGACTTACAAACAAACAAATACTTTTCCGTTATAAATATAAGGAATAAAAATATTTTGTCATATGTAAATATAATTTATAAAAAAGGTAAAGTCCTATACGGTAATAGAAATTTAAACTTTGAAATGATCAGAGCGTGAACATCAATTTGATATCGACAAATACTCATGTAATATTTGAAACAAAACGCCATAGGTAGGCTTATTAGGATCATATTGTACCATTAAACTACAATATTTATTATTTTTGTGTTCCGGCTTATAGGGCGAGGGGGCCATTTCGCATCATGTGGCACACTTTCCCGTCCCTATACCATAAAAAGTATTAAATAATTTATATAAAACGAGCAATAAGTGTATATACATCTTAGCATCAGCGAGATATCAGGTCCATTCATCATTGTAGAGAGGAAGCTGTACGTCGCTTGTCCATGGCTAATCGCTATGTAAATACAATGCAATAAATCTGCGAAGACGGTGACGACGCGGATCTTTGAGAGACCGTCCATAGGGTGAGATGTTGCTATAAAAAGGATATGAATAATTAATTCTAAACCCGTTATTACTTTGGCCTTAGTTTTAGCGATTTTATTAGCGGATAGTTTTTTTGAACTTGGCGTCTCGACTAACGTGCAACCTTTAATTGATATTTAAATCACAATTTAATTTCTTATTATTATTTAGATATATAAAAACGATTTTTATTCGATATATCGTTATTTTAATATCACATATTGAATTGAAAATGCACATATATCTTTATTAATATACATGAACACTATTATAAATGAAATTAGAATTGTTGATTTTGATACAGGATATATAAATTTAATCATATATCATTAATATAAAGGATTTATAACATACATTTACATTGAAACGTGTGATAATCTTACATAAATGTAAATTCAATTTTGTTAAATATCGATTTTAAAATATTCGTAAGAGGCTACTTAAATCGAATATTTTATTGAATAAATATTTATAAAAATTAAAATATTTGGCTATGAAATGTACGTACGTCACTAATAGTTAGAATATCATTAATGTGAGCGAAAGTCCAAAATGCAGTTACATATAAAACCTTTTTCTACACGACCTCCTTGTTCTGAAAAAAATGTATGTATTACTTTTTTTTAATTATTAGTATAAATTAACTCGCAGCCTCCACTCTCTTACGTATTGCACCAACGCTCGTTCCTAAACTTATCGAACCCACACATGGCGTATCGAGTGTTTTTCTCAATCCTTATACATTACCTTCATAAGCCCATGATTCAAATCTGATAGCAGATGGCATCCGCTGACTGCGACCATCAACTAACGGGGCTAGGGATGACTTGAGTGCAATAAATATTATTACGACAAGGCAAATTACACTTGAGAAGTGAAATATTTTATTTGTTTTAGCGGCGAGTAGGATTGAACGATTTAAATTTGTTTTTTTTTTATTGTATCTAAATTCATAAGTCTCTATTTCCGTTGGTTATAGCATAGCTTTAGAACCATTTTAACGATTATTATATTAATTTTTAATTCTCTAATGCTAACTAGAATTTTTTTAAAGAAACCAATTTTCTGCGGATTGAAGGGATCTTCGCAACTATAAGCCTGATTGACTGGAAATTCAATATACTACTTTCGATGTAGACGCTGATTGTAGGAGGATTTTTGGAAATATTAACTTCAAAACATGAAATGGAATGAGCAAATTTACATAACCCTAAGCGACTATATAAGACATTTTTGAAAGTGTTATTTAACACCTTATCAAAACATTTACTTAACTTAGCCGAATCCGTAGTAATGTACAAATTAATTGATTTAAAAAATATGATTTGATCGTAAAATGCATTGCTATGTTGACCCTTATACTACTCCTTGACTATCTTGTGGTAAGATCAGGCGTCAATCCTAGAAAGCGCCTTTGGTTATCCATCAACATACACTCCATAACAGGTTGTTTTAAAATTGGCAGTTTTAACTCGCCCGTACTGAAAGCTCGTAAAGTTGTATCAGTACCTGAACTCTGTCTCGTTTTGCGCATCGGTTTGCGGTTTCATCGTATTATCAAATCGAACGGACAAATAGTGTCCCGTGTTAGCGTAAACATATATCCAATGTAATATATCCCGAACATTTTGCTTATCTTCTTAAGAATTAAGATTTTAAATTAGCATGCTTATTTTCGATTTGTTACAACAACAGTCTGTAAATTCCCACTGCTAGGCTAAAGGTCTCCTCTCCCTTTGAGGAGAAGGTTTGGAACATATTCCACCACGCTGTTCCAATGAGGGTTGGTGGAATGCACAAGTGCCAGAATTTCTATGAAATTTGTCACATGCAGGTTTTCTCATGATGTTTTTGTTTTAAAAAAACCCTTAGATAACAAACTCGAATGAAAGTGTCATATGTTATATTATATCGGAAGTGTCAATGACAACCATTTGTAAATTACACGAAATCAGGTTTTTTTAGAATTATTATACATTATTGTGTTCGGCTTCGAAGTTATTTGATCTGAATACACTTTATCACTTACGAAATTATATAAACAAATAAAAAATATATAATCATCAGATCAAAAAAACTTTGATGAGGCATATATTAAAGATTAAATGAAAAAAGCGTGGACTTCGTATTTATTACTCGGCAGGATGTATAAAAAATATTGTACTTTACTGACATACTACATAATTTAAATAAAGAACTACTGAGTTTTTTGCCGGTTCTTCTCAGTAGCATCTACATCAAAACCGATGGTAGCCTTACATTTAATTCAACACTGTATCATGACGATTCAATATCTTTCAACACTATATCATGACGACTCAGTATCTGTGTATGTTTGAATATAAACTTGCGCTAACATAGGTACAAACAAAGGCACAGTCAAAGTTAAAATCATATTCAAAAACTTTATTCAATATGTAAGTGAACACTTGCTTATTGTCAAAAATCTACCAACACATTTTAAATTAACACCTCGGACTAGAGAAGAGCCGGCGAAAAAAACTCATCGGAATATATTTTTGTTAAATACATTTTCACAAGTTAAGATTTCATACTTTCATGTCCAATAATAATAAAATAGTTAGTACTAGTTAGCTGAGATTGGCAAGTGTGGTAGAAATCGATTAGATGATATCATCATCTCACTGTTCAAAGTCTTACATGTGATATAAATCGAATTACAAAGGCAGCGTGTAATTACTAATTAAAATAAATATACTATTTTTTTAGAAAAACCAGTTATTAAAAAAAAAACTAACTTTAAAAATAGAATACGCTAAGTAAGGGCATTAATACTTCACGCACAAAAAAAGTGATAATATAACAATTTTATATAACACAAGAATAAAAATTAAAACGTTAAATTAAAATATAATAAGTGTTTCTGAAGCTATTAACGTTGAATATTAAGTTAACTAAAGTTTCACGCTAATTAAATTAAATAAAGTTCACACTTAATAAATTTTAAATAATGACAATAATAATTCAAATGTTTTCCATTGTAAAATAATTACTTGCTTGTTATAAATTAATGTTTACAGGGCTCCATAGGTTACGGTTCGAAGTAAACAATTATAATTGGAGGGTTTTTTTAGCCTTAATATATGGCGAAGGTATAATTTTTAAAATTACAACACACGAGCATGTACAGAAGAATCTGCTTAAGTATATTCACAATTGTGCACTAGAATATATAAATAATAGATAAAACTCCAAAATATATTTCTCAAATTACAGATATTTACTTAGCTTTATACAAAACTTTAAAATGCATATAATTAATACGCTATTTCTTCCAGAAAGTTTTTATCTTTATGAATATAATATATGTAAACAAACTATCTTTATATCATGAAATTAGATTATATGAAAGTATTATGTAAATTACATCATTATTTCATAAAGTGCAGTAATATATATATAAAAATATAATTGGTAATACAGAAAGGAATTATAATACATTTAAAAAAGAAAAAAAAAACGATTTTATAAATATGTTACACTATTCACGACTTACGTAGCAAATATCTTACGAATAACGAAGCTTCTAAAATTGGGTAACAATAAAATGTATCACAGTAATGAATTCGTTAATACAATTTCTAAATCAATTCCTGTTCTATGGTTACTTTACAATGGCATTCGTTACGACGGGGTATGGAGACCAAAGCGCCGCGGGTATCGGAACTATTGTACACAACTGTTAGACTCGCATTTTAGATTTAAACAATGCTATATTCATTAGACGCAGGCTTTGAATAGAAAAACGGTAAAACATAAAGGAGGTTTTATAACTTTTGTTTTGAAATAAATAATCAATACATTATATTAATAACATTTTCGGTGTGGCCCTTCAGATCACTGGTGGAACTATGCCACAATTATATTCTACGATCAACCAGAAATATTTAGTATTGTTCAGTTCCACTTTGAAGGGTGAGTGAGCCAGTCTAACTTTAGGCACAATGGACTGACATGTGATTTTCAAGAGTAATGAAGCATTGACAATGTAAGGAATATATATATTTTTTAGAGCGTCTTTATCTATGGTTGTTGAGGAATACTTGCATTATGTGGCCCAGTGTTCAATCTTACATTATAAATATATAAACGTACTTCTTTTTTTTGTGTTTCTTACTGGTAGGTTAACATTTAATCTTGTAAATTATGTATCCAAAAGTTGTTGGACCAATTTACGTCGCCGACATTAATTAAATATATTTCGTTTTTTCTTTTATTACTGCATGTTTCATGTGTTCTAACAATGTTTACTGAAAGGCTATTACGGTGCGACTATAAATATTAAATATTTAATTACGATCAAACTCATAAAGCTAGGCGATAAGGAACGAACAGAAATGTATATAAATTTAATACATAATCGTTTATAATTAAAATCGCGTTTTAAGCAATCGTAATATTATGAATTATTTTTGTATTTTATTTTATAATATACATACCGTTTAAGCTTCAGCTTGGCACGGGCAAAAAAGGGTCTATGTAGAATTGTTACATTGGAGGACCAATAATATTTTGGAATTGAATTGTACTGACCTATTCTGTAATTATTCCCATGTTCAAATATAACAATACTAATGAGAATGAGCGTAGAAGAATGGAGGGGAAGAGAACCTAAGAACAGATGGGTATAACATAATAAATAACAACAACCTGTAAATTCCCACTGCTGGGCTAAAGGCCTCCTCTCCCTTTTGAGGAGAAGGTTTGGAACATATACCACCACGCTGTTCCAATGCGGGTTGGTGGAATGCACATGTGGCAGAATTTCTGTGAAATTTGTCACATGCAGGTTTCCTCACGATGTTTTCCTTCACCGCTGAGCACAAGATGAATTATAAAGACAAATTAAGCACATGAATCAGCGGTGCTTGCCTGGGTTTGAAGCCGCAATCATCGGTTAAGATGCACGCGTTCTAACCACTGGGCCATCTCGACTCTTGGGTGACGACAGATGGGTGAAGTAAATGTAATGAGACGATCGCCTCCTTCAATAATCCTCGCCTGTTTCATAAAGGAAAATGTGTTATTGTAAATGAAATAAATACCTGTTATAATGAAAAAATATAAGACGCTGACTTTCTTTCGCCAGTTCTTCTCAGGTCCGAGGTTTTTGACTATCAATAAGCAAGTTTAACACTTCCATATTGAATAAAGATTTTTGACTTTGTGAAGAGAAATATGAAAGAGATGATGAACGACCAGATAACGAATAATGATGACAATGGAAGGTATAGACGAATACAATTTTTTGACACAAGGGCGGATACAAAACGTTCGAACTCTTTAAGTTTAATTTTATTGTATTAATAATAAGGAGGTTGAACTTCGTGATTAAACATGTCAAGAAATAATTTAGTTTTTGCGGACGTCACAAAACCTCACCACAATCCAATGAACAGTGTACAAACGCATGTAGGACAAATACATAACAATATTAGTCTATAATTTTTAAAACATTAAATTATTTTGAAACAAAACGGTGTATGTTTGAGTGAAAGCGACATGCAGTTCGCGTTATCCGTCATTCTCTGCGACAACAGAAAAGTCCATCACAAAGTATCAAACAAATAAACGGACAAAAACGAGATGCAACTTCAGACATGTCGCTAAAAAAGGACACAACATAAGGAAACTCGGCACAAAACGACGTAAAGACCTTTGAGACAGAGTGGCTGTTGTTATTTTTTTCGTCCGTGCATTATTCGCGTCCCTCCCGTGCCTAGAAACATTTTTAAAGGGTTTTTCAGACAGCAACTATTCATATAGATACGCCCTTGGCTTATGTGCCCGTTTACAGGCTACAAAAGAATTCCTTAAGTTGCCTGCACACGTTCACGCATCAAACGTTTCATCTGAATAACGTCGTGTGTGATAAAAATGCTTTGGCAGAATAAAGTTTTGTTTTACTTTTATTAACTGTCATTGCTTCAATAAGCTCTTCTTAAGAGCCGAGATAACACAGTGGTTAGAACGCGTGCATCTTAACCGATAATTGCGGGTTCAAACCCAAGCAAGTACCACTGTGTTTATGTGTATGTCGTGCTCGGCGGTGAAAGAAAACATCGTGAGGAAACCTGCATGTATATAATTTCATAGAAATTCTGCCACATGTGTATTCCACCAACTCACATTGGAATAGGGATATATTCCGAACCTTCTCGTCAAAAAGGAGAGTATTAGCCCAGCAGTGGGAAATTAACAGGTTGCTGTTGCTTTTTCTGAATTATTAATAGTGAATCGCCTGACTTAACACAAGTTAAGTAAATATTGTAACACAGATATATTAATAGTAACATTTTTTATAAGTAGAGCTCGAAGTAGCGTGTGAAGGTCGAAGTTGGGTGCAAAATTATCCTATTTGTAACAATTTATGGGAATAATTTGTGACCACCGTTTTCCCATTAATTTTATAGAACATGGTTAGACCTGCTGTTATGGATCGGTTCTTCTCAGTAGAATCTGAAGCCTGAACCTGTGGTAGCCTACTTTAATAAAGTCTATTTGTTTTTTTAGTTTTGTGTTTTGTGTTTTGTTTGAAAATACTAAAGTTAATATTATATCTTATACTTTTATATCATAATAATAAATATAACAAAAATTGTGTGTGTTTTTTTTATCTTTTATTATACATTTATCGTACACAACATTATATTTCTTTCATACAGATGCTCAACTTCATAATTATCTTAACAGATAATTAAACACAATATAAAAAAAAAAAACATGAAGAGGTAAAAACTTATTTTACGAAAATTTATTTGTCCGTATGAAAAATACTTTTTTTAAAAATAGAATTCTATACGTATATTTAAAACACGTACACCCGGAATCAATACATTATATGTTTTGTCAAACTATAGTGAGATAATAAGGATGTATTTATTGTGTACAAATCATATTACTTACATATGCCTCCAGGTTCTGAAACGAATTTGAACGTGATTAACGAATTCTAGGTGAACCTAATCTTCAAAATAACAACCAATAAATGTACCGTAATTTACCTACTTACATTAATGTTTTTATTATTATTCTATAACAAACAAACAAGATCACAAAACAAAAAACCAAAATAATTAGCAAAAATTGACTTATAAATAATTCCCATCTTTTACAGTATAATCTTTGGATAGACATAATCACCTAACCAGGCCCAATAAATGGTAATTGCTATTTTAATCAAACAAAACGGGAGTTCCATTTTGAGGATTTAAGGAGAAAAACACAGTAAAGACAATGCGTATTGCATTTAAATACAAGGTGCAGTCAGAGTAAGAAAGCCTTCGTCAGTTTTCAAATTCATTCCTTTATCAAATCTTAAGCTTAGTACCTTTTGTATCGAAATAACAAATCACTGCGACGCAATATGTCGTTCTCAATCGGTAAAGCAGATTATCGCTCATACTGAGCACACGGAAATAGATCATAAGGTGACGAACCTTTTCTAACACCGACTGTACAATAGAAATTGCATACATATATACAGTTTCCTCAACTAAGTGCGTCGTGTCGCTCCCAGACCGCAACGTTACGAGGTCTAAGTGAGTAAAAAGACAAGTTTCGAACCATCCTCGCAATTAATACTTAGCAGTCGTTAGCTGTGTTTCCTGACTGTTTTGGTTTCCTAAGAGCACTTCGCGTGTACTAAACGCTATTTCTGTATAATCGTTAACGGTGACAACGGTTCGCTTTTACTGCTAAACGAGTAACATGATGAGGCTTCTTAGACTGTTTACACACCATGCGATATCATGACACATAACGGTACACGTGCCATACATGACACGTGTAAGATAGATATGGGCAATCTGTGTCGGATTAACGATTTTCATGTCGTATCTGATATTTTTGTACCAAATTCTTTATTTAATACAAAGAAAATATATTTGGAAAAACCTGTCTTATAGTGCAGCTAAAGCTTATATTAAAGTATATTTTTTATAAAAAAAACATTGGGTTTTATATTTTACGAAGCACGAGGGGGCAGGAACCCAAATAGTGAAGAGAAAAGAGCGATGAAAAAAAAGGCTAATCACAGCAGAAACAAAATAAAATGATATGCCTCAGAGTCTGTAAGGTCATTCTTACAAAATACCTAATCTAATATCAATAATACCTTCTTTTACTGAGATATTTATTAGGTATATACAGATTTTCAATTGTTTTTTTTAACTTGTGCATATACTTAAAAAAATTACCAAATTTATTCACAACGATCATAATCTACAATGATACGATAATATACCTGCTGATAATATCGTATCGGTCAGTGTGACAAAGCTCTTACGGTAGGTTTTATTTTATGTCACTTCAGTATTTCTTTGGAATTCTATTGAATGTTTGAACGTCTTTACAATTTTCGATACGATATTCGTAATGATTAATACGATAGCGTTACATCAAATATGTATTTTACATTATTCAACACGATTTTCTTCACGTCTTGTAAGAAACTAACTTCTAAATAATAGGTTCTTAATTCTATCCTTTTGTCTTGTTTTTGATATATAGTTTGTGTATTTCTTCAAATTATAAAAAGCTTGAGGTCCGAAAAAGAAATTGGCATCGACTTTTGATTTTGTATTCGCTTTCATTGCTTCACTATAATTGTTCGTATCTATCTTTCTTTTGTTTTATAAATGGAAGTGTACTTGTAATGTTTTCTGGTTGATGTGTTTATTAAACGCTATTGAAATTTTGATATAATCAAAACGATTTCGCCAGTATACTAAATAAAAATAAAAAGCTTGAAAGAAAAGGCTGCTTTACGTAACATAAAAACTTAAGATTTATAAAACAATAGAAATTATCGTCCAATCAATCTAAAAAATGTATATAAGATATGACTTTCAATTAAATGTATTTGCAATTATTTTAAGTTTTTATATACTCCACAAATAATTATAATACTAATTATTCGATAAAAACCCTAACTT
Organism: Vanessa cardui; assembly: GCF_905220365.1. Taxonomy (NCBI): domain Eukaryota; kingdom Metazoa; phylum Arthropoda; class Insecta; order Lepidoptera; family Nymphalidae; genus Vanessa; species Vanessa cardui. The sequence goes on along the minus strand of NC_061138.1, from coordinate 10,404,351 downwards.
TGATATTTTTTTAAGTTACCTTTTAATATTTTTTTACACAATTATCTTGTATAGCGTTTGTTACCTTTTAATCCTAATAAAAAAATATTATGTATTATTAATTTATTTTCAAACATGTAAGTACGATCAAGTTCGTGCATAAAATATAATAAACCAAAGAAAGTATTAAAAGTATACCCGGCGAGTACCAAAAAGTTCTCATATCCCCAACAATGCGAATGTTCGCTTACAATCTCAAGCCTGCATCGTTCACAATAAAAAAGATAAGAGCTACCCTCTCGCCACCCCGTCTCGACGCCGATATAGAACCTCTGAGCACGCCCCGACACCACTCGTGTAAGTTCCAGACAAAATTTTAAGCCCCAAATACACTGAAGGATCGTCTTGATGCGACACCCTAGCGTTCGTTTTTGAGATGTTCTGGAAAATTATGATGGAGATAAAAATATATGCATCTTGTTCGTAATCTTGAATTCAAAAATTTTTTCTACACCGTTTGATCATTCACCATGAAACACATGTATTAATTATTTATGGAGAAGGCTTTTTGATTCAATGCGTTGTAAAATGCCACATCAACCCATAAAGCAATTTTTTATTATCACATCATTGTTATCATTCACACCGACCTCTGCTTCTTTTGCCAGCTATCCAATAGAAATTAATAATAAATATGAGACAACATCACATACATTACTCTGATCAAGATGTAAGTCAAATCAGAAGACGACGGTACCACAAACACCCAGACCCGAGACCACATAGAAAGCTAATGAATTTTCTACATCGACTCGGCCGGGAATCGAACCCGGGGCCTCGGAGGGCACTACTCGACCACGGAGGTCGTCAATGAAATTATTTTACATTTTATGACGTTATGGATATTTTTGCTTTAGCATGATTATGCTAAAAATATCTATAGCTTATCGATTGATTGCTGTTGGAGTTATTGTAATCGCGTTACTAACATGTGTTGCAAGTATTATGAAATTGTCATTGTTGTGTCAATTATTCATAATGGTAATCCATTCGTTCGTGATACTGTATAAAGTTTAAATGACAGATTATGTCTGCTTATAATTACACTTGTGATAATACAAAATATATTCGAATAAAAAAAAACATTATAATCTCAGGAAGTATTATATGTGGTAGAAATAAAATTAATTAAATTAATCTTTGTTAAAATTACGTAAAAATGTACGGATTGTAAAATATATTCTTAGCGTGGTGTAATGAATATTTTAGTTTAGCTTTAGAAAAAAATATATTAAATAAATATGATAGAAATGCTATTTAAGAATCAAAAAACGTAATGTACCATAACATACTATATCGTGACGAACTTAATGATTATTAATAACTAATATTCCGATTCATCATCGGATTATTCTTATATTTTAGTTTATTATTAAAACCAAAATCTGTAAAATGATTCATGGAATGACAATGTCGTTAAAAAGCAAAACAATATGTTTCATAATTTCAATATTGTTACTGAATTTTTTAAAACAAAAATAACAATTACAAAACTATAGGTAGTTTTGTAATTGTTATTTTTGTTTATAATAACTTATAACATTTGAATCATCAAATAAATCTTATAACCAATATTTCAAAGAATAATACTTTGTAAAAAATATACATATACAGCCATTAACGAATAAATAATTCTCGTCCGATACAAAAGCTTATATGTATAATAGGCCGGGTGGTCCGGATCACCGAGGCTACTCATGTGTGAGCTACACTTACGGCCTTCTAATAAAGAGCGGTTTTACTTTATTTGTAGTAAAACGAACCTTTTAAAAAATAAGCCTTTCGGTGAGATAGATTACACATAAAAATAACTTTCGAAATACTTCGAGTGCTTTAAATGTTATAAGATAATTTACGATAAGAATTGTGGTGAACATACAACTGTGTTATAACAACAAAACCATAACAACAACAGCCTGTATATATCCCACTGCTGGGCTAAAGCTTCCCCTCCCTTTGAGGAGAAAGTTTCGAACATATTTCACCACGCTGTGGTTCTTGTCTGGGTTTGAACCCGTAATCATGGGTTAAGATGCACACGTTCTAACCATTGAGCCATCTCTGCTTAATCTATGTAATGAAATTAATATTAATTCAATTTCTTTGTTGATATCCGTTTCTCACGATAATTTCTCTGTATATTAAATGTTGTAATTTTTTATTTTAATTTATAGAGTAAAAGTTTAATGTATTTTATTTGGTACAATCGTTTTAGTATTGAAACCTAGCTGTATAAAAATAGTAGCTAAGTCGTTTTTCGATGAAATGTAATATATAACAAGAACATTAATTTAATTTGAATTCAAGAAATAGCTTTCATTTACACTTGAAATAAAAATTCACGGAATTACCTATAAATGATAGGTAAAGTCTGGAGGATGATAGCAATTATTAAAATTATATAGTGTTGTTACGAATGTCAAATCATTCACGACAAAGTAAAGATCCACTACCAATAGTAGGTAAGGCTGTTTATGATTTTTTAAAGTAAAAATATTAATTTTTCAATGTTTATGTAATTAAGTAATTTATAATTTACACAAATGTATTACGTAAAGAGATACATTCTTAACCTTTTCATTTAAGTCGTCAGTTACCAGAGCACTAGTAAATACATATATGTTTGTTTTAGGCAATTCCCGTAACGGTTTGTCTTTCCGTCAAATATTCTTTGTGAAGATAAAAAACGGGACTGCGTTTGAGTGCATATGTTTGCACAGACAAAAATACATGTCAAAAGTTTACCTAATTCCTTGATAGCAACAATCGTGTGCAAATAGCGTTAAATACTTTATTTTCCACTAGTAATTATGCACACAAAGCACTACGAAATGCATAGCAATACCAACAGAAGTAGCCTTCAAACAAAAGCCCACATTTCATTCCGACCTTTCCTTTACCGTTTTATTTTTCGCTGCATTAATTTTTCTTTTTAAGTTATTTCACTTTATCCCCTTCCAGTGTTACTTGACCTATGAAATAATACGCGCGGGTATATTTCATAAGAAGCACCGTAGGTAATAGAGGGTTTAGAGGGTCGGAATGGCTGGTCGAGTGTAAAAACGGGTAGAACAAAGGACGGACGTATGGCATACTCTTGCGTTGTAACTGAAGTCTCATTTGTGCCTGTTTAAAAATGCAAGTTGAGAGACTGCGAGCCCGACGATTTTAATGTTTGCCCAGCCTTTTTGACTTTTTGTTAATGTTAGCTAAAAGCGTCTTGTCTCATTATGACACTGCTGTTACAGTATGTTATTATAAATTTGTTATGTAAACCTCTTTACGTTTATACGCTTATGTCATAATAACAAAATAATTATACCTACAAATTAAAAAAGTATACATATAATTTTTAATTCGATTCAGATCTACACTGTAATCCAATGGAGATTATCTTTTCAAATTATTCCCATTCATATTATAAATACGAAAGTATTATTTGTTTTGTCCATAATGTGAGGAAAGCCTTGAGCATGGATGTGGATGGATATAGAGGTAGAGGACGACCAAGGAAACGATGGATGGATTGTGTGAAAGACGATACGATGAGATGACGTCTGACAGAGAAGTACGGACATGCTGCGCCGACCCCAAATAAAATTGGGATAAGTACAGGAGGATGATAATGATTTGTTATGTCCATTTATGATGTAACGGAGCGTAAGAGATTATGAGTATATGTTTATAATTAACATCACATTTTCGTGTGTGGGTCAGGCATTGCTTCTGAAATTCACATACTAAACCAATTTAATCAAAGTCTAATTTTGTATATACTATCTTACTTTAAATACACATTGCGAAATCAACAATTGCGTATATATCTGTTTCACAAGGGAGGCTACACAAGACACACAATAGTAGACAATGCACTCTATATTTCTTCACTTTCATAATCAAATGCGGCAAGTCCAACATGACCTGATGCTGGATTATTTTTCAACAGAAGAGACCAATATGTTTATAGACCCTGGGATTTGAACCCTTGCTACTATAGGTAAGCCACTATAGATAAGACGGATACATGCTCCACATAATGGTAAGTGGTCAACACCGCCATAAACAATGGCGCTTTAAGTAATATTAAGCATTCCTTCCATCCACCACCACCTTGAAAACTAAGAAGTGCGTGTAGTTACACTGGCTCGTCAAACCGGAACACTACAACACGGAGTACTAAGGTTTAGCGGTAAAGGTTTGTGTGTTTGTACGCGCTAATTTCAGGATCGAGGAATCTTATCTGAAAAAACGTTTTGTTTTCAAATAAGTTTCTTCTCTTTCGTTTTGGAAAATCAGAAACAACAACGGTAACAACTTGGTGCACTTTTTCTTCATCGACTCGGCCGGGAATCGAAGCCGGGACTCGACCATGGAGGTCGTCAGAATGTTCCGATGTTATTAATTAACATCACACTATGACAAAGTTAAATCGCGCAAAGTAAATACATTCTTATATATTATATGATACATGTTAAACAAGTATTTTTGCATTTCTTGCTGAATTATAATATAATGACAAATCGTATTGTGGAGCCGTGAATTAAATTCAAATTGCGTGACGCAGATTATGGAAGATTCTTTCATTCGAAATGCACGCTGAGAAAAGAATCCCGTAATGGCATGTATTACAAAAGGTTTGGGGTTGTAACCCCTTGACGCCCCCACCTGCTGAGGGATGGGTGTAAGAGATCTTCACACTGTTGATGTACTACGCGTTTTGCGATTTATTTATTACTAGCGACCCGCCCTGTCTTCGCACGGGTGCAATGCTGAAACGAAATATACAACAGAATTTGTTTATTTACATCACATTAGAAACTTTTAAATTATCGGTGTTTCTTCACTACAGTGTCCAACTATTACATTCAAAAACCTTCCTCTCGAATTACTTTATCTAAAATCACATCAATCCGTTGCGTAATTCTAAAGGTCTAAGAATACATAGGCACAAACAACGGTAAGCTACTTTGTTTTATACTATGTAAAATGAGTTATCACACATTAACAGACAATCCTATTTATTTTGAGACAATTTATTGTTTTAGATTAAATACGACATTTCCATTTCCAAATTCACATAATAAGATAATTAACATATTATCTCTGTTATATGCAATACATATGTAATGCATGCAGTATTTATATCAATTTCGTTCAAGAATCTGGAATAATGCGTTTTAGGAGTTTTCCGTAAACGCAGATTGTCTGAGGTTGCTCTTACATTCAAAAGTATAATAACTCATGATTTAAGACGCGAAATTCCAGAAATTTATATAAATATTGCAAACAAATATTTTGTGATATGCTTTAAGGTAGCTTTGTTCATCTTATATTTTTATATAATTGTATAATACATTACTATATAATATATAGATACTATATAATGTAGTATATAGCTCAATTATTAATGACATTAATATTTATAGAATTCTTAATATTAACACGTTGGGAGCGGCATCATTTTTATGTTTTTTCCATTGTTGCGGTACGTGGCATTTAAGACCTAGTATGAAAACCATCATAATACCAGTACGGGGCTTATTAGACCCCGTAACGTTCGAGAAACTAAAACTCGATGTGATGTAATTATGTGATGTGATTGAGTTTTAATCTTGAACGTGTTAATTAATTGGACGAAATTCTTTAAGAGATTTTTTTATTTATTGCTTGTTATTTATGCATACGTTGTTAATTTATTTTATTGCGTCTGTTATTTATAACATAATACATAGCGAAAGCAAGCATTCCAACCGGGTGTCACGTGACACATATTTTTTTACATTTTAAGGATTTTCTTGTGAAAAACCTAATAAATAAATTATTATCAATATTTCCTAAAAAACATCTTTATAAATATTAATATAAAATTAAAAGAGGTAACGAACAACATATATAATATAGACACAATATATAATGAAAATTTGATAATAATAGACACACATATAAAACCTCATCTGTGATTTATTAAGACTTATATAAGGCTTCGCACCTCTTTCCAGGGTGCGGGGGTGCGGGGTGCGGGTAGGCGGGAGTCTGCCACCACATTTTTCGCTTTAAGTGCGAAGTCAGGCGCGTTCGTGACCCCGCATCGGGAAATGACCAATCTCCACGTTGCATGTTTGCTTGAGAACAGCGAAGAAAATTCATACGTTGGAAGATGAATTTGTATATGGCGGAATATAGCGATACATCGGAATTCAAATCTGGGTCCTCATTGGTACTGCAATACTATTAATGTTTGTATTAATTTTTTCCATCTTATTTGCAAAAAAAGGTATTGAAAAAGGAGTTTTTATTTAACCCATGTACTACGATAAATTAAATATGACAATTCTAGTCTGGAGACTACACTGAAATTGCGAGCTAATTTCAGCTCAATCGATTTGTTTAAATTTACTTTACAAGTGGGAATAATGCCTATATTGGTTTACATATTCCAATAAAGTAAAGTAACAGCCTATACATTTCCCACTGCTGAGATAAGGCCTCCTCTTCCAATAAGGAGTGGGTTACATATTCCAATACATTTTTTTAATAACTGTAGTTAGTATTGTTGCGTTGGTATGAGTATGATTAGCACTTAGACTGGCTTGCACAAAGTCCTGCCACGTAAAAAATACACTTTACAATGAATGTAATATACTCAATAGCTCATCAGTATAATTTGATCGGATTACCGATGCTAAATTTGAATATCGAACGTAACCACAAGAAGCAGAGAGGAAGACAAAGGCCATAAAACGACGAAGCATAGAGTAAAGCAAAGACAAGTGTTACCAACATTAATATATATTTCTTAAAAAGTCATTATGTATATTATAATAAATAAATAAAAAAATAAAATATGTTGAAATGTCTTCAAACGTAAAGCATTTTGTATCTTAGTTGGGTTTGAACCCAGTACTTATTATTATATTAGTAGGTATACCTAATAGTAATTTCTGGAGCACCGAAATAATATCGAGCTGAGAAATATTAAATTATTTCAATATTCCCAAATAGCAACCCAATTTCGTCGAGGATTTTTAAGTGGCCGACCCTCGCTCTCAGCGGTATCTAGCGGCACTCGAAAACTGTCCTGATACAAGATAGTGCATGTTCCCAATTTCAAGCAGCTTTTATGCCTTTGTAAAGCTATTTGGTAAATTTAAATTGATATTTTTCGAATGGCTATGAAATATATAGAATTTTTTTATTTTAGATTGAACTATCTGTGCTCAGTGCGCGTTTGAATTTAACAAAAAAAATAATTGTGGTCTAAGGTAGTCCTTATTACAAGCTAATTATAAAGTTATCACCACCGCCCAATGTTAAAACTATGATGCTAATCAAACTAAGATGTCTTGTCCTTTGTACGACTAATCATTTCCTCGCGAATTGATAAGCTATGTGATGGTTATAGATTATTTTTAGTTATATATATTATGTACACGGCGGGTTACCTAATGGAAAGTGACTATCACTCCGGAAGACTTAGAGGTGCGTTGGCGGCCTTTAAGAAATGAGTAGACCCTTTTCAGAAAATGTCAACATCTTTTTTCTAAAGGCGACAAGAAATTTGAACCGAATACCTTGGTGCCAGACTTGGTCAGAACTATTCAAAAGAAATAGTGTTGCCTAATAAAATATTTATAAAATTAGCTTAAATCAATTTAAGCAATGAAATCCAATCATCTAAATCCTGACATAATTTTCTTCTTTCACAATAAATTATACATAAAACAAGTATAATCGACAATTAACAAAGCATTAAACTTTCATTATTTTATCTTTTTTCGTTGAAATTATAGAAGTTTATAATTAATGGAATAAGTTAAAAAATAAGACAAATATAACCAATCAAGAGGAGGATCAGCACGCGACTGTATTAAAATAAAGGTCAATTAAATACCATTCGTGTTGCAATTAGTCTCAAAATGATAACCAATTTACACAAATGTTTCGCCTCCCACTAACCGAAACAATTAAGAATATTCACAAAGTTGTTACTTCACACGTAGGTAGCCTGTAAGCCATTGTAATATGCTAATAACTCCGCGTACAAGGGCGAAAACGTAAAGATTTATGACGGAACGCAGCAATATTATCAAACATATCGAAATTTAACGCAGAAATAATAACGTATAGTACGACACAACTTAGACGTAGCATCGGCAAAATTCGTAAAGCCGATCACATCCGAATTAAATACGCTATCCCAAATTATCAATATTTATTTCTTATGCGAATATGATCTTTACACAAACGTAATAACTTGTAATATCATATGACCTAATATATTTGTCATTTTGACACAATTATTTATATGCACTTGCTTTCTCGGGTTGAATTGACCCGAGAATCTATACCGATGAATAGCGTCGAATGGCGCGATAGGGAGCTATTTCTATCGGTTGTATAATTTGACAGTAATCGGTTTTATTGAAATTACCGATGCTACATCTAAGTTGTGTCGTACTATATTTCGACGAAACCCACACGTAGTAAACAAAACGCTACACTAAAAACTTTACTGTTACAACAATAAAGCTTAGAATTCGTTTAGAGAACAAAATTTAATCGTTCGAATATCTACATACAAAAACGAAACTTACGAGCTGTGTCAAAGACCCAAAATCGGTCAAATAAATTTGTTTAATTTACGTTGACTTCGTGCCCTCCGTACAAATTCGGCGTCGGTCTTATACGACAAGGTAAGCTATAATATAGATATTTCTATTCGAATTTATTATATATGAGTTTTTCTAAAAACTAAATTTATGGTTTTTTTTTTACATTCGCATCTCTGGTAGTGAACCTGTGACCTCAAAATCATTTGTAAGGTGTTATAAACAACATGTACACATGACATAAAAAATTAAAAAACAGCAAAATAGTACAGTTATTAATAGTATGTGTGTGTAATTATGTGTGTGTGAGCGTGTTATTACAATTCTATGTTGTTTATTTCAACGTTTACGTTACCTAAATCGTATAATGTATATATATATATATATTTATTTTACAACTTCCCGGTAATAATTTACTTTATCAATCTCATGTACCACGCCATCTCGCTAATTTCCTTCTCATTTCCATTACGATCTATGTTAAGACAAAGATACAGAAAAACATTTAATAACAAGTAAATAAATATAATAAATGTGTCGTTTTTATAGTTACAAATATCCACATAAAATAACAAAATCGACTCAACGATCTTGAAATTTATCAGTTCATATGCAACTACAGTTTCACTTGCCGGCTGCAAGCGCACTTTACAGACATTTATAGATATACACATCTATAGCCTCGCTTTTGTTTCGACGCTTACCTAATTACCTCTCGATTCTAGTGTTGTTCTCATGATTCTCACGGTGTGTGATTTATCGAATAGTTGTGCCGTGGGCGTCGACAACCCGAGGAGTAGTTACTGCAATCGGAATGTCGATAAGTTGTAATTGTGTTCGGTTTCAATGTTTGTTTTAGTGTATTTATTGCAACGTACGTTTTGTCAATCAGTGGCATTTATCGTTTACTGATTGGATGTGAATTATTGTGTGACAATGCCATGGGTTAACGAAGATTGACGTTTTAATACGATTTCTCAACGTTGGATCGTTCATTATCATTTAATATCGATATATTTGTCGATAATATTTAGACATTCAAACGAATGTATCAGAAAGAACTTAGTAATAGTAAGTTTCCCACTGCTGGGATTAGGCCTCCTATTCCATTAAGGAGAGAGTTTGGAACATATTCCACCACGCTGTTCCAATGCGAGTTGGTGGAATGCACATATGGCAGAATTTCGATGAATTTAGACACATGCAGGTTTCCTTACGATGTTTTCCTTCACCGCCAAGCACGGGATGAATTATAAACATAAATTAAGCACATATATATAGCGGTGCTTGCATGGGCTTGAACCCGCAATCATCGGTTAAGGTGCACGCGTTCTAACCACTGGGCCATCTCGGCTTTCAAAAAGTACTTAGTTATATTTTATTTCAATCAAGAACCTTTTTAGCGCAATTGTAACTTTCCTCAATTATGTTATGAGGTGACCTGGACGACCTCCATGGCCGAGTGGTGTGTACACTGGTTTTCATGCGTACGCCACTCTGAGGTCCCGGGTTCGATTCCCGGCCGAGTCAATGTAGATTAGTATTAGTTTTCTATGCTATCTTGGGTCTGGGTGTTTGTGGTAACGTCGTTACTTCTGATTTCCATAACACAAGTGCTTCAGCTACTTACATTGGGATCAGAGTAATGTATGTGATGTTGTCTCATATTTATGAGAGTAAATGGTCAAGGTCACGAACTAGCTGTTGTACATTTTAGACCGTCAACAAGCAATATCTTGTAATGCGATAGATCTATATAAAGCATAAGAGGGTCAGTGTGATATCTGGTACAAGGACATGACCAGATGTGTCCTATCTATACTTGGCATTGTAATAATTATATAGATATAAACTCACCAATGATGAGAAGTAGAATCGAATAGGAAAAAGTGAACATCTTAATGAAATCATATTAATTTAATTAAGACATGGTTAGAAAGTCTAATCGGCTTTCAATCCGAGCATATACAAACATTATTATTATACATATACAAATAATGGTAAACGACTACTGCCAAAAATGTATCTAGAAAATATTTTAGTTACATTGTTTTTTTTAATTGCTATAGTTTTTTTACTGGTATAGGTTGGCGGACGAGCATATGGGCCACCCGATGGAAAGTGGTCACCATCACCCATAGACAATGACGCTGTAAGAAATATTAACTATTCCTTACATCGTCAATGTGTCACCAACCTTGGGAACTAAGATGTTTTGTCCCTTGTGCCTGTAGTTACACTGGCTCACTCACCCATCAAATCGGAACACAATAATACTGTAGTAGTCGTAGAATAACTGATGCGTGGGTGGTACCTACCCAGACGGGCTTGCACAAAGCCATACCACCAAGAATAGTTTTAAATTTGTTTAAACATAGTAGATCTTGGGCTTGTGAAGAACAGTAGTGAGACTATGAAGAATTTACCAACCATTTAATATTTGACACACGAGTAAAATACTATACATGGTATTTATTTTGATCAAGAACTATTTAAATATTTATATATATTTTTTTTTTATTACACACAAAACAAAAAAAAATTGCGTGTATCATTAAAGCTTCCCTTAGGCTTAACAAAGACATTTGAGCCACTCACATCACTATTTATAATACAGAGATTAAAATTCTTATTAAATCTTAAATCTACAAGCATTTTAAGCTAACTAATATCAATATATCTTGAATAGTTTTTATCGCTGTAATTAAAACAGACATCACTATCTCTCTATTTTATTAGTCGTTATCTTAATTTATAGCTGACTTAACAAAATTAGTCACATTATGCATTCCGCTTAGACGATGAAAACAAAAAACTTTCTAAGAAAAATAAATTTACGTAACAGAAACGTGTCTTAGATATATAATACGTATTTACTATAGAAACTTGGTGTCGAGTTTCTAATCGTAAACGGTAATGGACAATCAAATAATAGAGATGAATAATAAAAACGACATCAGATGACAATTAAAATCATAAATATTATTCTTGAAAATTCCCAGCGTAATGCTTACTAGAACTTAATCAAACCAGCGAAAACCAGATTGAAGAGGTTTCTTATAAAATAGATGTAATTTTTAAGTCTCTTCGATTAGTTATCAGTAAAGCCTTGTGCAGACATAATCTTATGCGTTACTGTAAAAGCATGCCTATGATCCTAATATGTATATCTCAAATATGTGTAAGTGGAACTTTTGAGATAATGCCAAGTTCCCCCCTAAAAGTCTGACTTCAGTCACTTGACGCGAACACACTCGTATATGTGCTATGATGCTCCGGGTGCTTGCCTCAGCAGGTTTTATTTGCCTTGAGAATAGCTCAGAATCACACTCTTTACTTATACTACCCCCAAATAGTAATTAATGTGTAATGCTATTTGTAAGGCTAAATAAACCGATACAATTATAAGCACAATTGATGTAGCTTGATACTACATAAATAAATATAGCATATACATAGTGCCAACGTTTATCTATAGAACAAGACTATGTTATAAGTTGGCTCATTGCTAAATTTTTTGTATTGTAATGAAATTAACAACATATTTTTATGGTAAAGGTTGGCGGGCGAGCATATGGGCCACTTGATGGTAAGTGGCCACCATCACCCATAGACAATGAAGCTGTAAAAAATATTAACTATTCCTGATATCGTCACAGTGCCACCACACCAACCTAAACTAAGATGTTATGTCCCTTGTGCCTGTATTTGCTTTTATATTACTGTTTATTAATTTTCATTTACTCATACAAACTTCCATTGCAAGTTTTCTTCGCTGTAGGTGAAAATGTTCAGAAATGTTATAATAGTTTTACTAGACTTATATCGGTTATAATAACGCTGATTATAATTACTGAACGATTTATATAACCGCGATACACGAAAATGAAATTCTAGAATACATTCTAAATTTTTATTTTTTTATTTTTAATAACATTTTCATCCTTTTATTTCGAAGTATTATTCTATTTATTAAATATGTCATTTTAAAAATATAATAAAATCAACCAATTTTTGTACTGAAGTGAAAAAGGTGTGACCAATCTTGAACCACACATATCAGAGTAATACCTACTCGTTCACATATCTAAGATGTACGGTAAGGAAAAATTCTGAAAAATTCGCGAATAGGAGAAAGGGTGTTCCACATGTCAAGGGCGGGGCGCGCCATCTTAGACTACCCTTGAAAGGTAGGCGTGTATTCATATGAGGGTATAATATTATTGTTTATTTTATAGGTATATTCATTTTTTATTTTGTTAAGTATAAAAATAAAAATTCAAAAATTAATTCGTTAATTTTAAAATCAAAACAAAACAAGTCAATTTGTTTCGGTTTCTCCATGAAGTCTATTAACTATTTTATTAAGTCCACGAAAGAAACCGTATATCCAGTGTACCAAAACTCGCTGTATTTGAGTCGAATAATTTTAGACTACTCATTGTATATGCAATGTTTAAAAAATATCATATAAATTTTATAAAAAACACTAAGAAATAATTCGCCCCAAAATCCCATTCCAGTGCAAATTCGATCTTGTTATACCCATCGGTTAAGGCTGCGCATAATGTGGCAGGCAGTCATTTTAAAAGTTATTAAGCGTATATCATATCTTAAATACTACAACGGCTTAAATAGAGCTGTAAGAATAAAATCAAAAATCACCACATAATATCATAATCATAAATATAATCATATCGTAATTATCAAAATATATAATGGTAAGTGGTCACCACCGCCAACAGACATTGGCGGAAACAAATATTCACCTTACATCAATATGCCACCAACCTTGGAAAGTAATAGCGAGCGAATAGCGACCTGCCCCGGCTTCGCCCGGGTGCAATACTGATACTAAATATACAACAGAGTTTGTTTATTTACGACATAACATTACAAACTTCTAAAATGATCATTGTTTCTTTACTATTTTATCCATGTATTGTATACAAAAACCTTCCGCTCGAATCACTCTATCTATTAAAAAAAACCGCATCAAAATCCGTTGTGTATTTTTAAGCATACGTAGGGATATAGGGACAGAGAAAGCGACTTTGTTTTATACTCTGTAGTGATGATGATCTGTACAGTCTAAGCCGCGGTCTAAGTAGATTACGAAGACATCAACTTACATTATATAAATAAATTATATAGAAGCGTCCGTAGTCGCTATTCAAGTAGTATCTAAATATTAGGCAAACAATATTTCAAGTTATGTTAAGTACCGGAAATGAGAGGTGATGCAGCGGATGTTACACGTGGATCTTAAGAGATTATAGCACCATCGATTCTGGTCAAGTATCTATAAGTTTAATGGTTGTTTTTTCAATCGATTGCATGCATAACGGCGCAAGTGAATAACACAAAAGAACACTTTTTAAGTGTTAAGAAATACTACATGTATACTTTCACATGCAAATCAGTTAAACTACGAATATTTTTTTTATTTTACCACACGAAAAGTACGTTATAGTAATTTTATGAAATAGCTTTAAAATGACCTATATTCTCTCAATTTACAGGCGAATATAGACGTTATATACATACATATGGATTGATATAAACAAATTAATAGCATTTACAGTCAGTTAATAGAAAGCAAATGTTTGTTAATACGTATATTGATATATTATTCAATGTATATATGTAGATACTAATTCTGTACTATTTTATTAAATACGTAGTATTATACCCTGTTTTATTAATATATAGACTTATTATGATTTAAAGTATAATATTTTAATTACTATAATTAATCTTCTAAGCCTGAAAGATAAAGCAACTTGACTCAAAAGGTATTTTTATTTTATAATACAGTTCTTTGATTAGATTTACACGCAGTAGTAGATAATTTAAATCAGGATGTTTTATAATCAATCGAATTTATAGTCAAATCTTGGGAAGGAGAGGATATCAGGTCGTTACAAATAAATACTGTAAACATTAATTTATGAAAAACAAACGTTTTACGAAACAGATTACCATTTTAACAATCCATAAAAAACATTGGAATAAAAGTTACTTTTCCGTTATTTATCGAATAATATTATTTTTAACTTAAAACTTGTTTACTGTCCCAAAAAATAATAATTAAATACTAACAATAAACTAGAAAGATGCATAAACATAACAATACATTTTACAAATAAATTACTAAAACATAAGAAACTTTATATAAAGTATAATAATATAAAATAAAATATAGACACATATAGATATATGATACATGTTTATATGTGATTAAAACAGCTTAAGGTTAAGCTAAGACAGCGGTTCAAAGTAAACTTTCGCTTCAAAGGAATTTATTAATGTTTCATGTTCAATAACTTATGATATTTAATTCATTTCGAGATATTAAAACGATGATAGCTCGGTACGGTTAACTCGTGATATGACTTTGACCTCGATCGAAACAGATACATACTAATATGTGAACGAAATGTTACCATTTCAGGCCGTATAGTTTCTATAAATATTTTATTAAATGTCGTAAATGGCGTTGAAACGAGCTCTTGTAAATGTTCTTTGTTATAAATTAAATGAAAATATTTTGTAATTGGATATTCGAAAAATATTTTTTATCTATATTTACTCGTATATTGCTTGATTGTACTGACATATCCGTGTTCATAAAGGTTGATTGTATAAGTGTTTTTAGGAGTGACTTTATCATAGCTAAGTAAGCAAATGGTAGGGCTTTGGGCGCGCCTGTCTGTGTAGGTACCATCAACTCATCACATATTCTACCGCGAAATAGCAGTATTGTTGTGTTACAGTTTGAAGGTTAAGTAAGCCAGTGTAAGTACAGGCACAAGGGACATAACATCTTTGTTATCAAGGTTGGTTACACATTGGCATTGTAAGGATTGGTTGATATGTCTTACAGTGTCGTTACCTTACCATCAGGGGGGGTATTTTTTATACAAAAAAGTGTTTGCACAAAAACACGAGTGCAGTACAGAGAGTACATTTCTAATTATAATGTATATCATGTCCAACCCTAACAGCAATTTAAGCGCTAAAATAACGGATTAACGTGCTTTTCGAGGATCAGATGTAAAATGACTGTGTTCTCCGGACTCTGGGATCGAATCCTGGACTTAGGTACACTAAATACTAACTAGATTGGTTTAGTAACTACAACGTCCATGAAACATGCTATAAACATATAACAAGCGAAACCACTGTTTATCGATTATTCGTAATCTTACTTAAAAATAAAAATACCAAAAGATTTCCCAAAAAGGATCTGCGTACATTTCAAATGGAAACATAAACGACTACATTTTTAATATAATTTCGTATATTTTTAAAATCAACAATAACAAATATGAGTATGAGTAATAAACGTAATATGTATCAAGCTTATTCCAATGTTTATAAACACATTAAGCTCAGCGACGCTATTCATTTCATTAGTAGTATGGATTCGATTTCCATTTCGACGGCTATAATATTTGGTGTACCTCCCCCCGATAATAACTGTAATGGGGTCACGGCAGTTCAAGTTCATCAAGCGGACCTTCGTTAATGAAATCCACAACAAGGAGTTACGAAGAAAGTTAGGTGGTATATTTATTTTATTTGTGGTATACACATTTTTTTTATCTCGCTGGAAAAAAATGATGGAAATGGGGGATATGTGGAACTCTCAAAGCCCTGGAAGCTGAGTTCGTCCCGGTACACCGGAATACCCACTAGGAAACCAGCGGTACACTCTCCGTCTTTTCGGTAGGCGCCACGGGAACGATTTCGCATTCGTGTAGGCACTAGATGAACCGAAGAGTGAATTATAAAATTTAGCCTATGTTTTTCACCGTAACTCAAATTATCGTTATACTAAATTTAATCAAAATTGGTTCACCGATGTTTTATTTAGTTTAAACCGATGACAGGGTCACTTTCACATTTCTAATATTAGTATATATTATAAATTTATATAATTCTTAATTATACAGTGAAATTAAATTTCTAAGCCAAAGTAACCTAAAGTATGTATCTATTAGAAAAAAAGAGATACTTTTATTTACCATATCAGTTAAATGACGCGTTTGTGCTTTAAATAAAAAATTTTGAACACATTCACAATTAGTTTCTATGAAATCTTAATAAAATATCTTATCTATTCTTGCTGTACATAAATGATTAATCATGATTGAATAGGGTAAGAAGACAATTCATAATTTCTCAGTAGCGGTGCGAACTGGTATAGGAAGGATAACCTTTTAGGGGAAACCTCAACCTTAGATCTTATGATAACAATTATTGATAGCGTTATAAGTGTATTTTCATACTACTCGTGTATGATATCAAAACAATTAAGGCGACCTTATACCACCAGATATGTATTTATTAATTCGTGGAAATATTTGGCAAAACATTTGTGAAACTTCATAAACGACCAAATGCATCTATGTCATATACATGTTAGTCTTAAGTTTAACATACACCCCAACTTAGACAGCATTAAAACCTTTTTAGTCTGGCCGTTCCTTCAAAATATGTCAGTGAGAATTAATCTTTGAAACTGGCTGGACAAAATTCGGGCAAGAAGCCATAATTACAATTTTTTTTTTTAAAATAACCTAGTCAATATTTATGGCAACGATTGTTAGGCAAATTATAATGACAGTCACTGGCCATTATAAAATAAAATTATGACTTTTAAAAAGTAAACTGTCAGTATAATAACTTTTAGCCAATTTGTTGCCATTTTTAATGTTAATTAATCCTCATACATACTCCACTGTCCACTGATCATCATAGTTATTAGCGCCTATAAAATTTTAGTTCGCTGTAAGGTTTTAATCATAATGTTCGCTATACACGAATGATAAGGCGAATTGCACACTGTTGACTTACTTTTATAATTATAGAGTTGTTTACATAAACATCAATTTGTTAAATAAACTAATTCTTATTGGGAATTCATTTTTGAACTTTTGTATCATAAAATACTATTTGTAACCCGCGGCTTCGCTTGCGTTTTAGGGGTTGGTTATCATATGTTAGGAAAAAAAAGGCCTATGTTCCTTCACGGAGTTCAAGTTTGCTTGACACCAAATTTCATCAAATTCGGTTCAGCGGTTTGGCCGTGAAAGAGCGGCAGACACATGAAAGGCAGACAGACAGAGAGACAGATCAACTTTCACATTTATAATATTATTATATAGATTTCCGAAAGATGAAAATATATCTACATATATATGACATACTATAATCGATTTGTGTCGCAATTATTTATCGATACTAAAACACGTGTAGGCTTAATTGCCTATTTATACACCTACTTGATGCTTGATTATGATAGAAATTGTATCTCAATGTATGTAAGTTACTTGTACATTTCTAATCGTTAAGATTTATGTCTCTAAATTATATTTAAGAAGCTGGAACGTTTGTAGGTACATCCCAATAAAATAAAATCTAATAGCATATAATTTTTGAAAACTCATTCTTATAGTAAGGAAGGCCATATATCGAAATATTTGAACACATTCATAATTTACAAATTCTTGGTATAATATCTTACCCTACATAATGTTTGTGTTATATATATGTTATTAGCTCTGACCCAAGTGGGGGTTAGGGACATGTGTTTGGTACATTTTTCTAAAATAAAAGTAATATATGAGCTACTTTAGGCTATAAACTATCTGTACCATATATAATTTAGAATCGTTTAATATTTTTGGCGTTATTGAGTAACAAATGTCACATCCATTCGAACTTTCACCTTCATAATATTATTTATATACAGTAATAGCTACGCCCCCGACATCATGAGCATTTAAATTTAACAAATAAGTTATAGTTCAGACCGTAGATTTAACTGGGAATTATTAATATTCTATATTAGACAGCTTTTGTGATATTAAGTCGTTGGTAGGAGGCCCAATTTGACAGCGGAGTGTTAGTATGGACGAGAGATTTGCGTGCGGTTTTGGGCAGCATGAGAACATTGCGAGGGATTTGGTATATAATTCTTAAATAAAAGTATTCTGCCGTTAAAATCTGTACAACTGTTCCAGAAGTTAGCCGAAAAAACTAACAGACAGACAAGACTTATAAAAAAAATTATGTATGCGGTATCGGTACAGAGTTGAGATGGCGCAGTGGTTAGAACCCGTGCATGTTAACCGATGATTGCGGGTTCGAACCCAGGCAAGCACCGCTGATTCATGTGCTTAATTTGTCTTTATAATTCATCTCGTTCTCAGCGGTGAAGGAAAACATCGTGGACAAACCTGCATGTGACAAATTTCATAGAAATTCTGCCACATGTGTATTATTATTATGCGTGGTGGAATATGTTCCAAACCTTCTCCTCAAAGGTAGAGGAGGCTTTTAGCCCAGCAGTGGGAATTTACAGGCTGTTGTTGTTGTTTGTTGTATCGGTACATATGTACTGTGCACATATTCATTAGGTAAAAAGCGGTTATTTTAATATTACAAACTCCAATTTTATTATATGTATATAATGATCGGAACAGTGGCCATAAACCATGGTCATACATTTATAAACTTAAACTGCTAATGACTCATGAGCATATATATATAATATGTGAATCCATTACATGACTGACCTGTTTTGTCATTGTCAGTGAGGTAAATACACATATTTATATATGTTTTTTAAATTACTATAAAATCGTTGTTCATCATGATACAATTTATATTAAACACTTCGTACACGTAAAGTACTCATTTTATATAAACTTTAAACGTCTTACTTTATATGTAACGGGTAAATTATAATCCGGTTTATTTTAAAAGGTATGTACCAAAAAACAAACATAACGAGCCTTAATATATCAAATATTTCTAAATAAATACAAGTCTGATGGTAGAAGACTACTTTTCAATCTTGTGGCGTTATAGACACGTTCGATTTTTCATAAAAAAACAAATACTTAAATAGTTGATATATGAGTTCCAAGAACCCAACGCTGATTTCCAATAGTTATAATTCGGTATGGTATGGTATAATTAATAAAGGAATACTTATAGGAATACTTATAAATAAAGGAAGCTGCATGATAGATTTAGGCAGAATTTTATGCCTAATCTGCCTGACACCGAATCCTTCTTAGAAATGCTTTTGACGGTGGATAGGTTTCTAGTCATAGGCATAGTAAAGGTGCACAGGAGAAGAACACAAGAGCAAAAAGTATCTATGGTGGCTATTATCACCTACGGGATGAGATTCTATTCTACTCTACTTTCTACTTTTAATAAATGACTTCGAAATACTTCTTGTGTCAATTCCACTGTCATTTTATGTAAAATTTTCATAGAAATATTATTTTATATCATTTAATTAGATATTTCACAAGACACAATCAGTGCGTTTTACAGCAAATACTTTGCGCGATCGTAAAATTACGAAAATCGTAAAAATCTTTAGGCATGTACGTGTCGACCAATCTCACGGAATGTATCACATGACGCCATTTTGTGTATTTGAATAACACCATTCGGACTGTAACCGAAATCGAACCGTATTAGTAAATGATAAAGCTTAGTTTACCTTCCAACTTTAATGGATTTATTTCGTATTAGATTGTACATCATGTGTGTTACAAGAATGTGAAAAAAGGGATCATGCATTAGGGGCTTCGAACGTGTGTAGGCGGGTTGAGATATACGACATTTTTCGCGAACATTTACTATTGGTGAAGACGTTTGGCGGGCTAGTGTGTGTTATAAAATCTTATATTGCATACACACACATAAACAATTAAATTGCTCGAAAATCATCAAATTGACATTTACTTAAATTGACATTCGAAGCGAAGAAATAAAACCGTTTTTCTTGACCGGCGTTAGCGGCTACAAATATGGACAAAAACTATTTTTTTTTGTGTTTGTTATTTCATGCTCGGTAAAGGGCACATGGTGAGAATACCTTCACGTGTCAGAAGAATACGCACTGTGCAATGAGCACCTCAACGCACCTATATAAAGATAAGGTCGTCCTGCTGTGCTACAATAACTGTTAATTTAAGTTCAACTATTAAATTTGCATTAATATTCTTCTAAATGCGGAGCTTCCATGAGCACTTATAATACTATAATTCATTTATCATGTAATATTTATTTCAACTATAAGTATAAGTAAGCCGATTATAAGAGTAAAACCATTTCATGCTATAATAAAAACCCCAGAGGTATCGAAGTGATTTCATTTCTGAATATTTTCATTTTTTTCATACGCCCATGGATGACATATCATGGCGTACCGTAATGCGAAGACGAGACAAGCTAAAATAATATCTAATGTAATATATTAAGGTACATTTTCCAATGAACGTCATAACAATCCCTCCGCGATTCCATACGATTTCACCAAGTAATGATTTGCTTCGTAATGAGGGAGACGCGCGAATAATATTCTGAGAGAAAAACATTGATATAAAATACTAGATGTGAATATGAAAAGTTGTAGTAGTATTACCATAAATAAAACGATAAACAAACATAACGAGTTAGTTGATACATTATCTAAAGACTGAAGAATTTGTGCAAAATTCTTTTGGAAACATCTATGTTTAATTGGCAAAAGTAATTGCCGGCGTACGGAAAAATACTAGCGTTTTTTTGAATTTGCGACCGTGTTTAGGATACAAGTACTTTATCCAGTAAACAATCGTGGCTCTTGTAAAGATAGTTCATATTGTAAATTTCATAATAGACCACAAATGGATAGAAAAATACCTAATATAGAGTAATCCAAGTAAGCAATAAAAAAACATAGCACTGAACGGTATAATTAAATTGTTTTTTATAATAAAATAATAATAATATTTTACTAAGTCGTCAGATTAACAGTATAACCTTAAGTATTGATTGAATATTAGATTTTTAACTTACTACTATTGAATAAATACGCACTTCGAGTAACATTTCTTTAAATTGTCGCATCCAGGTATAATAAATCCGTGAAGGAAAATGTCGGTCCTTCCGGAGTTTATTATTGCTGTTATTGCTCCCACACGTCAAACAGATTTTTTTTACTTCTATTCGTATACATATTTACGAAACCTAATATACCGTCGGTAATAATAATCACTAAGCAAAGTACTTCAGATTCATATATTTTTAATTTAGTGACGTTAACCGGTAAATATTATAAACCGAAGCTAAATACGAACGAAAGAAGTCATTTTTAATCTGTACCTATTTATAAATATAAACCATTACATATATATCGAATACTTTGTTGTAATGAATCGATCACTAATATATTCAGGTCATCAAGTTATCAACATAGTAGGTAAAGTAACTCGCATTAGAAGAGCAGAAGCATGGCACAGCCACCTACGAGCTGTTTCTCAGAACACGTGGGCCCCGTTCTCCGTAACAAGCGGTGGCAACTTTCATCTCATTATTGTTGGAAACAGTTGCATTACATAAAAAGCTTCAAGCATTGTCGTAAAGACGGTTACATTTTTCATAAAATACTTGTCGAAATTTCTCCCACACGAGGCCCGGAGGCATGACGTAACGAGAACCAGCGTATAGCCTCTCGACTCGAAAGCCACTCGACTAACCCTCTCCTATCCCGTTCTAAAACATAAAAAAGTAAGAGACGCCTATAACACAACTTCGTCATATTTTTCCCTTTACCACCCTCGCCATCTGAAGCGTTCTTTTATATAAAAGAGGTTCTCGAGAAAATAATAACGGGACTCCTCAAAGGCCACCAACTTTCGCTATTTCGTGCTTTGATTTCCGACTTGGCAAAGAATTTACTGAGCCACAAAGGGATTACGCAATATTAAGCAAGGATTTAATTTCCAATTTAATACATTGCTACCTGCTCCGATAATTGTTTACTTGTAAGAGATTTATGGACGATAAAATGTTTTTTTAAGAGCGGTTTCGCGGGCTTTTAAAGGCAAATTGGCTCGAGTCGAAACTCTTAACAAATTACTCGGTTACATGCGAAGCTCTTTATTTTATGACCGTTTAATCGCGAGAAATTTGTTGCTCCAGTATTGTGTTCTTTATTTTTATTTATAATCAACATCGTTGATGAATTATTAATCGCGATATTTTAGAAAGGTATTTATGGCTGATTTTTATCGTTTTCTTTTTTAGTTATAGTAAACAAATAATAAAACGTAGAAAATAATTTCAGTTCACACATTTTATTTTGAATAAATTTACACTAACTAGTGATTCTTTATATATGTCATCCCAAACAAGGTAATGTCGTATACATCAAAACGGCCGTATCTATTCGTTAATTAAATTAAACAGGTATTCTTTCGCAGTTCCAGTAGTTAGCATAAGCATTAAAATAACAAGAATATCTTAAATCTCAAAGCGGTCGGTATTTTAAAAGACACCGGTCTAAATAACATAGAATTAAGAAAAAGTAAAGCGTACAAAATGACCCATCAGAGCGAGCCACAGCCTTGTCATATTCCACATAGCTCGTGTACGCGAAAACATTCGTACGAGCCTCTTTAGACGACAGATTTTATGACGACAAATGATAAAAATACTCAACGTTTCATTGTGAAACTCGAGAACGCTGAATTTTTGTACGCCCTCAGTAATATACCTGTACGTGTACATGTGTATAAAAGGGCGAAGTTATTTGCCTTCGCTTCTCTTCCGTCCATTTCGCCACCTCCTCCCCCCACGGGCTTCCGGTTACCATATTCACCCGCCACCCAACCAACGATTAAGCTAAATTGGACTCTAAAGTAAGACAGCAAAATTCAAATTCAATCGAACGTCGATGTACTATTTTTCTTTAGCCTCCCGGAGCAGTACGTTGACGTCGCCAAAGCGAAGAATCTGAACTTTAGAATAAATAGTAGCACGTCTTAAAACGCATTTTTTATTCGCGAGGCTGTTACGTCGTTATCGAACCGCCGTTGTCCTCCCCCCGCACTGCACGGACTATACGAAAAACATATTTTTCAGATAACGACAATGAGAAAGGAAAATATTCAGATGGGAATTCTCCGATACGGCGCGTCGGGTGCGCCCGCGTGGAAAATATTAAGGGGCGGGCATGTACTAAGCGATATTTTTCGACATGCCTAACTTTTATTGCTAACTCATGATATCGGATACCCGTTTCTCGTACATCAATGTTTACGCATTAAAAACATATTACGGTCCCAATCAGGCGACGGGTTAACGAAAAACTCGGAGAGTCCGAACGTCTAAGTCGTTTAAACTGTTTGAATACCGACTACAAGATTTGCCTCGAAAAAATCGTCCCGACGAATTACAGTGGACTTGAAGTATTCCGAAAATTATTATACGAAGAGCCCGGCAGGGTATTAAGTAACATGATATTAGCATCCCTCGGGCGGAAAGAGACAAGCTCTCGGATTAAATGCTTAATTAGAGTGAGACAGAGCAGCGAGGGGGCGATCTTGTCTAAAGGACATTGGCCTCTAGGGCACGCGACCGTTGATTCGAACTCCTTTTTAATTCTTTTTTATTAATTATACTGCAATCGTATCGACTCCATACTTTGGAAAAGTAACATATTGAATATTAAGATATAAAATCTCTAAATTTTAATACTCAGTTTTCGAGTGTTATTTTATTAATATAATCGTTAAAACAATATTAATTACTAATATTAACTATTGTGTTATGTATCATCACATCACATAACCATAGTACAAATTTGTAGTATTTTTATCATTAAATAAGTACGAAAATGTTTTTTTCGCTGACAAAATTAAATATATATTTTCAAGAAAGAATATTCAAAATATTTGAAAAGTAAGACACTATAATAACATGATTATAGTCAAAGACGCTTAAAATGTAATTTAGTCTAGAAAATATAAATTTATACGAGTCGCGGCAACGATCAAAGCATATCAATCCGGGCACATTTCTTAAACGCCCGGCCTCTGTCTCATTACAGAGCTTTTTCTCAACTACGCGTTTTATTTCCAACTTAATGGGTAGCTCGGTTTCTTTAATGTTAACTTGGCATTGGGGGAAACTCGGAGAAATTGGGTCGGCCTTTGACTTAATTTTTTTAACCAAGGTCGTTTATAATCAATACTGGGGTGCTCTTTTACGCCCAAAGTAATTAGATATTTGGGGTATCGATTTTGGGGTAGGTCGTGGTAAATCAATTGCCACGGTTTGACATTGAATTTTAAACACTTCGAAATGTGATATGATTACTTAAAAATATTTCGAAGTTTAAAAAGTATTTTGTTATTCACGTTAACATTTGCGTATGTCGTTGCTTTCTAAAACCAAGTATGGCTAGTACCTTACTAGTGAGATACCACTTTTATACATCTTGACTTAAAACTCACAAGTGGACGCCATTATTGACTCCACTCGTATAATTTCGTTTATCCCTCAAGCGTGTACGGACAGCAAAAAACCGGTTGTGTGGAAAGGCAAAGGCTCTTACAATATTTGCTTCGGGCGGAATGCGGTAGCTAAGGAGAACGCAAATATATTGTAGGAATGGTCAACACTCACGTCGAGATGTTGAGTTTCAACTTAGGTACCGTTAGAATGAAACGTATTTTTTTAATCAATTAATTTTTGTAATATGTGTTTGATAATGTAATTACATTTAAATATCAAATAAATAATGTAACACGATATAAAATAGGTAGTACATACTTATTAGAATCAAAAAAAGAAATATAAGTTAATATTTCTCTTTTATTAATTAAGGATATAAATAATAGTGAAGACAACATTATTACGGTAAAAATCTTGCTAACAACTCTTGCTAAGTTTTGTCTAATATAAAATTTTCAAAGTTTTCTGCTATCGCTACAACCCGTCACCTTAATTTCTCTCTGATCGTTAAGCAAACAGTTAGATGAGCAAATTATTAATATAATACGTGCTTCAATGCGAGCTACATTTGACGGTTTGTGATGAATCATCTTCATCACCATCACCAATTATACACGGTGTTATATTGTGATGAAACAAATACGCCTGTGCCGTAACGAAATAACAATAGCCGACAATTGGGCACACATACATACACATTAGAAAACAATCTGTTTCTAATACAATTGAAATTATTTTACTTTCCTAGCTATGACATAGTCGAATAATTTCCAATTCACAATTATTTATAAAAATTACAGTTATTTTTTTTTTATTCATGTTATCCAAACAGCTTAAATGGGCACACTGGCTGGTTTTCTTAAGTCTATGTTCTTTATACAAATAGACAAAAAAAAGCAAAATAATCTTCGCTTTATAAATATTTAAACACACGCTCTTCGACCTTCGAAATATGAACTTTATTCTATTATATTTAGAGGTACTGGCAAGTTATAAATACATCTATTTATTTAAGTTTAATTTGTATAAGATCATTTTATGTTAAATATCCTGTTAAACAATTAGGACTAAACGAAACTAATCATTTCTCTAAACTCATTATTGGAAAATATTAATCTTTTTTTTTATATTTTTATTAGTTAAACTTTATGATAAAGTTTTAGTTGTAGTGGCTAATATTGGACAACATCACATACATTACTCTGATCCCAATGTAGCTAAAGCACTTGTGTTATGAAAAATCAGAAGTAACAACGGTACAAATACCCAGACCCAAGACAACATAGAAAACTAATAAATCTCCATCGACTCGAATCGAATTGAACCCGGGACCTCGGAGTGGTATCCATGAAGACCGGTGTACACACTACTCGACCACGGAGGTCGTCGTAGTTAGTGGCTAATATTGTTTTTTTTTTTATTATTTTTACAGCCCTTTTAATAACTGCTTAATAGTAGTCTGTACTAATGAATATGTAAACCGATTCGTAATTTAGTCGCTGTTACTTATAAGACAAACTATTATTTAGGGTCTGCCTTCTTTTGGCGAATCAATATGTAGAGAACACGATTGAATTAAAAGGCAACATGATATTGATTATCCCATCACGTATACCGTTCAGATACGGTAGCTAATCTGCATGGCTATGGTGTCACACCATAAACCATGGTGTACCACGTATTCGATGGCCAGTTGGCAGTGCGAATTCGTGTCGGCATGCTATCCCTGATTAACAATCAACGCGTCTCGCGATGTCTCGTTAAGTTCCGTATGTTTTAATTATACATTTTCTTTTATATAAATACAATGGTCATACTTTGTGGGTTGAAGATTTAATTTGAATTATTATTTTGAACTGTAAATTGAATTTGTTGATCTATATGTCACACACGCACGCACACACACACACACACATACACACACACACACACACACACACACACACACACACACACACACACATTTCGATTGGTTTCGGTGACTAGTTCCTTTGCGCAGTTTCACTCGTTAAACACTGCTACACCGCCATGATCGACTATTCATGATAGATTAATGTTGAAAAGCAAAAAAAATGTAACTATGTCAAAGGATTTTATTGTCGCACTAACTTATTTGAGACAATTCTAGAATACAAGTAAATTCGTTTGACACACAAATGAAAAAAGAACAAAGAACTCTATAGCCAGTAAACATTATTAAAGACCTATTTATCGATAATTCATTTTGTAAGACCCAACGCCTTATGACATTTTTTATATTAGACAGCTCTAATAGTTCATAGTTTTATAGTTACATTTAAATCTATATTAATATTATAAATGCGAAAGCAGCTCTGTCTTTCTATTAGTCTGTCCCTCTTTCACGACCACACGAATCTAATTTGATGAAATATGATGTGAAACAAACTTGAACTTCGAGAAAGGACATATGACATAGGACTTTTATATATATGATAACCAACCGTCGTCGAGTCGAGATGGCCCAGTGGTAAGAACGCGCGCATCTTAACCGATGATTGCGGGTTCAAACCCAGGCATGCACTGCTGATTCATGTGCTTAATGTGTCTTTATAATTCATCTCGTGCTCAGCTGTGAAGGAAAACATCGTGAAGAAACCTGCATGTGACAAATTTCATAGAAATTCTGCCACATGTGTATTCCACCAACCCGCATTGGAACGGCGTGGTGGAATATGTTCCAAACCTTCTCAAAAAGGAGAGTAGGCCTTTAGCCCAGCAGTGGGAATTTATAGGCTGTTGTTGTTGTTGATAACCAATCAATAAAACGCGAGCGAATCGGTAGGCGATAACTAGTATTATATACGACAAGTAGTATTTTCCCTAACTGTTAAAGGCTTAAGAGCGATAAGAGATACTGATAATGGTTCCGTATAGTATTTGAATTTATTATTAAATTATACGCTCTAGCCTAAAATGAATATGTATATTTATTTAACATAATAATTATAATTTACAATTCCTTAGTGTTCGCCAAAATAACAAGAAAAATAACACTTTTATTAATGCAAAGTAACTTTACTAATCAGTCTGCCTGTCTGTCGTTCTTTCACGACCATACGCATGAATCGAACTTGATGAAATATGATGTGAAACAAACTTTAACTTGAAGAGGGGACATAGGCTACTTTTATACATATGATAACCAGCCCTTAAAACGCGAGCTAAGCCGCGCGCGACATATAGTATTGTATATATTACCTTCATTCAATATTCTCGGATTTATAGATTCTGAGATTAACGAGTTCAAACGAACAAACTGTTATCACTAAATATTGACATGCTTTGAAATGTATTTAATTTTAGCAAGTATTCTCTTTCTCTCAAATAACCTGTTTATCTAATATTAGAATTTTATATTATATGCTAAGCTCGTTCTACAATTTGTATTCAACTATTTTTACGACCTTCCTAGCTTTTAACATGTTCAACGGAATAAAAACAGATAAACATGTAACTTCAACACAATCGGAATGTATTAAGTAATACTACGTCCAATGAACATACATAAATTATCCGTAATTATTCCTAAAACATTTTTTTCGGGATTCAAATGAAACACTTATAATTATTTGTTAAAAAAAAATTATTTGAAATATGTTCTAATGTATTAATTACGCTGTTTGTTGGAAATCGACTAGGGCGTCATAAAAAGCTAGTAGGTATTCAAGCAGTTGGATGTACCGAGCCATCGTCCCGTTAATGAGCAGATCTTATTAACATCATTAGTATGCGCCTGTAGCGGATGTTGATGGCTACCAGTTTTTTCCATAACTGGTAAAGGCTTAAGAGCGATAAGAGATACTGATAATGGTTCCGTATAGTATTTTAATTTATACATTATACGCTCTTGCCTAAAATGTGTATGTATATTTATTTAACATAATAATTATAATTCTTAAGTTCTTAATGTTCGCCACAATAACTAGACAAATAACACTTTTATAAATGCGAAAGTAACTTCATCAGTCAGTATGCCTGTCTGTTGCTCTTCCACGAAATTACTGAATCGAATTTGACAAACTTTAGTAAAAAGCATACTTGATATCCAAGACAGGACATGGACATAGGTTGAATGTTTATGCCTAACTGTTGCGCTGTTCAATCATAACTTAAAAAGCCTTTTATGAACTACATGTATTAAATTATACCACTATATGTGTATTAGAGGATGCGGACGTCGTCACCAATTGGCCAATTTTGAGTGCCAGAAATTTTCAATGGAACCTAAAAAAAGGGCATAGCATGTGTCCAAGATGTTCAGCTCAATTGCCATTTCTATTCTCAAGTGGAGCAATTACAAGACTAGTGACGTGCAATTAATTAATAAAGACAATGATTAATTTACACCCAATGTCACTCGGGAATTATGAAGAAAAATATCTCTTTATAATATTACTAAATATAATATACAAGTAAGGCTTCGTAAGGTTGCAATGCTGATACTAAATATAGAAAAGACCGTCTAAATTATCAGTGTTTATTTATTATTTTGTCCACGATTTATATACAAAAACCTTCCTCTCTAATCTCTCTGTCTATTAAAAAAAACTGCATCAAAATCAGTTGTGTAATTTTTAAGATCTAAGCATACATAGACACACAGCGGTAAGCGATTTAGTTTTATAGTACATAATATATATTTATATAAATTATTTTAATGGTTTTCGTTTCCCTGCGGATCTCTAAACACCTAGCTAAATATCCACAAATACCGCAGTTTATAGTTTCTTAATGAAGTGGTACCTTTGTTGGTATAACTGATCTGAACGACCTCAGAACAGAAAATGCTATGGAAACGGTATTTTTAAATTACTTTTGATAATGACAGATAACGATAAATACAATTCAAATATTTAATACAAAGAATTTTCTATACATATGAGTAAAATATTTCCCACGACAAAAGAATATCTAGTATTGTAATATTTTAAATAAAACAGCTGTGATGGCCCAACGCGGGCATCTTAACCAATGATTACAGGTTCGAACTCAGGCAAGCACCACTAAATATTCATGTGCTTAATTGATGTTTATAATCGGTGAAGGCAAAACATCGTGGAGAAACTTGCATGTGTCTAATTTCATAGAAAATCTGCCACATGTGTATTTGACCAACTAGCATTGGAACAGCGTGGTAGAATATGTTCCACGGCTTAACCTCGGAACGGAGAGGCCTTAGGTAGCTAGCTAGCTAGCTAAATTTAAAGACTGTTGTTGTTGTAGTGTTGTTGTTGTAAACAAAATAGTACGTTTAATACAATATAGTGACCAAAAAATAAATGTCGAAAAATAATAGAACGTACACTTTAAACAAATATATAAAAGGCAGACGTAATAATTACAATGAATACTTAAATTTGCCCAATATTTTATTTATAATTCATATCGTGCACGGCGAAGTAAATTATTCTAATGAAACTATTTATATGTGTATAAAATTAAAATGTTAATATAATATAAAATTATATCGTATACACGTGTAAGACCAACCAGTAATAAAGCATTGTGGAATAAACTCCAAACCACCAGGAAAAGCAGTCTATAGTCAAGTGTGCATTTTATAATTACTTTTTATTATTCATATGTTATTATGATTAAAAATAACTTCTCATAATTAATTGACCTATATTAAATCTATAGTAATATTATAAATGTAAAAGTAACTCTGTCTGTCTGTCTAAATTTCATGAAATTAGTGAACTCAGAGGAAGTACATAGGTTACTTTTTTGTCAATCGCATGAAAAGCAACCCCTAAAACGCGAGAGAAGCCACAGGCAATAACAAGACTTGAATAACTCAGTATTAGATAAAACTGAGTTATTCAAGTCTGTTGCCTGCGCAAAACATAATAATTATAAACTCATTTGATGGATAAATGATGAAATTTATATGAAAACGATTTACGAGTTATTTATACTAACCGAACAGTCAAAAGTAATATTTAATTTTTAACAAGCCCTAAGAAATAATTTGTTCGCATATCTTTTAGGTACTTAGAACATTTTACAAATAAACTTCGTAATATCGAAATACACGTAAATTAAACGATAAAATTTCACACAATACATTTTCCACAAAAATATAATTAGAGAAATTTAAACTTTATTCCTTTAGCCGTAAGACCGAGGTACTGAGATTATATTCAAAAGCAATATTCTCTTGCATAAAGTTCCCGTGTCTAGAATCAATTTGTTTGGCGTCAAAGAAAGAATTTCTCATAACCCGGGAGGCAGGGTGTTTATCTCATACACGGGGCTATCTGAAGATAAATAACGGGACAAAGGAGGCTTTAATCTGACGTCAGACTACAACCGACTTTGAAGAAGATGATGCATGAAATATTTTTTTTAAATAATCTTTTCGATGTCAATTCCCGACATACATTACTCGACTAATGTAATATCCTGTATAGAAGGACCAAACATGCGACTCATACTATACAGACTATAGTAGATTTTTAATTCATCTTTATTAGAATTTTTAATTCAAAGATTTTCTGCTTATTGGAAAAAAAAAATTTCAGCCATAATTTAATTTAAAAAACAAACACGCTATGCAAAATATTGTGACCAGGGTTCTATTACCTCTATGAATCGCAAAATTTAAATTTAATAAAAAACAATAGAAAATACCAAGTCTTAGAAAAAAGATACATTTAAGGTTTAAATATTTATTAATTTCACATAGATAGACGATGTGACTACTTATCCAACTGGTAAGTGTCACTATCGCCCATAGACGCCTAGAAATAAATAATAATTACCTCTAACATGGTCAATGCACCACCAACCCTGAGAAGAAAGGTATCATGCTATTGTGCCGTCAGTTGCACTGATTCACTCAACCTTCAAATCAGAACACTACAGTACTAATATTGCTATTTGACACTAAAATATATGACCCTACCCACGTCAGCTTTCCAAAAACCAAAACGGTTTTATATCCAAAAATTATATAATTATATTGTTTGATATAAAACCGCTTTTGTTAAAGAATTAAACAATGTGTACTTACATAAAGGAAAGCGTTTACAAGCTGTTACATGAACTAACTTAATAAAATAACAATTAAATAATTAAACACAAAAAACTGCTGCTAATGTTGTTTGTTTTCATTGATCTTCCGTCGACATCTATTTTGGCTCGGTATGTTTTAAATATCGATAATTAGTAACTATTAATTAAGTCAATTAAACATACCGACGACATAATTGAAGTTTCTACAATTATACCGTTAATAGTATGGCAATAATTTTTAAATAAAACATTTTTCACTGAATATGTAAGCCGATAATAATTTCAACATAAAATATCAAAAATATTTTGTACTGTAATTTGAACGCTACGATAAAAAATTGAAAAGTAATCTAAATTATAAACCTAATGTTATTGAAGGATCTTGAAAAAATACAAGTAACAGTGTTACCAGTGAAAAGGGAAAAATTCAAATTAGCTCAATTGTACCCACTAGCAGATGTAGTGAGCCAACAAGAGATAAAGTGCAAAGAATCCGATATCTGAGGGAAAGAATTTGCAATAACGCAAGCCCCGCCCACCACACGTTACTATTGGCGAATACGTGTTCGGAAAAATGGGTAAAATGGGGGTAACGGTGGAAAGAGTTGGGGGATGCGTGGATAAGATATGTGAGCGTACAAGAATCCTATTGGCAAGTTTCTATATTCTTTCACCTATCGACTGCTGAAATTCATACGAGTTTCCTTATATATTTTTTTTGTAATACCATTTTATATTTATAACTTCAATAAATATGTACTTATGAAAAAATGAAACAAATAAAAATATTACTAACATGAGCGCAATTCGTCGTAAACTTGACAATTGAATCAGATGTATTCCAATTGTAGTCACTCGGGGCAATGACCTCAAATGCAAAAAAACTTAAATTACGTTTTTGTTTGAAGGAAAGAATGACAAATTTATAGTTAAACATTTCACCAGACTTACTAGTAGAATTATTTTGCGTAACATAAACCCATTTAGGTATATAACATAAAACGCAAGCAGTCCTGGCAATTCTTATACATTATCTAGTAAAAAATCTCGACGTTCCTCCCTTGTGCGAGTGAAGGCAATATTGCAAAAGTTTGTGTAAAACTTTTTATTAACGGCCGTCGCACCGTACGTCTTTTGTTCTTACCCGACACTCTTTATTTACATGACAACTGTAAATTCAACACTTTATTGAGCTCCTTGGCTCCTGCAAAAAGTTTAATGTCTAAGAATACTGTGATTCTGTAGAAGTGTATCATAAAAATTGCATTTTATCGTCCTTACTTTTGAATAAGACAATATTTTCTGTATGTTACTGTAATTATTCTTAAGGTCACAATGGCATAGACAAAAGTTAGATTTATTTTATTTCAAATTACATATGTGCATATAATATATTTTATATTGAAGTCAAAGTTAAAATCTTTATTAAATTTATAAAAGTGTTATAAAATAATATAGTGTATTTTTTATTGATAGTCAAAATCTACTACCGATTCTGAACACCAAAAGAAGCGACTAAAGAAAATTTTTATAAATTATACCAAGTCTTGATGAGCTGAGGTATTATAAATACATTTTTATAGCATTGAAATGTAAATAATAAAAAAATATATTAGAGTATATCTGCGTTTGCTGTTGCATATAATAATCATGTATTATTGTATTTCTCTACCTTTTATCACATTCAGCTTTTATGAAATTCACATATAAAAAAGTATTAGTTATCTTTTGTCATAAATACATCTGTCTGTTTGTCATCATTATTCGTTTGTATAATAAAGTGATTAGTAAGTACCTAAATAATACAATACTAAATATCAACTGAATAGTTTATTGGTCGTATTTAAAATGCCTTTTAATGAATACCGAAGTCGATAGAGTTATAAAAGACAAGATCGCATATAACAACAACAACAACAATTACTATTTAAATAAAAATCAATTAATTCTATAAAAGACTTTAGATGTTTCTTATTAAGACTCGAACGATGGAACAAATTATATTGACATTTTGTATTAAGTATTACACAAAAATAAAAAGTTCGGGTAGCAGCTAGTTGTATAATAGAAGAATGGTATTCGAAATAAAAACATACTTCAACAAACTCATCTCTATTCAAAAATACAAACTATTTATATATCATTTCATTTATCAAAAACAATTTTATTCATAAGATTTCTGAATTTATATCTTAATAAATATTATCAGTGACCGACCCTCGTTCCTTTGTGTGATAGCGTGATTTGGGAATATAAGGTATGAAATTCAACAGTTACAAATTGACACAGACAGTTCTTACAATGTATTAAATTATTCGCAATACACATTCTTAACGAGCTACAAAAACGTGATAGTAAGTTAGGATTGTTTTAATTTAATATTCTCGTATTCGTAATAGTTTACATGAAATATGTAAAACGAAGTCTTAACTAACGAATGTTTAATCGAATATGGTTTCTATTTGATAATGAGAAGACAGAATCTAACGTTATTGAAGATATCATAGCTGTATTTTATAGTAACGTATTAAAACAGTTCTTTTTTTATGGTATAGGTTGGCGGACGAGCATATGGGCCACCTGATGATAAGTGGTCACCGTCACCCATAGACAATGACGCTGTAAGAAATATTAACTATTACTTACATCGTCAATGTGCCACCATCCTTGGGAACTAAGATGTTCCCTTGTGCCTGTAGTTACACTGGCTCACTCACTCTTCAAACCGGAACACAACAATACTGAGTACCGTTATTTCGCGGTAGAATAACTGACGAGTGGGTGGTACCTACCCAGACGGGCTTGCACAAAGCCTAAAAAATATCAGCCTCAAAATTAGAAGGATGGAATACTTAATATTAAGATAGCACGGATCATTCGGTTTAGAACGCAGATTCAAATCTGGCCACCAATTAAAAGTAAGAAATGTTTTGAATTATCTAGAGAAGACATGAAAAGTAAACATGATAAATATAATATAACCACCAACCCCCAGTAGCGACGAGCAATACGCTTCAAAACTTTCTCCTTATGACAAACGGCCTTTAGCAAGCAGTAAGACATTGGCGAACTTACTAACTAAAAGTAGAAGTCGCTTTTATATCTAAGATTACTTTTTAAGCAAAATATGCATGCAGCATTATAAGGCTATACTCAAAAACAAATAGTCGAAGAAAAAAACAATTTCTAATAAGGAATTCTTTAAATATCTTTCCCGAGGTATGTCAAAAAAAATCAAAGAAATCCAATAGGTAAAATCGATTTTTATTAATTTAATAAACAGCTCTAGGACACATCTCAATACATCTCTCTGTTTGTGATAATTATTCTTTTGTATAATAAAGTGATTAATAAGTATATATTAATATTATGTCAATAAGTATATATAATATAAATATTAATATAGGTATATTTCATAACTTTAACTAGTTATATATTTATACCTACTTAAAGTTACGAAATTTACGTAGTTGTCGAATAGTGTTTTGTAAGCATGGAAGATTTCTGCAAATGCACTATAAATCCGTAAGCCGTCGATCGAAACGTCTATACTAAAAAGCAAAGCAAGCACATCCACTTAAGTTATTCTAAACAAATATAAACAAAGCAAATCCATTGACCGCCACAGAAAAAGTACATTTATATTCATGGTCGCTTATTTTTCGTGACGTTCAATTTTCATCTCACTCACTCGAATAAGTCTCGCCTATCTTTCGGTTACTCTTATTTAATGTTCAATTTATATACGTAGCTCAGTTATGTACATATATATTATTTCATTTACTTTATATCCTCTGTCTTTTTCTGGCACATCCCCGCTCCCTTTCCGAGGATTTCCAAGCGCCAAATCCTACTTATACGTCTTGGCTCAGCTGAAATGGTTCTTTTCTAACGCGCAACTTAGTCTTGATCGTTTGAGTCGTTTGGATATTATTTATTATTTATAATGAAATTATTTTCTAATTCTATGAATAAGCAAAGCTTCGGACAACATTGTATGTCAAAAACAAAGTTTGTTTTGTAATATGAAGCCGAAAATACTTTGGTACACGTGTTGGCTTCGCGCCAACTATTTTATTTACCGTGTTTCGATCTGTTATGGATCATTAATATTGTTAACTGTTATCATATATGTTGTTAGTAGAACTACCTTAAAAACTACTTTTATCACTATTTCTAGTAAGAGCAAAGACTACCAGATTTCTATGTTTATTATACTTCTATACTAATATTATAAATGTGAAAGTAACTCTGTTTGTCTGTCACTCTTTCACTACCAAACCACTGAACCGAATTTGATGACATTTGGTATGAAGCAAACTTGAACTGCAAGAAAGGACATATGCTTCTTTGATTGCTTAACACATGACAACCAACCCCTAAAACAAAATATTTTCCTTTTAATAAAAATGTATTTATACCGATTCCTTTACTTTTTAGTTAATATTAGAAAATGTCTGCAATTTTTTTTCTTCATTCAGATCCTAGATAACAACCGAAGTAGCCAAGTCTAGTAATTGTGAAACTTAACTGAAGAGTAATTACATTGGGTTCATAGGCGACTAACACCAATTATATGATTAATTTGTGTTTATAATTTATATCTTGGTCAGTAACAAAGGTACCTGAATCCACTATCCTTAATTGTAAGTTCGAAATCTTATCCTATAAGACTAGAAAAATCCAGCACTAACTTATTAAAGGCAGCAGCAAAATTTTAACTTAAAAAAAGTTCGTGTATTGTTTTTATTAAATTACTGAAAAGTATCAAGCCATATTGAATAATGTATAAAAGAAATTCTAGTGAACGCGCTCAGAAAGATATTTCTTTATATTCCTTGACACAATCACTCGGGGGAAATATACGCGAGCTACGGTAGCAGTTTAGTAATATACCGCGATATTGCTCGCTATAAGTACACTATGAGATACCTCGCAAATATATAAAATATTGTATTCGTTATTTCTATGTTAAGATTTATAATCATTGAAAGTTTTTTGTAAATATGTTAAACTAGTGTACACCCAATCGTGGAAATTATCTAATAATTGAAAATTTTAAGAAAATATTCCAATAGGAAGTTGAATGTTTCCAATATTTTACCCTACTCTTATTTATTTTCTTCAATTTATAACATAAGAGCTTTTCAACACGTGAACATCAACATAGAGAAATGACGTCTTAAAAACGTCACGGCGTTTCACAAATAATATTGAAATGTAGAACCTGGATTAATGATAACAAAATTCGAACAGTATTCAACAACTAAACATGAATCTCCTTTAAGAGACAAATATAACATAACAAAAGCTTTACAGCTACATGCAAAAACGGCATATTGTTAATACAATCGCAAAGCGTTAAACGCTCTGATATCATCGCTATATTTTTACACTTTAAAACAATACAATAGACGTGAATGTACTGCTGATTACGAAACTAGATACACTACAGTGGTAAGCTCACGTATACGGCTTATTTGACACTCCACGTGACGGCGGAATTTTAAAAAGTGTTGCCACCATCGGTGAATTTTAATAAGACATTGCAAATAAATTCATTCGACGATTTTACGAACAGATATATTTTAATTGGCCATTTACTTACGCGTGTTATGTCCGAATTCTAAAATCTATTGTATGTTAATTCGTATTAGGACAACTTACATAGCAACAATAAAATATATATTTCGTTAATTTAAGTTTGTGGTTAACAACTAATATACAATTAAATTCAAAGTACTATTGACAATTTAAAAAAAAAACAATCGATCTTTAATTTGGTGAATGTATTTAGTTTTATGGCATTACAAATCATTACGTTTGCCTAAAAAATATTTTGGCATAAGAAATAAATAGAGATGATTTTGAAGAGGCATTTACTTCGAATGTGATCGGTTTTACGATTTTTGCCGATGTTCCTTCAAGTTGTGTCGTATTCTACTTATCTGTAGACTTATTGTCATACCCGCTGGCGATCACAATAGTTATTGTTCTGACAGCTTAAAAACGGTGATCCGCTTAAAAAATAAACAAGTCATACAAATATTTATTGCTTTTGTACTCTTGATATATACGGACAGATAGTAAACTGTCATTTATGTTGCCGTACCTATCGTTTGTCTAGCGCCGCATAAAGCCGAAGATCCCGAGGTTCTAAGTTCAGTCTCGAGTAGGGTAATTTCTTTTTGGTTTGTTGTTTGTTGTTTGTTGGGATATTTACCATGGTTTTTATTTTTGTTCGGTGGAGCTCGATATTTCGATACATTATCAACGAATGTCTTGTTTACGAGCTCCACCGAACAAAAATAAAAACCATGGTAAATATCCCGAAATTAATAACTTTAATAATAAAAATAACCATGCTAATATAACGATTTTCGGTTTGGTTTGGCATTCATTTTTTATGTTAATCTCACGTATTTTTTTACATTTATATTATGTAATAAAGTATTAATAAATGAATAAATTTTTGTGTAGGTATGTTATGTATTGTAGTTACTATGTAGGAAGCTTAAGTAAAATGATAATACGATTTGTAAGCAGTTCGCGAGCTAAATAATGAAGCATGTTGACTGACTACTTAACTCGGTATGGTAATAACTCATTTTTATGCCCGACTAAGGAGCTATAGCATTGACCCGTCTTTTCTCTATGAGATTATGACTTTCGTGGCGTTCACAGCTGTGGGAATACTTTCACGTTTTCTCTAAGCCAATAAATTTATATGGACATGTAATATATTATTATATTAATATGAAAGTATGTAGTCGTTTCTATCTATTAAAGATAATATTGTGTATTTTCGAAAGACAAGTATTTTAAGCATTAAATACATGTTATACGACTTTATTCGATTACAATATTGTATGTCGCTTCACAAACAATATTTACGTTATATTAGATTTTTTATATATTTTGTGTTTATTTTTAAGTGAAAGTTATAAACAATTATGACCATTTTTTATATTTTAATGCAAATTCAACCGCGATCATAAAATTTTTATTTGCCGACGGCGTTGTATGTGTGGTCATGAGCTAAGGGATTATTCCTCATTATTTTACTTAATTAATTAAATATACACCACGGTTTGTATGTTAAATGCGACAACAGTAACTTCATTATAATGACTACAAACGTACGAATACATTTATTCCTAAATAAACCGCAAATGTATACATAATATATGCATTTGTAGCAGTAGGACAATACGTCAATTATTGTTACAGTAATTGACAGCAACATTAATTGAATACGGCCATATACGGTATACACTGATTTGACATATTACCTTAACATTCTAACAAAGAGCTTGAACAACATACTATGGAATTTCTATTTACATTGTCTTGATTTAATGTATATCCCTATTTAAAGGTGTTTAGTTAAGTTTTAAGTAGATGTATTGAATAGAATGAATATTTTTTGAACGATATTTCGAATTTTAAAATTAATTCGCATCCGTTATATTCGATTGCGTGGAGTATTAATGGATTAGTTCACTAAAATCGATATTTATTTAGTTAGACGACAGTTATGAACTCTATATAAAAATAATTTATTTACTATAAGAATAAGACTTTGGATAGTTTTTGATTTATGTAACAGTAGCAGTCGCCCGCGGCCTCGCTCGGAGGGCATTGGTTGTCAAATGAAAAAGTCCTTTCTTGAAGTTCAAGCTTGCTTCATACGAAATTTTATCATTTTCGGTTCATTATTTTCGTAGTGAAAGAGCGACATACAGACAAAGTTACATTCACCTTTATAATATTAATATGTATAAAGATTACTTTAAAAATAATATAAATTTTATTTTTCGCTTACTAATAATAAACTAATTCCACATCGGATTACATAAAAGCCCTTTAATAAAACATAGTCTATTTATAAGGATAACATTTCCAAAGAGCTATTTACATAGTAATTGACTTTGATGTTAGAACCATTCCGAGCTGTTGACCTTTGCATAACAGAAACTGGCCAAAGGCTGTTATGTTGACGAGTCGTCCCGATTCGATCGGACTGTCCCGTTTCTTGTTACGATGTCAAAGGGTCATTAGGTAAATTTGAATCGTTGTCAGCAATAGAAACAACCCAGATATATCTCCATCTTGCTGTCAACGCATTTTTATAATTTACATAATAAATCTTAACCAAAAATTAAAGTTAATAAGAGTGGATAATTACTTCGAAAGTTTAAAAGAATATATTTCTGCCAAATTTTCAACATCTATGCTAACAAGAGACTTTCTTTTGTAATTCTAAATAACTTTGCTATTGTATATTAAGAAAATAAACTTATCGTGGAACACGAATGATAAATATACGTTATTCTATGAAACATAACCTTAAATAGTTATATAACTTATAGAATAAAAATTTCCAAATGGCGTCAATATTCATTATTCAGAATTCTAAAACTATTCTATGAAACATAACCTTAAATAGTTATATAACTTATAGAATAAAAATTTCCAAATGGCGTCAATATTCATTATTCAGAATTCTAAAACTATTCTATGAAACATAACCTTAAATAGTTATATAACTTATAGAATAAAAATTTCAAAATGGCGTCAATATTCATAATAATTCTATTATTCAGAATTCTAAAACAATTGTTTTCAAATGAATTCTGATTTCAAATTCCTTTGCTGAAAAATCTAAATCAACATACATAAGATCATCCCAATAGTCTCTACATTAGTCATACAACATGACGATCCAAAAGTGCTCATAAATACCCATTTGATTAAGGAATATTGATGTTAATAACTTATGGAAGAGATAGGAAGAGATTTATCATTGAAACCTTAGCAAAAAAAACATGAGATAACGAAAGTATAACTTTAATAATAACCATAACCTTTACGACTACGTGGTCATTATTTGTTTACTGCATACTAAATAAATAAATATAAGCCTATCTGCACTAAAATAAAATATTTTATCGGATATAAATTATATAATTAATTATTAAATAGTAATTAAGCATCATGGATAACCATAAACTCTATTATAGAACATTTTATTTGGTCCTTCGAGCCGGATTTAATAATATGGTCAATTAACTCGCCATTTGTTTACTAAAGTAACATATTATGCCCTTTTAAAAACCTTTAATTATCTTAGTTCCAAATATCCTTCTTTGCTTTGAAAATTTGGTGAACTTAGCTTTGCCTAAAATAACTTAACCGCTGACCAAATCCAAGCAACAGGTAACAAAGAATTATTTACTCGGTTAAGCTTCAAAGCGTAAGCTTTTCTAAACATATAAATATCAATTATTATTTATAACATGCTCATTTTGTTATTGAATTATGAAACTCATTATTCAGTAACGAAGATAGACTCAAAATGATATACATACATATAATTATAAATTAATGTTGTCAGACTGATGCCTTGTTTTTTTCCATTATTGATTTGGCTAACGGTAATCAAAAAATGGTTTCGCTTCCAATAGTCTTTCAATTTACTATGTGTTTGATTAACTTTATGATTTGGTGACTGTATGGAATCCTCTCGTAGATATATGTACATATTAGTGAATTTCTTTTTATATCTTATAACTGTGAAATATGTTTTATATTAACTTTATAAGTGATATTATTAAATAAACATCAGAATAGGCCCGTTACAAAATATCTACGTACTACAATTCTGTTGAAATTATAAAGAACGTTGATGGTAGTTGTAAAATAAAAAAACCTTCTTGGAATTGCTAAGCCGACAGTCGTCTGCTGTCTAGTTGATTTCGTTTAGATTGTTTATTTTATTTTATATTAAAATATGATATTTTAATATTTTGTTATTTTTGTATATTCAGTATTATGTATATTATTTACTAATACCAGCAGCTTTTGGCCGTATTTGCCTGTATTGAGTATACGTCCTCTTATGTGCCCCTGGTAACATGTAAGTAATATCATTACGATCGTTTAACAGTTAAGACGTGATAACAAATAGACATATACACATACTCACTTTCACATTCATAATACAAGTTAAAATATTCAAATGTACATAAAACTCTAGAACATTTATTACGTATTCAACTTAATTTATATTTATGAAGCATATTTAATGATTCAATCAATCATTTCATAGGAATATTTACTTAAATATTTTGTAAACTCATTTTAAATATATTTCAAAGAAATACAATTATCATAGCAAAGCGCATTTCCTTTATGGATTGGAGCGAATATTAGTTCTCGTGTTGTGATTGGCCGGAGCCGAGTATTTGACGTAATTTCATCCAATACTGCAATATTTTCTCTTTTATTTCATTCAAATTTCATTTACTTGCAGCGACTGGTTCGGTCTTATTCGATTTAAGCGCAGACTTCTATTGGCAGTTAGTTTTTATTTTAAATTTAAAGTCGAATAAAGGAGACGTCCTTCATCGAAGGGAAAGGCAAAATCTGAAGATACAAATACTTTTTATTTTATTGAAATGAGTAGACAGACTGTCTGCCTAATTATGATCGCGACTGACTATCGACTTGGCGCTGTAATAAACAGAAACAATGCTTTCGTCCTGCGCTGCCAACCTTAGGAACTAAGATGTTATGTCCCTTTTTGCACTAGCTCACTTAACTTTGAAACCGTAACATATAATAATAATAACTGCGTTTAATTTTCGCACAGCTGGGCTTAAGTATCCTCTCCCTTTGAGAAATAGGTTAGGTTACCAAGGAGCAATATTAATACGGTTTGATTCACATTTGGCAGAATTTTG
The DNA here is from genome assembly GCF_905220365.1 of Vanessa cardui. Taxonomy (NCBI): domain Eukaryota; kingdom Metazoa; phylum Arthropoda; class Insecta; order Lepidoptera; family Nymphalidae; genus Vanessa; species Vanessa cardui. Next base: position 10,361,606 of record NC_061138.1, on the reverse strand, counting down.
ATAAATTAGACACATCAAGGTTTCCACACAAAGTTTCATTTCTCCGCGAAGCTCTAAATGGAAACACATATTAGGCACATGAAAATTCATCTTAAAATAAAGCTTGCCTGGATTTGAACCCGCAATCACCGACTAAGATGTACGCGCTCTAACCACTGTGCCATCTCGGCTCTCAATGTAACATAACAATACTTAAGTATTTCTGTTTTTATTAATAGGAGGTTTTATACAGTTTTGTAAAAGAAATTCCCTTATATATATGACTGTCACTATTTTATTAATCCAGCGAGCTTCATAAAAGGAGAATATTAACGATGAAATTTTTTAAATCTTCAGTCGGATGTATTGATTTCAGAATGAACTCTCGTAGCAGAAAAATATGCTTACATCACATAGTCTTTGTCTCCTATTATAAAGAATATAAAAAGCCCACAAGTATGGAGATGGCTTTGAATTATTGATTATAATATTATAATTATATGAATAGAGGGGAAGGTGGGTCGATCATGTCTTTTGTTTTCTTACAAATTATTTGAAAAAGCGTGGGAAACTCTGCGATTGCTGAGGTTCACTCGTTCCTTTAGAACCTTTGAAATTGCAAATAAATTTCGAAAATTTTATTTTGAATAATGAACATTAAAATAAACTAAACGTGTATTCATTGTTTTAGTTAGATTCTTACGTAATAAATATGAAACAGGGGGGACGGGGTCAACCTATTCTTATTTTTTTCTTATAATAGGAATCACAAACTAACGAAAATAGTCTTACATAATAAATGAATAGCTCCAAATATAATATTTGATAGCTGTCTACGTAATCAATTCTTGTGTATTATTTTGCCTGTTGTTACAATGTCTCAACCGTCACTGGAAATACACAAATACAAAGTATTGACACGGAGCGATAGAATAACATAACGCTATAACGGTGATCGAGTAAATACACTTTGAAATAGCAATAACATTGCCTCGCCTAATAATAGTAGAGTAATGACTACTACTCGATTTGTTGGCATAAACCTAAAATATGATAATAACTTATTCAATTTATGACAAATAATAACATTATAAATGCAAAAGTAACTCTGTCTGCCTGTTTCTCTTCTCTTTCACGGCGGCACCACTGATTAAATTTGGATTTGATGAAATTTGGTATTAAACAACTTGAAATATAAGGAAAGACAGGATACTTATTTATGTCTAACATCTAACGACTATACCTTGTGATGCGAGTAAAGTCGCAGGTGACTACTAATACCATATAAAAAACTTGTATACCGTATGAATATACAGACAAAAAGACGAACAAAAGATTTTTTTTGTGCCCTCTATACAAGTGTTAACGTTCAACGATTAACCTTTTCAAAATTCAATGGAACAAGAAATCGTTACAATTATATTACACGATCATGTATAAAAGGTAATAAAGTATATTTTCAAATAACTTCGCAGCCGACGGTCACGAAACGATCCAATTTATTTACACAGTATGATAGTAATATTTATAACTATAATTTAATACAATCAATTATACATTATATTACTTCATAATTGTTGTTATAAATTAAGGTTATTTTATACATGACTATGAATTTACTGTAAATTACAATACTTGGACTTGTTTAATTAATATTACATATCCAAGGACCTCTTTATACAGACCAATTAATTATTTATTTATACACTTTCAACAGTCTCGAAACATTTGTGAAATGTTTAATTATATTTTTATAATATATCTGATCATAATTATGCTTTGTTAATAATTAACGAAACAATAAAAAAAATTCATTGTTCAATTTTTATATAATATCATTTAATATTAAAAAAGCCACTTCCCGCTTAATTTAGCTAAAATCTATTCGGGACTCGATAAAAGGGAAAGCGCTATTTACGGAAGCGAGATGGAAAAACATAATCCACTTATACATCACGGTCGGGTTGTTCTCATACATTTTTACTGTAGAAATTCGGGAATACCCTTAATGCATATTAAGCCGGGTCCAGAGCTATTTGCAATGGTAGCTATCTGTAGGGTTGCCAGATTTGCTCTTATTTTTAGAACTTATTATCATCAGGGATCATTTGTGTTTTGTTACAATCACAAAAAAAAAATGACAATATTATCTAAATTTAATCATTAACATCTTAAGAAAAGAGGACTTAAATGATTGGTTAAAATTTTTAATAATGAAATCGAAATTTCTTTTTCTGTGCTTTCTGACCTTTCAATCCGAAAATACAAAGCAAAGCTTTCTAAATAGTCTCAGACAGCAGCTAAATCACGAACATATCTTCGTTCTAGCCTTGGTTGCCTTGTTATTGACGCGAAGAGAAGAAAGAAAGAAAGAGAACGATGCATAAGAGGAATGAGGAGCAGAGTTGTAGACTGTGATTGTCCATTAAAGCGGAGTGCGTAGGCTGAGCAAATGACAGAAAGAGTACTTCCAAACAACGCAATGGGCTTTTAGTTTTGTTTTTTTTTTTTATATATGTAGTTGATCATGCGTCGCATCCCACTACCAGTAGTTCAGCTTCTCTGCCCCGCTATCCTAATTAAAATTTTATGCTATTCGATTAGTCCCAATTTGCACTCTTTTCTCCGCACTGGTGGACATAATTACCATCAATGATAGAGCACAATGGCTTTTTAATTAATATATGAAGGTGATATAAAATTATTCTTTACCTCTTTTTAGAAAAGACAGAAAGACAGTTTCATAAATGTAGAAATTACATGGTATACTGGCACATAAACTGAAAATAGTGATATTCTATTAAAAATAGCTTCTAGTATGTGAGTTTCGAGATTATTCTTACAGAATGGGTCTATTGATATACATACATACATACTACAAAGTATAGATATATGATGGTGGAATGGTAAGGAAGATGTGTAAAGTATCTTAGACGATGCGACCCCTAACATTAGCAAGACAATATGACCGAAAAGTTTCGATACGTTCCCAATTTATCCAGACGTTTGGCAACCTTATTTGGTATTGGTATTGAAATGAAATTTTCCGGTATGTGGGTTTAAGGGATAACGAAGGTCCCGTATACTTTTGAGAATTTGACCCTACCGAGTTTGCCGCGGGATTATTGTTTTGAGTACATTTTTATTTATTACGAGTAAGATTTTATATCTTTATGAGAGGGTTCATTTATATTACTGTTTAACAGATACGACATTCATAACATTTTGCTTTGTATATATAAAGCACAATTTTAAGTCTTTTAAGTAATCATATTATCTACTAAGAAATACAATATTTATGCCATTTATTTGGCTATTTATTCTTAAGCTGATATAGCTCAATGTAAATCTTAACGAAAAACTTGACAGTTTTATTCCAGGATACAAATACTACAGAATTTTCATGTGCTTCATTTACGTTTATAATTCATCTCGAGTACGGCGATGAAAGAAAATACTTGAATCCACAAAAATACTTTGTAGCTAAGTGGTATTTTAGTAAGTAAATCTTTCATGTCAAATATACATAGAAGAAGCTTTAGGTCAGCAATGGAGCATGTACGAATATTCTTTTAGAATATTTTTTTTTTTAAACTGTAACGATCATCGTTTTGTTCGGCAGAAGCAAATTTTACTAGTTAGAATAAGGTAATGTTTATTGAAATACTATTTAGTTGCTTTTTTGTAGCATATTTTAGTGGTCGCGAAAATGGGCTGCCTGATGGTCATAATGGCCATAAACATTATCGCCGTAGTAAGTTGTAAGCATTTCTCACATAGCCAATGATACCTACCTCAGACACTGATATGATATACCCCTTGTGGCCGTACTTATACTGACTCACTAACCCTTCAAACTGAAACACAGCAATACTAAGTATTGGTGCTGGGCGGTAGAATATTTTAAGGCTGTGAGTTACCTACCCAAATTGACTCAAGCACACTAAATGGAATACTACGCAGAAAATATAAATCCCTAGTCAGGTCAATGAAACAAGTGAATCCGTCGATCCTGAGTCAACATTTTCTCCGGTCGTTTTGATGTTTCGTCAGATTATGAAAATGAGGAAATATGGGGTGTAGCTGAATTTGTAAACCGAATTTGAAAACCCTACCCTGAATACGAGATATCCTAGATTCCTTAAAGATAGCCTAGAAAGTCTATTGAAGTGTCGGGAATATGATAAGCATACCAAGTTTATCGAAATGTTGCTGACATAGATTACACACTTAACCTTATTTGCAATACATATGTATAAACATGTTGGTCGATACAACTTCAGTATATTAATACATAAAACATATAAATTCACCTTGACTTCTTTTAAAGCTTTATAATATATATACATTATAAGGAGGTACATTTTGTTTTATTTTTTGGTTGTAGACCCGCCGGAACTAAAATCCAGTTTGAAAAAAAAACGTTTGCCGGTGCTATATATTTGTTAGTGCTGATTAAATGACATATATGTTAGTTCTGACGAATTGAACCAGTGCAAAAACGGGACGGGTCACTTATAGTTATAATAATGTACAACATAACAAGTAATAATATGTATTATGACATGTTCAATGGTCATAACTTTTAGCTCTCTTCAGCGTACTGTATCCTATATAAAAGTACAAAAAGTAATGAAAGTTTCACTACCAAGTAACAGTGGACAGTGCTTGAAGCTACCTGAATAATCGTCATAAATACGTTCAAACGCGGACGAATCTGCGAAGGGAAACTTGTTGTTTATTTATAAGTACACAACTAAAATATTAAACTTTACAACTCAGAAAGAACTTTCATATATTGCAAAGTATTGTTTGACTGGTCTCATGTAGTTGATAAAGTACATAATTCAAATCAAATCAAAGTATTATTTATTAAAGAGGGCTCAAAAATCACTTTTGAGTACATTCCAATCGTCATGTACAGTATTGAAATAAATTTAAAACTTCCACTGATTCGAAGTAGATTCTATTGAAAACAACCGCCAAGAAACTCAGTAACTACAGTATATAAGAATGTATATCAATATAGTACAATATATGTATGATACATAAATTGTACTATATTGATATATGCCATAATATGCCGGCATATCAACAAATAATAGGTCCACGCTTCTTTGTCATGAATTAATCTTGTATTAAGTAATATGCATTACTAAAAAAGTAATGTAATGTGCTAAATTGAGTCGTCAGTTCAAAATGCCAAGTTAATTAATAATAAGGGCATGTTAATAAAACAACAAAAATATTAATTAGTATATGTGATTTGACTATTCATTGTCCACTAATAACAGATATATACAGATATATAATACTGAGAAGGATATAATAACAGATATGTGTTATTAGTAGTATTAGTAGTAGTATTCCTCAGTTCTGTCTATCATATCAAATTTGATATCAAAGGTGATGACAGATGAATGTATTCCTTGTTTTATTAAAATAAATGATAGCAATATATAATATGTAGCATGAAGTATAATCATAATATAAATACAATCAACAACAAACCTTAATCAAACGTTTCGTAACTGGAACCATTTATTTGGAACTATTCTCAGTTCTGTTCCCAGCTTCCAATGCCACATGACGTCACAGCCAACAACAAACACGTCACGACGCCATATTGCACTTCAAACAACACTAACTTCTGTCGAGTTTGCAAATACCTTAAAAGACGGCACTTCTTTCTTTAATTACTTCTTCACTTTGTATTGTAATTAAACCGCAGAGCCTAAGCCAACAGTCTGTTCGCAACAGCACCCCAGTCAGCACTGGTGGGCTAAATGAGAAAGATTTCTCCTATTTCTTCCCATTCGAGAGAGAATATAAAACTCTTTTTCGCCTTTTTTTACTTCCAACTTCGTCTTAATATGCCACCCGCTCGGACCTTGGACTACAGAGCGAAATATCGAATAGAGCTGCCATTATAAAATGACGATTTTTATAGTTAAATATAATAAAAACGTATCAACAGAGATCAAAGTAAATCTTTCTTTTCATTAAACCAATTAATACTTACGTATTTCAGAAAATAATTTTAATACTATCGTCAAAAAAGCTTGTATACAAAAACAATAAATGGTTCTATGGAAGTTAATCAACTCAAAAATTTCGTTTATTATGTTATCATAGTTATCTAACATTAAATTTCTTCAATACACTTGTTTCTTGAAGTTTCTATACGTGTTTGAGCCTCCAAAAGATTCGTAGATCTGCAGAACAGGGTGGTTTCGTTAATCGCGGCCGCCCCCGGTCTTCGTTAGTCTAGAATTAATTCGTTGATAAGACGCCGCGCCTCCCGGCATTGCTGTCTCGGGGACGCAGGGTTGTCGCAGTGGAAAATTATGAAAAATGAGACGATCAGGACACGGTTCGTGAATTTAACAAAATCTTATCTAAAAAAGAGATTGCGAGTCGCTAAAGTAAATTGTAACCTTCAGGAAAATTATGTAGCTTGTATGAAGGAAAATTAATGTGTTTTAACATTGAAGATATTTACATGATGATGTTAACATTTCAAAATTTATTTTGTGTTAATGTTGAGGTTTAGCCACTGAGTTTTTGTTAACTTAATTTTAAGTTATTTTTTTTTTCAATTTTAATGGTAATGGAAAACAAGACGAGAAAGGCGTACCGCGTCATTCTTCATGAATTATCTTAGCAAAATAACAATGTAAGTAAAAAAACTTAATTCTCTCTTGAGGAGATGCTTGCGATATGAAGCTATTGTCAAGTAGATTTACATATAAATACAGAATAGTAACTAAACGACAAAGTATTTTAAAACGAGCATCACTTGAATATCTGTATTAGTTTTTGAGTAATGCTTAATTAATATTCAAAATGGTATGGATTTTATTTAAATTAAATTTAAGATTTTTTTATTTTTTATAGCCCTATACGATTTTCAGCATCCTTCACACCCCTGAAAACCAAGAACAAATTAAAAAGACGACCACAGGATAGCCCGAGGGATGGGGAGAAATTACCCCCCACTGACCCTCTTTAATGAACATTGCACTCTATCGCCGTCTCTTTTTCACGTACCTATTAACCTCTTGAGAGGGACTGGCGTCCTTTTCTACATTGAATATTTTCCATAATACCTTATTTTTGTTAAGATTGCACTTTTGATACGAATATAAACATAGCTAGCAATATTGTCCAAAGAGTTTTTAACACAATCTCTGTTTAAATTAAACTTTTCTCAAATGAAATTGTTCATTCGTCATAACTAATGTTTTAAATGCATAATAATTAATATATACTATTTGAATTAATTTATTTAGTTAATTTTTGAATAAATATCATCGAGAATAATACCGCTGTCGTTTGTGAAGGCTATAGTTAATTGTTTGAATACTTAAAACAAATACACACATCATATCAATAGTTTGGTAAGGCAAGGCACAAGGAACATGCCTTAGATCCTATGAGTAGTGACATAGTTTTTTATAAGAAGTGATTTATACTTGGAGGCGACCATTAGAAAACTCATTAATATTCTCTTTTTAAATTTTGTATGTACATTGAAATGATAAAGAGTCTACATTCACTGTCATACATGACAATTCCTAAACTTTAACCGTTTATGGAACGCAACGGAAGCTCCTGTATAATTCGCCCCCGATTTTGCAACATTTTTCAATAGATACTCTTGTTATTCATATCGTGACGATATATAGAGTAGTCTAGATTTTTCATACCAATAGTACTTCTGGTCAGATTTGAAAAACTCTTTACTAAGATTAGCACCTTCAAACACACAAAAAAAATCTGTAGCTTTATAATATTAATATAGATATACAAATGATAAAAATCTTATCTTACAGAAATTTTCTAAAGAAGTTTAGCGTTTTAAATATACATGTGGTAAACTGCACGTAAGATAACAGTATTACCTCCTTGCATCAAATTTATATTTTTGTTTAAAGAAAAAAATAGTTCTACTCTCACCATTTGTGATAATAACACTTACAAGACCGTAGCGGTCATTTAAGTTTCTTTTGCTATAGATAATATTTTATTTCGTCAAAAAAACACCTGTATTAGAAACCTTCCCCAAATTCCTAAGAAAAACAAAAATATTCGTAACAATAAAATCGTAACTAAACTATGATACCTTGTTTTAATAACAAAGAACATTTATACATTTTATCTTCCAAAACATATATAGAAAAATCTCTACCTGAACGTAGGTACGTAATTTTCTATGTTCATATATGGTTCCACGGATTCTTCACTTTGTCTTATAGCATGAACTTACCTTAACTTTAATATACATAATAAAAAAATAGAATAAATTATTTGATTTAATAATGAACCTGGAACACTACGTTTCTCAACAATCGCTTGTAACATTTGCCAGTGGAATCGTTTCTATTTCGCCGTTACAAGGCAAGGTCGTTAGTTCATGGGGCACATGTCACGGCCTGTCTCGTCCGGACCCAGAGGGCGCTTTTGATTGATGGACGGTAATGATGGAATATTTACAATGAACAGATTTATATGTACATTTTAGACTATTCTAGAATTTCGAATGATTTCCAGTCAAACTTGATTACATGTAACTATACTATCAAGTTTGACTTTTGAGTTTTCACGCAACGACGCTTATCTATTATTTATGGTTTATCTTAAATATCTTGTAAATATCTTAGGTGTGAATTAAGAAAAATAAATGGTGAAAATCTGTTTTGACCTTTCAATACAATTACTAAAAGCTAATAGTAGGGCGGAATGATGTGTTGACAACTTTAGAAAAATAATTTAGTCCGATATACTTAAATATAAAATAGGTAACCTGTCTATCTGCCTGTTTTAAATAAGTTATGTCCTGTAGATTAATATATCCGCTGACTTAATATACATGACAGCTTCGAAGACCTGGAAAGAGGTGATTTGTAATAAAAGCGTATGTGGCAAGACCCTTCACATTCCGCCGTCACAATATAAAGCAATGTTGCTTAACAGTAGAATGTCTAATGACCGGGTTGTAGTTAAATAATCAGCAGCCTAATTGTCCGACACATTCGCAATCAAAATTCACAAAGTATTCAATCTAACACTTGAAACTGATCCTTAAAAATCATACAGTTCGTAGATGAGATATTTTCGTTTAAATCATAATATTAAAGAGTTATGTAAGATAGATTGATATGACGATTTGAAGTGTCACTACAACAATCTGTGCTATTAGTGAAGTGGTTTGGTCAAGAGTTGATATAGCCCAGTGGTTAGAACGCGTGCATCTTAACCGATGATTGCGGGTTCAAACCCAGGCAGGCACCACTACCTTTATGTGCTTAATTTGTGTTTATAATTCATCTCGAGCTCGGCGGTGAAGGAAAACATCGTGAGGAAACCTGCATGTGTCTAATTTCATTGAAATTCTGCCACTTGTGCATTCCACCAACCCGCATTGGAACAGCGTGGTGGAATATATTACAAGCCCTCTCCTTAATGGAAGAGGAGGCCTTATCCCAGCAGTGGGAAATTCACAGGCTGTTACTTTGGTCAATGCTTATGATATTATACCTGTAGTAATATGTACAATAATAAAAATGAAATTGTTTTTTTTATGGAATAGTTTGGCGGACTAACTATCCCTTGTACCTGTAGTTACACTGGCTCACTCACCCTTCAAACCGGAACGCAACAATACTGCATACTGTTGTTTAGCGATAGAATATCTGATGAGTGGGTGGTACCTACCAAGGCGGGCTTGCACAAAGCCACCTATGTACCACCAAGTATGTTCCTTGATAAGCATATCACTTGAGAGCAGCTGAAGTGCTTTGTTAATTTCTTTTTTTTTTATAATATTTTTTAGCCGAATTCGATATATGGTAGGAAAAGTAAAATTTGTAAAAGTTACCCATAAAATGATCTATGTAGTCTTAGTTTTAGTATTATTAGCCTTGATGGTTTCACTAACTATTAATAAAGGAATACATTGACTACTAAAACTGTCAGACTAATTCTTCAAACAAAAAATTACTGACAATAGGCTATTTGACTGGTTTTTAAAATCCATTTTATATTATTTAGTAGAAGTTAAGGGACCCAGTAAAAGTTGTTTTTTTTTTATTTTAGTATTTGCCGAAAAATTTCATATTAAAAATTCCATATTTAAATAACGATACTTGGACAATATGGCGCTGCAATGGGGTCGGTGACGTCACTTTGCTGTATTTTAATCTGTGGTACATATTGTAGAAAAGCAAGGTTTACAAGAAAGTGACTTCATCATAATCCCGGCCAATTGCCAACGTTTTGTGGCACGTGACGTTTGAAAAAAAGCATTTTTATTTATTGATTTTTGAATAAATTAAGTATTATTTTCAAGTTTCGTTAGTAAATAACCATTTTTAAACTCATAATATACACTGATTACAATAATTCACGATTTATTTTTCGCATTGTCAAATAGCCTATTGATAACTTATAGCTTGAATAGAAACGTAGCCACGTATTGAAATAATTCATTAAGCAGCTAACAGATAGCTATATAAAACACCGTTGTAATTATGTCAGTTCCGAATATACAATTACCTCCCTGCAGTAATTGTTGGAGAGCGTTCACACTGTCGCTAAAAAATTAACACTAATTACGGGGAAATCGTATTAAAACTAATTACACTAAAGAACTGTTTACAATACGTGTTAAAATTTTAATCGTTCTGTGGTGAAGCTAGTTCATTATCCTTTTTGTTTTAATAATAATTGCTTTATTGGTAAAAGAGTGAGTAATTTAAAAATTGACTTACTAACGCGTATGTGTACTTGCGGTTTTTATTTGAAACTATTATTTTTTGAAGTGGTTTGTATAAGAATATTATCGAATAAATAAACGTGATTAATCATTTGGTTTCATTATTTTTATAAGTAAAATAACATTAGACATTTTTTTTTGCAATCAACTGTTTTTATTTCCTTGCACCTGGACCCAGTCGACCACAACATTATCAGGTTATGTACCAGAATCATCATCACTGCTTCTTCTTCTAGGTCTACTTTTCTGCATTATGTCAACTCATTGCGCACAATAAAAATAAACTTTATTCAAGTAGGCTTTTACAAGCACTTTTTAATCGTCATTTTACAATTAAGTGAAGCTAACAATCGGGATGAGAGTCATCCAAGTAGTAAACTAAAGTCGGTTTTAAAGTATACGAGTGATGTCGTATATGTACAGTTAATGAGCCGTGTTGCAGAGGCAAGCAAAATAGAAGACTTAGGCGAAGACCTGGACGACATTCTCATCTTCTGATATTAGCTGCTACGTACCGCTAAAATATTCTTTAAAGATATTTTTTATGGTAGTTTCATAAAGTCCTAATAAAGATAATATTATTATAAATTATAGAAACAATGCTCATAACAAAATATTAAAACATCAAAAATCCTTCAAACATAGTTAGTCCAAAGCTCAGATCAGTAATAATCACAGGCAAGAAAATAATTATCTACAATAAATGCTTAATTTAATTCAGATATCTCTTATTATTTTATATTTATTATGCTTTTCCTCATAGCATGTTTTACCGTTTTTTCTTTGTTTTATCTTCTTTTGCTTTTACTGTTCGAATAATGTATTTTTCTATTTTTTTTTAAAAATAGAAGAATCTTTCCTATTGTAAAAGATACGCCACGATACAGTCTCATTAAAATCTATTTGATATTTTATGATTTGTACGAGGCTTCGTATAAGTATTATTAAAGTTTTAAAAAACGTTTAATAAAATGTGTGATATATTGTTGTGTTATTAAGTCATTGTGTACTGAACTTTATGTACTACATACGACTTACCTGACTTGTAGAGGCGATGAAACGAGTATCTCTATTACAGTTTCTTTAATAATTAACTTCAAGAATAATTGAATCATTTCATTACGGTCTGTGCACTTCGCCATTTTTTTTTATATTTTAGGGGTCCCTACTTAAACAGAAAAAACGAATTCATTATTAGATCATTCTCGTGTCTATCTCGTCTTAGTTGTCTGTCCGTTACAGCAATTTATCTCAGTGACAGCTTGACATAGAAACATGAAATGTTATTATTGTGCGTCAACCCACATACACAGATGTCATAAAAATGAATAATGTTCCATTTCTAAAGTTACACACGCTTGAAAAAATCATGTAGAGATTTATTAGGCAATTTTAAGCAGAACCCTTATTGCCTTAGCCTGACTCACACATAGCTTATTTTATTTTTATTTTATTTATTACTTCCGATAATTGAATGATAGTGAGGGTATTAAAACCTATGTTTCAGAGATTAATATAGCAGTTTATATCGTAATTATATTGTAATCTTTGGCAGAATAACTACAGGCCCGAGGCGTGTTTTTCTACGAGTAATATGTTTATAGTTCGTCGAACTTAAGTAGCCCATATTAAAAAAAAATAAAGAAATTATCAAGTGCACATGCTTTGTCAATATCGTTACTTTTCTGTGCTACGCTTTTTAATTTCACGGTTTGATATCGGAAATTATATATCAGTTTAATTACGGTCATTTTTTAAATGTGTACATTATTATAAAATAATATTAATAGTAGTTGATTAAAAAGCAGTCAGTATTAACACATTTGTTATGAAAACCATTTTATAATTACATCTTTAACTAGCAGACCTGATCACCTATTGCCGTGACTACATTATACGTTGACAAAATACGCTTCAGTTTTATTTTATGGGCGATAATAAAAACGCAATCATCTCATACATTGAAAAATTGTAGATATCATAAATTTTAGCTCTACCCTTTGAAGAACGATCTCAGTGGCGTGCAATTGGAGAGGCCTCTGTCCAGCAGTAGACGAACATGGGCTGTTGATGATAATGATGATAATCTTATGTAGCGTGTACAGGGGGTCGTTTCGAATGACAATTATAAGAGGTCATACAAAAAAACGTATTGCAGTCACACTACTGCCAAACTCAATAATGTCAAATTTGTGTTTTAATGCCTTAATATCAATAGATTCCTTCCCAATAGTGCTGGTGACTTCAATACTTTTCATGCAACTCCTCAGTACCCCTTAATAAGATATAGTCATAACCTAAGTTATACTCATTTTTACACGCGACTTTGTTTTGATAAAATGTAGCTTATATCACTTTTTGACACGCGAATCAGATATAGAGTATCTGTCAATCAACGCCAGAAATATGACAAAATCAAAAACAAATAAACACACTTTCGTATTCATTATTATACATTTGTAGGTATAGTACGACACAACTTAGATGTAGCATCGGCAAAATTCGTAAAAGCGATCAAATGCGAATTAAGTACGCTATCTCAAATTATCAATATTTATTTCTTATGTGAATATGATCTTTACACAAACGTAATAACTTGTAATATCATATGACCAAAATTCGTCAATTTGACACGTCGATATGGTTGAACTTACGCGAGAATCTATAGCGACGAATAGCGTCGAATGGCGCGATAGGGAGCTGTTTCTATTGGTTGTGTGAATCGACAGTAAGCGGTTTCATTGCATTTTCCGATGCTACATCTAAGTTGTGTCGTACTATATATTTCTAGACCAAGAATCGAAGTCACGCTACTATAGCTCGAAGTTTCCCAACAAATATTTACATCGGCAAAACGAATTTACCGAAGCATAGATACGTGTCGATAGGGCGTGCCTTAAGTTTAACGGTGATCAATTTATTATAGGGAGTATAACGACGGCGGAGATGTTCGCGGATGGACCTCCGCGAAGCACGATAAACCAGGGATGGAATCAGCTTGCTTCGTGTTATTTATTATCATCTCAGCTGACTTCACTTGGATACATCCAGGACAGACGCGAACACATATTGGACATTTTCATTATATCACATCCAGGCCCAACATAATTGCATAGCCATTTATACATTTAGTACCTAATATTAATAACATCTATATTAATATGCTTAACCAATAATAATCTTGAAAGTAATTTAAGTTTATGATTGTAATAAGCAACTTTAGAGTGTAGCCTCGCACATTTTCTTCAGAAGAGAAAAAGCCTTATCGAGACATTGATATATTGTTACTTTTACTAAAATAAATACTTTTAATAAAAAATCCAATAAATCAAAACCGTGCTATAGATAATATGTACATACGAATGTAACAAATTTAATAACCATAACATTAAAACAATCGCATATTTCTCATAAGACACAAATAAGTATAATTCACAGGTCAATAATAAAAATATAAGCGCCGCCGCCGTCCCTGCGTGATCTTTATCATCGAGAAAAAAAAAAAAAAGACTTCGTAAAATAATTTGCGAAGGTATTATAATAATTTATAGCTTCATCGGAATCGATTACTCGCACCAACACATACGTAAATATTAAAATTTCACGTTGAAATCACCAGGTTATGAGCTCACGTAGCTCCGAGATTCTTAAGAGTTAATTTACGGCAAAATAATTGAGAGAGCCGAGTGAATTACCCACTTATATCAACATCGGCTATAAAATTACAGAATAAGATTGCGAGAAAAAAAAATCTTATTGTGATGCGCACGAAATTACAAGAGGGCATTAATAACGTGCATATTTTTTTTATTATTATTTTTAATGGTTTATATGTTTACAAGGGTTAACAATTTCATTTCATTTTCATTCATCGATATCATGGTTCGTTTTGAATTTATTTTGAAGATCATAATAGCGGACGAGTTTGATGGGTAAGGAAATGTAAACCGCTGTAATAAGCCTCCTCTCTAATATGCATGTTGGTGAAATGTATGGAATGCCGATATTGTGCTTTCTAGATGTACAGTCAGAGTAAGTAAATCTTTGTCACTTTTCAAATTCTTTCTTTTATCAAGTCTTAAACTCTTAGTACCTTTAGAAACTAAAGGTACTAAGTCCATATTTCATATTTAAATTATATATGATATCTTCTACTGAATTGTCAAAATATGTCTGTCATTGTCATAAATGCTCGATTGGTAGAGCAGATTATCGCTTATACTGGCACACGAAAATAGATCTTAAGATGACGAACCTTTTCTTACCCCGACTGTACCGTACTGCCCCTTGTTAACAGATGTATACACTATACTATCACTGCGAGCATGACTTCATCTGCGAGAATTTATAAACATACCGATGTATGTATGTTGTATCGGTGTCATACACAGCTTAAGATGTTGTTTTACAATTTATGACCATATTAATTTATCTTGGTGTGATGAAGACACTTTGATGATGTTGATTCGATTCAGATGATGAAATAAATATGATGTTACATTTAAAATGAAAATTTGTAAAATTATCACGCGTCTTCCTTAAGAAATCAAGGTTGCGTAACCTTCTTAAATCTACTTAAATTATGTATAGTATCTTTGGGAAAAGATATATTCCTCTCTAAGAGAGACCAGACAATCTTTTTTTCTCCATAATGCCCTAAGTTTAAATAAACAATGCGACATCACTTCTAGTAATGAGAATAATAAGGGAGTATTCATTTTAATTAACAAACAAGCGAATCATTAGACGACTAAAACTATTAAATATAGTTTTATTATAAAATGTACAAAACGTTGAAATGTTATTTCCACATAATTCGACTAAGAATAAATATCACCTTTTGTCGTAACCTTAAATACCTTTAAAGTATACAAAGATATAATAATTTATTACAAGTAGAGAAGACCCAGGGTCGTTAGTACCAAGTAAAGTTGTCAGTACATAATTTATATCTTTTACTGTGGAGTATTATAATACTGACCCACAAAACAGTCGCATAACTCCAGTGTCCTATGTGATTTAGGACCCAATAGAATATAATATTCCATTGTTTAAGTCACAGAACACCGATTACGTAGAAGACCAACACCCAAAGTGTAACTATTTGTCCATTATTATTTCAAGAGTAAAGTGATGGGAGTGTATCAGATCAGCAATGGGCATTGAGCACATGAGCACGTATTCTCATTTTGCTTACACTGAAATGTGAAAATCAAATCTCACCATCACTCACTATCGTCAATAGTGCTAATCCGCTAGTTGGCGCTCACGTAATCAACATCAGCTCCGTAATAAATTAAATTTAAAAACATAAAAATTAAGATTTGATAATCATATCCCGTGTTAATAGAGAACTCATAATACGACTTCAAAGTGACAACGTTTGTGGACCTTATTAAAGTGTAAAACTGAATTAATCAACAATATCAGTGGAGTGAGGAACAAATACACAAAACAAGCTGTCTATTTTTCGTAATAAAAACCATCAACTTTACTGTGCTAGTGCTACATTCGTATTTTGTGCTTAAGGAATTCACCAAATTCAAACAAGAAAAATCACTGGTACATATAAAGTTATCAAACACAAGATAATAAAAGGATAAACACAGTGAGTCAATTTTATAATTATAGTGAACGGGTAGAAAACAAATAAAATCACCGGGTCTACAAATTCATTGTTAACTTTTACATATGACACCATATTTTCACAACTATAACTAATTACAACGGTGGCGCAATCTGCAAACTACAGAGTTGAACACCAGTAGACTAGGGTTCAATCCCAAGCCAACTCTTGAAAAAAATATTTTATTCTGCACAAAATTAAGTTATAATTTGAAGTATGGAATGCAAAGGATGTAAACAAATGCATTTAGAACGAAATAAATTTATCATTTGTAAATTGTGTAAAGATAAATATCATTACAAGTGCCTGAACATATCTGATGAGCAATTCAAACGCCTCACTGCAGAATTTCGAGCTTCATGGATCTGTCCAGCGTGTACAAACATAACACGCAGAAACAGAGGAAATATTAATACTCCCGTTCGTTACAATCAAATTCCTACGGTTGAAGATTCACTTGATATGTCGTGTGATTATACCGAAGTTGGCAACGTCATACCGAGCGAAAGTCAAACAACACACTTAAACAACAATAACGTAATCACTATGGACAAAATAAGTGAGTTGCTTGATCAAAAGCTGAACACCACACTACAAGCACATATGAACAATCTTCGTTTGACACTACGAGAAGATATAAAAACTCTAGTGCGTGCCGAAATGGATGCAGCAATACAAAATTTAAAAGACGAATTCTCTTCAACTACTGATTTCATCTGCGCTGAACATGAAAATTTAAAAAAAGAAGTTGACATTAAAACAAAACTTATTTCTAGTTTGGAGACTGAGAACTCACGGTTACGTTACGACGTGCAGAAGATCAACAATCGTATATGTATGCTTGAAAAAAGTTCCCGTAACCATAACATCGAGATACAAGCCGTGCCGGAGTCGCGTAATGAAAACGTCATGGATCTGTTTAAAAGATTATGTGAAATCATTAATGTACCCCTCGATCCCATACAAATTCACGCATGCCGCCGTGTCGCCAAATTAAATCCATCCTCATCTCGACCGCGTAATATTCTAGTTACCTTGAGCTCTCCTTACATAAGAGACACCATTCTATCAGCTGTATACAGATACAATAAAAGCCATCCAAAAGAAACATTAAACTCGAGCCTTATAGGAGTTACTGGCGAGTCAAGAAAAATCTATGTAACGGAACACCTATCCCCAGAATGTAAAATGATTTACGCCTCCGCACGGAAAGTCTCTAAAGAGAAACAATATAGATATGTCTGGGTCAAGTATGGAAACGTCTATATGCGCAAAAATGAATCGTCATCTGCAATCCTTATCAAAAACGAAGAATGCTTAAAAAACTTAAAATAACTAATTTATAGTATTATCTTTCGCTCTATTCTAAATTTTATATGTTAAAACCAATATTGTTTATCATTATGTTAATATATTACCAGAATGTTAATAGAATTAGATCAAAAACTGTTGATGTATCCCTTAACATTTTAAATAGCAATTATGACGTCATTTGCTTAACTGAAACCAATTTCAATGATGAAATATTCGACCATGAAGTCTTTGACTCACGCTACAATGTTTTTCGTAGAGATCGCTATACTACAAGTATTAACAAAAAAGATGGCGGTGGGGTAGTTATGGCGGTTAAGAAAAGCTTTAATGTCTTAAGACAAACTTCCTGGGACAGTGATCTCGAAGATTTGTGGTTGAGTATATCTACTCATGATAATGTCTATACTCTTCATCTCTGTCTTTGCTATCTGCCTCCTGATCTTGCTGTCGACAGATTCGAATCTTTCTATGCTTCTTGCATAAAAATTGTCACAGACAAAAATGAGACAAACAATTTCTTAATTATTGGAGATTTTAATACACCGAACTTAACATGGCACAATACGCCCACATCTAATGGTCTTATACCTAGCTCTTGTCAAGATCACAAATCACGCTTACTGCTAGATATGATGAACTTTTGCAATCTCAGTCAATTTAATAGTATTCGAAATCATAACGATAGACTTTTAGATCTCGTCTTATCGAATCTGTCGATAATCAAAGTAAACAGCGCGGTAGACTCAACTTTAAGCCGTATTGATAAACATCATCCACCTATTACTATTAGTTTTAATCTTAAATCACAGGGTACAATTAAACAAAATAAGCGCATGAAACTTAATTACTTTAAATGTAATTACCAAAATGTTAGATCGGTATTGGAAACCATTAATTGGACTAAAACTCTGTCATTTGAAGATATGGACACCAATGTAGAAGAATTCTACAAGATCTTAAACAAAGTAATCAAGGAAAACACACCTATGGTACGAGACGAATCGTTTCGTTACCCAGTTTGGTTCAGTCATGGACTTAAGCGTTGTCTCACTGAAAAGCATAAATATCATAAAAAGTTTAAAAAATTTAATAATCCGCGAGACTACGACACCTTTTCGTTGCTACGTAAAAGAAGTAAGAACCTTATAGACAAATGCTATAACGATTTCATGTGTTCGGTGGAAGACTCAATACACAGCAATTCAAAAATTTTCTACCGATTCATAAATGATAAAAAAGGCTCTAAAATTAACTCAATACCGGAAGTTGTTAAATATGCGAATAAAACTTCTAAAAGCGCCCAGGACGCTTGCGATTTATTTTCAAATTATTTTAGTTCAGTATTTAGTTCCTCCAATCTAAAAGGCTCACATAATTTTCATGCGATCGATTACAATAATAATACACTAAGTAACTTTTCTATCTCTAAAAATGAAATATGCCAAAAAATCAGGAATCTAGATCAAAATAAGGGTGCAGGCCCTGACGGGATTCCACCTTCTTTCATAAAATTATGTGCTCAAGAACTTAGCACTCCACTGTCTATTCTGTTCAACATGTCCCTGAACAATGGTATCTTTCCTAAATACTGGAAAACTGCCTATATTATACCAATTTATAAATCTGGAGACCGTTCACATTGCGAAAATTACCGTCCTATCAGTATTTTGTCATGTTTCTCCAAAATCTTAGAATCTATCGTATACGATAAAATTTATCATCACGTATATCCGGTACTGTGTAACAAACAGCATGGCTTTGTAAAAAATCGTTCCACTACATCAAATTTGTTAGAATATAAGAACTATATTTGCAACACTTTTGCGAAATGTGGACAAACGGACTCGATATATACTGACTTCTCAAAAGCGTTTGACAAGGTAAACCACATTTTGCTCTGTAGCAAACTAAAAGCATACGGAATCCATGGCTCCTTATTAAGATGGGTAGAATCATACTTAGATAGGAGAACACAATTAGTTGGAATCAAAGGGTACACTTCCTCCCCCGCAACAATTACATCTGGGGTACCACAGGGGTCGAACCTTGGACCTTTATTTTTCATAATATTTATTAATGACCTAGCTAAAGAGTTGTCGTGTCAATTTTTACTATACGCCGATGATCTCAAAATGTATTCTTCGATTAATAACGTCAATGATGCTATATCTCTTCAAAAGGACTTAGATACTCTTTCCAGATGGTGCACTAATAATCATATGACGCTAAATATAGAAAAGTGCTTCGTAATAAGCTTTTCACTGAAAAGATCGAAAAAAGTACTCTTTGATTACACTATAAACGAAAACAAACTTTCACGCAAATCCACCGCAAAAGACCTGGGAGTAATATTTGACGAAAAACTCTCTTTTAGGGATCATTACGAGTACATAATTAACAAGAGTAACAGATTGTGTGGATTCATAAGCAGGTGCACTAAAAGTTTTAAAAGGCCTAAAACTACTATACAACTTTACTGTTCCATAGTTCGCAGTATTTTAGAATATAACTCGGTTATATGGTCACCTAACTATGCCACTCACTGTGAAAAGGTAGAAGCCGTACAGAAAAGGTTTTTACGTTTGCTCAGTTCTCGCTATCAGTACGGACGTAAACTCGAATGCTACAATGACAGGCTTAATCATTTTAAATTGCAAACACTAGAAATGCGTCGTAACTGCAATAACTTAGTATATTTGCATAAAATAATACACGGTGTTATTGATTCACCCTTGCTTTTAAGATCCATCAACATAAACACCAACTTTAAATACCGACACCCTAGAATATTTACCCTGGACGTATACAATAACAACATATCATATCATAATCCTATCGGTCGTATGTGTCGCGCATATAACAAAATTTTTCTCGAAAAGGACGCGGACGGTGGTATTGACATTTTCAACAATAACCTAAATCTATTTAGAAAACAATTGGTTTCAATATTTTCAATTAACAAGTAATAATAGTGTTTAAATCTATTTTCTTATTCATTATTTAGTTCCTCATTTCACCACTTCATAATTTCATTTTATTTTTCATTGTCATAACTTGTTCATATTTTTCTGTATATTTTTTTCTTTTCATTTATTGTTTTTTGTAATGTATACAATGTATTCTTAAGTGCTGATGTTATTTGATTTTTATAGGTGAAATATTTCGTCTACAATCTGTGTTCACATAGTTGCTGGGTTATAACTTAGCTTGCTATAATGTTTACTTATATATTAAATGTGTATTTAGTTATAATCTGTTTTGTGGACCATAAATAAATAAATAAATAAATAAATAAATAGGGACTGGCTCAGTCAGATGTTATATCCCTTGTACAGGTTCAAGGATAGGATAGGATAGGAGGATATAGGAACACTCACCCTGCTTACCGTTTTGCAACAGAACACCTGATGGTGGTACATACTCAGACAGGCTTACACACAATCCTACCACCAAGCTAAGATTATAGTTTATGTTATTTTCACTAGAACATAATTTATTGCTTTAGAGTTTTTATATTTTCATGCTAGTATAAAATTGAATGTAAAGGATTTCTGATATATTTATATGTTCAGTGGCTAAACTGGTAACATTCAACTAGTCTAACTCACGGCTTACGAACAACAAATCATTTGTGTGTTTACACAATACTTTAACAAATACTTCGTTATTGCATATCATTGGGTCTCTAAAAACACATGTTGCAAAATTTCCTTTATTTACTAAATCTCTATTGACAAGGCAATGCACGTTTTATATTTTGTTTTTAATTAATTTCTCCTTCTATTCACGGCACATATAACTTGAAATCACATTATATTGATTGTTAATTAGTATAAATAGTTTTAAAGATACATAAAAGTTTTTGTTGAAATTATTTTATTATTTTACAATAGCAAAGTAATCAATGAGCATTTTCGTATTGTAAAATATTAACTGAAATAAACAAATAATATTAACATTTTTTTAAAGAATCTTTTTGCTTCCTTTACGTCAAGTATTTAATGAAAAATAAACCATATGTTTTTCAATGTTCAATACAGCTCTTTACATTGTATTTCCAATATTTTTCCTGTGCAGTATGCACCTCAAATTATATCACACACACTAGCTCAACAATTGTGTTGATATCAAACAAATGCTGGGTTAAGTTAATAAAGTATAATATGCATCGCAAACGAGATCCCGACGCCATAAATCTTTTTTGCGGACGCTCCAGGCGCGCCGTAACCGATTAGTAGGTGCGCCGGTACACCACAAGAAACAATTTTCAATATAAACACTGTTTTCAATATCGTACGATATTTACGGTTACTTATCGAACGCGATAAAAATATCGGGAATACAGACCTAACTTTATATAACACAACTGAAGGCAGATAAAAAATATATTATACTAACTTGAAAATTAACTCTCATAATAATGGTCAACCAGAAATTTTGTTAGTCAATAACTTACTATGAAATAAAAAAAAATATATATATAAAAATATAATTGTTTTTTCATAAATTTGTATCCTATTTAGATCCTATAGCGACTACTATAAGTATCCACGTACGTTGTTTCCCTCGTATGACGTATTATAATGGAAACAAATACTAATATAATTTATGACTTCATCGCCAATCGGGGGTCACGAACGACGAACGTGGACCCGAAGAAGCGGGGTAAGTTGTTTTGTACGTTCGGAAATCGAATGTCTGCTTCGAATCAAATGATGATTTATTTCTGTAGAAACGTTTAGAATTCTCGATATGAGTTTAAATTGTCTTTAAAATAAAAAAAGGTATTAAATTATATGATTCGAGCTTCTATGTCCTTGGAAAAATGGGAAATAAAATTTCATTGATACATTAAATCTTTCAACTACTCAAACCGATTAAAGAGGATATACTAAAAATATTGTAATGACAACCTAATTACCTATCAAGTATCGATATGTCGAAAATTCTCGTGCAATAACTCCTTTCTGTACAACTATAACATACTACATCACTAAAATAAAAATACTTACTATTAATTTTAAAAGACATACATCTCGGCGCGATCGGATTGTAAAACGTAAAAAATAACGTTCGTAATACAATAATTACCGAAATATTTACGATCACTACCAACATTGTGAAAGATGTGATATTCTTAACATGGAAACATTTAAGACGCATTCACACCAAAAAAGGGCACTCATACCAATTCCACCATCTCCAACAAAATGAACCATTAACTTTGATGGCTGCGTTAATTAAAATAATTACTTCATTAACTTAGTTTGTTAATTTTAATTAGATCCGGCCAATAAGCATAGACTATATAACAGGAAGAGTATCAAAGAGATTCTATTAAAATAGATAAATTAAAAGTTTAGGCACAGACAAAAAAAATATTAATTTTAACAATAAAAAAATATATAACATATATTTTAATTCGTATTAATATTTAATCATATATTTTATACACATAATACTTTTTATTTTTTTATAATTTTTTTTTTTTTTGTTTTATGTTGTCGCGTCGAAAGTCTGCTCCACACGAATAGTTTATCTATATTAGTATTTTGACGCGTGTCCTATTACGAATGCTATAACGGTTACCGTAGTCAGTGGTCCTATAAAGGACTAATTGTGGCGTCTCATATAACAGGATGTCTTTGACTGATTATGTTCTAATTAATAAAGTAACACTCTTGAGTATATTTTCGTTTTCGAACTTTTTTACGGAACCTCTTCAATTTATTCATATTATCCTTACTATTATATATGAAAGTTTCCAATAATATAGCATATCCATCAATATAACACTTGGGCTATAGTTTAAAATTGATCGCGTCAGTTATACTGGACGCCCAACCCCTAAAACGCATGTAAAGCCGCGGGCAAAAACTCGCTATACTACAAATCCTAATAGAGTTTTTTAATTGAATTGTTCATTGAATAAATATTAGAGTATTAATAATTCAACTATGACATTTAGCATAATTACACCCTGCTGAATATAATGTGTTATGATTTATGGCCGAAATTATACATCCCAATAACTGTCTGTCTAACTGTCTCAATATAATTATATTACTATAATTGTAATATAGTATATTTCAGTGTAATTTTTGAATGCAGAGATTTTTTTACAACTTAATAATACATTATTACAGATTAAAAAAAATATTTTCGAAAATAAATGTGCACGACATAATTTATATCTGTTTTGAAATTGAGCGATAGGTTATTGACACACGCAAATTAAAAAAAAGTCATAATATTGTTGTTAAAAATATTGTCTATGATTGATTAGGCATTATCTATTGTCTGTTGTTTTATAAAAAAAAGAAAGTATAAAAGAAATATAAATGGATATTAAAAAACATACGAATCCTATTGTTTCTAGTCATGTACAAACAAACAACGTACTGTCAAGCCGACTTTAATTACAAGATATATCATTATTGAATTCCAGGAATATGTGGCTCCCAATAAGAAAAAAAGTCCAAACTTCATGCAAATGATATAGCGGCCGTAACTCGTTGTACAATAAAATTCCTAAGATAAAATTTGTTTTAATGATATGCCCATTAAAAACTTGATGTCTTGTAATGACCCACCATAAGAATATAAATATACGCGCATCCACAGTTATATAGATAACAAACTAAACCTGAATCTAACTCACCGAGTCAAACATTTCTTAAACACATAAAGTTTTGTAGCGATTACGAAAGAACTAGCAATGCCAGCAAAAACTCAACAGCCAAAGGGCGGACGTGCAAACATCGTGCCGCCATTTTGTGTTAATTGTAAAATAAAATGGCGTCTGGCAAATGAAGCAACATATCAACGTTAAAGGATACTTATTGAAAACATAGAACATAAATAATCTTGGAAATGGCAGATATGTATCGGAACATTAATTCATCAAACAATTACTATAATCTATAAATAAACTAATATTAATTTCATTAATGATTAATGTTCTCTTTTTGTCTATTACCTTTAATTCATCATTATTACAATTGTGTTAATACAATAATTAAGTACCAAATTGCTTATAAATCTAAAGTAATCAAGCTATTTTGCAAATAACAGGCGTTCGCATCGATCGAAGCTGTACAATAACACATTCTTATGGTATATTTGAAAATAAAAACCATAGCATAACCTTTAAGGTTTGTATGAATTAAATTTAAAAAAACATGAACCTTTATTCTTCGTAAAATTTTATTTTGGATTTTCAATTAGCATCTACAGATACATGCTAATTTTACGCACCTCTTTGTTCTGTGATTAGAAATAAACCTTAAGAGAAAAAGTACTTGAAAGGACACTAAAATGTATGGTATCTTTCTCGTATTAAATTTTGCTTACTAGTTGGTAGTGGCAGGCGATAATTGCTCCGGCGTGGATGTCGGATTACATACCGTATTTTCATCTTGATTACAAGTTCTTTACTTCTTGATCTTGTGTCGTGATAAAATGTAGGTCCCGCAGTGTAACATAAATATAGCCAATTAGATATACTTTATTGGAAAACCAGCTGACAATAGAATTCGTTAACAAGGTGATAAATACACAAAAGTAATTAAAGACTAAAAACGGTTGTAATTATTGTAAAAACAATCTTAAGGCTCAAGTAAGTGTATTACTGCATTTCTTAAAACTTTTTCTGAAATATATTTAAACGGTTTAAGTGATGTATCTTTTAATTAATTGAGCTTGTTATATCACGTTTGATATTATGTTCTAATAATTCCAAAATTCTTTACATTTGATTGGTTACAGGATTATTTCAAATACAAGAGCCATTACGACCATTAGACAGATATTAAAGCAACAGCTGGCAATATATTGCTTTTTTAGGTTATATACCTTTTAATGTTCAGAAAAAGTTTACTAATTAGATGACATATTTAAGTAATTTTATTTCAATTTAACGTTCTACTTGTAGAATTTTTAATAAAATATATGTATTTATACATTTTTGTAAATTAAATAATTTTAATTAATTAATTTACACTATGAATTGCATCTTGAATTCGGAATATTGATTATGCCGAGTGGTCGTAATCCAATATAATCGATTATGCATATTGTATCAAAATAAAAAAGCGAGTTCCATTCCTTTTTGTCATCCTTACATTTTTTATTGTGTACAAAGCCTAACTAGATTTAATTAATATTCTACCGTTAAACAGTGCTATGTTCCGGTTTGAAGGGTGAGTCAGTCAATATAATGACACTAGAAACTTGCACGCGGCAAATTGACATCAAGGAGTGGCTTAAACAGTGCATAGCGTGTGGTCACCATATCATCTTACCAATATCTAAGCAAAATGTTTTTTTTAAAAAGAAAAAGAATGAATAAAAAAGATACTTATTTGACGTAACTCAGTGTCTGATACTCCTCGAAGGCCAAACCACTAAATCGAATTTGATGCAATTTAGTGTTACGCAAATTTGAACTACAAAGTGGTACGTATGGTACTTTTTATATGTAAGATTTCACATTCCCTGAAAGGCTTCTCGCGTTGTCAATCATGAACGAAAACTAGTAATAAATAAATATTAACAGCCACTAATTGTCTCATTGATGGTCAATGGTCATTTTTCTTCTGATGAGAGAATTTGAGGGTTTCTACCAATCTTCCAATGAAAAAACACATGTGGCACTATTTCATGTGATACATACACATTTTTTTTACTGTCGAAAACGTGTTATGTTGCTTGGTCGGCTTAGAATTTAATCTTCGCTGAAGATCCACGATTTCTAGCAATCGAATAACGTACACAGAGTTTTATGGACAAAAGTTACATACCAATATTGGTACTAATAATACAATAAAATATCTTAGAACACTTCGAACAGTAATCGGCACAGTCGTTGAAAAATTTATGAAGATTAAGATTTACTCACGTAATATCTTTCATATACTTAGTATTTATGGTGCAATAAAGTTTTATTGTAACGTAACAATTCCTCGGCGTCGCGTCGATAGTTGTGTAAGCAATTAGCGTCTCACGCCTTTTCTACTCCCCTGTCCCTATTGAATTTTATCGTGTAATTAGAGGCCATAAAATCAGGAGCCACTCGCTCCATAGACAAAGCGATGACTTCTCATATTTAGAATTCTCGCATACCCTCTAGATATGTCTAGAACGCTAACAACCTCACCGATATTTGAGCCACTTACGCCTTAATAGGACTCAAAGTTGCCACCGCATAACTTTTTGCCCCATTAAAGGTGAGCGTCATAAATTATATATTTTTTGTTATGCCCAAGTAGTGCGCTTTTAACCTTTTAAACGGAACATCGTAAATCGCTAATAGAAATCATTGTTTGTTTTATTAATATCAAACATCAAGTATTTATTTTATTACGACTCTTAATTATACCGTTAGACGACTGGGAACCTCCCTCGTTACAGCATGAATTATACATGATAGTTACCTATTTTACAAGGAATCAAAATCGCATCGTGCTACTAAATCGGCGATTTGGCCATGTTAGCCAATTTAAACTGTAATTTTCCGGTTAAGCTGTGCATTATCATAAGCAACGGTTTAAAACATGAGAACGGATCGGCTATAGACGATGATAAAACTTAATATTAACATGAAGTGTTTTCAATTGAGCGAAACCACGAAGAAGTTATTTGTTAGGCGTTTAAGTATGGTTGAATAGAAACCACAATCAGCTAAACGCAATGGAGAAGCCATTTCGCAGTGTTTTAAATAGCCTTATTAAGTAAAGTGTGCCTAATAATACAGTTACAATAAGGTGATTAGACGCAGGTCAGGATTGCGTGAACAATCATCGACGTAATGACATTACGGTTGTTGATCTTTACGGCGTTTACTCTCTTGAGTATTTAACACGATTTTCGGTAAATTATAATAAAAGTATAACAATTGTCATTAACTATGTGCGGAAATTTACACGCTCTCAAATGTCAATTGTCAGAAGTGAATTGTATAGCTTCTTCTAATATTTACTTCTGAGTGTTTCGAGAGTACTGGTTTACTGATAAGGTAGACCATGAGTTCAAGGACGGGCTCAGTTATGAGATGAGAAGTGAGCAGTGAAAACTCATGAGCATCATCCTTTAAAGTCGAGCCCTTCTTCTTCCACTGAATCGTTTCAGATTGCCGTAACATCGGATTATAAGATCGAAGAAATACATGACCCATCTATATTTCTAGACAGACTTGTACACTAAATATTTTACCTGCTCTGTTCTCTGCAGACAATATCGACAAAATAATCATAAGGACATAATCACATGACAAACATTATATCCCAAAGTTTTCTCCGGAAATGATTATTTTATTAGTGAGAAATTTAAAAGTCAACTTATTTGAAATAGTTTTTCGTCAGATGTAGGTAAATGTATGATTATTTCGTATCTCGTCATAAAATTATTTATAGCTTAAATTAGACATCTCTAGTCTCCGCCAATGGTTTTTAAGGCCACCGATTACACATGCAATAGACATTCAGGCACTATCAAGACTCTATTAGTCATCATGTCACATGACAATTTATAAAAGCTTCATGAGTAACGTTGAATCATGACAAACCAAGGTGACTTCAACGAGATTTTATTGAAAATTAAAAATTTGTTAATAGCTACATATACTGTACAATATTTAAAAAAAAATGTCCTTTATTCTGTAATTATCGCACGTTCCATTTTACAATTTTTAAATTTCTTCAAATCCAAACAATAATTATTATCGTTTCGAAACAAATTTGACTCACGATAATATTAAAGATTAGCTTATTTAGCATTGGCTTTGTAGATTTGAATCTGTGTAGGAATTATGAGTAGTCCTATTTTCCCGTACAGTTAACCATAAAGCTTTGATTAGGAGTGGGTACGCTAATAGCCCAAGGGGTCAAGAACTTACGGGTATCTTATTGAGCTATTGAGGCTTCAAAAATAAATTAAATTATTCAAGATTTAAACTGACTCATAGCGGCTTTAAATATTAATAGTACTTTACGTTAAATTTCGAATTTGTTTTTGCAGAAAATCTATCAAGATGGACGTATAGTGCGACAAAACTTAGATGTAGCATCGGCAAATTCAATAAAACCGATTACTGCCGATTTATACAAACAATAGAAATAGCTCCCTATCTCGCCATTCGACTATTCGTTGCTATATATTCCCGCGTCAGTTCAACCCGAGAAAG
Organism: Vanessa cardui; assembly: GCF_905220365.1. NCBI lineage: Eukaryota > Metazoa > Arthropoda > Insecta > Lepidoptera > Nymphalidae > Vanessa > Vanessa cardui. The sequence continues at coordinate 10,332,728 of NC_061138.1, read as the reverse complement.
CAATGTAAATCGACGTGTCAAATTGACGAATATATTAGATCATATGATAATACAAGTTGTTACGTTTTGTGTAAAGATAATATTCGCATAAGAAATAAATATTAATAATTTGCGATAGCATCCTTAATTCGGATGTGATCGGTTTTACGAATTTTGCCGATGCAACATCTAATTTGTGTCGTACTATAGTTTATTTGTTTCACAGATAATTCAATGCTGATTAACGTTTTTTTAAAATGATCGTGTCTAATTATATACTTTTGAAAATGATATCTATTAGCAGCGGTCACGACCTGCATAACCAGTTATCTAGCACTAATAGTCGCCCGCGGCTACGCACGCGTTTTATAGTGTTGGTTGTCATTTGTCTATAGGTACCTATAGCCTTTCCTATATCCTTTCTTGGAGTTAAAGTTTGCTTCATACCAAATTTCATCGTCTCAGTCGTGTAAGAGCGACATACAGGCAGTCAGACTAATATAGATTAAATGTTCTGTTTAATAATATAACAAGACAAAGCTGGAATTTCTTACGACGTTTCTTCTCAGATTATTATATTTATTTTACACCCAGAGATTATTAACATTCAATGAGCTTGTGCAATGTTATTGTATTGAAACTGATTATTTATTGAATATATCACGCGAATACATTTTTAACCTTTATTGAATAATAGCGTCATAAATATATTTTTTCTCTATGACTTCCTTTAATGTATGTTCAATGATAAATATTAAAAGGGGAATCATAGACAATTAAGCACATAATTGCATTGAACGCGCAACCAATGACACGTTATGATGGATGACTCGTGTGGTGAGCTGGTTCTTTGCAGCGATTACTGTGCTAACTATGTTGCAGGACCAACGGTTAATCCCCGTGCACACTACTCGTTGCCAACGGCGTTCCACGTTCAAACCTCAACTGATCATTATATCATTATTAAAAGTAAATTTACTTATACTAAATGTATTTGAAGATTGATGAGTTGTATTAATATATATCGTATTAATGCAGCATATTTTACTAACAAAAAGTGAGGAAGAGACGGTAGATAATTGGTTTCCTTAAATAAAGAGAGAAGTAAAACTTTTTAACCTGGAAATAAATCACTAATACGTTACATATTCAAACTATACGTTCCATTATAACCTTGAAAACATATTGTTATCATAGTAACAAACTTCTCATATGCAAAAATTTTGTGACATTATATCAAAATCAGAAATCAAAATCAATAAAACTTTATTCAAGTAGGCTTTGAATCGTCATTTAACAATTAAGTGAAGCTACCACCGGTTCGCAAAGCAGATTCTACCGAGAAGAACCGGCAAGAAAATCAGTAGTTACCCTTTTTCAACATTTTTAAAATACAGTAATATTAGTTAAATACAATTATATATGTATGTAATGTATCCTGCCTGGAAGTCAACAGGTATTAATTCCACGCCTTTTTATTATCTACAAAATCTTGTATCGAATAATATGCCTTTTCTTCCAATGTATTTTTACAAACGATTTGAATAGACGAAACGGCAAATTTAAAAATGTCTGCGGAATTTTATTTTATCCCACACAATATCTCACATAACTTTGCTATTGATATAGCAATGTGTTTCAAATACAGTGATTTATAAATAAACTAGCGAACAGCCCCCGGCTTCGCACGGGTACAAGACTGATTATACATGTGACATCACATTAGAAACTACTAAAATTATCCGAGTTACTTGAATATATTGTCCATGTATTATATACAAAAACCTTCCTCTCGAATCACTATATCTATTTAAAAAACCCGTATCAAACAAAATCCATTGCGTAATTCTAAAGAATATTACATACATAGCGATAGACAGCGGTATAATTTTGTTTTATACTATGTAATGATATTTCAAAGCTATCCATATTTAAAGAACATTTAAAAGAACCATATGAACTTAAATGAGAGACCTCGCTAATAGCATATAATACATAATAAATACAGATGATATATGAGAATACCGCGACTAATTTGACAAAAGATATGATATATGCACCATTATTTCCATCGACATAAATTCAACAGATAAATAAATGACATACGAAAATTTATAAGCAAATATAAAGAAAGAAGTCGAACGATTTATGGTTTATTTATCCAATCTTACGTTACATAAGAACGAAGAAATGAATATTTTTTTAATGTGAATAAATAACATACATAACGAGCAGCACCTCAATACACGTCGTATATATTCTGCTTTTCTGTTAAGATTCTTCTTCGCTAGGTAAAGACATTTATTAAACATTACTAAGAACGAATAAAATGTTATTAAATATCTCCTTATACTAAATGCATATATTATACGGTAAATATACCAAAATATATTTTTTACTATTTTTGTCTGTTTGTTCTGGGCTATCTCAGGAATGGCTGGACTGATTGTGACGGAACTTTTACTGGCAGATAGATTATGTAATAAGTTAGGCTACAGTAATTACGTTTTTATTAAATCAAATGCTCCTGAAGTTGCGGGGTACAGCTATAAAAATAGAACAGTCACATATAAATTTGCAAGTTGCGAAGAGAAGAATAAGAATCATACTTACATAGCATTTTGTGTTAGGTGGAAAGAATGATCAAAATAAATACATAAAGTAAAAACCTAACTTCCACAACCAGTAATAAAAGCAAATTAAATATCAAACATGTTAAAAGCATGGAAGATTAGCTAACCGCAAGAGCACTAGAAGTTTGTGAGAGTTCACTTATCTTATAATGAACATAATTATTGATGTTATCGTGTGTATTACATATTCACGTATTAGCCAATGATTTGATCCACTCGATGCATTACAGAAACCCACACGGCTGTAAACACCCACACACTTCGACACCTCGACCTAATAACAGACACATCAACCATAAATAAAACAATTAAATCAAATCGAACAACCGAAAATAGTACTTAAACAGACGTAATAAATGCTTCAATTGACTGGCAGCATTCAATGTTATTTAACAGTTACTTTGTATCTAGAAGACGTAAAATGAAGTTTTGATTTATCGTGATATTTCATAACTCAAAAATTATGTCTATTTTTGTAAATGAAATGATTCGTCGCTTCGTCTGCGACGTCGTTCAAACAAACGAAGTAAAGGAAGTAGTTTGTTTTATGATTGTATTACACTTTATTAATAATATAATTTATGATGTCTCTTAATATATCTTAAGCTTTAGACAAGTGTTGTAAATAGTAACCTTTTTTTAAAACTGGAAACAAAAGCTCTTGTAAAAATTATAGGCAGATTTCGATATTACCCCTGAGTCTAATTCTGAATCAGCTTCTAGAGTATTTTTTATTAATTATTTTTATTTAGTTATTCATACTTAGCATTCAATTCTTTCAAGCATGAGCCATACCATGGAAAAAGTGCCACTTAGACAAGTAAATGAAGCATTAGAGAAACTGCAGAATGAGCTTGATTAATTCCGAGATTTATTTAAAAGTTTCGATTGTAAGAACAAGAAATGGTTATATACATTCGAACATTAAGGTATTATCAAGACTTGCCTTTTTATTATTGCCCACAATTTAAAAGAATATATCCGAAAATATGCAAATACCAAATTTATAAGCAAAACCAAACACTATAAACGTCTTGAACATTTTATACTAAATTTTTTGTAAGATAGTAAGCAATAAAATTGAAATTGTGGTCTATTTTATTGGTTCATAAAAGTTTAACCACTCGAATCACCTTAATCGGCTTATCACACGTGTGGTCGTGTTTTCTTTAATAATAGTAAACGAAATCCGCAACCGACGGAACCCACGCCAACGCAACACTCGAGTCAATACTGTATTGTTTTGTTTACACTACCCACATACTTAACGACGAGAGGTAGAACGACCTTTGGTAATAGGTAATCTATACATTTTTAAATTATTCATTCTATTTTTTTTTTTAATTCTAGACAACAGTCTTTTTCTTTTCAATTTTAAGACTAAGTAGGTATCAAAGATTTTCATATATAGTGAAATTGTTCAAAATTGCCTTATGCTTTTGACTGATTTATTAATCCTGTAGCTACGGAGTAAAGTGGCAGGCCCTAAGGCCCTTATAAGTAACTGGGATGATTCTGTCAAGAAATAATCTCAGGCGAAGCTTGGAATTATAATGTGAAAGTGTTAACACTTGCTTTTCAAACATGTAAAGCCTAAGTAAAGATGTTCACTATCGCATCGGATTATTTAGTAGTACTTATGTTAACAGTATATCTTTTTACGTAAATACTATGCTTAGTAAATTGCGTTAACTAATCTCGATTGAAATAATTATCTGCGTGGAAATAATTTCAAAGGAAATTTAATTAATAAAATATAATAATTCAAAACGTGCATTGCATTCATAAATACATCATGATGAACATTGCAATGCGCATGCGCACACCTGTAAAGTGGGTCATCTGGTGGTAATTGGTCACTTTCCTACTGCACTCTACTGCCGTTGTAAAAAGTATGACGATTGATAGTGAAGAGTGACTTTCAGACTATAAATCTATCAACCATGACGTGATCTAAGATAGTTTTTTCTTGTGTATTGAATTGTTATTATAAAGTTATTTTAATTACAATTAGCCTTCCTAGTCTATGTTTGCAGGTAGAACATTAGTATGTTTAGTAATTTGTTTTTAATATCTATGTTCAGTAATTTCCAATAATCCATACAATAACCCAATAATCACTATCTTTGTACCACAAACATGTTATAGGTAGATAAGTTGATTGAATATTATTGATGTCACCAAGGACTTTTCACTGGCGGTAGGGCATGGTACAAGCCACTCTGGATAGGTATCAGCAACTTATCAGATACATTACTTACTACTTATACTTTTGTAATAGCAATAATGTTGTTTTTGGTTGGCAACAGATATAACAAAATTGTTCCCAAAGTTTGCGGCTTAGCTGCAGTGGCTATCTATCTATGGTTGATAAGTGACCATTTACCAATAGGTCATTTACCAGTACGACTAGTTGTGTAAAAAAAAACTTAAATTAATGAACTGATAAAGCTTGATTGTAAACATTCTTCTAAAATCGGATTTAAATAAAGTTGTATAATAACATAAGTGAGCAAAACAGCAGTCTTAAGCCGCATATTTAATACGTATTAAAGAAAGATCAGTAATTCACGCATGTTTCTGGCCCACGCACTAAAACGGTGTCAGCAGTATGCCGAGTCAGTTGTCATCTTACCGTTTACTAACGGAAAAGCGGAATTTTATTTGACATTGTTTGCATAAGTATGTTATATTTAGATACTAAAATTTTGTAAAGACAAAAATTTTATTTTTTCATCGCCAAAAATTTGAAAAAAGAATTTAACTGGACAGTACGCGCTGACTTTAAATGTAATTTTATTTAAAAGTAGAAAAAAGTATTTATATTTTATTTAGCAACATAATGTTTAAAAAAAAGTATTTATATTAGTAGCAGGAATGCAGAATTATATATTCCGTTATAGCAGTTCATATACAAGATTTACTTCTTAAGTTTTTGATAAAAACTATTTTGCAATGACTTCAAATTGCTTTAAACACGAAATAAAATGAACAAAAATTTATAAAAAAAAAATAATGTGAGTAAAAGGTAAAATTATACGATCCAATTGTTTACAAACCGCACTCTGACATAAGTAACCTTACGAAGTAGCTTTTCAAGTCTCTATTTAAGTAATCACAACCTTCCATAATAAATGGCCAATAGCCGTAACCAAGCGATTCTCAATGATATCAGAACTCTCACGTTATAAAGGCCCAACCTTTGACTCCAATCTGAACTGGGCAAAGCTAAGCGTTATTTAGAAAAGGGGATTAAAAACCTAGGCGTGGTTTAATTAGAAATTTAACCTGCTAATAAATTACAGACGCGCCACCCAAGGCGTGGCAACACTCGACTTATTTCCCAAGAGAAATACGTGACGTGTTGCCAGAACGAAATTCATTTTCGGTTATTTTCGGTACTCATACCCCATGTTTATTATGTCACTTCCGTTCCGAACGAACTGTTGGCCATTAGTGTCTTGTTAGCTTGGTTTATAATATTTTAAGCCCGACCGCTTCTTTGGACTAACGTTTATTGGGTAATAACATAAACTTACCGATACATGTTCTTTGTTCAAAATTATCATTCAACGATTGTTGATCATTATTTTCTAATATACTTCTATATTTACTGTATTATTTCGACAGCTGTATTTTTTATGTTATAGGTAGTAAACGAGCAGGAGGCTCATCAATGGAAAGTGGTTACCACCGCCCGACATCTGAGATACCGGGGACTTGCAGGTGCGTTGCCGGCCTTAAAGGAAAGAGTACGCTGTTTTCTTCTAGGTTCCCAAGTCGTATCAGTTCGCAAAAATGTCATGCGAGGCAGAAAATGGATTTACATATTAGTTATGTAACAAGTAAAAATATTTCTTGTTCATGAATTACTTTGGTAGGCTTGTATGAAGTAATTCTTACCTCATAAGCTTTTGAATAGTAATTATAGTAGCACCATGCAAATGATCCACTGTTCGACTTAGCCATCTTCTCCTTTTTTTAAGAGTAGCTTTAGAGTTTACCACACCATGCAACTCTAATATCGGTTGATGGATAAACACAGCTGATTCTCATCCGCCACGTACATTCTTCGAGAGTTTGCCACAAATTATTTAAATTTAAATTTTAATAATTTATCTTCTGAATTGAACATTTATGTTCATGCCTTTGAAGTTCATCGTAAAATATTTCCTATTTCCTTGCAATAATTTAATCAGTTTAGTTGATAGTCCGAAGATCATCATTATATCTAATTTATTCAAAATACATCACGTGCTTGTAAATGTGAATCGTATAACTTTCTCACGGTCAAAAGTATCAGAAAACTCAATCACATCAGATTAACATATTGAAAAATGTATGAATTATGACATAATAAATTAAAATCGATTCATCGAAGTTAGATGAAATCGATTCGGTAATCGATGCACATCGATTAATTTAAACATGTATCACTGTTTTAACCGATATTGTAACGACTGTGTGATTTAAACTCGTGGGAATATTTCGTACTATCAAACTAGATATAAAATTATTAAGCATCAATCTAATCAATTATACTTGTAAGGTGCACATTTCAGATCAAGTTTTTAAACGGTAACCCACCAAACATAAAAAGACCTATGATTTAAAATGAAATAAATGATTTAAATAACATTTTTATTTTACTATAGTTCTTTAATAATAAGTATTTGTAATTAATAAAAAAACACTGAGCAAAAAGTCCCAAACAATGTGTAAATATCTCTTTGGAAGAAATCTTTGGAGTCTCTTTCACCACACTGCTTCAATGCAACTTTGTTACTTCAATGAGAATAAGACGCAATCAGATTTCCTCAGATAAGTCAGTAGAGCTTGTTACTTACAAGCATGACTGACTACTAAAAATATACTTGTTTTGTGGACCATATAAAATTTTAAATGTTAACAAATTCGGACTAAAGTTTATGGTGGTAGGGCTTAATGCGAGACCGCCTGGGTACCAACCACTTATCACATATTGTACCGTCCAAAAACAATAGTACTGTCGTTTTCCGTTTTCTACGATGAATATTACAGTGCAACAAGGCACAAGAGACAAAATGTCTTAAGAAATGATATAAGAAATGGGTGGCAGCGGATGGTGACCACTTACAATCAGATAACCCCTTAGCCGACCTCTTTTATAAAATAAAACATAAAAAATATTTAGAAAGGTGAATTAATACAAATAATCGCAGCGAATTCATGAGGCCAATGCAGGAGTTAAGTTATTATATGCGCTCCACCTTGGGCATGCATCAATATAACTTACCAACAGGCGATACAGCAATCAAGCGCTTTTAACATGCTTTAACTTAACCTTTAAACATGGAGGTTAAACCTGCAACTGAAATCACATTATTTAGGGTAAAATACCTTTTGTAAATAATTTTTTTGTAAGTCGGTGAAAATATCACGAAAATAGGAGCGAAAGTCTAATGTAAAATGGATGTATAAATTCATATTTCATCTTTAAAACAGTCATTCACATCAATTTCAATGAATGATCACAGGCTTTTAATTAACTTTACTTCGTTAATTTTCACTTCCAACACACCTGCATACTATTTACAAATTAAATAATATAACAATAATAAAATATAATATATGTTAGAGGCAATGATATTATAATAAACAGATATGTTATATCCATACTAAACAACAGAAAAAAGTGTGCCGCGCCGGGGACCGTTTATTTTAGTTTATTTTTACATTTCGTTAAAAGTAAAAAGGATAGCTTGATAAAAACTGAGTAAAAGGGACAACTAGATGTTTTAATTATGCAAAACGTATTACTACGTAAAACAATTATAGGCAAACGTCCCAATTAGGACGTTTTCTAGTCTTCACTTTTTGCGCGTTAATAACATATCTGTTTACTACAACATCATTGGTTAGAGGTAACAAAAAAACATAAATAAATGGGAAAAAATGTGTGTACTAAGTTTTCAATTAACATCATTGTTATAATAAAAATTAGAAGAAGTTTTTCTTCTTCGTATTATAATAATGATATCTATTAGATAACTCATTTCTAATAGCTGGGGAAGAGGCATCAAAAATGTCAATGCAAGAAATACACTAACAATTGTTAATGTAGCCATGAGCCAAGTAAGAAAGAACTGTCAATTAATCAAAACATGTATTTCACACGTAAGAATTGTCTTCTCAGTGAATTAAAAAGCATATCCAACTAATTTATTATATATTAAACTGAAATTATGTACAAGGCTATAATTAGAACTGATAAATTTAAATAAAAAATCAAACGATATTATAATATAAAAATCTTTATTGGTAAATGTATATAAGAAAGGCAGTTCGAAAACTTTTACGTGTCGCTGTAATAAAATATATACAATACATCTTACTTTACTATAAAGATTTTTATTATCGCTCTTGAGTTTTAGGATTGTTGTGTATGAAGTAGTAACAAAAGTCTATTTTATGGCCACTGCTCATAAACAGTTCCTAATAAATTTACATACAAATATTATAAAGATTTAAGTTTTGTTTGTTTGCATGTCTTTTCTAGTTTCAATCCGAACTTACGTCAAATTTTTACGTTCGTAATATGTTGCATAGTTTTTGCGAACGATGCCAATGTAATATGTTTCTATTTTTATAACACATAACACGAAAGTTATTTTAAGATTTGTTAATCTCTATAATTACATATCCAAATATATATATATATATTAAAAAATCTCACTTGCCGTAAAATATGCTAAAGAATAAGGGCAAAAAGGTCACAAATATAACTTAAGTTATACTTATGACCTTTTTTTCACAAATTCTTATTATATCTTATCTCTATATATAAAATCCTCATTTTAAACAATCGAAGTCGAAGCGGAAAGCTAGTCAGACGATAAAATAAATAAATATAGGCGTGAAATATGTAGTCACTATTCAATAAATGACGCGATTCCTCACAGACAAAGAAAAATTACTCACGTTCGCTTCGTCGAGCTGACATTAATAGTGCCCATAAATACTAAACGCCTTCAAACAATTACTATGCTAACAGCTTTTAAATATAATTTTCATTATTGTATTACTCTTGCAATCAATAGATTGTTTGTGGTTGAAATTGTATTTCAAATTAATATAAATAAATATTGAACAGCATCGCATACATTACTCTGATCCCAATTTAGTCGCCCGCGGTTGTGCTCGAGTTTAAGGGTTTTCATTTGTTTGTTTGGTTGTCATTTGTTAGGCAAAAAAGTAGCATATGTCCTTTCTTGGAGTCAAGACACATGAAAATACTAGCTCTTGCCCGGGTCTCTTTGCCTAAGATTTACTTGTAGTTTTTGTTTCAACCATTTCTTATATTGTTAATTAAGGCAAAGCAAAATGTACCCGGGGAGCGGTTTACAGTCACAAGATTTATTTTTGTGTTCTAATAAATATAATACAGATATATGGACAAAATCACTGTTTAACTGGTAGTAATTATATTTATAAATATAAAATCAATACATCCATTATCCATGCATGTAAGTTTTCAATAAATGAATCATATATCATTTTATTTATAATTTTAAAGACATGTGCATGTTATTCTATATATTTTTTTTACAATCATGTCACGACCGCATTGCTGAGACGCCATTTAATATACATTAACTGTATATTAGTATTTATTTATCTCAACTGTATATAAATGTACCATTAATATTATGAGCATTTAATAGGTCTCATTTTACACAAAGACCACTTGAAATAGGTACACAACATTAAATCAAAGAGTTATGGAAACACGATCGTATATCAGTTAAAATATCGTCAATTAATATCACTATTAATGTATATTTAAGCATAAATACACGCAAATTGGCCCTAAATAATATAACTTAGCAAGCGATAGTGAGTTCTAAGGAACCACTGCAAAGATGTATTAATAATAACATATGTTCTTAAAAAAAGATTTCGTATCAAAAGGAAGGTTAGCAAAATATTTTATTCTTTCGAGTTATTAATGTATTCGTTCTGACTTTTCACTATTTTTTCAGTTAATCTAATTTAGGTTAGAGTACAACCAAAACAATCGACGACGCTTATTCATTAATTAATATTTCTGAATCGCACTTGCAAATTTTTAGCACTAAGTACATTATTGAAAAACTGACTACATTAAGTAACATGGGAATGTGTGTATCTGACCAATAGAAACATCAAAAAGTGGTATAACAAAATAAAACAGTAAGCAGATCGGAGTTAAAAAATCAGTATCGTTGACAAAAAAACGCCTAAACTAACCCTCCCACCATGTTGAATAACCGCCTAAAGAATTAAGAGACTTTGTACATTTAAGCACTATACTTAATTCTAACATAGTTTATTGTATGTAAAATAAAACTTGCACTTGGTAGACTTTACCACCCATTCATCAAATTTTCTACCACAAAACAGCCCTACCCAGTATTGTCTTCCGGTTTGAAGGGTGAGTAAGCCAGTGTAACTACAGGCACAAGGAACAAAACATATTAGTTCCCAAGATTGGTGTACATCATCAAAGTGCGATGATGTAATGATAGGAATACATATGTCCTACAGAGCCATTGTCTATGAACTATCGTGACCACTTACCATCAGGTGGCATTCACTCGTCCTACCTATAAATCACTGTATTTTTTGTTCCATATTCAAAATATACGACTTGAAAATATTTCAATTAAAATACAATTAAAGTTAAGTTAATTAAAGCAACACTTGTATTAAGTACAGACTGAAATGTGCAAGGACATCGATCGTACATTAATACAAAGAATAAAACAATATTTACTTATAAAATTAATGAATTACAATATTAATTTACGAATGTGAGAATGCATGACTGAACCACTTTGCATACAATTACGTTCCGTAATTAATAAACACAAGTCACCACCAGCGGTTTCTCTCTTATATGGAACTGCAGGAATAAAACTTGGTTCATACCTACGTGAATCGTTTTTAATGTTGTATTCTATAAAAACCCAATATAGGAAAATGTTAATAATGTAGTAAGTTTTACTTGACCTGCAAAATCTAAATCAAAATAAACTTTATTCAAGTAGGCTTTTACAAGCACTTTTGAATCGTCATTTTACAATTAAGTGAAGCTACCACCGGTTCGGAAAGTAGATTCTACCGAGAAGAACCGGCAAGAAACTCAGTAGTAACCATTTTTCAGCATTTTTAAAATACAGTAATATTAGTTAAATACAATTATATATAGTTACTCTTTTACTTTCAACATTTAAAAAATACAAAGTCAAGTTAGTTAAATACAATTATTTAAATTAATATATCCTGCTTGGAAGTCAACACGTATTAACTTCACTCTTTTTTATCATCTATAAAATCTTGCATCGAATAATATGCCTCTTTTACCAGTGCAAGCTTATTTTTCAGATATTCCATCGCCAAAAATCAATATGTTTGAAGGGTGAGTGAGCTAGTGTAAGTACAGGTACAAGGGATGTTACATCAAAGTACCTACAATTGTGGCATTAGCGATGTAAAGATTGGTTAACAATGGCAAAGGTGACCGCTTACTAACATGATACAAAAAATATACATTTGTTGTTAAACGTGAAACATTTTAGGATATATTAATGAAAGAATCAGAAAATTAAACATAATAATGTTTACCGATTTTACAGAATTAAAAAAGTTTCTATGTAAAGTCAGTACTCGTCGCTAGTATGTATCATAACATTCTCAGACGCTAACAAAACAGAATACCGCGGTCGAGAAATCACGAACCGTAATGTCAATTCACGGGACCTTCTCAGAACTATTACCATTTAACGCAAGCACGACTACTATTCTACGGTTTTCTAGAAACACTTCAACGTCCGCCATATTTAATTTCATGACGCCGTACGTAGCTCATTTAGTTGAGGTTATCTTGTCCATGTGTATCAGAGATTTCAAAGCGAATGAGTTAAAAGTTTAGCTTTAAATCGTAAAAATCGGACACACTCAGTATTAAATTTAGAAAAATATATTTGTAAAAATAAAAGAGTAAACAGCTTTATTAGTGCTAATAATAAGAAATATTAAAACAACAACAACAACGGACTGTAAATGTCCTACTACTGGGCTAAGGTCTCCCATCCCTTTGAGGAGAGAATTTTTGGAACATATTAAAACGTGGAAAACGATAATAAAATCATTCTTCCTCTTAATATATCACTCTTTAGGAGATACTTTATAAAAGAAAACAGTTACAAATTAAATATTCAATATTAATTTAAAGGCTTATTGTAAATGAAAAAATTTGAATATTTTTACAAAGTTCAAGGGGTATTATCTATTAAACTCTATCATAATGTGTCAGGCGTTAACATTTCGCGAGAGTATGCGCGGTGCTTTAACGGACTCGCTTGAAGACCGCGGCCCCTTTGATCACAGATAGCGGTTCCTATGAAGTCCGTAGCGCACGCTCCGACAAGCTCGTTCACATTATGACGGAACGTCTATTTAGAATTTTAGACAAACACGAAACTTGTAGACTTACAAACAGTTAAGTCCACCACAGACTATTTATTGAGCGTTTAAAAATAAAATCCGTAAAAGATCCGTTTAAGACATTAGGATTATTAAATGTATCTTTCAGAACAAAAATATACAGTGAAGTAATTGAATAATAATATTATTATAACTAAAATTTTACTGATCGATGAATAAACTAAAATATATGTATATGGTGATGACATATGAATGTAATTATTAGTCTAAAATAATACGCGAATGTAATAATAACATTTCAACCACAGTCGACTTCCTTGATGTCAAAAGTATGAAAGTGTTGGACTTGGGTTAATGGCATGATCGCAATCATTCCTAGCAGAAAATACTTAGCAATGCTGTGACAAGTGCTGCGAAATGCAATACGATATTATCTTTTGAGATGTGCGATAGAAACGGTACATAAAATATTAACATAGCAATACACGACTCGAAAACTTATTTTAAATTTAAATGAATTAAAGGAGATCAACTGTGCATAATATATCTAACAGCTATACTTAATATTGTTGTGTTCCGGTTTAAATGTTGAGTGAGTCAGTGTAACTGGCACAAGCACTGTGGGTTACATATGTATATTATAGAAAAAATAAAAAAGGGTTGTTGTATCGTTTTTACTTCTTTAGTGATTTTTATTCTTGCTATTTACTTTTACATATATAAATGATTACCTAAACTAAATTCGAATGAAAATAAGTTTGATATATGCTACAAAACTGTAAACTAAGAATGGATCATAACTTCGCGAAATAAACAATTTCAATTAATAATAACATAAATTAATTATATTTGAATCAACAATTAAATCCTTATAAAATATAATTATTAAAAAATTGCCAAGTAGTGAGTTAACATAGATTTTCTGTTTCTTTATTTTAAAAAAAATCCTAATGTTTTCATACATTCTTGTAGTTCTTAATTTTTTTCTAAAAGTTAATTTCATATTTGCTATGTTACTTACATAGCAAATAATCGCACAATGTACATCATGATGTATTATTAATAGGATAAATATATTTTATGTATATTTTATAACAATCAACCAAAAAATCGATCCGATCAACACTTCATGTATTTTTTTTTTCATAAACTTTTTTTGTAACAGAATGTAATATATAACACGAAAATATTAACCTAAATTGATTAATACCTAGTATATTTTATGTGCATAAGGTAACAATTTAATATTAATAATTTATTTAATATTAGCGTAACTGTAGATGAACTAAATGTATCGGGATATGAGCATTGTTTGTTTTAGATTATAATTTGCAAATAAAAAGTATGGCACTGATTTCGGTGAAAAAATATGTTGCCAGTAAATCGGTTATCCAACGAAAATAATATGTTGTTGACAATCTAAAAATAACAGTTTTCTCAATTTTCTAAACAATATAACAAAGAGTTATAATAAGATATATTTTAGTAGGTATAGTCGACTTATACTTCGTATATTTGTGTCGCTGCTCTTATACATTTATTTAATTCGGGAATAACATCAAAATAAATTAACTTTTACTATTATGTAGTTTTACTTTGAAATACGTTTTATTTTTCAATTAAAACCATATAATATTTGTACCTAACGAAACTTTAATCAGGATATAGCGCGTAAATAACTAAGTACCAGCAGTCAGGAGCCGTCTCTACAAATCAAAGAGAGGACCGGTTGTATGCTGTACGGACGTTTCAATTCTGATACACACGTCGTGTTTTAATATGTTTATGCATGTATCAGATGTGATATCAATTTAAAAGCAATACGTATCTGTTATTACAATAAATCAACCGACCAGATACATACTGTGTCACTTCCCTTACTAGATCTTGTAGAGTAATTAGCCGGGGAAAATCTATAAGCAACATATTCTTATTAATTATCAGTAAGTGTGTCCATTTCATTAGGCTAATTTGTTTTTTTTTTTAATTTAAGAACGTTTATATTAAGTTTGAATTTTTATTTTAAATACGATGATAACTTTTTTTAACTATTTCGGTGATGATGGCAAAGGAGATTTATCAACTCGAGAGAACAAAGACAGTTATAATGTTGCTTCTTTTACTCTCATAGGAGTAATATATAAATAAAGTATACTCTCCGAGCTGTATGAGAGAGATAGCAAGAGAGAAGGACTTTTGGCAAAAACTTGTTTTGAAATAGATTTCATTTAATCAATCTGGAATTTGAGAGAACGTTAACATTCCACACACGTGTATAAATATTCAGATAAATTTAAAAATAAGACGATATATTTCAAGAGAATGACGGAAAATTAAACAATGGAAACGCACTCGTTACGATGTATGGCAGTTTATTTACCAAGCGGTAATGTTAATGGGTGTACAGTATACCCTGTACACAGTCTGTAGCGCCAAAAAGATTGTTTTATATCTAACGGTCGGTCACTGACTTTATTATTTAACACGGCGACACGTACGCCGGCATGAATGAGTACTGAAAATAATTTAGTATAGAATATACTTTTTAAATTGAAATCAAGAAGACTTACAACTAAGGTACTACTGATGATAAGTTCACAAATATTCATTGATACTGGCAGTTTAAGCTATTTTAATTAAATATGCCTGCGACATCGTCTGTGAAAGTCCCGTCAAAATCGGTCCAGACATTCCAGAGACTAGCTGGAACAAGGAAACAGACGGGCACACGGCCAAAAATTGTCTTAAATCTTATTTTGGTATATGTAACGTGCAAACTATAACGTATAACTATTAATACATCTTATTTATTCTTTTATAATATAGATAGGAATAATATAAAGATAACAAAAAAACTTATAAGTCCCTAGGGCCTGTAGTTATACTGGTCTTCCCTTCAAACCGAAACGCAACAATTCTTGGTATTCATGTGATACATAAATTAAATACACAAAGCATTGTATGAACTTATGTTATTATGAAGACATCCCATTTTGTACGTAATTTATTTTCAATTTTATCTTTTGAATAAATAAATATAAATATTAATTTACAGAATTTAAATAAAACTTATAAAAATAAACGTCGAAGTAATTAAAAATTCATACCAAGAAGGTTTCATTAAAAAAGTTTTTATAATTAAATTTCTTTGAACTCGAATTTCACGACACTTTGAAATATTTAATACAATAGAATTATAAATGATAAAACAGCTCGGAGTTAATTAGAATTAATTGATTTACATAAAGGATACATGTTTATGCTGATACTACTTAATAGATTATTGTGAATTATCGATTTCAGTGTAATACATATGCCTATTTGAAATTTTTTTAACCGACTTCTAAAAAAAAAATGTCACTTCAACATGTAACATTGAATTGTATCTGAGTATGATGATCCACTTAGGCTTCCAAGTATGTGTGCTTAATTTCGTAAGTGTATGTTTGTATGGACCGACGATCTGGTCGAGGGGGTATCGCTGGATGCAGGCCCTTACTCCCCGGTCAAGGTGGAAATCATTGGGAGACGCCTATGTACAGCAGTGGACGTCTTACGGCTGACATGATGATGATGTTTGTATGTTTGTCCACGAATTTCTCGAAAACTAAAAGTCGCATTTCCTTGATCATTTGTAATTCAAGTTAGGTACACTTCAACTTAGAGAACAATGTAAGTTTATTTAAAATCGGTCGAGTAGTTTCTTAGATATATTTTTTATCTTTAGGACAGTACAGTACAGTTCCCACCGCTGAGCTAAAGCCTCCTCCCCTTTGAGCAGATGATTTATTTTTAGGTGTGTTTCTAGTTTTGTAGTCGGTTTATTTTTCTTATAAAATATTTAATCGTTTAAAACTGTTACAAGACACAGCCCTATAATAACGAGAACTGATACAGTTTGATGTAAGGAAAGATATTGGACTTGATTGGAAAATATGTTACAATAAAAGTTGCTGCTTATCGTGTAAAGTGTTCCGGCTTCGTTAGAGATTGCTCACAACATTTCAATAAATTTCACAGTCATACTACTTTTATCTTATATATTACATGTCGATATACTATCAGTTTTTGATTAAGAAAGTAACTTACGAAATGAAAATCATTAAAAGGAAATTTCTTTAGTTACGATCAGTATAAAGTTAAAGCTGCATAGAGTTAGTTACTCTTTTGTGTGGCTATCTGTTTGTTAAAAGAAAATATTTCAGTAAACGTTTAAAATGCCTCCAAAGGCATAACTTGACTAAATACAATAAATGAGTACATAGAAACTATTTTAAATTTGCGATTTTCGAAAGTTATTGTAGGTACAATTATTGATTTCATAGACGTTAGCAATTTAACTAAAATATCAAGAATACATGATGCAAAAATACAAAACCATAAAGAAGAATATGTGAATATTTGACGTAAGGAAATAACGTTACTTATAGTTAGTAAAACATCGACGAACGCATCTCGATATTTCGCCAGCGTTCGCCATTTATATCTTAGCCTCAATTTGTCTGCAACGAACTTCGTAAAGACGTAATTTGTCTACGTCGAGCGATGCGTATCGATGCGTTGGAATCGAGAGATCGAGATTGTTATCTCGCTTTTGTATCGATTATACTATTTTACGTTTCAGCTTAATTCAAATTGAATGGCAAGGGCTATATTTATATGCAAAGACAATGCATTGCTTATTCATATCGAATATCAATATACCGACAGGTGAGTGTAGAATATTGATCGACTTTGCTTCACAGATGATTAAATGTGTTCGTAAATATAATTATTTACAGCATTTCGAACACATTATTTCACCTATGTATGGCTGTGAACCATAAAAAATAGCCCTATGTTGTTGTTGAACTTGCACACATAATTCAATTCAACACCTCAGGTGCATTTAAACAGAGAATTTAGGCTTTTAATTAATCTTTTTATAGTGATGTTATTATTCCATATTAAGGAACAAGATTAACACGCTCCGCTAGCGAGTTAATGGTTACATATGCGGCAAAAATGTTATCCAGGCTTCACGCTTTCCATCACCTTTAAGAATAATACGAATTATAAATACAAATGATTATTTTGTGGTAGCGTTTTGTGCCTAGGTAGGTACCACCCACTCATGATATATTCTACCACGAAACAATAACTTGCGAGCGAGTAATCAGATAAAGTGGAAATAACATCTTTACCCCCAAAGTTGGTGGCGCATTGGTCTTGTAAGGGATGATTTATATTTCTAACAGCACTGATGTGTATGTGGGTTTATATTGATTGATTACTAGTCAGAATATATTAAAATTTAATTGTATACTTTACTGACATAGTATGTAATTAAAATGGTAGAAAGGAGTAGCTTTTGATTTTGTTGCCGATTCTTTATAGAATCTACTTTCCGAATCGGCGGTAGTTTTACATTTACTTTCATTCTGTAACATAAAACATTTTCTTTTATAAGCATACTTGAATAAGTAATATTTTGTTTTTGATTAAATTTATACACAGTACAATAGTTACTGACATTCAAAGGAAAGAAACAGGTCTCTGTGTATGATATATTTTGGAAACTTTCATTCCCAAGGTGTCATTTGTAAAATTTACATTTACCAGTGTAATATGACGATTTTATGAGCCTGTTGTGAACAAAGAATATTTAGTTTTTTTGGCTATCCGCCTATCTTATATAAAAATAATTATTAATACTTAGTGATGCAAAAAATCGAACTTACAATCTTCACTAACTCAGCATCAAGATATTAACACAAATATAGACAAAAAACTGTGTATTATTTATTTGGAAACGTCAAAACTCAAGCTTCTCGTTTGTTAATATTTATCGATATGTCATCATTAATACGTGAAATAAACAAGAAAAATGAACTATCAGTGATATAAGATATTTACTAAAGATCAAAGGGCGAAGACAAATTTGTAGAAATATTGAAATGGTGACGTGGAAATCGTATACCGCCTGTAGTTGTAGACTTGTTAAATTATCCTAAACGAACTCTCGACAGAGTTGCAGATCAAAGGGACGGATTCCTTGAATAGCTCAACTTAGTAATTAGTTCTAAGTATTAAATTATTGACTGATGAAAACTGACGGCTGTATGCCATTCAAATCCATCTTAAAAATTAAAACAGAAGTTTGTTTTTTATAATTTGTTTCAAGAATAGATAAAATAATGAGTTGTTTATATAGCATAAGTCAATGACCTTAGTCGTTGAATGATTTTTGATAAAATATTCATTTTTTCTCTGCATAAGTTACTAATAGCAAGAGACATTAAAAATCAAATAAGTCAATTGAGAATTGCTAAGTTAAGTTAAGTTATGTTCATTTGTTTGTGCCTATTTGTATTAAATGTCTGTTACATTTATCATGTTATAATTATCATTGCCAGAAAAGGTATTAATTTCTAAATGGTATTAGTTTTTTCATTTCAATAATTTAATAATGTCAACGTATGACCAGAATTAAAAGTCAATAAAACTAAATTATATCCAGACAGATTTACAAAACAATCATTTTTATCTAAATAAAAGTCGAATTTTACATTTAATGATAAGTTGTTCATTAATATAACAGTCTATAATCAGAGTGGATACAGGCAAATAAAATAAACTATTTAGTGTATTTTGCTTTAAATATATCTTACTAAAATGATTCGAGAAATTTAGTTAAATGAAATTGTAAGATTTTTTTATTGTATGTACTATCACATGTCTGCAAGGAGCATTTGAATGGAACAAGGACTAAATTAAGTACATATATATTGGAAATCAATATGTCGATGGAATGGATATCTAAAATTAATTTAAATTTCGAATGAAGAGCTTGACAGATACTCTGAGGGTAAAACTTTGGTCAAAGGACGAAATTGAGGTAAACGCAGGCAAAAGTAAGTTATAGTAAAGATTTTATAGATTCATTTTTCATACTCATTCATGAGTAAGGTCAGTCACGAGAGATTAAAATTAAAATTAAAAAAAAAAATCAAAACTGTAATTTACATGAAGTTTATTTTATTATCGATATTAGTATCAATAATAATAATTTAATATCAATTGTAGATTTCCTATATAACAATTTGTTATTCACGTATTGTATCTTCACGAATACTAAGCAAAACTAAATAATGGGATTGCTACAATACTGGATTAAATATATTTAATTCGCTTGAATAAAAATAATCATGATTGCAACCTCAACCATTCCCACATAAAGTAACGACTTTTTAAAGAATTACATTTATATCGTAATAAATAATTTTAATTAGTTACAGTAAGAAAATAATTACGTTTAACCAGTTCCAGATTATATATCACTATCACATAAAAAAGTTCAACATATCTTTACGATCGTGACGATCGTGTCGATATTCTACGAAAGCGGATCGCTAATCACTTTATATAAACCCTTATGAGATAAAAACCGGTGCTTTTATCACAGCGATTATAAATGAAAAAGCGGGATCTAACATTGATTTATGTTCAAACATCCAATCGATAAAATAGTTATACTATATAACATAGGCATCGAATGCAAATTTCAAGAAACTCGCCGATAAATGTGGAGATATTCCTTTGATACTCAATGACAGTTATTCCTCTGATCATTTCTTTGTCAAAACAAATATACCGCTTTTTTCAACCTATTGCCCTTTAAAATGAACCTTATTGCTTCAGCTATAAGATCGAATGAGAAAGTTTTTTTAGTATTGCAATGGTAAAGTAATGTTTGCTGTTAGGTATCGAATATCGCAACGATGCGAGAAAAGCGTACTCATCAGATAAGTACAGGATCATACATTCAAGATATGGCCAGTTTAACTGCCTTTGAAAATCTTGTTAACAACTTTCTGAATAGTTCTATAATTATATTAAAAAACACTTTCCATTTAGAAATTTCAAATATACTACTAAAATTGAGAAGTCCATGTAAAATGCCTATTAAAAATATTTAACTTTATATGTGTGATTTGAAAAAAATAGTTCATAATCTACTGTCGTGATCTCGTCTTAATAGTAAAGTAAAGTAAAGCCTGTAAATTTCCCACTGTTGGGATAAGACCTCCTCTTCCATTGAGTTCTCCTTAATTTTAGGTTTGGAACATATTCCACCACGCTGTTCCAATGAGGGTTGGTGGAATGCACATGTGGCAGAATTTCGATGAAATTAGACACATACAGGTTTCCTCATGATGTTTTCCTTCCCCGCCGAGCACGAGATGAATTATAAACACAAATTAAACACATATATATATAATGGTGCTTACCTGGGTTTGAACCTGCAATCATCGGTTAAGATGCACGCGTTCTAACCACTGGGCCATCTCAGCTCGTCTTAATAATTGAATCAAATATTATAAGGCAGTAATAATTATATTGAATACAAAACACCTTTCAAACAATCACTCTAATACAGAAAATAGGAACTATATTACTAGAGTAGTGCGTGGAAACGTCAGACAGTAAGATAAATTTAGATTATTATCTTTATGCAGGAGACATACGAATGGATTTATCCAGAATTTCTTCAAGTCCAGGATAACTTGAAATATTATATAACATTGTTATTTTAATAATAATTATTTGTTAAATTGAAATTACAATTCAAGCGAGATGAGATGAGACCATAACCGATTTTTCATGTGCAGATTTTATCCAAATCCAACTCAATAAAAAAATCGGCTTACGCTATTAATATAAGATGTAGATATATATGATGCTACGCTGGTTAATCTCTGGTTTATTTTCGGTTAAACTACGATTATGCCTTCATTAATCATTATCTTTCATATCCAAACATTGGCAAATACTTCAGGAACTAAAGTACAAATACGCGTTAACACATTAATTATTTTCATGCAACATAACAAAACCTTTAATTTTCGTATAATACTTAATGTTCAATGTATGTGATGTTATGATTTATCAAAGACAGCGTAACACTCGAATAGTTCAATAGATATTTTGAGTTTGTTTGTCACTCATTTCAAATCAAATATTGGACTTAACATATTCATTCGTAAGTTCAGTCCAATATTTGATTGAAAAAAATATAAAAACTTTTTAATTGCCGCTATTATCATAAATCCTATAAAACCACAAGCGTCCTTTCCGTTCTACCCGATATTGCTTAGAATAAAAACCAATTTTTCTTAAAGCTGTTAATTTCAATGAATCCTCATAGTTATAATATCAGATGAGAAACAGCCAATAAATGAAAACTGGATCCAGCACAAAGTTGTATGATACCAAAGACTGTCATTTGGCGCCCTCCCAACTTCTAAATGAGTCAACCATACCGTATGTATTACTGAACAATGCTATGACGCATCTACCTTCCTTGTTTACGAACCGCTAGTTTATGATTCAACAAGTGTCAGCCGTTTACACGCATTTGTAAATAAACATCTTTAGTTCTATAAACACGTGTAATATCGTAATCCTTGGAATAGATAACGTGATGGGAATTGACGAGCTTGAAACGAGGTATCCAGAGATTTTAAAGATGTGAACCTGTCCGGTATAGTCAATGCTGAAGATCTTCTTACCAGAGTACACTCAGTTTAGATTACAATAGTTACTCTATGATGAGTTTCTTGCCGGTTCATCTCGGTAGAATCTACTTTTCGAACCGGTGGTAGCTTCACTTTATATAGTTGTTAAATGACGATTCAAAAGTACTTGTGCCTGCTTGAGTAAAGTATATTTTGATTTTTCATTTCTTGAAGCTTCACCGATGGCAGTCAAACTTTACACCAAATAAATGAGATAATATTGCGTATATATGTGTCAACACAGCTCCAGTCTCTATTTCCGTCCTTTCATGATCTATGATGGAAATCATAAAAGACTGAATAATTAAACGTAGGACCAGATATTATGTTTTCTGAAACGAGGTTTGTAATACCAACACAATCAATGAGATGAAGGAAAAAAATGGACAAGTGGTACCTATACCAGATTTAAATACTATAAAATAACCACTTATGACTTTGTTTTACATATAATCATTATCAAAAGTCCATGGATCTTGAAATAATAAAGAGTGTTGCCATATTTTTTATAAAATGTAAATATAAATCCTATCCCATTAAAAAATCGTTATTTATTTAGTAGACAAATGTATGAAATATAATACCCATTTCTATATAATAAACGTTATAATTTACAAAATCTGAAACTTGTAACTGACTCATATTTAATTCATGTTTAGTATTTTCGTGGTTAGCAAGAATATCGTATATTATACGTTAAATTTGAAATTCGCTTGCGTTATAAACCCGAAGCTTTGAAGTTTTATTACCAATAACTGTAACCTTACAAGTCGAAATAATAAAACAAATCATAATATCATTTTGCATTTTGATCAAAACTAAAATCAGAACGAATTCTCCGTTCGTATGCGTAGGCTCGTATGATAATAATCTTAACTTTCAGAAAACCGTTACTCTTTTACCGGTAGAGTGTTACTATAAGTGTAGCTTTAAATTCCATAAAATACCTCATTATCATTTACTTGTTACTGCAAATCTAAAGCCACCTTTGGTCGTATTATCGGTCGCATTACATTATTTGGAGCTTATTTTCGAAATAGGTCATAAAATTGGAAACATTGCATTATAAAAAGACTCCAGGCACCAAAATCGTCTTTTCTCTTAAAAAAATGACATTTGGGATGGTACGACACTAAAATTATAAAGGACAAGATGGTAACCAGCACTTAACCGGCACGATCGAGAACCATTTATTTATATTTTATTTACCTCCGAGCATTATGCGCCTGCCCTGAATGTACTTCCCTTAAAAGGCAACGAAATGTTGGAAGTAAATCGCCATATTGTTAAAGTAAATTGGTATTTTACAGCACGAAGTTTCGTGTGCCGTACCCTTGTTAGGTGTTGGCCATGATTTCTTACGAGTGAGTTTCAGTTTAAATTTAAACCTTACCTCTATGGGAATAGTGATATTATGTCTGAAAATATCGAACAAGATTGAGACTAGAAGAGGGCGGCGCGAAAATTAAATGTCAAACGAGATGACAGTCGTTACAGCGACATCTAGCGGACTATCGTTATGGCGCTGATTGCGCAAGGGCGTGTGATTTTAAAATAACATAGTTTAACCCAATGTTAACCCTTTCCAACTATAGGTAACAAATAAAATTTCACAATTTATTTTGCAATTTTATAATATTATAAAATTACATTAATTTCAAAGGAATTTTATGGATATGGGCTCTGGGTATGTATTATTATTTTGACTATCGTCTGGGGAAACTGTCATTCCCGAAATACATTATGCGATGTTGACTCAAAATATAAGATTAAATATTCACTGAGTTTACTCAATACCCATTCCTTGGCAAAGATATACATACGTATTTATAAACAGATATTATTATATAAAACTTTACATATGTGACAACGGAAACAATAAAACATTTCTTAATGAATAAGGTTCATTGATATTTTTATATATCAATGAACTATTTCGTCAGCAAAACAAACATCCATATTCATATAATGACGTACAAAAAATAAGTATTTTAATTTAAAAATTTAAAACATGTTATGCGCACGTCATTAAAATACCAGAAAACAATAAATTCTTTGGATACCGAAATAAAACGTCCAAATAACGTGTATCAATTGCCTCCGCCACGTGAAACATGCTAACGGTTATCTTTATCACGAATTTTCGATTTCGATATATTTTTAAAAACTCCGTTTTGTCTCCGCATTGACAGTAAGTTGTAAAACAAAGTACTTAATGGTTTCTTAAATTTTGAATATTTAATATATTCCGCCGCAAGAGAATTCTCTCACGTATCGTTAGGTTGATGTTTCCGAAATATTCGAGAAACGGGAATCATAAACAGTTTTGAGTATGCCGAAATATTCTTCGGATCTAATCGAAACGGACAAAGTTTGGTTTTGTTTAATCGATTAGAATAGCATTCGAAGTAATATATGTATGTCTCTCTATATTTATTTTTATTGTTGTTTTAGGAAATCAGATTAAATATAGGTAACTGAATACTTTAGTTTGGAATTAATGTTTAAAATCGATTATTATTATTAAGTAATAATCTATTATATATATACGCGAAGTTTTTAATTATTTTTCGATAAATAAGGAAAAGGTAAACGGGAAGAAAAACCACTTTTGCGTGTGGTATCAACCTTGAGACCCAAGGCAAAGGTTGTGCCTGCAATTACACTGGGTCACTCACGCTTCAAACTGGCAAACATGTCATAAATATTTTAGACAACCCATCTTATAACCTCTACTGATAACAAGGAGGTTAGTTACTTCATTTTTGGCCTAGAACCTTGATGATCAGAATTGCGATTGAACAGAGAAATGGGGCTAGCATCCTTGCCATCGTTCAACGCGATTATAAGTTTATTTGAGTTTACTACAGTTAAAAATAAATGCATTCAACATTTATCAGTATTATTATTATGTTAATAAAAACACAAACATTCAAGTGTGTTTACGTGCTTTTATAATTCGCATTGAATAAGGAACAGCCATGTCTCAACAGTAATTGGAACAGCAATTCCACTTTCAATATTTGCGGCTGTACGATTGTCCCTTTGATTCGGATCTATCTCGTTGGATGAACAATAATTTAAAGGCGAATCGAATGCAAAATAATGGTCTGGTCCGCCGTGTAACGGCGAATGTGCAGGAAGCAAATCCCGCATACTAGAATCACGAATGCCTCAACCAAACCAATGATTTCGTAAACACCATCCCATTTCATTTCGAATCATCATTAGCCTCGCTTCTGAATGAGTAGACTGAATTAATATTTAGCAAGAAATGTTAACAGTGCACGATATTCTGATACTAGTGTAATGTAACAACGAATTCGTTTCCCTAATATTTGACCAGTGGCTTAAAGTTGACCAAAATCATTAAAGAAAAAATTGAAGTTGTCAATTTTCGATCCTTTCTTTCCCTGCTCTCGTTTTCTTATGTATTTACATTAAAGTATTAATTAATATATATTATAAAACAAAGTCCCGCAGCCGCGTCTGTCTGTCTGAATGTTCGCTATAAACTCCAAAACAAGTCGGGAAAAAAAAGAAAAACAAAAAATATATATATACATAAAAGGTAAAAATATAAAAAAATAGTTATGTCCATCTGTGATAAGCCGGGACGGGTCGCTAGTAAGATTAATGTTTTCCAAAAACATCGATTGTCAGACAGACGGTACTAAACTATTTTCTTTCCCTATTTACGAGTGTGTGAGAGAGAGAGATAGTCATGTCAACACTAGGTAATAAAACACAATACACTAACTAAAATCACATCAATTTAATATTAGAAATGTTAAGTATGGGTGTTAGGGCGAGTAGGATAGACCGTCACGTCTTAATTTACGTTAACACTTGGTAATTAAATAGTTGATAAATTAGACACATGTCTGTTGAAAGAATTAAGTAATGTATTCTAAATTTACACTTTTACCTTTCCAAATGATGTTTTCGTCTCCGTAAGAATGTAAATCTCTATTAAATATTTCTAGATGTAGTGATCATTAAGTATTAATAACACAGTTTCGTGGAATTGATGTATTATACATATATTATATTAGTATTACCTATAGGTACTATTATAAAAATATAAATGCGAACAGTACTCTTTCTGTCTGTCTTTCTGTTTGTTCCGGCTAATCTCTAGAACTTTCACTGGCAGATAGATGTTTTAATAATGAGTAACTTAAGATTTTTATTTTAGATTTATATACGCTACAGTGTGCAAATACTCAAACTAATTTGAAACGCGCGCGAAGTCGTGGGCACAGCTATTGATAATATAAAAAGACTCAAGAAAATCATTTTACAAGAAATATCGCTCTCAGAAGTGACTTTAAATAAATACAACTACTTGAAATTTAAAACGGAACCCTAAAACTAAAAAGTCCAAAGTACACAATGGAGAAACTTCATAGAGTAAACAGAGACTTATATAAAATAAATTACATGTCGATACGTGTGTAAACTATTCATTACTGTACTATTGCCTGACCCCTCGGTCAATGATAGTGTGATAGACGTCGGATTTTACCTAGTGCTTTATATTGTAGGTGTCAGAGATCAGAGGTTTGTTCTAAGTTTTATCGCAACTTTCCATTCTGATCGAGGAGATATCATTCAGTTGAAATAGGTAATAAATACGTATCAACCTGTGAACAGAAATTGGCAAATCTTTGAATCGTACGCTTCGTGTGACCTTTACCTTAAGTTTGTGTTTTAAACATAAGTCTCTCGACTGAACTATCTGATGATAGTGTAATAGCTGCTTTATTTGATATTGCTTCGATGAGTGCAAATAACTTTACGTTATACTATTAATACAAGTATAAAATTGTTACTATTGTTGCTCGACTACACTGAGCCGCTTTTAAATAGCATTAAAATAATGACTTTAATTTAAAATGTTCGTCAACGAGTAAGTAGTTATAGTTCTATGAAAATAATGACTGTACTAATACCGCCCTTGATCTTATATCGATCATAAAAAGTATCTTGCGGATACGATAACTGTCAAAAAGAGTATACTTCAAATCACAATGACTCACTACATACAAATAAAGAATTAAGTTCGCTTCATTACTTTCACAGATTCATTATTCTCATGTCTCTTTCGGAGATTTCTTTTTGAACTGACACTTTAATAAGTGTCAATATCTTTTACCAGTTCAAAATGAAGTAATCCTCATTCAATATTGATTTTTTTTTATTTCATCCTCAATAGCCATTATAATCGATTTCTATGTTCTGCTAACCTTATTCTGACATAAAATCTGTCAAGATGCATCTTTAATTGATACGTACGGCTATAAAGGACATCGAGGTAATTTATTTAATCGTTACCAAAGTGCATAAATAAATAATGCATAATAATCGAAGCGATATCAAAGCCTCTTCCGATTAACTTCTGACATATTAAAAGCGCATTTTATCATTTCGCCGGTATTTATTGGCAAATGAAGAAACATAATATGCATAGCCGTCCATTTCAGTTGCAATCATTTAATTTTATTTGAAATGAACGGTAACATTGACTTCTTTAACCAAAAATATTAAACATATTTCAACACAAATTTATGTGATGCGTTCTCTTTCTTCTTTATAGCGTTTTTTTACAGCGGAATAAAATTACAATAATTCCCTTTGTGTAAATTTTTGTATTACTTTATTAAGTAAACGCTTGAGAAATTAAAAGGCCATAGAAAAATATTAAGTAGGTAACATTGGTATTTGGTGATATGTAACTTAAATGTTATATTATTTTATGATTTCGAAACAATAAAGAATATAAGTTATTTAGTATGACGTTTGACGTATGGCAACTCTTATGTACACAAAGATAATAAAGTTAGCTTAGATATATAAATAACCTAATGTTATATTTTTATATAACCAGAAATGGTCTGATTTTATATATTTACCTTTGACACGTATCAATGTATTTTGAGATTTACAACGAAAAATTGTACAACAAGAGATTTTATTGAACCACATCTAATGTCAAACATGTTTTTTACCTATGAGTCGGTAAGTAAAAGTAAAGTAACAGCCTGTAAATTTCCCACTGCTGGGATAAGGACAGCGGCAGCGCCAGCAGCAATGCAGGTTGGTGGAATGCACATGCTGCAGAATTTCGATGAAATTAGACACGTGCAGGTTTCACAGGAAATATAAACACAAATTAAGCACATAAAATAGTGGTGCTTGCCTGGGTTTGAACTCGCAGTCATCGGTTAAGATGCACGCGTTCTGACCACTGGGCCATCTCAGCTCAGAATAAAAGCTTATATCAATAACGTAAAGAAATATATTTAGACACAAAAATGATTAACAATCAAAAGTATCAATATGATGAATACTGTTTGGCAACGACATTTTTAAATTACCAATAACAGCTATTAAAATATACAAATTTCGAATAAGTCAAAATGTGTCAACTAAAAATAATATTTTTATAAAACGGTGAAAATAACTCAGAAATCATACCCTGAAGAGAAATTAGTTCGAAATGTTAAATTAACACAAATACCCTACAAACTTTATTCTAGCTTCCAGTACTGTCACTTAAAGATCAGTTAACTGACTTTGAAATGTGCTACCAATGATTATTGTTGATAACGCTTCAGGCACAGTCGGGTTTAAGCCGTGCCATCAGCGCCGTGTCAGCTTTGAGGGAAATAAGATCGGAATTGTAACCATTGTAATTAGAATAATTACGGCATGAATACTTCTATATTTTAATTATACGATTTAACATTTTACAGTTAGCTGACATTTTTAAAAATAAAAATTATCTCTGTCTAGGTATGATATAAATTCAAAGTTGTTCTTCGTTTATTTGCTTACGATTGTTGCAAAGAATCATTATTTATCCATTTTGCGGTTATGATACACTTTTAAAAGATAAATTATGTATACAATTTTTCAAATGAAACATTTTACCAAATTATACCTACACAAAAAAAAAATCAAACAAAATGCAATTCAATAGGTTTTCGACAAAACGGTGCTATAAAATTAGAGATTACGCGAACATAAATTTTCATAATGGATTTTTAAATAAATAATTTTCGATTTCGGACAGGACGTGCTCTCGAGCGAATGATACGATCACACAAATTGCTCAGCGAACGTGTTCCTTTTGTTTTGACAGCGGGCCCATCGCAACTCAATAACCCTTATCAACTGCGAAGACCAAAGTAAAACAATTTGCCGGGACTACCTAGAAGGTCATTATCTTCGGCCATAAATCTTGCGCGAGTCAAATTGTTCTCATTTCACACCAAATAAGTTACGGGGAAGGCTGTGATGCACGGGGCAACTGCAATTACGCATGGTAATCGAGAACGTACTGCCGAGCACGCATCCGCACCGCGTACGAAAAACAATAATTTACTGTATCGTAGAGCCCTTGATTCGAGAGTAAATTAGAAATGGCATTGCAGTGTGAGAAAATAAAACAGCCGAGCATACACACACTGCTGCATTTTATATTACTGCGTTGGTTTGAGATACACATACCTGTATAACAATTCTAATAAATGCCATAAAATAATATATTTTTAATAGAACGATAATATTTTAAATTTGGAATAGAGATAACTTATGACCTAATACCTGACGACTCCCTCCTTATAAAGGGAAAGGCCGGGGGCGGGAATAAGTACAATTTAAATTTCCATTCAAATGCTGTTCGTTAATTTCTCTATAAGCATCCGTTTAATTGATTTCCGTAACTTCACCTATGCCGACGACTGCAGTGTTTATTTGAATTATTTCCTTAATTGATATCTTCCTGGATAGCACGTCGTAAATAAATTACATGTTTAATTTTCAAATTAATTGCTATCATTACGTTTGTACTTGCACGGGCAAAAGTTATGTATATTTCGTATGCGAAACTTACATTTATTTATTTAATGTATTAATATGTAGTTTTGATGAAATAATTCTTAAATAAAGATAATTAATATTAAAAAAGAGATATTTCAATGCTGTTTCAGATCCAATGCGATATCGTCCTGAACAATAAATTATAGTGCGTGGAATATTATAGAGGACAAATGTGTGTGTTTTCTCACACATATACGCTTAACATTTCGTCACTCTCTTAATCCGATGACAGGATCAATCCGGACCGAAACGAAAGAGTTTGAGCCACCAACGACTTCACATGTTTTCCGAACTACGTAATCTATATTAATATTATAAACGTGAAAAGTAAATCTGTCTGTCTGCCTGTCGCTATTTCAAGACCAAACCAAAAAACGAAATTTGATGAAATTTAGTGTGATGCAAACTTGAGCTTTAAAAAAGGACATGGTGTATGTTTTTGGCCTAATACATGACAACCAACCCCTAAAACGAGTAAAGCTGCGGGTGACAACTAGTTACGAATACGTTCTCAACTTAAAATTTCAGGAGAGAAGAACTCAATATCATCTTAATAGCCCTTAAATCTAGGAACTCGAAATCAATAGCCCTAAAAACTAGTAAAGCATACAACTGGAATTTAAATAAGTTGTAGACATATTTTTAAGATTGCCTTAAAAATGGTTTATAAAGTAACACGAACAAATACAAAACATTATTCATCCATTGTTGTATATTCTTACACAATATTTATAATAATAAGCGATTGCCGCAAACTAAGTTTTTATTGTATCTGTCAATTTATTTATCGAATCAATTTATGATATAATATATGATAATATACTCTACAATTACTTGTAACTATCGTTAAGTCGAATCTATTTAATGAAGCTATTTAATTGATATACTATCTAGCTTCGGTCTATCTTTGGCTGAGATCAAAATGCTTATAACTCTGCATTAAAAGCTAAAGTACGTCAGTCAATATGTAAATGCAAGTCTGTAATTATGTGCCTCATATTAAATTGTAAGCGCGGCTGACAACAAATTGATAAGCCTCATGCATAAAGATAGACCATTCGCCGGAAACTTTCTTTACGTTGCACCTTACGAACGAGCCTTGTACTGATAGCTGTTTTGTTTAAATTTATTTTTATTTATTTTTTAAATATATGAATACTTGATCTTTATTCAACAGTTTTCTTGTTGTGTAATTAAATACAATTCTTATCTTTTAAATTCAACATTAATTAAGCACAGGCGTTTCACGAATAAACGTACTAAATTGTTTTTAATTGCAAAAAATGTAACATAAAATTAAAATGTCTACTGCTATGTTTAATTATATGTTTCTGCTGTTTAGTGGCGTCTTTATACCTTTTTCGTAAGTAACCTGAACGCTTTATCTTTTTAAAATGTTGTTATATGTATGACTTAAGCTTTCAACGACTTTTATACTTTATCATCATTTTTTGCTTCACGACTTATAACACATCGCTACTGTATTATATAATGGAATAGAACTCTTAAATAAACGTCTCAAAACGAATCCTCGATTACTCAAGCAGGGCAGGTGCGCCAGCGCAAGTAATATTGAGTCAACTTCCTTGATCATTAAAGAACATATGATACACAATTAGCTTTTGAAAAAGGACTTTATAACTTGTTATATATGGTTGTTTTTCAAATGTAGCTATTCAAGCAGTTATATTTCTGAATAGGCAACGTTTCATACACATTTGCGGCAGGACTACCGGCTAGATGCGTGAAGAATAACAAACCTGGTCTCATATAATTAACCACTAAAGAGTTGGGACAGCGCTGCATCGCATCCTGTCGTATCATGTGAATATTTTATTGAGATTGTTATCGAGTTTTCAAATACGTTGCCAGTTATGTCGTAAGCTTTTAGGATGTTATAATGGTTTTAGGCTTTAAAAACTTGATTATTTCAACCTTATAATTAATTAAACGTTTATTCATTTACACTGCGACCCCGATTCTTACGTATAAACTCATATTATTTGTATTAAAACTATTCACATATCTATAATCTGTATATTTTTCACATACTTGGAAATTACTTACTATAAAAAAACCCGTTACAACTATCACATTCGCCCGCGTTTTAAACGTATATCTATTGTGGGTTCAAAACTCAGGCTTATACATTTCGTGTTCAGGTTGGAACGGTAAGTGAGCCAGTGTAATTACAGGCACAAGGACAAATCATCTCGTACGTTTCAACGAGGTTAAGTAAGCAATTTTAGAGAATCTAAGGGCTAATCATTATTTCCTAAAATGTCTATGGATGGTGGTGACTATACAATCAAAAGGACCATTTGCCAGTCAGCCTACCTTTTTTTGTATAAAAAATACGAACTGTTACTTAAGTATTCATTATGTGTATAAAACAGTCATGTATAATTCTAATAGACAGCAGGTGAGAGCGCGCGGCACAGCATGTCTTATATAAAAAACAATAGTAGTAAATTCATACTCAATAACAGACGCACATTAAATTTAAATAACAATAATCATTACATGAATTATTTCAATTAAACAACAACATACATAACTCCATGCAATTGATGTCTTCCAATCATTTAGAAAACATTTAAATACATAATATATTCAGTTATCTATAAGATTTGTGTTCACATTAATAATAAGCGGGGGGTTTAAATAACAAGCCATTTATCCAAGGATTTCATTATTGTAGAAAGGATTACAAGTCGATTATGTACAACCATATTTTATACTAAGCATTTTCCGTTACGAGGCTTACCATAATTGTATGATGTCACACGTGGACATAGAACAATAATTGCTCGTTTTATAAGTAATGAGTTATTTTAATTTAAAAAATTAAGTAGACATTTATTACATACAGACTTTTATTATACAAAATTTCATGTGTTCATGAGTTAATTGCTATTGTCTTGAAACAATTCTAGGTGTTTTAATTGTAGAATTAGTTCAAGGTAATATGACAAAGCATTCTAATCGGACCTGAATTAACGTGTAAATTGACTTCATTGGGCAGAAGAATATTTTTGATAGCCGAGATGGCCCAGTGGTTAGAACGCGTTCATCTTAACCGATGATTTCAGATTCAAACCCGGGCAAGCACCACTGAAATTTCATGTGCTTAATTTGTGTTTATTCATCTCTTGCTCGGCGGTGAAGGAAACCTGCATGTGTCTTATTTCATAGAAATTCTGCGACATGGGTATTCCACCAACCCGCATTGGAACAGCGTGGTGAAATAGGTTTCAAACCTTCTCGTTAAAGGAGGAGGAGGAGTTAGCCCAGCAGTGGACAATTTAAACGCTCTTGTTGGACAGAAGGAAGTATATCAAAATCGACTTAGTAGATTGAAACACCTAAAAAGACAAACAAACGCAAGTTTGTGAAAAATGAAAGATAAACACAACTTCTTGTACTTCAACTTAGAAAGTTGAATTTTGAATTTGACTCTAGATCTCATCTGCTCTATCAATCTTTCGACTTACATTACATGTTTGTGCCAAATAAGTTAATGATAGAACAAGTTAATGATTTGTTATTTTGTTAATTTGTATTGCCATCAAAACGATGGCAATACAAATTAACAAAATAACAAATCATTAAAATCAATTCAACTTAAGATTACTTAATTCCAAGAAATAAAATCGCAAATACATATATCTCTTACTCATATTGTATGTGGACAAAATTGGGCGTTAAGGCTTTTTGCTATGCAAGTCTAGCCTATATTACATTTTACAATATTTTTTCACTTCTATAATATGTCATAAAATGAGTACCTATTCTGAATTTTCATATGAATACTGATCTCAAATGGTCAGTCTGATATTAGAAATTTGTGACTGAAATAATATTATTGAAACCAAAGCAGATTTTATACATTAAAGTATTCTATTTTTGGTAGAACAGTTAAGAACATTACTATGTATATTTTGTAAAGAAATAAACCATATGAAATTAATTTGTCATTCTTAATTAATTTTAAATTTAAATTTAATGATAATGTATTCCAAAATACATGGAGAGCAATAATTATTGAGATTATTTAATTCGATAAATCAATTAGAAAGACTTTACGGCAAATTACAGCAATTTATGGCAAGCCTAGTCTAGTCTAACCACACCTAGTGGTCATAGGTTGCAAGTTTCGATATTAACTGATGAATTATAAAGATTCCTGGTACCAAAGTTCACTAATAAGAGGCCTATTTATCATTTGCATTACACCACTGTCTTATCTACACGAAAATATTACTTGCAAGACACAAATGTCACAACTGTTATTGATACCGTATCGAAAATAATTATTTCGTTAACATTTCATTTTACATTCAGCTGAGTTCCCAATAAAGAGTTTTCAATTGATCGGATATTTTTTTCTTTTTTATATCGCGAGTTGTTTTTAATTAGTCATTTTGTGGTAGAACTTTATGCTAGTTCATCTGGGTCTACTCATCAGATATTCTACCGCCATTACTGTTGCAATGCTTAGTATTATTACGTTCCAGTAAACACCTTAACTTAACACCCAAGGTTGGAATGGTTAATATTTCTTACAGCGCCAATGGATATCTATAACACACACTTATATAAATGACAGAAAAAGAAAATTCTACGGTTAAATGTAGAATAGACTAAATTTGTCATTTACTTCTTATCTATCAATCATCAACCTTAAAAGATCCTTTAGTAGAAATAGGCTTTCCTTATTGGTATGCTTTGTATATACTTGGATACAATCTACTATTATAAAAGCAAAAATTTAAATTTAAGACAAAATTGTAAAATGATGTTTAAAGTATATATAAAATGGATTTTTAAAGTATTTGTTTAGTAATGTGAGAGAAAGCAATGTAGACAAAAAGACGTTTCGTAACACAAAAACTTCTAAAAAGTCTTTTTAACCAGAAATATAATTGTCTACAATAACCTTTAACTCTTAAATTAACAAAAGGTAGCCTATATATGCAACATTTCAAGCACAAGAACACTTTATCAGACACAAAATAAATCTGTTTTAAACCTTTAATTTTTCCAAAATAAATTAAAAGTATGAAAATACACTGTTTATAATTTACGACATTATTAACATTGTATTTTTATTACAAAACCAATCTAAAACATCCATAAATAGTAATGATCGATTCTATATTATAATCAATGTATAAAGTCGGACTTGTTTAAAATATTAACGCCTACATTATTAGTCAACGATACATTAAACCAAGCACCATGATTTGAATACAAAAGATATTGACTAGTACAATATACCTGATTTATAACGATTGTTTTAATAAACGCTTAAAAAACATCATCAGAATATGTAGCAATTACCATAAGCGTTAAAGCCCTTGAGGCAAATGCCTTCAAGTCCCCAGAGACCACCATGTGTTTTATTATATACACATTTATTTATTTAATCGAATAGATACAAGGCATAGATTATTTATAGAAGCACCAATAATGACCATCCCATAAATTCGTATTTTTTACGTCCAATATAAATTATTTATAATGATTTTAATGGTCATTTTCATGTTGATCGTAATTAGGGGTCATATTTTTAAATAATAGAATAGGAGCGTAAAATATTATTAATTTATTATACTTAAAATAAGAAAACCTCAACTGAATAATGCGAATTGAAATCCGCAACCAATTAGTTTTCATATGCTACATTTTTATTTATAATTCTCCAATAGAAAATAATATTGAAATTCATACTTCTCCTCAGAAAACGGAGTTGATTGGTTTTTTAAAATAATAATAAAATAACAAAAACTTATTTTTTTTTTATAAGTATAATTTACTATTCCTTCTTACAATTAAGTTCGTTTCTATATCCCAATGCTGTTATTACTATACCATACTTATAATTAGTCTACAATAACTGTCACTTAAATATAATAGTTGTAGATTTTTTCTCAGTAGTGATACGTGTCTCGGAAAGCGCTTGTAACCTTTCGTTCTGCACTCGTTGATTCCCAATCAACTATGATATTGAGGAAAATACGCATTTATGTATACATTCACATATATTACTGGTCTTTTAGCGTAACGAAATTTCTGCAGGCAGTTAGAGTTACATGATTACAAAGATAAAATAATGAAATCATTGAAAATCTATCAATTAACTAAAGTATAAAGAGATTTCCATAAATTTGAATAAGATTATTATAATTAAATAAATAAATTGAAAATTGCAAATGAATCTAAGCACCATATAAGGTTTTACGAAATGCAACGCATGCATCTTTTAGCGTGTCTCGTCTCGCTCACTTCCGTAGCTATGACTGTCAGGAAGTCACGAGTATATAATGATACCCATAGCAGAACCGCATAGAATACGTATTCCATATATAATTAATTATTTTATTTCATTTTTAAATCATCTCCACTGACTAAACATTTTGCTGTAAATTATATTTGTATATGTCCTTTCGATCAAACATTTTGTAACCATTACAGATATTCTGTAAGAAAAAACGTGAAACTCAATGTAGATCACATTGACTAAATTAATTGTAATGGGATACAATTATCAAAATGGCGCCGTAAGTCGGCTGTCAAAATTTCGCGATTGAGATACCAGTAAAGCCTATCATCCCATTGAATTAAAATTTCCTTTACAAGTAACTAGAAGAGTTTATACTTGTATGAGTATTGTTTATAGATAAGCAAAGATTAATTATTCTAAAACGTAATGAAAAATAAATTATCTGTGAGTTTTTCAATTGTTTCATGCAGATCATAGAAGCACACATTTACAAAAATGCAATGATATTCTAATAAACAGATATGTTATATCCATATTAAACAACAGAAAAAAGTGTGCCGCGCCGGTGACCGTTTATTTTAGTTTATTTTTAAATTTCGTTAAAAGTAAAAAGGATAGCTTGATAAAAACAATAAGTAAAAGGGATAACTAGATATTTTAATTACGCAAAACGTATAACTACGTAGTTATGATGTATTATAACGTATTACTACGTAAAACAACTAAAGGCAAACGTCCCAATTAGGACGTTTTCTAGTCTTCACTTCATTTCTCTGAATTTGCGCGTTAATAACATATCTTTTTACTACAACATCATTGCAAAAATGTATTCTTTTGGTTAATGACCGACGAGTTATAATATGTTATACATTGAAAAAGAGATATTGTTTATTATTTATGCTTTATTTATTTAAAAAAAATGAGACGGATGGGGTGTAACAGTATCTTGTTAAGTTAAATGTTATTTTTATCGTTATACCCTTACAATTAAATATTTGAATTCTTGGAATTCATAATGTGACGTTAGAATAATTATCGATTTTATCTATGTCCAGTAGAAAATAAGAAAGTTATTTTACTTGTGGCAACACTCTACGCCATTTATTTAACAAAATAGTAATGTATTTCGTGTAGAATTTAAATAATGGCACTTACTTAGCCAACGGGACCCTTTAACCTTTTACCATAAAGACGGTCAATGGTAAGATAGCAATAAAAAAAACTTCTTTCATACAAAATAACATTATAAATGAAAAATAAACGCGTACCTCTTTTAATTCCAACTATCATCTGATAATGTTTTACTATTTACAAGTAATATTACTTCACAAAAACTTAGTACAGTTGACTATTTATTTTATGCGTTAAAAATAGCTTTATGGCCGTAATATCGCAAGTGAAAGAACATTAAAGCGGCAACATTTAAACGGCTTCTTGCATTTAGATAAGAATGTATATTTATGTTTTCGATTACATGAAATTATATATTTGATACACTACACAGCCTTGTGTGTAATTGAGAACGAATTATTTTCTCCATAAAATGTGTAAATTTTAAGACAGTCAGATATATGGTGATAGTGCTAGGCAGTAAAATGGTTGGTTTTTAATTAACCAGATATTTTATGCTCTCGTTAAATTCAGTCTAATCTGCTCTCAATGTAGTCGAAAATTATATTTTCATATTCTCGCATGACGCTCATTGGATGGAAAGTGCAGTTCCAGAAGAATAGGCTCCAAGTCGTATCTGTGCGCTGGCGAAAGCTGGTTCCCCACAGTGATTTTGTGATAATACTAACTTTGTTTTATTTCTTGGTAGTAAGTGTAATTTCAGTTACAGACTGACGGCGTTATTGGCTTTGGCTGACATTAAGATTCTATCACCTATTTACGCGAAAAAATAATTACTAGGTCTGTTTGTCAAAACTTCGTGACAATCTGGAGAAGTCAATCCGAAGTTTTCACAGCTTATATACTGAATGAACGGGAAAGCAAACGGTAGCAACTTGGCAAAAGCAAATAAAGCGGTTGTTCTTGCGCTTGAAATATACAAAACCTTTAAACATAATGTTATAAATACCAATAAAATACATTCAAAAACGGCAACGAGATATAAATAATTTAAGGCAAAAATATAAGAATTAGCAGACGATGATAAGAAAATGTTACAAGATTTGAGTCCAATAGAAATTTGTGGAGTCGTTAAAGATCCTGATTATCCAATAACCCTAATAGATTTTATGGGATATCATCAACAAATTAAAACTATACAATAAAGAAGCGAGCAACGTGTTTGTAGAGATATAATACGACTATATAAATAAAGAACAAAAATTTCACCATCTTACGGGCATAAAAGTAAATTTATTTAACATGAATTTCACATAGTAACTGGTTCACGTACCTAAGCAATAAATTCTGTGATACTACGGGCATTTTACGATTAAGTGTTACTTTGTTGCTTGCACGAGTAAATTGTATTTTAATGACAAAGCCTTATTTTTAAACCGGGAAAATGAATGAATGGCCTACAGCTTCACCATTATTATAAAACGTTTGATTGAAAAATTTTATCATGTTAAAAAATCTCCCGATTACACGATGACGGCCATTTTGATTTCTAATTTACGCGGGAAAAATCTTAAGTTATTTCCTAAACAATACGAATAATCAATATCGGATACAATAACAATATATATATTTATTAAAAATGGCATTTTGCTGTACACATAAAAATTCTAAGAATTATCTATAAGCTCGATCATTCAAAGTATATTTTTGATTTAATTAAATTAAGATATTTCAATATTTTTTATAAACTTCATTAATCTGTGTGTTATTGACCAACGACAAATGCCATATCATATAATTTAGTAGAATTTATTAAATCGGTTAAGCAGCTTCCAATGCTTTATATATTCGTTCCTTAGTCTGTAATTAAAATTAAAAAAAAAAACGAAAATTCAGAATATGCTATTTAAATTGGTCTGCCATTGACACAGAAAATAAATCTGTTCGGACTTCGAAACGGGCACTTGTAATGCGGACTCGACTGTTGAAATAGCAAGGTATGGATGCGAACCCGGTGGAAATTGCAGAGTAAATATTTTTAATTGAATAAAAAGACTACCGCGTACCGCAATCAACCCGTGAATGCGCGGGTAAAAAAGACTATCGTCAAACCTTCGTCAAGTGACCAATTAAAGGTGGGTCGGATTTACCCCATCGGTATAAAGTACCTTCGCTACGTAATCCAGCTATTGTCGTCGTTTCAATTTTTAAGTGTTAGACGAGTGGGATCATTGTACGCTCCGGTGAAACATTTGATTGCATTTGAAGGGTTGTATTTAAAAAGTATCTGCGTTTAATTTGATCTGGTGTAGACTGATGGAAGTACTGAAAAAATACTGAGACTGATTGCAATTTATTATTAATTGGTTTTACATAATTTACTGTTTACTATTTAAGCGGGTTTTGACAGAAAAAAATATAACATTAAAAAAAGATTTTAATAATTTGCCTACATGTACTCTCATACTAAAAAATTAAAAAAAATCATTTATATTGTCTTATCAATGATTTTAGATTTGGAATTGAACTCAAAAATCACAAAAACTTATTTAGGTAACTTATAGATTTAATAAGCTCTGATTTCCAAAATAAAATCGCTAAAATCTAAACTTAAATCGAATTTATAATGCTTTATGGTGACTGTATATAATGTAAACCAAAAATGATGAAAAACATAACAAAATTTTTTTATAAGAGGATTCAAATAATAATCACGAGAAAATTAAATCAAACTTTAAATAAACAGTTATAATTTGAAAGTAGCCGCATTAACGTGAAACGTAAAATGTTGCAAAATAATTATCGAACAAGACCAAAAGCTCGCGTATCGTAAACCCATAATGAAAACCGTGAGATATTATTTGTTCCCATAATGAATTGTTATTATTAATTTAATTGATTGCAACCTCTTTGCGGTGCCCTTTATCAAACTTTAAGCTATCAACAATAAAATGTATCGCGAGTTATGGGTTGCCCGTTTATACAAGTTGACACGACTTGCAACATCGAATAAATATAATATTTCAGCCTCTAGGTGTCTGGCAACACTCTCGTTTGTCATGACTTCGTGATCGATTGGCCACTCATAATAAACTCCCTCTGAAGCAATGGTCATTTATAATAAACAAGCATAAGTCTAAACGTCAGTAATAAATTGATTAATACGAAAATTATTACTTACAGTTTACTTTTTAAATGAAATTAAAGTACACTGTCTGTATTATATTTAATTGCTAATGATTGACTACATAACGCGACACGTAAGGTGATGGTAAGTTGTCACTGATCACCTGGTGCTATAAATTTACCGCTAAAGTATACTTGGTTGTATGATTTAGTACATCACTTCATAACATATTGAATAATTTTATGAATAATCTTGAAATTAAATTGTCCATATGACTAAATTTAGTGCGTCACGCGATACCTGAGATTAATTCAAATTCAAAATATATATATTTTCAAGGCAGTACCGAATTGGTACAGATTTTTTAAGTTTTCGTGAAGTCGTTGAGAGTTTTGTCTTCAACCAGAACTGGGCCAGCGTGGTGCCTCACTTGTCCAACTTAAGAAGCGCCCCATGCTCAGTATTTCTGATATGTTTCGTTATTTAAACTTGTTAAAAAAAATTTTTTTTCGAAAAACGGAGTTTTCATACCATTATACATCATTCATACCTTTCTTATGATATAAGTAGGCAGACGACCAAGTGAACCGTCTGATGCATGATAGCAAGCGGTTCACTATAAATACATAGAGCGCCAGTGCGCTGCAAGAAACATTAACGTTCGTTACATCGCCAACGCACCACCAAACTTGGGAACTAAGATGTTATATCTCTCGTGCCTGAAGTAATACTGGCTTACTTACCGCAACACAACAATACTGTGTACTGCTGTTTTAAGGTAGAATATCTAATGATTGAGCGGACCTAACCAAACTGGCTACGAAAAATGCCTACCACCAATTAAATAAACATTAATTAGCTAGGTATTGTAGGTATATTAGTGACAATTCAAAATTACTTTTTTAGAGTCTACTCAAATCAAATAATAATAGACGCAAGCGGAGTCATGGAAAATTACTTAATTTTTTTTTAAAATAGTTAATATAATAATTATGTTAAGTGGGCACATTGTGTGCAATCTGTGGTTATACCTTGCTGGTGAGAGTTGTAATACGGGTTCTGAAGTCCTGGCTTATGATATACGCAGAATATAATTGCCCTAATTGATAATACGTTTGACCATTTGAAGCTGGGACTCGATTATTGCATCCGCAGGGCAAATTAACAATTTAATACCACCCATTACATTCTCATATCACCATTTCACAACCATCACTCTTGTAAGTGTTAATTCTATGTTAGTTAACTTTCCTTTGCCTTGCAATGACTGATTTAATCTTTATTACGGTAGAAAATTCAATTTGTTTGAATGCGTTTGCCTACTTTCCTTATCGCGTATTTAATTTCTCTTTAGGAATAAAGCTGAAT
The DNA here is from genome assembly GCF_905220365.1 of Vanessa cardui. Classification (NCBI taxonomy): domain Eukaryota; kingdom Metazoa; phylum Arthropoda; class Insecta; order Lepidoptera; family Nymphalidae; genus Vanessa; species Vanessa cardui. The sequence continues at coordinate 10,290,353 of NC_061138.1, read as the reverse complement.
TACCCATTTGTTATTTAGTCTTCTTCAATTGTTTGTTTGATCAGTGTTGGTAAACACAGGATATTTCAGTATGAGAGTAATATTTAGCATTTTCATTGAATGTATTCAGAGGAGCTGCGCTTTTGTCCATACTAGATGTTATTTATTTGCAATGTTTTTTTCTTCATTATTAAATATCAACGTAAGAAAGAATTTCAGCTTAAATAATTTTTTGGCTATAACCTGTGTTCCTAATAATTAAAAATAGTTGACCATTTGTAGAATAAAAAATAATTACCACCGATGACTAAATGCAGTCAAAATGTAGAATATTGAAAATTTCTATTAATTGATGTCTTAGCTTCAATTTAGATTGTCGTATTATTTGATAGAGTTCAAGTCGATTCAAATATAGATTCGTTTCAAGAGCTTAACTACATTAAGTATTTCTAGTTGATTATTTCATATACTGTCTTGTTTGTGTAGTGGTAACACGTAAGGAGATATCGAAGTCCTAGATTCGAGAACAAAGTCGGAGCGATTTTATTGTATTTCTCTGTCCAAAAATTCTCAGTAACAACCCTGAATCTTATGGCAAGACATTGGTCTTGCGCATGAGCTCTTTCTGTTCATGTCAGAATCGCCATCCCATCGGATTATGAGAGTAGCGAATGAAGTGTTCCTGAACTTATGAACAGCGTATCTTATATACGTTAGTAGTTGGCTAGTCTGCCTTGCGATTGGCCTCCACAACCAAAATCGACTAGAAAGACACTATTGCCATTTCGTATACTTACATACATTTTTAATAGCTACATATGTATATGCAACTGCTTTTCGCTGTCCTACAATGAAACATCTCGTTTTAAATTACAAGTATTAATGCCTTATAATCGACCGTCAAAGTATTTTTATTAGCATTTTACAAACGAAACGATTTTCGTCGCCCGCGCATAAAGCTGGTAACGCACGGCTTTCGAATTGGTTTACGGAAATCTGATAAGCCCACATACAAATCCAACACGTTTCATTCATGCCTGTCACCGAATATTATTACAACTCGGAGGTGATAAAATCTTTTAATAAGATGATCGCCCACGAAAACGGATTAGGTGTCTTTTCTCAGGCGCATTCGATTTTCATCACACTTTAGTTTCGTTTCTTGGAATTAAATTGATTCAATGTAAACTATTCAACTAATCATAAATTTCATCAGTTCGTTAGATCGTCTTCGGGATAATATTACGATATAATCTCATAGCCTGGCTTTTCCTTTCGTTTAATGTTTCCCCATCCATTTCTCTAATGCCTCATTTTATTCTCACCTTGCGTGTCATCATTACATGTTATTATTATTACAAAACATAAAACAATGTCGCTTACGCTGTCTCTATGTATGCTTAGATCTTTAATATCACACAACGGATTTTGATGCGGTTATTTTTAATAGATAGAGTGTTTCGAGAAGACACACGAATAATAATTTTAGAAGTTTCTACTGTGATGTCATTGCAGCAGCAGCAGCATGCATCCGTCCCCAGCCGGGGAAATAATGCTCCTTTATATTAATCCTTATTTCAATCGATTTTTTTATTACTTATATATAGTTTTTGTTTGTTTTTAAAGCATTATATCATTTATACGAAATATTTATTTATTATGGCTATCATTCAATGCTATTTTTGTTGTAGCCTCTTCACATCAACTCATTAACACACAACTGCTAAATTGAAAGCGATTTGAACCGTATTGAGAATTGCTGTCAAAATTCCGTTAAGTTTCAATAAGCGCGAATAATATTCTCATTATTGCTTATAATAGAAAAAATATTTTAAGGTGTATTCGTATTTCATTAAATTATTTTGCTTAAATGTGTACATGTTAAAAAGTAGCCGAGATGGCCCAGTGGTTAAGATGTATCTTAACCGATGATTGCGGGTTCAAACTCACTCAAGCACCACTGAATATTCATTTGCTTAATTTGTGTTTATAATATATCATACACATATATAATATATCTCGTACTCCGAGGTGAAGAAAAAACATCGTGAGGAAACCTGCGTGTGTATAATTTCATAGAAATTCTGGCACAAGTGAATTGAACCAACCCGCATTGAAACAGCGTTGTGGAATATATTCCAAACCTTTTCCTCAAAAAGGAAATAGATACCTTACCCAGCATTGGGAAATTTACAGGCTGTTGTTGTTGTTGTTGTTGTGTACAAGTGTGCTTTAGTTGCACACATTACTAATTATCTCGCGTATCGCAAAAAGGAAGTGTGTAGAATCTATCGAATGAGTGGCGCGCAAAGAATTTCCGCCTCGGTTTAAAAAAATCCATTTATGAGGGACAGATCGTTCTGTGATGGTACGTTCATTAGTGGGAGAGGCTTTTACTTAATGATAGTCATATAAATTATTCCCTGGGAACAGCGTAACTTAATAGAGAGTAAAAAAGTGTAAATTGTGCGGTACAGCAGAGTGGAACGATTAAAAAAGTTCTATTATATTTCGAACTCCTTCTTTGTTCTCCTCTATAGAATACGTGCTACGTACGTGTATACTTATATTATAGATAGTATACGAGCAGGAGGCTCACCTGATTGAAAGTGATTACCACCGCCCATTTTAATCGGCAACATCTGGGGGCCTTAAAGTTTCATTAAAATCTGTCCCCTGGTTTGACCGTACAAGAGCATCATACAATGAGAGTTAGTTTTGCATTTTTATCATTAGTATAAATAATAGTATGACAGTATAGTTAGGTAGTTTCCGTTAGAACTGCCACCAAAATTGGACTACAAGGCATCATTAATTTTAGAAATAGACACGAGATTAATTTATCCATTAACTTTAAGTAATTGCCCCATTATCGCAGATTACCATAAAGTGTTGAAGATTTAATGTATTTTAAATAACATTCAAAATCTTCTAAGTCCTTTTATTGGATATGTCACTATAAATAGGAGATTAAGATACTTTAATAATAATAAGTGATTAAGATATTTTAATAATCTATTAATAATATTCATTTGAAAATTATAGAATGTTTTAGGAGTCATTTGTGACGCAAGAAATAAAATATATATATTTTAGAAATAGTCACTTGAATGCTGGTCGAGCATATATATATATCAGCAAATCCGAGTTCCTAAGTTCGAATCCCAGGTCTGGTCAGTAAAAATTTATTTGATTCAGTCGAAAAATTCTCAGTAACAGCCTGGTCTGAAAGTTCGAAGTGTACACTCTCGTGCCTCGAAAAGCACGTAAATAAAAGGTCGTGTCGGATTAACCGTCCTATCGGGATTCAGGTGATGACATTTAGGTTAGTTAAAAGAAAGTAATGCGTTTGCACAAGATGAAGCGAATAATATTTTATTAATAATCTTTTAGTATTCACGAACGCGACAATTAAAAGTTCTCATGACGTATAATATAATCCTAAAAATATGTATATATGCATCTCTTATTTTAATTAACCACGGGACGGATTTGTTGCGGTGTTGATAGCCTTTATTAATAGAAATTATTATTTACGACCTTCTTCTCATATTAGTTATTTAAATTTTGTTAATAATCAAAACAGGAAATGGACTTATATTACGCTAGCCTTTCGTTAATGTTACGGTAAGCCGCCTACACAGCGATCAGCGCTACTGGTTTATTCCGTTATAGGCGCCAAGCTTTCTTCACTACTTATAATCATCATAAAAACTCTTTAAAATATTTAAATCTCGTTCTATACGATTCCTTTAGATATACAAAAATCAACGAATCGTAAATGAAGTAATTTCACTACTATATGAAAGTAAGATCTGTCTGTAAATTTCTCATTGCTTGGCTAAGGCTTCCTCTCCTATTGAAGAGAAGGTTAGGAACATTCATCCACGCTTCTCCGATGAGGGTTGTTGGATTCACATATGGCATCATTTCATTGAAATTGGAAACATGCTGACTACCTCACGATGTTTTCCTTCACCACTGATGTCTAGATGAATTATAAACGCATATTAAACACATGAAAATTTTACGGTGCTTACCCGAGTTTGTATTCCGCAAACATCGGTTAAGATGTACGCTCTAACCACTGGACCATATCAAAATTTTACTATTAAATAAACATATTGAGAAATATTTTAATAAGGACCAATACAAGAAGATTCTCAATTTCAGGCCTTTGCTTTAATTATTAAAAAGTAAAAATATATTACATTCCAAAATCAAATTAAAGACAATTGTATCTAACTACAATGGTACAATACATTTTATTATTATAAAGTTATTTACAAAAAAGGATCTCATTTACGATAGTCGAACACAAAATTAGACAAATGATGTATAGATCACGAGAGAGCTCAAATACACTATACATTAATAATCTGTAGTCACGTTTTAAAATGTCGACCATAAACATTACGACTTCGATCACGCTTTTGTCTTATTTGTCACAATGTTAAACTACTGACATAATATATTATTATATTAGAATATATATAAAAACTTTATCTACGGACTAAGGAGTACTAGAACTAAGCGGCACTTTAAATGAAATTTAATACATATTATATGATATAATTTTATTGATGACTTAGTAAAGGAGTTAGCATTTGAAAATACAAAGGCTTAGACTAGAAGACACCAATTAACTTCTTCCTAGGACTAAAAACACTTTTTGATCATTGAATCGTTCATCTACTTGATTCATTTCATCTACATAATTTAAAAAGTAATATAATTACTAAATATTATTATTGACTATATTTTATATTTCTAGAGTGATAAAATAAAGTTAATAAATAATAGAAGTACCTACAGTAAAAACAGCTGCTCAATTAAATTTCTAGATAAAGTGTCATGAATTTGTGTTGATATAATACTAGTTAAACCTACTCAAAATTTATTATACTTCACTCGCAATTTTACCTCATCGAGGGGTGAATTAAAAAAAAGGTTACCTATGGCTACTTGGGGCATCAGCTTACTCCGTACCGAATTACATTAAAATCGATTTATTGGCTCAGCCGTGAAAGCGTAACAAACAGGCAGAGTTACTTTCGCGTTTACGATATTCGTAAAGACCATGAAAAATATTTTTTTTGACAGTAAAAATGTAATCGATTCGATCTTATGATTCAATCGATTACGATGCTACCGTCGATTCAGATGCTATTGAATTCAACCGAAAAATTCGATATATTTAGGTCAAACCTATTTTTATCTTGTCTAAAAAAAATCCTATTCGATACTATGATAAATCACTAATTTAAGGTAAGTATATTATATAAATATAATTATGTAGGCAGTTTCAGTATCGATTTGATGTATAATTCTTTTGTATTTCGATATGAAGAAATTAAACTAAAAAAATCACCATATTTCATTATTTCATTTAATGTACGGATTGATTTTTTATTATAATAATCCATCAACTAAAACTATCAATAACTAAAAGAAGTAAAAATAACAATAAATACATAATGATATAAATGATGTTATTCGTTTTAAATCTTTTGTAATAAGTCTCAGTTAAACAATAACACAAACCTTCATTATTGATTAATAAATATTTTATCAACTTTCGTATTTCGAACGAAATTACTGGTATTACAAAAAAAATAATCTCAAAAAGCCTAAACATTAAGTATACAAATTACAGCAGACAAAAAAAATCATAATTCGTTTAAAACTATTTTCGTAAGTCACAGTTAAAATAAAATAATAATAAAATACATCCTCCTTTGTCAGTAATAAACATTTTATCGACTTTCAAATTTCGAACGACATTACCGGTATCTTAAAAAAATGTATCTCAAATAGCCTTAACTAAATGTTTAGTTATTCACATAATCCTTGCGTGAAACGAAATACCTATTAACAGACTATTTATCGATTACCTATAATTGTAAAAAGATTTACACAAAACATAAACAACATTCCGTATAAATTATATTAATTCATAACGCAATGAATTCGTTAATATTATTATTGATAAATAATGCAGTTATTCATATTCAATTAATAACTCCTTTAATTTATCTATCAATACTTATAGAACGCAAACGTTTATTAATAAATAAATAATTACTATAAATTACGTATTTGAAGCTTCATTAAAACGGTTATTAACAACTGAAACCGTCTTAGACTTTATTGACTCGCCGTATAATCCAGAGATTATTAATAATATATTGTATAGTTATCAAATACTTCGCAAAAACTGCGTTACCTCAATACCAATAATCAAGGTGTTTTACCAGTAAATCGGTGTGAAATAGCATGTAGAACAATTTAACAGAACCTTTACAATCAATAAATTTCATTAATAGCCAATAATATCGGTGGAACCATTTCGTACTGTTAATTTATAATATGAGAGCAAGAAACGCTACTAGTGTCAAATAATTTATAATGTATAGATATAACGGTAGAATGATTGGTCCAAGCTTGCTTGTAAGACCGGAAATCCCGAGATCCTGGGATTAAACCCCGGGCTCAATAGAAAGTTATTGGGTTTTTCTATTGACAAAATTCTTAGTAACATCCGGGGTCTGGATGTTGGCAATCCTATTTGTTTATGATAGTAAAGAAATAGAGAATGCACTTATGAGTAAGATTACGCACATACGACTACATCATAATATGTGCTGCCAAAATCAGTCAAGACATGCGGATATTATCTATTCAAATGACAAACAAACAAGAAAATATTTAATTAGAATTAAAGCTGAGTGAGTGAGTTGGAATAAGAATGGAGGAGCATTACTACCGCTGCTGTATATTTAAGAGAAAGGGAAGCCAGACAGACTGGCGCAGTAACGCGTTACGTAACGAAGCAGTTTACCCTCAATAGAAGTGATCACTCCAAAAAATCGATTTTAACGTATTTTAATGTTCTTTCTCAAAATAGTACGATTAAATATAATAATGAGATATGTCGCACAAATTTCACCATAATCATATTATACGAAACGAAACTGAAAGGATTTTTTTCATTAGGTAAGTTAAGAGATAGAACTGTGTAACTGTGTGCATCCTTTTTCGAAAAAATCGAGGGTGGTACATAAAATGGTTGAAATGGACATTTAACGTCGTATGTGATGCATCTAGTTAAGTTATGAGGAAGGGAACATGCTCAAAGCCTTAAGAAATCCTCAAAGAAAAATGACTTAGTAAAAAACCTTCTTTATTCAAAAGAACCGAAAATATGAACAAACAATAATAATGGCTGGTCATCATCATCCTATTATCTCAGACTTCAATCTCTGTTTGTATTAACCTCGTATCAGATACCGTTTTTAAAAAAAAATAGCCTCCATTTTACTCGACAAAGAATGATTACAATAAATCAGAATAATCACAGAGTAATTTTAACGCTAACTACATAATAATTTTTCATTTCGTACATCCCTTCAACTATAAGATTTCATAAATATCTTCGTTCATAAAAATAAATTATTAATGACATTAAAGGCGATACTTAAATATGATTGCGAGTGATTATCTTTCAAAGTGAAGCGATGTGTCACAGACGCGGAATCTTCGCTTACATTATAGGTATCGTGATCTTAATATCTAACCGTTGAAGTATATAATTTATATCAATTACATCTCAATGGCTCCTCGACGCCCCCAGCTCGCATGCTGTACTTGATAAACAGTGACCCTGCTATTTAATAATAAATGACTGACACACCCACTCGTGTCATGTTTAGTGTCATCTACATAATGTTTAGTGAGTAATGCAGTCACCATCTGAATATATATTCTCAATGACATTTTATCGGTACAAAATCATACATGTTGATACAAATTTTGTTAAGTAAAGTAGTAAGTATGTAGTAGTTTTCTATAATTTAATAATCTTATAGATCTATTCATACACGAAGGCGCGCCCTTCCACTCTAAATTATTGGAGTGCGTTAGGATGAGTAACCATCGTGTTTACATGATGTATTAATGTGGGTGAGGTGACTAATGTAAGAATAAATACGGTAAAAAATACGAACTAGATAGTATTTCTACTACGCCAATAATCTTGGACAGGCAAGCTGTCAAGAATGAGGTGAATTATAGTTTCACAAATTAATAACACTACAACCAACTGTTCTGGAAGATATTTCGAAAACCATACCTTAAACAATACTCTTTAAATGGTACTACGCTTTTTTAATAATAAGGGTTTCATCCTATTGGAAAAGTAGTACAAATATCTCTTAACATAACACGTTTAGACGTAAAACGATCATATTCTATAACAGTAATATGTTTGAGAATATCTTACAATTAATATGTTTTGCTGAGTTGTTTTTTTTATTTTATTTATATTGCTAAGGAGTTCTAGCGTAGGTGTATGTAATGAAACACTTGAATATAAATAAAGTATATAATTAAGGAAAACAAAATTCAAGTGCGTTAGCAAACACGTGGGTTACTAAGATTATATTACTGATTTTTTAAAATTTTAAGTGTGTATACACTTAAAATTTAAAAATCTGTAAAAAATCGATACAATGAAACAGGTGCTACTTTACAAATGAATACTTTTTATACAATATCATTTTATACATCCGGCTTAAATTTACAGTGGTTTTCATTTACTACGATATATATATACGATAATATCTTGATGAAATAGATATATCAATCAATTTTTTTCTACTACTTATACTTATTAATAGATTGTATAAATCATAACTATGGTTCCAATAATTGCTTATATCTCCTCATTGTATATATTTATTTAATTTGGTACTAAAATATATAGTTTTAAAAAACATAGTTTAGTACCAAAAGCACTATATGGAAGTACATTTGACTGTATTTCGAGAACACTAATCTTGAAGTCAATTACACCGTAGAAAATATTATAAACAACGGGTGTAAGCGAACGCAGGTGTATTCACTCACGTCAGACTACAAAACAAAAGACAAATAGATAGATGTTCTATTCGCTTTATTTGTCGCTCCATCTCCTTTTATTTTACAACAGATCAGAAGCGCCGGCCTATGACTCTCGCTCCTCTATAAGGAATGGGTGTAAACACTAGTAAATCACAATAGGGTCATACCAACTTCCTATCTTACTAAGATATGTTTCCGAAGGCCTAAAGGCTATTTCTACTCTCAAACAAGCATTTAATCAGATATTATTTTATGTTAAAGTTATTTTACCTTAAAGATCGAACAAACAAATAATTTGATACGTTTAAAATATCGATCCAGTCGTAACCGCCCAGTTGTAATATACCATTCGCCCATTCAAAGATGCACAATCAATGTATTGAAACTGATAGTCTTCAATGTCAGACAAAAAAAAAATGTTTTATAAGCTGACGGTAATATAACATTTTGTCAAGCAATTAAATATTAATCGTGCATGAAGGTTTTATATCGATAATCTGAACTTAGTTACTTACCTACAAATTCTAATAGGATTATAAATATCAAATCCAAAAATAATTACACAAGTATATAAGTGTTTAATATTGCTTTTATTTATTTTTAGTTAGATACATAGAAATGTAAACGTTTTACATTTGCAGTGTGCAAACAGCTTTATTAAGTATAAAACATTATTATATGACATCGTAAACAAATGGTCATAACTTTTTAAAATTGTTTTAATTCAATGAAAAAAATCTTTATGATATCGCTTTTTTATATTTACTAAAAAATTAGAAGGAGCGTTCGAATGACAGATAATTTAATTTTTTTGTAGACAGCACGAGTCCTTCGACTGTGCCTCAACAAAACCTTATCCTTTTATTCGATAAAAAGTATAATTTTGAATCACGACTAAAACCTTTAAATACGTTGGCAATTTATCGTGTAGTCATTTCGATATCTACCTATTTAGCTGTAATTATAGATCTACGGTTTAGCGTAATCAATATGATTAAATATATAATTACACCCATTTCCTTACACGGCATTGATAAAATCAATCGGGGTTTATATGTACGCAATGAATAACATCACATAAATTTATGCGCCTTATGTCCTTGATAATAGAGATCATATTATCGGGTTATTAAGCTCCATTCTCTTCCATACCGACTAAAGCATTAAAGCATCAATAATAATAAATCATAATAACAGGTTACCATAGTATTTCGCTCTCGAAATTAATGAACACTCATTATTTCACACCGGAAAGATAAAGGCGAATAACAAGTATTATACTTGCTCATGGGGAAAGATTTTTATAAACAATAAAACTGAAAAAGGTAACATTTTAACAGACTCCAGAGAAAGGGCAGTGGGTACGATCGCCTGTAATTTATGTTGACTTAATCGGTGCTGTACTTGAATATTTCAATATTTTTAAATGTCATGTCATGACATGTCATTTTATAAATGCATAATACATCTGAATGCGTATTGCTAAATATTAGTTTAAGGAGCGAATTCTTTCTCTCGTATAACACTTGATCTTCGACCAAAATATATTTTGTCATTGTTTAATTGACAATTTTATATTTAAGAATTATTTATATGTATTATTTATTTATATGTACAACAACAATCTACTTAATATAAAAAAAATAATTCAAATCAGGACTAAAGAAAATATCAGTGTTATTTATAAAAAGTTTTCATTCAAGATACTTGAATAAGAAACTCACAAAAAAATTATATCAAAAATCTATAAGTCGAGCTTTTAATATTATGGTACAGCTTTTAACAGTTTCATTATAAATGTAGCTGATACATTACACCAATACCTTTATTAATGTTACAGTAACTTAAATTAATATTGTCAGGTAGTCCCGATAACGTGCCAGACTTCCAACTAAGCACTCCTTGCATATCAAACTAATTTAATGTTATCACTTCACACGTATCGGAAAGTGTTCGTATAAATTTCTAACTGACCTTTCGTCGGAGTATTTATAGACCAAGTCGAAACGCATATTGATATGAAACACTAAATTTTATGCTAATGAGATAGTAGCGGTCGGAGAAGACCTATTTTAAGTGTCGTTGCATCGAACTAACGAGATGAATGTTCTCTGGAAACCATTAAGCAAGTTTACCTTTAGTATTTAGCGTTTACAATTTAAGCTAAATGTGTCAGAATAAGTCAGTGCGGTCTTGACTTTTTGATTTGACATGAACACTTTATCAGACTAATAATTAATCGATATAAAGTGGTAAATTAATTGTTTTATTTTTGATTCTTGTAAATGTTCAAAATCAGTATTTTATACCAACATATTATACAGTATGTTTATATGTTTTTGCGTACCACCAACGCTGCCAAAACAATAGCGGATACTCGTAAACTTTGTAAGATTTTTAGATTTCCAAGTCGTCTATAGAAAAGTCTGAGACAGCATATAGTATTGTCGGCATAAATAGTAGTAGCGTCAGACTAACATTTTTTTTTTTTTGTTTTCTTTTGACTATACTTACTGATTGGTAAACATCGTCCTGAATTGACAGTGTAAGAAATAATTACCACCCCATGCCTAATAACTAAGACGTTATAATATATTATAAGACTGATGTTACACTGGCTCACTTACCATTCGAAACCCATGCCCAACTATACTGAGTATTACTATTTGGTACATATATGGATATTACCTACTCAAACGGGCTTAGACAAAGCCCTACAGCCAAGTAAACAATTTACTTGTTTATTAATTATTTGTAGTAAAGTAAGGCTAAATTTATTTGAGCACTGAGAACAGCTGTTAAGTAAGTTGTTAACAAGCCTTGTAAAAGTTTCGTTTATATTATAAAATTAAACTCGAGTTGCCTTAGACTAAATAACATGTGGTGTAACATTAGTAGTATCTATAGTTAAATGGGTAAGTTTTTTGAATAATTGAACGATTTTATAACTATGTTCAATAATACTAGATTCGAGATGACTGTGGATTGAAAATCTGGTTTACCCACGATTACAAATCCTAATTTATCACTATTTTTTACGTATTTAATCTTTATTGATAATGCATCTTGCGCTCGGTGGCGAAGGTACTTGAACAGGGTACATCACATATATCAATCAAATGAGAAAAAGTGTACTAAAAAACATGGCTCGAAACGGGCTCTTTAGAAAGGTTATGCGCTGTTATATATTTTAAAAGTTTATGCTTTGATGTTTGGATATCCAGATCATATATATCATCATCCCAGGAAATCCGAACAGATTAAAATGTTTCTTAAACATAATTTCAAATTGGAGAAGGTCATGTTTCCTGTATGCATATTTTTATTATAAAAGCAAAATGACAATACCTTAGTAAAGAAAGAGTACTATAATACCACAACAGCACCACTAATACTAATGTTTTTTGCCTCATTTTTAACTATTTGCAATATAATTAAAAATAGCCAGAAGGAGCCATCGTTTCTTTCCCAAGGTGTGCTATCACTTATGTACTCACTAATTGTATAATAACCTTTATACGATTAATATACGTTTGTTATTGTATAATAAAAATAGTAATGTAACGGCTTTGTTAGTTTCTTACGATTAAAATAATAAAACTAATTTTCTTTTTTTCCAATTCGTCTTTCCTTCATTGGGGCACATTTACCGGAACGTTATAGAAAGGTTGAATATTTTTAATAAGTTCTCATTACATATTAGCCTTATATATCAATTAATAATTCCGAATTAAACGCAAATACAAATTTGTTTATTCCAATTGGATTTTGCGTAGTCTCTACTGGGTAGGTACCTATAGCTCACTTCTTCCATAACTCTTCCAATAGAAAAGCATGCATTTAATCAATTGAAATCAATTAAACTCGCTATTGGATGGAAAACTACCACATACACCTTACGTTGTGTAAGTCTGTCAGGAGAACACCGACATTTACTCGTTAGCATATCTAAAATATATTTTGAAAAACTTTTATCAGCTATTCGAATTTACAAGATTAAATAGATATCAATGGCGCAATACTTGAAAGTCTACTCAATATTCGTATTTCTTAGAATCTAATTCAGCAACTGCATGTATTTGATCAAATTTAATGGTCGTTTAAAACAGGCATAACGTGTAATGCAATGATTGTTAATAAGCCTAAATCAATGATTTTATCGCAATACCTCTATTAAAGATAAATATAGTTATTTATTGAATCCGCTGACCTTTTCGTTTGTATAACTTTGATTGGTTAGAAATTCATGTTATTAATAAGTTATGTACATAAGCTAATTTACTGTATTCACGTTTAAACGTTCTTTGTTTTCATAGCTAGATATTTTAAATAAATATGGTTTATATTTGTAATAAATAGAAAACACGTAAAATAGAATACAATAGAATAATTATGTTAAGTGCAAAGATCAAAAAGTGTAATCGAATATAATAAATTATTTAAAAGATCACACACTTTCTAAGTGACCGTTACATACATTGGATATATAGAAACGTGCATTTGTTCATCTCGATATCGCATTAGAGTTATGTATCGGCATTACCAAACATAACCGTGGGCTGTTAGGTAGATATTCAATTTATAATCTCAAAGATATTATAAGGTTACAGCGCCCGAGGCGACGGCAAAGGTTAATCGGAGTACCTACGTTTGAAACCGGTGTTGCCGTGTACAAGAAAATTGCCGTATTTAAGACAATCTAAAACCCTATTGTCCATTGTATATTAAGAAATAGGAAGCTTCGTAAATTTAAACACGGCAATTTACTAGGGTTGTAACCAAATGACACGTTTATATATTGTTCATTAGTATTTATATCCTTAATTAATTATTATTTACGCTTGTAGAATGCTTAAGCTGTACACGTTGGATAACATTACAAAATAAACTAAGGTGCTAATCAATTTATCAAAAACGATTTAAAATTAATATATAGTTTGATTTCAGTTTAAACTTTGTAAAATTTCTATTCATCTATTTATAATTATTTTTTCTAGTTTGATTAAGTGAAATATTTTGACACTTAAGTAATCAAAATCAAATTAAAAAAAAGGTCTTAATATTTTTCAAATTATATTGGCACATTCGAATTTTGAATATTGAAAATAATATGGTTTAAGTATAATACAATACAATTTTCTTTTTTTTTCTAACGTATACAGGTAATATAAACAAATATCTCACAGCAACACCGACATCCATCACAACCCAACAGAGTCATTATGTCAGGCTGTGTGGAGCAATCCTGCGTGATGTGTGACCGACACTTGAGACATGAAGTGGTAGGAATCGTATGAATAGCTCATTGCTGATGGATTGGCTCATGTTATTTCAATATTTTGAATGATTTGATATGACAGCCTTGCATTAAAAAACTATTAGTTGCTAGCGGCTTTGCTTTCTTATTACATTACTTTTACAATTACTCATACACGTATATATATATGCAATAGATTTGTTCCTACGATTGAGTTATTACTTTATGTAAGAGCAAATCAGAATTTAACTGCTTATATTCAAAACAAATATTATTAAATAACATTATTATAATATGAAATAGTTTAAATGAAATTGCTAAAATTATATTATATATTACTGAAGTAGTTATCTGTGCTGATAAACTTCTATATAATAAAATTCTGATACGTTTCAAAACTTATATGTTCAATTTTAGTGCTTGTGGCTATAAAGTTGATAAAACTGCCAAGACCTGGCTATGCCATGGAGAAATGCAATGAATTGACGATAGGTTTTTTATTGATTTGACGGATAGTGGTCGAAGAAACATCACATCGAGCCGAGCTGTCAGCTATCCGCGTGTGTCAAAGGCGTCAACACCGTCACTTATTCCATGAGACAGCTTAAGCGGACGACTGTTTCATATATTTTATTGGCCAATCACTCATAAAAATACTAGTAGGCGCCCGCGGCTCCGCTTGCTTTTTAGGGTGTTGGTTTTCATGTCTTAGGCAAAAAATAGCCTTTGTCCTTTTTTTGTTGTTTTTTTTTGTTTAGTCGTAAAAGAGCGACAGATAGACTGACAGAGTTACTTTCAATTTAAAATATTAATGTATAACATTTTTAATGTCAACTCCTAAATCCCACTACTGGGAGTAAGGCATTATCTTCATGATGACATGTAAATTGCAAACAAACATAACAGATTTTCATCCGAAGCATGCAGGTTTCTTAACGATGTTTTTCTTCAAAAAATACCACAAGATGAATTATAAACACAAACTACATTAAAGCGCAGTAATGCTTGGTCGGATTTAAACCCAAAATCTCCTTCTAATGTTCCCACCACTGACCAATATCGGATCGTATATTTAATGTGTTTATATATTATAATTTGTTACGAAAACAATATATTATAATCACCTTAACTTGAAAGTTCGAAAGAACAAACTTTTCGAAAGTAACAAGAAATTACAATATAAAATCAATTCATATCATGAACTTTTGCGTAATACTTAACTGTAAGTTACCGAGACAGGACACGGTCTACCGCTAGTTCGAAACAGCTGATTCACAATGAACACGTCGAATGTCAGGCTGGCTGTCTATTTATCACGATGTCACTTTTTATCTCAACTAGGTAGACTCCTTAGGATTACATTTTAATTACACTTGAAAAAAATAATATAGAGAGCTATATTGAAAAGAAAACCTACACAATAAAATAAACACACGTACTCAACAATTAATTTATTACTCAGCTAAACAACTTATAAAAACACAGTCTAATTTTTGGACGAAATTGAAACAATATACTTAAGACAAAATAAGGCATTTCATGTATCAAGTCATTTATTTTCAATACCATATTAAAATAAATAAGAAGAAATGTACCTACTACAATAAGTAGTAGGTAATTGGAATTATAGTAGGAATCTACCTACTCAATTAAGCTCATGTATTTATGCTATTCATAGGTACTTCAAGTATGCACGCAACACCTTCTGTAATTAACATTTTTAGCCTCCTTTCAATCATATATTAATTGAATTTTATAGAATAACTTTCTCGTATCGGTCTGCGGCTTAAAAATGTAATATCTGTATATATCTCATCAGGGGGTCTGAGTAACCGCATTGTAAATTGCTTAACATTATTTCTCATACAATGTTGCACTACAGCTACTTTAGTCGATATTTGCTTTGCTTTCATAATAATGATACTTGTTAAGCTAACATTATCGCTACTAAATTATAATATTTGTAGCATATTCACTAGCGACCCGCCCCGGCTACGCACGGGTGCAATACTGATACTAAATATACGAAAGAATTTCTTTATTAACGAAATGAAGACAACGATTTCTCGCGAATAACTCTATATATTAAAAAAAACCGCATCAAAATCCGTTACGTAATTTTAAAGATCTAAGCATACATAGGGATAGACAGCAGTAAGCGACTTTGTTTTATAATATATAATGATAATGGTGATTATAACATCAGCCGAGTCAAAATTGTTAAACGTCAAACTAAATTAAAAAAAAAAAGTCTAATCACACTAAAATAACAATCGAATATAAAAAATACGTATACTGGGATACGCAATAATTTAATTATTGTATGTAATAATCTATGTATTTGATTATCAAAAAAGCGGAACAACCAGCAAGATCTTACCTGTTCTTCGGAGTAGAATACCGAACACTGCATTCCGAAACGATTATTGTTTTAATTCAATTTATTTAAAATGAAAATTCAAATCTACTCAAATTTCTATTTGAATGAAAGATTTTTATTTTTGACTAGCTATACCCGCCCGCTTCGCTGGGCATTAGTCGCAGAATTTTTTTTTTTTAATTTTTCATTTTGTAATTAATTACTGATCATCAACAATGTACAAACAATAAAGAAACAAATGAAAAGAAAAAAAATCATGCGAGATTTAATCAAATTCTTAAAAATTATTTAATATTCGTCATCTATTTCATCTTCTTCAATGATGTTCTCGATAGGCTGCAGATTGGTCATAACACCCATAAACTTATAAGATGTTATATAGGTACGATGAAATTTTTAATTAAACTTCTATAGTCTGTAAAAGTTTGCATCAAACCAACACGTCCTCTTTTATCCGGTTCTATCGAATATCGATGTTATTACATCTATCCTGAGCATATTCGTGCATATGTCTTGGACTTTCACTGTACGAAGATCTTTGTCTAATATCAGCAGCTACTTTTTGCAGCCAGACTTTTGATTGGTTGTATCGAATGTAGTTTAATCGTTCGTTCTCGACCATAGCGTACATGTCAACAATGAATATCATGAAACGTGAGAATATTTTGATACAGTCCGAGATGATATCCATCTTCTTCTCGCATAAACATAATTGGGTAATCGTAATAATTGTCATACGATTGATGTGTTTCAGCGACACCTTGATTGTTTGTGTTGCTTGGTGATAACAATACCTCGTTTTGTAATTTATGTACCGACAACTACAGCTGTGACTTCAGGAGCTAGGGCAGCATTGAAACGCCTTTCATGCTCTGCATTCAATGGCGTTCTATCTGCATTGATAGTAACTTTGAATCATTTGTTGTTTCACCTTCTAGAGCACCTAGATTCACCTTTTAAAACTGTTAAAATCATGAACTAAACATTTATTTTAGTCCTAATTTTAGCGATGATTTCTCGATTAGTTGTGGTGCTGAACATGTATCGAAGATCAATCTTTTTCTACGTTGTCCATAGAATAAATGTCCAGAAACTGGAGATTTTATTTAGATACTGGAAGAAGTGAACCAATCATATGATACACTTTAAACGTAGACGCGAAATTATTGTATTGTACAATATTTGTTGCTTCAAATGATATCATTTCAAAGCAAGAATTGTAATTTCTAATATGCTTAAGGAAATATTCAGACTCCTCAGCAGTTCCCGTAACGTACATAAGAAGAGGTTCTGGTGGTTCAACCAGTTGTGGTAAATACATTTTGCCAGTGGAGTAGCACTATACCAGCAGTTTATTTTAAACATCATAGCGTGACAATATGGGCATACTATATTCATTGAACCAATGATCACATCGGGATTTATTGAGATTGGTTCTAGTTTTTGACTTAGTCTATTTTAATCATTGATCATCCAGTCGTTGGGCTCGCTTTTTCAGTATCTCTTGATGAAGATGCTTGTTCGAAGATCTGGAACTTGATCATTACGTTGAATAACTGTTTTGGCAACTCTCAAGGTAAAATTCGGATTCTATTTGTTTCTAAACTCTATTGTAGCTCTTTTGGATGACGCTGTCGTCAATCGGAACATCAGCAACATATGCATATTGCTGATGTTCAGATTTCTTTTTTCTTCAATGGCATGGTGGTTTCTATTTATATAAATTATTCGATTCAATGGTGATCAACGAATTTCATTTCTCTTTCATATTTTATACTTATCGGTTGATCGTCATAGAAATGCATCATAATAATCGTAAGGGCCATCTGTTGGTCATTTTTAATGATACGGATGAAATAATCACTTTATCCGTGAAATAATACTTGTACGTACTAATTTTCATGACAATCGGTTGAACGGTGTAGATATAAATTTATATCGCAGCGCTACCTGGTGGCGAGTTACATCAATGGGGATAACATAATCTCTTTATTCATTTAATCTTAATGATCGATCAAATAGTTTCTGAGTTTATCAATGACACACATACAAACACATCCTCTTTTGTATATAGATAGCCTATCATTTGCGCAAGCACATGTTCTTCCTGTATACCAATTTTTATAAAGATCGGTGCATCTGTTCTCGAGTTATAGCAGAACATACAGATAGACAAAATTGTCAAAAATTGTAAAAATTATGTCAGTCAATCATAAAAAGAATACTTATGACGAATTACGACAAAAATAAATGTTCAGACAGACTCTAGAGATTTATATACTTAGTATAGATTTAGTATTTACGTGCGATAGCTTTTTTTTATTTATTTTCACTCATATAATGTTACATTTTTAAATATAAAATACAAACATATAAAATATATTTAAAAATATAAAATACAGAGGCCAACCAGTGGCGGGAACAGGGTCCAAGCCACCGGTGGTCAGGGCTCCAGAGAGAGGAACTTCCTCACAATACGAGCCGTGCCGAGGAGTACTGCCTTCTGCATCAGGCCCTTGATCCAGCCACCTAACGAGAGCCTCTTAAGGTGTTGGTCGAGGCTCTTGGCCATTAGGCCATTCGCTGAAACAACTATCGGCACAATAACTGCTGTATCCACATCCCACATGTCGACAACCTCGTGAGCTAAGTCAAGATATTTTATTTGTTTATCTTTCTCAGCTTTCACGAGATTCTCGTCATGAGGGATGGTGATGTCAACAATTACGTGCGATAGCTTTATTATTAGCGTATTTCATGTATAAATTTGGTGTTTCTATACCGATTTCTATGCTTCTTTTTTAAAGAATAGTTAATACTGTTAACTTTTTTAATTTGGGATGATTGAGAGTGTAATATATATGTATATATAAACGGAATAGACAAATATAATCAGAAAGCTTCGAACTACTAAGCGGGAGTGACACGTATTATTGTGAGTCAACCATAAAAGATAGACAAAGGCTGTCAAGGGATATTTTTTATATAATTTTAAGGAGAATATTTCCGTACTACACAATTTCTATGTAGCTTTAACCATTAAGGTTGTACACGCGACGAAAGCTTAAAATATGGAGTAACTTCGCCCGTTTTTCCGACATTTCCCTTCACTGCTCTGCTCCCATTGACTGTAGCGTGATGAAAAGTATACTATAACCAGCTCAGGAGTATGACAAATTTCGTTAAAATCCGTCGAGTAGTTTTTGTTTCTATAACGGTTATACGGACAGACAGACAGACAGACAAAAATTTTACTGATTGCATTTTTGACATCAGTATCGACCCCTGACCATGATAGTTATTTTGGAAAAATATTTCATGTACAGAAGTCGCTCTTGACTTTATTAAACGCTGATATAAACTTTTACATTAACTTCAGTCCACTAAACATATGTAGAGCTGAGATGGCCCAGTGGTTAGAAAGCGTGCATCTTAACCGATGATTGTGGGTTCAAATCCAGGCAAGCACCACTATATGTGCTTAATTTGTGTTTATAATTCATCTTGTGCTCGGCGGTAAACATCGTGAGGAAACCTGTATGTGTCTAATTTCATCGAAATTCTGCCACATGTGCATTCCACCAACCAGAATTGAAACAGCGTGGTGGAATATGTTCCAAGCCCTCTCCTTAATGGAAGAGGAGGCCTTCTTACTTTTTAAACATACGTGTGTATTTATAGCGAAAAATAATACGTGAAATTGCAATCATATTTCACAGTTTACAATAATTCAACAGTTTAACAAAATTCGTTAGATTACAATCTGACCACACAGATTGTAATCTAACGAATTTTGTAATCTTACGGTGACATATATATCGCGATGTTTTGTTACATTACTATTATTACTCGATATTTGCATTCTTGTTTTGATTAACAATTCTATTAAGGCGATTAATTAAAGGTATTACCGTAAACATTTAATTAAATAGTATTTTAATCATATAAGTTGTATTACAATTAAAATACGACAAATGTGATTACCATGGGGTAAAGTAGTGAAAACAATAAAAAAAAATTCATAGCATCAACAATGACGCAAATGCAGGCAATTACGATATATTCGTAGTCCGATTTTTTTGGCTATTTGTCGTCTAAAATTTAACGATAACACATTTTCATTGAGAAATCGTTGGCGGTAGTTGTAAATAATATTTCTTTTGTTCCTCAAATAGACCTTAGTCTACCCGTTAACGCTATAATGTGCTCGAAACGGCGGGATGCCAAAAATAATTAATATACGCGATTCAAATCCGTTATAACTAGTTTTATTTAAACACATTTTAAATTTAATTAAACATTTATTCGACTTATGTATCGTAAAAAGTATTCTTTGATTAGTATTAGCAAATTCAAGCACTGTTACTTGTCAACATCAAGACAAAAAATAGTAAATTAAAATACAAAATTGGATCTAAAAGATAAATATAATTGTAAGCTAACAAGGAATACCGAAGCCATTCTTCACGTGGCATCTAACATGCAGTTGAAATGCACTAATCACTTCCGAATGCTATAAATGGTGTTTAAATATAGCTTGTTTGTACCCTTATATTTGCCATATTTTTTATTTCTCGAATAATTACTTGTTTATCGCAACCTCTTTGCACATTCTTCATCGGTAAATGCATAATTAAGAAAAAAGAACTATATAAGGAGACGTTTTAAACGACGAACCAGTTTCTTGCCTCTTATGCGGAGACCTTCCAACGATTAGTTGATACAAAAACATGACTTTATCTACTTTTGTGCCTACTTATGTCTTCAATGCTCGATTAGAACTGTCAACTGGACCACATGCGTGTCTCCGGATACAAAAGCCGGCGCCACACGAAAGGTATCGTGTTTAATACAATTAAATGAAAATATTTAGTACTTTGACTTATTTGAATAATCATAGCTAAATTATCGTGATACATATTCTTGTGACGAATTCTAATCACGAAGTTGATTATATGTACAGAGAATTCGTAATTTTTTGTAATTGTCTGATTATACTAAATTATCTTACAAGCTTAAAAAATTACACCTTAATAAGCCTTAAATGCCGATGTCAATCTTTTTTTTGGTGGTTAGTTTCTGTGGATAGATTAGTGGAGATTTGTATAATTTCCGCATTCCGTAAAAATAGTTTTTTCGTAACTTATAATGTGCATCGTTTTCCACGCTCAAAAAAAACATTTTTACAATTAATATCCACCATTTTCTCTTTGCGTAAATCATGCGTAATATGATATACTATAATGGAATGTATTATAAAGCAAACTTATACCTTACATCAACAAACGAATTACTTCTTATTTTGAAAAGCTTCGAACGAAGTTGTGCTTCTTAATAGATCTTAATTAAATCATGAATGTAGGGTATGTTAATAAGTTCTTGTAATATTGTACTTTAAATGCCGCCAAGAATAAACATGAGACATTTAAAAAACAAGAGATCAAGTCCTTGTGCAAATGGATCCCTCTCTAATAATTATTTCACGACCTGCATATTATTGTTAAGTCTACCTTCCTTACCTTCTTGTAGAGAGATTTAACTTTGTGGTTACGTATATATTTATTATATAATAATTGATATATTTATAAATACACTAATATTAGTCGTGGTACTAATAATAAGTTATAGATATGAATATGATATTTAACATTATTATCGCTAAGGCAATCTAGATCGTTTTGATATTTGGATAAATAACATAATAATATTGTAAAGCATACTAAATAAATTCATATTAAATGTTACCATCGCAAAATAAAACAGAAAATTAAAAAAATATATCGACATAAAAAGTTTGATATATCCGATGGAACCCATACTGGGTATCGTGGGTAAGTATTTACAATTTAACAGTTTTTATTTATTCTTGTCGCTATCGGTTTACACGAACATTGTACAAACAATCCATCATAAATTGACAAACATTATAAAAAATATGTATGACATACATAGTTATGGTTACAGAACTACCAAGTATAATACAAAAACAAAAAACTTTTGTTACTCATCTAGGAGCAGAAATATTTTCATTGAAATTATAATCTAAGAATGCTAGCCAGGAAACTGTTTTAAGTTTGTTTAATAACCAAATTATTTTACTTATAAAATAATAGAATAAATTATACTTATTAATTAGGGTGAGTGAGCCAGTGTAACTTCAGGCACAAGGGACGCATTGACGATGTAAGGAATAATTAATATATCTTACAGCGTCATTGTCTATGGGTGATGGTGACCACTTACCATCAGGTGGCCCATATGCCCGTCCGCCAACATATTCCATAAAAATAATAATAATAATAATCTCCGAACGCAACAATCGTTAAATGATTACGCTTAACCTTAAATACCGAACCGTTCCTAATATTACGTTCTTGTTAGGCTATCCAGTACAGAACCATAATTTGTAGGTTCTGTCGAATATTATTAATACTAATCAAAAACATTAAGATTTTTCCCAGCGACTACTACGTTTTATTTATACTTAAACATTTTCCTCATAGTAACAGTATATGCTTTTGTTTGATTTCCATCTACAATCTTCCTATCTATTTAGGTAGATTGTTACCTTGATAGTTCATATTATATTAACTTGAATTTAAAACTTTCATCTCGAACATCTAAGGTGTAAGAAAATTGAGATGAATTATTACGAAAATGGAAAACAAGTTAAATGCATGCCATTCACTTACAAGGAAATCGGAATGACAAGAGATTTTACTATTAATTTTTCATAAATAATCTTAGCTTATAATATATATTTAATTATTATTACATTTATAGATTGGCTTAAGAATGTTGGGTTAACATCATACAGCAGTTACATAGTTGTAACAAGGAGCTATAAAATGTAATATAGGTAGTAGGTATAGTACGACATAACTTAGATGTACCATCGGCAAAATTCGTAAAACCGATCACATCTAAATTAAGTACGCTATCCCAAATTATTAATATCTATTTCTAATGTGAATATGATCTGTACACAAACGTAATAACTTGTAATATCATATGACCTAATATATTCGTCAATTTGACACGTTGATTTACATGCAATTTCTTTGTCGGAATGAACTGAATCTATAGCGAGGAACAGCGTCGAATGGCGCGATAGCGAGCTATTTCTATTGGTGGTATAAACATGCAGTCATCGGTTTTATTGAATTTGCCGATGCTACATCTAAGTTGTGTCGTAATATACCTTAACATTTTTCAAAACTATTACAAACTCAACATAAACATCATATATCATTTTAAAACAAAAAATAGAACCGTTAAACACAGATTGATTCCGCATCCGAGCTTCAATCCGGGCGCTAAGCTGATTTTCTAATAAGCCATAAATAATTAATTAATCGTGTGAGTTCCCGACAGCATAATGAGATTGCGTGAAGTAGCGGCAAAAAGCGTGGTCGAACTACGAGTGTGGAATCGCTGAGTTGCCATTAAGTTTTTCGTGCTACTGCGGTAGGTGACGCTAGATACTAGTTACCATACTTTAACATCCCATCTTTTTACGGAGTTCTGTAGAAGACGTGCCGGATCTTTGATAACGGAACGCGTTTGTTCTGACCGGATTCGAAACACTATAAATAATGAGTAAAGAATACAACAATACAACTATATAGACCTTATGCATTTCAGTTTGTATGTATTGTTACTTAAATATTTCGTGATAACGAAATTTTTCTAAGGCAAGTAGGTGAACTTATTTTATGTTATAGCTAAATATTAACTATTCTTTACTCGTCAATGCGTCACGCCTTGTGAATTAAGATGTTATGTCCATTGTGACTGTAGTTACACTACACTGGCTAACTCACCCTTAAAACCGGAACACAGTAATATTGAGTATACATACTTAAACAAATTAAGCTAATTCAATTTTTGGATCACTTATAAAAAGTGCACCTAAATTAACTGTTTTAAGTTTCATACTTTCCTTTCTTAGTAATTTCAATGTCTAAGTCTTTCTGGCTAAAAATATACCTAAATTTTAGCCCATTCTATAGACCTAAGGCATAACCGCCATTGTTAATATAAACGTCACAAAGATTTTCAATGAATATAAGGAATAAAATTGAATGGAAGCCAACATTGATTTCTTTTTTTTTTTTAATTAGCCATAAGACATTCTATTATCGAATTAATTTTCATTGTTTTTAAAGTGAAATAAAAAGTGATTTAAAACAAGATTAAACGAAAAGGAAACACGACAAAGAGACAAAGAAAAGGAAACATTTAAATTCATTAAGTTTTACTTAATCACAGATTGTAAATTGCACACACACTATTTTAAATTAGGTACTAGCATTGTATTAAAATCTAGAGTGTGAAAAAATGGCGACTTAAACGTCAACGTAACTGTTCTTGGAAATTAAAAATTAGAATTTTTTAAAGGTACGTAAAATTAAAGTGGATCAGTAGTTAAGTGGAGTATTTTTGTATCATAAATAATGATACACTATTCAAAGACTGTTAGTAAGTAGTCTGCAGTAGCAAAATGCAAACGGCAGGTTTGGACGAGCATTCAACATCAAATATTGGTTATAATTTCGTGTTCTCTCATTATCCCCGCGCCTTAAAAATCTCGTATTGTAATCTCTTTGATATCAACAATACATATTTTTCTCTAACTTCAAAAGTAATTCCTAAGTAAGATCAGAACCAGTTAAAAAAATATCGCGCAAAAAAACCTTGTACTTTAATACAGTAAACAATTTTCAATTAATTATTAAGGCGGCACAAAATACATTCGACATTTATTAAAGAAGAGATTTTTCACTACCGACAAAATGATTCAATATAAATATACGTCTACTGTTGTTCACGTGAAAAAACTAATACATATCTATGCCCAAATATTTTAAATAAGGTTTCATATAAAATATGCAATAATAATTCAGTTATGCATTTCATTCATTTATTGACATTGACATGATATTAAGTTACATAGACATTGATAATTATGACAGATATTTTTTATTTATTTTAAAAACGTTTACATTTAATACTTGTACTCGAAAGAGTCAGTAACCAAAATAAATAAACTATTTTAAAAAAAAAAAAAAAAAAAACAATATAAACCATATTGTCGTTGATTTCATTCAGTTGTAAATGCATGTAAATAAAAACTATGACAAAAATGTCCCAACACGCAGAGTCATTAATAATCATCAGATTATTTTATATCTTATTAATTAAAATAACTATATATGTATAAAGTAATTGCATCAATATTTATTAAATATATGATTGATACAGACTATAATTATTCTTCATTGACCCAGTCTATATGCAGATTGAATTGTCCCTTCTCCAAATCGCAGGCTACTTGGTAATACCATACATCCGAGTCAGTTACTGTTCTTGAATGTTTCTGAAACAAATATAAAATATATATATATAGTAAATAAAAAGGCCCCAAAAAATACATTTCAATAATGTGAATTAATGAAAATAAATTTTCATTTGATGTTAGTATCGTGTTGAGATGTAACGAAAACACCGTAAACCTTATTTTTAAGCCACTTTTAAGTGGCTCTAAGCGTAAGGTTAAAAAACTTCCCAAAATATCACTATAATACTAATTGGTAATTTTGTAAAAAAAACTTGCGATAATGTACAGTTTGCAAATGACACATCCCTTATTTTTAAACTTGAAAGAAAAATAAACAACTATGTCGTTGTAAGCAGTTCTCTGTCGCGGGTTCTTGGTTGGTTTGACATAAATCATTTAGTACTGAATGCCAAAAAGACGAAATGTGTTTTGTTTTCCTTGCCAAATATTAAATCAAAGCTTTCTGCAATCACTTTGAAAAATAAAAGGCTTGAGTTTGTTGTGTCGACGGTCTTTTTAGGGATAACCCTTGACTCCAATCTGCAGTGGGGCCCATTTGTATACCCTAGCAAGGAAACTAAGTAGTGCCATTTATGCAATAAAAATAATTAGAAAACTCACGGACATGAGTACTGCTAGGCTAGTTTATTTTAGTATTTTTTACTGTCTTATGTCATATGGAATGTTGTTATGGGGTAATGCAGCAGATATTGAAGTTGTTTTAATTCTACAGAGAAGAGCTATCCGATCTATTTACAATATTAGCTCTAGGACATCATTACGCGAGAAATTTAATGAAATAGGTGTATTAACGGCTGCTTCGCAATATATTTATGATAATATAATGTTTATACAAAAGAATATAAAAAAATATTCCATCAATGCTGATATACATACTATTAATACAAGAAATAAGAATAAACTTGTAACCCCCAGTTTCCGTTTGCATACGGTAAATAGAACGTTCTTGGGCAATGGTATACGCACCGGTATATAATATGTTTTTTTTTGTTTTTATGGTATAGGTTGGCGGACGAGCATATGGGCCACCTGATGGAAAGTGGTCAGCATCACCCATAGACAATGACGCTGTAAGAAATATCTACTATTCTTTACATCGTCAATGTGCCACCAACCTTGGGAGCTAAGATGTTATGTTCCTTGTGCCTGTAGTTACACTGGCTCACTCACCCTTCAAACCGGAACACAACAATACTGAGTACTGTTATTTGGCGGTAGAATAACTTATGAGTGGGTGGTACCTACCCAGACGGGCTTGCACAAAGCTCTACCATCAAGTAAAGAACGAAAGAAGAAGTAAAAAAGGTACCGGAAAAAATAATCAATCTACCATTTTCAAAATTTAAAAAGATTATTATTAGACTTAATAATTAAATAAATCATATTATTCATTAAAAGAGTACTTTTTAGAAAAAAAACGCATGGAGTTATGCTCTGTTTCCATCATAGGACACTAATTACTGTAAATAAAAGCGTTGTAAATCTGTTTATTTGAAAAGAGCAACTATACGAGTTTCTTGCCGTTTCTTCTCGCTAGAAGTTGCTTTCCGAAACGGTGGTTAGTATTTAATTATCGACGATTCAAAAACGCTTCAATGTGAAGTTTACTTGAATAAAATTGATTTGAATTGGCATAAGCCAACACTATTCCAAAAAGCGAGAAAACACGTATAAGTCTTCATGTATCTCTACTTCTATTCCTAATCGATTTTACAAATTGTCGATTTCTCGAAGTCTCCATTAACCTATTTTCTATACGTAGATACGGTTGTTATAATTGGAAATTCGTAATTGTTTAAATACAACAGGGTACTACTTCATCATCATCAACAACAACAAGCTATAAAGACCATAACGCTCTTGATACATTAAATTACATTGGTTACAAATATTAAAAATAACTTAATATCAAAAAAAGTAGTAGGTTTAAAATTAAACAGTTTTAAATATTGTTTTTATATTTTGACTTCTATTAATTTTTATTGGTATTCGAATTTCTGATTAAGAGCTGTGGATACGGTTGAATATTTCAAAAATGTTCTCCACGCATCCCGCTTCTAGTATAAACCAACCTATAGGCAAAACCCGCATTCAGAAGAAAAGCTTTTGTTGATACCATATAATATGACCCGCAAATGAAAAACAACACACACACAACAAGCAAATAACTTGATCGGATTTAAATAATGAATAAGAAGGACTATTATACGAAAAATACAAAAGATAATTGCAGTTATGTAAATTATATTTGTATTCCATGCATGTGTATTTGATAGGCAGGCGAGCATTCTACCACTGAACCACCGATGCGATTGAGTCGAGATGGCCCAGTGGTTAGAACGCGTGCATCTTAACCGATGATTGCGGGTTCAAACCCAGGCAAGCACCGCTGATTCATGTGCTTAATGTGCGGTGAAGGAAAACATCGTGAGGAAACCTGCATGTGTCAATTTTCATAGAAATTCTGCCACATGTGTATTCCACCAACCCGCATTGGAACAGCGTGGTGGAATATGTTCCAAACCTTCTCCTCAAAGGGAGAGGAGGACTTTAGCCCAGCAGTGGGAATTTACAGGCTGTTGTTGTTGTTGTTGTATTTGATAGTCCCAAGAATGTAACCATTTTTACTTCTAAAACTTACAAGAATCTTCACCGCCTGCCTGGTGTGCAAATCCCAATTAACGTTATCCCCAAAGTTCGGCCAGTCCACAGGCCCCGAGCTAATGCGGTTTTCCCCCACTACCCACACGGCCCATATCGCAAAACCGTTCACTGGATTAACTCCTTCAATCTCTGAATCCCTTAAACACAAAATATACACATTTTAGAATCGAACCGATTTCTACTATGGCCCAAGAACAAGAGTAAAGACAAATAAACAACTCGAGACTAACGAGATGTCTTTGGTTTTATAATAATCGATGGAATTATAATAGTCTAAGGTGTTCCTTATTTTAGATAAAAAAAATCGTTTTAAATATTAGCAATGTCATTACAGGAACTTCAAGTACAGTACGACACAAACTAGATGTAGCTTCGTAAAATGCAATGAATAGAAAATAAATTCGATTTACACGACCAATGGAAATAGCTCCCTTTCGCGCCATTGAACGCTATTCGTCATTATAGATTCTCGCGCCAGTTTAAGCCGAGATGTATATCGACGTGTCAAATTTATGAATATATTCATATGATATTACAAGTTATTACGTCTGTGTAAAGATCATATTCACATGAGAAATAGATATTGATAATTTGGTATAGCATACTCAATTCAGGTGTGATCGTTTTTACGAATTCTGCCGATGCTGCATCTAAGTTGTGTCCGAGTACTATAATATTAAATCTATATTAATATTATAAATGTGAAAAAGTAACTCTGTATGTCTGTTTATCTCTCGCACTTTCGCGATCAAACCGCTGATCCAAATTTGATAAAATTTCGTTTTCATATTTTAAGTGGAGGGGAGAATGGTTTTGTATTTTAAAAAAGATATATTTATAAGAAAATTGTTTGTACTGCATAACATAGCAGAAATAAATCTAATATGTAATCGTAAGATTTAGCTTTAGCAATTCTTCAATTGAATGTTACATACATAAAGTAAAAAGTCGCTCACCACTGTCTGTCCCTATGTGTACTTAGATCTTTAAAACTACGCAACGGATTATAATTTTTTTTTATAGTATAGGTTTGTGGATAGATGGGCCACCTGATGGTAAGTGGTCACCATCACCCATAGACAATGACGCTGTAAGAAATATTAACTGTTCCTTACATCGTCAATGTGCCACCAACCTTGGGAACTATGTTGTTATGTCCCTTGTGCCTGCAGTTACACTGGCAATTTAATACTATTACCGGTACAGAACAGACGTATATAAATAAATTACTTACACGATTGGATTTTTCCCATCGCATGCGAAAGTAGGCTTCAAATCTTTCAGGTGTATATCAAACAATTTTCTCGGCAGTCCACGACATTTACAAGGATACTCCCACAGAGGCTGCGCTTCTATCTCCGAATCGCTGATCATACGAGACTTCTGGAATGTAATTGCATACATTATTTACCTACTATCTTACATATAACTGCTCTTATACATATTGGAATTGTTGATAACATATGTATGAGTACACTTAGTTTGCCCGTATTCTTTACTTAACCCAGGACAATATGCAAAATCATTATGGTTTAATTTTCTGGATTTTTTTTATGATATAGTTTGGGAGACGAGCATTTGGGCCACCTAATGGTAAGTGGTCACCATCACTCATAGACAATGACGCTGTAAGAAATATTACAATTCCTTACATCGTCAATGTACCACCAACCTTGGGAACTAAGATGTCATATCCCTTGTGCCTGTAGTTACACTGGCTCACTCACCCTTCAAACCGGAACACAAGAATACTGAGTACTGTTATTTGACGGCAGAATACCTGATGAGTGGGTGGTACCTACCCAGACGGGCTTGCACAAAGCCCTACCACCAAGAAATACATTACAAATAAAACACACTTATTTGCTTATTTCATGGCAAACTAACATAAAAGCCACATCTTACGCCGTATTGGCCCGGCGTCGGCGATCATGTTCGAATCGAAAATGTTATGTTCCTTATCCTGATTACACTGGCTTACTCAACAATCAAAAGCTCCTTTTTGATTGATGAGTAAGCCAGTATAATTACAGGCATTACAGTTCTCCAACCGCAACACAAACTATACAATTGTTTCCAATTTATTGATAAAGCAACTACATACTATAAACTTGAATTGATATAATATCACATCAAGTTTAAGATCTAAACAATCTATGGTGTTTCAAATGTCAGTGCAATGGTATTGAAATAAGGGTGGAATTAAGCTAATATTAGCTTATGTTATACATATACCATGTAAATGTAAATCTAAGTTTTTTTTTTCTTTTTTTAAACAATCTTGGAAGACTCCATTCCACTTGATAGTACGTGGTAGTTAGTGTCCAAAGGCGAAAACAGTCAGCACAGTCGTCGCCCTCGCCATGTCAGTAGCTTTCACGCCTTTAAAGGCATGCAGGTTATAAGAAGGAAACACGTATACAGTCGGGGTAAGAAAAGGTTCGTCACCTTAAGATCTATTTTCGCGTGCTCAGTATGAGCGATTATCTGTGCTTTACCGATCGAGAATATATGACACAGACAGGCACATTTTGACAATTCAGTAGAAGATAATATATCTAATTTAAAAAGATGTTACACTATTTTGAACCAAGTTATCATACTATGTAAGTTTAATTTTATATGCAGTTGTCAGTTTAGTGATTTAGTTTTAAAAGGTACTAAGAGCTAACGACTTGATGAAGATATGAATTTGAAAACGAATTTTCTTACTCTGACTGTACATATATTCAAAATATAAATATCAAACAATCAATTACCTCAACTAGTGTATCAAATATAGACATGTCAATTCCCTCACAAATACCAAGCGGTATCCTTATCTTATGCAAATCTTGAAATTCAACAGGCATTGCCCAAAACTCGCAACTCGTAGGTATTACAGTAATACCATCCTTCAATTTATTTCTATACTTGTACAACAAGTATGCCACTTTTAAATTCTCCCACGGTAGTATCGCACTACTAAAGTTGGGATCACAGACTATATTAGTAACTTTTTCTAAAATCTCATCTGTCGGTTCTGATATTATCTGAACATTTTCTATTCCATTCTCTTTGATATAATCATTTAAAATTCCAATATTTAAACTCATATTTTCAATGATGTATACGGACTTAGCACCTACTCTTGCAGCCGCCAGCCCAAGAAAACTACTACCATTCAGGTCTAAAACTACAGAATCCTTTGAAACTTCTTCTATTACTTTCTGAAGTAATTTTTTACTTCGTCTCCCATCATTCAAGTAAGAGACATGAGTTCTTGATAGCGCCATGTGAACCCCACACTCACATACGGGTCTTTGATAATGTTTATGTTTTGTTTTCTCGTCTTGTAAATAGAACCATAATGAGTACTCATCTTGACAGGATATCAAAGAGACTTCGGAATGCTTTTCTACTATCAATTCCCGTGGTAGATAATAAACTGCTTGCATCCAATGGTCACGCCATGGTATGGTGTCTTTGGGGCTTTCTGATGATAAATTAGCATCAGGATGTGCCCACCATGGTGCACAACTTAAGCATATTTTACCTAAAACAACAAAAAGTATTGATATGAAACTATGTTTTGAGCACTTTACAGTCTACCCGTGACCACAAACGCTGTAAAGTGCTCAAAACGTTGGGATGATAAAAAATAATTAATATACGCGATTTAAATCCGTTAAAACTAGTTTTATTTCAATGTGTAATAATCGCGAAAATCTAAGACAGCAAAAAGTATTTAATTATTACATTAATAGAGAAAATGTTGAAGATCATTAATATCAAAGTAAAATATATTATCTTATTTGTAACAAAAAGTCATAATTGAATGTCAAAATTTGTTTTTCGAAATTGTAAATATGATATTTAAAGTAAAGGTTCTTGTGAAATAGTAATACCTTCAGGGTCCATATTGAGTTCCCACCACATAAAGATCATTTGAGCTTTGCCAGTATTGGTCACTGTGAAGAGCTGCTGGACAGTACGTTTCATATCAATCGAGGAATGACCAGACCAATCGTAATAAAATATTGGTATCTGATCAGAGAGTTCCTTGAATGCCTCCCGTGGAACTTGAGACAGCTGAATGTCATGCACAGCGGCTGAACCAGCACAGTCTTTCATCTGAAATCAAATTATTCACAATATGTAGTATTTTAATTATAATAATAAATAATAAATATGAGACAACATCACATACATTACTCTAATCCCAATGTAAGTAGCTGAAGCACTTGTGTTATGGGCAATCAGAAGTAACGACGGTACCACAAACACCCAGACCCAAGACAACATAGAAAACTATTGGTAATCTACATCGACTCGGCCAGGAATCGAACTCGGGACCTCAGAGTGGCGTACCCATGAAAACCGGTGTACACACCACTCGACCATGGAGGTCGTCGAATTAAAATTGCAATTTACTTTAATTTTTTACGTTTCAAGTCTTTTATATGTTTTAATTATTGTTAATTCTGTCGAAAATACTGAATAAATCGTAAACTTTTTAATACCTTTTTAGGTGTACGTAATATTAGTTGCAAGTCTTCATCAACCAAATCATTTAGTTTATTCCATTTTTGCAGCAGTGGGCTTTCAATAACCTGAGCATATATAACAGCTGAGTCGGGAATAACAAGACATTCTTCCTCCAGGAGATATTTATGAGCATGTGAAAAGGTTGACAATGCACCTTAAAATAAAAGTGTCACTGTCCATTATGGTAGCTACAACAGTTTACTATATAAAAAAATACAGTAATAAAAGTAAAATGAATTAACAATTAATATAATTCTCATTAACAACTAAATAACACTGGCATTTTACCTACAAAAGTTATTTTAAAAATAAACTAAGAGACATAGCCTTTGCAAATATGCCTTCCTGTGTCCTCAGTTGTGGCTCAGTTAAGTAAAATGCTTGTTTAAGAATTGAGCTACACAAAAGCTAGACTTATAGGCTCTACTTTGTTAAGCTACTATTACTTCAATATAATAATGCCTAATAAACTTGAAATTTAAGATCTATTTAAAGTAGATTAATTGAATTTAGGATTACAGTTATGTGTACTTTCAATAGCCTGTTTTCTTGTTAAGATACATATATATCCTTTTACTGTGCTCCAATAATGTGTAAGCAAAAGTTCATGACAATTTGATTGAATATTCAAAGTGTGATATCATAACAGATAAAAGAGACTCACTTTAGTAAGTTACCAAATATTAGTTAAGATTATTTCATAATAAAATTTTATATTTACCTTCACCAATCAATTCAGTATCAAACACTTCAGTAACCAATATATTAGCCTTCTGTTTCATGTCTCCATCATCACCAACTGTCAACTCGGTAGATCTTTTAGGAATAACAGTTATTTTATCAGCCACACCATTCATCTGTAAGATCTTTATACAACATTCGGCCATAGGTTTGAATGCTTCACACGCTGTGATAGTATCAGCTCCGCATTTTGCTGCCATAATAGACAATAATCCTGTACCAGTTCCTGAAAAATTAGTATTAACTTACCATTATACAAATTTATTAATATTTAATGAAATTATTATTTCATTGAAATAATTCAGTGTATAAGCATATTTGATTCATTAAAGCTTTTCTGTTTGTTTTATTATAGGAAATATGATGTGTGTTAGTTATTTTTAGAGTATTAGTCACTTAAAATTGCAAAAAATATTTTACATAAATAAAATGTTTATCGAAAATGAATGATACATACCTATGTCCAATACATTTGCTTTCTTGCCATGATTATGCACTTTTTGTATTGCAAGTTGCAAAGCTCTATAGTATTTCTTATTCCTTTCTGTATCGTGAAGCATATCAGCAAAAGCTGATCGGGCTATTTCTTGGTGATAGTCGTAATCTTCATGTTGGACATCCCACTCCGTATCACCAGTGATTGGATTACGTTTTTGAGTAAAAACTTGCATTTTTATTGTGCTTGAATAATTTCTCGAACTAAAATTATTTCAATTAATATAATATAATATTTATAACAGAAATTCTCTCACGCCGGTTTCAGTATATTTATGAATTAAGAATTAACCTTTTAAATGACTTGCATAATAAGTAACTACGAAATCCTTTAATAAGATCGAATCTCATTGAAGACTAGAACTTATATGATTAAATAATACATGTTATATATTTTTGCAATACAAGTTTATTTAAACCAACTCCATCCCATGTGAGAACACAAAAATCCGAAAGTCAATGTCAAACTGTCAAACTTCATTCTGTTGGTGATGTCAATTTTATTGATTTTTCTTCCAAAAAAGTTATTATGCCAGGATTGTGTTCCCAGCTTTTTGGCATTAGACAATAATAGTTTTAAATCTCTAATGTCTCCGAAAATATCCACTATAATTATAATGCTGTAATAAAAATACAACATGTAATTTAAGTATTTAATCTTAATAGAGAATAATCTATTCACACGGTTTTGCCTTCCTCGAACTTATACAGTAACACTTGAACTTTATCGTGTATTATTAAATTATGGTTCAAATTGACGTTTAAGTATTATTACAAATCGTCTGTAGAAGATTATAGAAAATTGTTGCTTTTAAACTTTTTCAGAAAAAAATCTCAGTGCAGAAAACCAAGACTCCATAAACATTCTAAAAAAATGACGATATCAGCTCAGCTATTCTCGAGATTTGCACTTAGCAACAAATTCATTGATTTATTTTTATATCATAGATCATTGTAATAGTATAAACGTTTGCTTTTGCATTATTATTAACTTACCAATAAAGTAGACATTATCGCTATCTCGACAAGCAAATATCAATGTGATGCGATCTATTATTATGCTAAATTTACATAAATTTATAAAAAATGATACATACTTAATTTAAAAATATCCCTGTCTTACACTACTACTAATACAAAATGTATACCATATTATTTCTATAATGAATGAATACGGATTTATAAAAACAAAGCAACTAAGTTATCATGCTGTTACATCACAAAATTAATTTATTCAATTAAAAATTTTAATAATAAACAACCAGTATAATATAGACAATATAATTTTTAGTGTTTGCAATGAAATTTTGATGGTAGATGTCTCATGTCAGTCGATTCGTCTTTCATTACGACGTTTTACTATCATGGCGGCCGCCGTAGGCAGGATTTGTGGGGCACGACTTTTGAAAAATTATGGGATAGTTGGACCCAAGGTATAACTATAAATATAAAACTAATTCCAGTACAATTACATTTTAGTTAGTGTTTCTAAAGTGCAACCCCTGCAACAAAAAAAAGAGGTTACAGAAGTTCTAATCTCTGCGGAAAACTGGTGCAATTTATTAAATTTATACGTCTACAATAGTTAATATCGCGTTATACTTTAAATAGTGGGTGTTGAAAGTAATCGAAGATAGGTGGTTGCTCAGTGTGTGCAAAAATAATCGGGGCGAAGCATAACCTTCTCAACATTATGTAACTACTATATTGAAAATTAATTACAGTCATCCCTTGCAGGTCCGTCAGCTGTCCACCACTGCTAAGGGATGGACAAAGAATAGGAAATTGGTAAGTACCTACTTTAATATTTGTATAAAAGTGCCATTGAAATAACAAAGAAAAAAAAAGAATTACAATCATAAAAAAAATCTTAAGGACCAACAATGTATTTAGGTTTAGTTAACTACATTATTAACATTGTTTTATTTATAGACTGTTATTGCTAACTCTATGCACCCCTGACAAATAACATATAAGTCACCATATAGTTTTAAAATATGACTATTATGATGATTTGTCACAGTAAACTATATACCTGATAATGTAAGTTTAAGTATAAATTAAAAATGCTTATCTTATCTTAAATTAGAACCAAATAACAAATATTTTGTTTGACATTATATAAAATGATGAAGACCCTGATGAAGACATTATTTATAAAATGGATTCAATGCATCCAACAAAGTTAGAATAATTGGAGCTCATGGTATTCGCATTACATTATTGATAATGGTGTTATAATTTTGTGGTATTATATTTTCAGTGGTTATCCACATTGGGTGTGGTTGGTGGTGGAGTAGGTGCTCTACTCTTTGCTTTAGAGCAATCTGTTGAAGCTTCTGATGACAGGGCCCATGCATTTCACCAGCCTTGGAGCCATGATGGTTGGTTCCAATCTTTAGACCATGCGAGGTGAGATTTTTAAATGAAATTATGTACCTTATTTCTCTCAAGTGTTCAAAATCAATACTAAGGCTCACTCGGTTTAATAAAACTAGAGAAGTTAATAGAAGAACAAGTTTTCGACTGCAGTTTCGATTCGAAGAAGTGTTCGATTGATGATGAGGTGGAAGTGGTAATAAAAGAAAAGAGATAGTTTTGCATTTATAATATTAGTATTGATAGTTATATGAGCCTTTTGATATACGAGTCACACTCATGTCACAAAAGCCTAAAAAATGGTTAGGTAATTTTGGCAGGCACATAGCGGGGATAAAAGGAATAGTAAGTGCTGTAATCATCATAAGGGATCATGCATACACTGAATCAAATTTTATACCAATTGAAGGAGTGGTCAAAGAGTCTCAAAAATTTTAATTAAAGACTGATCATCAGTGGGTCATATTAATGGAACAATGTAGACATTATTTATATGTGATATCCTATAAATCATTTTAAAGAAAACAAATTAATTTGCTTATAATATAAATTCTTTAATTTTTCTAAGTGTTCGCCGTGGGTATGAAGTATACAAGCAAGTATGCAAAGCCTGCCACTCTCTGCAGTACATTGCTTACCGTAACTTGGTCAATGTCACCCATACTGAAGAAGAAGCAAAGGCTGAAGCAGCTGAGGTAAGCATACTATGAACTCACAAATTTTAAACAGTTGTTGTCAGTCATGTAATATGTAGGCAAGGGACTTATGCATTTATCTTAGACATACTTGTATTATATTATTAAATATATATATATGTATATGTATATCCATGTTTGAATATTTCACAAAATCTGTAATTTTAGTTATTAAAAAAAACTAATTTAAGGTCATGGTGAAAGATGGTCCTGATGAAGAAGGCAACTATTTTGAGAGACCTGGAAAACTCTCAGACTACCTACCTTCTCCATACCCCAATGAGAATGCTGCCAGAGCTGCCAACAACGGTAAATTTGATACTTATAATAATGCCAGAACTATTTCAAAACTTAAAAATATATTGAATATTTATTAAACACATGTTCAATGATGTAATAGTTCAAATAAGACTTTCATAAATATTAATCAATCCATATGGTTGAAATTTGCATTGGATTGAGATAATTTTTAATAATAAAAGAAAAACGTGTTAAAGCATTTTGTACTGACCCCAGGTAAATAGGATTTGGTAGAGTGAAAAATATTGAATGAAAAAGATGGCACAATATTCTTTTTGTTAAAGTCAGAGTGTTATTGGTCCTATAACTTTATTTTATATTCCAGGTGCTTACCCACCCGACTTGTCACTCATAGTATCAGCTCGCAAGGGTGGGGAAGACTACATCTTTGCCCTACTGACTGGATATATGGATGCACCAGCTGGAATCATATTGCGAGAGGGACAAAATTACAACCCATACTTCCCTGGTGGTGCCATTTCTATGGCACAAGTGCTGTTTGATGAGGTAAATAGCAATCTATCAATATAATTATTCCTATTATTCATATTTACTTAAATAATTCAAACAAAGATCAAAAAAAATATAGCAGGCTCTATGTATAAGTTCACTTTTTGATAGGGAAGAATATGTTAATTCAATCAAAAAAAAAATCATATAATATCTTATGAGTGATATTTGAAATGTTATTCTAAATTTCGTATGATTGTAACTGGTGAGTTTTTATGAGTTTTATGTCAAAACACCTTTCTTTTTCTGTTTTAACCTAGGTACTAATGTTATGATATGATCTGCATAAAATCAACATCATTCAAATAAATCACATTAATTTATTTTGAATACCAGTTGATTACATAACACATCATTTTTCAATCAATAATTGATCATTATGGTGCATATAAGGATAATGTTGAAAACTAAACATTTTATTAATCTGTAGTAACAAATTATGCTATAATTATTTCACAATGAAGCTCAAATACTACTAAATGAAAATGCATTGTAATATTTAGTATATGACTGTTCAGAATCTGATTACACTATTTCTATGATCATAATGATTTTAAGCACTAAGTTTATTATCCTTTGCTAATATTTTATATATTTTTTTGCATACAGGCGGCAGAATACAGTGACGGGACACCAGCAACGGCGTCCCAATTGGCCAAGGACGTTGCCACTTTCCTCCGGTGGTGCTCTGAACCAGAACTTGACGATCGTCGTCTTATGACTATCAAGGCCTTAGGCATCTTTTCAGTGTTGGCTGCCATAGTATATTACTATAAACGGCACAAGTGGTCTACAATCAAATCCAGGAAACTAGCCTACAAACCCGTCTCTAAGAAATAAGACATAGTAGTGTAAAGCGTAAAATTTAGACAATTTTTTTTTC
This sequence comes from Vanessa cardui, assembly GCF_905220365.1. NCBI lineage: Eukaryota > Metazoa > Arthropoda > Insecta > Lepidoptera > Nymphalidae > Vanessa > Vanessa cardui. Next base: position 10,251,281 of record NC_061138.1, on the reverse strand, counting down.
AATAGGCGACACAAATGTTATTTGTTTATAATTAAAATAATTTATTACATACGAAATTTTTTCTTTTCTGATATTCTAAAATCATGTTCTCGCTTTGCTGACCGCGGTTACCATTTATACCTGGCTAGTTTTGGCGGGGTAATATTATAACTGTTAATAATTTATGTAATGTTAAACTTGTATTACCGTCTGTCGTATGGTGAATGCGGCACAGTTGGTACAATTGTAAGCTGTGCAAGTGATGTTCCATGAAAATTAAACTGAATCCGTGTACAGTTCAATAAATGAGTTATTGAAAATCATGGCATTGGTGTTTTAATTTCTCTCTAAGTCAATGTTACTAAAAATATAATGAATAAGGCTTAATATATAATACCATTATCTATTCCAAATATATTAAATTGTCGTGTCTTAAATCCCATAACTAGTTTCAGTTTTTACAATTTACATAGACATACATTTTGTAATCTTACTAAATTAAAATCTATGAAAATTTTGTTTGCTTTAATTGTTTTTTTCTAATTAAAATCACTCAATGCAAACAACATTTTAAATGTTATATAATAATAAATATCTTTATTTAAATAATGTTAATTTTTTGGCGATTATCTCTTAATCAAGATAGTGTAAACACTACCACATACAGAAACCCTGTATTGCTATTTCCTTTTCAGAAAAACCTTAATACTTTTCATTCGTTCTACCAGAGATTTGAGCTCAAGACCTTGTTGGCTCCCTACTTCTAAGCCAGTTACATCAATAAGTCTTTAAATAAATATTGTATTTATAATATCTCTGCAATGTTTCTTTGATTAAAAATAAAATAACTGCTTGTAAATGTCCTTTGTTGTTTGACACTCTTTTGAAGAGGGTTTAGCTTATTTCACTACAATGCTCTAAGCGAGTGTTTTATTCGGTTTGGAACATGTAATCATCGGGCTAGATCTGATCTCTCTCTCTCTCTCTCCCCCTCTCTCTCTCTCTCTCTCTCTCTCCCCCCCTCTCTCTCTCTCTCCCTCTCTCTCTCTAGTCTCGCTCGCTCGCTCGCGCGTTATTCTACCTGACACTCGCTAATATCTAAAAGACGTGTTAACACGTTCACTGCCACCTACATTTTTCCTATGCTTATAGCGATGCCGGCATATATAATGCCGCGAAAACGCTAAGCGTGTCCCCGGCATCGCAAGATAAATTGTATGGACAAGCGTAGCGTGTCCACTGGCACAGGAACAAAAAAATGATTATTTTTTTGTTAAAACGGTCTTTTTTAGTTAATATTTCTTGTGTTATGCAATAATTAAGGTGTTTAGAATGATGTTGTCAGTGTTTTATCCCGGAATTATGACAAAAAACCGCTTTTATGGTAACTAAACATCATAATGAATCAGTGGTTGTAAAACTTTTTAATAAATTCCCACATATCATATTTACATTGGTGTCGAATTTGATATATACTTTTTATCGCGTTATGATTTAGTTCGTATTTCAATAAAAAAATTGTTTATGATATATACTGTTATCTGTTATCTACTGTTGTATCCCTGCAAAGGACGCGGGTCAGTTTGAAATTAGTAAGGTATAATCAAATAAAATAAAATAGAACTTTCAATACAAATTAAAACAGAGTTTAAATTTCGCTTCATAAAGTGTCCATAAAAATCCACCTTCTTTTTTTTTCTCAAATACATACTTATTAATTTCTAAAATCAATTTTTATCTCACTTGTTTCGTTCACTTTCTTTTTAGTTGCTAGAAATGTTCAAAGGTCATAGGATATCGATTCGGTGCACATGTCTTGATATAATAATAAAGAAAAATTAAATAAGTAATAATTAATAAACAAATTATATAAAAAATAATCAAGCTTCTTGTAAGCTAAACTCGTTTTATTGTTTCATTACTTCAATTCTTGTAACACGAATTTGAAGTTGACATGTGTTTACATTTTTAAGGTAAATCAGCCTTATTTAGTGTTTGATTTTATATATTTGGTGTATGTATGTGGTAGTTAATGATTAATCGAACTAACATATAGGTACTTGTAATACATAATCAGTATCAGTATCAACATAACACAAAGTAAGACAATTTAGTATAAACTTTGTCATTAAATAGGAATGGCAGAATTACGGCTTATATAGTTTTACTACAAAGGTGTATAAATTTTTATAATAATAGATATTTGTACAAAAAAAAATGTAACAAAGTTCCTCAAATTTGAGAAAACAATAACAAAATTAGTTCAATTGTCAACAAATTGGTAATAAGCCATTAATAAAATGTGGTTTGTTGAAAAAACAGTTTGACAATCTATGATTATCCTTAATAAGTGAACAAGCCTAGCGTGTCGCCGGCATTACAAAAGACATTTTTTTCTAAAATAAAAAAAAAATATTATTTTTAACGGGCCACTTAAAAACTCAGTAGCTTATCGCTTGAAGATTGCACACAATTAGTTTGAATGAATAATTTAGCCTAGTTTTTAAGATATCACTGAAATTCTTAGAACAAGCCTAGCGTGTTCGCGGCGTGGCTATAGAAATTCGCATGAACACGCTAGGCTTGTCGCTGGCACTGAACGTGTTAATATAAATAATTTAATATGGTGAATATTAAAAGTTAATTATTTTTGTTTGACTTTTACCTACATGCTTGTCAAGAAAGATAATATTATATGATATGGTATTTAATAAAAAATATAAAGGCAAAAATACTAAAACATTATTTTAATTACTGTCTAAATAATAAACCTATTTTTTTGCAATAAATATAATATGTTTTACGAATATTCATTTCATTAATCTTTTATTTTTAGTACAAAATTTTATTTTATTCTTGTCACTGCTGCCGCATATCTGCCCTTTTTTGTGTCAATAATAGTCTGATCGCTGTTTTATTTCATCTCTCTTCAGTTCCCAGATGCTCGGTAGTTGGTAAGCAGCTGGGAGTTGAAGAACTCAAAGAGCGAACTAAACTGAGCGATCTCAGTTGCGAACTATTACGCCCAACTCTACTCTGAGTCAGACAACTGAGTAATTTCAACCTTTTATTTCATTAAATAATTACAACAACGATTTCGACATAAATGAATTATGATGAAACAACCAGAAATCATTAATTATTCATTTGAATAACATACTATTAACATATTTTCGTAAAATTTAAAAAGAATCGTTTTTTTTCCAATAAATAAACATTAAAAAGTAGATACCTACATTAAAACATTTGCGATTGTGGTCGAAAGTTCGATACTTGAGTCTTTTTCTGAAAGAAAAGAAGACTACAAAAAATATGATCGTTGGTTATGACATTGACTTGACAATCATCAATTTTGACATTTTAAAAATAAAACAGTTACTGATATATCTTATTAATTTATTATTCGGAGTATAAGTTAACTTATTGTTTTTATTTATTCATAAAAACGTTTTATATTTCATTATGCAAAGTTTAATAAAATTATACATACATTAAAAAGACTTAAATGATATCAAAATGAATTAGTTGTAATGAAGTTTTAAACTAGTCTTTCCTTTTTTAAGGATATTTTATGTTAAATAAAAATGAATGCAATTGTTGGTTTGTGCCATTTTTGTGAAGCTCACGGACCTCGACCATTATTCTGTACATTTACGACGGATAACGAGGCCCATACAACTGAATCGTCGAATTGCGCAGTTCAATGTAGTGGATGTACTTCTGTAGGACCTGAAACCGTTTATGTATCAAGAGACGACGATGGAATTATATTTTGTAGCAGAGAGTCGGTTCCCAATGCTGATGTTACTGCTTTCTTGAGGCAGGCTGCTCTACGCAGTATTACTTGTGAAGTAAATATTTGTTTTCTTGATTATATAAATACATAATTTTCAAGTGAATAATAGTTAAAGAAACATAGTAATTTTATTTTCAACCGACTTCCAAAAGGAGGAGGTTATCAATTCGTCTGTATTTTTTTTTTTTTCTTTTATATTGCTATTATTAACATATTTAGTGTTTTAGTTTCTTATTACTATTTAGGTGAGTTGGAGTAAAGAAGGTGGAGTGGTATACTTCAGTGACACCCAAGGACATGTCCTGAGTCTAATGTTTCATTTGAAAGATACAAGGGCGAGGGGTCTTAAGAGATTATTCTCAATAGTTGTTCTGATGAAAGATAAAATGTTGCTCCTCAATGTAACACCAGTACTTTCAGAACACATGCAGGTAAGATATAAATTAACAGTTATTATCTAATAAACATTAAATCGTTATCAAATAATATTTAATGAAGATTTATTAGACAATATGAATAATAATGATTTTTTTAATTGTAGAAAATTGCAAAAGAACTTCAACAATCAGCAGATTTAGTATATGATAATGAACAAAGTATTTGTTCTCAAAGAGCTTTGAGGCTTAAAACAGGGAGAAATGATTTTGGCCAGTCTAGATCTCTCACACAGCTCACAGGTATATATTTCTTGTTAATTATCCTTTATTTATTTAAAATAAATGAAACTAGAAAAACATTCTCCTACTACTGAAAAATATTTTATCAATAAATAATATAACTTTTTAAAACATAATTTTCTTATCACTTGTAGGAGACAATGATATTTTTAAAAAACTTCATTCTCATTTCACATGGATGCTAAGGACGGGAGCAGTTACTTACTCAGAAACTCTTTATACAAGTCAAGATTTACTTAAAAAGTTAAACCCTGAAATGACTAACGGGACAGTATTCGATGATAATGCTTGTTTGGTGACAGAAAATGAAGATAGTATGTCTCTGAGAGAATTAGAAAATTTACTGACAAATGCTGTGTTTAGGATAATTCTGTATTGTACTCTGACAGGTATTGATGTGAGTATAAAAGAGAAACTTCTTGCTTTAAAATATAACAACCTAATCCTGTTTCTGTTGAATTTGTTTATTCATTATATCATACAGATATAATAAGGAATAAATGGCTCAAATATTGCAGCTCAAACAAATTAGGGTGATAGAGGTGATTTCCAATAAAAAATCTTTCCACAACATGGTCATAACTTAATTGCATAAATTGCGACACCTGTATATATTTTATGTAATAGTAGTTTGTTACAGATTGAAATCAAAAGTAAACAAACAGATCCATCAAAAATTATAAATACTTTATCAAGATTATTGCCAAGCTCTAGTAATAGTAACGGTCTAAAGATCAGACCTGTAACTCTGGTACCAGTTACACAGTCACCAGATGTATGTATATTAGAAGAAATGGATAATAGTAGTTTCAGTTGCAAATGGAGTGGCACATTGCCAACCAAATGTATGTTTTACACTTGGTGATGTTTTCTTTTGGAATTTAAATAATTAAAACATAAGTTCAAATGTACTGTTACAGGTCCTACCTTGATGAACAAAATAATGATTGCTATGACAAATACAAAATTCAATGATGTTGTTTTACATCAACATATAAAATCCTTAACAGTTGAGTGGTTAGGGTAAGAATTGTTTTTTTATATCATGTAACTTGAGGTTATAATTTAATAAAGCTGTTCATTACTAAGTAATAATATCATTGTGTTTTATGAAAAATGTGACTTTATTATTGAATCATTTGATTTCTGAATTGAAGTGTGTTTATGTTTGTTACAGAATTGCTAAAACTATCAAGATGGCTTTACAATCTTCTGGAAAGCCAGATGCAGTTACAAAGTTAAAACAAATATTGGGAGTATCACCAAAAGATGAATTGTTGGTGAATTATTGGTCACAATCATTTTGTTGTTTATAAAGATATTATGAAAATATTTATTATTCAATTGTTATTAAATTATATTTTTAACAGAAACCATAGTATTTTTAATACTTATAATAATATTTCAACCTAAAAAAATATTAGTTTTTCTTATATAATTAGATTTTAAGGCATTATAAATGAAAACACAAAACATAGGTAGTACTTCTTATATTAAAAAGATTACACATTTGAGCGACGGCTCGGTCTTGAACGCTCGTGGCCCTTTGAACGTACATAAGGTTTAGTGTGTGAGCGTGGAGCACCTGGTGCAGGACCAAAGTGACGTACAGCTTCACGGGCATTCCTACGTCCCTGAACCAGAACGGTCTTACGGCCGGTGGGAGCACGGAGAGCCAGCTGATCGAAAGTTAGAATCTCACCTAGAAAAATAATTATATTTAACACATATAAGCTAAGACAGCTAAGACCACAAACAAGTCAAACATAAGACTGAGATCACAACAGAACAAAATAGTCTAAAAAAGCTGCAGAAGTGAATACAGTTCAAATATGCACATTTATTGTCAAGTTACTATTATTTTTTATTTGTATATTATATACTCAACAGTTAAAAGCTTAATTGAATCATGTAATAGAAATTCACTGTAGTGTCAATAAGTAAAAGGTCAAACTGGTAATATATTTTAATTCTCGTTAGCATTTTATTATAGTGATTGTACCACAAGCTACTATATCAGAGTTTTAAGCATAATAAAGATCTTCTATATAATAATCATAATTGTATGGTAATAGTTGTCCTACTGGTCACTAATAATTTGGTTCTATAGTCTCATGAACTAAAGTGATATATTGTTGTATTGAAATATATTTACACTAAATTAGTTTCAATAACCTAAAAAATTTAAATTGCATTAAGGGTCTGAATCAAAATAATTGAATTGATAAGAACATTATATATTAAGTTAAATAAAGTTTTGAAGTAAGATATTAAGAATTATTGGTAACATGTTTCTTTTCTACAACTTATTATAACAATGAAACTTCTCATTTAAAAATTTTGCCTATTTCCCTTTTTGTTATTGAATACAAAGGTTGTTAATATGTATTAAAATTTTTGTAATAATATATAAAAAAGGCAGCAAATTAACATATATGTATGCTTATAGGGGTAACAATCATATTGATCAATTATAAAGGATAAACATTAGCATGCTACATAACCTAACATTTTTAAACAATAAAATAGAATATAACATTGCTTACCTCCAGCAGCCAAGATACGGGCGCGTGCCTTTTCAGTCACATGAAGTGCAGCAACAGTCAACTTAGGTACTGTATACAGCCTCACGTCATTGGTGACGGTTCCGACCACCACAGCAATCAGACCCTCACGGGTGGGTTTCTTCATGTGGCGAGCGAGACGAGACAAAGAAATGGGCGCCCGGTTGATGCGGCTCATGAACAGCCGACGCAAGACAATCGTGTTGAACTTGGCATTTGTACGTCTGGCCAAGTATCTGTATAACTGTCAACAAAAATTTAGGTTAGAATATTAAGACTATTGTGATCAATGAAAAATAATATGCCTCGTAATTACCAAGTAAAATAATTTACAATTTTCTTTATTTACTTACTTTAACAAGCAACCTCAGGTATACATCCTGAGATTTAACTTCGGTACGCCTAACTTTCCTGTCGTGTTTATGGTTGATGTCGACACCCTGAAATAAATATAATAACACATTTTAACTTCACTGCTTTAACTGTAAATCACTTAAAACTTTCACACTGGGTTGATATCACGAAGATTTTTATGGATAATTTTTATTTTTCTTCGAGCGAAACTCACCATATTGACAACCGGAAGAAAAAGAGAGTCTATAGACAAAAACAATAACTGACGGAGCTTTCGATGTTACCAGTATGCGTCTGTCATGAACAAAAAACCATAGACATGTGTTTTTCGAACTGGCCAACGAAATAACAATATTTCAATTAAATTGAAAATTTTATTTAATTTAAAATATTGAAACAAATGAAATTACCACTGTCTTAAAACTGTCGTCGTGACAGACCACAAGTTTCGACCGCCGTTTTTTCGAAAGGGATGGAATTTAATTCGAAACATCGAAAACTATCAAAAAGCAAAAATTCTGTGCGTACTGCAACAGCTACTAAGCCACGTTTAACAAAAAGAAGAATTATAGCTCGAAAAAGAAAATGTGTGTGTCTCCCTGAAAATTATTCTGTAGTTGAATTTCCGGCAATATGGAACGAGTTAAGACAAAACGGTCAATTATGTGACGGAGTAATCGTCTGTAAAGATAAGAAATCTATTCAAGTACATCGAGCTATACTTTCAGCAGTCAGTCCTTACTTTAAAGCAATTTTTGTAAATTCATTAAAAAAAGGTAAACCAGAAGAAACAGAAATAGTCGTTGACGTCCCTTCCTATTATATGAACTTAATACTTGATTATGCTTATACGGGGACATGTGTAGTTACTGCTGAAAATGTGGAATATTTATTACCCTACGCTGATCAATTTGATGTCGTTGGTGTTATACAATTATGTTGCCAATTCCTTTTACAAGAATTACGACCTCACAACTGTCTTGGAATATTTAAATTTGCCAGGTGTTATTTCTGTAGTGAGCTAGAAAATAAAGGAAAATTGTTCATAAGACAAAATATTGCGAGAATATTGAAAGAATGTAGTGAATTCAAATTACTATCACACGAAGAACTGGAAGATATATTACGCGACGATGAATTGAATGTTAGGAACGAAGAAATAGTATTTCAAGCTGTGAAAATGTGGGTAGAGCATGACTTAGAAAATAGAAGAAAATATATCCCGTCATTATTATCTTGCGTGCGCTTTGGTCACATCGGTTACAAATATTTTAAGTCAAAAATTTTACAGTGGCAGCCAGTCATTGATGACGAAGTAAGACATATTATTATTGAGATGTATTACTTAGTATATACGACTGCTCTATAATTAAATATTATTTCGTTATAGAAATGCCAGGAAGCGTTGTATCCAGCTGTAGTATTTCTCACTGTTTTGGACTCGAGGCCAGATGGGGAAGCCGATCTTAACGATCCTTTAGCGAGACCACGAATTCCTTACGAAATACTTTTTGCAGTAGGTGGTTGGAGCGCTGGCAGTCCAACTAGTTTTGTTGAAACTTATGATACCCGGTATATTTTTTAAGGAATTATTCTATTTTTTATGCCGTATTTTGTATGTGCTGCAAAATTAGATTTAGTAATAAATTTATATTAGTGCAAAAAATCATTGTAACGACGATACTTTTTTTATAGAGCCGACCGCTGGTTTCTTTCCATTCATATGGACTTATCACCCCGTGCTTATCACGGACTGTGTGCGTTAAATAATTTAATATATATGATTGGCGGATTCGATGGCAGCGACCATTTCAATACTGTTCGATGTTACGACCCGGTTGCCAATACTTGGCATGAACGAGCTTGCATGTATCAAGCAAGATGTTACGTCAGTGTTGTCGTTCACGGTTAGTCCTGAATCCTGATAGCTCAACCAACACATTATCTTGACTAGTCTAAGTTCTAAAATATTTTCATTTTATTTTCCTACATGAAACTAGTAGATACCTAAAGTTTTACGCCGGTTCGATTCAATATCTTTTATTTACCATTATTATATTGTAATTCGAAGATATGCTTTAAGCTCTCTCGGTTGAATAGAAAATGTGTTGCAGATGGGTTAATATACGCCTTAGGTGGTTACAATGGTCGTACTCGTATGTCTTCAGTCGAGCGCTACTACCCTCAAAAGAACCAATGGGAAATGACAACGCCAATGAATAAACAACGCTCTGATGCCAGTGCGGCTTCGCTTGGAGGCAAGGTGAGTACTAGTATAGGGTATTGTCCCTAGCTAACCAAAAAACCTGTTAAGGTTTATGGATAAATGTAAAAAATACTTGGTTATTTAACTTTCCATAAATCTGGAATATATAATAAAGTTGGTTATGATGCATCGATCAAAAATATACAAGACATAATTACTGCTTTATATGACTCACGAAAATAGTCACATTCTATTATCAATCAATCAAAACAAACTTTATTCAAGTAGGCTTTTACAAGCAGTTTTTAATCGTCATTTTACAATTAAGTGAAGCTACCACCGGTTCGTAAAGGAGATTCTACCGAGAAGAACCGGCAAGAAACTCAGTAGTTACTCTTTTTATTTTTATATTACTATTCACTTAAAAACCTTTTTTTGTTTTTCCAGTAGGTATATATTACTTAATTATTGTAAAATAAATAGTATTGGATGTTTTGAAATATTAAAAATATTTTAGTAAGAGCAAATCGTTACAGATTTACATAGTAGGAGGTTTCAACGGTCAAGAGGTATTGAGTTCGGCCGAGATTTTTGACTCGGAAACTAAGCAGTGGAGTTTTATTCGGTCAATGCTCAGTCCACGGTCGGGAGTCAGTCTAATTGCGTACAGAGACTCATTGTATGCTTTGGGTGGATTTAACGGTTACAGTCGTCTTAATACTGGTGAATGCAAATATTTTATTATTAACGCATTTCCTTAGATATATTTCGTTATTGATTGCATGCTTTAGTATAGGTAGGTAGCCATAGACATAAGTTCGATACGTTATTCTTTATTAAATACAATTAACAAATTAACCCGAAATTGTTGGAATAATATCTCGCTACTGCAAGAATTTTTAATGTTAACTAGTACAATTATGTGAATTAAAATAATGTGAACAATTAAATTTCTCAATTTAGTTTTTTAACTATGGGCTTAGGTTTTTATACTATTTTAAAAATTCTATAATCCGGAAATTTAACTATACTGACATCGACACAGAAACAATATTTTCCAATAAGCTCTGCTCGGATATTTGTATAAGTTTCAAAATAACTTGATGACTTAATACATCAGAAAGGAGGTAAGATAGTCCCCTTACGAGAGTACTATTTTTACACAGGGGAGCGGTTTTGTCCGCAGCGCGGTAGCGAATGGCAGGAAGTGACGGAAATGTTTAGTGCCAGAAGCAACTTTGCTACAGTCTTGCTGGACGACATGATTTTTGTAATAGGAGGTTTTAATGGTTTGTTATTTTATATATTACTAAGTATCTCAGTATGATGGAAGGGAATCGTTTTTCTTTTTTTTAACTCACCAAAAAATACTCTCCATTTTCAAATTACGCAGAATACCGGATTAGTCAGACTTCACGTTAGGTTTTTTAACGAGTGTTCAACCCAACTTTTGTATGCCGAAATGTGAACCAATGAACCAACGATTGTGGTTTTTATTGCATATTTAATTTTTCCATGTATCTTATTCACCTACTTTTTATATCACCTATTTATTATTTAAAAAGTTTTTTCTGGTCCATTTCTAATAAATAAATTTTGCTCAAGAGATTTTATACTGCTCAAAAGCATGCGTAAATACAATTGCAATCTCATATTGCTATGGGATGGAGATTCAACAGGACCTAAAATAATTCACGAATTGAACCTACGATGTCAGGATTTGCCTTACAAACCTAGCCTAAATACCAAATTGTGTTAGAAAGTACATTTTATTATCTAAAATTGTCTAAATCTTATTTTAATAAAGTAGATCTATACTAGGGGACACTATAATAGTACAGCATAAACAGTAACTTAGTAAGACTAAAAACTCATTGATATAATCTATGCTACTATTATACATGACAAAGAAACTCAAATTGTATTTGATACTTTTTCGCGATCTAACCACTGGACCGAAAGTCTTAAAACTTGCAATAAAACCCCAAGGAAGTATGAAGCTTTTTTTGTGCCCGACATCTGACGCGACCGAATCTGCGCCCGACAACTAGTTATACATACATATTGAAGTAATGATGTATGAATTAAATATAAAATGTTGCAGGTTCCACAACGATACCTCATGTCGAATGCTATGATGGTGACACATTGGAATGGTACGACGCAGCTCCTATGAACCTCACTCGGTCCGCTCTCAGCGCTTGTGTCCTCGCCGGCCTTCCAAACGCTCGTTCATTCTCATACCTTGCAAAAGCCGTGCCAGCCGCTGGCGCAGATCAAGTATATCATTCATAAAATATTTCCAAACTCATGACTAAATTCAAAATTTACATGTACCGTTCTGAAAGCTAAAATTTAGATCACCCCTTTTCCATGCTCAAATAATTTAGTGTAGATAGGACTGAAATAATTTATTGAATTCTTCTTTTAATATTAAAACGCTTATATTTTATTGAGACTAATTATGTGCCTATTTTGCTAAAACGTATCCGTCTCAACAACTGTGATATATTATATTATGTTAATATTGTACATAAGACTTTGTCTATCCTATTTTATTTGACGTAAATCATGGTTATTTTATTGAAATCGCATTTTGATTATATTATAATTATTTAAAAATCATGACAAAATATAAAATATTTAGTTTTTACTTCGAAAGTCATTTTAGAGAAAAAGGTTTTGAAATCATTATTTTTTTTATATTGAAAAGTTGTTTGTGATAAATTTTATTTAGGTATTTTTGTGTATACATAGCTCGCGTCCATTGCAATCGAAAGGGCTGCGTTTTTAAACTCATATGTATGTAAAAATACGATGCAGCGGTAATCGAAAATCCGTTAAATCGTGTGATCTGTGATATTTTAAATAGATAAAGAATATTAAAAAATGTAAAATTGTTTATTAGCGAGAAAAATTGTACCCAAGTGAACTAATGAGAAATTGACAAATAAAGTAAAATACAAGAGACGATTTGTTTTATTTATAGCGCAGTACTGACCAAAGTTTGCAAGGCGCCATAGTTACAATGCATTCATACCATAAAACATATGAGTGTCGTACTACGAGGCCTATTTATAGCGGTATACAAAGTGTCCTGTGAACCGTCCACACGAGTCTGAATCGACGTAGGATAGCGAGAGTGGCGTGCAATCGTGCGTATATTTACTACAGGAGGGGAATAGGGGAGGACCGGGAGTACACCCCCCTAACCTCCCCTTTTAGCCCGAGATTCCGTCGCGATCGAAGCACACCCACATTGAACGTAGTGGTTGCCGCATTCGGGCGCAGTCCTCTTAAAATAGAAAAATTTCGAAATGGAGTTAAAAGGCAAAGTTGCTTTAATAACAGGCGCCGCGGCAGGTATCGGACTCGCTTACAGCGAGGAATTACTGAAGCAAGGAGCTAAGGTGAGTCGGCGATAAAGTAAACGTAAGCCGTTCATGGTGCATTACTAATCTTAAGTTCAAGGTAAAAGGTTAAACTGGGTTGGAAAGAAGCCAAACTGACTGAGTGAGTCGTAAATGCTTGATATGTGCGTAAAATATCTAAACGTTAAGTATGTAAGAAAAGATGTCAAGTGTCTTCACAGGCAGCTATTATTTGTATTGATTTTTGCCGCGCCTCGGTCGTTGATTCGTTTCGTTTATGTTTACTTATTTTTATGAAGTATTCCAGTTTAGAGTATTCATTATATCTGTACATACGTTTTCAATTAGTAGATTTTAGTGTTATAGCAAATTAAATTGTTTTTATATATTAATGTTCATTTATTTTTTTCTGAATATTTCTTTCGTAATATATAGGTAATATATAATATTATTATTACATTAGCTTTATAATAAAAAATACTAAATTTTATATATTTTTAATGAATATATTTTTTTTTTATTGCGACAAAAATATGAAATCTGTGAAAAACATATTGTCTAAGATTTTTTTAAATCTTCGGCCTTAGCCATAACTTTTAAAAATCGGTAAAAATTATGTCATTATTGTACACATTTTTTACTTATGACCAAAAATACGATGATTACCACATATGAGACGACGATTATACTTGAGAAATAATAGTATTAAATACATTGGAAGTGCATAACAGAAATAAACCCGGTCAAGCAATTGTGACTTTTCAAGTGCCTTATAGTTTATTTGTATTTAAAATATGTTTACACTCTAGATATATTCTTATATACTTTTAGTTAGTAGGTACTATATATACTTCTAGCGAAGATAGAATCTCTTGGCCTGCAGAGCTGGCTTTACTTACAGGCTTTTAAATCAACGTTTCAAATAAGATTTCATTTCTAAAATACTTCATCAACTAATTAAAGAAAGCTGAAGATACCTGTAAAAGAACCATATCCTTAATTTAAGTTGGTTGAAGCGAATATAATGGATTCTATTATCAAATGAACGGAGTATTCTGAATTCATTATTATTCATGAACAATTTATTTTACCCTATTGTAAATGTATAAATGGATGTTTTTAATATTAAAGCAGATAGGACAATTCAATTTTACACCAAAGAGCTTTTTAACTGAACAAACTTGCACACCAATTGTAATTGCAAACCGAATTTGGCCATCGTCATTTATAAATCTTTCATGCCGTCACTGATTCATTATAAGGTTAAAGTTATGAATGATGAGTTATTAATTCTGAATTACTAAAAATATAAAGGAAGTGTTGAAATTGTTGAGTATGTGTATGTGTTGAGTATGGACGGGTACGGGCTGATGATGAGTGTGTTGATTATTGATAATATGTAATGTATAGCCTATATGTAAAGCTAATATAGAAACAGTATCTGTGACTTAAATATAAAAGGTATATTTAAAGGTACTGATTTTCACTATTAGGAAAAAATATATACAATTTCTTTTCAGGTATCGCTGTGTGATATTGATTCTGAAATTGGGGAACAGGTGGCCGATGAGTTGGGCGTGAAGTATGGTCGGAAAAACGTTTTGTTTTGTCAATGTGACGTTACTGATTATCCACAATATGAAGGTCAGAATTATTTTGTAAAAAAATATTTTAATTGTGAGACTATTGTATCGACATTTTAAATTAATTTTCGTATTGGTGACAGCTTTGGGTAATCCTCATGTATTTTACAGAGGCATTTGAAATGACCATAAAGGTATTTAATCGACTGGATATAGTGATCAACAATGCTGGAGTTATGAACGACAGATTTTGGGAATTGGAAGTCGACGTTAATTTGGTTCGTATAATATATGTAATATCCAATCAATTTCCGAGCTATATTTTATTAAGAAAAATATTTTACATTCTTTAATTTTTTATCTGTTAGCCCCATTTTCTTATACTGTGGGTTTTTGCTCATAAAAAATATATGTATTTTAGAACGGTGTCATTCGCGGTACTCTTCTTGCTTACCGGTTCATGGGTAAAGACCGCGGAGGTCAGGGCGGTACTATTATTAACACAGCGTCGACTGCTTTCGTCAGGCCTCAAGTCTCAACTCCAATATACACTGCTACTAACTATGCTGTTGTTGGTCTTACAAGATCGTATGGGGTAAGTTTTACCCGGAATACTGTGGAGATTTTTGTAATTTTTAACATTGTAAAATGCTAAAGTATAAGCTTTTGACAATTATAATTGTTGACCACTTTATTAACAAAAGCCGTTACTATTATTTTAAATAGTATATTTTAGATGTATTGAAGATCGAATGGGAGATTCTTTTTATTTTCAGACAACATCGAAATAGATAATTTAGAAACACTAAAGCAAATGCAGACTTCTTCTAGTGTAATTTTTTCATATTTGCGAATCAAATGATTTATTTATTTTGTCATCAAGTAGGAAAAAATGAGTAAATTTCTATGAGTTATTTGCGTTTAAATTAGGGTTAAATGTATTGTTTTATAATATAGGACCAATACCATATGAACTTGACTGGTGTTCGGAGCATAGCTTTATGCCCGGGCCTGACAGACACAGGCCTTGTAAAAGAGATCCGCAAACAACTGATGTCATCTGAATATGAAGCCGCTTGGCAGCGAGACAATGCCAACTGCAAGGCTCAGAGGTAATTCCATATAATATATTTAAAAAAAAAAAACCGAAATGTAGGATTAAAATATTACATGAAGTGAAACTTTTGGTAGAAATTTCAAGGTGAAATCGTAGAGCAACGTAACGTGACTATTATACATTTTGTCACGAGTAACTAAGCACAGAGTTAGTCGCGCTCTTGTTTTCATTGTTTTATGCTTTCATAAATGATATAATTTATTACATTTATAAAAAATCGTATATACGAGAGTATTTTTACAGAAATTTTATTTTTATTCTGTGGCTTATGTTTGATCTATGTTAACTCAATTTAACTTTTCCAGCCCGGAGCACATTGGGAGAACTTTGATCGAGGTCTTGATGAAGGCTCAGAGCGGGTCTGTTTGGATAGTAGAAAACGGTCAACCGGCAAGGGAATGGCGTGGTTAATTTTTTTACGAAATATTTTATAACATTTCTAATATCTAATTTACTGCCACGTACTTATTTACACATATTCTTATTTATTTTTACCTTAGTATTTTAAAAGATAAGCTGTTTAGTTTAATTTTAAAAAGTAATGATCACCTTAAGAATGTTGCTTGTAGATAATAATAATACTTATTATTTTAATTAAATGTTTGAATTATAATTATGACACTTCAAATCGTGGTGAATAGTTTTATCTTGGTTTGATCTATGATTAACAAGTTATGAATCTAACGTTATAAACCTTATTCAAACAATAATGGAAAGTTTATTAATTTATTTGTCAAACTCATGGGAATAAAATAAATATTGTTCACTTAAGAACACAGGTGTCACATATCCGACCTCATTACTCCGTGCAAGATGTGTGAAAATATCCCTAAGCACTTTTTAAAGTATTAACAAAATGAAATTTGCACAGATATGTATGTATACCATTATTGTGTAATCCTGTATGAAAATAAATCATAGTCTCTTTATATAAGGCTCAAGATGTTTACAATAAGTACAGCTAATAATACTAGCATTAATTGTAATACATAAAACCTATTTACTCAGTTGTTATTATTTATTTCAAACTTTAAATTGGTTGATATGTGTATTAGAAAAACAATAAAACAAAAGACTTAATTGTATCAATAACTAATCCAAATAAATGATTTTATATGATACATTGATTATATTAATATAATCAATAATATATTTAACAAATTAAATAATTTTAATAGAAAAATTAAAAAATGGCGTTATAAATAAATCATATTTTCTATTCAGTACCGTTTTTATGGATATTTTGGGCGGTAGGTTTTATGCATTACGTATTTAACGCAATATACGGTTGTGTACATATTTTCTTCTCGTAGTAGTAGTTTTAAGAACGGTATTTATATTTTTTAAAGTGTTTTATAAAGTGTAATATAAATTAGGTCCTAAGGTCTTGTATTGCCTCTCACTCATGTATGTAATTATTGGAATTTCTTATCGTATTATAGTTATTTAGATCATGTATTTGAGTAATGAGTTATTAAGAGTTACGAATGTATGACATGGTGTGCATATGACGGCTTCGGGCATGTTTTGAAAAACCAGACTTTACTAAATTCACTCTTATCTAGTTCAATTTTGTTTCCTTTTCCTATACGAAATTTTAAAATATTTCTATTAAAATTGATACTTAGCACCACCCATTAAGTAAGTGACTTAATTATATATAGCTTTATTGATGTATCATTATGCCAAAATATGCCCCCGACTCTTTTTGTTTGGGTAACATGATCCTTATTAAACAGTTTTGTACTTAGATAATTGTTACAATCTGTTTTACTTGTGTATTGATAAAACACGATTATTGTAACCCGTTGTTTTGTATTGAGAATTTTTTATATGTTTTATAAACATTTTGTACTTTTGTTATTTAAAACTATCGCTAAGTACACTCGGTACAAGCTTGAGTTTTAATTTGCAATAAAAAGAATTTGAAAATATAAAGATGTTTTAATCAAATAGCCATATGGAAGATTTGTAGTAAATGTATATTTCCGTATTAATACAATCACCAGGTACAGTTTTTGAGTTACAGATTTACAAATATATTGCATTTTGTCAAAAAATTTATTTCGATAAATCCGCACAATACGGAACTTTAGCCAATCGACTTTAAAATTTACAACATAATGATCGCAATTTGATATGAGAAACAAAGGAGTCCTTATTTAAACAAATATCATAAAATTTGTGTGATAAAACACTTTGAATCACTGCAGCTCAATCTGGCTGTAATCCTCGTGGCAGATCACAATTCAGTTCAACATTAACAAATCTTCACCTACTATCACAAACTACACTCCAGTGAGACTGCCACAGGATCATGCCAGCAGTCCTACTATCACATTTCATTTACTCTAAAACTAACAATAAAAAATGACAGTCAATAAATCACATCGAGTCATTGCAAGGATTTTTAATTTGAGCCGAAACACCTCAAGTACTTTAGTAAACACTAATAAATTTTTCTACATTATTAAGAAAACCTGTCCAGCAGAAAGGAACAAACGCGCTCAAGGGTATTTCTATAAGCTCATTTTTACTATAATCTAGTAGGACTGCTGTAACACTGACCATTGCGTCATTGCTTACAAAAAAAAAAAATTAAAAGTGCAATGACACTTTGGAAAAAATAAAAACACATTTATAATCTAACTCTCGTTACAATTCTTAATAGGCACAAATGCGCGTAATAGGTGAGAAGCTAGGACAAAAAAAAAATATATAAAGAATTTTTTGGGCATATTATAAATAAAGATTTAAATTATACAATGCACGGCTCTATATTCTTTACAAAAGGCAACAATTACAATAAATGATATTGAAACCTCACATCACAGAATTTAGCCTAATATCGTATCGGTCGACTTGTGACAAGATTCGAGAGGTCAATACAGCCCATTGACTGAATGTGTGGCTCACCTATTCATATACTTACACCGCGCTAGCCATAAGCGCCTGGACGAAGACGATTTGTTCTGTCGCATGCTTACGGGAATTCATTTCTAACACCTTCCTTTTATTGGATACAACACTATCACACCATAGCAATGTCCATCACTTAATTCCTAGCCTTGTTGTCTTCCCGTATTACAGCTCTCTTTACATATTTAAATCGATTACATAATTACACACTTCAATCACCAACATACACTTTTCCGTTACTTATCCATTTGTGATTAGTCCTCGCGATAATAAATTAAGATTCAGTATACTCTTCACGTCATTTGACCCCTACTTCGCTGAAAGAGGATAAAATACTGTCAAAATATGTGTCATGAAATCAAATAACTAAATCATTTAATTTAATATCTTGTTTCTTTTAAGTCATAGTGACTTTAATTTATTATACACCAAATTAAACTTTTAGCAAGTTTTATAAAGTTTTTTTTTTCAAGGATATATATATGGCTTTAAAAATACCTAGACATACTATCTTTGAGAGCTGAGATGGCCCAGTGGTTAGAACGCGTGCATCTTAACCGATGAATGCGGGTTCAAACCCAGGCAAGCACCACTATATATATGTGCTTAATTTGTGTTTATAATTCATCTCGTGCTCGGCGGTGAAGGAAAACATCGTGAGGAAACCTGCATGAGTCTAATTTCATCGAAATTCTGCCACATGTGCATTCCACCAACCCGCATTGGAACAGCGTGGTGGAATATGTTCCAAACCCTCTCCTTAATGGAAGAGGAGGCCTTATCTCAGCGGTGGGAAATGTACAGGCTGTTACTTACTTATAATTTAATCGCTGAAATATAAGTCCTAATGTTATATAATTGTTTGCACTCGAAGTAACAAATTCTATGTCTGTTAATTGACATGGATAAGTGATATTGTACAGTTATAATAATTGTAAAAAAAAAAACAAGAATGAACAGTTGAATCGTTCGTGTTTCCTCGCCCCATTTGCTTGCCGTCACGCTTGGTCACGCAGCCTCCTCTGCCATTAAGGAGAGGGCTTAATGGCAGAGGAGGCCTTATCCCAGCAGTGGGAAATTTACAGGCTGTTACTTTACTTCTTTACTTTAGACATACTATCATATTATAAAAGTTGAATAGATTTATGTATACCTGCAGCGGAGGCTTGTTGCGACGATGGCTGTGCGGATGCGGAGGCGGCGGGCGCGTTGTTGCGGCGCTGTTGGTTGTGTTGATTGTGTTGGTTGTGGTGGTTGTTGTTCATGTTGCCGCTGTTGTTGTGGTTGAGCCGACCGCGCCCGCCTCGCATCGGCCTCCAGCTGGGGAAGTAAGACATACTATCCTCTGAGTTATGATTACTGTTCTCAAGCATATATTTATTATTTAGGAGTTGGAAGAATATGGAAGCAGGCAAACCGCATATGTTGAATTAAAAATTTCAAAAAATTATGATACCTCAAGAATTCAATTTTATTTCAATTCTACTATTCAACGATAAAATGTGTTATAACACAAAGATAATAAATAATTCTTCTAATTAAAGTGACAGTGACTTTTTCTGACTTTACTTAGGTTTATAGATTACTCATATGACAAGATCTATCTTAAGATCTCAGGAAGCTAAATGCCAGCATTGGCATTTGGTAGAAATAAGTAGTTCTCTAAAAGGCATGAACTCACGGGTGGTGCGGGTGTGCGTGCGGGTGCGCGTGCGGGTGCGGGTGCGGGTTGTGCGGCGGGTGGCGCCACGTGGCCCGCGGGCGCCACGCTCCGCGGCGCGCCGACGCCACGCCGAACGTCTCCGAGTTAAGCTTGCGCTCCGTTCTCCAATCCGTTCGCTGGCTGCGGCCCTTTGACCTACGGACACGATAAATAGGTTTATAGACATTTACTACCCTAAGCAAATATTACTAGTAGTTCAGATTTTTGTATCGTATAGTTTTTTCGTTTGTTTAGTATATGTAGATTTTTATTAAGGTGATTGTTCTTTTTCCCTATATTTTGATTACTCATTATTGTTTTACATTAGATTTATATTTTACATAGTCTAACTGATTTTAAGTATTTTAAGCACATAGTCTATAAGTTTTTAAATAAGCATGCAGTGTTTATCTATAATTAGTTGTACAATTGCGTTTGATATTTTGTTTATTTTAATTGTACCTATAGTAAGTTTTATATTGTAACAACTGTTGATAAACCTAAATAAATAAATAAATTCTCAAAAAGACAAAAGTCGCTTACATGAGAATACACAGAAAAAGTAAGGTAACATTTGTGCTCGTCTTATAATAACTAGCCATTCAACGCATTAGTTTGTTATTGTTCAAATAATCATTTTAAATAACAATAATAATACAATATCAAATTATACTATTATTGTTATTCAAAATGATTGTGCTTTAATGTAATTAGCCAGTTTTGTCTTAAATGCTTTGAATGACTTTACATTTTTTATGTGAGCAGGAATTTTATTATAAAGTTGTGCTCCTTCATATGTAAGGGTTTTTTTACTGTGTGCTGTTCTAGTTTTAGGTAATACAAGGCTTATACATACCATGAAAATGAGGAGCCTTTATAACGTGACAGATATATAAGAGTATAACATTTTAATTACCCTAGGTTCGAAAATATGGTTTTATTTTAGAGGGAATTTAACTAATTTACTTACCGTTCCACAGCCTCACAGGAAATATTATCAAAGAAGCTCTTCTTTTTATCATAGCCAGTAAATGCAAGATTGTCTTCTTCCAATTCGGGTTCACCGGCTCCAGTTTCGTTACCAGAATCATCTTTCTTGTCCACTTCACCCTTTAAGATCAATAAATATTAATTAATGTTGAAATTTAGCATAAACCACAAATAAGTATAATTAATTATAGAAGCATAAAATTAAAATACATTTAGTTATGTATTTTCAAAATATTACAAAGCAAGAAATTTGTTTCTTATACTGATCTATATTAAATATATATATTTATAATATTTGGGAAATTTTATATTGTACCATTTTCTCTTTTAAATCTTCTAAGTCTCTTACTTCAACTTTAACATCAGCATCCGAAATCTTAGCCTTTGCCAGCTGGCTGCGGAGTTCTTCAAACTCAGTATTAGCTTGCTCAAAATCATAGTCGTTGTCAAATTTGAGCGTGTTTTTGTTACGAGGCACGAAGCCACGGCCACGTCCACGTGACCTTCCTCGCCATCCACCGCGGTTGTAATTTTGCACTGAAGGGACATTTGTAATTATTAGACATTACAATTTATATAATTATATTTAAGAATATACAATAATAATAGATTATAAAACAAACAATAATGTTCACGTAAAACCTCATGAACATATATAATCTGTGTAAATAATTTCAGTTAGTAAATATCATTGAAAAATAATATTAAAATCATGTAAGAAAAGAAAAAAAAAAAACAAAAGCTAATATAGATAAAACAAAAAAACTAAAATGTATTTAAATAATACATCTAAAATTGGTTTTGTAGGTCCACTACAAAAAAAAGTGTGACAATGCAACTACTAACTCTTACCTTAACTTTTTTTTCTTTTCATACACATGGGTGACATATATCAACATAAGTGCATCTTACTTTCAACATGCTCACCAGGCTGGTGATTGTGCATCTGTGGGGGCTGCGATCCGCTAGGCTGTCGCTGGCGGGTGCGAGAGAGGGGTCGCGGGCGCTGGCCGGTAGGCTTGGTCGAGGGGCCGCCGCCGGTGCTCGTACGTCGGCTGTCACGCTGGCCGGAACCACTAGCTCCAGAGCCCGCCTGCTAACAATGTAAAGTGTTCAGTACATGAAGAGTTTGGTTTTTGTGCAAGCCTGAACGACAAAACAGCAATACTTAGTATTTTTGTGTTCTGTTTTAAAGGGTAAATCAGTTGGCCACTACAGGAACAGAGGATATTATATCTTAGCTTAGGAATTATTAATATTTCTGACAGCATTTACTTGGTGGTAGGGCTTTGTGCAAGCCCGTCTGGGTAGGTACCACCCACTCATCAGTTATTCTACCGCCAAACAACAGTACTCGGTATTGTTGTGTTCCGGTTTGAAGGGTGAGTGAGCCAGTGTAACTACAGGCACAAGGGACATAAATAATAATATCTTAGTTCCCAAGGTTGGTGGCGCATTGACGACTTAAGGAATACTTAATTTTTCTTACAGCGTCATTGTCTATGGGTAATGGTGACCACTTACCATCAGGTGGCCCATATGCTCGTCCGTCAACCTATACCATAAAAAAAAAAGCAAAAGTGGGTGGTAATGATCACTGAGCATCAGGTAGCGGATTTTTGGGTATTAACCATATATTTAAAAAAAAAAAATTAACATTTAGGTTGTAAAAAGCCATGCAAGGAATTTTTTGTTACATGATAGAATAGGAAATGATATTATGAATTTGAAAAGGTATTTAAAAACACTATATGTATATTTTAATATAATACAGATTAAAATACATCTATGAATATGTTATTAGAATTAAAACCTGTATTCATTATTGTAAAAATATTGTTGTTGCAATAATTTTTCAGCTGAATGTGGATTAAATAATATATGTATTAAATATTTCATAGCAGATACATAAAATTATATGAACAGATAAATCTATTTGTTATTTATACATTTTTCTAAAACCAATTTCGTAAGATTGGTAAAGTACCCTTAGATATGTTACCTGAGTGCCTTGATCAGCTGTAGGACTCTTCCTGTGACCCACAGCAGCTGGAGTACCTGATCGAGAAGCACTTTGTTGAGAACCACCTCCAATAAGGTCTAACATGGAACCTGTAATTAATAAATATTATTATTAAATTTATTTTGAAGGAATATTTACTTCGACATAGCCATAGCATCATAAGAGCATAAGCAAATTATGACATATTTTTGTGCTAAGGTGCTTTGAAATAATACTTATACCATCTACAAAACAAATAACAAAATTTAACTTTCAAAAAGTACATTACATGATAAATGTATGATGAATATAGTGACATAATTTGAAAATAGACTAGATGAAACAGACAATGGCTAATAAAAGATGACACATTTAATAAAATTCTTCTGTTGATCTTAGTCTCATCTTTTTAAATATAAAAAAAAAGAAAAATATGTGTAAGTAATACTTTGATATCCTTTTGTTTGCAAGTAACAGACCAAGGGAAATGCAGATTGCGATTTTGATTGGTTATTTTATGCATGTTATTAGATAGCTAGAATTATTTACGATTATTATTGAAGAATTAAAGACAAAATTATTATTCAAGATTCAACAAATATTATTTCAGCCTACAAAGTGACATCTTTGAGGGTATAAAAACAAAAGTTACTTAAATTTGTTCTCTTTCTTATTTTAATGAATCCTTCTCCAGAATTAATTGGAAATTCAGACATATAGATGAAAATATATGTATAATGAAAATAAATCTAATGATGATGATGATGAAAAAAAGTAATGTGAATTGTGCTAAGAAAATCGCAAGCATAGCATTTTAGGAAGCTGAAGCGAAATTATCTAATGAAAACCTTGGTCTTTCACTTGGTTGTGATGCACCACTCCTGATCCAATTGGTGCATTAACAGGTTGAGGTTGTGGTGTCAAATCCACGGAGGTTTG
Organism: Vanessa cardui; assembly: GCF_905220365.1. Classification (NCBI taxonomy): domain Eukaryota; kingdom Metazoa; phylum Arthropoda; class Insecta; order Lepidoptera; family Nymphalidae; genus Vanessa; species Vanessa cardui. The sequence continues at coordinate 10,227,082 of NC_061138.1, read as the reverse complement.
TGGGGATAACTCACTGGTCTTGCTGAGCTGAGGGTGAACACTCCCAGGAAAGCCAGCCATGGGGTGATATTGAGGATATTGTGTCTGTCCAACGACAGGGTGGTTGTACTGCCCTGTATACTGCCCTTGTCCACCGGTCCCAAGGGACGGTGGTACAGACATCTGCACAATGGCTGGGTCATTTGGCAATGAGGGCACATTGTTCAGAACTCTAATATCCTTTATATCCGATCCACGGAATAAGATGTAGTCGTAGACTTGACTTTGTGGTGCCACTGGGTACTGGGTCTCACGGTCCTCAGTACCGAATGATCGCACTGAAATAAAAAATAAACACTTTACATATCAATCAATTTAAAATTGTGAAGGCATAAATTTGATAACAATTTTTTTTTCTATAATATATACCTACATATAAATATAAACTTTAAATAAGTGTGATGCTCATGATTTATATATTAAAATATATATTTACATTTATTCTAGGATTCTACAAAGCTTAAACTAGTTCCACTTTTTATTCAGATTTAAGCATATGTTATTAATAATGCATAACAAGCTTAAACAAAAAGGTTTTGTTTCATTATTTTTTCTGGTATTACATTTGTGTGATAGGTGTAATTGTTAAAATCAAATTGGAATCCTCTAACGCTAATCTTATTGTTTACAAGAACAAATCGTTATCAACGTCATCAATGTGAAACCGCGGTCACAATGGTTCAGCAAGATTTTAAAGTGAGGGTAGTATCAAAACAATGTGGTAAAGCAGATAATTATCTTAAAAAGCATATCATTCAAAAGTATTTTACATAATTATAAAAAGTTAATTAATCTATTTCAAGACTTTAAACAATATACACGGTTTGAACATTAGGAGGGAAAATAGACTATTTGGTTCATGCAATTTTGTAATAATTCGGTTCAAAATTATATATTTCGGTAGATTCCAATAAATTACAACAATGTTATGGAAGTTTTTGATAGAAAATAATACATTACAGGATAACAAGCATCCATTTGTCAACTTACCGCTAGCTAAAGCGATGGTACATTCCTGAGGATCGACGGTGAAGAGTCGGCCTTCGTAACGAATATCAGCTTTCGATATTAGGCTTATCTTGGAGCCCAATTCAGGCATACCAGAACTCATAATGTCACTTTAGAAATTAACTTCCGATGACGAAGATTTTTAAGGATATTGTCGACCGTAAACTAACAGCCAGCGAATAAAATGACTGACGGGAAGTTGGCAACAAGCGGGGCGTTTACAAACAGCTGAGGATATAGATAAAAAATAAACTTTCAAAGCGATACGGGACTGCGTATAGCATATGAATTACAATATTATAAATATATTGAATTATATTGTCCTTTATATCATGTTAATTATGAAAATAACAAGTTTATTAATAAAAATAAACGTATAACTTTTTTAAAATGACTCAACTAGAGTTATTATAATATCCACTAACCCAAAGAAAAATATTGTTGTTGTATTATTAGTCATTCTTAATATATGGTATTTTAATGGCAGTGTTTCTAAATACATATTCTCAAACACACCGTATTTATAACTACTGAATTTTATATAAGCATACGGACATGAAATATATTTTGAATTATATACAAATTACTTCTTTTAAATAAATTTGCATATCATGATATTATTTAAGCTGTAAAGCCTGTATTAAAGTAGATTGTATTAAAGGAAATAGTAGTAGATTAATTATTGGAAAATTTAGCTCTTTTTATAATTTAGATCGTTTTATATTTTTTATTACTTTTGATTCAGACAGTTTACAGTTTCATCGTTATAATTATATGTATAAAAGAAATATTTATAAAAAAACATCATATAACTAACCAATCTTATCAAACGGACTATATTGTTTGAATTTTAATTTATTTTGTCAATTTGCAACAGGCCGAATACTCGAGCCCAATGTATACTAAAAGCTTAAATTTTATCCGTATAAAGTTAATTAAATAAAAATATTTTGTTTAATTTTTTAATTCTTCCTTATTCTACATAATATAGTATATATTTAGGTAAAGCTCATACAATTGCCTTTGAACATAATTTGAACCTAATATTTTTTTGTCTACTCTCTTGATTCTTTGAGCTTGTAATTTTATAATCTGTTGGAGTTGGATCTGTCCGTTGAGTTTTTAATTTTATAAACATTAAACGTTTACTGATTTCCTAAGTTATTATACGTTAAGTGTATTTCTAAGTTATTGTTAATGTGTATTGTATTGAGTTAATCTAGGGTGTTGTATACTTATGTGCAATGATGGTTGAAAATCCAATTACATCAACACCTGCTAGTTTGTCAAGATTAAGTGTTGGCGGGAGTGGAAATAGTTCAATACGAAGAAGGAGCTTAATTCCACAAACTCGCATAACAAAATTAAAAGATGAAGTATGCGTTAGTTAATAAACAGTATACGAAAATAAATCTTTATTATAAATTCCAAGGCATACGCTATTAATATTTAATGTTTTTAAGGAGCGAAATGATGACGAAGCCGAGAGGTCTTCCCTGGTGGCTTCAGAGCGAGCGGTGGCTACTCCAACACCAATTGCTTCTCCGCGTAGAGCCAGAGACACGATGTCATCTTCTCCACAGAAAGAACATTTCCAGGGATGCTTAAAACTTTACGCGGAAAATGTTAGTTTAAATAGAAAAAAGTATAAATAATATAATATAACCGTCCTAATTTAATTATTCAAGCCACAACTCAAAATTAGATTATATTGAGATGCTAGACTATAGTAACAATATTTCATAAATATCGTTGTAACTAAAAATACTAATTAGTATATTTTAATTTATAAACAAATATAAAAATAGTAAATTAACAATGCACATTTCTAATAGATTTAATTACTTGATTAATTTTGATTCTCCTAATGACTCTTATTATATTAAAGTATGTTTAAATTTACTTTATTTAGATTTTATCCTCAGCAAATATTAAAAAAATAGGAAATAGGATAATTCTTGTATCTAAACTCAGATAATTGTCTATTTTTAGAAAATAAATAAGGACAATGCATGGAATCTACAGCTCATTGACTTTATGACTTCTATGTTACGGCGACACGATACCCGAATGGACAATCTTCAAACTGCATCTACAGTGGTAGATGCATCGGCTAGAATCTACTCATTTAGGGTAGATGCCGTGCATTATGATGTCCTTAAGATGGCTGGTGGATTGAGCAAGGCTGCTCAGGTTAGTAAAGCTGCATTTTTTATAATGAATTTATTATTCCACTTACTTATATAAATATTAAATTCCAATATAATATGTGCCATATTTTTTAAAATTTATTTTTCCTATGGCAATATTGAAACTGCTTATTAGGCTAAAAGGGGTAAAAAAGACGATGACATTGGTACCCAAGATGAAAACCCAGCAGATGGAGAAACGGCTGCACCTAAAAAGAAAAAGAAAAGATCTAAAGGTGCAATAGCTTCTAATCCTGAAGTCTTCAATGGAGACTTTGAGGCCAATGACTGTGTAGGTGAGTCGATAATATTTACTTTTTATCAAACTAAATTTTAGTAAGAAAAAAATAATTTTAAACTTACATTATTTTATTTTATAGATCCTTTCTTTGAGCGGCTTGCAGCTACAACAGGTGATGTTACATCATCAAACAGAGCCTTTAATGCAACACTGCCTATTCATGACAAAACATTAGCATTAATTTTAAGGTAATTTAATTTTTATATTAATACTTACAAATATAATAAACTTATATAAAAGATACAAGATGGCGAAGTTTAGAAGAAAATTGCAAGTATATCTTGAGCAATAATATCTTGAGTTTTTGTTTTATAAAGTCTGGTAACAATGGCAAAAATATTGAGTAAATTTGAATAAAATTCTTCCAAAAGTATAACATCCAAGTCCAATTACCAGAGGAACAGTTTATTACTAAATTACTATTTTAAATTATTGAGAGAACAACTTTGCTCAGAAGTGGCACATTTATTACTGGCCTAATTATAAATAATAGATAGCTACTATCACAGGAAGAATCCCAAAAAAATAAAATTGAAATAAATGGAAAGCTTTTTTATGTTTACTAACAATACTGATATATTTCAGGACAGATGATTGTTTCTTAGAGCCGATAAAGGAGAATATACCAGCAGGCATAGACTTGAATGAACGAACAACAATAGCATTGAAGCTGCTACCGGCTTTTAAAGAAAATGATCAGCTCTGTGAGCCCTTTTCTGGTTTCTCTATAAACAATTGGGACCCAGAAACTGAAGATACGTAAGTGATAAATATGAGATAAATATATTTTTTAATTACATTTGATTACCTGAATTATGATTCATGACTACTATTGTAGTCATTATTGCCCATACAAACTGGGGCTTTAATTAATAATAAAATATAAATCTTAAGAACTATAAACCTATTGAGATACCATCAAACATGAAATATAGTGTCATTATGCCTGTATTGACACTGGCTCAGTCACCATTGAAATCAAAACACAGGTTAGTCAATTGGTCATTTCAAACACTGTATTTGTAATACCATTACACACTTTTTGTCTGTCTGATTTAGGTAATTGATACCAAGATATGTATTTAACTTAATATAACTTTTGTAATCTTTTATTATGCTCCAGGGACAATCGTGTTACAAATTGGGTAGAAGATAACAGATTGAATCTATCTCAGCAAGCTCTCGCTTTCGATGTTAATGCAGAAGTGGAGCCTATACCACTGGATGAAATTCATAATGATTTACATGGTATGTGCATAAAACCACATTTATTTATACACACAATTGTTGTCCAAACAATATAAATTAAATCTGTAGGTACATGACTTCAAAGTTATTTTACATATTATTTCATTGTAATTTGTTTTTTCAAAAATTTATCTTATTGTGTTTATGCTCACCTTATCATATAAAATTTAAATAAACATTAGCAATAAATATACTTCAATATATACATGTAAAGCAGCCCCTACATGAATTATTATAAAGTGATTCTAAATAAACATTATGTTTTTGTAGTTGTTCCACCAAAATTATTAAAAATTATATTTTTAATTAAAAGTTGATTGTCTAATAGTTATATTATTATGTTATATTTTTTGGGGTTGGTTAAACTGAAACGAATTTGTGTTTTACTTTAACCAAATGCTTCAAAGATGAAGAAAATCTTTGGTTAACATGTGAAATTAATCAGAACACTTTTGTATAGATGACGAGCCGCTGGGCGGCATCGAGAGCGAGGAAGAGGCGGACGTGGCCGTGGCCGCTTTCGTGGCTCGCATCGCGCCCGCGCCTCTCGCGCGCCTCGCCGACATGCGGCCCAGCGCGCCGCACCACTCGCGCCTCGAGTACTCCTACAGCACTGCCATCGTAGCCGCATGGGCCGGGCCCTCGCACTGGCGCCTCAAGAACAACAGAGGTACTGCTGAATATATACAGTGGCGTAGCTAGGTGAGGAAGGGCCTCGGTGCATAGAAAAATAATCGGGCTCTTACCCCCTCTTTCCATCCCTCTTTAACTAATAATTACTCTTTAAAATTATAGATACCAAATAAGAAATTTTGTGCACAGGGTCGTGATTTTCTTGCTTCAGAAGCTTAAGGCTTAGTTTCGAGGGCCCCCTGAACTCCGGGGCTCTAGTGCACTGCACCACCTAGCCCTATGATAGCTACGCCTGTGAATATATATTACAGTATAGTACGACACAAATTAGATGTAGCATCGGAGAATGCAATGGAATGAAAATAAAACCGATCACTGTCGATTTACACAACCAATAGAAATAGCTCCATATCGCGCCATTCGACGCTATTCGTCGATATAGATTCACGCGTCAGAGAAAGCAAGTGCATGTAAATCGACGCGTCAAATTGACGAATATATTAGGTCATATGATATTACAAGTTATTACGTTTGTGTAAATACCATATACGCATGAGAAATAAATATTAATAATTTGGGATAGCGTACTTAATTCGGATGTGATCGGTTTTACGAATTTTTCGATGCGACATCTGAGTTATGTCGTACTATACATAAATTCAAAAATGAGTTTGTTTTTTTGCAGAGTAACATGAAAAAAATAAATCTTTTTTGCCAGTAATTCATTAGTACAACTTTTTGCAAATATTTTTATCATCAGTAATAGTTCAATTTATTCCATTTATGACATATATTTGGTGCCTATAATATCTCTGTTGAAATCAGAATTATTTATGAATGGGCATTTTTGTATTTAATAAAATATTTTAAATTTACAGCGTCAAAAATGTCTGAAAGGACGCAATCAACGGCAGGTAGACTGACTGTGGAAGGCAAGAAGCCAGCGAGAACGAAGCGGCAATTAGACTTTATGGGATGTGGACTCGCATTTGATGCGCGTACTACGAATGTTCCCGACTATGAGCCAACTCAACCCACAAAAATCATGATCAGCAGAAAGACCCTAGCTACTGGACATACTTGGAATGAGGCTAATTTTAAAACACCAATTGATAGGTAAAGTTTTTTTATAACATTGAAGGAGTAACATCATTACGACAGCGTTTTGACGGTAGTTCATTAAAAAATAAAGTAAAATGGTGTTTGCATCATTATAAACAACAATAATAATTTTTCTTATATCATACACTTTTTCAGAGGTCTAGATGAGTCACATTTTCGTAAACTGTTTCTTCGACGCAATGTATTGATGATGCGCGATAAAGATGCAGAGTTGAGCAAACGTAATACTGAACCCGTCACTGTAGAAGAGACTAAAGATTACGATTACAACAATGAGAATGATGCGTCCTATTGTCCTAACCATGTGCCGGTATTTACTATATTTCAATTAATGTTAATTAAATGCTTAAATCAATATGTTCATTACTAAATAATATTGTATTGCTAGTCTATAAATCAAAAGTAATCAAGAGACTTTTTTTATTTTTTAAATAAAATAATGCGACAAAAGCAATTCAGAAAACTTTAAAACATTACAAAATTAAATTTAACTTTTAAGCAAGAATGACATAGTTATATAAAAATATTTTTAAAAAATCAGGATGGCGAGGAATGGGGTAACGAAGATGCTACAGCAGCTGGAGAATTACATGATCAAGTTAAAGCTATGGAGTCAGAGGAGATTGGAGATATGTTAGAACCACCTACTAAGGTTTGTAAGAATACTAAAATCACAATTTATTCTATTATATTCATAAGATCTGTCGAGTTGTGATACTTCAATTATATGTATAATATAATATATTTATTTAAATGTAAAGAAATAGCTGGCAGAAAATATTTAATAAAATTAAAAATAAATATGAGACAACATCACATACATTACTCTGATCCCAATGTCCCACAAACACCCAGACCTAAGACAACAAGAAAACTAATGATAATCTGCATCGACTCAGCCGGGAATCGATCCCAAGACCTCGGAATGGCGTACCCATGAAAACCTATATATATAAATTAATAATACTAATTTTCACAGTTTCAATTTAACAGTTTTAATAATTTAACAGGTTGCGAAGATCTTCATACCTTATGCTATGCGCGCGAAAAAGGTTGACATGAAGCAGTTAAAGCATTGCACTTGGAAAATGTTAACAGAAGAAACACCTGAAGGAGAAAAAGAAGATGTATCGAAGACTACATTTTGTTCCATATATTCGCGGCTACCAAATAAATTATCAACGAACATGAGAGAATCATTAAGTGTTCCACTCGCTTTATTGTCAGTTCTACATTTGGCAAATGAAAAAGGTCTTATATTAGAAAAGAGAGACGATCTAAAAGATATAGGTATCTTAGGTCTCATTAAAAATTAATTATAATCTGTTTTTTGTTATTTTTAATTGAGAAATATTTTCTCATGTAACTAAAGATCGACTCATTTTTGCTAAATAATTGTAAACTAATGACTTTGTTATGCTGTTGCCATATTAATTTAGGGTTTTCCATCAATTACCAGTGCTGGACATTTATTCTGTAAATATAGTTTGGTATGGTCTTGCCCATTTGTTTATTGAACAATGAAGTTTCTGTTCTAATATTGTACAGATCTTTTTATGTGTTTATTTTGTATTCTTTATTATCCATATTGAATAATATCAAAAAATAAAAGTATGGTACATTTAAACATTTTTTTTTTGAGATCCTGTAAAATATACTATAACTAACATTCGATAGTGATGACATTTGGCTAGGTGTTTTCGTGTTTGCGCATTCCAGCAAAAAATAATGAATATTTTTAGAAGCTCACTTTTTCCTGACTATCACAGGCTCCAATGTTCACAATATATATAAAAAAAATCAGTTCAAAAAAGAATAGCTAACTCCGTTTTAATTTCCTTGTAATAAAACCCAATATCGTCGCCAAAAACAAAAATCGTCGCCACAGAGAATGTGCTTAATGCGGATTTAGGCGAAGCGTCTTTTTTTAAATAAAAATGTCGATTTTAAATTTGGATTGGTGATTGTTGTTTTAATATTGACATATAAACAGTGTTTAACCGTTTTTATAAATCCGAAGAAAAAATATAGATTTAAATTGATATTTTTTTTAATGAAATTTTGAAGTTGCATCTTTGATTAATTTTGAAAAAAGCTTAAAAACGTGACAACTCAAAAATGTTTCACTTTTGTATCATGCAAAATTATCGCAGATTGTCACTCCCATCCTCTCAATGGGATCATACCTTGAATTACCAATAACCCTGTACAGTTTGGTAGTTCTTATTTTGAAGACTGTATTATTACCATAGAAAATAATACAGTTGAATATTAGATGACATTTTTGAAATTGTAATGACATCAGAAGAATGAGAAAATGTTTTAGAAAGTTTATATTCATAGTAACTGTGCTTGTTATTTGGTGGTAAAATGTAAATATTTCTCAATATTGATTTATCATATCAACTAATGTTATGCTTGTTTTGCTTAAAATTGCCCTCCTCATATTTTAAGGAAGACCTATTTTACAAACATTTTTTTATAGCCAAGCCTGATGACTAGTACAGGGTCAGCGGTTCTGCGTATTTTTAAATAAGTAACAAACTATATGAATGTACCACAAATAGACTAAAGCCTAATTTTAAGAAGTTTTCCTTTACCGAAAATGTTGCGCTGCTTGGCTGACTTTGAAATCATAATTCATGTTTATAACTCTTTCTTAAATATGTACTTCATACTTGAAAGCATTGGGTATTTAAACTAAGTTTTAATTTACATAGCTTTATTTTTTTTTTAACAAAATTAACTTTACTTTGCACACCTTATATGTGAAAATCTTTCCGTGTACACTTATTGGACTTATTAAACATTCAAATATTTCAGCGAATAAAAAATGATGTAGTTAACATTGCAAAACCAAATTTATACATTAGGAAAAAAAAAGTGCTTTTAGCAGTAAACCTTATTAATTACTCTAGAATCTTCAAACTGAAGACAAATCACTTTATAAAAATGAGTATTTTTTAAAGTACAATAACATTATATGGGTACAAGAAAATATAATTAGATTGTCAAAAGCACCACTTATTTTTTTACAACATGGTCAATAGTAAGCCTATTCTTTTTGTTATGTACTACAACTTTATGACTGCCCATTTAAGTGTCAAGTACAGACATTTAACAAAATTATAAAAAAAATAACACAAGATTATAATTAAGTAATAAAAATTTCAACAAATGAAATAACTACATAAGTTATTAAAACAACACAATATTTAATTGTGATAATGATCACATCGTAAAATTTTATCTGTAACTGTCTTTACATTTCAAGGGTAAATATGTAAAATACATATTGATATAAACAGGAAATATCTTTAACAAGGAACATTACGTAAAACATTTAGTTGTTAATATGCTTTTGGTATGCGTAAATTTTTAAAATAATGTTATTCAACTTTTTGATCATCCTTTGATTCCAATTTTTTTTCAGGAGAGGCTGCATCTTTGCTTATTTTATCTTGACCTTCTTCATCAATATTGTTCGTATCTGTAGTCAAAGCTACTGAAGTATCTACCTTTTCAGGTATTGTTGATGCCTCATTAGAACTTTCAAGAGTATCTGTTGAAATATTTTTCTCAGATGTTAGCGTTTGATTCTTGCTAGATTCATTGGACGTAATACTCTCATTTAAGTTGTCTTTCTCTTCTTCGTATGATTTGTTTTCTATTACTGTATTACTGCTACTTATGCTTTCGTTCAAGTCTTGCTGCGATGAATTTAATTCATCGGAATGATTCTGGCTGCTAGGTGCATTAATTGCTTTTTCATCTGCTAGATCGGCTTCGTCGCCGATATCTGGTGAATCACTTTTAAGTACAGAGCTTAGATCTGTACCATTTAATAATAGTCTTACTAGAGATGGTTCTTTAAGGCTATCTAAAAATTCTATTTGGAATGTTACAAGCTCAGCAACTAAATCGTCGAGTTTAGATTTAGCTGATTCATTTGAAACATCATCAGTAAATCCAGCTAGACGGCAACATTTGCCTAATGGCTCTATTATTGCAATATCCTCGGGTAATTGTCTGAATTTTTCACATTTAGCTTTATTGCCGTAGTCAATAAATTGCACGTGATACCCTGTGTCACAAAACTCTAAGATCCTAGACCTGTACCATTGTCCGTCTTCATCCCAGAAAGCAGCACATATAGAGCCCACTTTGAGCTCCGTAATAGGTTCGAATTCCTCACCTTCCCTTAATTTCTCTGTGATTTTATCGAGATTGGATAAAGAGTCATCTAAATGCACGTAAAACTCATCTAAGGAATTAACATAACAAATTTTTCCATCAGCATTCAAGTCTTGTCCTACAGGAGTAGGTCTTTCAGAGGCTGGGTGTTCTTCACAGAGTCCAACCAGCTCCTCTGTAACAGATTTCCCCTCCAGATAAAGTTCTACTATAGAAATATCACCCGAGGCAATGAACTGTACATTAAAAATAGTGGCTCCTTCGGCAGCCAAATCATTAAATTTGATCTCGGATTTGCGTGACCAAGTTTTAACATCACGAGGCTTTTGTAGAGCACACTTTCTAGAAAGAGCCGGCTTAACTTTCAGTTCATCTGGAAGACTGCGTAATTCGTTTGCAATTGATGCATTTCCGTAATCCATGAATAGCACTTCTGTGCCTTCAGAACCGTCAACAATGACTTGTGCCCTGTACCAGGCACCATCTTCAGGATATTTAGCCGCACACAAAACGCCTTCTTCCTTTTCAGTGAGTTCGGGGAAGTTTTCGGCATCAATCATTGCTGCCTCCATTGATTGTAATTCTGGAGCCGCAGTTTCAAGTTGAATCCAGAATTCGGACGGAGAGTTAACATGACTAGCGAAACAAGAAGGTAAATCACCGCATTCCGTTTCCTCGGATCTAGTAGCATGGCCTTCTGAAACTAATTTATCGGTTACGTTTTGGCCATTTACGAATATGTCAACATATGTTGTGACATCTTTAAGAACGATCAATGCATCTACAGGCGACGATACATCTCCAACAAGTTGTGTAAAGTAATCGGATGCCGGCTCCGACCATTGCCCTGTTCCTGTCGGTATCGCATTTACACTGGACTTAATGGCATATCGTTCGATTTCCTTTAAATGTTCTGGGATATTTTTAAGTAATCCGGGTTGATTATCTAAAACATCAGTGTTACCATAGTCAATAAAACGAATTGTTGTTATATCCGAATCTGAATCGAGAATCTCCGCTCGATACCATTGATCATCTGCTAAATATTTAGCAACACACAATGTGCCCATTTCTCTGGTTTCAATATCCGTATAACTATCTGCATTACCTTGCAATTCTGCTTGGATTTCTTCTATTTTGTCTACTTTATTTAACATTTGTAACCAAAAGTGTCCAGGTGTATCAATATGACTAATGTAAACTTGTGTACAACCTTCCGGCAATGAAATTGGCTCTTCGACAGGAACTTCGGTTGTTGGTTCATCGGGAGTTTCATCAGAAACTATCTGAGGGGCAGCTAACTTTTCATTTATTAGTTTTATAGAAAGATCGACACCGTCTAAGTGTAGATTGGCAAGCCAGCCATCATTACCAAATGCAAGAGTGACCTGAATTTCTTTTTCAGTCGTCCATTCTAGTAGTTTACTAATAGTATCGTCCTGTAGTGACACAAGACCCAAGCTGGCGACTAGAGCTAAAGAACATGGTTCAAAGAATTTAGAATCGAGTTTTTTGAGCGATTCTTTAGGCACCGTTTCAGAGTTACCATAGTCTGGGAATTGGACTTTCACTTCAGTCTCAGATGAGCTAAGTATCGTTCCTCTATACCAGTTACCGTCAGAAGACTTGGCTGCGCACAATGCATCTACTTCAAATTCAGTTAAAGCCTCAGGTGTACCTGTTGATAAAAAAAATAAATTAAATATCTCCATAAACAATAAAATACAATTGTTATAAAGTTAATTTCAACGTGTTCTACCTTCTTCATAGAATTTGTATAAATCTTCTAGGAGTTGAGCAATCTTATCACCATCGGATGATTTTTGCAAATAAAATTCGTTAAGATTTTCTATGTGTGACAAATAGGCGTTTCCGAAATTGTAATTGAACACGGCTCTCGTACACAGGGGCACGACCTCATCATAAGCTCCATCATCCGGCTCGAATATTGCTATCTTATGACCAGTTAATCCGTCATACAATGTTGAAATCAACCTAAAGACAGAAATAAAACATTACAGGATTAAAAAGTGCTGAAAATATTCCAAAGAGTTCTCTCCTTTTACGGAGGTTGGGAAACTCCTAACTACTACACTACTGTACAAAATATCTATGTATTACATACATAGATACAGTTTCTTTCGACTCGTGCAGTTTTACTCACGATTTTTCTTTCACCACCAAGCAAGAAGTAATGTATAAATACAGAACAAGAAAGCACGTGAGAATTTGAGCTACCTCTCGGCTATTAATGATTATTGGTTTTTTATAGAATTTAATTAATTAATCATTTGAAAAATTTACTTATTTCTTTTCTCAGCTATACCGCTACTCTCTTTTTAATAAACGCATTGCTATATAAAATTATTTGTTTCGTTATGCAATGCTTTGCCGACTTGCCATTTCAATAGAGAAAGCTTTGTCAAAGATTGCATTTTACGGACAATACTTTCACTAGCACCAAAATATTCTATTATTTAACTGTACTGTTCATAATATAATACTTACGAGATCTCTTCAACATTATTAACGAATATTATAAACTTGTTTCCGGTCAGTTTTTTCTTGAGTTCATCGAGAGACATTAAAGTCTTCGAGTCCTTTGTATAATTATTTAGACAGCATTGTAAAGATTGATAATAGTAAACACTCAGTTCCGTCGGCAGTATCATTAGCTGAAAAATACAAGGAAAATTAGGACGAACGTTACTATTACTTCTTAAGAATTTCAACAATCCTCATATAAATAAATATATACCTTATCCAAAGTGGTAGTAATGGAATTTCCGTAATCTGGTAAAACAGCTACAATATTGTTGGTATCGGAGACATCGTTAAGTATTGCGCGGTATACTTTATTGTCGTGCTTAACTGTACAATGGACTCCATCTAGAAGGCTCTCAGCAGTCAGCGGCGTTAACTGTAAATAACAGTTAAAGAATTAATTAATTAAAATGCATATAATAATTGACTTTCACAAACACAGTTATCGGCACATTTATATCACCTTAGCCTCATCGAAGCTGGCTATGGCGCTTTCAACCAAATCAGCTTTATCCAAATCCAATTGAACGAAAAATTTATCATACGATTCCACGTGTGTCACTCTGCATAGTATTTGTTGCCCAACAATTATTGTCAAGTCGATTGCCTCATCTGAAAAAGTACCATGTAACGCTATATAAAATATAAAACATACTCAACGTATAACTTAAAATGTTACAATTTAACCTTTCAACGTGACTGACGATTGATTTTCCGACATAACAGCCAGCTGCTTTTCAACGAGTAGGTCGGCTACACTAACGCCATTGTTCCATAGAGATACCTTGTACTGATCTTCTACACAATCTTGGAACACGCACTGGTAACGTGGGGCATTGAAACAGAGATCTATTTCTGGGTCTGCCTTCCAATCGCCATCCTTGGGGCCTACACCAGACAGGGAACAATGAACAGCCATCTTTGGAAGCTCCATCAGTTGTTCTTCCATTTGCCAAATATCTTTTGCATCCACGAGTTGCTTGTTACCAAAGTCAACATAGCGAACTATGAACTTTGAGAATGGCTGGACTGATACTATTGTCGCTCTATACAGTACACCATCCGACGGGTATCGGGCTAATACCGAAGCACCGACTGGGACGTTTCCAGAATACGACTTAACTCCTTTATATAACTCGGGAATCATGTGCATCATTTCTAAAAATTTGGGTTGTAACGATAATATCTGTGTGTAAAAGTTCTCTGGTGATATTATCCACGTGACGGAAACTTCGTGCTGTGACCCTATTTCGACGGACGGCTCAATAAACGGTGTCTCCAGTGGGAGCGGCTTGGTTAATTCTTTGTATTGGACTTGAGTGAACTTGCCGCGAGGTTTGTATGGCGGTGCTCGGCCGTTACGTTCCCTCCCGCTATCTTGAGACCGGAAGCTCCTTTCTGATCTCTTGTCGCCGTCGGACGCAAACGAACGGTCATTTCTCTCCGCTCGCTCTCGTGGCGAGAAATTACTTCTGCCAACTCGCTCTCCTCTCTCATGTCTCTCGCCCCTGTCGTGCCTTTCTCCTCTTTCATTTCTATTGTCTCGCTTTTGGTTCCAGTTGTCTTTCTTGTCACCCCAGTTATCGCGCCTTTCGCCTCGATTGTCCCTTCTCTCGGGTCTAAAGTTTCTATTGCCGCGATCGTCATTCCTATGGTTCTCATCTTGATTGAATCTATTATCACTGCAAAGAAAGAAAAATTATTTACATTCCATTCCAATAGGAAGATAGATACAGAGATTATTATATTAACTTTTATGTTATAGCAGTGCAAAGTTAAAATATAAAAAAAATAAAACTAACATTAATACTTAAAACAAATTAGTTGTTAACAATAGCCGTAGCGTAAATTAAATAAAAGTATTCAACAAAGGAAAGAGAAATCGATTATCCGCTGGAAGATACACAACATTCCAAACCAAGCTTCTACAGACACGAAAGACAAGTGAAAACGAATGATAATGAAGATCGTGCTGAAACGACAAAAAAAAAAAACAACTGGAAATATCAGTGCATGTGAGAAGCAAACCACATACAAAACGTCTCCAAATCGAGTAGGAGAATGTTTAATAAGATAAATTGCGTCATTGACAAAGTCGTCATTTCATACTTATACACGAACTTTTGAGTTTATATAATAGAACGATTTGTATGTAGTTTCAGATAAGTTGCAACGTACAATGGAAATAATCAAACGTTACAAACGGCTGCGTGACCAAGCGTGACGGCAAGCAAATGGGGCGAGGAAACACGAACGATTCAACTGTTCATTCTTGTTTTTTTTTTTACAATTATTATAACTGTACAATATCACTTATCCATGTCAATTAACAGACATAGAATTGGTTACTTCGAGTGCAAACAATTATATAACATTAGGACTTATATTTCAGCGATTAAATTATAAGTAAGTAACAGCCTGTACATTTCCCACTGCTGAGATAAGGCCTCCTCTCCCATTAAGGAGAGGGTTTGGAACATATTCCACCACGCTGTTCCAATGCGGGTTGGTGGAATGCACATGTGGCAGAATTTCGATGAAATTAGACACATGCAGGTTTCCTCACGATGTTTTCCTTCACCGCCGAGTATGAGATGAATTATAAACACAAATTAAGCACATATATATATAGCGGTGCTTGCCTGGGTTTGAACCCGAAATCATCGGTTAAGATGCACGCGTTCTAACCACTGGGCCATCTCAGCTCATATTATAACAATAATTTCAACGCTTATTAATCGATAAGAAAGTTTCGAATAGCTTGTGCGATTATCTGTGTCGCAGTGCTGTATAGTACGACTCAACTTATATGTCGCATCGGAAAAATTCGTAAAACCGATCACATCCGAATTAAGTACGCTATCCCAAATTATCAATTATTGCTCACGCGAATATGACCTTTGCACAAACGTAATAACTTGTAATATCATATGACCTAATATATTCGTCAATTTGACGCGTCGATTTACATGCACTTACTTTCTCTGACACGTGAATCTATAGCGACGAATAGCGTCAAATGGCGCGATAGGGAGTTATTTCTATTGGTTGTGTAAATCGGCAGTAATCGGTTTTATTTTCATTCCATTGCATTTTCCGATGCTACATCTAATTTGTGTCTTACTATACGTATTGCGAAGCGTTAATTGCGTGGATCGAAGCGACACACTGAGTACCGTTTCAGTCGGTCCTGTATAGAGGTGGCCCTTTGTTGCGCGGCGTGCGCATGCGCCTGCGCATCTAGCGAGGCGGCCTCGGCGGCCTGCCTGAGTCGTTTGCCGACGCCACTTCCTTCCTTCTTCCACGCACCTCTTTTATCTTGAAGCTCTGTCCTAGGTTTTCTTCTGTTGATACATCGTTATTTGCTAGCATAATAAACTTTTTATATAAAAACATATATCTATATAACTCTATCACTTCAATCGACAATCTCATATAATTATTAAATACTTTAACAATACACTATAAGTTAATTACATTATGATCTTTTTGACGTTATAAATTAAATTTAATCATCGAAATGTACTATTGAAATAATTCAGCAATAGTTGCCATTTATAATATGCCATAGACACAAACTACTATTAAGTACTGACGATGTTGAATAAATAATCTACAGCAAGCAATCAAAAGTCAATGATAGTTCTTAGCTATATAGTAGTATTGTTTTAACAATACATTAAAAGTTAATTAATTACATTATGATCTTTTTACGCTATAAATATAATTTAATCATCGAACTGTTATATTGAAATAATTCAGCAATTGCTGCCATTTATAATATGCCCGTCTCAAACTACTATTAAGTACTAACGATGTTGAATAAATAATCTACAGAAAGCAATCAAAAGTCAATGATAGTTCGTAGTTATATCTACTATATATTTTTAATCCTTGACATGTAAACAGTAAAATTATTTGTTTAAAAAAAACATACACAATTATAACTATTGTAGTTAATCTTCCTAATAAATATTGAACATCAATTTTGTTATTACAGTATTTCATGTTCATATGTCTTTGTATGTGTTTACTTCGTAATATTGATATTAAATATACAGATTATAAACAAACATTTATGCAATAATCTAGATATATTTTGTCATGAAAACATAACAATAATGTGTAAATACTAAATTGAGTTTGCCTCAATTGCGATATTTGCCTTTGCGATATTGTAAGAAACAGATAATAATCTGAGCAATTATTCAATTTCAGCAAAATAAAATTAAAACAATGCAACTGAATATATTCATAAATAACTTTAAAAACGATTACAGAACGTATAGTTATGCATAAAATCGTTATAAATAAAATTTATTCATAAGCGAACTTCTTGCATAAACCTGCACACAAATAAAATTAACTGATACACTCGCTCTATAATAAACTTTTTGCTCTTATTAATATACAGCAGTGCATTCAGTTGGAAAATTTTAAAGGAAAAGTATATTAACGCGCCGTTTCGAAACCGAACTGAAATTGTAAGTCTAGCTGTTTTATAGTCGGTACGTGTAACGTTTAATATTGCTTTCTTTTTATTGTATAGTTTGATTGAATACAAAACAAAGTTTGTACAGTATGATACCAGTGCAACTGCAGATCGAGTAAAATAAAAAAGGAATCCAAATATACTAGTGATATTTAGGATATCATGCTATTTATTGATATAGAATGTTTGAGATAAATTTATAATTTTTAGTTTTAATGTGAAATTAATATTGGTGCATCTTGTAGGTAGTAAAGTCGCGTATGCCGCATGAAGTGACGATAAACGGCATAGTACCCCTGCCCCCACTTTTTTGTATTGTTTATTTTTATTACAAACGATGTTCAAATCTGACAGACTCGTAACCAACAAATTTAATAAGCACATAATAAATCCTGATTACATTATAATATAGTTATTTTCGAACAGACATATATGCTGTTCTAATTTTAAATATAATTTCTGTTGAAAAATCTCATCATAACTTCTTTGCGCAACAACGAAGAAGCAAGCAAAAAAATAATTAATCACATTATCATAACGAGCTAATTATTTCCTAAGAATGTGCATTAACTCGAAATGTTCATGATACGATAATCGATTTTATATTTTCCTGCATTTTCTCAATTGGCTCATAACATCATATCTATTATAAATGTACCTGTTTCAGTTTTCAGAAGATAAGTATGCAGGCTCAATTTAAAGTAACATAATAATATTGACAAGATATTTTTCTAAAAGATTATATGGAACTGCCAGCCAAGATTTGAAAAAATATGTTGGCATTTGATTTGAGACAAAGGTTATACCATATTTCACACGATATAACCCTTATTTTAAGGGTCAGTTTAAAACAAGCTGAAATAACGATGACTAAAACGAATTAACAACGCGAGCGGGCATTGCGATGCAGTTATAAATAATCCGATTTCTTTTAAATTAAACGGCGGGTGAAATCGTTGATCACAGCTAGTGCATTGTATGTAATATCTTGAATATTAGAATTCCGATATCTTCATATAAACGAAGAAATTTCACCTGTAATCTACCATTTACAAAAAATCGATTGATCCAATTATAACACGGTAAGTAGTTGCTTATTATAACGCCGTAAGGGTCGAACACACTTGTCCAAACAAACTGTGACGAGATCTGTAAAGCTAAGGTCACATATGTGACAAAGCGACATCACTTATTTTAACGGTTCGTTCGATCCTGGAATCATATCTCACCTTTCCCTGGCGTTGTCCCTGTTGGGCCTAGCTGGAGGAGGCATGGTCTGAGCGTTTTCTTCCCAGTCATCTTCGTTATTCGTAGAAGCCGGGGCGTTGTTTTCTCGGGGTCTCGGTGGACCACGTCTGATATAAGATTAAATTATCACATCAATATAGTGTTTACAGACTTTCTTTACCATCATACCCCTTAAACTACCACAAATCAACCTTAAACGTCTTCTAAATAATTAACAGCTGTTTTTTTAAACAGATAACTAAAGAAAATAGATAGAATAAAATTGTAAAATATATTTAGCTTTTCGTACATGGTATACAAAATCCTATATACTGATTGAGTTCTTTTATTTAGACTTATTTCCACCAGAGTAGAATTAAGGAACACTATTTTTATCCATCCGAAACTACCGAATAGGATAATTATTTATGCTGATCAATAAAACAGGTAAGCGGATCAAACCGATGCACCAGTAGAATTACCAAGGTGGATTATTTTAGGAAGTTAATCGTGAAAACTTCAGAGAGATCAAAAATATACAAATGTCTGTCGAAGAAGAGTTGAACACTTCTTTTCATAGATTGTGATATTATTTTATAGTTAAATACAGACATTATCACACACTCATTCAGCATAACAGAACAAGTGGGTTCGTTGAAAATGTCAAGATTTTACTCAATGGTAAACTGTTTTATATTAAAAAAAACTGTCACTCATAACTTAGTTCGCGTCTAAGGAGTTTGTCAGTTTGTCATCGGGTGTTCGAATTAGAAGTGGCATATACTTGGAATTAAAATTAGCTTCACACCAAATTTCACCTTAATTCGTTCAGAAAGAGCAAATACAGAGAGATCTATATATTATAATATTAGTACAGATTACATCTTTAAAATGCATTATACCTTTGTAAAGTTATTGAGGTGTTTTCTTACTGATGAAATAAATTATTTTATTTATTTATTTATTATGTAATTATACCAAACATAAGAATTTGTATTAGTGACCTTTTTGTCAAGTCTCTCAGCTAGTTGACTTTATCTTATAAGCACTTACAAACCTACGTAGTGTTAATTATTCGAATTCATTTATATTTTGTTTTATTATAAAACCGGTATGGTGGGAACGGATGGATTTGCTCAAAAATATAATAACAAATGTATAATTATAATAGTTATTGCATATTTACATAAAACATTCACGTATTGTTTTTGAAATAAAGATTTAAATTGTGACTGAAACATAGATAATATACAATAGATATTTGTCATGAGTGATTGCTATGGAACATATTGCAGGTTATTTCTTCTTAAACGACGTTCATAAACAAAACATTTTTATATACGAAGTGCAAAGAGAAGATCTAGTATCGATAACGATTAATTAAAGAATCGTATTCGATTACATCAAGGTCATTGAGTGCATTGGTTTCAATTGCATTGATGAATTACATCGGAAATCACAAACTATTTATTATTATCTAATTACTTTTGATTCCGATAAACGAATGCCCATGTGGTAGATTTGCGTGTTAATTCAATATTTAATAATAATACATGATCACGGTATAGTGATCTGAATGCTATAATTTATATGAATTACCGCTAAAATTAAGGTTTCAAAATGGTATTGTTCATACATGATAAGAATTAATACTGGTAAACAAATATTTTAAAATATATTAACAAGCATCACAGGCTTAAGCAATATAAATTACACCAAGTTAAAAAGCTAACATCTAATAAGTCTATATGCAATACTTTCATATAACGTTCTCTGTATATATCTAACAGTTTTGACAGATCGCTTGTATAACTATCAAACTATTTTTCAATAAGAGTATTGTTTACATAACGTGAAAGGTCCAAATAAATCGGTTTAGAAATATAATAAGATTTTGATATATGAAAGTTTATTGTAAACGGGGTATAAAAAAGCAAACCTTATCTGTTAATTGTTAAAGTAATAGAATATATGATATCGCCTCTTACCTCTCGCCTCTTTCGGGCTTCGAACCGTATTTTTCACTGTGACGTCCAGCGCTTGATCTCTCGAAGCCCTCCTTTTGATCTCTGAGACAGAAACGACCACTTCAAAACTACTATCTATAGACAATTAACATCTCCACAATCGAAGCAATGAAACATCATCACTGCATCATATATAATTCAATGTAAAATCCATGTTTTACCTATACCAGTATCTATACATGTTGTATGTACGAAATCTCGCATCAACTAAAAATTTCATTCGACGAGTTCAAAGACCGCGTACGAAGGCCACAGTTACCATGACTCAGGATCCATTATACATTTTTTTGTTACATTTTAAAGAAAAAGTTAACTGAAATGTATTTAGACCAAAATATTCATTATAACTATTTTATATGACTTACGTAATTAATTTAAAGTATTCGTTGATACAGTTATTCATAACGAGAAAGTATAGAATGCAACAATATAAACGATATGAAAGAACAGTTTTATTCTGTATTAAAAAAAAAAACGCAATTAAATTATTGTAAATGCTTACAGATAATACGAAAATATGATTTCCATTTGAGGACTTTTTCTTTCCATGATTATTTAAATTGTAACACAAACTGTATTATATAAAAGCATAAAGTGTAATGCCAATATTATACCTACATATATTATACTAAGACTATTATGCAGTGTAAACAGAAAGTGTCAATTGAATTGAAAGTGTTATTACTATCAGCACGTGATTATCAAATGTACCCTCTTTAATAAATCGTTTAATATTCAAGGCGTAATGAAATTGTAAAAATGTTTTGATAACATTAACCAATGATGTTGTAGTAAACAGATATGTTATTAACGCGCAAAAAGTGAAGACTAGAAAACGTCCTAATTGGGACGTTTGCCTTTAGTCGTTTTACGTAGTAATACGTAATAATACATCAAAATTACGTAGTAATA
This sequence comes from Vanessa cardui, assembly GCF_905220365.1. Taxonomy (NCBI): domain Eukaryota; kingdom Metazoa; phylum Arthropoda; class Insecta; order Lepidoptera; family Nymphalidae; genus Vanessa; species Vanessa cardui. The sequence goes on along the minus strand of NC_061138.1, from coordinate 10,205,146 downwards.
CGTTTTGCGTAATTAAAACATCTAGTTATCCCTTTTACTTATTGTTTTTATCAAGCTATCCTTTTTACTTTTAACGAAATGTAAACATAAACGGTCCTCGGCGCGGCACACTTAATTCTGCTGTTTAGTATGGATATAACATATAGTCTGTTTATTAGAATATCATTGACATTAACGAAGTGATATATATAATGAAACAAGCAGTACTTATTACCGTAGATATAAAACTTAAATGGTGTAAAACACGCCAATGAATTAAACGAATAATCAAATATTTTTATAAATAAAATATGATATCCTGCAGAAAATCGATCATGTAAATCAAACGCGATGAGTGTTGCAAACTGCACAGAAGATATTAATGTGCAAAAATGTGTGCGCAAGCAAAAGTGTGATATTTTCTATCGTACAAACACAACCTATGTATTCAAACTCAAATTAATTTATTCAAATGAAACAGTTTTGGAAACGTTTTGGAAAAGAAAACAACCTGATCTAAGAACCGGCGAAAGAAACTCATTGGACGTTTTTTTCATTTATTTTATTATACACACAAATAAATATGATAATTATTACATAGTATTTTTCTAGTTGCAGGCTGCGGCAGTACTACTACTTTAAATATCAGTTTGTTTATATAAAGTCGTTTATGCGTTCATGTACAAAGTTAACACCTACGCATTTTGTAAGGTTGGTTTCGTATTTCGTAACGGAATTACTTCCCTAACTGTTTCGATAATCGTTTTGCGAATGTAATAAACACTGAATAAAAATATTTGAATTGATAGATTTAATAATTGTAGCGTCTCATTTTCATACTTAGATCAATTTTGATCACTATTCTGAAAAAACAAATATATTCTGTATAACATTGTACAAGTACCAAGATTGTTTACTTACCGTCCACGGAAGCTGCTTCCTCTTTGACTGAATTCCTCTCCATCCCTGCGTCTCTCATCTTTGAAGCTCTTTTCGCGCTTGAAACTTCTCTTCCTACTATCATCAGGAACACTACTCTCCGGAGAACTGAATTGTTCTGGAGCATCTTTACGTACCGGTGTTGTCACTTTGGCCTGATTACAAAATTATAATTTTTCCCGTCTAAATAGGTACTTTCCTGGCAAAACTTATATTACTAAGAATTCTGTGTAAATACAGAATAGTTTTTATATAAAAGTTTATCTTACACAAATAATTATAACAAAGAAATATTGAATTGAATTCAATTCTTGATTTATTGGCTATTAGTTATGCCGACAGACACAGATTATTTAAAAAAAATATTTTATGTGTAGTTTTTTTAGGTGTAGTGAAAATGTAAGTGTGTAGTGAAAGTGTCAAACTGACGAATGACTTATTTCATTCATAGCATTTTTAAGTTAAGAAGACAAAATGTGAATACAAATTTAACAATTTCTACTGAAAGATTATAACAAAGTTATGTAATCAACATTCAGGTAATAATATTAATTCACCTCAATTGTGTTGCTTCTGGGTTGAGACAGCTGGTTCATTTTTCTAGCCACATCCAGTGGTGGTGTAACAGTGTCATCAATTAATGTGACAAGCATAGTGTCATTGGACAAAACACCACCTATGTGCGCCATTAGAGTTTTCTCTAAGGCTAACATTTCCAATTGGTTCGATGTCTTTGTTTCTATCGGTCTGTTTTCAAACCCCTGTTAAATAAATATAATCATTTAGTTGCTTACTGAAATAATCATAATCAGTATGTAAAATATTTTTGAGTTGTGGCAAACAGAGTATTATATATTACAATTTTTTTTATTATATTATTTTATTGTTACAAAAAAATAACCTACTTTTAATGCACATTTCATGGCTTGCGCAGGCAGTCTCGTCAGCTCTGGTGTAATTGTTCTCAAGTCTGAGATGTCGACTTGTTGCTCATTACCATAGTCAACATATGCAACAACAACTTTGTTCCCGGAAGTCTCCATAACCATTGCTCTGTACCAGTTATCGTCATCAGGAAACCTTGCACAGCATACAGAACCTACAGTTAGCTCTCCTGGAGATGAAGTATTTTCACAGTGATGTTTAACTGCACCCATGACAGCCTTAAGATCGTCGATTTTGTCAGACAATTGTACATAGAATTTAATACAACTATCTACATATGACACTAATACTGATTGTTTACTCCCTAACGGCAGCATCTCCATCCACTTAAATTGCAACTTATCTTTCATATTTGCCATTAACAAGTCTATTACACTTTTATTGTCCAAAAACAGCTCTCCATACTGAATCAGAGGTGGTCCTTCTGGTGGCACTACTCTTAAAGTCAAAACCTTACCATTAACTAGTTGCTTAAATGCCTCATTCAAATGCGGGCTCTTCTCTAACTTCTTCACACCAGATAAACAAAAACGCATAGCAAAAACATTTGGCTTAACAAACTCCTCAGGAATATCAAAAATATCATAGTATGACACCATTTCTGTGTCTCCAAAGTCCACGAAGAATAATTTACACTGAGATCCAGACAAATTCATCACAATTGCTCTGCAAATTATACGATCTCCAGACATCCTACCAAGACATACTGTTCCAATCATAGGAGGCTCTGCGAGGCTACTGTGTGGCCTTCTGTTTATATCATCCATCATATCTTGCAATTTCTTTGCGTCTGATACGAGTTGAACTGCAAATAGCTCAGGACCTTCTTCAGCAAATGATACAAATACTTTGTGCTGTGAATTAACTTCAAGTAGTCTACTCTTGTAAGTTATAGATTTTTTAGGAGACAGTGGTTTGTTTGCTATTGTAGATGCTGATTGTGGTGTAGTAGGTAAAGCTAATGGACCTGAAGTTTGAGCATTTTGTAGTTGACGTACTGGGGCTCTTAGATTCACCATGTTCCTAGATGCTCTGTTGACTAGTAATCTCTGGCCCACCCCAGAGTTAGCAGGGGCACCATTAAATGGTACTGTTACATTTTGATTCAGACGCATGGCAGATGCAGGGTTAGGGAAGTTTTGATTAATTAAGAATGGTACATGTTCTGTAAAAGGTGAGGTGTCAGTTAACAATGTTGGTGACCAGCTCGTTCCATGCTGATTGTCAGCCATTTGTAATAGCAGAACTTCTTGTTTGGGTACTGGTAATGCAACTCCAAATCTTTTTGATACTAGATGTGTCGATAAATCATTCCCCTTAAACTGTATTGATATAATTGGTAATGACATTGTTTGAGCCTCGACTGTCGCAGGGTATTCAGCGTAGCAGAGCAAACTCTGAAGTTTTAGAAGTAAAGGTTCGTCCCATCTTCCTGACGGATGCATGACACGAGACAAATAGTAATCCGTGGCTTGGCCGCGTAATTGTAAAAACATAGGATCATAACTATCTAAGAAGCGTATAGTACTTAATGAAATAATGTCTTTGTTACCGTAATCAATAAAGTGCACTCCAACTAAGCCGGTAGCGAGATTCGTCACATTAATAATTTTTGCTCTATAATAGGTTCCATCTTTATACTTGGCGGCACAAATTACACCTTCGTGGATAGCTGTCGGTGGCACCACTCCTACGCCCTGTTCTAAATTACTTCGAGCGGTTTCAAACAAGCTTTCAACCATCAGCGAAGACTGTTGATCTAGCTGACCACTTATCTTCAGAAAAAGACCATCACCATCCACATGGGTCACGTAAAGTCTGAAAGATCTTTGAGCTTCTGCAGGTAGAGCCATGGCTTACACTTTTCTTCTTACCGTTTTCTTAATAGGATAAATAAATACTTAAGCACATAACTCTTATAAGAAAATAAAGAACGTTTATAACGTCGGACAATAACACCATAAATCATTAAAAAAAAACACTTTCTTTTCCGTTTACGTTTTTAGCTAACATGGCGCTTCGTTTGATTCGTTTGCATTACTTTTTTAAAGTTGTCTATGAGATACTGAATTAGTGATGTCTGATCACTGATGATTAGTCCGATTAATTGAATAACATCTATATCGTATGTAGAATGTAAATTCTGATATAAATAAAATGTAGAGCTGCTTAAATTATCTATAAGCTACGGCTACACTTGTGCAATTTAACGAACATGACGTTCATAAAGAACATTAAGAGAAACTTAGTTTGGCCGACTGTGAATTGTAATTGTAAATTATTATTATTTTTAAATCGATCGTAGTTGAACTTAAAATGTATAGTTTGTATAATTTAAATTGATAAATTCATTAGATTTAAAATATATTTTATAACCAAATTAACTGAATATTATCCCTATATTTATTAGCTTAGATCAGTTATCGAATAAGCTCTTCAAGCACACAAAGGTGTAGTAGTACACAAAATTTAATTATATATATTTTATATTGACATAATCATTATTTACAATGTGAAATTCCTAAAATAAGAGAGCAGCTCTTTTTTTTGTATTAAAGATCGAGATTTTCTTAAAGTTGTTGCTTCTTGGTGTTAACTGGATAAGCTAGACATTGTAACATTTTATATACAAATATTCTATATATTTATAACTCAAAAACAATATTAATGAACATGATTAAAAAATTAATTCGCATTAGAATTTGTGCAAATTTGATTAGTCAAAAGCATTAAAAGTATTTCTGTATGTCTTTTACGCATTCGTAGCTAAATACCTGAATACATGTCAATAATTTTTTTACCAAGCAGACTTGAATCCCAAACATGTACAAAGGCTATTTTAAGTTGAAGATGATGGGTTGTATGCAAGATCTTGAAACATGCTGCGGGCTCAACAAGTGTAAAATACAAATATATATATATATATATTGAATTTACTGTAAATTCAATAACTATTAAAATAACATGGTATCATAAATTTCAAGATCAATAGAACAAATAAAGTGTCCGTTAGAATGTCTAATACGGCCACAGTTCATACTTAAAAGCGATAGTGTGAAAGCATCATATAAAAAAGATTAATTGAAACCGTTTACGAATTGTTAAGATTTGTTTAAATGACGAGTACACATATGTATAAATGTCTATGCATATAAGAAATATTTTATTCGTTTCATTCCCGTTACAATAATATTTATCATTGCTGTAAAAAATCTAATGACCGCAATCGTAAATACTGTATATTAGTCTGTCTATATAATAATCTGTATTAATCGTACCACAGACTATTGTAACTTTAGCAACAAAACAAGCAATCGTGTAATCATGTAATGACAAATGTCAATTGAGTATTGACATTTCGTTCGTTGGCTTTAATCTATTTATTTTTTAGTAAATACCATTAATTTTTGTAATACGATAACATAATTAGTGACTACTATCCATTTAAAATAGTGGTTATTACGATAAATCGTAAATAAGAATTACTATGGTTAACTTACTCACTATAAGAATTTTTGAATCGTAATATTATTTTATAATAATAATGATGAAATAATCTTATATACAAATAAAAAAATGATTGAGACGTGTTCCAAACGATGTATGCTCTTAGGAACGATTTTTTTGGGGGTGTAAGTTTTAAAACTGTAAAAGGTACTAGGACTTAGAACTACATTATTTTGATGTTAAATAAAATTTTCAGCTTAACCATTGTGGTTCTTATATTAGAATCACAATTGGCTGACACACTTTCCGGCAGCCAAAGAATGAAAAACAAGACATTTCCTACAGAGAACAATTCTACATGCTGGATGCATCAACCATATAAAATAATTAGCGAATGTCACCCCTGCTCAGGTAAGTGAAAACTATACTTGTACATAGCAAGAGATAGTACTATTATTTTGTATTAATGTAAACATTTTCAATTTTAGATTTTGAGATACGTAGTAAGAGCATTGGAGTATGTATACACACAAATTTCAAAGAAATTCTGAAATGTGATAATGGTGAAACAGTAACAAGAAGGTATGAATAAATGTTTTTTATGTGGGTACTAGCTAGTGCTACTTTGACAATTGTAGATACAGAGAAACAATCTTAAAAATATATCTGCTTTGGAAAATATTTTTATGGTATTTGGTAATTTTGTACGATTGTTGAAAAAATTTTATGCTTTAAACTTTTTTTATACCATTCAACTCTATTTTTTCTTATGATCATAGGCACATCATGGTCATTCATAAGTTTGTAATAATTTGGTGGTAAGAACGTCATAGTCTAATAAATTCTCAAATGAAGTAAATTTTATTTACTATTGAAAAAACAAATTATGAGATCATAACCAGTCAAATAAAATGACTACTGTATAGATTCAGTTATCAAAGCATTCAGCATCAATCTATATTTTTAAACTAACCTGACATTTACTTTATCTTAAATCAAATTATTCATCAGTGAATTTTATGTTACAGCTGTGATCGAGTCGCTTATTTAGAAGAAAGGGCATATTGGAAGTTCACTATTTGGTCTTTTGTTATTGGAATGGTGTCATCATTAGCTGTCATGCTTAGAATGAGAGTACTCAACTACAAAGCAAAGCTAAGAGCTCGTCAAGTTCTCAGCAATGGATCAATATGAATATATTGTAACATAACCATATTTATATTATTTATAATGGGAGGTCCAATAGTCTGACATCTACAAATGTAATAATCAACATAACAAGCTTCAACATCAATAATATAGTATAATAATAATATATAATGGTTATAAAATAACTTTGTTTTGCCTTCATAATGGGTTAAAATAACCTTCTTATTTTTTTGATAGTACCTTTTTTCAGTCTCATTTGAAAATATTCCTTAGTTTTTTAAGAATATTAACATGCTGAATATTCTATTGTACCCTACCTCTTAACTTTTAGACCTCCCCTCCCTAAACATAAAATAAATGTAAGCAAATAAATAAAAAGAAAGTATTTTAATACAAAACCGCTACATAAAGCAAATCAGAATGTATAAAATAAAAAATAAAAAAAATTATAAAGAATCTTTAATCATTCAAAGAGTATTTTTAATAATTCTGTAATAACTTTAACATTAACACTGTTTCCCAATAATCTATAACACTGTTTTGTTGTAATAGTTTCAGGAAATTTATAGTTTTTCGAAAATGACATTAGTGCTAGAACTTCCTTGGGTGTGAAAAACCTCAACTTCAATTGTTTTATTGTGTCTACAAAATCATCGCTCTTATCATCAAATGTTTTTGCTACTTTATAACATTCTTCAACTTCTTCTGGTGTAGCATTAGTAAAAACTGAACCAGTGCCTTCAACATAATGAGTATAGGCTTTAGTAAAACAGCAGGATCGTCTAGAATGTTTATAACAGATGTCCAATACTTTAGCCCTCTTTAACAATTTGTCACTAACTAAATATTTTTCTGGAACATTCAATTCTAATATATCTTCTAAAGCTATAGGATGTCCATAATATTTTGGAAGACTTTTGATCTGAATATAAAAAGAAAATTGTTTAATTATTATTTTTTAAAGATTTATCATGTAATGACATATGAGAGAAACTTACAATATCCTCTTTACTTCGAAAAGGCCATACAGAATTGTTTCTTCTAGCTATACAATAATATCTCAATCTGGAATTAGGCACACCAAAACTGGACGGACATAACAGAAACTCTTGATAGTCAAATTTACATTCTTTTAATTTGTTTATAAACATATTTCTTACAGTTGAACATTCAAAACCCTTTACATTTTCCATTAAAATGTATTCAATATTGTCTAAGTGTACAAACATGTTTATTAAATGTAAAAAAGAGTTGGTTCTAGGGTCACTTTCGTCCAAATATTTACCGTTTCTAGTAAAGGGCTGACAAGGGGGAGACATAAGAATCGTATTCACATTAAGCTTATCGATGTAATCTGGTGTTAAGGATTGTATATTTTTATTCAGTAATGGAGTGTCGGGAAAGTTGTATTTGTAAACCTCGTTGGCGACATTGTTTACATCAACAGCCAACATTACTTCACCATTCAACCCCGACTCTAAAATTAGGAACATGAATAATGTTTATGTTGTGATATAATAAAACAAAACATTTAATAATAATATTACCATTCCACGCGCAATGCATGCCACCAATACCACTATAAAGTTCTAAAATTCTGTGTAACGTCATATTAATAAAATATTCTTAATTGATATTACAATGATTTTTAACAAAATATAGTTATAATTAGTTAAAAAGTCAAAGAAATTTGATAACGATTAACAATTACATAGTTTTATTTGTAATAACTAAAATTGTAAAACTTCAAAAACCAAAATTATAATATTTTGACACTTGACAGCTCTGGATACAAGCCTTTTTGAAAGGTAATTTAATTAAATACTGAGCTACCAGTTACATAAATGCTACATTCATGGTTAGCTTTTCTTAATGAGTTTGTGTAATTATTTTTGAAATTAAAATAAATCTAAATTACTCGTAAACACTTTAAAAACCATCAATATGATATAATTAATTTCAAAAGTTTTTTTCCATTACTATGATAAACTATTTGTGCTACATAATTATACAATACTACGTGCCACTGTAAACGTAAAATGCCAATAATTTACTATAATAATATATCGAATTAGTAAGTAAAATGTAATACCAGATTTTTTTACAAATAAAATAAACATTTTTAACTTAAGTAGGTATCAACTGATCTGTGGATATATAATATATACGGTCAATTCGAGTATACCTACATATAATATATTATTAGTAAATAAATATAACATTTATTTTTTCTAACTCTATATTTATCAATCAATAACAGATTTCTTGATTACCATTTATAATATCCTAATTGTCATTGAATAAAAACAACTGGTAAACTTGGTATTAGTAGTTTAATGGCCTTGATTCTGGCAGTTATGGCGGAACCTAAGCTCAGTAAAGACGTGTATAACGTCAAAAGTGATGAAAATGCCGACTCGAAAGAGCATATTTACCTTGAAGAAACATTTTATATTCTTTCTAAGAAGAAGTCTGTGTTCCGTGTAAGACTCACGTCAAAAGGGTTATCATTAATAAAAGAAACTGACGATAGTTCAAAAGAGCAAACCATACTATTGCGGGATATCATCGGCAGTAAATGTATGAGAAGTAAGAGACGTCGTGTTGGAGCCAGATCTTGTATTTGCAGTTCATTTGTGGGCCACCAACAGCTCAAGGTAGTAGATGAAAACAGTGGCGACCTTGATGAAAGCGATATCAGTGCGTATCTTTACATATACGCTTACAATTTAAAGCGCAGTCGCCGTAGTTTCAAACGAGAGAGAACAACAATAACACTCAGGTTCAGATCTTACGATAAATACGAAGACAATAACAGAGAAGCACAAAAGTGGCGAACAACAATAAAATGTTTATTAGTAGATCAGCCGATTACATACACGTTACCTTACAACGATAAGAAATTATTAATACTGTTGAATCCAAAGTCTGGCCCCGGGAAAGCAAGAGAACTTTTTCAGACAAAAGCCGCTCCAATTTTGCAAGAGTCAGATACACCTTACGATCTCCATGTTACCAAGTATGCCCAATATGCTCGTGAGTTTGTGCGTACGAGAAATGTTTACGCCTGGCGCGGAATAGTGGCAGTGGGAGGTGACGGGGTTTTGTTTGAAATATTGAATGGAATGTTTGAGCGACTTGATTGGCAACAGGCTTTTGCTGAAGTTCCATTAGCTATTCTGCCATGTGGTTCTGGCAATGGCTTGGCGAGAACCATTTGTCATCACTACAAGTAAGTAAAATTTTAATATTATTTTTGATTTGCTCATTAACCTTGCCCACTACTAATCCAGCTTTATCAGATGTCTTAAGAGTTTTTCCTAATTATCATAAAGATCAAGATCTTTATTAGCTAATAAATAGATTGTAAATGCTTATGATAATAAAATGTGAAAAAGTAATCCAGTGCCATTCAAATGATTACAAATAGATTAGTTCTTAATTGCATCAGAATCTTAAAGGAAAATATTTGCCTATCTGTTGTACTTGCGTTATTTAAAAAATCATTTTAGAACAAATATGATAGATAAGCTTTGTATTAAAATATATTTTTTATTTTAATAATATCTTCAATTGATAAAATACTTATTAAAAAAATATATTTGCCACTTTTCATACATATGCTATACAAAAAGTGGCAAATGTTTTTGTATTATTTAAAACGGCCAACAAACAGTTAAAATGTTTCAATTATTAATGAATTAAGTCTTAAACCTTGTGTTTCAAATTATAACATTGAATGTTGAGTAAACCAAAGCTATGCTTAACCAAAAATGCCCTTTGGTTTAATGCTTGTCCCCTTGTTATCCTTTTTATTTATTCTTGCTTTGGTTTGGAAACACTATGTTTTAATTGTTTTTTATTTAAAATTAACAAAAAGATAATCATAAGATTACTCTCTCACCCCTGCAATGAGGTAGTGTTATTTCAGTAAATATTTTTATGAAATGTTTGCTGTAAATAACTTTTATAAACTTATTATAATTAACTTGTTTAGGAATTTGCAATGAATTTTAAAGTTATGGAACGATTAAAATTGTGAAACAACTATTTTTTTTTAACCCTTATTTTAATTTCTTATATATATTACTACTAGCTTAGATAAAAACTTGATCGTTCCAACTACATATTGTTCGGAAAATCATTTAAACTGTTAATTGAAAGGTATCAAGGTTAAAATATATATATATAAAGAATATTGTTCTAGTTGTGTGCTATATATATTGTTAAAGATCTTTTTTTATTCTTAATGTTTAGTTATATTCAATAATATATTGCTGGCTTATTATAATAACATATTAGCTCCAAAGGTAGGATTAGTAATGTAAGGAATGGTTAATATTATCAGGTGACCCATTTGACGATCCCCACTGTTTATTATTACATGTTTAGTCATTATTCTATTGAAAATAACACAGTTTTATGCTTATGTATCATCCATGAATGAATGCAAATTATACAGGTAAGCGACAATCACATTGAATTTTCTTATCTTTTATTTTATCGTGTTTCAATTTCAATAATGATATTAACTTAACCTCTTTGCTAATATCTAGATAGATTAAATGAAAAAAAAAAAACATTTAAATCTTAATTTTGAAACTTGTAAAGGTGACACTATAAATTGGGTTAATAGTAATACCCACATATTTACATTATAATTAAAAAAGATAATTTGCTCGGAAGATCCGTGATGTTTATCTACTTTATAAATTTAAAAATGACTGGTCTCGCTAATATATAATGCATCCGATAAACAGAAGGTTCTCAAAGGATGACAGTTCGTATGTAAATTCGTAATTTTTTATGTTAGAGATATGAAAGTGCGTGTTCAGGCTTATTAATGAGTTATAGATATTTTATTAGTTTTATTTTCAAAATTCATCATGAACAGTATAAAAATACTGAAAAACACCGTTGCGTTTCCGAAGATAGGGTTATACGACTAGTAAATATTTAAAATGTTTAAGTAAGCTTTTTTGTATTGTTTTAAGCTTTTACTATGCAACTGAAATTGTTAAAAATAGTACTTTTTTATTTTTTTATTTGGCAACACCAAACGGAATAAAATTGTGATACTTTTTTTATAAATCATTTTCAATTATAAAGCGGTATAGTACGACACAACTTAGATGTCTCATCGGCAAAAGTCGTAAATCTGATCACATCCGAATTGAGTACGGTATCCCAAATTATCAATATTTTGTTTCTGATGCGAATATGATCTTTGCACAAACGTAATAACTTGTAATAATCATGTGACCTAATATATTCGTCAATTTAACGCGTCGATTTACATGCACTTGCTTTCTCTGATGCGTGAATCTATAGCGACGAATAGCGTCGAATGGCGCGATAGGGAGCTATTTCTATTGGTTGTGTAAATCGGCAGTAATCGGTTTTATTTTCATTCCATTGCATTTTCCGATGCTACATCTAATTTGTGTCGTACTATACTTAGTAATTCGAGACGAAGTAAACAGTAGCTGTTGTGGTCTATCGAATCGGATTATACATATCCTTCAATATTTTATAGGCTTTTGATTCTTATTCAATTGCTTTTTCAAAATATAAAATATGAAATGTCTTAAAAATATCGTGCTAACGCTGGAAACGAAACCTTTTTTAAATTAATACAAAACTGTTTGTGAAAAATGTATAGATAGATGTAAATAATACTAATAGCAGCTCTAAACATTTTTGTAATTAAAATGACCCAAACTAATATTGTAAATGCGAAAGTAACGCTAAATCGTAATTAAACGAATAATCGAAATGGATCTGGGAAAGGATAGCAGTATGATATGTAAGGGAATCACGGTATCTGAAGGAAAAATAAATTATGCATGTGGATTCGCAAAGTTTTCAAAAGTTGATTGTAAGATACATAATTTAACGCCGTGTTTAAATAATTTGAACTGGTTTGATAAGTAGGCGAATGTAGGTCGAGTATCATGCTCCTGTACTTAAATAAATAAGTATTGCTCAAATGCAAAACGAATTTTGACTCGGCACAGTTCAGTTATAGCAACGGTTATGATTATGTATTTGTACGTAACATGGCTTAGCTGTAAACAAAAATAATTTACGTGTAATATAGGTATAGCCTATTCCACTCGAAAAAGGAATGAAGATAAATAAACCTTTGATTTAGTATTCCATGCGCGATTTCCTTAAAAATACATATATAAAGTTAATTGTAATCGATTTACCAATTAGATTAACTCTTAATTAGTTTGGAAAAAAAATAATTCAACAATTCTTTTGTCGGTTCCTTTCGGTAAAATCTACTTTCCGAACCGATGGTAGATTTACATTTAATCCAATGCTGTAACATGATGATTAAAAAAGCTTATACATATATATTTTTAATTTCATTTGATTATTAAGTAACCATCATTCGATAGATAAAAAAATAAAGATCATTTGCACACTATGTGAATATTTTTTTATTTTATTTTATTTTATTTAAGATTCACCAGTGGTAAATACATCAACACGTACAAAGGTATACAATTTTAATACAACTTAAAACTAAATGCATTACCTATTAAGGTGAATACCACTTGCAAAGATACAGTTGGAGATGACGAACTTACAAATAATTAATTGTTAGTAAATCAAAGTTAATTAAAAATGACAAGAATTAACAATAATAGTAAAATAATAACATACAAACAAAAAAAAAAATAATAAATTAGTTAGCCGACAATTTTGACAATATTTTTTTGTGAAACTTGTTTGATGAGTCTCCAAAAGGGTCTAAAACAGCGCTGTGCTCATTTAAAATTTTACATAAGCGAGATACAGGTGAATTGCTTCCTAAAACAGTTTTGCGGAAAGGTCTTACTAATGGTGTTATTGGTTTACGTGGATATCTAATGGGAACATTCAATTTTTGATATAAAAAACGAGTTATCGTAGTTGTTGTTAAATGTTTTATATAGAAATTTTAAATCCAACAAATCCCTCCGATCACTTAGTGAAAGAATTTTGAAAAATTCCAATCTTTTTTTGTAAGAAGGAAGCATTTTCCCTTTACCTAACGAGAAAGCAAGATGATAAAGAAAACGTTTCTGTATCCTCTCAAGTCTTAGGCAGTGTGTTGCATAATGTGGCCTCCAAACAACGCTTCCGTATTCCAGTATACTCCTGACTAAGCTGTTAAATAAAATAATTTTTGTTTTAGGATTTCGAAATAATCTTCCATTTCTTATTACAAAACCCAACATTTTCGAGGCACGGCTAATTACACCATCAATATGAGGTATGAAAGTTAGTTTTTTGTCGAAGATTACTCCCAGGTCTGTAATTCTGTCCACAGATTTAATAGGGGCACCAGCTATGTAATAATTTGTTTGAGATTCTTTTAAACTCCTGGTGAATGATATCCATGAACATTTTACTGAATTCAGTCTCATGCCGTTATCATTACACCAATGGTATAATCTTGTCAGATCATCTTGTAAAAGAATAGTGTCATTTGGTTCTTCAATCATTTTAAGAAGTTTGACATCGTCAGCATACAGAAATGGTGTAGAATATTTAAAACAATTAGGCAGATCGTTTATGAATATGTTGAAGAGCAGTGGACCCAGGTGTGACCCTTGTGGGACTCCAGATTTTACATCGCATTCAACCGATTCATAACCGCTGGCAACAACATAAAAATGTCTTTCTGTGAGATATGATGCTAGAAATCTCAATAAAGATCCGACAATACCATAATTGGACAACTTCAAGACTAGTACTGAACACGGAACCAAGTCAAATGCTTTACTTAAGTCTGTGTAGATAACATCCACTCTCTTGTTCCTATCAACAGATTCAAATAAGATTTCGGAGTAATTTACTAGATTTGTGCATGTAGATCTACCGGCTATGAAGCCATGCTGGTGGGTACTAAGAAAACATTTAACATGACTGTAAATATATGGATATATTAGAGACTCCAACACCTTACCAAAGATAGAGAGGATTGAAATAGGCCTATAGTTTTTTACATAATTTTTTTCTCCACTTTTGAAAATAGGGACTACTTTCGCAGTTTTCCACTTAGAAGGAAATATTCCGGTGACTAATGCTTTGTTAAAAATAATTGTTAGTGGTACAGCAAGACTTTGGGCACAGTTTATAATAAAATTTGGCGGAATATTGTCAGATCCAGCACCCTTATTCATATCTAAATTCTTTAATTTATTAATGACTTCAGATTCATCAAGCTGGATCAAAGGTAGGCTATTATTGCAACTGATTGTAGCATCCATGGTTCGAAATATTTTGTCAATATCGTACTTGCTCTCGTTTTCTTCATACAGCGAAGAGAACTGTGACGCAAATAGGTTACAAATTGCTAAGCCATCAGACGCTACACTTTCATCATTTTTCATTGATTTTGGATAGGTGTTAACATTTTTATCGCGTTTACTTTTCATGTATGACCAGAAATAATTACTGTTGGATGTAATCTTTTCTTCTGCAAAGTTAAGATAAGAATTATAACATTCAATAGATAGTCTATCGCATCGTTTTTCTAAGAGCGTTAGTGACAAACCATCCATAGCATTTTTGTATTTTTTAAATTTCAATCTTAGTTTTTCCTTTTCTCTTATTCTCTTTATTAGTGTTTTGTTGAACCAAGGTGGATATTTTAATGATTTTGTTCTTTTGAATTTCGGCGTGTAAAGTTCTATAGCATGATATATCTTCGTATATAGGTAATCAACCATTGTGTTAATATCATGAAGCTCTGCAAATTTTTCACTCCATTCTATACTTTTAAGAAGTTCGTTTATAGCTACAAAATTGGCCTTAGCGAAATTATATTTTTTGATATCTTGATTAATCCTCAAGTTTTCCTGCAAATTGTGTGTTACTACAATATCAATATTAAGGGGTGGGTGTAGTGGATCAATGCGAGTTAATTCTTTAGGAGCATTATCTACTGTAACCGTTAACGATTCACCATTAAAAAACACTAGATCGAGTACTTTATTTTTTACATTCTTAATGCGATTCATTTGACGAAGACAATTAGAATGGGAAAAGTCTATTAAAGATTGAGCTAAAGTAGTTGTATGGTAACTATCATGGGGACCGTCAGCCAAGTTCCAATCAATGCAACTTAAGTTAAAATCGCCAATTATTAGTGTGCTATATTTCGTTTGTTCAGAAACACGATTATAATTGTCCATAAATGTTTCCAAGACCTTTTTATTAACTGGTGGAGGAATGTAGGTTGCGCAAATAGCGATTTTTATAGATGGTTTTATTTCTAGAACGATCCACAAATCCTCACAAGAACTATCCCAGTGAACCATTCTTCGAGAAATAAGTCTAGTGGACACGGCAACCAGCACTCCTCCCCCATGTTTTTTTTTAGAGTTATACATGTCTCTATCCCTTCTATAAACAATATAATTGGAGCCAAACATTTCACAATTAAGAATGCTGTCACATAACCAGGTTTCTGTGAGTATTATTAAATCATAGGTACAACAACAAATATTTCTATATAGATCATTAGTTTTTGTTCGTAATCCTTGAACATTTTGATAATAAATATTTAATCGATTGAATTTTACACAACTGAGATCAAGTTAACATGCAAAAAGTAGTATGACTAATTTAACTTATCAAGACAGTCCATGTTATATATAATTTTGTAATCAGAATTATCGGTTTTTCTCACAAATATACGCCCATTTCGTACCCATACGTGTCTGTACTTCAACTCCTTTGCCTTGCGCCTCGTAGCTGCATGTAGTAATTTATTGGCTGCAGATAAATGTTCGCATACATATACTGGCACAGTATTTCCTCCAATACCTAGATGGGAACTATTTAATTTTTCTGTTGGATATTTCTTATTAAATTTTATAACTGCTGCCAATAGTTGATCACGAACAGATGGCGAATTTAGTTGTAAGATAATAGATCGCGGTCGCGTTGAATTACGATTCATTTTTGCAGTTCGCGTACAATTTTGTATATTGCAATCTTCAATATTAAAGCCAACAGTATTGGACAATTGTTTTACGATACTTATTAAGTTCTCATTTTTTGACTCGGGCACACACTGAATTTCAATGTTATTTGCTCGCGCTCTTTGTTCCATTTGATTAACTTTGTAAGAAAGATCTAAGACAGCGGACTGTAGTGACTGGTTCTCATGTTGCAGTTTTAGGGTTATTTCGGAGTATGAGTCTACTTGTTTCTTCATATCATCATATTGATTACTCATAAATGATACTGATTGTTGTAGATCTTCAATCTTAGTTTCTAAGTTTTTTAAATGACTACTGATGGAGGAGGTGATGGTTTTTTTAATGTTATCAGTTAGAGAAGATATTTCTTTTTCTAATACTTCACTAATA
Organism: Vanessa cardui; assembly: GCF_905220365.1. NCBI lineage: Eukaryota > Metazoa > Arthropoda > Insecta > Lepidoptera > Nymphalidae > Vanessa > Vanessa cardui. Next base: position 10,188,311 of record NC_061138.1, on the reverse strand, counting down.
ATAATGCGAACTTGCTCTTGAGTGATTAATGGTGTTTCGTTTGGTGACGTTGGAGAGCTAAGTGCCTGTCTTTTGTGTGATCTTTTTGTGACATTGGTTTCATTTATAGGGGCATTACTGCGATAATTACTTGACCGTACTGGTGTCTCATCACTTCTAACGCCTTTTGGTTTTGTTCCACAACATTTCGGACAATTCCAATTATGACAAGTTCTTGAATTAACTTCAATACCCAAACAACCACAATGATATGAGACGTTACATTTTGAGCATTGAACGTATTCATCATCGCCTATACGTGCATTGCAACATCCCCAAGATGACACTGTTTCTGTCATATTTCAATGAGGAATACTAATTAGTGATATGGCAGATATTTTAAAATAAAGAAAAAGTTACGGCCGGACTGGGGATCGAACTCTAAATCTTGGGAGCGATCAACAAGTTTCGCACCGCTGGACCAGCCGATTGCTAGTGGAATAGGTGAATTTCTGCTTCAGTTGCTTGTACTCGTAAAGTATGATTGATATTATATTTGTAAAAGCGGGTGGTGTTGAAAAATGAATCCAATAGACTCACACTCTTAACTTTGTTTTCACTAGTTGTTGAATAATAAGTATTAAAGTTTTGATCACTTTTAGGTCCTTCTACACAATTTCATACTAAGTTTTTTCACTGAACATATAACTCACTAACTATTTTGCCAAATTATATACTTTAGTTTTATATAATAGCACTTTTATTATTTATTTAGAATTAAATGAACGGATCGTAAAGTAACACGTCTATCTCCGATGCGTACCGATGACAGGAATAGATCGTAATTAAAAATAAGTCAAATAGATAATAAAATAGAGAAACACATTGAGCCTACTCTAAATTCTAAGTGGGATGAATTATTTGGCTAAAAAATATTACCGTGTTTTGTTTAAAAAAAATAATACATAAATTTCTATGACTTCAGATGAAGGTTGTAGTTTTTTATTTTTTGCTTTTTAAGCTTAAGTATTTATCGGTATTTGGTATATACATATTTTTTCAGTTTCCATTGTTTCTCGTGAGCTAACTTAAACGATCTGTCTCGCCTATTACTCTTATCAGAAAATTCATAAACATTCTTTATGTTCGCTAGTTTAAATTGTATAAAGTTAAGCAAATAAGTATAAAGGTAATATATACAAAGACAATAATAGGCAATTCTGAAAACAAATAATTATGTCTTTTGTATGTGTAAAATTAACTGTTACGTGCTTGATATTTTTTGTCATTTTATTGTCATCCAAATTCAAACAATAATTAATGTGGCTTAAATCTACTAAGTCAAAGTATTTAAAAAACTTAAAAAATGTAATAGGCTAACTATTAGAGAAGACAGGAACACCATATGTTGCGACTTGCTAAAAATATATTATATCTTTCCATCACGTGCAAAACATTGTACATACATGTATTGTTGTCATGACTGTGCATATTCTTCAATTTTTATTCGTCCCTGTTTTTCCTCATTGTTCCTTATATTACTATCATTATTTTAATAAGGCTATTTATATTTAGTCCATTTCTCATGAATTATAGAATTATAAATGTATTTAGTATATTTGTAAGTGATATAAATTTTTAGTTGTTGTTTTTTGATAACGATGATACCTAAAATTTTATCAGTAGATAATCCGTGTCTACAAATGGTTTTAATTATTTCGACATTTCATAATGTAGCTTATGACTTTTATGATTTACGATTTGTTTCTGAACTCTTTACGATTTGTTTCTAAATTATTTAAACGCAGGCAGCGTTTAAATAATTCTCTGATAACAGAAAGTCAGTACTCAGAATTGAAATTAAATTCTAATTATGTTATTTAAAGTGAAAATATTATCCTGAGAGGTCAATAAGTTTATTTTAATCATGGGTTTTTAATAACACAATATTTTCATTGTGTTGTACTTTCATGTATCCTGAAAGCTCGATCGAAGATCTAAGACAAGGCAACACTATACAATTAGTATTATGTTGGTAACGTACATTTAATTAGTAACGTTTTAATATTTTTTTTTTCCTATCAAATTGGATACCTGTGCAAATGTTACTCAGTGCAATGACTGATACAGAAATGTTGTTTTACTTTATGCGATCAACAGATACTCGTGGACAATAATAACAAGAAAATATTGTAGATTGAGAGCCAGTGGTCGGCAGACTTACGTTATAGTAGCAAGCTCCATATTACTGCCACTGTTCACTGCTTCACCTGCTGTTGGTGAAATGGAGGTTCACTATTCCCATCGAGGGTTTGAGCCTTCCTCGCCATTCCTTTGAGCGTGCCATGAAGTCGAAAAGCATAAAAATCGACTTTCAAACGTGATCGCAGCAAGTCTGCCCTTTTGATATCGTAAAATATATAAAAAAAATATTTATAAAACTTCAATGGCAGACACTCCGGTTCCTTCTATATCTTCTTTCTATATTTATAAAGTAAGAAGTCCTGTCTGACTGATTCATTATCGCCGAGCGTAAAGTATTAAAGTTAGGGACTTGAATTTTGCCAAGTATTTGGTTAGTAAATAAAATTTCATGTCTCTTACTTAAAAAAATCTGTAATAATGAAAAAAATGGTCTGCCGATCACTGGCTCATGGAATATTGTTTCTGATAATAGTTGACAATTATAATGTCCTTATAATAGACAAAGAGTTGACACGAATGTTGACAAGAGACGGAGTTACCGTAGCAAACAAATAAAACGTCTCAAAATCTGTTATATAACGATAACACGGTCAAATTCGTAATAAGCGAAATCGTGTTTTGGAGATTTACTTTTAAGCACGCAAACAAGTGTCTTATAAAAACGTGTTTTGTTCGTGTACGTACAATTGTACATAATTTGTATTTAAAATTACGTCTGTCTTTTATAAATAAAGAAAACTAAAAGAATATTCGTCACAAATTGTTGTCTTAGAACATGTCGCTAACAATAATTATTAGTAATAAGTGATGATTCATTCATATGCAAAACAAAGGAGGATGTTAAAATTTAAGCTTTGTTTCTTTTTTATATTCACACGTAATTTAAGTGGATTTAATCATTGTAATAATACAGTTTATCTAAAAGAATCGTAATAATTACCTCACTTCATATAAAAAACCATTATTTTGTTATTCCTTTTATTAAAAAAAAAACGATGAATTTTTTTTATTGATATTATATATATGTATATCAAATTTGACAGCGTTTTAGATAGGTCTCATGTTGTTGGTATAAAAAGGCTTGATGCATAACTTATATTAGGTATATTATAAAGTTCGGTTCTTTGGTTTAGCCGTGAAAAATTAACAGACAGACATTTATTTTTGCATTTATATTATAAATACCGTAGACATGCTTCTGTGGAACAAATTTTATAACAATACATACTGTTTTGCATGATATTTGTTTAAACTTAACATTTTATTACCACAATTGATTTAGAAATAACTTTTTTTTCACACCAGGCCATTTTTGATGATTGTAAGTTCAATTTCCGCCTTGAAAGACACTCGTATGGCTATTGGTTTGCCCTTGGCCTAAGTGTTGTTGGAGATCTTCTCACCGTAACGTCTTTAGAAGATAAGTGAAGTGTTTATCTCGCCGTTATAATAAACATTTCATAGATAATAATTCAATTGAAATAATAAATTGCTTTCAATCTCTGATTCATCTACAAGAGTTGAGAAAATCTGATTTTAATAGCTCTGCAGCAGAATTATAGTTTGTTGTACGTTATAATGATGTATTGACGCGCAATGTTACTGCAAAATATTTTTGTCTAATTATTTAAAACAAATTTGTCAAGAAAGAAAAATATTTCTCAAGTATTAAAAAATTTTGTTAATTAAGTATGTATAATATCGAATTACCTGCAAAGTTCAAGGGTACCTATTTATTTTAAACCATTTAGGTTTTTTCTAGCTTTTAAATGTCTAAAAAAAGTCATCGGTGGTATCATAAAAAAATCGGTAGAAATTTCTAACGTAATCTTCTAAACTTGCTTGTTTTATATATTTTGTTATTTTTATTCACGATTACTATTATACCTAACAAATTATCGTATCGTAATCTTCATTATCAATTCTTATATCGTTCGCGTATCGTTCTTATATTATAGTATTTGTTAATCGTATTCAAATATATTGTAACTTACATTATTCATCGTATTTTCATCGCGACGCGCTCTCTTGTCCTTAAATCGTATATTGTATTTTCTTTTCTTGTGATAAAGGAATTAAAGGATGAATAATAAAGCAGAGAATACGAAGAGGCGGAACATTCCTTAAATTTAAAATGTAGTATTTTCCTTTAAGGCGCTTTTTCATTACGTTACGCCCTAATTTCAACTCCCAATGCCATATAGAAACTGTGCCCGTCAGTCAAGTTATTATAATTATTGGAGAGACATTGAGGCAGTACAGTAGAACGTGGATTAATCGAATTATCCGAATCGGTCCTAAGCGTAATATAAAAAAACAACCAAGTAATTTTCATATTTGTATTTTTGTTAATGCCTTGTGGGGCTCTAACTTACTGTGATCCAGATGTTCAAGTAAGAATTATTGTAGAACTGTGTTATTTGTATATTTATTATTTAGTGTATGCCCCATTATCCGAATCGACCCGGGTCCCAATTAATTCGTATAATCGGCGTTTTACTGTACAATAACTTGTTTGATCGTACATTAACCGCTAATTTCTGGATTTATCATTCGATTTCGAAAATCTTATTGCGTTGTTTGTGTACCCATTTATTAGGAAAGGCTTTTAACCCTTAATCTTATTTCATGCAAAGGCGTTTAATACAATCAAACAGTACACTAACACAATACAATCAGATAATACCATATAAAAGCAGAAATTTCATGTACCTAGCCTGTAGATATATCACTCCTGGGTTTAAGGCTTTTATCCTAGTTTGAGGTAAAGGTTCAAGCTTTTTAGAAATCGATTTTTTTTATTATAAAGATGATCCAATGCGGGGTATTGGATAATTGTGGCAATTTTTCATCCGTCTCATGTCTGATGCGTTTTCTCAAGTTGTTTTCTTGTGACGAGTACAAGTGAACACGATTTAAATTTGTGCTCCGTATATGTATTTGCACATGTTGTACATTATACATGTGTTTATATTGGAAAAGTATTACCGACAACTCATTCTTCTGTATTTTACTTCCACTAATTTTAGTATTTAACGCGGACAATAACATATTGTGTTGTAATGTTCCAGTAGTTTTCCGAAGCTTGGATGACTTGAATGCCTTTTATATTGATATTTCTTTTTTGTTAAGACTCATATTTAATAGCGGATACAAGTTATGTATTTTATTTAAAACCGCAAATGTTGTATTCATGTACAATTAACTCGTTATAAAATGAATACAGATTTAGGACGCGGTAAGAGAGCTTTGTGTTAAGAGACATGTAAATATCATTTCAAAGCATCTAAGTAGTGGAAATGAGGTAACGCCGTGAAAAATCGTTCGTGGCCAAGGTTAGGTCAGAGAATATGTTTAAACAGACAAACATTTGATATTGTAATTTGTTTTTATTAAATAAATTTATTCTACCTGGTTTGCGCTTGTATTTTGTTTCGTTCTTAACTATATTGTAGTTATGTCACAATTTCATAATCCGGTAGAAGTACGGGTCGGTATTTCATACTTCTCATTTTACCTCGTGCTCAATGGCTGCTTATAAATACTTTCACTTTTTTTCCGCTTTAGTTTCGGTTACGATCTTATCCATCTAAAGCTTTATACAATTTATCTTATTGTCATTGATGAAAATTTTATACAAATTAAGTAATAAGGGTATGTTTTTGTAAATGTGCGATAAAATATGTCCATTGTACAGCGTGCAGCTAACTGTTGGTATTAATAAGAACGTGTTCCTGTTTATATTTCGGCAACGGCTATCCAAAATGATAATCTTCGCATTGGAGATGTTGTAGGTCTGTTTTTTCCGCACCAGAGAATAACATTGCCTACTTCCAATTTCTGATATTAATCACATATGTCCTAAAAGTTGGTTTTGATAGATTTTTTCTATGCATTTTCTAGGATGCCAGCTATCAGATCGTTAACGAAACTTGGTTTAAAGATAGTGAAATGGATGTGCAAATGATAACGAGAGAACGAACGAAAACCACTTACTAAAGCAAGTTATCTATTTTTAAACACTTATTAAAATCTAAGTAAAACATCCTTGAAAAAATGAAAAAATATTAGTCTAATATGTATTTACGACTTAAATATTCTAGTAGGTATTTTGCTTCCTAGAAATTCTTCTTCATTTCATAAATTAAAAAAATGCTTCAATATTTGAGGGACAGTTCACTTAACACGAGTCACGTGTTCCAGATAGTATTACTAAATAAATGAGATAATCAATTTTTCAGAAATATTTAACTATTTGCACATAACTGCAATATTGGTTCAAAAGAGTTTCTTATAATTACTATTAATCGACTATCGTACACAATTTAAAGTAAAGAAGAACCTTTAGTTTTATTGCTGGGCTGATGTTATATCAATTGTACTTTAATACCTATGTGCATATACGGCACAGTTTTAGAGCATATTGCTAATAAATAGTCATAAAATATTATAAAAATTACTCATTTTCGTAGTAATCCTTCACTAAGTCTCATTGATTACTAACATTGATCCAGTGATATAAATCATCATCTTTAAAAAAGTAGAGCGAGGTTAGAATCGTATTTTACAAAATCGTCTGTTGTTTCAACGACGTAAATTTCATTTAAATAGTAATTTATTCGTTGCCTTATCTGACACGTCTCTGGTTTTTCCTTTTGTAGACCGGTCAAAGGGTTCTGTTGATATAAGGGAAATTAGTTTGATTTTGTATTTTATTGTATTGTATTTTTATAAAACAAAGTCGCTTACTGCTATCTGTCCCTGTGTAAGCTTATATATTTTAAATTACACAACGCGCGATGCGGTTGTTTTAATAGATGGAAAGATTCGAGAGGAAGGTTTTTGTATATGGAGATGGACAATATAGTAAAAAAAAAACACAGATAATTTTAGAAGTTTTTAATTTTATGTTGTAAATTTTTTTAAACACATTTTTTGCGCTTACATTGCACACGCTGGTTGAACACTACGAAAATCAAAATAAAAAACTATAATATTATACACCTAAAGAAGGTCTTCCAAAAATTCCATAATGGAATATATCTATGTATTGTCATATGATAAACTGTGCGAAGTCGGGGCCGTCGCTATTGTATCATAATTAAAACCTGATTGTTTTGTTTCAGCGAACCTTATATCCCTCAAAATTTGACGGGTTTGACGATGGCGCTTGCACGAGGTAAAACAGCGCATATGGACGTCGTCAGAGTGGAGACTAAATCAAAAGTATGTATTAATGTTTCATAATTGAACACCTAGCTTAATTAAAACCTCATTTTCTTACGAAAACACAGTTGAAGAGATATCGTTACTTTTGTGTCACTCTTATCTTAGTTATTTGTTTAATTGTTCAAGATAAAATCGACATGAAACTTTAATAGAAATACCTATAAGTATAAAAAACATTCAATATTGATTGCTTTGATTGGTTGACTTAAAATAAAAAATGTTTACTATTTTTATTTTTTTCTTATTTGTATTTGGCTACACATCATTCAACTCAGCTTATTCAGTTTCTTGCTTCTAAAATTCATATTCGGAACCGGTTTTAACTTCACACTTATTCAGAATTATTCCATTACATTACTATTACATTTGTAAATATCAATTTAAAATCTCTTAGAGTCTTTCTTAAGAAGTATTTTAATATTTTGAAAATATTGTATTAGATTTTTTGTTTGAACAGATGACGAGTATTCGTTACAATGTCTATTATTTTGCTTCATAATATTCCTCTTTTCTCATTTATCTCGTAGTTTTTGGTAGGACATTAGCCTGAGGTATCAAGTTCGAACCTATGACTAAACGGCCTGTGTCCCGTTGAGCTATTGAGACTTCAAGATTATTTAGCGGTTTTAATACGAGATTTATTTAGTATATTCATTCTTGAAGCATATTATCTATTTCACGAAGGTCACCTAATTGTGATTACGCTATTGCGTTAATTTGTTATCGTTTTATTAATTAGTTAATCAGCTTATGCATTAGAACTACTCACCTCAAGATTTTTTGTGTGATATTATAAATTATACGCAGCTCTACTACTAGATAATATACAATTTATCTCTTTTCACCTTCAAGTGTAATGTTACACTATACAATTGAGTGCGTCCGTCATAACAAACAAGGAACGGCGTAGTGCGGATACAATTATACCCATATACTTCGTTCTATTACATCCGTATCTGCGATTATCTCCCTAACGCGTATTTGTTAGCTTAATATTTTTTACAATACAAATACATTATCGTATATTCTATTCAACGCTTGTAATGTCCGAAACGACAACTCATGCTACTCCTTTTAATTAAAAATATATATCTCATGAAATTTGACGTATAAATAATTATTTTCATTTGCAGATAATGTTTTCCTTCTTATCAGTCGGCTGGGGATTATTATCGGACATCGATATTGAGAGTGAAAGATTAAGAGCAATCGGAGGGCAAAGGTTCACAGTTTGGGCATTAGCGAGGCTGGTGGGATTGAGGAAGTACAAAGGTGTTGTGAGTTACGCTAAAATAAAGGATGTGAGCAATTTGCCTAAGCCGAAGCACCCGCTCACGATAAGCCATAGCGTAAGTCAGGACGGCGCGCTCGATTCGCCGGAAGCTGACGCATTTTTCGATTGCGACGAAAATTCCGAAGTATTCACGAGCGCCGTCAACGGCAAACGACACCAACGTGTCGATTCCTGGTATTCCGTGAACTCTAGGCGAAGTGCATTTTACAGCACCAGGGGTTCGGAGTATCACAGCGTAACGAGCAGTGGTTCTGAAATGCGGTCGCCGGTTCACGCGTGCATGCACGGCCCCGCTTCCCACTTGCCCTCCCTCATGTCCCAATTGCCGTCTCATTGGGTGCACGAGGAAGGCGAATTCGTTATGGTTTACGTTTCCTATCAGTCGTATATCGGCGAGGATTTACTGTTTGCTCCACGATCCAACCTGTCAGACGGTATCATGTGGATGCTTATCATAAAAGCTGGTATATCGAGATCTCAAATTTTATCACTATTATTAGGTATGAGCCAGGGAAATCATTCCGAAATTAACACGGAACATATTAAAATGATTCCAGTCAGTGCATTTAGGATAGTACCGGAGGGTCCAAATGGCCATCTCACGGTGGATGGCGAGCTTGTCGAGTACGGTCCCATTCAGGCCGAGATATTTCCTAACATAGTTAATCTCTTGGTACCGGATACAAAATAACGTTTAGATGATTTCACATGTGATGTGTTGGCCTCTAATTTGACTGATTTAGTTCGATGAAACTTACCGAGCCGATGTTTGTGCAATAAATGGTGTTAAATATTTTAAATAGAAAATATTCTTATATCTAAAGATGGTTGTGCCAGAAAACACGTTTATATAATTTAATACCAAAGTAAGATATTTAAGTACAATCGACTATGCCATTCCAATATCATTGTGATTTATATTATCAATACAATATTTTAAACATGATGATGACTGTAATGTATCCGTTTAATAGCGAAAATTGTGATAATATTTTAAGTAAATCGGTTCTGTCGATAATTATTGTGACTAGTCAAAACTATCGAAATTTAAAATAGTGCCAAATATACCGCACTTTAAATAATTTATTGGAAGGAATTGATCAGTAATAACTGCTAATAACTTGTCAATACTTCTAAACACGTTGCTCAATGTAGGGCACTTGTACACAAATACAGAACTACCATAATATCTACTTAGCTGAATGCAATGCACTATATATTTTTTTTATAGCTCAAAGCAATTTGTTAATCAATTAAAATTGTTATTTTAAATATTCATATCAATTTTGTTTCCCGTTTTAAACGGAATTCCTAAGACTCAATATTGTACTCAAAGCAATGATTTTAAGGTTGTTTTTGCACATTAGAGCACAAAATCGGGCTATTATTTTCACATTGCTCTAATAACTTGCCGTATCCAGTGGGTTTCACTTGTAGCATAATTATTATTTTATTCTATTAGAATACACTTGTTAATAAATAGTTAATTAGTATAATATGATTACTAATTATTAGGTATCTAAGATCTTTCAGTATATTTACAACAAAAAAAGAAATGTTACAATTATGTAAAAATTTACATCACAAAAAAACTTTATTCAAATCATCATGTAGCTTTTTGTTATAAAGTTAATAAATTGGTAGCTCAGCATTATTTGTCTAATCAATCCTTTAAAATTAATTTCTGAACATATCTTATTTACTTCAGAATGAACAGTGGTTTATGACTAAACTTTATAATAAATAATAAAATTAATGATAGAATAAGTACCCTCTGTTCACTATACTTAATATATTTAGCAGTATTAGCTTACATAATATAAAGTTTCTGTGATAACATTAGTTTCTATCACATGGTCTATTAGTTTCACATTAACCCTGCAGTCTGTGCCTAATCTTATTCTTCATAATTTTTGAAAACTATTTAAAAGTTTTATACTAATAAATATATGCTTTGTATGAAATACTTCTCTTTTTAAATTATATTCACTCAGTTTTTATTTTTACTTTAAATACATTAAATTTAAGTTTTGTTACGAGACTAAGAAGTTGCCATCTTTTCCTGCTTAGAATTTTCCAAAAAATATTTTGTATTTACTTTTATTGAAGTTGTGTTTATCATTTTAAAAATGAATGAGCTGTATATGATTATTTCCATTATTTTCTATATTATTTTTCTGTGATAATTATTTTTTTAAAACGGAATATAGCACAAGGCATTGGGTGTGAAAGAAACATTCAAATAAAATTGTTATTTTTGCATGCATGTTATTAATAACTGTTATCATTTATTTTAAAATGTGTAGTTTAATAGTCAATGTATGCATGTTAATTATTATTTAAAAACTTTTCAGAGGAATGGATTTATGTATTAAGAATTTAAAATTATGGTAAAATTTTATACAGATAATTATTGTATTTTTTTCCTTAATGTTATATGGGCTAAGGAATTAAAACAGGATTTTTTTTATATAATAATTGCAGTAGGCATTCCATCTTCATATTAAGTTTTAAATTATTGAATGATAAGAATTGTTTTCAATAAATGGTTATACATTTATTGTGTTATTTTATTTATTTATAATAGTGTGCAAGTAAAAGAAATTTCAAAAGACAATAGTAAATTTATTACTACAAGACACTAGTTGTAACAATGGATATTTTCAATCAATAAGACAATTAGAGTACTCACAATAATAAGTTGAAAATGTCTTATTTTATATAATCATTAAATCTTACTCTAAATTAAGAAATCAAATTGATGACACCTGTAGCTTACAATTATTAATAAAACTATTTTATTATGAGCTCCTATATTTAGGCAGTTACATTTATTTGAACAGTCTTAATATCTTAAATCAATAGAATTATCTTAATTTCAAGGAGTCAAGACTGTCAAGTAGGTTTTGTACTTCAGAATCAACTTGTTCCCTTGTGCTAACATTTTCTAATCTTTCTCGTACAGATTCCAATTCACATGCATCTGCCTTTTGTATCTTCATGTATTTAAGCATCATTTCAACAACCAAGCAAATTTCACTGATAAGTTGTTTAGTCTCCTCAAAGTGGCCAGCACCACTAGGTCGCATTTGTATCAATTTCAACTTGCTCTGTGCCAACTGAATGGGATTACGACCATTCTTGTCATGAGAGCTAACATCTGTTCCTGCATCAAGCAATTCTATGACAACAGGGATGTGGTTTGTACACGCTGCAAGATGAAGAGGCGTGTTACCCAAAGTATCTTTAATATTCGGGTTAGCTCCGTGTCTAATTAACATTTTAACAACCTCTACATAACCACGACAAGCTGCCAAATGTAAAGGGCTTCTTTTGTGTTCATCAGAACAGTTTGGGTCAGCGCCTGATAAAAGCAGCTTTTCAACCAGATCGGTATTGTTTGTAGACGCTGCAAATCGTAATTTCTTGTTTCTCGAAGAACATATTGTACCCACATATCGATATTTCAATCTGCAATGCCTAGCTTTTGTTGAACATTTTATTTTGCCAATATGTTCATGAGGTTCGTCTAAAAATTCAATTGGCATTGGTTGTCCAGCTAAATTAATCGGTATTGCTCGTGGATTGAAATCTAACACACAGTACGAATGGTCGAAAACAGGATTGTCGCTACTCTCATTACCTGTGTCCACACCTGAATCAGCCATATTTATTACGTCTATTTAAATAAAGTATTTAGGACACATACCAGCCGTTACAGCGGTGCGGAAGACCACACAATTTCTTTAAGAAATAACAGTTTGAGGACAACAAAACTTTCTACAGATTGACAAATGTCAAATTATGTAAATTGTCATAATAATTCAAAGTGACCTACCACAGTCCACAGATTCCGAAAGAATCAAGTTAACCTATTTAGTAAAAGTCTTATTACGATTCTACACTGTGGTACAGTATTTTATTACATAAGGGACTATTAGCTATGATAAAATATGTTATCTATTGCCATGATATTGACAGCAGTTTCGCGGATCTGACAGCTACAGCGTATTCACCAATCGGTTTCGCAAAGTAATTTTGGTGATATTTTTAACAACACTTCGGCGTAGATATCACAAAATATGCAGCAGCTCACTATATTTATGGTATGAATATTTATATATTTTTTGTTATTTTATCAGAATATATTTAATAGTATTTAACTTTATAACCTATAATATTTTGCCGAAAGGATATTGAAAGTTCACGTTCCTACATCGACGAGCTCTACTCGCCGAATCAAGAGAAAATCATGGATGCATTGGTTACACTGAAGAATTCTGTGATAGGCAGCAACAGGCAAAAGAGTTCTGTAATCGAACAAGGGATAGTACCTAGATTATTGCAATTGATGACGGACGATTGCCTCGATCCGAACATAAGACTCGAAGCAACAATTACAATCGGTGAGGATATCTATTGACTTTTCTTATCTCCTATATTTTAAATTAGCCTTGATATCTCTAAAAGTTTGGCCTCAGCAAAATGTAATGACAAGCTGCCCTTTGCTATCAATGTCATATACTATTATAGTGAAACGATTTGAAGATCGTTATTTTAATCTAATAGAACTTAATCGAAGAAAATAACAAAGTATAATGTTTATTTTGAATATTTGATCATATATTCACAAAAATATATGCAATTATATTGTTTTTAATTTAGTAAATTTTTAAAGGCAAAAAATGTATTAGCTATTTAGTAAAAATTTACATAATGTTGACATAATATCCTTGTTGTATTCCACAAGGATGATTTAATTTCATAATTTAATTTGATAATAAAACTTTACATAGTTTTATTTTCAAATTAATAAACTCATATATAAAAAATAAGTATGTGCCGAGTACTAAATATGTGTTCACTTTAAAAAGCCGAAATGTTTTTTACTTTTATTTGATTTTTCTTTTTTATCCTCTGTAATTCTGTTTTACAAATGTGCTTATTTTGTGATACTATTTTAATTTACATTTGACACTTAACATTAGTGATGTAATCTTAGATAGTTTCAAAGCGTTGTTATTTTACAAGTATTATATGTATATGTTACCTAGTTTATTGGTTATTATATAATTATTATATTTCAAGCTATTTTGCCTTGATTAGAGTAATGTGTAATGTATTAAAAAAATACCTCCATATTGTAATCCAATAAACGTAGAATAATTAGTGGCTTCAACATGTTAAATTTACTAATATGTCTTCAAACTTAAGCAAGTACAGCTGAGTTTTCATATCCTCAATTTGCGTTTACCAGTTATCTCATGCTTTATAGTGAAAGAAAAATATAAAAAAAGGTACAGTTACAAATATGTAAATATTCAACCATGTCTTGTATGTATGTCCTATGTTAATGACAAGATGATAGGTATGTCTAGTTGTGTTATGTACATACTTTGCTATTATTATTTTATTATTAAGTTTTATTTCTGTTACCATGTATATTTTTAAATTTCCATGTTAATTTAGCCCTCCAAATATGTTTTTAACTCAATTAGTCGTAAATAGGAATGTTAATGTTATGTTCCTTATTCCAATAAATTTCTTTTTTAATTAACTTATATGATACTTTTTTATATTTCTATAACTTTGATATTAAAAATGTTGTTTCCATTTAGGTTCTTTAGCAAAAGGCACACCAGAGAATGTAGCATCATTGGTCGACCAAGGCACAACCATAGTACTTGTAGAGTTATTAAAGGTAGTGCCAACCGGTACAAGATTAGCTGAAGCTTGTCTATGTGCTTTAAGGAGTATCTTTCAGCAACCTCCAGCACCCATAACAGCATTGCCTGCTGATATGAGACTTTTGACCAGATTAACACGTAAGCATTTTATTTTATATTATTTTTATTAGGACAACCAATAGAAGATACAATATCACATGAAAATATAAATATTGGACAACATCACGTACATTACTATGATTCCAATGTAAGTAGCTGAAGCACTTGTGTTATGGAAGATCAGAAGTAATGAAGGTACCACAAACACCCAGACCCAAGACGACATAGAAACTAATAAACCTTCTACATCGACTCGTCCGGGAATCGAACCCGGGACCTCAGAGTGGCGTACCCTTGAAAACTGGTGTACACACCACTTGACCATGGAGGTCGTCAAAATAAATTACATTTCAAAATTATCAAAGTTAAAGTTCTACTATTTACTAGACTATCTGAGTTTCAATGTGCATAATATTGAAAATATAAATTAAACATTATTTAAACTAAAATTAAATAATAGAAAATAAAAACATAACAATTAAAATTAAAATTGAGCACAAATGAAATTCTTTACTTTTTGATTGAATACAGGGCGACTATCATGACATATGTCTTAATCATTTACATTCATACTGATCGTGATGTATAACAATGATAATCTCGATGTAATGGAATTCCTACCTAGTTGCGTTTTCCAAAATCTGGTATAAAAGAAATGGCTCATATTAAGCATTATATTTCTTATGGATTTGTACTGTTGTTTGGTGATTTGGCATACTGAGTTGAATTATTATTGAGCATATTACATAAATCTCATTTATTTTTATTATTCACTATTTCTCAATTAGATTTCAATTTACTTCAATGTCAAATAATCACAGTCTATTATTTTAATGCATTTAATACTTTACAACATGCATTCTATTATAAATCGAAGGTGAAGGCGAATAATAATATGGTGAATGTGTTTTGATGCAGAAATAGCACGTGAAGGTTCACCGACTGCACGAGCTTGTGTAGTTCGCATTCTGTCTATATGGTGCAGTGGCCCCGTGGAACAGGAAGCACTTTGTGCTGCCGGCGCATGCGCAGCTGTCGCAGCCCTGCTGGCCAGCAGAGGCTTCTCATCACCACCATTAGCAAGAGCACTCCCTGCGCTCGACTTGTTAGCAGCTATGTGCTTTGAAAATGCTAATGTTTCGCAAGTTGCTCTCAATACTAGGTAAGTTGATGTTCATTGTGGCGTTTAATTGATTTTTTTAAAATAGTGTAGTCTATATTACTCATCTATATAAAGGAGATTTTATATAGCGTAAGTTTTATTCGAAAAGATAACAGCACAGTTTATTATAACTGGAATATTTAAACTCTTCTTAATCCCCTTTATTACTGGTAATGCTGAGTTTAATTAACTATATGTAAAAATTAAATGGAATTGTTATTATGTGTAATATCACAAATATATTGTAAATTTTATTATTATATAATTTTATTTTTTATTTATGATCTGAAAAATATATATTGCTGAAACTCTGTTATATGTATTATTATATGTAGTAATATAATTTTTTATTTAAGGTGCAGATCTATATCAAGTAACATAAATAATTAGTTTCTTTATGATAAAGCTGTAATCCTCATTATCCATGTTTTAGGTTTGGAGATAAAACAATCCCAGAATTGCTCACAACTCTCGTGTCCAGAGATAAACCACTGGCAATTGCTATGGGTGCTGCAAGATGTCTAACTTTCATACATAGAGCTGGAGCTTTGACGGCTGATGATACCAGGTATTTATACTGTGACTATAATATTTATATATACCTGTCATAATATTTAATAATTTGAAGCTGATCTTTAATTCATTTTATAGTAGTATAGTTTCATCATATTATGGATATTGAATAACTTTAACTAATGTACTTAATTCGTCTTTTCTATTTGTGTGTATTTATAATTTAGTTTTATTTCAAGAGGAATGTATACAAGTAGTTTTTAAAGAAGTAAATGCAACATTTTGAAATAAAAATATTATGTTACAGGGTTGTCTTTGGAGCTTTACCATGTCTCGCTCGGCTTTGTACGAAAGATATGCCAGAAGATATTCGAGCAACAGCAGCTGAAACGCTAGCATACTTAGCAGAAGTACGTATAATTTATATTACATACAAAATGCATTTATTTTATCTTTGCCTCTGGAAATTTGCAATTTTTGTGCAATTACTTAGTATCGAAAAGTTAGACAAAAAAAAATTTGTCTTAAATTTTCGCGATTATTACACATTTAAATAAAACTAGTTATAACGGATTTTAATCGCGTATGTTAAGTCTACCCGTGACCACGAACGCTGTAAAGTGCTCGAAACGTCGGGATGTCCAAAATAATTAATATACGCGATTAAAATCCGTTATAACTAGTTTTATTTAAAAAAAAAAATTATAAGACGAATATCTTAATTTATAAAATCTGGTAAATCCTTTTTCACTTAGAGGCAATAATATTCTTTTTAAAAAAAATTTTTTTTTTTTATGTATATTTTACATATGGTAATAAATTAATTAATTTTATACAAATGATCTTTATAAGGTGGACACATCCCTACAAAGACTAGCGGCGATATCCAACCACCTGATGAGTTCGCTGGCGGACATCGTGAACTGCCCGTCCGCGGCCGCCAAGCAGGGCGCCTTCAAGTGCTTCGCGTCGCTCGGCGCCAACGACGAGGACATCCGCAAGCGCATCATCGAGACGCACGGCCTCATGGTGCACGTCGTCAACGGCATGAACAACCCGGAGCCCTCGGTAAGTGTCCGCTACCCACTCTACATCCTATGCGATACGTGATCAAAGGCAGAGAGATCGGCACGCTGTATAGTACGACACAACTTAGATGTAGTATCAGCATCGGTAATTCGTAAAACCGATATCATCCGAATTGATTACCACGGCCTCATGGTGCACGTCGTCAACGGCATGAACAACCCGGAGCCCTCGGTGAGTGCCCACTACTCACTCTACATCCGATGGGATACGTGATCAAAGGCAGAGAGATCGGCACACTGTATAGTACGACACAACTTAGACGTAGCATCGGCTAAATTCGTAAAACCGATCACATCCGAATTGATTACGCTATCCCAAATTATCAATATTTATTTCTGATGCGAATATGATCTTTACACCAACGTAATAACTTTTAATATCATATGACCTAATCAATTCGTCATTTTGGCACGTCGATTTACATGCACTTGTTTTCTTGTGTTGAACTAATGCGGGAATCTATAGCGACTAATAGCGTCGAATGACGCGATAGGGAGCTATTTCTATTGGTCGTGTAAATCGACAGTGATCGGTTTTATTTTCTTTTCTATACTAAACTTTTGGTACTATACTTTCGAGGCATAAAAGCATCTTCCTGACATGACTTGTTTTATTTATATATTTCCATAATCATGAAAGACAAGATTTATATTTTGTTGCTGATTGAGTATATGAAGATTATTGTTCTAATAATTTGGTTTTTGTTACACATTTCTTTAAATAAATATTTGTTATGCAGAAACAATTTAAAAGAGGACATTTTAAAATATTTCATGGTGGTAACAATTTAAATTATAATAATATTTATAATATGATTTTATTTTTTCAGGTGCGATTAGCAGCTGTGAGATGCCTGCATTCGCTCTCAAGGTCAGTTCAACAGTTACGGACGACATTTCAGGTAAATGAACAGAATAAACTCATTAATTAAATTGGGCTCGCCGCCAACGTTTCCAATCGTGTCTTTATAATAAGATGTAACCAAGGTTACAATAGATATCTTAAATAATTTAATGTTCTTTGGGGTTCACATAAGAACACAGAGATAATGTTTATTTAATACTTGTTGTGACTCGCGGCTGTGTTCACATTTTGAGTATAAAAATATGTCTTTCCTTAAAGTTCAAGCTTCCATGGCAAATTTTCTATAATATGTTTTAGTGGTTTGGCTGTGAAGTAATTATAATATTAATTAAGATGAAAACACATAAGTAATTATAAGTAGGATATAAGTATGTCTATGTTATGCCTATTGGCGTAGTAAATATTAATAAAACTGCGAAATCATTTTATTTTGTTTTTATAAACATATATTTCACGTGATTGAAAATTTAGTGCTAATAGCTCTGTACGTTTTGTGTACCACAAACAGTTTTTGTTTAATAGAAATTTAAGTACATTCCAAAATTCCGAAATCAGCAGGCATTTTTCACTAATCCATAATGAATGTCAATTCAATGTCAAGGATGTTAATATGTTTTCATTATTACTTTGATTTGAGGCTTAAGTAACATTTAATTTGGAATTTCGTCTATTCTAGGATCATTCGGTCTGGAGACCGTTAATGCAACTCCTGAATGACTCACCTGGAACAGAACTTCTAACAGTGGGGTCATCAACTCTATGCAACCTGCTATTGGAGTTCTCTCCAGCAAAAGAGCCCATGTTAGACCAAGGTTTGATTTGTATTGTGTTGCATGTAGGATTTTTTTATTTTGTCATCATTATTATTTTTGTGGAATTCAATATTTATTTTAAAGCAATAACTTTAATTAGCGTGTTTTATTTTATATTGTATAACCTTTGGTTTGATTTTGATTTTCAGGTGCCGTGGAAATGTTGTGTAACTTGACAAAGAGGCCAGAGGCAGCTTTGAGGTTAAATGGAATTTGGGCACTTATGAATATGGCTTTCCAGGTAAAATATTAATAATTTATCAAAGAATGTTTGGTTTTGGTTTTTTGTATGTGGCTTAAATGTTTTAATATGAAACAGGCTGAACAGAAGGTAAAGCAGCGCATCCTGTGCTGCCTGGGCACGGAGCAGATGTTCCGCTTGCTGGGCGATGGAGACACGCGCGTCATCATGAAGACGCTAGGGCTGCTGCGGAACTTGCTCTCCACGAGACATCACATCGACGCCATCATGGCGGAGTACTCCTCGCAGGTCATGCAGGTCGGTCGCTGAAGATGACGTTTTTTGGACCCTATGGTGGTAAGTGGTCATCCTTGCCGATAGACATTGACAAGACTTATACTTTATAACAGACTGTCTCTTACTTTGTAAAAGTATTGCTAACATGTAAATTCTCCTTTGAGTGTACAATATTACAGTTGTTTAAGTAATTTGTAAGTTTGAATATGTACTTAATACTACTAATAGTACATTTATTATTTATATTTAGATCTGAAAATTACTGAAGTTTAATAACTAATAGCTGTTAAAATAATAACGATATGAATTTGTCTACAGGCAGTCATAGTAGTGCTAGAAGGTTCCTATCCAGCTGAGGTGAAAGAGCAAGCGCTGTGCATTTTGGGGAATATCGGCGATGGAGAAAAGGCAAAAGATCTTATAATGGCTAACGAGGACGTGTTGAGGAAACTTGTAGATTATTTAGTAAGTAATATGATTACTAACACTAACAATGTATAAATTTATCTGAAGTTATTCATCATTAGTTTAATAGCAGATTTTAAAACCAAAAGTGCAGGCCGTAGCTTAGCTAAATGCACATTTATGGTTAAATTTACATAGAACATCTATGTATATTTGCAGTACGTAGAAATTCTGGAAATTAAATCCTAATTCAATTATTTTTATCTCATGAATATTTTTTGAACTATGTGGTAAAGTACATATAATAATCGTTGGATAAGTTGGTTACATGAGATCCATTAGGAGTGCATGGGCCTAGAACCCTTAATATTTGGTTTTAACTTTCACAGGCACATCCCGAGAGCAAGCTGCAGGAAGCGGCGCTATTCGTGGCCGGTAACTTAGTGTGGCGCGGAGAGGCCGGCGCCGCCGCGCGCCAGGCGCGCCTCGCGGACCTCGGCGTGCTGCGCGCGCTCAAGCTGCTGCGCGCGCGGCACGACGCGCACCACCTGCACGAGAAGTGAGTATTGGGCACGACGCGCACCACCTGCACGAGAAGTGAGTATTGGGCACGACGCGCACCACCTGCACGAGAAGTGAGTATTGGGCACGACGCGCACCACCTGCACGAGAAGTGAGTATTGGGCACGACGCGCACCACCTGCACGAGAAGTGAGTATTGGGCACGACGCGCACCACCTGCACGAGAAGTGAGTATTGGGCACGACGCGCACCACCTGCACGAGAAGTGAGTATTGGGCACGACGCGCACCACCTGCACGAGAAGTGAGTATTGGGCACGACGCGCACCACCTGCACGAGAAGTGAGTATTGGGCACGACGCGCACCACCTGCACGAGAAGTGAGTATTGGGCACGACGCGCACCACCTGCACGAGAAGTGAGTATTGGGCACGACGCGCACCACCTGCACGAGAAGTGAGTATTGGGCACGACGCGCACCACCTGCACGAGAAGTGAGTATTGGGCACGACGCGCACCACCTGCACGAGAAGTGAGTATTGGGCACGACGCGCACCACCTGCACGAGAAGTGAGTATTGGGCACGACGCGCACCACCTGCACGAGAAGTGAGTATTGGGCACGACGCGCACCACCTGCACGAGAAGTGAGTATTGGGCACGACGCGCACCACCTGCACGAGAAGTGAGTATTGGGCACGACGCGCACCACCTGCACGAGAAGTGAGTATTGGGCACGACGCGCACCACCTGCACGAGAAGTGAGTATTGGGCACGACGCGCACCACCTGCACGAGAAGTGAGTATTGGGCACGACGCGCACCACCTGCACGAGAAGTGAGTATTGGGCACGACGCGCACCACCTGCACGAGAAGTGAGTATTGGGCACGACGCGCACCACCTGCACGAGAAGTGAGTATTGGGCACGACGCGCACCACCTGCACGAGAAGTGAGTATTGGGCACGACGCGCACCACCTGCACGAGAAGTGAGTATTGGGCACGACGCGCACCACCTGCACGAGAAGTGAGTATTGGGCACGACGCGCACCACCTGCACGAGAAGTGAGTATTGGGCACGACGCGCACCACCTGCACGAGAAGTGAGTATTGGGCACGACGCGCACCACCTGCACGAGAAGTGAGTATTGGGCACGACGCGCACCACCTGCACGAGAAGTGAGTATTGGGCACGACGCGCACCACCTGCACGAGAAGTGAGTATTGGGCACGACGCGCACCACCTGCACGAGAAGTGAGTATTGGGCACGACGCGCACCACCTGCACGAGAAGTGAGTATTGGGCACGACGCGCACCACCTGCACGAGAAGTGAGTATTGGGCACGACGCGCACCACCTGCACGAGAAGTGAGTATTGGGCACGACGCGCACCACCTGCACGAGAAGTGAGTATTGGGCACGACGCGCACCACCTGCACGAGAAGTGAGTATTGTGCACGACGCGCACCACCTGCACGAGAAGTGAGTATTGTGCACGACGCGCACCACCTGCACGAGAAGTGAGTATTGTGCACGACGCGCACCACCTGCACGCGAAGTGAGTATTGTGCACGACGCGCACCACCTGCACGAGAAGTGAGTATTGTGCACGACGCGCACCACCTGCACGAGAAGTGAGTATTGTGCACGACGCGCACCACCTGCACGAGAAGTGAGTATTGGGCACGACGCGCACCACCTGCACGAGAAGTGAGTATTGGGCACGACGCGCACCACCTGCACGAGAAGTGAGTATTGTGCACGACGCGCACCACCTGCACGAGAAGTGAGTATTGGGCACGACGCGCACCACCTGCACGAGAAGTGAGTATTGTGCACGACGCGCACCACCTGCACGAGAAGTGAGTATTGGGCACGACGCGCACCACCTGCACGAGAAGTGAGTATTGTGCGCGCCTCGCGGGCCTCGGCGTGCTGGCATACATCACCGACTTGTTGGCGGGCTAGTTTACTGCGTGTCTAAAAGAGAGAGCAATGGCGAGTTTAGCCCGACACTTGTGAGTCTTTATTACATTTTTTAAACTAAGCTAAACATGTATATTCTCAACTGCGAGTATTATTTCTTGTGGTAGGCCATTATTATTTTATAATTCGTACCGAATGTTTTTTCTTTTATTATTGATCATATCGGTGTTATATTACATAAAAATATAAATTACATGTAAAACATTTGTCTAGTTTACTGCTTTAATTTGCTTGGATATTATTCTCCTTAAAATGTTTTAAACTGTTTTTTTTTTCCGCAGAGTGAAAACAGCCCTCGCACAGTTCAACGACTTCACATAGAGTGACGAAAATCAAAATGAATAATTTGTAAAAGAGACTGCTTTCCAAGCAACGTTGTTGAATTAGTCCTGGGATAGTGAGTTATCGAGTCATAACAGTTAACTAATGGGTAATCTATATAATGACGCTAAGTATTTTATTGTATATAGCTAAGTTGCTGTTATCTCAAACGTGGGAAGTTATTAAAGTTATTTATTTTAGTTTATCGTGTTAACGAGTCATTTGTCATTCTTTCTTGTATTTTTATTGAAGTCTGATTTCATATAAATAATATGAAATCCTACAGACTTTGTTAAATACTGTTGCTTGCTTCCGTTTTCGCCAATTTAACACGTCATTCTTTTGTTTATTTACGTTCTATTTACTAAATAATCATGAAATACACATTGTAAATTCCATTTATATATTATTGACATAAAAGATGTATTCTTGTATTTATAATAATAATGTCATCGTAAAAAGTTTTAATTAACGTTAAGGGGTGCCTAGCCTCGACATCATCATGAAGCTAGCTAAATGTAGTTTGACTACGATAGTATAAATTTATAGATATTTTTTTGGCTTATTGACAATATATAATAAAATTAAGTACGGTACAGGAACGAAGTGATAATGAATGTAGGTGATCGTAGCTTTTGATAAAATATGGAGGGCTATGTATGTTGGCTGCAGACTGATGACGGTTGTACGGACACATAAATTGAATTATGATTTTATTAATTTCGAATAATCGCGATGATGAACAGTACATAATATGAATAAAATATTGTCTATGGTCAAACTAGTTTATATAATCGACATGTTTTATAATACTTAGCTTTTGATGACAGTATAGAATCTCAAATCATTTATAATATGCTTTATGAAGTACATAATTTGTAAGCTTATACAGATAATTAAGAATTAAATTTTCATATGAATGTGTTATCATAACGTTCTGTATTTTTATAAAATGGGATTAAATACATTATGACAACCTAAAAGCGTTTGGAGTGTAGAGGTGAGGAGTATCTTTGCTTATACAAAGTGACCCTAAAAATGTATGAAATGTGGATGGCGCTGATGAAGCGAGGCGGTTAAACTTTTAGAAAGCTAATGTTTTGCATTCAACAATGGACATAAAAAAAACTGGACCTGACTCTGTTAATTAAATAAATAAATCCATGTAATTACAGAAGTACCAATTCATCGAACTTTTATTATATTGATATATTTCAATAAACGTGTCTTTTTCAGAAGGCCTATGTGAATACTTCTTAACTCTACACTCCATAGAAAAAAAGTTAGAATTCGTAATTGATACATTTATTAAAAATTCTTGTTGGTTATTATCATAGAAGTATACCCGTTTGATAATAAACGGATAGTTTAAAAATACATATATTTTAAACATAAAAATACTCATTGGTGTTCAGAATGTGTAATATCCGTCTTTGTGTTAACTGTTACGCTGTTTTAGTATAAAAGGTGATATGTACGCATCTTTTAGAAAGGGGTGGCCTAAAAACGATAATGGCCAGGGATATTGAAATGTATGATACTTAAATGATGATTAAATTCGAACAAAATATTATGTTAATTTTGAGTTGGAAATCTTTATAAAAGACAAAACTCAAGTTAACATATCATGTAATCTCTGACATTTATTTGAAAATACTTTTTCTTAAGTATAAATGTATCCTTGTATTTGAAAAATGTAGAGAATATTACAAATCATTTCCAAAATTAATTATATACTCTTATAAGTAACAATCATATTTTACTACAATTAAAAATGTTACTTAAAGTTT
The DNA here is from genome assembly GCF_905220365.1 of Vanessa cardui. Taxonomy (NCBI): domain Eukaryota; kingdom Metazoa; phylum Arthropoda; class Insecta; order Lepidoptera; family Nymphalidae; genus Vanessa; species Vanessa cardui. Next base: position 10,163,877 of record NC_061138.1, on the reverse strand, counting down.
ATGAAACAAATTAGCCAAATTTAAAAAAAAATCTTAATAATTGTACGCAAAAATTAGGAGATATAACTCCTTAGCTTGTTGTTAATAATTTGTAATTACTTTCGGGTAAAGTAGATAGAAATGAAAATAAACAATTTAATAGGATTATTGACAATTTACGTTACAATCATGTAATCTTTCTACTGTAATATCTATTATTGATATCCTTTTATTTCGCGCCTAATTAATGTTCTTCACTCTAACTATCAAATGATTTTATTTATACCAGTTAAGTTTGTTAAATATGAACGGATAAAGCAAATGTTTGATTGTTTTATTTTTTCCTTTCCTAATTTTATAGCAAATACCACTTGTATATCCGCCAAATATAATATACCTAATATGTTGGTTAGTTTTAAAGCTGAAAATCTCGAGATTCTGTTTTCCAATTCCGGGTCTTGCAAAAAAAGGAAACGTAATTCCCAGTTGTATCCCGAACTTTGAAAACATGTGGGTAATGTTTAAACTCCCGAGCTTCGAACAGTACGTTTGTTCTGCGCCCTAATTTGGCGTGTTCGTGAGGGAATCGAGCGTGCATCTGTATTTGCTTACACACTTGTATTCGGTATGGCTACTCACCTTTGATGTACCTCTTGGTCGAAATCGGGGAGGCCGACGGTATATCGCATTGGAAAGCAGAGTTTTTAAAGGACAATACAGTAATTGCGAGAAATATAACAATTTTCTTATATTTTCATTATAATTAAAGATGATTATATTGATTGACCATTACTATAGAAAACTAGTACAATGTCCAGTTGTTGCACAGCAGATATTGCAGAACTTGTGTGGTATATAATATGAAGTTATAATATTTAAAATTATAATTTCCAGGCACACTCAGGATAAAGAGGCGAAAAAAAAAATTATTCTTGATCGTATTCTATAATGTCATAATATTATTAAGTAGGCTAAACAAATTGGCACTATAATTATAATATAAAGAAAACTATTGATACAATTACTAAATGTTGATTTATAACTACATAATAATTTGAATAGGACTTTGCTTTTATGAGACCTCAAAACTTTACGATGGAAAGACTGCAGCGAGAGGCTTGGCATTTTTTTAAATTTAATGTTTGGTGGGATCTCATTTATTTTTTGTAAGCGTATTTCTTTTTTTTTTTAAGGAGACCTCATAATTTCTTGGACTACAGCTATTGCTTTGCTTAGAATCCATTCTCTATCTCTATCTCTTTTGTTTCCTCTCTAAGGCTTTATTACTTCTATGGTAGACAAGTCTGGGCGATATATGCTTCGGAGTCGATTATATTCAGCCATTGCTGTCTCCTGAGCCCGAGCGGAGCATACAATATTTATCGCTATACAATGGAGCTTTAAAATTTAAAGAATTATGAACTTTATGAATTATGTATTAATTTGTATTTATTATAGTCTATGTATTACATTTATTTTATTATTTTCTATTCTATGTATGAATTCATCCAATTGAATACTTAAATAATGAACAAAGTTAACAATGCAGTCAAAATCCATACACAATGTTCCTGCCAAACCGCAAATATAAAATTGTTTTCTATGGTATATTATTTTTTAATGTTTTTATAATTGTTCCTTTATATGTGGCTAATGATCTATGTTGATGCAAAATTTGAAGTTTCTAAGTCTGCTAGAAGTACCTTAGATTTTTGATGATCGGTCAGTGAGTCAGTGACAAAATCGTGTAACTTTGATCGATCGTAAATCCTAAACTTTTAATTCAATTGGCATGTAATTGCGAACTTAAGCTTGTTCTAATACCTACTATTAGTCACCGAAAACTCCTAGCTTTGTCCGCTTCGAAGATATAGGGGGTGGGGGGGCGAACGAATCGAGAAAAGATGGTACGGCTGTGCCCGTTTCACTCGAGACTTGGCTGGGGCACTGCCGTGCCCCCAGATTCAAACTTCTTCAAACTGTTTATCATAGATCTTGAATTATACTGAGTAAATAATTAATTTATTGTAAAATATTGCTTAATTGGGCTTTGTTCCTCTTATGGTTGGGATAAGTTAAATAATATTGTATATCCAATTGCTCTTACATTGCCTCTTGAGTCCTAACCCCATAAGGAAAAAGTTGTTTACGGTTATGCTACTCCGTTATTGGTCTAAGGGGGTTTTGGGTGCGAGTCGTATGTACATTGTACATGAGTTAAGGCTTCCGTTCGTGACACAGTAACCTCACTGTTTCTTTTCATACTACGTGAATATTTAAACAAATTAACTTTTGAATTCTGATACTTTTTCCGTGTTATTATCTGATATATTACACATTTCAGCAAAACAATTGAGGTCATGTAACAGATTTTTTGCATAAAAATTCGGTACTTCAATTTATTGATTGAGTAACTTGACCTTAAACTTCACAGCAAAAATCTGAATAGCCCGCATCGGCAATATCGGTTCATTTATACCTAGCGAAATTTGCACTCGACGATGAGAATCTTTTCATCTTTGTGATTAAATTTTTGAAGTAAAGCTTTAATTTTCATGAAGTACCGGTAATTTTGTTTTACATTTCTATAAAGAAAAGTAGTTAGTTTCTTATATAAAACAAGAACTCACTTTCTTTATTATACATTCAATTGTTTTGTTTTAAAAAATTGGCGGTATAAACAACATACACATAAGAATCGTCCCCTTAAAATTATGTTTTTTAAAGGAGTAAAGAAAAAATGTATTTACTTGGTTAGCTTGTTATTAGTCACATTTCGCTCCAATTTTTCCAATTTTATTTCGATAGAACTCTATCGCTCTAATTATGTTAGAGCTTGAGTACCTTTATATTAGAGATTAAGCAATTATCAATTTCGTAATATTTCGTAATATTTCGTAATAAACAGAATGCATATTTGTATATTTTTCTATATCCGCCATGATTTTGAATATCTTTTACCACAACGTTCGTGGTTTACGTACCAAGACAAAACAATTTTATCATAATGTATTAAATCATAACTATGACATTATCTGCCTAACAGAAACGTGGCTTTTGGAAGGTATTTTTGACGAGGAATTATTTGATACCCGATATACTGTATATCGTAATGACCGTAAATATGACTGTCTCGATGTGGAGAGAGGAGGTGGAACATTAATAGCTATTCGTAAGGAATTTTCTGTAGACATGCGTATAAAAGAATTTTCACCAACTCATCCTCATGTCGATATTACTTACTTAAAAATTATATTACGGCACAATTTACCACATAAGTCAATATTTCTTTTCTGTTGCTATTTTCCACAAAATTGTTACCAGGCTGAGTCACAATTGGAATTTTTCGAGTTTGTTTCTGACTTAATTATTCAACATCCATGTCAAGACATTGTGATGGTGGGTGATTTTAACATAAGTAAATCTGTTTGGTTATATAGTGATGATAACAACTCTCTTAATATTTCAAATCCTTCTGTGGATGTTATGACATATCAGTTATCTGCATTTATAAATTTTAATAGCTTGCGTCAGTTTAATCACGTTTTTAATGTAAACGGTAGGTTATTGGATTTAATTCTTTCAAATTTACACTGTGATGTATCTCGTACCGCCCCTTTATCTGAACCAGAGGATGCCCACCACCCTGCTCTCTGTCTTATGATAGATATTTGTTCAATTGAAAGGAATTTAAGACCTAATAGGCGTATTGTTCGTTTATATCATAAGGCTGACTATGAGGTTGTCAGTGCTGAATTAAACAAAGTTAATTGGGAGCTTCAGTTAAATAATAAAAATATAACCGAAGCAGTTGATATGTTTTATCAAATCGTGGACCAGATCATACAACATTTTATTCCATCAAAAGTAATTACTGAAAACAATAAATATCCTTGTTGGTACTCTCGGACACTAATTACCTTAATAAATAAAAAATTAAAATGGCATAGGAAGTGGAAAATTTATGGACGAATATATGATTACAATAAATTTTCGGACCTTCGGGCTCAAACAAAAAATATTGAAACTGATTGTTACAATTTATTCGTAGAGAGAGCAGAACAGAATATATATTTCAATTCTAAGCATTTCTGGACTTTCATTAAATCTAAGAAAGGTCATAACAGTCTGCCGGATACTTTATATTATAATAATGAATTCAGTTCTGATGGACAACAAATCTCGAATATGTTTAATCACTTTTTTAATTCTGTTTTTGAATTGGATTCAGGGTCCACTTCGATCATATCGTCTAACAACTCTTGCAATCAGACAATAATAAATTCAATTGAGATTACTAATAACAAAGTAGAGCATTATCTTTCAAAGCTGAATATATCTAAGGGTAGCGGCCCAGATGGACTACATCCTATTTTTCTAAAAAATTGCAGCAAGGCACTTTGCACTCCTTTAACTATTCTCTTTACAAAGTCCTTGAACACTGGTTGTATGCCACAGGAGTGGAAGAAATCTTTAATCACACCTATTTTTAAACAAGGCGATAAAAATAATGTTAAAAACTACCGTGGCATTTCAAAATTGTCTGTGATTCCTAAGATGTTTGAAAAAAATATTTTTGATACCTTGTTTCCGTTATTAAGGCCTTTACTTATACCAAATCAACATGGATTCATCAATAAACGCTCAACTGAGTCAAATCTTTGTGAATTTCTTGATATAGTATTGAAAGCTATGGAAGATGGTCACCAGGTGGATGCCGTGTACACCGATTATTCGAAAGCTTTTGATAAAATTTCTCATAATCTGTTGCAAAAAAAAACTAGAAAACATCGGTGTACACGGCGATCTTCTGCGATGGTTGACATCCTACCTTCGTGATCGTACTCAAGCTGTCGCAGTTAAAGGGTTTACTTCTACTTTTGTACCTATAACATCCGGTGTGCCTCAGGGTTCCCACCTTGGTCCCTTATTATTTAACGTCTTTATCAATGACTTAACATCCTGCTTCTTAAACTCACAGTTTTTACTCTATGCCGATGATACAAAAATTTTCAAAGTTATAAGAGATAACCAGGATTGTATCGAACTCCAAAATGATCTAAATAGGTTAGGACAGTACTGCAAATCTAATGGTTTACAACTAAATTTAGCTAAATGTTGTATTATAACATTTTCAAGGAAAAAAATGCAACACTCTTTTAATTATTCAATGTTTGGTGTTAAATTGCGAAGGGTAACTGAGGTACGGGATCTTGGTGTACACCTTGATAGCCAACTCGTGTTCGATAAGCATATTGAAAAAATTACTCTAAAATCTTACCAAATGTTGGGCTTCATCTTCAGGCAAGGTACTGACTTTAGGAACCCTAATACACACATTATACTTTATAATGCTTACGTTCGGTCACACTTGGAATATGCATCGACTGTATGGAATCCATGTTATGCTAAGTATATTCAAGCAATCGAAACAATTCAAAATAAATTTCTTAAAAAATTAAAATATAAATTTGGTCACGCTTTGCCTATTCTACTGTCCTTAAAAACTAGACGAGAACATAGGGACCAATTGTTTCTATTTAAAATTATTAACAGCCTTATAGATTCGCCTTATCTCCTAAATAAAATATTATTTAACTGTCCTCGCTTAAGTGCTCGGTACAAAGCTACTTTCGCAACTCCAAATCATAAAACAAATTATTACAAAAATAGTTTTATAGTAAGATCGTGTAGCAACTATAACGATGAATATAACCACATAGACTTGTTCAGCAGCGGTCTCAGTAAGTTTAACTCGATACTTAGAAATAATTAGATTAAGATTTGTTATTAACTTTTTTTTCCTTTTTCATATTTCACATGATATAAGTTTGGTTTATATACATTCATACAGTTGTTAGATTTTTGTTTTTTTTTTTTTAATTACCATACATTTATAATTTCACTGTTTTATCTTTTTTATATATATGTTCACTTCCAGATTAATTATTTGTGGAAACTGTATTGGCATGTGTGTTATTTAAGGTTTATAAGTTTTATGTAATATAAAATATGCTGTTTGTTTCACTTACTTACAAATAAATAAATAAATAAAAAATCAATTAACCTATTTCATGTCTCATTGTTTGACACGTACGTTATTTGCATGAAAAATATTAATTCCAATATATCTAACCGTAAGATACTTTTATTTACACGGATGTTTTAAGTTTATACTTAATACATCGATATAATGTAAAGCATTTATAGTACGAGCCATTATACTGTTACAAGAGTATGATCCGTAGTCTATACTCTATAAGGCGTTGGTACTATTTGAGATTTTCACATTGTTTCTAGTGTACTCCATTAGCGCATCGCTTACACAACACTAACCGTACGCGTTTCAAATTTACGAAGCGTTTACAGCAATATACACTGTAAGATAATGGCATAACGGTAATTTTAGCGAATCCTGTCTTTTGTTAATGTTATGGATCACAGATTTATAAACGGTTGATGGTGTTGTCAAAGGAAAGTAATCACAATTTCAAGTGAGTTTTAGCAAAGTTTTAGCTTTGGAAATAGTGCCGTTGTTTATCCGATCTATCGTATGAGATGCATCTACACTTCATAGATATTGCAGTTGCAGGTTTGAGTGATTTCAGCTTTCACTAAATACATACAGTTATGTTTTACTACAGTTATTTATTTTTGAAGTAGGAATTTAAAAAAAAAATTACCTGTTTATAATCGTTTTATACATGTCGTAAAGTCTGTAAATATCCCAATGCTGGGCTAAGGACTCCTCTGAACGTGTGTTGTGTGTGTTTGGCTTGGCCCTTAATCCACCATGCTGAACAATTCAGATAGACCAATACCCGTTCAATGCAAGTGAACCAGAAACAGGAAATAAAATCACAGTAACTATAGGTATTATAAAAAAAAACATTGCTAGGAATATATTATCAATTAGTAAAAAGTAGTAAAATTGTCTCTCTTTAAATCTCATTGTCTTTGATTCAAATATTTTGTAATTTAAGAGTAGTTGTTTCTAGTCCAATATATTTTTGAAGCTCCATAACATGTTAATATTTTAATGGAAAGAATATCGTATAATATTAACCTTGTGAACATTTAAATTATCTATTAATTTTTTTTAATGTATGCATGCTTTTGTGTGCCTTCTTTTTATCTATGGATAAAAATAAGGCACACAAAAGCATGGTGTCTATAACATATAGATTGTATAAAAGTGTAACATTGTAAATTTTTAACATTGTTTAAAGTTTTCATTACATGCATAATAAACTAACAAAAGTTGATACAATAGTACTAAAAAAATTGCGGATCGCACTTGTTTTCATACAAATAATATAAAAATAAAAACCGACATACCAAATTATTAACTGCGAGTATTGATTACGACATATTGTAAGAACTTGGTCTTAACTCAGGCATGAAACGATTTCTATTTTTTTTACATAATTTTATAGAAACTATAAACAGAGGTTACTGGATGTTCGATTAAAATATATATTTGCGAGTCAATTTTCCCGCCATGATCAGTATCTGTCAAATGGTCATGTTGCCAGGTTGAAAAGATAATATTATAATGATGATTACACAATGTCACAAATACTCGTCTGTAACATAAAAACAATATTAATTAAAATAATATTTATTATCAACAATTATATTATAAATGAGTCCTACATTATCTACTTAATATAGTATAATTAATGATAAAGATACGTTTATAAGATTTATATAAAAAAATAAACCAATGTAATGTACCTAGATTAAAAATAAGTTTAAATTTCATCCTATTTGGTGAAAACATTCAGTTATTTACAGCCAGACTATTTATATTAGGTTGGGGAAAAAGTCTTTTCGCATATAGTATGTATGAACTTATAATAAAATCTCTTTGGCTATACCATTTGTATCTGGCTGGTTTTGGTATCATTAAAAAGTTTTAATTTTAAAGAAGGCACTTCCAAATTCAAATTAGGAATTTGTGTGATTTTCATTTGTTTTTGTTGTTGTTAAAATGAGTGAATCTAAAGAAGAAATTCGATACATTTTAAAATTTTACAAAAAAAAAGGTAAATATTCAACTCAAGCCGCGAAAAAAATTTGTGATGTTTATTGACCTAATGCAGTATCTGTGAGAGTAGCGCAAGTTTGGTTTAAGCGTTTTCAAGCCGGAAATTTTGATATCAAAGATGCATCTCGCTCTGGTCGCCCTGTTACGGACAAAATTGATGCCATTTTTGAAAAAGTGGAGCAAGATCGGCATATTAGTAGTTACGATGTAGCTGAAGAACTGGCAATTGACCACAAAACGGTTTTGACTCATTTGAATAAAGCTGGGTACACAAAAAGCTCGATATATGGGTGCCTCATGAACTCACTGAAAGAAACGTAATGAACCGTGTACTCCTTTGTGATTCTTTTGAAGAAGCTGATAATTGGTGATGAAAAGTGGATCACATACGACAAGAACGTGCGAAAAAGATCGTGGTCAAAGTCCGGTCAAGCTTCACAGACTGTGGCAAAACCCGGATTAACTCGCAACAAGGTAATGCTGTGTGTATGGTGGGATTGGAAGGGCATCATTCATTATGAGCTGTTACCGCCCAGCAGGACCATCGATTCAGAACTGTATTGCGAACAATTGATGAGATTGAAGCAAGAAATTGAGAGAAAGCGGCCAGAATTGATCAACTGAAGGGGTGTGGTTTTTCACCGTAACAACGCTAGACCTCACACATCTTTAGCCACTCAACAAAAATTACGAGAGTTTGGCTGGGAGGCATTAATGCATACGCCGTATAGTCCTGACCTTGCACCTTCAGATTTTCATCTGTTTCGGTCTCTGCAGAATTCCTTAGGCAGTGTCAGGTTAACATCACGAGAGGACTGCCAAAACCACTTGTCGCAGTTTTTCGATCAGAAGCCCCAAAATTTATACAGCAATGGGATCAAGTCACTACCAACAAGATGGCAAAAAGTTATGGAACAAAATGGCACCTACATACTTTAGTCAAATGTAAATAAACTATAAAAATAAAATTTTTGAATTTTCATATAAAATACGAAGAAACTTTTTCCCCAACCTATTAATAAGATCTAACAACAATCAGTTTCGAATGATAAGTCTTGTAGTGGTTTATCAAAGTAAGAATGACGTTATTGTTGCCTCTGAAAGGGTCCGAATACTTAAGTATATTTTCCGTAAAGTCAAAGCGCCCTCGGGCCGTAAATATTCAAAAGAAAAGGATAAATTCTATAATACTATTTGAATCTTAATATTCTGTTTGGGTCTTAACTTGTAATGTATGATAAACTTTAATTTAATGCAGTGATTTTTAAGTTACTATCTTTTTTTTTTATTTTTTATGTATGTTACCGAATTACTCGAAGATGGCTGGGCCGATTTTGACTATTCTTTTTTTGTTTGAAAGGGCATGTTTTACAGGTGGTCCCATTGTCAGGAGATCAGGATCTGATGATGGGATCTTGGAGAAATCGAGGGAACTCCTCAAATTTTATAGGCACACCTATAGTGATTTCGGTTTTATTCAAAGTGCCTTGGTCATATGCTCACGAAAAGTGACATTTGATGAAGTGGAACTGATGATGAAGACCACAACTGATAATCAGAACCTATTAGTAACTATTTTACGGGTTTAGTTCTATTTCTTTAAGATAGTCGTCAAGCAATTGATGTTAGTAAACATGCCTATGATGAAGTCTAGCTGATGGTGGACTACCAGGAGAACTCCTCAATGATTAACGGCATTGCATCGGGAAAAATGGTATTGTCTAATTGGCGATGAGCAGTTAACATTAGGCTATTGTAACTTAGGTAACGCTTAATTTGAGTTGCAGTCCACGTCGTATTGAAACGGCGTTGAGTTATGATTAGAGTCGAAAGCCGAAATGTACTGAGTATAATAAAGTGAATGACAAACACTACCAATTATAATTATAAATAACAAAAGAACACTGAAAAGCAGTAAATAAATTTTTATAAATAAAAAAAAACCGCCTTCAAAAATGAACTAAAAAGAAAAAAATAATCAGTTACATCCATATCCAATTTACGATTTTTTAATGCAAAGTTTTGCATGAAATCGAAGAAGTAGCGGGAATGCTTGTTAACAGAATGAGCAAGCAACCGACATTCTGTGGATACATATGCTAATTAACTTCCATGTAATTTTCTTTCAGGCAGGTTTGTTACTTGTATGAATAAGCCAGTGCACGAGACAGTACTAGCCAATCGTAAACAAATGTCTTACTGCTTCGAGTATTTAGAATATGAAAATAATATTTAGATAGTTACGAGTACTGCCCGATATCAGTGGATACGGCTAATATCATATTTAAGCCTTGTTAAACGCATGCTTAATTATTTTAAATGTAATTAGTGAAATAATTATAACTACCAATTTATCGATATTAGTATTTTGATATCGCGTTTTATGATATACCTACGAGTGACACTAAATAAACTACAGAATGTGTTTATATAAAACGTTCACAGCTTTCTTCGAAATAGACAATACAAACCAATTTCTTCCTTAAATTAATATCTGTAATATGTTCGAAAATATGCATGTAAATTACATGCTGTAATGGGTCGTATTGATTTATACAAAAAGCACAAAGTATTTATGACACTTCATTTTATAAGGATGAATGCTGTATTGCTTAAAATCACTTTATAAATACCATTTTTGCTCGTGGAAAGAAAAGCATATAAATTGGTTATTGTGATCATCGCGGACCTTTTTGGAGTCCTTTTAATGCGTACAATATTCGTTAGTTCATCAGTCAGCGTTGGCAGTGTAAACGAAAAAAGTGCTTATTTACAACATCACAATGGATACGTCTAAAATTATCAGTGTTTATATACTACTATGCACGTATTGTATATATAAACCTTCCTCTGAGTCACTCTTTCTATTAAAAAAAAGCCGCATTAAATTCGATGCGTAGTTTTAAACATGTAAGTGAGCACAGTGTCAGTCAGACAGCAGCAGCAACTTCATTTTATACTATGTACGTGAAGCGATACGTCAAACTTTTTTGATATTTAATAGAAAATATGAAATCATAGATTTGTGCCAACTTTTAACAAAAATGTACTAAAATTGTAAATAATACGATTGGAGGAATACTTATGTGTTTATTAATTTGTTGTAATATAACAACAGAAACATCAACAGTATGTATATTATTTACAAAAAAATATGTGTAATTAATTGGTAAGCTCTATATATATCCCAAAAAATGTTATTTATTTTGCTTTAAACATTTCGGACTTGAACATACTCTAGACAACAAAAAATATGCAATCTCTGCTTTATATTTCTGAAACGTTTAAATTTTCATGAAAAATTTAACACCAGCCGTAGAATAACTGAAAAATGTCTGCTATCTCGTTATGTAAACTAGACGCCTCTGATAATGGCGTCATCATACGTGACGTTACATGAACTTCGTTGCATATTGCATGTGCATGAGCATGCATTTTATAAAATCGTAATTTAAAAATTTACGTAAATTTATTTACTTTGTATTTTTTAATATTTTTAATTCTGTGAAAAAGCTCAGAATTTTTAAAAAAACTAAGAAGATACTTAGTCTAAGGTGTTGTAAATTTAATAATAAAATGTATAAAAGTATTTAATAATTTCATAACATATACAATAATTAATAGTATAAAAATGAACTTAAAACAATTCATCTCCAGGAATACATGGGCAATAAGTTATAGAGGACACAAAAGTGCCGTCATGGAAACTGGTAATGGCTATCACTCAGGTAATGGATGAATGTCAGAGAGGAAACAGATTGCTACAGACAAAGACAAAACACCAAAGTGTATTATGTTGTTAGAAATATACAGCCAGAATATGAATTATATCATTCTAATAAGGTTACTTTTATTTTTCATAACACGAGGTCAATCAGTGGACCGACCATGATAACAACGTCGATCTCGATTGACTTTCGTTTGTTAAAATCCAACAAGAATTTGTCTACGGTTGACCTTTCAATGACTAAGGAGAATTATGAAAATGTGACCTCTGACGAAAACTGAGAAGAAATACCGCTACTGTACATCTAAGTCGCATCAGTTACTCCTTTATTAAACACAAGCCCAACATGTCCTATACATTTAAGAACTGTATTTTATAACATAATATTATTTGTTTATTATTCATGAATACTTAACTAATTCAAATAAAATAACACGAATTTTTTTTTCAATTCTTCTTAATAGAAGGAGTTGCTTTATAAAAACGCATATGACTATAGTTTTTACGTCAAAGTTTAGTTTATTTATCATAAAAGGTCATTCAGTTTTCTGTCAACAAATGTTCAATAAACTCAAATAACTTTATTCAATATAGAAGCATTACACTTTCTTATTGATGGTCAATTGAAACACTACCACTGGTTCGGAAAAGAAAATACTCTGACCTGAGAAGAACCGGCGAAAGAAACTCAGTGGTTTTTTTTTTTTATTTGTCTCATATATTATTTAAACAATTTAATATGAGATGAAATAGCCAGGAGGCGATCGTTTCATTCCCAAGGTGTGCTATCGATCATAAACTCATTAATTGTATAGTAACCTTTTGCACACAAGCGTTCCTTAATAATTTTCTTAAATTTGGCAACAGAGGCATTTTGAACGCTTTCTGGGATCCTGTTGTAAAACCGTATACATTGCCCCACAAAGGAGTTACTGACTCTATGTAGTCGAGTAACAGGAGTAACAAGTTTGTGTTTGTTCCTTGTACCAATGCTATGAGTATCACATTTTCTCATGAAATCATTAATATTTTTTCGTACATACATAACATTGCAGAATATATATTGAGAAGCAACAGTCAATATCTTGATTTCTCTAAATTTATTCCTTAACGATTAATAGAAGATAAAACAGATGATATAATGTAAGACAAACATGTAATCTGTTAAATTTATAGGCAATTACTAAGATATGACCGTTTCACAATATAAAAATAAATATTTCAGTGAAAAACTTTAATTTACACAAAGTTGGGGTCGTTAAGCTCACCCAGTATTCTATATTTCAAATTGGATTTGTTTAAATCCGTTTTCTGAAACGGTTATCGCTGGCATTGCACGCATTTACATAATCTCCCGTATAAGGAGTCGAGGGTTCATAAAGGGGTGCGTAATTCGTTCATTTTCTTCACCGAAATGACGTGATAAATTATTGAATGGTCATTATGATTTGTCTCGTTGGAATAGTGACTAACTTTTAAAGTCCTGTAAATATCAAGTTTCTGGTATTAAATCACGGATTGGGATATTTTAGTTAGAAAATGGCAGTAAAATGAAGGAATAGGGAGTGTCCCATGTTTGCACACTTATGCACTGTAATATGTCATGCGGCATTTACAATTCCTTGAGTTTGGCTACCGTGGTTAACATCTTGAAAACTTCTAAGAATTGTTGACTTTAAGTTATAATAAATAATTGCCGGACTACACAGGGACTCGTGTAATTTATTCATCAACATACTTATTTAACCGGTTTACTGTATATTTTATAGTCAAAAATGTAGTTTTAACTTCATAATTAGTTAAACAGTAATACCCTTTTATTTATAATATGTAGCCAATCATGTAAATAAAGTGCTCACCATATCAGATTAACACGAGTTAAAAGAAAAAAATGCAAAAAAATAATAATTTTCTAATTATTATCTATATTTATATAGAAAAATGTAAGTAAGTGTGATAGAAGTTGTATATTAAGTGAAAAACAAATTGCCATCTAAGGATTACAAGGGTGGCTTAAAATATAGAACATCACGCGAGCTGCCAAATGTCAACTGTCTGCGGTTAGACGAAGGTCTGACAAACTAATATCCCACAACCCCGGGTCCACATGGATCGCACTCTGCATACTTCGATTAAAATATTGAAGTCGTGAAAGTAAGTAGGTTGTTTGTAAGGTGAAGATTCTTCAAAACGACCTTACTAGCCAAAATATGGAATACATTTTATTATTTGTTAATTATAGGTATTTGGCAATTTTAATTACCTTATAATTCTGAAGTTGGAATTTGACAGTCCTTTTGTTTATAGTTTTACGAAGGAAAAATCTTTTATTCATTTAAAAGCAATACGAATATATAAATAGCATATAATAGCAATACGTTCCAAAATCGATTACACTTATTTTTAATAATTCGTATAAAATAACAAAGCTTGTGTTTATCAATGTAAATACATATTAATATAATCAATGTAAATACATATTAATAACAAATACAAATTTGAATTATAGAACACTTATCAAAAATAGTTGTGGTTATGATTATGCAGATGTAATTATAGATTTATCGATAAACTGCCATCCAATTAATTTACTATCGATATCCAATATTCTAAATTTAAAATGCAATTAAGAAAGATGTTGCGTTTGAGGTGTACTTCAGAAAAGTAAATTATCACACAGAGCTACAGCAGGCATGACCCCTGTAGCAATTTATCTGATGTAGCAATATGGATTAGATGACCTACTTTTCTCCTGCGTTACCGATAATAATCTGAGGGAAGTATTAATTGCTATTGACTTGTAAATGTTTTATTTTATCGAAAAAAAATCATAAGCCAAAAATACTTATACCGAAATAGGGAAATTAGTGATTTTTAATAATATCAATACTTTTCATTTCTAAAAATTTATATTCATACGCATTTAGACTTTTTTCGTGTTGACCATGGTAGTCTATTATTTAAGTATTAATATTTGTTAATAGTGTTCCTATAGGGAATTATAACATTGTCAGAGTTAAAATTTAATAATAGTAAGTAGTCTCTGCAGTTTAATTTTATTAAAATTAAAAATTGTCTGCGTTAATTTTTATCATTTGCCTTTTAAGGATACATACCTACACTACATGTACCTAAATTTCCTAAGATGCTGCAGTATTTGTTCAAAAATTATTGTCTGTTTCTTGAAATTTTGTAAAACGGTCAGATAAAAGTAGGTTAGGTTATATTTAAACATTAAATCATAATAATTTCTACCTATGGTAGCCGCTTTCTGTAGCCTAACTGGGTAAGTATCACTCATTTACAAATTATTCTACAAATTAGTAACACTCTGAGTTGTCTGTCGATCTAAATAAATAATAAATAAATATTGGATAACAGAAGTAGCGAAGTTACCACAAACACCTAGACCTAAGACGACATAGAAAACTAATAAATCTTCTACATCGACTCGGCCGGGAATTGAACCCGGGGACCTGAGTGACGTACCCATGAAAACCGGTGTACACACCACTCGACCACGGAAGTTGTCAAATGTCGATCTAAGCTAATATAGTGATGGCTAATATTTATAACACCTTAGTGTCGTGGTTGTGTGTGTACGTCAAATGTCAACAAGTGTCATACTTCTTATGGTGCCAGTGTCTATGCCCTGGTGGATATGTCCGTATTATGACAAGGAATGTCACCAAGTGGCTAGAGTCATTAGTTCGTCAACTTTAAATAAAATCAAATGTACAAATTAAATAAAGGCCAGTAAATAAAAGTTGACCTATATACTAACATAAGGCAAGTTGGCGTTTTGTACAAACCGACTTGACTTAAATATTTATCACCTGGTCTGTATTTTTCTCAGAGCACGAAAGAGTTAACAAGGTCATCGTGTTCTGTAACGCTTTAGTATGACCCTGCGTCTGGAACTGGGTCATTTTTTTTGTTTCTACCACTTTAACACATAGTCTGATCTCTAAATGTAGCTTAAGTGAATTCAAGGAAAATATCCCTTTAAAGTTCAGCTTTCAGTTATTCATGACATTTTAATTCACAGCTATTTCTTAAAAACTCTTTCAGAACGAATCACTGTTTCACTCAAATAACATGATCCTTTTTTTGTGTGTCATTCACACACCAAAAATCATCAAATTTGTTTAGTTGTGAATGAGCAACAGACTAACAGAGAGAAAGAGTTATTTTCACATTTATAATATTGGTAAGTGTAGATTATGGTAATATCATACTAATTTTAGACTACCTATATTTCAACAAACAACAACAACTGCCTGTAAATTCCCACTGCTGGGCTAAAGGCCTCCTCTCCCTTTGAGGAAAAGGTTTTGGAACATATTCCACCACGCTGTTCCAATGCGGGTTGGTGGAATACACATGTGGCAGAATTTCTATGAAATTTGTCACATGCAGGTTTCCTCACGATGTTTTCCTTCACCGCTGAGCACGAGATGAATTGTAAAGACAAATTAAGCACATGAATCAGCGGTGATTGCCTGGGCTTGAACCCGCAATCATCGTTTAAGATGCACGCGTTCTAACCACTGGGCCATCTCGACTCACCTATATTTACAATTTCAAAACTAAAAATCTGATTGATACGTACCTAAATTTTATAAAAGATACATAATAATGTACAGTATAAAGATAGACCTTTAATATAGTTTATATAGCAAAAGAATAGAGTAAGATTTCTTTTTATGAGCTAAGGTTATGTGGCGGGTTGTAGGCATGATCTCTATAAGTATGAAGGCGTCTCCAGTATCGGAATATGCCATATTATGTTCATATGTGGCATATTTTTTTAAAAACGTTGCCATAAGCAACGTAATTGAAGAGAAAATTATTGATCTGAACTGTTGAATTGAAAACTGAAAACAATAAGCAACACGTAAATTAATGAATTACTAATTTATGCTTCGTATTCATCAATGACAAGGACGGGAACATCAGCCGTCATTGTCGATGTGATATTACACGATTAAGATAAAATCAAAGAGTCTTAATACTAAAAATTAAAAAATAAACAATAAAAACATCTTGTTTTCTTCAAATTTGATGTAGTTTACAAATTTTATTATGTTTATTAAGTATATTACTGTAGGTACAATAAATTTGATAGGAAATCAGGTATTAGATACCATGCGGATTATGGCGCAAGATTTTTGTAATCGTCTTTCAACTTTAGTAATATTGCCGCTTTACTATCTTAAGTCGACTTATTAAAGTGGGCTAGCGACGATCGAATGAAGATTAAAAGTGTCTTCAAGAAATCTGTAAATATATTTGTACTACTCGGGCTTAATTATAAAAAATAGTGAGTGAGCTTCATACAAAAGTAAAGTGCTAAAGTAAACCGTGATATTATTCATAAAGTCAGTAATTAATGGTGAGCAAAAATGATAAAAAGAGCACAGTAAGCGAATACAGCGAAGGAAGTTACTCATTCCTTTTAACATCATGAAAATATAACAGAAAAAAAATCTGAGCGAGAAGTTACTTTTGTAAAAATGTTCATTCATAAATTTTATAACAGTCATAATGAGATAAACGCGAGCCCCAGATTTGTAGATCACGTTAAGATTTTAAACAGCATGGTATTTTCTGGTTAAATTATTTACCGACCGTCTTCTTTGTACAGTTAGAATGCCACGTCTGTAATACTATTAAATTTAAGGCTATTTAAGTTTAGTGTTTGGGAGAAACGTTGATGGGTATTGCTTTCCCTTACTAGTTTCAAGGGAACCCACAAAGTCTTTTGTATTTAAAAGCCAAATCTTACCCATAAATATTGACCGAAATAAGCTAGATAGATGTTATTTTATAAAAAAAGGTAAGGTCTCACATTCTATTACCTAACGAAATTAAAAACACATCACATTAACTTTATCACAGAGAGCGTGTATGATTTTTCTTTTTTATTATCATGGTCCGCGGTGAATTGTCAGTGTGAGGAATTGTTATCTCAAAGTCAAAGTCAAAAACCTTTATTCAAAATGGAAGTGTTTACACTTTCTTATTGATAGTCGAAAATCTACCACCGGTTCGGAATATAATACCTCAGACCCGAGAAAAACTGGCGAAAGAAACTCTTTACAATATACAATAATAAACATATTTTTGTTATTTGAAACAGCCTGGAGGCGATCATCTCATCTCCCAAGGTGTGCAGTCACCTAGAAAGTCATTAGTGCTGTAATATCCTTTAGCACACACACCCTTTAACGATTCTTTTGAATTTTATAATTGAATATTGTTGAACGTTTAATGGGATCCTGTTGTAAAAACATATACATTGCCCCAAAAAATAGTTACTAACCCTGTGTTCGGATACTAGGCGTAACAGGTTTATTATTGTTCCTAGTATTAATGGAATGTACATCACAATTTTTAGGAAAATCATTTATGTTTTTGTGTACATACATAAAATTATCAAAAACAAATTGAGAAGCGACAGTCATCATTTTTGTTTCTTTAAATTTACATCTTCACGAATCTTTTGGGCCTAGGCTATAAATTGCACGAATGGCCCTTCGGCAGTACAAAAATAGTATTAATGTCAGCTGCATTACCCCAGAGTAGGATGCTATACGACATAATACTGTGGAAATAGCTAAAATACACAAGGCGAGCCGTATCCACATCAGTCAAAAGTCTAATATTTTTACCGCATAGGCTGCAGAGATGAGTCTATTCGCCAATTTACTTATATGGGGGCCCCATTGGAGCTTAGAGTCTATTGTCATACATCATATATCTATTAATGAATATAACTTACTAATTTTAATCTTGTTCTTCCAATTATTTTTCCATTACTTTACTCTACCTTAAGGTTACACAGAAGACATCTCTACTTTAGAACATTTTCCTTGTCGGTGTTTATATTTAAGTTTAACTCTTTTTCGGAATCTTTTTATGTGAAAAGAGTAACTGATTCTCACCTATTATGTAAAAAGAGCAAAATTGTTTTTCAACTAAAACGACCAAACAAATTTATTAAAACATTTACCTCAATATAAGTTTGAATACTAATACCGAGTAAGGTCTGACATTAATAATCCTTGCCACAAATGTTCATAATGAAGTCATACAACAATTTCTCATAAAGCGAGATCGGCGAGTCTGAACCGGGATTAAAATTAAACTCTTTCGGCTGTAACTCGTTTGTCCCTACTGAATATTTTAAACCTATTTGCTAACGCGGCCCGACGTGGATTTAAAAGCGGGACTGCATGCGAATTTTTAATGGATTGCGAAATTAAAACGATATCCAAATATTTCTACAATAGTATTGTTTAGACATCTACAATGTTACGTAATATAAATAAATAGGATAAAGTAGCAGCCTCCTGGAAGTATAGTAAAGAAATAATGAGAATTTTAGTAATTTTTAATGTGTTATCGTAAATTAACAAATTCTGTAGTACATTTAGTATCGTCGCTAGTAAAATTATAAAGGCTAGTAAAAATAAATATATCAACTTCATATTTTCTGCTTCTTTCTAAAAACATTTCTAATTTTATTTACTTGGAACTTCACGTTCTAGAGTTGACGTTAAATATATAAATTATGATAATAATATCCGTAGAAATGAGAAATTGAATGTTTTTAATAATATTTATTTGTAATTTAGATTTGAATATGAAATTAATTTTAAGGATATGAATACAATCTATTTTAATAAAACATTCGAGTAGGAATATCTTAAAAATAAATTTTGTCTGTTAAAATGTTTTTATACTTTGCTTAATACTTCGCCTTGATACCAAATTCAATTATCATAAGTTGAAGACGAATTTATAACGATACATTGCCTTAGCGTCTGGCTCTGGACTCGAATTAGGCCAGAACTAAATTAAATATGGACTTGGCAGGGATAAATGTCGCTAATATTTTTCTTGTGAAATTCGAGGCTTCAGAGTTTCGAAGTAATATCAACGGTCGTTTAAGCCGATTTTATGTTCGTAAAAAGTGTTTATTAAGAGTAATTTTCTAAACCGCTATCAGCACTTAATGATTAATAATGGTGTTTATATACATTTTTTACTAACAACTTATGTTTAAAAATTATGTGCAAAAGATTTTTTCAACAATTTTTGCATTTTCGAGACTTACTAATCTACTAATATGCTACAAGACGTTTGACTTATCAAATCGTCAAGTAAACGTCACGTTCGATCAAGAAAAAAAAAAATTTGATATAATCATTAACTCGTTTTATATAAATAATAATTAATCAAAATCCAATGTAAATAATATATAGATTATCACTGTCAAATAAAAATTAAAAAAAATCGCGGCTTATAAAAAATCTGCATAGTTTAAAAATAAGTCCTTTTCCGCAGTCTTTACGCTAATATCTTTTGAACTACCCAAAGGATTTTACTGGTGTTTTCATTAATAAACAGTTTTATGAAGTAGGATTTAAGCCGAGAATTTAAAATTTCCTAGTCCGATAACAACAATAACTTTTCTTTTTCTGTTTGTTCTTCTTTCATAAAGTTATATATAAGTTATATATAAGACTTGTACTCACGTACATGTATATTCAAAAACATATTACATTAATTTAATTTTGACATCCGTAGACATTTCGAAAGGGTCTCCTACAGATTAAGTTTCAGGGTACTGTTCTGGATCGGATTTAAGGGAGAGCAACAGGGTTTCGGTCGAGGGGCTGACGCGTTATTATTTTTTATTTTTAAATAAGAAATAGCCTAATGCTATTGATGTCTACTTTATACCTAATAACTTTAATTATAATATGTTATCCTGGGAATTTTTAATATTTATAATAACGCCAATGTCTTTGCACTCTACGAGGAGAAATATTTGTCTGTCTGCCTACCTATTAAATTGATATAACAATGTAATAATAATACTACGTTTTTTTATGACATAGGTGGCAAACGAGCAAGAGGCTCACCTAATGGAAAGTGACTACCACCGCCCGTGGACATCTGCAACATCAAGGGGCTTACAGGTGCGTTGCCGGCCTTTAAGAAAGGAATACGCTCTTTATACTCTATTTGAAACTAAAGAGGAGAAAGAGAAGAACAGCCAAATAAACAACATTTGAACAAATTGACGAAATCATCATCGTCGAAAGTTTGATTAATCTATCATATTCTATCATAGTTTTGATCGTCGACGAAACTGCAATCAGAATTGCAATCTGCAATTTGGAAGTAAAATTAAACTGGATATAAGTAGTTGCCTGTAAAAGTATCTTATTATAACACAAGATGTATTAAATGTATGTATGAAATCTTAGTATTTCAAAATATAGCTAAGTTATTGGCAAATCACATGAAACAAGTAAATCTAAGGTTTCATTACCTTTTTTCCTACTTCAATTGGATTAGACTATACATTGCGTTGTTCAGAGACGCACTTTCGAAAGTTATCGAATCGATAGCTTTAATAAATAGATAGAATACGGCTCCAGTAAAAGTAGTTCTGAATCCAGCCATAAATAATACTATTTGTATATCCGATTCGACGGCGAAAGGCTTTAAGCAAATTCAATTTGCGACGTTTAACTATTGTGACGTTTCGTTTTACGCACACGAAATGGAGTAGCAGTCTAGTTTAATTACAATCACCGAAAATATTGAAAATACCTTTATAAATTCCAAATCATTTCAGGCGTATACATTTGTGGTTCCGTACATTTCAACTATTGCTACAATCACTGATTTTTATTTATCAATTTCGTATTTTTATATTAATTTTAATTTTGGGAGCCATATTTTTAATAAATATTTTAGTTATGCCTACTTATAACTTTAAAAAAAGTGCATATTCAATATTACAATGAGCAAGGAATTCCTTTTTCTTCTATTTAAAAAAGAAAAATATTATTTAATGAAAATATTTCTAAATATACTATATGTATGCTCGCATTAAACTCGCGTTAAAATGTTGGTCGGCTTAACGCGAGATCTTATTTAATTTTTCCTAGTCATATTTTTTATTTTGTTTTTGGTGTATTTATTTAAATCACAAATGTAATTCAAGAAGTTAAATTAATATGTTAACATTTAAATTGAAGCGGATATTATTACCACATAGTAGTCCATACATGTGTACGGATGTAACATTTTCACGACGTCAGTTCATTATTGTGTTTGAAATTGGAATCAGAGTAGAGTACAATACGTTCGTGCTACACGTGTGGGATATATTAAAGTTTTAAACGATTTGCTCTGGCCACACACAATGTTATAATTTTAGTATTATCTGCTGTATAAAAAACTATATTATATATTATCATATTTATTTATTTATCTTCGTTTGTGAGTACATGATTTAATCGGTTGATGGGATGAAGTGCTGAAATAAAAAAAAACGCAAAGGTATTTCTTACTGCATTTCTATACTGAGAAATAAAGATATTGTAAAAAAAAATTAGTATAGTATATAGCTGTACTTGATATTATTAATTCTGACTTTGTTATAGATAATATATAACGAAGCAGCATGACCGATCCCGTTTTAAAAAAACATGACGTCAGCATAGCTGACGTCACGAGTATCAGAATTTCGATCTTTATCCATCCTTGGAGGTTTGAAATTAAACTCAGGGAATATTCTTCTCTGATTTATTCCAATGTATAGGCGGTCTGATAGCTCCGACGACTCGACCATGCCTCTCGATGTCGGCGGGCGCTTGATCTATTATAACAAAAATAGGTGGGCAGACTTATTCACTCAACATAACAGCTGTTTACAAACACTAAAATATTTCAGACTAATTTAACATTTCAAAATTCACTAAAAATTATTAATTTAACAATCAAACAGTTTTAAAAATAATCATTTCGGGACACGTGTTTTTCTTAAATTCGTGGTTTCGCGCCGACATATATTATTATTTTCATTCACGTTGTTATGCACAGCCAAATGGTTCAAGTAATGGATGGATTTTAGTTTAGAAAAAATTACGGAAATATCCGTGATTGCTAAAAAGTTTATCTATTTATTTATACTTTATTCCACAAAAGAAAAGAAACGATGGCACAGAAGTAAAAATATGTGACACTGTAGCCTGTTTCTTAGAGCATATCTCACTGACAATCATTGGTGAAAGAAGTTTTATCTGAGTACAGTGCGATTATTATTTTTTTCTCAAGATAAAAAGGGTTTGAACAAGGACTTTTAGGCAATTGAGGCCTGATGGCTGTGATGTTATCTAGCATGAAAAGTGTGACGTATTCTTGTGGAAATGAAATTGGCGGTCATACCTAGTGTTATCGGTATTCAATGAATTGTAATAATATACGTTTTGAACCCATTTGGCTACCACATACATGTTACAATGCGGTGAGCCGTGATGGTCCAGTAATGAGAACCCGTTCATGCTAACGGATGATTGCGGGTTCAGACTAAGACAAGCACTCGTGCTCTGCGGTGAATAAAAATCGTGAGATAACCTGCATGTGTCTAATTTCAACGAAATTCTGTCACATGTAAACCCACACACCTGCATTGGAGAATGTTGTGGATAAGCTACTATACAGCCTGTATAGTAGTCTACCCGTGACCAATATACGCGATTAAAATCCGTAATAACTAGTTTTATTTAAATATACAGGCTGTTAGTAGAATGTCGTGTCGGAGCACGTTCTGATATTGCATCTTGGAAATCGACGCAGCTCATTGTAAAAATAACGTCACGACTTCGTAACGTGCGGTAGCCTTTGGCTTTTTTATTATAAATATGTGTAGCCTTAAGAGCAAATGGGCCATTGTTGGTAAGAGGTGATCATCGATCGCAGACATTGGCGCTTTAACTATTAAACACAACCAAAAACAACACATTACCCATTCACAGTCAATCTTGGAAATTAAGATTTTGTGTCCCTTGTGCCTCATCCACACAAGTTCAATTACCCTTCAAACTTGGAAATAATGAGTGCTTGTACGAGTATAATACGACATAACTTAGATGTAGCATTATTGCCGATTTATACAACCAAAAGAAATAGTTCCCTATCGCGCTATTCGACGCTATTCGTCGCTATAGATTCTCGCGTCGGTTCCACCATAAAGCAAGTGCATGTAAATCGACGAGTCAAATTAACGAATATATTAGGTCATATGATATTACCAGTTATTACGTTTGTGTAAAGATCATATTCACATAAGAAATAAATATTGATAATTTGCGACAACGTACCTACTACGGATGTGATCGGTTTTACGATTTTGCCGATGCTGCATCTAATTTGAGTCGTATTATACATACATGACATATTTTTGTGTGTAAAATTCATAGAGATAATGAAATAATAAATCCTTTATTTACATAAAGTAAACAGTTAAATAAAACAATATTTACTTTTAATCAGACATATTAAATGTATTGTAGCTAGTTTGAAATTGTTAAAGTTATTACGCTCGGCGTCTCGTGTGCTCATAGTTTAGATACTCGCAATATACTAATGAGATAAGAAGTAAGTTTGTCTGTTGTCAGTGCAAACGGGAATTTATAATATGTGCTCACTTAAATTGGATGTTTTATTATTTGTGTAATTAAAATGTAAGTTATATTTAGTTTTATATTTATATTTATTTATACTATTTATATTATTATATATTTAAATAAGATGATAAGTACACAATAGGTACTCATATATTTATTTATTTTTTATAATTAGTGTTTGTGAAGATCACTTAAGTTTTTATTTATTAACAAAGTACAGTAAATATTTGTTATGAATTATTTTATTTTAATGTAAATATAAATGAAATTATTCGATACATTTTGTATGTAAAAATATAATGTATACAATTCTTTTTTTTGTTTTATTTAAAAAAAAAGTAAAAAATCAAAAAGCTGTCATAGATAATAATAAAAATGATAGGGAACATTAGGTTGTGCCTCCTGTGAGGATTGAACTCACGACCCCTGGTTTACAAGACCAGTGCTCTGCCACTGAGCTAAAGAGGCTTATGATGTTTCTTTATATAATGTAAACCAAATTAAAATACTCTTATTTTTTTTTGTAAAATCAGGACGATAACTCTGAATGTGATGACTGACTTATCTCAATTTGAGTGGTCACCATCACACCCACTTTTAATCCTCATCAAACTAAGAGAATAAAGGTTTTAAGTGCTTGTAATTAAAAAAGTTCACTCACCCTTCAATGTGAAACAAAGCTGTACAAATTATTGCTTTGGTTTTAGCATCACGCGTAAATTCTTAAGTAGGTGTCGGTTGGTACCTCCCCAGGGGCGCTGTACACAACACCCAACCGGCTATAAATGTATGATGTACTTTAGTCAATGATATACCGTCTATATTAAGAATATATAAATTAGTCATTAAATTCTTTCGAATGAGACATTGTTTGCTAAATGTTAATTTATTTTTGGACACATAAAACACTTACGACAATTTTTTGATGCGTTGAAGATAATATTTGAAACATCGAAATAGAATGGTTAGATCACCATCATTCAATATTAATTATAGCCTACCATAACGTCAGTCAACCTACCGTAAAGCACTAATGATTTGCATTGGAGAGCTAGATGGGTATTGTGACTAATTGTCCTCTGCGCTTGACAAAGGACATAACGTCTCAGATAACATGGCAATTTATACGAAATTATTTACTCGTACAACGCCAATTTGACTGTTATAACTAAGGCTTTTTGCATAAATATCTATCAGAAATAGAAATGAAAAAGCCTTATACGTTTCGTACAACAATTCTGCATATTAAAATGTGCATGGTTACATATTAAAATGTCGTTATAGTCGCAGTCATTAATAATTATTATTCTACCAGATGTACTGCCTTGTAATTTCGCCAACCTTTTGAATTGCAATGCCAAAAGTCTTTCATCTTAAAAATACTAAAGCAACGCTTTTTATCCTATTCCGAACTTATTTAGAAAACGGTTATTACTCAATACATTTTTAAATGTCTTTGTCAGCATAACTGTTTTTTTTTTCTAAAAAAAGTAAAATATCTCCATAAATATCTGAAAATGTAATTATTATTTTTTAAATCACGTTAGTTACGTTATTTTATCCGGTTTTAAATAAAATAAAATTAATGGTTGAGTTAGTTTTGTTAATTTGTAAATAGTCATTAACCTAAATGGTAGTTATTTTGAAACAGATATATTATTATAATTATTGTTGTATACTCGTATATATGTAAAGGTATTCTATATTTGAAACAAACTGTAATACTCGTATTTAGTAGGAATAGCATCGCTTTTGTGCGTACATAGATAGCTATGAGAAGCTCGTCAGTCACAAATACAAGTTCAATGCTCTCGGCTGTAGTACGTGAAATGAGATTTTCTATTGTGAATACATTTCTATTTCAGGAATTCACACATACGTTTTATTTGATATTCTAATGATTTATTCATTAGAACTGAAACAACATCTTATTCATATTAGTGAATCATTATTCGTACATAATAAGGTTTTAGTCTGTTTGTTATTGATAATAATAACTAAAGTTGCATTGTGTTAGTTATATGGTAATGCGAAGCTGAGTTTGTTTGTTTGTCTTGCCTCGTCGTATCAAACTAAACTTCCTAAAAGTCAGTAAAGCCACAACCACAATCTAGACGAAATATTATGATTATATAAAAAAAGTAAAGTAAAGTCAACAAACAGCCTGTACATTTCCCACTGCTGAGATAAAGCCTCCTCTTCCATTAAGGAGATGGTTTGGAACATATTCCACCACGCTGTTCCAATGCGGGTTGGTGAAATGCACATGAGGCATATCGATGAAATTAGACACATGCAGGTTTCTTCACGATGTTTTCTTCACCGCCGATTTGAATTATAAACACAAATTAAGCACATATATATAGTGGTGCTTGCCTGGTTTTGAACCCGCAATCATCGGTTAAGATGCACGCGTTCTAACCACTGGGCCACCTCAGCTTATGCTCATGCTACTACTACTATGATTATATACCCTACAGAAAATAACCCACGTGGGACAAAATTTACCTTTTCTACCTTTATCATGAGAGGATGAACAAATATCAAGTCTATGAAAATTAAGTATTGCTTGGTTTGAATCCTTCATTTACGATTTAAATATCAGCTATAGATGATGATATAAACTATATGGAAATTTATTTTTATTATTAAAAATATATATATAAAAATAGCTTGTTTAAGTTATATCAAAAGATAGAATGTTGAAATAATATTTATTCTAGTACGTATTCATAGATGATTAGACAGTAAAACTGTTCATATACATATATACCATATGTATATTTAGTATAATAAAAGAAAAAACTTAAAACAACAATATTATTATGGCATTCTGTGTAGTCAAGTATTTCGGAGAAGCAATAAGTTGGAATTAGTTCCAATATTGCCTAAAGGTGTTCGAGCACGTACGACACGACTATTGTAACAGTAACTATTATTATATTTTATCTAGTATGTATTTAAACAAGTATTTTATCTTCATTTATAACTAACAAGGTATATAGTAATAATGTATATTTAAATTTTTAATATGCATTTCAAATTTATTTTAAAATTCAATGATTATTGACGTATTGTTATAATTTACCATTTAAACCATTTACTTTTGTTACACATACACATACATTACATCGATTGTATTGATTGTAGCAAGGGGTTATAATCGGTTACTTGTTATATTTTCCAGTGTCCACAATCCTCTTCTCGTGTAATAGAAGCTAGAAGTCTAGCAGTATCCATTTTTTATCGCTTTGAATAGCAATTCTAATTCACTGGATGAAAAATGAAGACCTGTCACTGGTTGTGGAATGAGATGATTTTTTCACTATTTTTTCATTTGCTCTATGGTGCAACTTGCAAATTCCATAATGGCAATACGTATTAAATATAGAAGCATTTGAAGCAGTTTAATTTTATGTAAAAATAATGTTAATAAGATCTGATTTAAATATAAAACAAACTCAGGCATTTTAAAGTTTTTTAATATATATAAAACTTTAAATTTATTATTTTATCATCCTTTTTTATGAGGTAGATACTCGGAAGAACAAATGAAACAACCGATGGTAAGTTGTCACCACCGCCCAAAAATATTGATGCTGGAAGAAATAATAACCATTTATATATCCAACCAAAACGCCACCAACTTTGGGAGTTAAGACGTTATGTCTCCTGTGCCTGTAGCTACACTGGCTCTCACCCTTCAAAGCGGAACACAACAAAAAATAGTATTGTTATTTGGCGGTAGAACATCTAACCTACCTAAAATATATTTAGATAAAATAATAATATTGTTTTTTTTTTCACAGTTTTATTACAGGTCAATGGACAAAAATTTAATCGTAAAACGTGTAGGTTTATTTTACGATGTTTTTATTTGCAGTCGTTTACAAAACAAATTGTAAACAAATTAAGTACCCATTAAAATATTGCTGTCTGGAGATACACAGCATGTGACGAACACATCACCCGGCGATCGAAGTGTGATTAATGACATTGGCAAACTGATACACACGTAACAATGAAAATATTGCGACTACTTGTAATGAAAGTGTGCGATACATTTTATTTTTGTGTTCTTCGAAATGGGGATCAGCAAAAACGTATTTCATATTATATTTACGCAGTCTTTGATATACCAGTTCTGAGATTTAATCTAAATATATCGACGAATGAAAGATATACAATAAAATTATTTGCTACGTATATACAGAGTTAATATTAAACTTGATAATTTGTTTTATTTATTGTAGCGTTATATAGATTAATATTTCGGAGTTTGTGTAAGGAATTTACTTTTGTTCAAGTTGTAATGACTATTTCTTTATTGATTTTCCTCTCAGTATATCAAAGCTGAAAGTAGGATTACAATTTAATTGGCTTATCTAAGTAACTTATCTTGTTTGTAGTTTTTGTAACGGTAATGTATGTTTTATGTTTAAGATTTATATACAATATAAATAAATAGACTATTTATAATCTGTAGATTCCTCTTAATAAATATATCATGAAAGCTTGTTTAATAAAATTAAATTCAGATAAAAAACGATAGCAAATCCTCAATCCATTGTTTGAGTTTTTTAGATTTGTTTTTAAATTATATCTTAGGATTATACTACCAGATAACAATACAATTTTATGTTACTTATTTTACAAAGTGGTATATACCAAAGACGAGGTTTTATGTTTTCGAAACACTGATTAGGTTAGCTATGGGTAAGCTTTATAAGGGCAAGATCAAACTAGAATTACAGTGATAAAAACAAAACTATCAAACTATTTGTGGCAATGTTATCACTGATACAAAACGAGTAAGGTAAATGAGCCATTTGAGTATAAGTGGTCACAACCACCGAAATACTACAAGAAATATTCACTATACATAACATTGTCAATTCACAACCAATTTCGGGAACTAAGATGTTATATAAATCAGTTCACCTTTTCAACTGTATTACAATAATTTGAAGTATTGCTGTTTGACCCTAGAATGTTTGACGAATGAATGGTACCAATATAGAAGAGGTTTTATAAAGCTCAACCACCAATATTCATCATGAAGTTATAACTTACTCATTACTTAATCAAAATAATCTGCCTAAGTAAAGCACCAAGGTAATAAAAGTGGTAATAAAAGTGTACTCAATAGTTTTTTTAATGCTGACTTTTATTAGGGAAACGGTGAATATTCGAATAGTAAAGATCTTATCTTGTAGAAAGGAATGAAATTCTGCAATGTTAATGTAGAGCTCGTGCTACGATAACGCTACGGTTCAATTAATTTCATTTTCGTCTATCGCGATTTAACTTTCATTTATAAATTAAAAATTACTTACCAAAATTTTCGATTTTTTATTCCATATGTGTAAGTATATACATACATATGTCTTTATAAAACTATGTAGTAACGTAAAGGTAAATATTGGTATAAATCCTTAATAATTGGCTTGTATATAAAAAATATTTATTACCTTTATTTTTTATTTTTTTTAATCTACAGTAAAATGTTTTTATTTTATTCACTACAATATCATTACACAGTATATAACAATATCGCTTACCTCAATCTATCCCTATGTATGCATTGATCTGTAAAAATACACAACCGAATTTGGTGCGATTTTTTTTAATAGATTGATGGGGAGATTTATTTACAACTTACCTAGTAGAGAAATACTGATAATTTTAGAGATTTCTAAAGTGATGTAAAAAAACCATTCTGTATTATATTTAGTATCAGTATTACACCAGTGCGAAGCCGGGGCGGATCGCAAGTTAAAAATAAATGAAAATAGCGTACATCTTACTGGAAACGATATATTTCGAAAAAATGTTAAACCTTTAGTAAAGGGTATATATATGTACGTTTTCAGACACGTTTCGCAAGTCAAAAAATAAGTTCATGCAATACTAAATGTATAACCAAGTACATATACGATGCCTCCGCTACTGCTTCTATTAGCAATAAATCGTCAGCGCTACTGTTTGTATCCATAAGTTAATAAAGGAAAAGGGAAACAGAAAACGAAACTAGATGTAAACTATGTCTTTGTATTTGCATTTAAACGAAAATATTTAGTCTTCAAAAATAATTTCAGAGGAATTTGTATGCTCAAAGTGAATCGGATTTTAATTCATTTTCTTGAAAGCAGTGAACGTTCCGTTGTTTTGTGAAACTTGCGGTGAGTGATCTCGTAGACAGAGACTCGGTTGAATCGAGTTGCGCGAACTTATCTATTTTTCACACTATTTTTTTTTTGTTTCGACGTCACGGACTTTTGTGCAAAAGTCGCTTTATTGAAGTCTCTAGAGGTGTGGCCGGGATACAATTTGATGAATCGTTTTTTTTTTAAACGATTAGTGACGGTGATAAAATTGATCTTTCATATTTTCAATTTAATAAAACGTAGCCGTGTAATTTTCGAACAAATATTTGTAACTTAGACCATAACAATAACAACAACATTGAATACAAATGTTGTGTAGTGTAAATATTAATATTGCAATTATTGTAGCGAAATGTATTTCACATTATGGTCATGAGAATAAATAGGGTTGTCAAAGATATTACAGATTGGACTTAAATCGTTAACAATTACATGTTTTACTTAGTAAAGAATATTAGGTAAGATTTTCCCTTATAATTTTTCCAAATTTAATATTTTTGCTGACGTCGATGTTTGAATGCTTAAGACTTTATGGACTGATAAAAGATTTTTCAAAAGGAAGAAGGACTCTATTGTGGGACTTTTGGAAGGAAGTAGAGACAAAAATAATGGAAAAAGATTTCTTGTTTGGCATTCAGCGATACGTATAATTTCCAACCCTGTGCTTAGATGTTAGCAATACATGCACGCACGTGCCTACAGATAACAAAGAGAGACAACAAATGCATGAATAAAACAGAAGCGGCCACCTTGAATATTTTACATGGACCAGTTGCAACCATCGGAACTGTTTTGTTGGAAAAGCTGTGCGTGAGGTTCACATTGTTGTTTGTGTATTGTGTTTTGTGTATCGAAAGCGTTACCTTACTTTGTATTACCTATATAAGTTATGAAAATGTAAGAAAAAATACGTAATTGTAATTCGTATAAGTGATGATAGATATATTTATTCTTTATAATTAATAAATATTTGTGATTTGTGAAATAAAATCTGAAGATATTTGTGTAAATATATAGAACAAAAAAATGTTTGTATTAAAAAAAAATATTGTTTTATTTTAATTCAAAATTTATCATTTCAAGTTGTTCTGTGTAATTAACAACTTGTCGAAACCGGCTTTTGTTATCCCACAACAAATTTTAATTAATACAAATTTCATTCAAAGCTTCGCATTGAATAAAACTTGTATTCACTGAAATCTTATTTTTTTAATTATACTAAATATAATTTAGATTTTTGCAAAGATGTATAACCAAAATAGGATAATTTCTAAACAAATTCACATACGGATTTATGAATTTTATATATCCAATAATCCTTGGTGGTGATTATAGCCATAATGGTTCTTAAATATAGTTGGAACAGATCCAATATTAAAACTTGGAGGCAAACAGTTATTTAATATTCACGGATCAATTTTTTAATAAAATATTCAGGATGTCAAAGAAAAGAAGTTGACCATGTAATGTAAAGATTTTTAATAAAACCAGTGTTTACTTAATGTCTTCTTAATATGTTGTTTCCCAAGATTAACAGTGTGTTTCACCCTTTTATTGTTGTTCGCATCAAAGTCGAAAACCAAACGATTTTCTATTACAAAAAAGTGTAATAGTCTATTGAATATATGGCGTTACAGTCGTTTTTAATATTTTAAATATAAAAATTAAATATAAATAAAATAAAAATAATAAATGGTTACTGTACGAATCATGATCGCATGGAATACTGGCAATAATCCTAGAAGAAGTTATCGTTAGTAATTAATTAGAATTAAAATGAATAAGTTCAGAAGACAAATCACTGTGACATATTTACGTAAAACTTGTAAAATATTCAGAGGCGTTATTTTATTCAACATTGACAAATTTACGTAGGCCAACGCTTCCGATTTAATTGTATTAGATTTGAGAATTAATTTCGAAATCCATAAGAGTATGAAATAAACTTTACTTACTTCATAACTATGAATAAATCTAGAATCGAAATTATAATACGACACTCACCAAAATAGTATTTTATAAAATCACGAATTCAATTTGTGTCACTTGAATATTACTTCGCCAAATAAGACGGTTCTTTTCAGTTAGCATTTAGTGGTACCTGTAAAAGGAATGAAAATCATAAAGGCAGGCCTTTTTAACTTATCTTATTCTCAAGAACACGTTCTGTATTGTGCGTTAAAAGAGACATTACGCACAGTAAAGAAAGAAATATAAGTTAGGACGAAGAGTAAGCAAGGAAAATGTCTAGGAATATAAGTAAAAATGTAAGATTCTTTTTTTCATGTCAAACCTTCAAATAGCTAGACATAAACTATGAAATTGACACAAATAAAGTATTTTAATATATTTAATGGTTATCAATAAACATACTTTCCTTATTAATTGAAAGGGGATCGATTGTTTGACCGTTTCAAACTGTTTTTGAAAGCATATTTTAATACCAAGCATTAATGATAAAACACATTCGATAACATTTGTTATTATTAAAAGCAATTACAATAAAAATTCAGTATTTGTGTTTTATTTTGTAGTGCTGTGTTATGGTTATTAAAATGTATAATAATTAAAATGATGTAAAATGTAGGTTAAAAATGATCGTTCTAACCTGATCTGTGAATATTTTCATTTTTCAGGGACAGAATACTTGACCCAATAGCTAATTAATTGATGAGATGTCGATGATGTTACTATGTTAAAAGCAGCATCTTAAACTTCCAACTAGATACTCCTCAGTGACGTCACTGTTGGTTTAATATCAATATCGACACAGAACTGCACAATATTCGACTGGCTTTAATTATTTGGAAATAACGTGGAATTGTGTGGAACAGATTGTAGATGTGTTTTCAAAGTGTGGGGCTAATACTTGTTGACTTTTAAGCAGGATATATTATGTATTTAACTTATATAATGTATCTCAAATGTTAGAAGAGAGACTACTGAGTTCCTTGCTGGTTCTTCTCGGAAGAACCTTCATTCCGATCTGGCAGCATTACTTTATAGTTCTGTAAAACGCCGCTTTAAAAGTGCTTGTAAAAGCCTCATTGAGTATAGATTTCGATTTTGATTACCAAGAAGTCCATTGAGTTCGTACTTGAACAGGATACCAATGATTTATTTTATAATAACATTTATATGGAAACTGTTTTATTATACTTACAAATAATTAATACATAATCTGTTCAATAACAAGCATGCCTGTAGAAATATAATACATAATGCCATTTACTTATCATGTTTGATAATCTTTTGTAAATGTAATATGATCTTGTATCTAATCAAATTGGGTTTCTTTTCATTGTGCAAATACACTCTCACAAAAGATTCCATATCATTGTTATTTAAAAAGATGAATTAAATAAGTAGCTAAGATCAGATACCTTATACCATTTACTTGATGGTAAAGCGTTGTCCAAGTCCATCTGGGTTGGCACCACCCACCCCTCATGGGGTGGTTCCCATGTTGGTGTCGCATTGGTGATATGAGGAATGATGATTATTTCTAACAGTACCAATATCTAAAGGTATTAGTGACTACTTACCAACAGTTAGCTTATTTACGACGTCAATTCATAATCAACCTTAAATAGAAATCTTAAACAAATATTTTTGCTCGTAGAGATACTGACTCACTCATTCCTCATACCGGAACACAGCACTACTAAGTTTTATCTTTGGGAGTAGAATATGTGATGAGCGGTAGGTATAGGCATGGGCTTGCAAAGTCCTACCACCAAGTGAAAACTTTCTCATTTTCTAAGTTTTCTTGACAAGAATAGGGACATTGTTACAGGTTTGTGATATTTACTGGTATTCAATCTAATCAGAGTATCCTTTTGTCAAGTAGGCTCATAAAAACATTTTGCTTCGTCGCAGTATTCAATTAAATGTGAAATGCTATCAGCGGTTCGGAAAATAGAATCTACCGAGGAAAATTGGTAAGGAACTCAGTGGCTACGCATTTCAATCATTTTAATAAAGGAGTTTAACTCGTTCAGGTATATACTATATTCAGAATATATGTCATTTATTCTGACTGGATGTCAACACAATTAAAAAACGAAATTCATGCTTTTTTATCATTAACAAAATATCGTATACGATATTAATATTAAAAATGCGACAAGGATGCCTGCCGTCTATTTATCTAATTAATAATAAATATATATTTATTTAAATATTTGATAAAAATCATGATTAATAATTGAAGTAAAAATAAAATATAAAAATTGACAATAACTGGTGTAGTAATCAATAAAGTTTTTAATGAATTTATATTAAATAATATCGAAACGATACTTTAATGATTTTATTTTAAAAAAAAATGTGTAAAATCTACTTAGGCGTTATTTTCTGGTTTGAAGCGTACGTACAGGTTTAATTACTCGGAGAAAGCTGCGCGTAACAAAGGCAGGAAATATCGGTGTTTTCTTGCCAGTTGCCGTGAAATATTACGCCCTGGGATATTTTTAAATAAAATGAACTACCTAGACAGCTATTTATGCATTTTTATGCAAAATATAATAACTGAGGTAAGCGTCGGGCTAGTGTAATAAAGTTAAACTCTTGTACCGACGTTCTAAGAAAAATGAATGTGTAAAATATAAATATACTTTATACTTTAACAGTATAGACAGAATAGAATTTATTGTTAACATTTTAAATAGTTTATACAATTTTATGTATATTGTTACATTTTGCTTTCGTGTAATATTATAAGAATTTATTTAAATTTCCTATCTGCCTTACCATTGTACTTCACGACCAATCAGAAAAGAGGTGACTAGCGGGGTGAACCGCCATCTTAACGTTTTTGGCGGGAATGACGTATTAGTTATGTAGTCTGTGACAGGAATTTAGTACTACGCGTGACGTTGAACGTGATTTTGGATCGATGTAGAACACTTAAGAGTATTTTTTATTAAACTAGTGGGTCTCTCGAGATACTTCGTTTATTCAAAAGAATTGGATTTTATCGATGACAATTTTTTTTGCGTTTTTTTTTCTTATACAGTCGTAGTACTACTCTCTAATCGGCCAGTAACTTTTATCCATTCTATAATAATGTTTGTTCTGTAGCATGCATTTTCTGCAATCAAGAATCATCTTTATTTTTCTGTACATCTATGGCTAGAGCTCTTTAAAATGAGACCATAATCGGTTTTCTACGTGCAGCTATCGTCCCATAAGCAATGGGATAAAAATCAAGTTACGCTATTAATATATAATATAATAAAGTTGTTGAGAGAAGTTGGATCGCTGTAGCAAACCCGTCAGACGATTGTAATCGTTTGATTGATGTATTATGTTAGTAATTGTGAAGAGATTTAACTTTGTGAGGCCTTAATTAAATTGTACGAAACAGTCAAGACTTTGTTTTCGCATCCATAATACCTGTAACCACTAATGATCATGTAGAGGAGGATAACGGTGTTTTTGTATAGATTACATTATATTACATGATTTTTACAAAACTCATTTATATAATTTCATTTGTGTTAAATTAGGACTAAATATTAACTATGTAAATTAATGTGTATTGAAAATTTTCACACATATATATGCATATATTTTGACAGTGAGGGTTTATTCTCTGATGTACGACCGGTTAGGATTAATTTCGGTAATTGCTGCTATTAGAGGATATAATAGGGTTGAAATGTATAGTTTGGCGTCGTGTTTGAAATAAATTAAACAGAAAAATGTTATACAGATTTTCAGTTCAAAATGAGACGCTTAGGATATTTTTTGATTGGATTGCAGATCCAATCGCTAGAGACAAGCTAGTATTTTATTGACAACTAGATAACCGCCGCGGTTCCGAGCAGAACAAGGGCTTAAATAAAAATTTTATTTCGTATAACATATAACTTTATTGGTTTAGACAGAGGACGCTAGTTCACTTGCAATAATTCATTGTTATATAATACTTCAGTCCACTAACATAAAATCTTAACAATACTCCTTTTTTAAAACGCCACTCCGAGGTCCCGGTTCCGATTCCCGGCCGAGTCGATGTAGGTTATCATTAGTTTTCTATGTTGTCTTGGGTCTGGGTGTTTGTGGTACCGTCGTTACTTCTGATTTTCCATAACACAAGTACTTTATCTACTTACATCGGGATCAGAGTAATGTATGTGATATTGTTTCATATATTTATATACAGCTAGTATTCTTTAAAAACAAATACTTGATTTTCAGATTTACTATTATATTCCAATAATTTCAATTAAAAATATAAAATCGACAGAATGTTAATGTTGTATTATCTCATAAAAATATTTTTCACCGCCATTGTTATCCACAAGCTAACTCTGATAATACTAGTACACCTAGGTTCTCATAACGCTGCTTTTAATGCCCGTATAGGAACTAGTATGCAGCGTAAATTTTAATCAATGTGAGTCGTGGAGATTACGTTGTGGTTCTACCGGCGAATGAACCCTTATCATACTAATATTATATTCAGGTAAGTTTACTCGGTTGTATGTTACATATTAAATTTTCACGGCTAACGGCGAGTCCAGTGGTTATTTTACAAGCTCGTAAATCACAATGTGTTTTATTCTCAGGGTGGGATGATAAAAAAAATAGTTTTATGTCGGAATATTTTTTGTAGCGATCCCAAGTTAGAAAGTTGGTGATATGATCTTGTGGCTCGGAAAACCTTGAAACCTTATGTATTATCTGATTTCTCTCAGTTGTATTGGATTGCGGTTACATCAGATTATGATAATCAAAGTTCACATTTGTATGTTCACCCAGTTTTTCTTACTTTGAAGTTATTCTGACATTATGCGTTGATTTTTCTTCCCGTTTAAGGCTCAAAAACTAATTTAAATATCACAAATGATATCACCACATCACATGTGAATAGAATATGACTTAATTAAAAGTACTTTTCAAGATATTCGTATATTTTTGAAGCTCGCAAACATCTCTAATTTAAAGGCATATTTCACGTCACAGCTGCTTAAAGGGAGTTTTCGAATCTGTATCGTGCGGTACAGTTTATCTTATTTAACTGGCTTGTTGTTCTAGTGGCTTTTAAGGCTGCGGTGAGAAATTCGATCTGGGGCGTGTGATATTGTACGTCGTAAAAACTTATCATGAAAGTTTTTCAACAGCAACTACTTTGAGCACGTTTTCAGTTAAATTACAAGAACATAAATTACGAAGCTGACGTGAAAAGATTTCTAATTAGTAAAGGTATTCTGTAATATCATAAGGTGATATGTGACATTTACTATAATCATTATAAAATTTAAAAGCTATAAGTATCAAAATCGCATACCACTGTAAGTTGACATTTCACTGTCTTACAGACCGCACTGCTGTCACATGTAATAAGTTTCACCCACTTTATCTTACTTTTCCTTCCATACAAAACGTCTTAAGATCGTCTTTACAAACAATGAATTTATTCTTTCAAAGCCAGTCAAAAAACCGATGAACAATTATTCCGAACAATAGTGAGTCTGTAACGCGCCCGCGTTTGGCGACAAAGCGCCATTTTATATTGTGGAGCACGAACTCAATCTTCTTATTGCTCTGCCGCTGTGCGTCACCCTTGTTTATTGCTTGCAATTCCATCTTAATGCAATGGGGAGCCTTGAACACTATGACAGATTCCTCATTATCTTTACCTTTGTCCGCGTGGCCATTAAATCTATGTCAATTAATATCTAGGTCAATGCGCTGTAACCAGGAGAAGCTGTGTAAGTATTGCTGTTGTATAAACATTTTACACCTAGTACTTCCTAGCAAACTTATTATTCAGATTACAATAAAAATGAATTTCCGTTTGGTAAGATTATAACTTTGGACGTTAATGTTCAAAATGTAGATTCCACTAGTATAGACCTTAGTTGCTTAACAGGATATGCTCTAAGTTACTCTAATTATATTGCGAGTGTATTTAGTACTAACAATATTTGCGCGCTACGCGGTAAACGTAAGTCTTCAGTATTCTAAGTTATTTAAGCTAACTTTAATACATAAAGCCATTGTAGACAGACAAACCAATGTAGTGATATTTATTTTTTGTATTTTTTATCTGTACTGTATGTATGTTTACTTGTGTGTGTGATTTGTATGTTTTTGGGTGCTGAAGACCTGTATTTATTATTTATTTAAATCAATTTCCTGCTAAGAGAACTGATAGAACTAGAACAGTTGATAATAATACGTTCCGACATTGCGTAGCTTTCGCTTGTTTCTGTAATTAACGCATACAGAGCAGTAGATACATAGCGCATTCAAGCCTATCCAATCTATTCGCGAATCAGTAACAATGCGGGCTTTAACGAGATAGCAAACAGTTATTACTGAAACCGATTTGAATGCGTTCAATTTAATGCTTTCAACATTTCGGTTTTGAAGGTAAAAACGACTAAAAATATAATTTATAATCGACAATTCGGTCAATTACTATATTTGTTTTTGCTGCGTATGATTTAAAGTTATTTAAAATACACTTATTAAGCAATAGGAGTTTTAGTATTAAGATAAGCCGAAATACTAATATAGTCGTTAAAAATATCAACAGTGGTGGTATGTAAGAACTGTTTGTATTGAAAATCGACGGATCGCAGTATAAGCGTATGTAGGTGACTTCAATGCATGTATTTTTTAAATAATATCATATCATATCCTCACGTTTTCGACCGTGTTTTGTCTTGAGTTTCAAGGTTTTGTTTCTAACACTTTACCACGATCAGTTTAATATACTTCCTATTGCTTTATATATAAAATATATCAATTATTTCGTCAGTGTTTAAACCGACTCATCAATTAATACTACACCAGACACCGTTGCTTTGTATTACTGAATTTCCGGTTTGGTGGGTAAGTTAGTCAATGTAATTGGTTGCAGGCTCAAAGGACTCGGATTCCATGGTTAGCGGCGGCGCTTTGAATGTCTAAGGTGTGGTTTTTGTTTCTTACAGTGCCTGGTCTATTTCATCATTTGATTAAGGAAATAACTTTAATTAGCTAAAATATTTAATTTAAAAATATTAAATTAAATATTAACTTTTATTTAAAAATAAAAAAGTATGTCAAGGCCGAATATCTATTCATTCAATATTACACAACACTTGTTGATTGTTTGTCAAAAACCTATCACCGGTTCGGAAATGTACACCATATATAAACATCTCCTATTTATTCCTAACAACAAATTTAGTTATAACAATACTTACGACGGATCGTAAACAAATATTACGGTAATAATTATCTAAAATGCAAAATGTAACAAAATTGCTTTTGGGAAAAAACAAACACCGAAAAGTAAAAAAAAAAATACAAAAATTTATGAAAAAACAAAAAGGAACTCACTGACGTATATGAATAATTTGTATCGTAAATATACATACGCTTTCCTGTCATAAATCCAGTAAATAATTTATGGAATGAGCGGACAATTCTACTAATTTAACTTATGTTAAGGTTGCCTTACGGTTCAAATTCTAATCCGATATAATTTAGTTTTTTCCTTACAAAAATAAATCTTACCCGAATCGTAATTAAGGGATAATTCTACTAATTTATAACAGCTATGATACGTATCATTATATCTGATACAACTGAACCGTAACTGGATTATGTTATTAGAAAAGGAAAACGACTGAACAGCATCGTAGACGTTTCGATTCTATTGCGATAACGTAAAAAAATGTTAGTAGAATTGTCCAGCATTGAATATTATAGACATAATTTACACTGCCAGTTCCAGAATCGAGAGTACTATGTCAAAGCCAAGATTTTGGAAGTCGCTTGCTCCTGACAGGCATTATGTTATTCATCAAGTTACCTGCTCCATTAAGGATGAATAGGCCGGGTCAAACAGTCTGAATACATTTACTAACTCGCTCAAACTCAGTTGCAGGTTGCCGTCGAACTTTAATGAGAGGCAAGCATTAAAACCAACTAATGAATTAAATAAAGTACAGCCCTTGTTGAACTTTGGCTTGCATTACACGTTTCATTTGAGTGAACGTACGAATATGGTGTTTATATGTATGCAGCTAAATGCTATTTCCCTGTGTATGGTTCCATTAGACCGACTATAATAACTACGCATTTGCATTGAGAGCGACTGCATGTCGATGGGTTTTGGAAAGGTTTATGTAAAAATGATTTTCATTTGACGCCTTACGGAAGAGACATTAACGTTTTTAACTACACTAAAATTAAACATGGTTTAAGAACTTTATTAATTCCTCAAAAGAAATACATATATTTCACTTACTGAGAAACTATATAAAATAAAACAATTATAAAAGAAGCGTACAGAGATAACAAAGAAAAGATAAAATAAAATATCACACAAAAGAGGGTAGACAGATCTTAAAAAATAAACACCGTATACATGCATGTTTCAATTAT
Organism: Vanessa cardui; assembly: GCF_905220365.1. NCBI lineage: Eukaryota > Metazoa > Arthropoda > Insecta > Lepidoptera > Nymphalidae > Vanessa > Vanessa cardui. The sequence goes on along the minus strand of NC_061138.1, from coordinate 10,123,068 downwards.
TAACTTCATAGATTAATAAGTACCAGAAGTGGCATTGATGGATATTGTTCATATGGAAGTTAAGTTTATAATGTTGCAATAAATTACCTAAGCCGGTATATGTGAAAATTAAACATCTGTGCCCTTTCCATATACTTGTTTTATACCAGCATTTATAATCATTTATATTGTATGTTCATTAAGTGCAAAGACAATGTAAAATATAAATAATCTTAAAAGCGTTTCTTACAATTATGTAACTGTGCATATACGTAAATATTTTACTGAATTTTAATGAAACTAAATTTACGTCAACTCAAATGACGGTACGGAGATTGTTACCGGAAATTTAAAACTATCTTAGTCTAGTCTATCTGTCTATCAAATTGATGACTATTTTCTAACGATTTTATGAACTAAATATTTCATACTCAATCCCGAGCCAAGCACTATTATGATTCTGTTTTCATATGATTAACTTATGTTTATAATCCATCTCGTGCGTGGCGCTCAAAGAAATAATAAAATAAATCAGTATGATGGATTAAATTCTAAACTTTTTCTTCATCCTTTGCCTAGAAATGAGACACTAACAAGTTAATACTTTTCCCAGATTTAGCTAAGTTGTTAAAAGTTTATAATATATACCAGTACTTAACAGTAATTAACAAAATCAAATAAGCTAAGTATAAGAGTATTGTATCCCCCGATAAATTTTTTTCCAGCACATTCAAAATGAAAAAAGACACCAAAATTCAAATCTAGATAGTGTGATCTACAGGACCTTTTGTATTTTATAATCATCGGTGTCTCAAATATAGTTTTTTTTTTTTTTTATGGCATAGGTGGCAAACGAGCAGGAGGCTCACCTGATGGAAAGTGACTACCACCGCCCATGGACATCTGCAACACCAGGAGGCTTGCAGGTGCGTTGCCGGCCTTTGAGAAAGGAGTAGGCTCTTTTCTTGAAGGTTCCCATGTCGTATCGGTTCGGAAAAACCGCCGGCGAAAGCTGGTTCCACAAAGTGGTTGTGCGAGGCAGAAAATGTCTAAGAAATCGCGCTGTTGTGGATTTTCGGACATCAAGATGGTGCGGGTGAAACTTAGAATTTTGACGAGATGTCCGAAGGTGAAATTCAGCAGCCGGGATTAATCCGAACAATTCCTCGGAACATTCCCCGTGAAAAATTCGGTAGAAGATGCAGAGTGATCCGACATCTCTACGCAAAGCCAAAGGATCAAGGAGATCGGAAAGGGCTTGATCGTCGATAACTCGAGCCGCTCTACGTTGGATGCGGTCAAATGGAAGGAGCTGGTACTGGGGAGCACCCGCCCAGAGGTGAGAGCAGTACTCCATGTGAGGCCGAATTTGCGCCTTGTAAAGTTTTAGGCGATGGGCCGACGTGAAATACTGTCTCGCCTTGCTGAGCACGCCCAGCTTTTTTGAAGCCAATTTGGCTTTGCCTTCCAATTGACCGCGGAACTGAACGAGGCTCGAAATATCAACGCCAAGTATTCCGATACTACCTGTAGCGGCTATCGGAATGTTCTCAAATCGTGGAGATACGACAAATGGTGTTTTTTTAGCGGTTAACGCGCAAACTTGCGTCTTTTTGGGGTTGAAATGGACTAGATTTAGCCGGCCCCAATTCGAGACTTCGTTTAATGAAGACTCGATTTCAGACACAAGTTTGTTCCGGTTCTCTTCGACGTTTTCCCGAGAACTATTAGCGCGGCCGGTGTATAAGGTGTCAACGGTACTGTCGTCTGCATAGCAATGAATGTTCCCGATTTGCAACAAATCATTGATATGCAGAAGAAACAGAGTGGGTGATAGAACGCAGCCTTGTGGAACACCAGCATTGACGAATTTTAAGTCAGAGCATGCACCGTCGACAACGACCTTGATGCTCCGATCTGCCAAAAAGCTGGTAATCCAATTGCATAATTTCCCGGGAAGCCCATAGGAAGGAAGCTTCGAAAGAAGCGCTTTGTGTCATACACGATCGAAGGCCTTCGCTATGTCCAAGCTGGCTGCTAATGCCTCCCCCTTGCTCTCAACTGCTTCAGCCCACCTATGAGTAAGGTAAACTAGAAGATCACCGGCTGAGCGACCCCGACGGAAACCGTACTGGCGGTCACTAATCAGCTGATTCTCCTCTAGGTACCGCAGTAGCTGGCAGTTAATAAGGGACTCCATTATCTTGGAGAGCAAGGAGGTGATGGCTATAGGCCTATAATTGGACGGGTCTGAGCGGTTGCCTTTTTTAGGGATCGGATGCACCAAAGCTGTCTTCCAGGAATTCGGGACGACGCCTAATGTGTAGGATTGCCGGAAAAGACGCGTTAAGACCGGTGCCAACTCGGGAGCACATGTCCGTAGCACGATTGGAGGGATACCATCGGGTCCGCTCGACTTATGAATGTCCAAGGAAATAAGTGCTTTACGAACTGCACTTTGCCGGAATTTAACTTCCGGCATCGTGGTATCACACCGCGGAATTGTTGGTGGAGATTTTCCTTGGTCATCCAGAGTCGAGTTCGACGCGAAGAGAGAGCCTAAAAGATCAGCTTTCTCTTTCGCGGTATGGGCCAATGACTCACTGTCCCTGTGCAGAGATGGAAAAGAGGGCTGACAGAAATTCCCTAAGACAGCCTTAGCGAGAGACCAGAACGCTCGTGTTCCTGAAGGGAGACGCACCAGTCTCTCGCCAATTCTGCCAATGTACTCCGTCTTCGCCCTAGCAATCACGTTTTTGAGGGACCTAGAGGCAGAGTTATATTCCTTTTTGAATGCGCTGGTATTTACATCACGAGACGCAGATGCATTAGCCCAGGTTTGATAGCGTTCCCACTTTCGGCGTGATGCCGTTTTGCAGAAACGACCAAACCAAGGCTGGGACTTGCCACCGACGGGTACTGCAGAGTAAGGAATGAATAGTTCCATACCCTGAAGCACCACATCGGCAACAGAGTCAGCAGCAGCGTTCGGATCATCCGGCGAGAAACAAATCTGCCCCCATGGGCACGATGCAAAAAAAGACCGCATCCCATCCCAATCTGCTGACTTGTAGTGCCATACTCGGCGGCACCCAACAAAGCGAGGCCGTGAGTACCGCACAACCGGCACTGTACTCCGGACGAGATAGTGGTCAGACGAGCCCAGAGGGGGATCGACGATAACCTGATAGCCATCCGGATGCGAAGTCAGCAGAAGGTCCAACAGGGAAGGTGTATGATCCTCCACATCCGGTATTCGCATTGGCGAGTTGACCAGTTGTGTCAGATCATATGCTAGAGCGAAGTCCAGAACAGATCTACCCGCATGATCGGTGGTGCGTGAGCCGAGCCATTCTGCGTGGTGAGCATTAAAGTCACCCAGAATAATGATCTCTGCGGATGGAATCTGCTGAAGCACGGAATCTGTAGCCATTTGGACGTGCTCAACCAGTCGGTCGGTTTCGGCATTACCGCTATGGGACCTATAAAGGCACGCATAGATTCGCGGATGATCATCGCAGTCTACACGTAGCCAGATAATCGATAGGTCCTGTCCTTCAAGGCTGCCGAGGCGTCGAAAACAGATATCATCTCTGACGTAAACGCATACCCCAGCTCGTGGTATAAAAGAATGTTCCAATTTGTACCCAGGGTACGAGAGAAAAGTCGTATCGGCAGGAGAAGATATCTGGGTCTCGGTTAGAAAGAGCAAGGCCGGCTTCGCCGTTTCCAGATGGTAGTGAACGGCGTTGAGGTTGGAGTTGAGTCCCCTTATGTTGCAGAAGTCCACAGCGAGGGTGGTAGGGGTTGCCTTATGATGCCTGCTCCGCTTGCCCCGAACAGTGGCGAGCGCAAAATTGCCCCCCCCAGAATTCGGAGGGCAGCCTGGGCATCCCTGCTCAGGCGGTGTACGTCCTGAGCATGGATGCCCAGAGAGGGATTCTCCACCGCTGTCGCTGATGGTACCCTCCTGGGGTAATTTAACCAAATTCTGCACAACCATCAAGTTTTGGGGGGGAGGGGGATTGGGCCTCCGGAACTCTCACTTACCGGACGAAACGCGGTAACATAGCCACCACTTTACGCCGATTTTAAGTGAGAGAGTGGTACTTCCCCGGGCGTGCCGGCCCATTCGGCTGTAACCCGAAGGTATACAGCGTGGCACTACCATATTTCCATCACTAAAATACATTTACAACGTAAACAAAGAAAGGCTACATGGCATAAAACAAAACTCTACCCGATCGAACCCATTAATTTAATTAATATAGCCTGTCGCATAGCGTTTAACAATTCAAAGCGTTCATTGAACACTTTTTTTTCGCTGGAAGTTTTTTAATGAAATTTTTCGAAAAAAGAACGTTTTTAAATATCTCGTTCAAGTAATTTTTGATTATTTTTTAATTCGAAAAAAAAACTGTTATCTCTATATCCATTTGATATAATGATTACGAACGAAGTTGCGAGCACAGACTCGCTGCAAATGAACATTCGAGACTCGCTAAATACCATAGCCTCAGACACCCATCAGCAATGAGCAACGCACTTAACAAAAGTCACGTAGACGTCCGCTACCCAATAAGGTACTTTAAACATTTACAACTTTATTTCCCTTCCCACGTATCTGTTATAGGAAAATAACTCTTAATGTCTAGATATTATAGTTTATCTTTGCTCATAAATTTGGTACAGATAATATTTAACTTTGTATAAAATTTCAGTCTAGGCTGAACAGAAAGTGAAGTATATTATTTTAATAATGACGAGAGTCATTATACAATAGTCCTCGAAGTTTTTGGTAGACTTCGTTATTTTTGTGCGTTTGGAATGCAATGGTATTTGTTATATGGTGTAAAATACACTTTCTATAATAATATATATTCTGTATTGTTATCCCATATTAATGAGTACTTTTTTGTGTTTTTCAAATAAAGTATTAACATACTAATCCTGTTTGACTATTTTTGAAACATTAACATTTTAATTAAAATTTTATCTGAACTTTAATATTAAAATTTAATTTAAAAAAAATACACATTTCATTTAAATCAAAATCTTTGATGAGTATGCATCTAAATCAAAATTAAAAATAGTTAATGTACAAATGATGACCGTGTGGAACGTTACCGAGAATGCTAGCAGGATTTCCTCGTCGAATCGTAATTACGATTCTCGGGGTAAAATATAACATTAAAAAAAAGACGAAAGAGAAATTTATCGGGTGCAATTTAATTCCTTCCTATTTCGTTTATGAATTAAATTTTTATTTTTGTGTCAATTTTATATTTGACAAAATTTTAAAGCAGAACTTAATTTGACGCAGAATTAATCAATTCCAGTGCCAGTATTTTTATTTAATTTCTTAGCAGCTAGTTATGTTTGAATTGATATTTTGAGATAACTGATGAACTATGATGTTAATTAATTAGTAGGTAGTTCATGATATTCTGTTTTAAAATAAGATATAAATCATAATGAGTAATCTATAAGGTCATATTTTGATGCAGAAGAGAAAATAACTTATGTTATTGGTAAAAGTTTTATTAACGTTCTTTGCGAAATTGCTTGGAAGAGCAATTTGCTCTGCGAAATTATTAATCTGTACAACAAACTCAGCTTATCTCATATATAATAAAACTTCTCACTACGTTTACATTAAGGTACTTATTTTATGATGTATGAACTTTCCTGATGATGTAGGGTTCAAATTACAGGTTGGGTTAATGACAAGTCATTGACTATTTCTATCAATACGAAATGTTCTAATGCATGTCTGTTTAAATGTTTTAATATTTATTTCGTGGCCTCCGAGGCTGAAATTCAGTCACGAAATAATATTCATCTCGAACAACCACTCTGTGTAATCAGGTTTTGCCAGAGGGTTCACCGAACTTTCAAGAAAAGACCCTACTCATTTCTCAATGTCCGGCAGCATACCTGCAAGTCCCATGGTATTTCAGATGTCCATGGATAGTTACTTCTACATTAAATGAACCTCCTTCAGATTTACTACCTATTTCATAGAAAATATCATTGTATTCTTCTATCAATAATTGTTTTATCTTATCTTTATCTTCTATCAAAATAACGGCGTAGAGATGCTACGCACGCGCTACCACACCGTAGATGTTCTATTTTGATATCACAAATATAAAGAGTATAATATAAGATAATCACAAAATAGTATTACTAGTATTCTTATATTAATAATTGTTTGCAGTACTTTTGAGTTCTTATATTCTTTATTAGCTAAAGTTTTAGTCATTAATAGTTAATTTTTCTGGTATATTGTCATTACACATTGGCGTAGAGATGCTACGCTCGCGCTACAACCTCGCAAATGGTCTACGTTGATCTCTACATTTCGAATTAATCGCTGAATATTATATTTATAAAACAAAGTAAATTAGTATGAGTGCGATAAAAACGTCTTTTTCGAAGTTTAAGAGATTAACATTTTACCTCTTATGGTTTTTTATCTGGACAATTTATTTCCGTGTATAGTGAAATATTCGAGAAATATAACGGGAATCAGGACGATATCGGCTTAACCCAGATCATTTTTCATTATTTCAATAAAAAAACCTTCGTCTGTTGTATTTTTATACCTGTCTGTTATTTCGGAATAAAACGTAGATATTTAGATGATAAATAATAACATATTATTCTGGTAATGCTTTACGAATATAAAAATATCATAAAGTTAAGGTTAGTGATAAAATAGTTGAAATATTTTGTATAAAAAATAATATAAAGAGTCATATTATATCGCTGCTAATGCTACATGATAAAATGAGAAACTTTCATGAAAGTCCACTATTGTCAGACTTTATTGGTCAAAGCCGTTAACCGTTGAGTGCTTCAAAACATCACTCTGGTTTTTTTCATTACGAAAATAAATATTTTATAAGAAAAGTAATTATTATATGATAAACTTAGTTATTTGTTATAAGTACATGATATGCAATCACTTCGAAAAGTCAAGATTCTTTAATGCTGTGTAGCGGCTCTCGGGGGCTAAGCCGTCAAAACAGGAAATATGGTATTTCTAATATTTGTAGAAGTTAACTGGTCAAGGTAGATTCTAACGATCATGATTATAATTATACACATAAAAACACAATAATTGTAGGCTTTAAAAATTGTGTATAACCATTTTATTATTGTAATTTATATTACTCTAATCTTTATAATTAGATGCAAATGACAGTAGTTGTGTTCCGCGGTTTTGTTTACCTATTTGATACATTTCGTCTTGGGTAAGGTTTATGTTTATATCTCAGTACCATATGATCTTCACGTAATATTAAATAGTATTTGTTGTCTGTAATTCTTTATATAATCATCCGCCCATTTGCGTAGATAAAACCCACTCGTCACATACATATTTTACCATCTACTTAATAGCGATACTAACAACCCATCAAACAGAATGATGATGAGAGATCTCTTATATACATTTATATAAGAGAAGTAAGAGATAGATAATATTTATAACAGTGCCTAGTTTTTGGAAAGTAGTGATGAACTACCATGGGTATCCATTGGCATGGAAAGGCCTATTTCCTTGTCTTTACAAAACTGAAATATATAAAGCGCATAATCTTTTCAATAAATAATTGGACTATTTAGGAAAGGGTCATTGTTATTGAAATTTCGTAGTTTATTGTCCATTTATAATTATCTAAATACAAATTTAGAAATTTATGTTTTATACCATATCTTATTTTGTGACTTTTATTTATAAATCAATATTATGTAATGTTCAAAAGGCTATTGCTTTGGTCGAGTTTGTTTGCTCAAAGGTCGTCTGGAATAGATCGCTCTTTTGATACAATATGCCTTTGTACATCTTCCTTTTCTTATTATTCTCGTGTGTATAATACTCGTAAACAATGTTTAACGTCGTATATATGGAATCAGTAATTAACATACATTTATTTATTACATTATTTTAGTAAATAATTTAACCTCGTCAAATTCGATTAAAAACTTATCCAACTAAATATATAGTACTTACTTAATTTGTTAACATTTGCATAATTATAATACGTCAACAATACTAAAATGTTGAGTATTAAGCATTTTGATAAATGTTTGATCAAACAGTTTTTATGAAATTAAGTAAGCTATACAGATCTTTATATATTTACAAATAAAGTTGAAATTAAAGTAACCGATATATAACCTCAAATTTTATCGGTTTTGACATCTTGATGAATGGGGTAGGATTTCGTGTATTTATATAAAATTGGAATATTACGAAACACGTGAATATTTTTTTCCTCAATACTAATTAGGGTGCTAAAAGATAAAAAATAAGCTTTGATTTTAGGTACTCAGTTATTTGTTTAAAGGTTTTTCTTGCTTTCAGCGCAGTTGTCAAGATTATTGCACATACCAATTATCACAAATTCAAAATTTCAGGAGTCGATAAAATGTTAAAAATATTTAAATGATATGTATTATTTCTTAATACTGATAGTATGGTTTCTTCTGCATCACAAAACACAAAATTTTACGACTTTCAATAATTAATAAATAAATATTGGATAACATCACATACTTTACTCTGATCCCAATGTAAATAGCTCAAGGACTTGTGCTATAGGAGGTCAGAAGTGATGACGGTACCCTAAATACCCAGAACCAAGACAGCATAGAAAACCAGTATTTTTTCTACATCGACTTGGTCAGGAATCGAACTCGAGACCTCGGGTGGCGTACCCACGAAAACCGGTGTAGACACTACTCGACCATAAAGGACGTCGACTTTGATTTGGGAAAATAAAGTGGTGATCCGCCGCAATCTTTAGCCCGCCCGCGTACCTTTGTAATAAAAAAGATTAGCGTTCATAAAAATTATGATATATAATAAGATCTATGAATACAAAAATGAATACAAAAATGTAGTAAATAAAAATAGTCCCTAAAAGTGAAATTCTTAGTGGAATGGCCGCTGAACTGCTACGAATAGTGGGTTTAATCAGTGGATTGAACTTGCTATTCGTAACAGGGTAGCGACCCTGTTCTACTAAAGTAGAAAATTATTCAAGTAGGCTTTTACTTATAAATCTTACTTTTTATAACATTAATTTAAATTTATAGTTACCACCGGTTCTGAACATGGACTTGCCACAAAAACGAGCGGCAAGAAATTGAGGTTTCTGGTTGGTTCTCTAGCCCTCTTTCGACATATAAATTACACACGTATATTATATACAACAATTAAATTATTTTTTATGATTCTGAGAATTCGACGACTACTAAGTTGATGCTTTTTTATTGTTCGTTCATCATTCATCTTTTTTTGTAATTGGCAAAGGTAAAGGTTAAAAATGCCTGAGAAATTTTATCAAGGAACACTATTCCTTTGAAGGAAAGATCTCTGATTGACACAATATATTACATTACAAAATTAAGAGTTTAACTATTTTCGATTTACTGCGTTTTATTTGTAAAATATACTATATATAATAAATTAGATTTGACGTAGCTTTATGTTATGCATATTTTCGTCTGCTATTTGTCCTTCATCATAAATACTATCAGGGCTTTTCAGGGATGACTCAAAGATAAGCCAAATTTATTTCCTGTTATCTTAAAAGGGAAGGAAGGTCTTTTGTATTAGGCATAAAACAAATCTTATTATGATTATATATTTAAATCTTTTATTGTTTATTTATACTATTTTTATGAATTATTAAAATGATAAAATAGTATTTGTTTAATGTAAATTAATATATTTATATATATATATATATATATATATATATATATATATATATATATATAAATTAATATATAATTTTTAATACGCTTGCTTAAGTACAAAACTAACAAAGTTAGTTAATTGTTATTTACAAAAATGTTTTACGATCGCGATTTAAATTATAATTGAAATAAAATATTATATAGGTGTGCATAATCATAAATATTACAAATATTTGTAATATAAATTAAGTAATCATTATATTAAATCATTTAAATATATATTTAAGATATATTAAGTACATGAATCATATAAGGGTTTTGAGTAAATGGTATAAGTATATAAGGAGGTTTAATGTTTGGTATTACATAAAAAAAATATTGGCTAGAACGTGTACATCTTAACGGATGATTGCGGGTTCAAACCCAGGCTAGCACCATTGAATTTTCATGTGTTATCATTTGCTCGACGGTGAAGGAAAACATCGTCAGGAAACCTGCACACTGTCTTTCAACGAAATTCTGCCACATGTGAGTCCACATTAGAGCAGGGTGGTGGAATTTGCTTCTCCTTAAAGGAGGAGGACTATCAGTTTATCTTTTTTTGAATGAAATAGGTAAGTACGGGCAATGGCCATCTAATGGTAAATGGCTGGTAAAAGAGCCATTTCAATTTCATAATTTTAAATTAGAATAATAATTCATAAATAATATGCAAAACACTGTTCCTGACTGTTTTATTTTACCTAATATAAATAAAATTCTTTGATATTTAGTTCACATTACAAGTCTTGGTAGATAGTAATCAAATTTTTCCTTTATAGAATAAGACGCTGTCAACAAATTTTATTATTTATAAAGGAAAAAACGTTTCGGAAACGAAATGACAGGCTTTTTAAAATCGGGTAAGTTATATTGACATAGAATTCATTATCTTCAAATAAAGTAGACCTTGGGACTTAATGTTGCGGAAGAAAATTTGATTGTTCGAACAATGAGTTTAGAAATTGCTCTTCGCAATGTCATAATATTTTCCGTAAAACATTGTATCAATTTATTTTATTATAAAAATTCATAACATTATCTAACAAGCTCGTTTTCTTGACTTCGTTCTTTTAAAACCTGTATATATAACATTATAGGATATTGTATTTCTGCCTTTTGATAGTAGGTATCACAGTTTGAATGATTTAAATGTTTCAGTCAAACTTATTTAAATCAAATCATGACTAATAGTCCTAAATGTTTTAGATTGGTTACCATTTAATAAATACCACATTGTTTTGTAGCACTTGTTAAAAAATAAGTATACAAATATTTGTAGCAAAAATAAATTCGGACACAATCTATACACAAAAAAAAGTTATTTGTTTAAAATGATGGCTGGAATTGTATTGTGTATTTTTATTCGATAATATTTATTAAACTGAAAAATCAGAAAAAAACGTCCTTATTCGTAATACACTTACATATATTATAAATGAGGACGCCTTTTGTATTGTTTTACTGAAAAAAACTCTTAAACGAATATAATAAAATTTTAAACTTCAATAGTTTAACATTTTGCAAGTGGTCAAGCTTCGTTATTTCATAATTCTACAGAAATAACACTGCTGCACTTTCAAAATCTGTCTTTTATTTTCGTTTTCTAAGCAATGTCATGATAGAAGTGTTTCCGTGTGCATTTTTGGCCGATAAACGCGATATTTTTTGGAATAGCGTTCCCAAAAAAAACTCCGATAAATTGCAATAAACTAGTGGAGGACACAGAAGTGAGAGCCTTTGAAATGATTGAAAAATTGATTGGAATGATTGGTGCTGGCGGTCCGCAGATTGCAGTTCGGCGCGTCGACCGAATTATTGCAGGCTATTGACGAAAAGACTTTTGAGGCTAAAACGCATAAACTGCGCACTTAGATTTTAGTACCAACGACTTTGAAAGTGTTTCATTGATGTTCAGTTTAATGATTTCATAGATTTCTCTCTTATATTCTTAGTTTAAATTGTCTTGTTTTAATATACTCAAATAAAACTAGGTTTATATAAAATTAAGACTTTTATGTGTACAATTACTATTTTATAATTTTGTTATTCTTACATTTGATTTAAATGTTAATTTATCGTATCGATTTTCAAATAAGTAAGGTTCAAAGTATGTACTACTTTCAGTATCTTACAAAAGGCTTTTTGCTCGATCTTTCTTCCAAAAATAATACTTATTAAAATAAAATTAGTACAGTCTAATAAAGTACCTAAAACTTTAGAAGAAACTTTTAGAATATAAATTAATCTAAAATTAGCAATCATTTCTATTCACACTACTGGTGTTAAAATACGGTCTTATACAGGAATATAATCTTCTGCGATTCAAGCAATAAATGTTTGTAAAAGGCTGTTTAAATAAAAATTTAACTTCGCACGCTATTTTGTCAAAGGACATTTGTTCACAGTCACCGATGTCACGGAAATATAGCCATTTTTTTAATCACCATAGCAAAATTAGATCAAGTATTACTTTTATATCAGTGTTGTTTACACATATAAAGATGTATGTATTACCTCGAATATTACCCATATTAAATATTTTATTTTTTTAAGTGTTTAGTGATAAGTCGAAGGTGTAACTTTTTACAATAAATAAATAAATATCAAAAAGATACTCAATAAAGTGTTATCAGTAAGAAATTAATATAGACTCTATATTTTGCAATGTCAGAAATTGCTCCCTTCTTTGCGAGATGTGTATCTTGCTATCACAAAAATGATCGAAGACGGCCAATATTGCCTTTATTTGATTTATTTTTCGTAGATGACATGAGCAGAGATTAGCAATTAATAACTGGAGATGGGCGAGGTGTATATGTAAGACACATTGCACGTTGAAATTGCAATTTAGATGGAAGCGCTTTTAAAAATAAAAACTATATAAAATCTACATATAATGATAAAATTTGTTTTACGCCATGGAAAAATACCGCTCCCTGAGGTTCGTTTAAAAATGAGAAACTGAATAAATGGTCAGTTTTTCACTTTAAGCACTGCTTCAGTAGTGCTTAATGACCTCCCATAATAAATCTATTTATATATGTAACACTTAATAATAAATTATTATTCAATTATAAATAATATTAATGTTTATATACGAACTTTTGTTTCTTGATGATTGAAGAAGAAATTTAAATTAAATTTCTTTATAAAACCGGTTTTCGTTCGTGAGTTTGCTAAAAGGGTACCTACAGGAAATAGGCATAAAAATATGAGGCCGTAATAAAATTGTGCCGCTGCATTGTGTTATTACCAGCCTTACCCAGTGTGGAGCTACGCCAATGTATTTTTGATGCCATGACATGAAAAGTAACCGACACAAGCTTTTGTCAATATTATATATAAAGTGTTTTTATTTTGACATATGTATAACAAGTCCATTAGTAAATGTCATTAATAGCATTTATAATAAGATAATAAAAATAATAATAAGATAAATAACTATATAATTATAAAAAAAATGTTATCTAATACATAATCTAGTTCAATGCAATTCAGTTTTGTATTATTTACTCGAATTTATATCGATTTTGTTTTAAAGTGTTGTAACATAATTTACTTTGGTATAAATACAACATGTTTCACAAAGTTACATATTTTGAATTACAAGAAACTTTATCTGTGGTCGCCAAACCCCAAAAAGTTGTAAAATATTTTTTACGATACTTCCAATTTCTGTGATAGAATAAAAAGTTTTATTTAAACTGGCACTGTGGCGTGCTGGTTTGATTTATAATTGAACTCATTTTTTCGTAATCTGCACAGGGTTGCCAGTGAAAAAATATCTGAATCAGTTTAATGTTGATTCAAAGTAACGGTTACATTCCAAAAATATAATAAATTTATAAATACAAAAAAAAATTTACACCTGTGTACTTTTATATATAAATAAATGAAATATATTCTGTATCCTATTTGGACATAACATATGTTTCCTCAATATTACACGCAGTCTATGGTATCAATCACTAACAGGTGACCAGCGGTTAAATGTTCATTTATTTGATTGATGGAATCATTCGTCACTGTCAATGACCTCAGGAATAATAAGGGGTTCGTCCTCGTTCTTCATTACATATACTGTTACCGTAATTTTTAATATCAATTAATACATTAATTAAATCTATATATACCTACAACTGTATTCATCATACTATGAAGTAAAATTGTTTTACGTTCTACTTAGTGATCTATACGTATAATAAATTTGGAGTGCCCTTTTTTACTCAATGCTTATGTTACATACACGGTATATGTACCAAAATAACATTTTTTATAATTTTTGTCTGTCTGTCTGTTTATTCCAGCTAAGCTCTGGTACGGCTGGAACAAACAGACAGACTTTAAATGGCAGATAACTGAAGTAATAGGGAGTACTTTCGGCTACAATCTTTTTTTTTCTTAAATTCAAACGCGTACAAGGTCGCAGGCACAGCTAGTGTTAGATATATTTTTCATGTATCATGTAAGCGATGTAAGTATAAATGTTTAGTACAAATAATAATATAATTATGACACAGTTTTTATACTATTACCTTGTAAAGGATTACTGGACCTTAAAATTTGAGGACGTTCTGGCTCGATACCACCCATCACGTAACCTAACCCTATTTGAGTAACGTTTGCTTAATGACGTAATTGTAGGTTTCAATGTTTGTTCACGAATTTCTCGAAAACTAAAGGGCATACTGAGATGATCATTTTTAATTTAAGTTAGGTTAGGTTAGTTACTTCACTTAGGGAACAGTGTAAGTTTCATTAAAATCGGTCTAGTAGTTTCATAGATATATTTTTTTATTTTTAGTTCATAAGCTTTTTCTAATTTTGAAATCGGTTTAATTGATTTTATAAATTATTTATTCAATAAGTATTACGTATACGTAGAGTTTAATTCCTTTTATTATCGTATATGGTAATGAAACGTGTGATTTTATTAGCGATAGCTGGGTTTGCTCTGTATTTTCCTTTAACAGGTAGTCGGAGCTTCTCAGGCGTAGCTCGGTGAATAACGTATTCGAAAATAATATGGTGACCACAAATTAGATTTGCGATTATTTTCTTTCTACCAAAATGAGCTACTCTTTCTTGGGAGGTAAAATTTCTAAGTTTTAGTACAATATATAGATTAAAGTCGCATGTGGGGATGCTGCTTAAATTAATTATGATATTTTCAAGGTTTTGAAAAAGTAATGACTAACCCATAAATATAATCTGGACTGGATACATTTAAATAAGAGATCAATGCAATTTCGATTATTTTAATTACCTTTCTATAATATGTCATATATAGATATATTTTTATTACAAGAGGAGGGTAAAAAGGTATGCATATACATATATCTCAAAGAGTGTTATTTCTCAGCAATGGAGAAGGAATGCATGGTTAGAGAATAATGAAAGAGAGATTCTTAACATACCTATATGTAAAAAAACTTTGAGTTAACATAGAGCTTTAATAATTTCTTGTTATTTGATTTGCTTTGAAAAAATAGTTTTTTTTTAATTAGCTGACTGAAATGAAAATGTAATATGAATGATGTATGAAAATATCCGTCGTCAAAATTTTTCTTTACGAATGTTTATTATCTACTGATATACAATATAAAATTCATAGATGGAGATATTCACATATAAAATTAATAGATAGACAAATTCAAAGATCACAAAAAAAAACAAATCCAACTTCAATGTACACCATCTGCCTCATCAATCATCGCACTGAATTATATTGTTATGGAATTTTTTAATCATTATTCCATAAAAAAATGTTTTAGGGCAACTTTAAAACAAAAGCGATTTGCCTAAAAATAAATTATTTTATAGCTTCACTAAGTGAGTTATGAAGCGAGGCAAGACTAATCAATCTTGGCTGGCAGCCTGCCCGTGAAACTTGATCCTTTCATTCGGATACGAAGCAGGGTGGGTTGGATAGTACAGATTGAAGCCCGTATTAGTTCCAAACCTCGTTACGCGAGCAAATGAGTGCTTAGATTTAGAACTTCATCAAACTTTCTCGCTAAGAAGTTAAAAACACAGTTCCGGTCAAAGTTCTTGTTCACACCCATAGTACATATTGTAAGGTCCATTATAATAAATATAACATAACATTTAATTATATAGATATAAATAGAAATTAATAAATATTGGACAACATCACATACATTACTATGATGCCAATATAAGTAGATGAAGCACTTGTTTTATGAAAAGTCAGAAGTAACGATGGTACCACTAAAAACACCCAGACTCAAGACAACATAGAAAACTTATGAACTTTTTCTACATCGACTTGGTCGGTATCGGGGATCTCGGAGTGGCGTACCCATGAAAACCCACTACTCGACCACGGAGGTCGTAAAATATTTTATATTATATTTATATATACATATCAATGTCAATTATAAACAAACGCGCCATTTTGGGAGCCTTCTCTTATATTTGAATTGTTATTTTTTGTATTCGATAGGCTTTTATTATGGAAGGTATAAAATAATTTATTTGTACGCTATAAAACCACAAATAATAAAAACATCGTGAGTTGAAGCGCTGGGCACAGTTAGAATAAAATAAAAACATTCCCCATTGTGCCTGTGATTTTTTTTTCTACTTCAACAGTATTCGGCATTGCAATTACGACGACAACGTTTTGTTCAAAAGTTCTAACATATTGAATAAATATAAAAACAAATAACATTGTTTTTTTGCACATAAAATATTAATAGTATTCATATAACATTTGAATAAATATTATTAATATTATTTTAGTATATGAAATTGTTGTCACCCTTCAGATTGAAGCATGCCTGCTGGAGTATCGCCAACTTCTACACAAGAACGTATTTCGTAGTAATTTATAAAATATTTTCCTACAAACATATAAAGTGTTGTCGTTCCAACTTAACATCACAAGCTTGTGCAATAGCTGGTGCATCTAAAATATTCAGTAGCGCTATACATATTATAAAATAGAAACTCGCGCATTTGTATATAACAGTTTAGAAATATAATTGTATTAAAAACATATTCAAGATTATGTAATAATAATAATAAGAGTCTGGCGGTTTTAACAAAACGAGAATTGAGTAACTATTATGTACTAGTTGTTACCCGTGTCTTCGTTCGCGTTTTAGGGTTTTTTTTGTCATGTGTTACGCAAAAAAGTAGCCTATGTCGGTCCTTGGAGTTCAAATATGCTGCGTACCAAAATTCATCAAATTCGGTTCGAAACAGTGACAGACAGAGTTACTTTCACATTTATAATATTAGTATAGATTACCCACATACAACAACAACAGCCTGTAAATTCCCACAGCTGGGCTAAATTCCTCCTCTCCCTTTGAAGAGAAGGTTTGATATTCCAACACGCTGTTCCAATGCGGGTTGGTGGAATACACATGTGGCAGAATTTCTATGAAATTTGTCACATGCAGGTTTCCTCACGATGTTTTCCTTCACCGCCGAGTACGAGATGAATTATAAAGACAAATTAAGCACATGAATCAGCGGTGCTTGCCTGGGTTTGAAACCGCAATCAACCTTTCTAACCACTGGGCCATCTCGACTCACCACATAGCCAAAAACGATAGACAGCATTAACGACAAAGCATTATACTCGAATGTATGTATGTACTGTTATAAAGGTGCTCTGTGAGCTGATATATAGTTTGTGGCAGTCGCAAATGTGGGCTATAATTTGACGATTAATGTGTTTTTGGTTTTAGGTAGTTCTCAGGTAATTAATTAATTAAATTCAGTAAAAATGAAATAATCCTATGTTATCGTAGACAGGCAACCATTGTGATTTCAATTAATTATATTAATTACTGATTAATTTAATCACTATTTGAAAAATAATTATTATTACCATAATTATATGTTATGTATACAGTAAGAACAAATATTGGGATTATACTTTGCAAGAAATAATGAGGTCGCTACAAATCGCGTAGTCGTACATAACCTTATTTCAATGGAACAAGTAGAACAACTCACACCGATATCCTTTACGCGTATATTCAAATTGAACAAGGTACACAAACATTTCTTAAATATTAGTATTTATAACAATCCCAAATGTGAGCGCTATTTGATGTGGTATAATTGTCTATCATTGAAATAATATGTTGTATGTATGTATGAGTATATAATAAATGATTAACTTAACATAATATTGTACAACTTCATCTGATGTTATATTTATGAGCTTATGTCTAATAACACCTCGTATCGATCAATAATTTACTGGGCAACATATGAAGATCGCTGTCTCCTGATGATCACGCCCGATAGAGCAGTGTGATAATAAGATACATGCTCCTTAATTCCTTTTTAATTATAATTATAACTTATTACTGCGTCGGGAGTGTGATAATTGTTTACGGTTCTAGTAATCATAATTAGACAAAATTTTTGCAGAGAAAAGAAGATCTGTATGTTCTCACAGGAATTCAGTATCCTAACAATACTTTTTATAGGGTTTGGAGCTGGCAAAAATTATGGCATAAAATGTCATAAATTGCAATAAATAATTTAAAATGGCAAATATTTTGTTACATTTAAAATTATTTGTTAATTAGTTTATTAAACGTGTGTGTTTAGTTATTGGTTAATTTTGCATTAAATTTACATATAATTGTTGACAATCTATACAATCAACCCTAAGAGGCTGAAAGTACAATAACTGAATTTCAAATACGATGAATTATACAGAGATTTTTAGATCTAGCAACCCTAAAAGCATCAGGAGGCGAGGAAGCTGTAGTAATTAATTGATTGCGAGCTGCATCGGAGCTGACTTTTATTCTCCTTTTATTTGTTTAGCCGGTGCTTCGCTATTATTACCATATATTGTGTTGCGTGATCTGAGTTCCAGAGCGCAATGCTGCACTGTGTTACGTTATACAATAACGTATTGATAACTGATATATGAATTTTACTGTTTTGTTTTGTAATCTTATTTAATACTAGCGGACATACCGTGACTTCGTCAGCGTGGATGTTTACTTGTGATGAAATTTATTTGTAGCTTTCTCATTGGTCTCGATTCAATTGCACTTATATTTGTGAATTTTTGTAGATTTGTAATGCGACGCCATTGAATGTAATTGACAGGTTTAAACCACTCGGTTGGAATGTTTATTCGTTTCGGCCTTCCAAATACATATATTTGATGAGGCACACGAAAGTATTAACCATTCCCTAATGTCTCCATAGGAACCCGCTTCAGAGGTAATAGTATGTATGTTGTATAGTATAGTATGTTGCTACAATCTGGTGCAAGTGTATAGAACCTGAGCCGAGATCTGCTCAAAGTATACGGAACATTGCTGAGGGAGACGGCATCCAGTCGATCGTTTTCCCACCCCCGGGTGAGGAAGTTGAAATTCTGTGCTCGTAACGAATTATCTTCCATTAAGAAACCCCAAAAGCGTGCGAAGCAGAGCATGGGAAGCGCCAAAGGTCAAAAGGATCGATCGCAGTGGTCAGTAAGCATCTCACATACATAAAAGGTCACCTCATACCTTTGAACTTTTCCCTTGGGTAATAAATTTAAACGATACTATCAAGTTACTAGTTATTCAAAGATATATATGTATAGCTGTGCTTCGTTACCAAGGTTGTGTGAACTAGTTTAACTAGAGACACAAGGGACGGCAACAATCTCGCACGGATGCGACGTCAATGTTATGGATTGTATAAAATAATGTCTCTTGCAATATTTATAAATAGCAAAATTGAACTGGAATAAATGATGACCGCGGTCTTGTGAAAAGTGTAGTGTAGTACAACTTCGAGTCTACATGACTCTAAGTTGTATTGTAATAATTTGTTTGATATTCCTTATAATCTTACTTAGAGATTTTCTGGCTCTTGACCTTTTAAGTATTCGATTAGGAAAGAAAAATTGATTGTTGTATTTATAGCAACATTGTTTAATACATTCGGACACAGCATCGTCAAACAAATATTAGAAAAAGAGTTTACGGTCATCATGTCATATATCTTTTGATACTTTTCTTTAAAGTTTGTTTTATAAGCCTTTTTTGATATATTTGTAAAGTTAGTTATTTATTATTTATTGTTTCAATCAATCTTATTTGTATTTCAGTGAGACGCGGAAAATATGTACATAAATTATTTATCAATTATTTTTTTTCTATAAAATTATAATAATGTCTAATGTTTTCGAACAATGTCGCAAAAATAAATACGCTATAAAAAGTAAACACTAAAAACTGGAAAAAAGTATTCACGATTTTCTATTCTATATTATATCTCAAATAGAAAGGAAATAAGAGAGCAAGATGCACCTTTCATAGGCATGACTCACAACCATCCAACCAACTATTGCAAACCAAATCCTTTTAAAATACAAAACTCTTGTCTAAAGTTAACAGATTACATACGGCTATAACTGCTCATTAAATTGTTACAAACCTTATTAAATTATCAGCTTGATGTCTCTAGAGGTCGCATCAAATCTGAATTAAAGCTGGTGTAAAGGCTTAAGCCGCATAGAGTTGGAATAACGCCAGTAGTATTTGTTTGTTCCACATTTGGAAATACGTTGGAATATTTGTGAAAGGATTGAAAATCATTTTTCACTATAAAATTTTGCATGTAATGTTTGGGGAACTATATACGTTTTTTATTTTTGAGAAATAATAAATTTTTTTTATTTGAAACCTCTATTGACATGACGGCAAATGACGTGACACTCTCTACACCCATGTGTAGAATAAATATAATATGATATACCTCGTCGTTATATGTTATAATAATAAGAGAAATAGTTTAATTTTATTAACGAAACTTTCATATATTTTACTTTTGGTTTCCTCCAATTTTCAACATTACTTTCTATAATCATTTTTCGATATTTTACATCGGTAGAGTGATTCGTAACGCCTGATCGATAAATTGTTTATTATATTATTTTTAAATTTACTGATAAATGCTCAATTAACATTTGTATAATAATTATTAATTACCTATTATATATGTATGTTTATTCTGTATAACATAGATAAATAGGTTATTAAGCAAATCGTTCCCTAATAGATCAGGTTCGTATCGGCCACGTAGTCTGTGAAGTGTGCTCACATAAACAATGCTCCCTCTACACGTATCCGTAACTTCAGGCCCTGCTCAGCTTAGTGTAGCGTAACAGCCTGTTCCCAGGGGAAGGGCTTGGGAATTTTCACGTCCGCTAAGTTTTTCCTATGTTGGTCAATTCGGTAAATATATAAATATTATGCTACTTTTCGTAACCTTTGTATAATATCATAGTCCATATAAAAATATTCATAAAATACATGAAATAATTAATGGTATTCTTTTATCGTTTTTGATTTATAAGTACCGAACTGTTAAAATCGTTTATATACATTACAGACATTTAACTTAAAAGCATTTATTTTTGGAGAGATTCGATGTAGACAATCACAGATTATACTTACTGTTTAATAATAATAAAGTATGGTTTCTTATAAAGTATTATTTGTATATATTCTTTGTATTATGTAAGTAGGTACTATAGGTAATCAGCTCGCTTCGTTGCTATTCAAAAGCCATTGGAAATTACGAAATAAATTTCCGTAAGTTTCCAACAAAAATATGTTTTCAATTTTCTGAGAACTAAAGTTCCTTACTCGCTTCAAAATTTAGTTTTAGTACCGCTCCCGGTCTGGATATCACTTGAAACGAATGTACGAACTTGAACGGGAAGTCTGTGAACTGCATGCAAGTACATGCTCTACCAATTAGTAAGTTAAAATCTTTTGCTTAAACAAATTGATGAAAAGACGCATCAGTAAAACATCATAGAGAGGATTACAATTATTTGATTGTTAGAAATGAGTAACATCTATGTTTCTTAGAATTATTATTCATCTGGGATGGGTAGGTGTCACTCAATCGTCAGATATTCTACTGTCAAACAGGAATACTTAGTATGGCATCGTTCTAAAAAGTTAAGTGAGTCTGCGTAATAGGCAAAAGGTACATAATAGATTAGTTCTTAATAAAAGGTGGCACATATGCAATGTAAGGATTGTTTCATTCCATATTTAATCAATTTTGGTTCAGTAGTTTAACCGTGAAAGCATTACAGACCGATATTCAGACAGAGTTATAGTTATAAGTAACATATAGAATCGTTGTTCTTAATACAAATGAAATTCCATTTCTTTTCAATGTAACCTTTTCTTAATTATAATTATATTTTTTAAATAACCGAATATCAAATTTTAATATAAAGACTTTTTTGTTGTTTCTCGTTTAAATTCGATTAGTCACGTCTTAATGAATGTTCTCAAAGAATGAATGTCATGAATGTTTTAGAAAGAGGTTTTTATTTTCCCTTTTCATTCGTGTCCTTCTAAATTGTAAATTTAAAAGTACAACAAAAGAACTTTTGAAGGCCTTCTTCATTAAAAATACATTAAGAGAAAGGTGAATGCTTTCTAACCGACTTCAAGAAAAAGGTGTTATATGTTCGACAATTATTATTTGTAGGTATACATAATTATTCATAAACTGCTAGACCGATTATGGCTGTGAAAACAGTTTGTATACATTGGTTTTTATGTTTTATAAAATTATTTTAGCGTATTATTTTTAATTTTTATTCCATTATTACACGTGACAATTTGATTATATTAACAATATTAAATAGTAATCTGGGTGACATTCACAATATTTAGTAAACTTATTTATTAGACATAGTATAATACCCTATCTAAAATATATAACATTACTTCTATATAAAAAATCTACAATTCCATAAAATATTTAATTAAAAATGAAATACATGTTAGAACATAATTTGGGTCACCTTAGGAGCTTACCCGAATGAACGAATAAGCCATATCATTAATTATTTATGGTCCCTACCAGCACAGTGTGTGGTTGAATATTGTATGCAATTTTGTTCAGACCCCAGTTTCAATCTTTTGTATTTTCATGAAATTAATCTACGATATAGACGTTGCCAATACGCTTTCAAATTATATAATATGACGATGTGCCTTACATACCTTAGGATTTTAGAATTATTTAAACATTGTGTGTATATTTAATTTATGGTATAAAACAAGTAATGAAGTTTTCTAGTTTTACCTAAAGTCATACATCAAATACCTAAAAATAAAAGGTACAGTAAAGTCTCACTGCTAGTCTAAGGCCTCTTCCCCCGTTGAGGGCAATATTTGGAACTTATTCCGCCGTGCTGCTCATATTACTGTTGTTAATACATATATGATTTAATTTAGTCTCAATTATTAAGAGACTTACTCACGTTTCCTTCTTTCACCATCGACGAAATGTGATGTAAAATGAAAGTAAAAAAAAACTATTTAAATTATCTTAATAGTAGAAAATAAACGATGAAGTCAATCAAAAATATCATTTTGTTATATCATACAATTTCATGATAAATTATATGTTAACGCAATATTATTAATATTGTATTTGATATATTGTTTTTTTATTTATTTAATTATTAATATTCTTTATTTAAAATTTCTGTTCTATTTTGATTAGATTTTTGAACAATAATTAATGATAATCTATTTCTAATATGAATATTAAACTTTCAGCCATGAAGTAAATACAATAAGCTGAAGGCTTTGTATTTTCTGCTTCAACAATGTCTTTGTGGTGTTTTATTGAAGATTGAAATTCGTTATGGAAAGGAAATTGTTACTTAGCGTTTCTCTCTGTTAAAAGGCTTTCAACGAATTCTTTATTTGGTTTTGGACAAAATTGAATTACTTTTGTATAATTCAAAGTTAAAAATATTTTTTGTTAAAAATATTTTTTATTAAAAATAGTCTACGAAAATATGTTGGAGTGGATGTACTGTTTCTGTTTATATTTATAATTAATTTATCTATTGCCCTTCGGATGCAATACTAACGGCGGCACGTCGCCATGACAGTGACATATCGTCCGCCATGATGGCTGCCATTTGACAATTAATTCTAAATTTAAAAAATAACGAAAATATGAAATATATCATACATGTCTTGCTATTTTTCTAAATATTTTTCCAACATATTAAACTGAACTCACGAAAATGATTAATAAATTATAGAAGCCATAACATAACCATAAGATAACCTATACTTGGCTTTGCCAAGTTGGGTAGCCCACTCATCAGATGTTTCATCACCAAACCGCAACACTTTGTATTATTGTGTTCCGATTTGAAGGGTGAGTGAGACAATGCAACTACAGACGCAAGCAATATAAAATCTTAGTTATTAAGGTTGGAACATTTCTTGGATTGCCAATGTTCCAATATTGGTGGAATGGTTAATATTTCATAAAGCGCCAATCTCCACGAGTAGTGGTAACTTACTATCGATTGTCCCATTTAATTATTTTTTCATATTTTGTTCGATATTTAAGTCAGATCAGACTATTACATTATTTGTATGCAAAAAAACTGCGTAAAAAGGGTAAAAAACAATCCAAGCTATCTCTTACATATATACATACGTATGTCAAATATCCATTTCATTTATTTCATCAAACACATAAAAGCTAGGATTTATTTTGTTAAAAACAAAGTTTTGTCAAACATTTGCACTGTGACATGAAAGGTTTTTTTAATTAAACGACGTGTGTATACATTTAGGTTTTCGTGCATATTTTAACATTTTTATTTTATATGTTTTGTATCAGTTACAATAACATAATAAATAAATGCATAACACCTGAGCTAACAATACAAAAAAAAACAGCAGTTAAGGTTTCATTTCTGGAAGTCTCTTCTAAGCCAAGAATCGGGTAGAGAATATCGACAAAACGACAAAAAAGATACAACCTTTTAACAGTTACAGCCTCTCAATACTTTTTAAGAAGAGTAAAATTTATTTAAGCTGCTGGAATTTGTATAAAGTTAGACTTAATGAATGAATAAATATTTGTAGTACGAAACCTCCTTTGTGGTTTGTACTTCATTTCACATGTAATCTTCACGTGTCAGTTAGATTTCAATTGCCCATGACAGGTAATTTCAATTATGTTAGGTTATTTGATCAGCTTAAATTGATCATCGAAGAATATGAGTTCGCCTGTATGTTATGTGTGGCTATTTGATTTATAGCCACCCGCTGTGAACCCACAGGTCAAAAACCAATATAAAGATTGCGATTGTTAAAAGTTTTATGGAAGGACGTGATCTTCCATAGCCTTTAGGCAGTTAAGTTATCAAAGCCGGGGTGGCTATACGACAAACCATTTAATATGAACATTGCAGTTACGATCCTTTTAGGTTACATATTTGTATTAAAACTTTAGCCATTGTAGTCTTAAAAACAGTTATGTTATTTGCTTTGTTGTTGAAATCAAAACCTACATAGACACTTCTTTGTTATTAATTATATTGTGTCCTTGCTAATATATTATATAAAACATTTCACCCTTTATGTTTCACGTAAACTAATTCAAGTAGTACATAATTATTGCCCGCATGTATAAGTTTGGTACTTTAAAATATCGTTATCTCTGTCGAGTACAATTCTATTGAATTATAACCAGTTTAATTCGTAGTGGAAATTCAGCTTAGTAGTAATCAAACTAAGTGCTTTAATGCCGAGATGGATCCAATGATACTTTGATATAGCCTAATGTGCTTATAGGTCGTTCCTACATATGTAACGAAGATACTATGGTTCAATGGGCGTCTATGACACCGTAGCGAATGTTGCAATAATTATAAGTATAAAATTTAATAATCGAATAAAAAAAAATAACAGTTTATGAAATGATATTTTGATTTTTTTTATTAAATACTTTTTGTAAAAGAACTGATTATATCGTTATTTATTTTCCTAAAGAGGTCATATATTACCCTTAAATTTAAAGTGAAATTAAATCATTTATTTCTATGTATATGCCTATGGTGAATTATCTGATTGTAAATGGTGACTTAAAAGTACTTTAAAAGGCATATTTAGTTATCTTGCAAGTGATATTCGATGCCAACTCGAGGCAGTGTATTAAGGCTAATTCGTTTTTTGTCAGTTGTACAAAATTAACAACTAAAAAAAAGCGACTGCCACATACGTCTCGTTGCACGTAACCTTTGCCAATTGTTGCCACACAAAATATACAAATACATACTTTAATCAAATATTCTTATAATAAAAAGTAAAGTAAAGTAACAGCCTGTAAATTCCCACTGCTGGGCTAAAGGCCTCCTCTCCCTTTAAGGAGAAGATTTTGGAACATATTCCACCACGCTGTTCCAATGCGGGTTGGTGGAATACACATGTGGCAGAATTTGTATGAAATTTGTCACATGCAGGTTTCCTCACGATGTTTTCCTTCACCGCTGAGCACGAGATGAATTATAAAGACAAATTAAGCACATGAATCAGCGGTGCTTGCCTGGGTTTGAACCCGCAATCATCGGTTAAGATGCACGCGTTCTAACCACTGGGCCATCTCTGCTCTCTTATATTAATTTTATTATAATATTTAATAATCGTAAGGATTAGTGATTTGTTCACAGTTATGACAAAACAAATAAAATTTGTATGATTAAGATTGTAAAATACATTATTAATAAATCAGACATGATAATAATATATATTGGTTAAATTGAGCACATTCGGAAGAGAATTTATAATTACAGCCATTAAGCCTGTTAATTATTTACGTTAAATCACGTATTCTAAATTTAATAATTTACTTAGATACGCATTGATGTGACAGTCGAAGAGCGTACAAAGAGCGATCGCTGCCATTGTTACTTGCAAGTAATTGTCGAGACGTGATTGGCTGCAGCGCTTGGAACCTGCATCGTGATTGATTTATTATCTGTGTCCTTGCATAACCGAATAATTTAGATTATCTGTGTATAATTCTGTTAACGCACTATTTGTATTAGAATGTATTGAAAACATGTCTTTTAGATTTTTTAAAATAAGTAATTAAATAAAAATATGTAGACAATGCCTGATTTATATTACTGTTGTTGTTAAAAATATTTGTAAATTCAAATTTCGAATACCATTCAAATCTGCCGAATCTATTTTAAAAGGTAATAATGGAAAAATCCATTACTTACACTAAAACCGAAATGCAATCGAAAATCCCGGCCTAAAAATTGCACTAGAGTGCAAAGGGTTCGCTTCCAGTCCTTGCAAAGAGTTCCACTTAGTTTATTTTGACCGGACCACTGCAAACGTTGCCTCTCGCCTGAAAGGCGAAAAGAAAAAAAATCATGTGGCTGTTTACTTTTCGGTATAGCAAAAAGATTTATTTTAGAAAACATCTTTTAAGAAGAAATTACTTCTTATTTTATTAATGAATAAAAAAAAATATTATTAATTAAAAATAAATAGATAAATTTCTCTGTTCAATATAAGATGTTTGAAACACAAAACAGATTGTTTTATTATTCATATTTGATCATCTGGATGTCGATGTACCCTTAATTTAATCCTACATACAACCTTTTAAGATACCCTTTGTTCTGTTAATAAGGAAAAGGTAGCCACCATAACATTATGTATTGATTTAGTATAAAATTCGTTTTTAGAATAGTTTTTTAATTATTTTTCTTTTGAAACTGAGATGTAAGTATACTAGTATCTAAACGACACTTATTGAACGCAGACACAAACCAATAAAAGCCTGCGTTTAGAACGATACAATCAATTAACGATCCTGAGTCCAAGATAACTTCCTTTTGACTGCTTTTTTAATGCTTGCCAATGAAAAGTAAGCCTTAAGAGCTTAAATTAAAGTCCATAATTAAGGGAGTACGACAAATGATTACAGTTTCATTGCTTCCCACTCGCCTAAGGGCACTAGAGTGAACGTAAACAGTTGTTATGACTAGTCTGATAGTCAAAAGTTCGTCGTCGTTGCCAAGTTTGTGTTTTATTACTTGAGAAACTTACTTGTGCCAAAAACTTTGAGCTAGAATTTGAAATTCGCTACACTAATTCAACTCTTTGTAGTTCAATCCATGTAAATGGCTAACAATTATTCATTTATATTTATAATTAAAGTGTAATTACACACGAAAACTGAGACAAAATATAAAAGCGCCTATGAGTAATTCGAATATAAATTTCTGATAACTATTTGTAATAACTATATTTAATTTTACAAATAAATTATTATCAGGAATTTAAAATATAAAATAAACGTGTGAATCATTTTCTTTATTTCATTTTACTATTTCATTAGTCCTACACATAATAATGTATCTGTATGTATTTGAAATTAAATATATCAACACGTTCATTGCGGAGCGAGGTCTAATGCGCCTCGTATGTGTTTCCCTTGCAGTGTGGCTAAGAAAAGCATAGTTTTCTCTGTCGTGCGGAGGCCGTAACGTCTATTCTATATATTGTAGGAAAGTGCTAAATATGTTTATTTCACATCACATCACATCATCAGCTCGTACCCATCCACTAATGGACATAGGCCTCTCCAAGTGCACGTCACTGTGGTCTTTCTCCCGCTACTCGCATCCAGCTCCTGCCTGCCGCCTTGCGTATATCGTCACTCCACCGTGCCTGAGATATTTTCAATAGGCATCATATTACTATTGAAAACCGAATGATATGGTGTACCTACGTAAATATAGGGTGTATTTGGTACTGAAGAAATAAAATTCGATAACATCATATCATCACATCACATCGAGTTTTAGTTTCTTAAACGTTTCGTAGTCTTGTACACCCCGTACCGTTGATGAGAGTTTTCATACGAAGTCTTAACGTGTTAAGGGATGGTCTTAAGAAGACATTACAAATAGTTATCCCCGTTATAGTGACAAATATTTTTCTATTATGTCAAATTAACATTAAAACGTGCCCGTATATTTGTGACCTATTTCAATGTTGACCGAGAGTCAAAAACTCTAGATATGAGTACTGAAACTTAGTGCTGTTTTACATACAGGATACGAGAAGCTGCATAGCCAATGAGTGCGGCGCATAATGTGTTTGAATCATTGACTTTTATCTTCTATGTATGCCACAAGTACGATATCTCTCGATCTATTTACCCATATATATATTAAGGAAGATTTTTTGAACTAAGCAGTTTTTGCTATTTAAATCTTTTGAAAATGAATTCTTTAGAAATAAAAAGATACTCGTCTGTAGTAAGGTTTTGTGCAGGTCCGGCTCTAAATAGGTTAAAGTAAAGTAAAGTAAAGTAACAGCCTGTAAATTTCCCATTGCTGGGATAAGGGCTCCTCTTCCATTAAGGAGACGGTTTAGAACATATTCCATCACGCTGTTCCAATGCGGGTTGGTGGAATGCACATGTGGCAGAATTTCGATAAAATTAGACACATGCAGGTTTCCTCACGATGTTTTCTTTCACCGCCGAGCTCGAGATGAATTATAAACCCAAATTAAGCACATGTATATAGTTGTGCTTGCCAGGGTTTGAACCCGCTATCATCGTTAAGATACACGCGCTGTAACCACTAGGCCATCTATGATTCGGCCTTATATGATTTATTTGATGTGTCCTGCCTATTTATACAGTAATGAAAAAAAAATACTAATTAATATACAGTACAATAGTTAACTGTCTCTACTTCGTCCGGGTTAAATAAGAATTTTACCCAATTTTCTTTTTTTCCGATCGTAGAAACCCTTACAAAATGCACAATGTTTATATAACACATTGATATATATAAATATAACACAGAATATTTGACGACCTCCGTGGTCGAATAGTGCGTTCATGGGTACGCCACTCTGAGGTCCCGGGTTCGATTCCCGGCCGAGTCGATGCAGAAAATGTTCATTAGTTGTCTATGTTCTCTTGAGTTTGGGTGTTTGTGGTATCGTCGTTCCTTCTCATTATGCATAACACAAGTGCTTTTGCTATTTACATAAGGATCAGAGTAATGTATTTATGATGTTGCCCAATAATTAAAAATTCAATTCAATTCTTAGTTTAATGGCTTTTAGTTGTGCCGGCAGGGTACAGATTATTTCGCCAATGTCATAATTAAAAATATTCATCTCTATTAAATAAACACAAAACCGTTTTTGATGTCATTTACCGTAACACACATAAATAATACTTATATAAATATATATGTGAAACGCTATCTATCGGAATTGGGTAACAAGAATACCTTAAAAATAGTTATTTCTTTTATATAATATTACCCTATAAAGACAGGAAAAATAATCTTTTAAAATAATCATTCAATTAATTACCGTAGTTACTTTCAGCTTTTATCATAGTAGGTATTATTACTTTATAGCTGTTTTGTTCATAAATAATATAAACAATATTTATATAAATTAACGCCTGCATTATCTACCAACGTTGTGTTAAATCATCTTCATGATTGGGTTCTCTGAAAGAGGCTGATCATTAGTCATAAGACTCCTTTGTACTGAACAATAACATGATTAGACCTAACTCTTCCCTGTAATTACGTAGATTACAAGGACGTATATTAATAATATTAACAATATACACGGCCTCACTAATAGAACTTGTGTAACGTAATAGTTTACATCTAATTATCTCTTTCTATCATCAGCAATTTTACATACCAAAGAAGAAGACAAACATACACTTAGAGTAATAATTAATTATATTTAGTACTAGCTGTGCACGCGACCTTGTACGCGTTCGAATTTAACAAAAAACAAAATATTTTAGTCTTAGTTACTCCCTATTATATGAGTTATCTGCCAGTGAAAGTCCCATCAAAATTGGGCCAGCCGTTCCAGAGATAAGCCGGAACAAACAGACCGACTAAAATAGTAAAAAAAAATATTTTGTTGTATCGTATATGTATATAGATAATAATCAAAGACAAAAATTACACAATTTTACTGCTTCCTGTACTCTCAAAATTAGGTCTGCTCTAAATAAATTCCGAGTCTCCAAGTTAACGCAAATGAATTCGACTTTGCTCGTCAGAACTTTGATATGCAAATAATCTTAGCGAGTAAGGCAAATCTTAGCTATCGTCTTAGCCTTAAACAGCGAAAATTCCTTTTAGTAAGATTTTTGTAGCAGCTCGATGGATGAAAAGAGACTTGAATACTTTATATAATTTTCTTCTTTGTTTAACAAATAAACAACCATTTTGCATAAGTTACGGGTTTAGTTGCAATTTGGTAAAAATATAAAGTGTCTATATTTTCGGGTTACACGTTTTTTGCGATATATGATTCGGATCCATTAAATCGGTTATTATTTTGGAGACAAATAATAAATAAATAAATAAAAAAGCACTTGTTAAAATTTACAGGTATCTTCTAAAATTACAAATGACTATACTATAAATAGTGTTTTTGATTTTAAGGAAAAAAATTGTTCATATTTTTATTCCAGTTATCAGAAATGAAATACCTTAACTTAGAAGACTTAATAAAATGTTTTATATTGCAATCGAAATATTAAAGAAATTTATGAACAAAAATGTGTATATTTCCAAAACAGACCATCAGCTTTAGGAATTCTATGAAAAGGTTGTCGATGAAAGATCCTTTATGAAAAAGTAAGGCTAAAGAATTTTTGTATTGATATTTTCTGCCTCCAAATAATTTTGCCCTTCGGGACAAGCAACTTATATATATACGACAAGTGGGAGGATGCTATTTTTCATGAGCCATTTTTTATCATATAAAAGATTTATAGGAAAAAAATATGTTACAGTACAATATCAGAATTTGAACGATTTACGATTTTTGTTAAGATATACATTTGCTCCTAGTATGAAATATGGTACTTTAAATATTCCTTTATTATTTACTTTTTATAAAATTAATTATACTGATTGGCTGTTAAAATATCATTCTAACTTTTTTTCTAAATATAATTTTTTAGAGTTATATAAATAATTTATAATTTTTAACAGAATATACGAAGAAGACCTTGGGCTTAGAGATTTATTTTTCAACTAAGACTGGTAACCGGCCATAAATATTAGCGCTTTATATTAAACGTTCCTTATATAGCCAATGCGCCACCAATATTAGCTAAGATGTTATCTCCCTTACGCCTGTAACATTGGCTCACTCAACCCATTAAATCAACACCACACTATATATACTACCTACCCAGATGGGCTTTCATATAATCAATTTACTTTTTTAATTTAGAAATTATCTGTACTTAATTCTCAGACCAATCGTGAAAGTACACAAACGAACGAGCTCTCACAAAGAATCAAGGTACTGGAAGCTGAATTTTAAATCTGAAGCTGATCGCTTTCCTTTCCGATACGAAAAACCGGACGAGCTAGTTTTAAAATTAACATTAAGAATAGTTTAAAAATATCCTGAAAAAAATGTAGAAATATTTCGTTACTTCAAGCAAGGTCTCGAAAAAAAATATTACAAAAAGTTGTCAGGTGGCTCGCTTGAAATATAAAACAAAACGTAGGTACTGTATTATGGTAATATAATATACCTTATGTCATTTCGTAATTTTACCGGTGTGACCAGTATATAAACATCCCCGAAATGCGTAAGCGTGGGTGTGTGGTAATATTAGGATTATGTGTTAATCTTAGTATTAATTTCATCACGATTAACACCCTTAAGAGATATTTATAATAACAATGTGATATACATTTGCATCAATCTTGAAAAATCACGTAATAGCCTATATGACTCAAGTATATTTTTTTATAATTGAACATTCATTGTTCAGTGTCGGAGGAACTTTTCAATAAAGCCTTTTTATTTGTTAAATTCAATAATAAACAGTTTCATGGAAACGAAATCTAAATAATAAGATACTTTGTTATTAAATGTAAGGATAGGATGATTTTCATAGGAATATAATATAACGGGCTATAAGCTCATTGTTTATAACTCGTTTAAATATAAAAAAAATCCTTAACAGTATTTCTAGCATATATATACAGAAGATATATATTCTATAACACACAGAAGCATTGTGTTTCCAAAGATCACGTAAAAACTGTTAAAATGATGCGTCATTTCATTACTTCACTGATTGCTAAAATGGGTGCTATTTATTTTTCTATTAATTTGCTAAATCATCCTTTTATTTATGACTTTAAGTGCATGCAAACTTATTTTAATTATAATTTTATCTCGTAATTATTGAGGATATATAAAGTTTCAAAGTGAGCTCATCTAATCAATGCATCTTAGAGTTAGATTAGAATAAATAAAAACTTATAGTCTAGAATTTGCGACAACGTATATATATTTATATATAACAAAGACACCACTTAATAGTTCATACAAAATAAAGTAAAGCTTACAGCGGTCGGGCATATTGTTATGGCGGGTGAAGTGGTTTATCGACGTTACTTTGTTGACAACGACGAGAAACGTCTGCACCGGCCGGATGATCGCTCGTGAAAACAGAATAGATGTTGCCAGTAACGAACATGTCACGAAAGTAGAAAGTAGTCTTAAAAAAAAAAAATACAATTCAGCTAATGAATATGTGTGTTACGAAATAATATTTTCGTAATTCATTTCGATTTCACTTTCATTAATGATAGTATAAACCACTCTATCGATCGATCTATCAAATAAAATAAGCGCAATTGCAAAGTGTAAAGTAATTGGGGTAAAATATTGGAAATAAATGATTTATATAAGATAATGTTTCGTTATTTTTTATTGTTTAACTAGATTTACATAATCGTAAACGTTTTTAAACATATTAACAAATAGAAATAAGCTGCAAATAATTCATCAAAATACTTTATACTACTCATTAGAATTCTTTATTAGTCATTAAAAATAGTAATACACTCACTTGAGATAATACAAAAAAATCATTTATTATTACGTACAAGATACATTTAAATCTGTACAATCCGTGTTTTTTCTAAACGATTATCTGAAATTACAATTTTGTCTAAAAATAAGAAACTTCAACAGTGGTACTTTTTATATTTGGTATATAGAGTACAATCCGATCTTTAATGTTTGTAATTTATCTTTCAATTTACTTTGACATGGTACATAGTACATACGCGGTGCTCCTCGGTATAGAGGTTCAACGACGTAGCTCGCAGTAACTGCCGGACGCGCCGTCCAATTTGACTCCATTTCCGTTTGCTGTAGGACATTTGCACAGCGAGATTTTCCTCTTTTCATTTTTCTAGAGTATTTTCCCCTATTTTATGAAGAGGAACAGCTAAATGATAGTTTGTATCAGCATGACTGTAGGGATTTATAAGTTAGTTGTAGTTATTTACATAATAAAACATGATATTGAATTATCTTAACGATTTAATTCTTTTTAAAATTACTTATACAAAATTATTTCGAGGTACTCTTACATTTTTATAGGAATGATTCTTAAAATTATCATATTAAATTAAAATATATAAATAGTATACAACTAAATTTAATGCACATAATAAATAACAACTAGGGAGAAATTGTAACTCCACATACAAATATGTATATCATAATTTCAAAATACTTGTACCATTTCGAACATACTTACAGTTGATTTCAATAGACATTAAGCAGTAGCAGACATTTTTAACTTAGCCGTTTCGGAAAATTTAAATCGTTTATAAAAAATACTTTGGTAAAAAGGCATATCATTCGTTACAAGATTTTGTAGAAGATAAAAAAGCTTGGTATTTATACCTGTTGACTTCCAGGCAGGTTACATTACATACATATATTATATGGACCTATATGATTGTATTTTTTAAATGTTGAAAAAGAGTAACTATTGAGTTTCGTGCCGGTTCGTTTCGGTAGAATCTACGTTCCGAACCGGTGGTAGCTTCACTTAATTGTTAAATGATGATTCAAAAGTGCTTGTAAAAGCCCACTTGATTAAAGTTTATTTTGATTTTGATATGATAAAGCATGATAATACAATATACGATTTTTTATAAGAACAGGAACGATTCTGATATATATTTAAAAGACAGAGTGTTTTGCGATGAATGTTTTAGTAGGTATATAATAAATGGTACGATATGCTAATGAAACACTGATAATTTTGGAAGTTTCTACTCTTTCTTTTCTTTGCTTGGTGGTAGGGCTTTGTGCAAGCCTTTCTGGGTTCCACCCACTCATCAGTTATTCTACCGCCAAACAACAGTACTCAGTATTGTGTGTGTTCCGGTTTGAAGGGTGAGTGAGCCAGTGTAACTACGGGCACGAGGGACATAATATCTTAGTTCCCAAAGTTAGTGGCGCACTGACGATTTAAGGAATAGTTAATATTTCTTACAGCTTCATTGTCTATGGGTGATGGTGACCACTTACCATCAGGTAGCCCATATGTTCGTCCGCCAACATAAACCATAAAAAAAGTTTGTAATGCGATGTCATAATAAACAAGTTAGGGCGGTTCGATAGCACTGTAATCAATGATGTTATAGTAAACAGAAATCTTATTAACGCGCAAAAAGTGCAGACTAGAAAACGTCCTAATTGGGAAGTTTGCCTTTAGTTGTTTTACGTAGTAATACGTTATAATACATCATAATTACGTAGTGATACGTTTTGCGTAATTAAAACATCTAGTTATCCCTTTTACTTATTATTTTTCTCAAGCTATCCTTATTACTTTTAACGAAAAGTAAAAATAAACTAAAATAAACGGTCCCCGGCGCGGCACACTTTTTTCTGTTGTTTAGTATGGATATCATATCTGTTTATTAGAATATCATTGACTGTAATGATCTAATTAACTGGAATTTTAATAATTATGCTTATCAAACAAATAAACGTAACAAAGCCTATAAAGCTATAGGGATAAAATTGTTACGAAGACAAAGCAGGATTTGTATTTATATAAATTTTAGAAATTGCTT
Source organism: Vanessa cardui (assembly GCF_905220365.1). Taxonomy (NCBI): domain Eukaryota; kingdom Metazoa; phylum Arthropoda; class Insecta; order Lepidoptera; family Nymphalidae; genus Vanessa; species Vanessa cardui. The sequence goes on along the minus strand of NC_061138.1, from coordinate 10,087,541 downwards.
TACTTGAATAAGCAAAGTATGAGAGTTATTATTGAATAGCTAGAAATGTATACAGGGCGGCGCGACGGAGATCGTAAAAAATAATCACCCGCTATACAAAGCTTGCGGAAATCATATTACCACAGAGGATAAAAAATTCTTATAAAAGTATACAATACGGACTTTTACAAATTTTGTATACATTTTATCTTTGGCAAAAAGGTGTCCGGATAAATTAAATATTTTGTACTCAATAAAATGGTTCCACGGATGTTAAATGTATATGTCACCGTAAGATTACAAAATTCGTTAGATTATAGTCTGACGAAACAGATTGTAAACTGTCGAAATATCGTGAATAATGACATTTGTTTGGAATTAAACGCAATATTTTTCGCTATATTGTAATCTATCGAAGTTAAACTGTAAGTTTACCATCTGTCCCTGAAGCTGTTCCTGATTGGCCGGTCTTATTGTAAGAGCGACAAATCATATGTCACGGCTATTATTCGGTAATTTATTTTCGGTTCACAATATTTCGATACTTTACAATCTGACCAGACAGATTGTAATCTAACGAATTTTGTAATCTCACGGTGCCATATACATAAAATTATAGTATTTAATAGTAAGTTTTAAAGTAAATAAGTGCATATAGGTATGTAGTCTCTTTTTATTTTTTACTTTGGTGGACTTCGTTATGTCACGTATTAAAAGTAGTAAGTAAGCCCTATCCTTGGACGAAAGGCGTAGGTGATTTTTTTCTTGACGCTGTAGCAGTAATTTGTTTTGGATTTTGATTATGAAGTGTTTGTAGGTTTCGTAATATTACAGAATATAATTCATAACAGACGAAGGTGATGAAGACGAAGTCTCATATAGAAATGATTATTTTAATAACCAGAAGAAAATTGAAAAAAGAACTATAATTATAAGTATTAGGTAATATTTCAATTCCATAATACCTTTATGAAGTGCTTAAAATGTGAATTAATTATGTGCATCTTTACATAGTATAAAACAAAGTCACTTTTTCTGTCCCTATGTCCCTTTGTACGCTTTAATCTTTAAAACTACGCAACGGATTTTGATGCGGTTTTTTTAGTAGATAGAGTGATTCGAGAGGAAGGTTTTTGTATATAATACATAAACATTATACTTACATTTATTATGCTTACATTGTAAACGCTGGCTGAACTCTACTAGATAGATCAAAATAATGTACTACAAAATTGTACACCTCAAAAATGTCTACAAAAAAGTCCGCGATGCTATATGTCTATCTCATAAAGATAACCCACAATAAACATTTTTTTATCTTTTATTTTTACGAGAAAAAATGGTTTATTTTCGAAGTGATCTTAAGCAATATAGAATTAATCCTCATCCTACCTAATTGGATATTAGGATTATTATATTATGACCTTATATAATATATAATAATTTGTGCATTCCATATAGATCAATTTTGCCATTTACAACATCTAATTTAAATGAATATTTTCGAAGATATTACAGTTTTAAAACGCAGGGACATAGCGGTTTGTATTTCCTAAGGAGTGAAAATTGTGTATATTGTACCTATTTGTTATCACTGCATAGTATGAGTGAGTGATTTAAAGGGAATGATTTTGTATATATAATACGTGAACAATAAAGTAGATAAACACTGATAATTTTAGAGATTTCTAATGTGATGTCGAAAAAGACACACTTTTGCGCATATATTGCGAACGCTGGCTAAATACTATGAGATAGATCAAAATAATGTACTACAGAATGGTACACCTCAAAAATATCTACAAAAATCTCCGCCATGGTATGTGTCTATCTGTTAGTTATAACCCACAATAACATTTTTTTGTCGTTTATTTTTTACCACACATATTGGCTAATTTTCTTAGCACTTTGAATTTAGCAGCAAACGGACGCGGTTATTATCTTAGCTTTGTAGCGAGGGAAAAAACAATAATCATTAAATAAATAAAAAAAATAACAAAACGAAAAATAGACTTCAAACAAAAATATGTACTTAAAACGTTATAAAAATAATTGCGTATTCAACATACCTATATTTATTAGAGTCCTCCTAAGTAAAATGAAATGAAAAATATTAGACTAGTTAAAAGTCGATCTACGATTATATACTGTAGCTATAATTATTGCTATATTTGGAGCCAGTGTTAGCCACGGGCATGCGCCTCAACAATCAAAAGAAATAAGCTATACGAGTCCCTTGATTGAGCCCCAGTATAACAGTAGTAACACAAAATTAAAGTTTAGTGACTGGGCTACTGTTGGTATTTATAAAAGTAGAAATAAATTATACGACTTATATGATATGAGGCGGTGGAATCGAAGCGTAGCCTTTTTAGAATACGTCATTAAATATTCCAAAATTTTTAAAACAGTATGCATTTCTGCTAAGTCCTTATATTTAAAGAAAAAAATCCTGAATTCTGATAATAGAATTAAAGCCACATGGGATGTTATTAGTAGTGTTAGTGGAAAACCCAAAAAGGAAATGATACCAATAGAATTGAACACAGGTAGTAGATACACGAGTTCTGAATTTTTTTTTTTTTTTTTTTTTTTTTTTTTTTTTTTTTTTTTTTTTTTTGTGGCATAGGTGGCAAACGAGCAGGAGGCTCACCTGATGGAAAGTGACTACCACCGCCCATGGACACCTGCAACACCAGGGGACTTGCAGGTGCGTTGCCGGCCTTTCAAAAAGGAGTACGCTCTTTTCTTAAAGGTTCCCATGTCGTATCGGTTCGGAAAAACCGCCGGCGAAAGCTGGTTCCACAAAGTGGTTGTGCGAGGCAGAAAATGTCTGAGAAATCGCGCTGTTGTGGATTTTCGGACATCAAGGTGGTGCGGGTGAAACTTAGAATTTTGGCGAGATGTCCGAAGGTGAAATTCAGCAGCCGGGATTAATCCGAACAATTCCTCGGAACATTCCCCGTGAAAAATTCGGTAGAAGATGCAGAGTGATCCGACATCTCTACGCAAAGCCAAAGGATCAAGGAGATCGGAAAGAGCTTGATCGTCGATAACTCGAGCCGCTCTCCGCACCCGCCCAGAGGTGAGAGCAGTACTCTATGTGAGGCCGAATTTGCGCCTTGTAAAGTTTAAGGCGATGGGCCGACGTGAAATACTGTCTCGCCTTGCTGAGCACGCCCAGCTTTTTTGAAGCCAATTTGGCTTTGCCTTCCAATTGACCGCGGAACTGAACGAGGCTCGAAATATCAACGCCAAGTATTCCGATACTACCTGTAGCGGCTATCGGAAGATGGAGATACGACAAATGGTGTTTTTTTAGCGGTTAACGCGCAAACTTGCGTCTTTTTGGGGTTGAAATGGACTAGATTTAGCCGGCCCCAATTCGAGACTTCGTTTAATGAAGACTCGATTTCAGACACAAGTTTGTTCCGGTTCTCTTCGACGTTTTCCCGAGAAATATTAGCGCGGCCGGTGTATAAGGTGTCAACGGTACTGTCGTCTGCATAGCAATGAATGTTCCCGATTTGCAACAAATCATTGATATGCAGAAGAAACAGAGTGGGTGATAGAACGCAGCCTTGTGGAACACCAGCATTGACGAATTTTAAGTCAGAGCATGCACCGTCGACAACGACCTTGATGCTCCGATCTGCCAAAAAGCTGGTAATCCAATTGCATAATTTCCCGGGAAGCCCATAGGAAGGAAGCTTCGAAAGAAGCGCTTTGTGCCATACACGATCGAAGGCCTTCGCTATGTCCAAGCTGGCTGCTAATGCCTCCCCCTTGCTCTCAACTGCTTCAGCCCACCTGTGAGTAAGGTAAACTAGAAGATCACCGGCTGACCGACCCCGACGGAAACCGTACTGGCGGTCGCTAATCAGCTGGTTCTCCTCTAGATACCGCAGGAGCTGGCAGTTTATAAGGGACTCCATTATCTTGGAGAGCAAGGAGGTGATGGCTATAGGCCTATAATTGGACGGGTCTGAGCGGTTGCCTTTTTTAGGGATCGGATGCACCAAAGCTGTCTTCCAGGAATTCGGGACGACGCCTAATGTGTAGGATTGCTGGAAAAAACGCGTTAAGACCGGTGCCAACTCGGGAGCACATGTCCGTAGCACGATTGGAGGGATACCATCGGGTCCGCTCGACTTATGAATGTCCAAGGAAAGAAGTGCTTTACGAACTGCACTTTGCCGGAATTTAACCTCCGGCATCGTGGTATCACATCGCGGAATTGTTGGTGGAGATTTTCCTTGGTCATCCAGAGTCGAGTTCGACGCGAAGAGAGAGCCTAAAAGATCAGCTTTCTCTTTCGCGGTATGGGCCAATGACTCACCGTCTCTGTGTAGAGATGGAAAAGATGGCTGACAGAAATTCCCTAAGACAGCCTTAGCGAGAGACCAGAACGCTCGTGTTCCTGAAAGGAGACGCACCAGTCTCTCGCCAATTCTGCCAATGTACTCCGTCTTCGCCCTAGCAATCACGTTTTTGAGGGACCTAGAGGCAGAGTTGTATTCCTTATTAGAGGTTGCTAATTTATTTGAATCATTTTTTGATAAAGTACCCCATAAAATAACATTTCATTTAAAATCATCTACATCAAATGCAGCTAGGTTATTAAATAATAGTGTTTCTAAATGCGTTATTGATTTTTCATTTGAAACGGTTTCTGCAATAGATGTCATAAAAGTATTTAAAACTATAAATATTAAAAAAACTAACGACATATGGGGCATTTCGGTAAAATTTTTTAATAACATCATATACGATATTGCTCCGTATATAGCAGCAATTTTTAACACGGGTTCATTTCCTAACTTGTTAAAATGTAGTAAAGTTTTACCACTTTTTAAAACTGGAAACAGAAGCGATCCCGGTAATTACAGGCCTATTTCAATACTCCCATCCTTAAGTAAAATTTTGGAAAAAATTATTTTAAATCAACTTCTCGTCCATTTCGGTACAAATGCTATTTTTCATGGTGAGCAATTCGGTTTTAGAAGAGGTCGCTCGACAACTGATGCGGGAATTGCGCTTCTCAAACATATTTACGATGCTTGGGAGAAATCACAGAACGCTATTGGAATATTCTGTGATTTATCTAAAGCATTCGATTGTGTAGAACACGAAACGCTTCTTTATAAGCTCAAATATTACGGTGTTAAAGGTAAAGCTCTTGATCTCATCGCTTCATATTTAAGTCAAAGAATCCAGCAAGTTTTCATTAATGGAATAAAGTCTTCTGGATCTACGTTAAAAATGGGAGTTCCACGAGGTTCAATTTTGGGTCCCTTTCTATTCCTAGTATATATAAATGATCTTCCTTTCTATGTTAAGGGTATTTGTGATATAGTGTTGTTTGCTGACGATACTTCGCTGATTTTTAAGGTTGACAGGAAAAAATATGACTATGACGATGTGAACGGTGCATTATCACAGATACACAATTGGTTTACAGTAAATAATTTAGTTTTGAATGCTCAAAAAACAAAATGTGTAGTTTTTACCCTACCTAATGTTAGCAAGCAAAATTATAATATATCTTTAAATGGTGACCGTCTTGAAGTAGCTGATACTACGGTGTTTTTAGGAATAGAATTGGATTCCAGACTTCTCATTTATCATCCCTAACAGGAAGACTCAGCTCCGCAACATACGCGGTTAGAAAAGTTAGACAACTAACTGATATTGATACCGCTCGTTTAGTTTATTTTGGTTATTTTCACAGTATTATGTCATATGGCATATTACTTTGGGGTAACGCTGCAGATATTGAATCTGTCTTTATTTTACAAAAGAGAGCAATTCGGTTTATTTATAATCTTGGAGCTAGAGACTCTCTTCGGGATGTTTTTAACAGAGTAGGAATACTTACTGTTGCGTCGCAATATATTTACAACAATATCATGTATATTCACAGTAACATTGATCACTTTGATAAAATCAGTGATAATCATTGTATATGCACTAGAAGTAAGGATAAACTTATAACGCCAAGTTTCCGACTCCGCAAAGTCAATAGATCCTTCTTGGGGCAAGGTATCCGTTTCTATAATAAAATTCCGCAGAAATTTTTAACTTTTCCGTTTAGTAAATTCAAATCGTTTGTTAAAAATACATTGGTAGAAAAAGCATACTATTCGATCCAAGATTTTGTAGATGACAAAAAAGCGTGGAGTTAATACCTGTTGACTTCCAAGCAGGATACATTAATTGAAATAATTGTATTTAATTAACATGACGTTGTATTTTTTAAATGTTAAAAAAGAGTAACTACTGAGTTTCTTGCCGGTTCTTCTCGGTAGAATCTACTTTCCGAACCGGTGGTAGCTTCACTTAATTGTAAAATGACGATTCAAAAGTGCTTATAAAAGCCTACTTGAATAAAGTTTATTTTGATTTTGATTTTGATTTTTTGATTTTATATTATACTATAAAAGGTAATTTTTAAAAACATATATCTTTAAGTATATCGTATTATTTTTTGAAAGATATACTATGGCGTTTTCTTGGCTGAAGGTTTCCGCGGATTTTTTAATAGATAGTGTGATTCAAGGGGAAGGTTTGTGTATATAATACGTGAACAATACAGTAAAGAAACACTGATAATTTTAGAAGTTTTCAATGTGATATCGTTAATAAACAAATTCTGTAGCATACTTAGTATCAGTATTGCACTCGTGCGAAGCCGGGGCGGGTCGCTAGTAATTTTATAAATAAACTCTTCGTACACGATCTTCCAAGCTAAGAAGTTAATATTTGATATCGTAAAAGTTCAAATGAGGAAACCTAGAGGTTATAGCACTTTCCGATACCTCATAAAATATTATTTGCATCCGCAAGTAGGGCATCGGGCATCTACCGAACGTTCTGTGACCTCTTACATTTATACCTTTACCCTGAACCCTATCATAATATAGTACTTATCTTATATACATATGTACATATGTAGCAATTTATATAATTCATGGAATTGAAATGTGATTATATGAAGGTAAGTATGTATATAATTAATTATTTTGCGGAAAAATATACCAAGTTGAAGTTAATAATTATATTTAACTCTATTCAAATACATTTCTAATCGTAAATGAAAACAGACTTTTTATTAGCAACATCAAAATGCTACGCGAATTCAATTACAAGGTAATTTCGTTATATTAACATGTTATTTGTTTTATAATGTAACAGCATCTAACCATAACAATATTTGTTTATGTCATCGTTGTTTTTTTATTAAATTAAAAAGAAAGAATTTTTAAAAAATAACCCTTTAATCAAAGTATGTATGTAAAATTTGAATTAAAAAGTTTCAATAAAGACGCAAAATAAAGCAAGTTTCATTAATCGTTAAAGAATTATCATTTGTTGTATCTCCACGTTTTGAGAACATTTCGATAGCCGCCATAGCTATTATCGGAATACTTGGCAATTGGTATTTGAAGCCCCGTTCAATTCCGCGGTCAATTGAAAGGTAAAGACATGTTGGCATCAAAAAAGCTTGGGGAGCTCAACAAGGCTATACAGTATTTCACGTTGCTCACCACCTAAGACAAAGTGTACAAAGTGCTGCTCTCACCTCTGGGTGGGTGTTTCCCAGTATCAGTTCCATCCATGTGGCCGTACCGAATAAGCGACGATCAAGTGCATTACGATCTGCTTGATCCTTCGATTTTTCATAGAGATGTTGGATCAAATAACATAAAAAAGTAAAAACTTTCTGCAGCTACATTTATTTTAAAAATAGTCAAAGTATTTTTTTATTCAAATTTTTCTTCAATATACAATTACAGATGCGGTAGAAGACACCAAGCCTAATTTAAATTAACATTCTGATCACGTAAGTACTTTAATGAAATTCTTTGTTTTAGAAGTAAAATTGAAATTGGTATTTGATTCTTTTTAGTCTGCTTCGAATTATTTAATTTAACGAAAGCATCATGAAATTTAAGGTACAAAATAATATATAATTGGTTTCTTACAATTGATTGAATAATTAAAAATGTTGAAACAACTGGATGCTTAATAATACTAGAAGGACAGTCTTTAAATATGTATTTAAAAAAAAAACATGTTATATTTTAATCGTTTCTTAATCTAAAACTAATCATCATTTGTGTTCTACATTTAAATGATTTAAATATCTAAAATAAAATATTTCTTTTAAAACTTAAGAAATGCCAATTTATATAATGGTACTCTTAAAGTATTTATAAAGCTAATTGGGTTCACTACAAGGAACTTTGAAAACGTATCGCCAATTTAATAAGTTCTGCAAACAATAAACTACTCAAAGCAATTTCATTTATAAATACTACCTTCAGCTTACGGGTATATAAGTTAAGATGAACTATCGAGTATTTTGAAAATATTTAGAATTCACTTCAAAGTTCTCACCTAGCTCAGGAGTTTATCTGGTTAAAGTTTACGAGTGTAAGTTAGTTCTAGAGTGATTTATTCGGGTCGCATATTTTCATATCATCTCCACTCGACTATAAACGTGTTATTATTAAATATTTGACGCGAAGGTTTCATATGTAAATTCTTTCGCGCCATTAATTCGAGAGGGTGCACACGAAACGTAATACGCAATAAAAACGATTTACTGCAGTTTTTCCACTTTTTTGAACACTCGTTTCTCATAACCCGCTGTATTATTGATGGTTGTCGCTCCTCACGACGCTGATGTACGGATTTTCTGTTCGAAATCATTGCAAGAGGTTAGATATACATTTTCAAGTTTTATCGGAGCTCAAATGTTTTGAGACTTTTTATTGTATTGTGCCAGTTGTATTTTTCGTTCGGAAGGCCTTTCTTATAGCAAATCTGATATCGAATCACCAGTTATCCTATCACCAGACAATTTTGAATCATATTCAAGTGTTAATAAAGATTCAGCTAGGATATTAGTTGGAATTCAGTGGTTAGTTACGGATAAAGTAGGTACTTATATATATTATTAAAATCAAAATTCGTTTGCAAGTTGATACTAACATTTATAGTATTAATAAAAACCTTGACTTCATTAATTTAATAATCTATATTAAAATAATAGTTATTAATTTAGTACAAAGCACCAAAATAAAATGTATAATTTGGCAATACCACATCGATGAATTGCTAACAAAAATACATATTCAATTTATTATAATCTGAAATCATATAAGCATTTAATATATAGCAAAAACTAAATTTAATTTATTAAAATTGATTTTCACGAAGCCGTCAGATACAAAATCGAGTACTCTAGAAAACGTCAACCACTAGAGAATAATGATGCAAAATGGAATTTTCATCCGAAAATTCGTCCCTACGTAGTGCATCGATGCGCTGACGAAATATAAAAATGAGCTTGGCTTGAGGCCCGTGCACTGCCTCAACGTCTCACGAGAATTCCCAAGTCTTTTGAGATCAGATAACCGCCTGAGATTGGAATATAGAATATCTTTTAAATTTTAACAGAACATAGTCAAGACTAGATATTTCGATGTTTACATTATCATATAGAGTACCTGTAATGGTAACTCATTTTAATATTATTTTCGAATTATAATAAAGTAATTGAAACTATTCGCCTTCAGTATATAATTTTTTTCAGTGAAGAAATGTTAACAAGCTTAATACATAAATAATATTGTTATTTTAAGATTTATTTACTTTTGCAATCCAACGATTACCATGTCAATTATTTTGCCTTGTTTTGTTTTGATGCACATTTATTACACAATTAATCAAGTTTTTTTAATAAAACCGACATTTAAAATAAAGTGATGTGTATAAATCAATATAATAATGGACAAATATTAATCAACCGATTAATCCGGAACATTTTATTGTTGAAGCTTAAAACGGGACATAGCATATTATTTTTATTATGGAATCAATCAATTAATGACGACCTCCGTGGTCGAGTGGTGTGTACACCGGTTTTCATGGGGTTTTCACTCTGAGGTCCCAGTTTCAATCCCCGGCCTAGTCGATGTAGATTAACATTAGTTTTCTACGTTATCTTGGGTGTTTGTGGTATCGTCGTTACTTCTGATTTTCCATAACACAAGCTATTTACTTTAGCTACTTATATTAGGATCAGACTAATTTATGTGATGTTGTCTCATATTTATCATTATTAATGAAATCATCGGGAATTTTTATATTTAATTAAATTAGAAGCTAATTTTAAATTGCGACGTAAAATTCAAAGTTGTATTTATTTTATAAAATGATAGATGGAAATGTATGTTAAGATATAAAGGAATAAGCGTTATAATTAAAGTGTACATATGTCTTGAGTGCGTGCTAAGCGCGTTAATGTCTGGAGGCTGAGGGCCTCCTCAAGACGTCGACATGCTACAAGAGGCAACTTAATATAATCTTCGTCTCCGTAGGATATTTTTAGCTTGTAGCACGTTTTGAGTATTTAATCCCAGTTTTTAAATGGGTTACAATTATAATGCATTTTTTTTGTTTTTAGTAAGAGTTTTGATTCATTTTGAAAATATATATTTGAGATTTTAAAAATATTATTTATATACTAACAAAAAAAATCAGATTATCTTTTAGAACAGCCTATGTGGTTAACAGCTTATTAGGATAGAGATATGGAACAGCTAGTATTATTAGTATTCAATTCCAGTACAGTTTAGTAGAGTATTAGGTTTTCTGTGAAACATTCTCGGTAATCTGATCCTTTCATGCCTTTAAAAAGGCGTAAAATCTGATCTAAAAATAAAAGGATTTCAAAAGAGTTTACTTTCTCTAGTCATATTAAGAAAAATATTTCAGCGTTTAAGCAATGTTAGGTACATTATAAAATTTTCCAGATGTTGCTCTTTTAAGCAAATACTTTATCATTTGAGGTAGCATTTAGATCATCAATTATGCAAATGGCACTCTCACTAACATTAGTATTTAGGTTAATGAATGTGTTAACTGTTCTCGGCGAAAATAATTAAGCTTGTAATCAAAGGGAATAATTCTTGCCGCATTAGTTACCTGTCATGTAGAACTGAAATAGCTCAACGGATAGAGCCAGTGGACCTTGGCGAAAGTAGCGTTGGCAAAATAATGTGTCATATTATATAATGATTAAAGTATTTTAAAATAAATATATATATTATACACGTATGATTGAATGCAAATATGCCATGTGGTGGTAACTCATCACTACCACCTATAGAGATTGGCGGTGTAACGTGCCAGTGTGCCAACCTTGAACCTAAGATGCTAGCCCATGCCATGGGCCATGCCATGCTAAACGTTTTTAGTTACACTGGCTCACACACTAATCAATACGGAACATAATAATACTACTAGTAATAGGTTGGGGAAAAAGTTTCTTCGTATTTTATATGAAAATTCAAAAAGTTTTTTTTTTAGTTTATTTACATTTGACTAAAGTATGTAGGTGCCATTTTGTTCCATAACTTTTTGCCATCTTGTTGGTAGTGACATGATCCCATTGCTGTAAAAAATTTGGGGCTTCTGATCGAAAAACTGCGACAAGTGGTTTTGGCAGTCCTCTCGTGATGTTTACCTGACACTGCCTAAGGAATTCTGCAGAGACCGAAACAGATGAAAATCTGAAGGTGCAAGGTCAGGACTATACGGCGGATGCATTAATACCTACCAGCCAAACTCTCGTTATTTTTGTTGAGTGGCTAAAGATGTGTGAGGTCTAGCGTTTTCATGGTGAAAAACCACACCCCTTCTGTTGATCAATTCTGGCCGCTTTCTCTCAATTTCTTGCTTCAGTCTCATCAATTGTTCGCAATACAGTTCTGAATCGATGGTCCTGCCGGGCGGTAACAGCTCATAATGAATGATGCCCTTCCAATCCCACCATACACACAGCATTACCTTGTTGCGAGTTAATCCGGATTTTGCCACAGTCTGTGAAGTTTGACCGGCCTTTGAGCACGATCTGTTTCGCACGTTCTTGTCGTATGTGATCCACTTTTCATCACCAGTTATCAGCTTCTTCAAAAATGGTTCGGTTTCATTACGTCGTAATAAAGAATCACAAATGAGTACACGGTTCATTAGGTTTCTTTCAGTGAGTTCATGAGGCACCCATATATCGAGCTTTTTTGTGTACCCAGCTTTATTCAAATGAGTCAAAACCGTTTTCTGGTCAATTCCCAGTTCTTCAGCTACATCGTAACTACTAATATGCCGATCTTGCTCCACTTTTTCAAAAATGGCATAAATTTTGTCCGTAACAGGGCGACCAGAGCGAGATGCATCTTTGATATCAAAATTTCCGGCTTGAAAACGCTTAAACCAAACTTGCGCTACTCTCACAGATACTGCATTAGATCCATAAACATCACAAATTTTTTTCGCGGCTTGAGTTGCATTTTTACCTTTTTTATAGTAAAATTTTAAAATGTATCGAATTTCTTCTTTAGATTCACTCATTTTAACAACAACAAAAACAAATGAAAATCACACAAATTCCTAATTTGAATTTGGAAGTGCCTTCTTTAAAATTAAAACTTTTTAATGATACCAAAACCAGCCAGATACAAATGGTATAGCCAAAGAGATTTTATTACAAGTTCATACATACTATATGCGAAAAGACTTTTTCCCCAACCTAATATTTCGGAGTAGAATGATGGATAGTAGTCAAATGGGTTTGCACAAAGCCCTACCCATTAAAGTAAAAATACGTAATCTTTTCATGTGCTTAATTTTTTTAATAAAGTATAATTTTTACTTTTTTATTTAAAATAACTAAAAACTAATATAACTTATAAGTGTTATTACCGCATATTTGATTTTCCGTACCACTAAAGCAAAGCAATATCATTCATTAATAGTTCATACGGGTAGATAATCAAAGCAATTTTTAACTTACAGCTTTTACAAAAACTATCTATACACCATTAATTATAATGTATCAATGAATTATTATTTAGTAACATAACTACACACACATTTGTATACAACGTTTAAAAAAATACACGCATGACTTTTAAATGAAAAAAAAATATATAACAAGATAAGGGTCGGAACTATTTCATTCGATAATAAGACATCGTGCCTTGGTAGAGACATCAAAGAGACAAGAACGGGAAGTCCTCCGCCAACAGGAAGTGACGGGGCCCAAAGAGCTGAACTTGGCGGCTAAATTATTTCTCAAGACAGTGTTTTCTTATATAAAATAAATATACTTTTCCTTTTCGCAACCTGTATATAAGACGCGTTATTGAGACAATATTTTGTTTCATATTTTAAATAAAGTAATATGTAATGTTTATTATATATTCTTAATAAATAGTTAACTGTATTTTAAAGTTATTTCAAAATTCAATTCCAGCATACAATCAGGTTTTATCAGTATTATGTAACAACAATAATATTACTGAATCTCGTTCTATATTCGCAAAGATATCGTTTTATGTAATTTCCGACACTTTAGAATACTTCATTAATGCATGGGTTATTGTCGTTAAATACCAATATACTGCGTATTCTAGCGAGCTCCCTCAGACACATTCCTTTGCCTCGTAAAATCTCTGAATCTCGTGAATTATCTAAGCGATTCAATGTCACCCCAAATAGCTCTATATTTAATGAGAATAACTAAGTTTATGTTACTTTAATGTATACGTAAAGTATTTATTACGCATACATTAGTTGTTTTTTTAAAATTATAAATAAATAATTTAATATATTGCTATTTTTTTATTTATATAAGTTTAATGAACATTGAGGACTAAAATATATTAGGGTAGTTAGGTAATGTTACCTATATACCTTATCTGTGTTTTCTTGTCGCCATTTTGGTGTTCCTTATATTTTATTTCTATTCATTCCAAATGAATGTCAGTGAAAATTTCATCAGATTTAATAGTATAAGCAGCAAACGCGTAGAAGGCTACTGATGGAAACCGACTACCATCGCCTATGGAAAACTGCAACAATATACGTCTAGCAGATGCGATGATGGCCTTAAAGAGAGGCGTAGATTCACTTTGAAGATTCCCTAGTCGTATCGGCTCGGAAAAAAATCAAAAGCATCCGATTTTCGGACGACTAGTGGGTTCGGATGGAATTTGAATTTGTGACATGTCTGAAGGTAAATTTTAAACATGTTTTAAGTTTCCAATGAGCCACCACCTTGTACATATTACACTGCCTCATTCACCTTTCATTGGAAACAACAATACCAAGTGTTGCGAGGAATAATGTCTAAAGAGTGGGCGATACTTAATCAGACTGACTTGCACAACTAAAAAGGTCGTAATAGTATTTAAATAGTTGCTACACATTGATTTATTACTACACAGATTGTAGTTTATTTCAAACTGAATATGTTGACCTATTTTGCGTCCTTACTTCATATGGACGATATAGTTCGTGTTATCTAATTTACTTTATTGTCTGATCCAACATGAATGTTAAATTTATACTATTCTATACGTTATATAATTCCTGCAGAACGCAGTTCATGTCAGTTTACAGACGTTTATTGGTATCGGGGTTTACAATACGTTTGGGAAGATAACTATCTACAACTAACAAACAAACTGTGGGATATTGTTTATGTGTACTGGTGAATCGGTGTTTAGTGTCCATAACATAACAAGTATCCTATGTTGTGTTGGTAAGGAAATATCTTTACGCGCATTTGAAAAAGGAATACCTTTTATCTTTCTCGATACTAATTTGTTTTTCATTATAGTCTCATTATTTTTGCATTTTTACTAATGTTAGATAATTTCAAACCTATGATGCGATGAGCTAAGATGGCCCAGGGATTAGAACGCGTGCATCTTAACCGATGATTGCGGGTTCAAACCCAGGCAAGCACCACTGAATATCATGTGCTTAATTTGTGTTTATAATTCATCTCGGGCACGGTGGTGAAGGAAAAACATGGTAAGGAAACCTGCATGTGTCTAATTTCATAGAAATTCAGCTATATGTGTATTCCACAAACGGTGGAATATGTTCCACACCTTTTCCTCAAAGAGAAAAGAAGCCTTAGATTTACAAGCTGTTGTTGCCATGGTGCGTGAAAGATGCGCAACCTTAGTGCGTAAAGTCAGTCACAGCACCAACAGCATACATACCATGATCACCAGAAGACTTGACCGCTTGTATATCAATCACTGTTGTGCGATATCTAATGGAATGGCGCAGCAGTGATTATTAACAGTTTTTTTTCTTTTGTTCTCTTTAGTATTATTTATTGTACTAACACTAGGATAAGGTTGTTACGAACAAACTGTTCATATAGTCTGAAATAAATGATTTATTTTTATTATAATATGATAAATGTATCCAAATGAAGGCAGATTTTTGTCTCCTAGTAAAGGAATGTAGTTTATTTCCGAGAAAACCAACAACAAGCCGTTAGACATTTAGATTGCATGAAATTCATCCGTTACAACTCTGTTTTGCGTGTTATATTAATATTGTTTTCAACACAAGCTAAACATTTATTAATTAAAATTAAATTCATTTAGGTAATGCTTTTCGTTTCTATAGAAAATTTTGTTGCTTAACACAGAGAAAAGGAAATTACAATTCATGCTTAAAGGCCTTTTATCGTATCGAGAAAACGACTTATTTGAAATATCGTATTATAGCGTAGACATACTACATTATTTCGTTCACAGCTAGACACTAAATTATAATTACAGAATTAGAACTTGAAATCCTGTATCACATCGAATTTTTGAAAAATCGGTTCTGGCTATAAGAAATTATTAGACGTAATTAATTACGCCTCCGGTCTCTATTATTTCTTATTATGCTTGTGTAAACAATATTTCTTACTGTAAGTACGACTAAGAATAATGACGTCAACAAAATTTAAAGTATTTATTTATTTATATTGGTTAAGTTTATTTAGTGAAAAATTAATTAATTTTACGAAGAAGGTTGCGTTATCGGGAGTGAATAGATCAATAGTAAATAAAACAGACTGTTCGGACGGATTCAAGTCAATAAAATAGAAATGCTCATATGAACTAAACATGTATTAGTTTAATTACTACATACTTCAGTTATCAATAAAGAGCAAAACTTGATAATAATGCTTTGGTATTAGGGAACAATGTGACCCTCGCTGATTTGTTCAACAAAGCGGGAAGTCACGGACAGAAGCGGTGGAACGCGTAACCTTTAAACTGGGTCACGCTTCATCCCCCTTTACGGGGAAATAACTCACTTATCTCGCGATTATTTCGTTTATAAGAAATTATTTTATAGTCTACTAGCAACCCAACACACCTTAGCACAATTACTATGATGAGACTAAATATAGTAGAGAATGTCTAAATTATCAGTGTTTCTTTACTATTATTATTGTACACGTATATTGTATATTGTACACGTATTATATACTCTCGAATCACTCTTATTTATTGAAGAAACTGTATCAAAATCCGTTGCGTAATTTTAAAGATCTAAGCATAGATAGGGATGGAAGCGGTAAGCAAATTTGTGTTATATACTATGTCATAATTATACTATGTCATGTTAGTTATAAAAACATTGAACCTACTAATAAGTCTAGATAATTAAAATTTGGATCACAGAATTGTTTGCTAAGGATCCATCTGGTAAAAAAGAATATTTGCACATTTCAACTTTAATGCATGGAGGGGATTAATTTTGTACGAAAGCCTTTGTTCTTCAAAGTTAGAAACATAAGAATTTGAATGTCAGAACGGCAAACAACTTTGATAAAAATATAACAAAGCCCTTTAACCATGTAAAATATGGTGATTAATCCTACTTTATTTGTTACCTCATCTTTATAATTAATTATAAATAATTACATGAATGTAATTGCTTTATAATTAACCAAATATTATTGTGCATATTTATAAAAACTAAAATATATTGAATTTTATAGTAGCTTTACTAGACTTATAAGGAGACTTTAAAAATAATGTATGACTTTCAGGAAAAAAACATTTATATATAAATTTACCTTTATTTATAACCATTACATAGAAATCAAAAACAAAAAAGAATAAATGTTAACATTTAAGAGGCTATTAACCAAAATATTTTAATGTAATTCGAACAGTAATGCGTTATCTTATAATAAAATAGTAGATTTATAATTTTTCATTTCTCATTTTTTAATTTTTTCCACATACTGGTGTACAAGCACAATCATCACAACGCTTGATAGTATCTTCATCACGGCATAGACAAACGCAACTAGCTCCGTCCGTTGGGATGCAAACACATCCAGACTTACTGCATTTGCAGGAAGATTTGTCACATTGGCAGTCGTCACAGCGAATGATGTTTCCCGTGGCGTCAAGACAAACGCAAATACACGCCTTTCCATCAGTTGCGATGCATTCGCAGCCACTCTTGTCACACTTCTTGGGCTCAGTTCCACATACTGGTGTACAAGCACAATCGTCACAACGCTTGATAGTATCTCCATCACGGCATAGACAAACGCAATTAGCTCCGTCAGTTGGGATGCAAACACATCCAGACTTACTGCATTTGCAGGAAGATCTGTCACACTGGCAGTCGTCACAGCAAACTATGTTTCCCGTGGCGTCAAGACAAACGCAAATACATGCTTTGCCATCAGTTGCGATGCATTCGCAGCCACTCTTGTCACACTTCTTGGGCTCAGTTCCAGATGCTGGTGTACAAGCACAATCATCACAACGCTTGATAGTATCTCCATCACGACATAGACAAACGCAACTAGCTCCGTCAGTTGGGATGCAAACACATCCAGACTTACTGCATTTGCAGGAAGATTTGTCACACTGGCAGTCGTCACAGCGAATGATGTTGCCCTTGGCATCAAGACAAACGCAAATACACGCCTTTCCATCAGTTGCGATGCATTCGCAGCCACTCTTGTCACACTTCTTAGAGTCAGTTCCAGATGCTGGTGTACAAGCACAATCATCACAACGCTTGATAGTATCTCCATCACGGCATAGACAAACGCAACTAGCTCCGTCCGTTGGGATGCAAACACATCCAGCCTTACTGCATTTGCAGGAAGATCTGTCACACTGGCAGTCGTCACAGCGAATTATGTTTCCCGTGGCGTCAAGACAAACGCAAATACAGGCTTTTCCATCAATCGCGATGCATTCGCAGCCACTCTTGTCACACTTCTTACAACCGGTTCCACAATCAGATGTACAGGCACAATCGTCGCAACGCTTGATAGTATCTCCATCGCGGCATAAGCAAACGCAAGGTTTTCCATCAGTTGGAATACAGACGCACTCACTTTTGTCACATTTGCAATCACAAGTGTCGCATTTACAATCGTCGCATCGGATGATATTATCTTTTTCATCTAGACATACGCAGATACAGTTCTTGCCTGTTGATGGGATGCAAAAGCATCCCGGCTTGTCGCACTTCATGTCGCAGCCACTGGTTTTAGTGATAGTTACTTTGCAGCAAGGCATTTTCGTTGTAAATGATTTCTGTATCTGAAAAATATATTTGTAAATATAATAAATTTGTATACGAACAATGTCAAAATTATTAGAAACTAGTTAATATGCGTTGAAATGAAAGAAAGATAAATGTTTTAGTGTATGTATGTATGCCATGTGTCAGATGAAATATTATGTAGCATTAAACTTGTTTCTTAGCAGCGAGTACAAGATAAATTAACAAGAATGGAGTACATAAAAACGCAATGCTGCCTATAAATTAGAAACCTCTGGATTAATTATTTTAATCAAATTAATTTCATTTCTTTTTTTTCAACATTGTGTCAACTTGATTTCTTGGCTTTATATAAGATTATTTAAATATTGGGCAATAATTCAAGTTTATTAAAATAACCTTAAGAGCTAATAGTTCTGTTATAAGTTCATCTTCTAATTTCATTAGTAATTATAACTTCCTAAGGTTAAACTTCAGTTAAAAATGAATTAGTTAATGGATAATGATTGTACTTAGTATTATAGTAATTTTTAACCGAATAATAAATATTATCGTTTAAATAAAAACATTTATTATTCAACACTAAATGAAATAGATGATAAAAAGCGTACTACTGTTTAAACCGGCATAACTTTGTTTTTAAATATTGGAAAAAACTACTGAGTTTCTTGCCTGTTTTTCACGTTCTACTCTTAATAAAGTACTGTAAAATGACGGTTCCAAAGTACTCATAAATGCTTGAATAAATTCTGATTAATTGAATTCTGAAGATATTTTACCATGAATCACTGTAAGGATTTAGAAAGCAGCACAATCTAATGTTCTGTGACAGCCTAATTCGCACTATATTTCGATCTGATCGGTATTATAAAGGTTTTTTGATTCAAGAATTTACTGGCTAAGCAAACTAAGGACCCGAATTTGATGAAATTCGAGATTGAGCTTGAACCTGCTGGAAATGCATAATTATGCTATTTTACGCCCGTCAACCACCCCCGAAACGGGAGCGAAGCCGCGTCGATATCTCGTATATACAAAATCAAGTCAATAAACTTAATAACATAATATGTATTATAATTTAAGATGTATAAATCTTTCTTATGTTATTCATTACAACTGCAATTAAATAAATAATTAAAACAAAATCTACGTATATAATAATATATAAACAATACTTACAGCTTAACACTGTCGATAGGTCTGTCAACTGTGACGAATAACTTGTTTCTGATAACAACATACAGATTAGAGTATATCTGCCTTTATATACAAACACATCATACCGTGTGCAAAGATAATGTGTAGTCATAGTGTCGTGCGACCACGCTGTGCGCAAACAAGTGCCGTGTGAATGTATTTGTTTTGATGTCCCCTGATGAGTAATTACGATTGATACAATATTTACAATTGATTAATTCTTTATCAAATGTACTCTAATATCTGACGTAATAAATAAAATTTAAGAAACATATAATATTGATATATTGCAAAATGAAAAATTGAATGCTTTTTTCTTTTTTTTCTCTCGTAAAGGTAACCAAAAGCAGTCTGCCAAGGCAAACATTTTAATTTTTGCTATTGTTATAAAAATATTTATGTACAAATAATCACAAACAATCGATTGATGTAAAGAGTAAACAACACCTTGTTAATTTCCCACAGCTGGGAAAAGGCTAATTCTCCTTTCGATAAGAATATTTGGAGCTTTTACCGACACTCGGCTCAAATGGTAACAATATATCTATCTATGTAAGTAATTATGACATTTTAATGTTTATTTATGATTCGTTTGAATGTAAAAATGTTATTTATGAACCATCTCTGATTTATAGGAAACATTTTGCAATTTAAATTTTGTTTACTTTTAATTGAATTAATGTATGTTTCCTGGGCTTACGTTTCCATAATTTAAACGAAGAGCAACAGATAACATATCAACATTATGTATATTTTTGCTTAAATCCACATTTATGTTTTGAGTTTAAAATACTTTTAAAAGTAAACAATAATATGCTCTAGACAAATATTCTTAAATAATCGGTATCAAGCTAAAAAGGTATATTTGGCCGTATGTTACCGGATGTTTTTCTAGTTGGGTTTAAATAATTTTAATTTCTTTTCAATTTGTAACAAAATTTTTACGGAAAAACTTAAAGATGAATCAAAATTAATTGTTTTTAAAACTGTGTGAGCAAAAATTCCATCTAAAGTTATCACTATTTTTTCTCACTGTTGGAAAAACATATAATGTTAATGTTTATTTATTAAAATGCTTCTTTATGATTATATATTTAAAGTTTGATGTATTTATAGTGAATATTTATTCACATAATAAAATTAGAGTGCCTGTTTGTAATATTAAAATAACCGCTTTTTACTTTATACATATATACGATATGTATACCCGGTACATATAACAAAATACATTTTATATTATTTTTATTTGGACGCATTTTTTACTGGCAGAAAGCTGGTAATAAGGAGTAACTTAAGCTAATACAATCGTTTTTTTGGCAAATTAAATGCACGAAGTCGCGGGCACAGTTAGTTTAAGATAAAATTCAACGGACCTATTTAAGTGGTTAAATTTATTAAACTAGCTATGATTTACTAGTTGTCATTTCGTTTAAAAGCACTTTAACCAGGAGAACTGAAGACTTGAAGAGGGCACGCAGTACCTGAGGAGGTTTATGGCCAGCAGTGGATGACAATTGGTCGACCACGATAATTTCGTTACAATTTATTAGAAAAGATAATAAGACTAAGTTAAGTGTTTTCGGCCATATCACCCATTTTATATTTTCCTAATTTTATTTCATTTTATTTTCCAAATAAAAAATAGTATACATTTTTTATCTTATTGTTAAGTTGTAGAATGTATTTGCTAGTGACGTTATCGTTACAAACTCTGTGCTGATAGCGAATACCTGTTGTTTCTTCGTCCGGTAAACCCATTGAGGCACAAACACGAATGTGGCTCTAATCAGCCTTATGTCATCGGAAATACTTTAACGGTAGGTTTTAACTTGTTTTTTTTTAATAATATTTATAAACGATTCGTTTGGAGTGTTGACGATGAAAAATAGGGATATATTATGACAAATATACTCCATTTTTTATAAAAAAAGTAACACATCCGCCACAACACTAATGGTCTAATGCTTAGAATACGTGAAATTTAAACCAAGATTCACTTCCGTGATGAAAAAACGTCGTCATGAAACCTGCACATGTCAGATAAAAATCTGTCCCCTGTATAACCGGCATTAAACAGCGTGGTGGAATACACAATTTTCTTCTCAACTAGAACTGTTTTCAACCCTTTAATTTGTAACTTATGTAGAAAATTGTATATCACAAAATGTTTGCAGATAATTAATTCTGACACGTTCAAATTAAATGAAATTATTTCAAACTACAACTGCTACGTACATTCAAGCTCTCTCAACTTCTAAAGTAATACAACGTGTGTGAAATTGTTAATACTTACGTTGACATACAGACGTCATTCACACGCTCCTTTGAATTCTTAGGTGGTTCCAAGTGGAATGACGAGCTGAAAATTGGCTTGTTTGTAAAAAAAACAATATTCACACTTCGTAAAAGAAAGCCGGAGCATGCATTTCTCACGCTGTTTTATGGGCAAGATTCACGTGTTTTCAAATTCATTTTTTTTTCATATTGTTGGCTTGGCTTGGCATGGCTTCATCTCATATGTCAAAATGGTTTAAACCTCATAATAGTTTTAGTTAAACATTCAACAATTTATAGAAAACATGTTTTATTAATAACATGAAAGTATTTTTGTACAAAACTTTAAACAAAGAGAATAAAGTCTGTTCATTCATGCAAAATTATTAAATTAGTATATCAATGTAAAAGTATATTAAATAAGACTACTTACCAATGTTTAGGTAATTTTTTTACCTTTTCAAAGTTACCCCTGAGGAAAGTCAATAATCTATAATTCAATATTCAAATACCAAAAGGAGATACGATGTTAGCTTTAGACGGCTTCATTCTCGTGCTTGATTTCATTTCATTCTGATGAATGAAATGGAAAACGGTGTTATTACTTCTAGGTAATATTAGTCTAATTGCTCATTACTCAGTTACGTTCAATGATTAACCGTTTAACATTTAAATAATTAAACGAAACTAAAAAAAAAACATTTATGAGAACAATATTAGAAAAAACTGCTTACAGAAATTGTATTTTCATTTGAATTCTTAGTAAAATAAGAAAATTCAATTTAACTTTTCCTATAGGTAAGTTTCGAATGGTTCCGAACAATTTAATTAGATTACAGTTGGTTAAATTCATTTTAGTTTAAGCTAGCCTGCAGATATGAAATTAGCTCAAAAATTAATAAGCAATTTAAAACGGAGATGAGAAGATTCGATTTAAATTTGATCGATATAAAGTCTCAATGCCGGCATTCAACGAATTCAGCAGAGAGCGATCTTGTCTTTTAAAACATCTTATCGAAGTTGTAAGCTTATTATAACTGATGATATTACCAGTGATAGGGCTTTGTGCAAGCGAATCTGAATGGATACTAAATTGTGGTTATTCTACCGCCAAAAAGCAATCAAAATCAAAATATACTTAATTGACGACCTCCGTGGTCGAGTAGTGCGTACAGCGGTTTACATGGGTACGCCACAGCGAGGTCCCGAGTTTGATTCCCGGCCGAGTCGATGTAGAAAAAGTTAATTAGTTTTCTATGTTATCTTGGGTCTGGATGTTCGTGGTACCGTCGTTATTTCTGACTTCCATAACACAAATGCTTTAGCTACTTACATTGGAACCAGAGTCATGTATGTGATGTTGTCCAATATTTATTTATTTATTCAAGTAGTAATTTCGTATCGTTATTATACAAGATATATATTAAATAAAAGGCTTATTACGCTTCGGAACGTATATACAGAGATTGAAAACGTTAAGGAAACCAATAAAAGGTAAACTTTCAGCCTCGAAATGTTTTACTGCCGATTTCCTCGTTTCCTTTTGAGTAGAGGTTTTTAATCTAATATCAGACATTTCAAATATGATTTGATCTTCATCAGATTTTTATTCAACATATTTTCAAAAATTTTCCAGGTACAAATGAAGCGTTTAAAGTATAACTAAATCCGTAACCTTGGTTGTTGTTTACGTCTTCTGTTACCGGGTGTTCTTAATCAAGATAAAATCTGAATAGTTATTCTTTAAAAAATATTAAATGTACAGAATCAGCAAACGCTGTTACGACATTTTATCATCTATAAAATCATATACAGAATAGTATACCTTATGTAATGACTTTGTGTTTTTTAAATGTTGAAAAAGAGTAACTACTGAGTTTCTTTCTGGTTCTTCTCGGTAGAATCTACTTTGCGAACCGGTGGTAGCTTCGCTTAATTGTAAAATGACAATTCAAAAGTGCTTGTTAAAGCTTACTTGAATAAAGTTTATTATGATTTTGATTTTAATTATAATTTGTTAATATGACTATTTATAAGCTTAAATAAATTAAGAGTAAAGTATGAAATACCTCGCCGTGGCAAGATCTTCATTTGTATAGACTAACTTAACCTCCATTAACATACATATATATTAACATATGCACCTCAGCTCGCTAGCTACTGATAGTTGAAATCAAACGAGCATAAAAGATAAATACATTTTAATTATATAAATAAATTTAATATATATTTTAGCATACGCTTATAGTAAATTCTTTATGTAGACAAGACTTATAAATGCTTTCAATAGAATTTCATTTTGCTGATGTAAATTCTTTTATTGGCATTGATTAAAAAATATATTTTCTTTTAAAAGTAAAAGAGTCTTAATTTATAAAAAAGTAATATCATGTTGTATTATTTTTTTTTGTTGAAATAAATTCTTTATAGAAATATATGTTATATTATGAATGAATTCCAGTGCACTTAAGATGATTAGTTATAGAGGATTAATTAATGAGCGCCTTTCATCCATGACCATCCATCTTATCCCTGCTGCGGCTATTGGATTGCTGGATTATAATCTATCACGTAGATATAAAAGTAAATTATGATATTGCATTACGAGATATTCGGTTTTTTATGTACAATTGGGGTGAGAAAAGGTTCGTCCTTAAGATCTATTTTCATGTGCTCAGTATGAGCGATAATCTGCTTTAGCGATCGAGAATGACATTTTGCGTCGCAATTATTTGATGTTTAGATTCAAGAAGTACTAAGAGTTTAAGAATTGATAAAGGAATGAATTTGAAAACTGATGAAGTTTTTCTTACTCTGACTGTACATTTTTTATTTAGTTGATGGTAAAACTTGTGCTAGCCCGTCTAATTATTCTACCGCCAAACAACAGTACTCAGTTCTGTTGTATTTCGGAAGTGTGAGTGAGCCAGTGTTACTACAGGCACAAGGGACATTGGTGATATAAGGAATGGTTAATATTTCTTACAGCGTAATTGTTTTTGTGCTGTGGTGACAATTTACCATCGGATGGCTCATTTGTATATAGCCCATTAAAATATTGTTAACTGTGTATTTGTTTTGGAATATCAATAAAAATAAAAAAATAAACAAAAACATTAATTCTAAGTGCGTCGCGTAAGTACTAGGAAACTGAAAAGATCTGTTCATTTACCTTTTACTGAAATTGCACCGAATCACACCTAACAACAGAACCCCTAAAACGTAACGAATGTTAATCCATAATTGTTCAATTTAAAGATTATATTTCAAATTTGGAACAAAAGTTTTATTTGAATATAAAAAGGTTTTATATATCACAATTGCTAATAATAAAATTCCTTTTATGAGAATGGATTTGACAAATACTGGCTAATATTCGATTATACTCATTCTATTTATTGATGCGTTCGACGTATGTTTAAAGGTTATTCAATAAAGTACTTCATTCGTGGATGGAGTCCGTAATTCCTTACGCATCGATAAATCTTAGCGACAGGATGTCAATAGTTATCAAATATTGAGGAAAAATCATTTTCTTATTTTTATAATAACATATATGATATGATTGATACTGGTTCACTTTTTGTCTTTATTTCACGTTATATGTATTTTACTACTTATTGATAAGATAAACTAATAAATAGTTACTATTTATCTATCAGTACTAATCTATGTACATATATACTCCTATATACATATAATCAATACCCTAGATATGAACAAAAAAAATCAAATGTTAATTTATTAAAAAAAAGATAAATTTATATGACTGAAAAGAAATAATTAAATCAAAAAGAACATATGTTCGTAATATTTCTTATCTGTAAACTATTCTGACGCTTATCACGGAGGGAAGGAATAAGGCTTAAAATCCATTACATTGCAAAGAATTTCACTTCGCGTCTGAAGAGTTATCACGAATATGTCTATTTCCTGCCGCCGCCCGTTTCAATAGTAAATTAAGTTACGTAGTACAAATTGAAGCTGTTTCTATTTATAAATAAAGATAACAGCAAACACGAGACACGATAATTACATGTGTAATTAAAAATTAATTTGTTTAAAGCTATAGTTATTTCTCTTGGATTCAAGAAAGCCGTATTAACTGCAGACTAATGTTTCAGACTGGCTGTGGCGCTGATAGCTACAACTGATTGCTACGCTCACCGCGTAAAATATTTATTTATTTAAGTTCATCCCATTTAATCCAGGAAAGATAGCACCACAAACAACCTTCATTGTTGTTTTTCCTGCATCCTGATAATTGTTGTAAATGCAAATAAAATAATCGTAATTGAGATGTTTTTGGATAATAGAAAAACACGTTCAATTTTTTTTAGTTTATTGCTAAGAAGAATGGGTACCTTAGCACCCCGAATAAAAATAAATACGTCATCAAAATTATTCAACTGCTCATATCCTAAGAGGTAATTTAAATATCGACGATTAAAAAAACACTTCATTGTGAAGTTTACTTGAATAAAATTGATTTGATTTTGATTTTTTAATTTTAAACTTGTAAATGATACGGAAAAGTATACTAAATATAAGTCGTCGATAATATAGTGGGAAGCTCCAAACAGGGATTTAACACTTAACGATTCAAAAAATTTGAATTATCTTGAAATTATAAGCTTTTTATTATAAATGTGTCTGACTCCTTAATCAAAAAATAAATGTCCTCGTAATATCAAATATATATAATCTTACTTAAGTTTCCATGAGTTAAGTAAGCTCAGACAAATTTGTCGTAGCGTCGTATGTAGTCTATAACGTCGTCAAAATTAAATCTCAAACTGATTTTCACACTCGACTAGTTTCGTAAGGGATTGGAGCTGCAGACGTCGGCTGATACATCTACGAGTATCGGTAAATCTTGTTTATCGATGCTTCAACATTTCTTTGATCTTGTTTAGAATCGAAAGTATTTTTGTGAATTTCGAATATCTGTCTGTAACATTATTTTTCATCATTAATATCTCACAGGGGATTACTCAGTGTCAGTCTGAGAGATTGACAAGTATAAAAAATAGTTACGAAGCCTAGTCCATGCAATTTTCTGTTAAATAAGATAAGATTAGAGGTATTCCTCTCACACTTAAGATGATTGATTCACTAAGAAACAATAGAATATCACGTTTTTAGTTTTAAAAGTAACGTTATTTTTGATAAACATAATGAGTATTTTCATTCAGTCTTTAAAAACTATAAATAGTTGCTGTACATATCATGATCGCGTGAAATGGTGGCAATAAGGCTAGCAGCATTTCCCCGTTAAATTGCTTTTCCGATTATCTGGAAAAAAAATGAACCCGCTGCAAGTGCTTGTAGCACCTGAACCAGTTGAAAGGTTTCTTCAATATAACTCCAATGCCATAGTGTATGAAACACTAATACATGAAACTGCTTATTTTATTTTTATCTATTTTTTATCGAAAGTTATTTTAAATAAAGAGTCGAGATGGCCCAGTGGTTAGAACGCGTGCATCTTAACCGATGATTGCGGGTTCAAACCCAGGCAAGCACCGCTGATTCGTGTGCTTAATTTGTCTTTATAATTCATCTCGTGCTCAGCGGTAAAGGAAAACATCGTAAGGAAACCTGCATGTGAGAAATTTCATAGAAATTCTGCCACATGTGTATTCCACCAACCCGCATTGGAACAGCGTGGTGGAATATGTTCCAAACCTTCTCCTCGAAGGGAGAGGAGGCCTTTAGCACAGCAGTAAGAATTTACAGGCTGCTGTTGTTGTTTGTTATTTTAAATAATAGTGTGCGGTGTATTGCTTTATTAATTGAAAAATAATACTTGGAAATGTTAATATTTTAACATCAAATGATTTGAATAAAGTGAGTGTTGTATTGAGCTTTCATCTTAGAAAGGTCAATCCAGGATTTCCCCGTGGAAGGTTCCTTTCGCGTTAAGCTCCATCCTCGGGGCGCGATTTGAACAAATATTATTCTTTAATTACTTACTAACTGGACTAACCTTCCCAACATTTTATTTAAATTTAGAATTACAATTGTATTTATTATTTTATTATAATTTTAAAGAATTGTATGATGCATTGACCATGGAAGGGCTTTTTTGCTTCTGCGAAAAATTACAGACTATTACATGTGCGACATGAGACAAGAGTTAATATTTCTTACAACGCTAATTTCAGTGTCAGTTGGGTAGGTGTTCCTTCAGGAAATCCATTTGCCAGCACTTTTATAAATGAAAATAAGTAAGTATATATTTTAATTTAATAAATAAACATTTTTTCTCAATTGTCCTAGAAATATAATTAAGTAATGATTAATAGAATATTTTTACTAAACATGGTTGACAAAATTATAATAACTTTAACGATCGTCTGGTCCTAATTAAAAGATCAATTCAAATAAAAATAAACAGTAACTATTTATCTAACCGGTAAGCTTAACGAGTTATAACCTAACTTTCAACAATATAACTACTATAGATAGATAGAGATCTAGGTAAGATATGTATTTTCTTTTAGATGAACCTAGATATACATATATTCCTCTCTGGAGAAATAAAACACCAACCACAATCCCACCAAACTAATTCATTTTTTACAACTTTCCCTTTTTAATTTTACTAATACACCCAGGGCCGGATTTATCATGCTGCGGTCCCTAAGCAATGCACTTAACGAGACCCTTGTCTATCTTACTAAAATATATACTTTGTATCACAACACCATTTTATTTTTAATTACTACGTTTTCTTACTACATTTGGTCCTAGAATTCAAAGTTGAGAAATTTAGCCTTTTGCAATTTCCCATTTTGCACATAGTTAATATAGAGCCCCTATATCATAAATGTTTATAATTTTATACTATTCTCTTTAATCATGGTCAAATTAACTAACGACAACATCATGTATATATAAAAAAGGACAAAAGCATTTTATTTAGTCACCTACGAACACGCAATAAAGAAACATAGTGTCTTTATACTCCGAAGAGGTTTTATTATGGTTTTTATATATTTTTTATTTATTTGTCAAACTAAACTCTAATATAGAAGCATATATTTACTACCTTAAGGACATAACGGAACTGAGTAGTTATTACTTGCAGAGTCGGATTTAAAGGTCTGGAGGCCCCGGGGCCACAAAGCAGTGAGGGCCCTAGACAAACAGAAGTGTGAACACCCTAATAATTATATTATTATGAATTAATTAGTTTTTTTTATTTCAATCAGTAAGCTATGATTTGTTTCGTATTCTTATCGGTATCTTTTAAATTATTTTAATTAACTTGTAATTAGACTATATCTCAGTATATGTTAACTTGCTGAAAACTGTGGCCCCCTCTCATGTGGAGGCCCCAGGGCAGTAGCCCCGGTTGCCCTCCCCTAAATACGGCCCTGATTACTTGGGTTATATTATTAAATGCATAACTGACGAATTTTTGCTTTAGGATTTTCAATAAAATTAAATATTATTTTTTTCTTAATAATTGTCTTATTGTTGTCTTTAATCATGGTCAAATTAATTAAGTACAACAAAAATAAACGAAAACATTTTATTTATGTGGTTAAAATTCTGAGGCGTTCTGTCAATAATTTTTCGAGTACCTACGTTTAAAGTAAATTTGGCTTAGAAAGCATAAAAAGACAGGAGTCCTTCGTCTGGTTAATGTCGGATGGCGGTTCCATTACACTACGAGAGTTAAGATATCTTGAACCTCTATTTGTGCACGTAACTTTACATTATACATATTCCTCTCTTCCATAATATTTTATATCTTTGTCACAATAGTTAGGCGACGTGGTCAAGAACTAGTAGACTTTATTATTTTATTAAGGAATCCAGTTACATGAACAATAACGCACATTCATTAATAACGATTATTGCTAAAATTTATTATATAATAACGATAAAATAATCGTTATTATACAGGCAACGTAAAGGCTTCTCTTGTTAATGTCAGTTTTGCGTGCAAGTAAGCGATTAGTTATAAGGGTTATAACTTGTGGCTACTTTCCCTTTAAATAATTTTCTCCTGAAGATGCGAAGATAACACAAATTAATATCATATCTACATAAACGAATAATTTATAAAACATATGTTTAGTTTGTTTATCATTTTTAAAATAAAGAAATATAATTTCACAAATAAATCAGCTTTAAGATAAACCACATTACTAAAAAAACTCATAATTAATTTATATTAAAAGTTTATGAATGCAATATTTATTTTCAGTTTAATGTATGATGAAATAAAATTGAACTAAACTTTTCATAATCTCTTCATCCGACATCACTGGGGATCAATACAAAGAGCTAATATAATAAGGGCCGAATAAAAGTGTAAGTGTGGTAATAAAATTCCCGAATTAAAATGTATTTACTGGACCACAATTCTAATAACAAATTGACAGTTCTGTGCAATCGAATCGAAATAAATTCGTAACCTGAGCACCTGTTCTACAAACGCAACGATCTAGTTGCGGTTCGCTCAAAGTCAGGTCGGAATATAATCGAATTCGTAACCGATATAAATACGTAAATAGACTTGACTCGCAATTTCGATGAAGCTGAGGTTAATTTTTGTATGGAACTGTCGAAGATAGTTCGGGATGAAAAAAGTATCATAACTATTACAAGTTACTATAATAATCCTCCTGGAAGCAACTTTGCGATTTCCGTTGCTTTAAGCAAGTAAGGTCAATTTAATTGAAAGTTCGTAAAGAGATTAGTGTTTGACTAATTCCTAACCCCTAACTAACGCTTGGTTGGTTTAACTTAACAACTAAAGAGCTTCACTGTACTCATATAACTAAAGTACATGACATACAACGTAACATAAACTAAATAGATTAATATGTAAAGACATATTCGATGCTGTATTTAATAAAATTTTATGAAGACAATGAATATTTAATTTACATTCATAACGTCGTAATTCGTAACGTAATCATTTTTTATCTATAAGAGAAATATTTAGTAATATTTATTATTTATTATATGGATTACAATAACACGTTTCATTTCCGAGCTATAACACTGGAAGTCTGGCTGAAAATATGGTTTCTCACAACGTTTTCCATATTATGTTGTGGTTGTATTATGAATTCTAAATTTAAACGAAATTTACTGGGCGGTAGTTCTTTATGAAATTCTGTTTGGGTACCACATTCGTTATGTCCGGAGTGATGTGAGTCAATAACTAAAGGCACTTGGGACATAATATATATAGGTCAGTGATTCCTTGATAACATTGTGAACAATGATTGATATTTCTTAAAGAACCAAAATCTATAGGTAATGGTGACCCCTTGACATCTGGCAGACAATTTTCTAGTCCAGTTTTAGTCGAGAATTATATAATATATATTATTTATTTCGAGGAATCTTTCAAGTAAGATTTTCCACTCTTCACTGATATTACATATTCCCAAAAGTTGTATCTATAATTTAAGTTGATAAATTGTTGTCGTTTGTCGTTTATAGCCCTGATCTTGTGGCCCATCTCGGCCCAAATACTTTTTCTTTAATCATATATTAATACGTTAAGGGAAAACTTTGTTCCCCTCTTAAAGATATTGCGCGTGCGAAGGAGTGTGAAATTTATTATTTTTAAAGTTTATACATAATATGCATTACTAATATATTATTTAAAAAAACAATTTATGTTTAATCATTAATTGTTTAATGTCAGGCAATGTCATTATATATTTATGATAAATTGAAAAATATTATAAATATTCTGTTATTATATTTTTCTTTGTCATATATATTTTTTAATAAAGACAAGATCACTTTGACCTGAGCCTTCATCTTTCGAATTAATATTTCTTACATTTTTATAATAATAAATTACGGACTAATCTCGACTAATGGACGATCATTTTTTTGTATAACTAGCCACATAATACAAAATATAATATACTACCAAATGTCTTTATACAAAACGTTCACAATTTTTCAGACATTAGACAATAAAAACCTCTATGTACCTGCATTTAAAAACTCATATGTAACAAAATTAAAATTTAACGAAGTACGCAAGTAATTACATCCTGAAATTGGATACTTTATTGATTGATTTGGATTTATACAACTAATGATAAGCAAGATTGATTTGCGTATTATATAATTCTGAACAAAGCTGTGATAATTCCAACTTGATTCTTCAGAATTATTGTTTAAATTTGACGAATTTTAATATCGCCAGACAGTGAAGAGTCTCCGAGTCCTAAACAAACATAGACTACTTTACATTGCTTGTTACGTCAAGTTAAACAACCATAAACTTTATGTCGAAAGAAAACAAGAACGCTACGCTAAGGGAGAAATGAAATTATTCAAATTTTACATAATGTACATACCACAGAACAATTACGCAGACTATTATTTATGTCTGTAGCATAAAGATGGAGTGTTTGTGGCTGAACACAATAGGTACAGTCGGGGTAAGAAAAGGTTCGTCACCTTAAGATCTATTTTCGTGTGCTCAGTATGAGTGAATATCTGTTTACCGATTGAGAATGACATATTACGTCGCAATAATATGATATTTAGATTCAAAAGATAATAAGAGTTTTGAAAACTGACGAAGGTTTTCCTACTCTGACTGTACATAACAGAAACAAATTTGTATAAAATAAACACCTATTCTCAATAAAAATAAATAATATATTTTATATCATGTGGAAGACGAGAAACCTATATTCCTGTATTTATATAATTTGATACTAAATTATTTATGATCCAAATGAGAGTTCCGGAGGCATGAGGAGTCACTTGAGGAAGACAATATTTTGTGTATATTGGAAAGGTTTTTAATAAAAACGATGAACCATAAGGTAACTCTCGTAAGTCAAATTGTCTTCGAGTTCAAAATAAATTGAAATATTCCTGTTTTTTGAGGTAGGCAGACAACGAGTAAATGGCCCTGACGGTAAGTGGTCATCACCGCCCAGAGACAATGGTGCTATCTGAAATATTAACTTTACCCCACCAATGCGTCACCAACCTCGGGAACTAAAATCTTGTGTCTATTGTACCTGTACTTCCACTGGCTCACTCAGCCTTCAAGCCGGAACATACCAATACTGAGTACTAGTGTTTGACATCTGATAAGTGTACGGCATCTACCCAAACGTAAACTATGTTGAGAAATTTTTGATAATTATCAAAATAAACATTACAGAATTTCAATTCATACTACAAAAAGTATTTATATATAAAGCCTACGTTGTTTTTTTAATCAGTTATCGTAGGTTAAGATTTAATTAACAATAACAAAACTTTCGTAATTCTCGCTATTGTTGAATTCAGTCACTTATTCAGTATAAATAATGCACAAATTTTCTTTAATCGGAGGTCTTGATTCGTTTCCCGAGGGGAGATAATTAGTCGCGATATCAATTCAAGCTTGACTTTTGACGGATGCTAAATTCGCTTCCGAATGCTCCGACGAATTTATCTTTTGTCAGCGTTTCCTTTCACTTCTCGTAACGAGCACGGAGAGGCAAACTAATTAATTTTGCATCATATTGTGATGTTCCGATACAAATGTTATCTCGATAATTAAGACATACGCAACCGAATGAAGTTGTGCTATTTACGAAAATTATTAACATACGTTTATGTTATTTCGTAAAACGTATTCATTTATTTTAAATATATGCTCAGCACATATGATATATATGGGTGTTGAATATTATCCTTATAATACGTAAAATAGTATTCATTATAGAGTTTGCCTATTTAAATAATTGCTAATTGGTAGATGATAAAAAAGCGAGGTATTAATACCTGTTGACTTCCAGGCAGGATATATTAATTTAAATAATTGTATTAACTAACATGACTTTGTATTTTTTAAATGTTGAAAAAGAGTAACTACTGAGTTTCTTGCTGGTTCTTCTCGGTAGACTCTACTTTCCGAACCGGTGGTAGCTTCACTTCATTGTTAAATGACGATTCAAAAGTTCTTGTAAAAACCCACTTGAATAAAGTTTATTTTGATTTTGATTTTTGAAATATCGCTGAAATCGATTAAAGAATTAGTATGTTAATTTTAATTTCTAACATATTAAAAGTCAGATATTATCACACAAATGCTTACCTAAATTAGCTCACCTTACTAATCATCATCATCGTTACATAGTATAAAACAAAGTCGCTCACCGCTATCTGTCCCTATTTATACTTAGTTTAGTTGAGTTTGATGCGGTTTTTTTAATAGATAGATATATAGATAGATGATTCAAGAGGAAGGTTTATATGTATAACACATGGACAATACAGAAGAGAAACATTGATTACCTTAGAGGTTTCTAAAGTGATGTCGTGATCAGTCATTCTGGAGTCAGCGAAGCCGGGTCGGGCCGCTAGTTTAGTATATAATCTAACAAATACACACACACACGCTGACGCAAACATATATTTTGCCCATAAAAATTACAGCCTACATATATATTTCCTAAAAACGTTTGATTAAAGTTGGACATTTGCCAAAAAGTACCTCTCGGGTGGATATTTCACAATTTCCCGCTTTCAACTTCACCTCATGTAATTTTCATCTCCACGATATTGCTTCAGACCTCAATCTCCGGGCCGTTCGTTATCAAGTACTTGATGTATTACCTCGCTTAATAATAAATTATAAGCCATTTTGAAAACTGCATAATGTAGACGATTGTTACGGCAATCATAATAGAGTAGTGTTAGCGAGTCACCCTAGCCTCCAATGCGGTGTGTCGTCAATTGATCCTATATCATTAATTATATCGCATTATTATTACATATTATAAGTATAAGAAAAACTTTTAAATTTATTATGTTATTATATACAATTATTATTGTAAATAATTGATCAATAATTTGTACAACTTCAGTGAATATTATTTTATATAGCATAACATTTAATACAACATTTCCTCTAAGTGTCTTTCGCCGGTTCTTCTCAGGTCTGAGTTGTTAAATTCTGAACCGGTGGTACATTTGTGACTATCAATAAGCAAGTGTAAAGACTGTGTGTAAGAATTGACTTACTTTGAATACTGGTATATAACACTATTTCTTATTTAAAAAAAGATTGAGCTGCCACTAGAAAACAATTGGATGATTATAAAAAATATAGAGATTTTATTTTGTCACCCCGAACTACTGAAATTACAACAGTTATGGCCAACGGATTCCCCGCGTTTGAGCGGGGTTGGTTGTTTTGTACTTTATTCAGTTTTTAGAACAGCGCGTATGCAAATTTTTAGGGCGATAAGTTTTAATTTTTATTTTGTTAAGGTATTGGAATCGTCGACCTCAATTAGGGCTATGCTCAACAAGCCCACATGGTAGATGCACGCCTACTTGTGGCCTTGAATGAAATGTATTGTGTCAGGTTCACGCTATAACCGCATGACTGTAAATTAACTAAAGTTTGTTATACTGAGCACTAAAATCGATATATAATTTCTTCAAGTAGGCACTCACAAACATGTTTCAATAGTCATTCTAAAACATTACATAAATTGAAAAGCTATCATCAATTCGGAAAGTCTTTCAATGAAGAAACTGCAGGAATCTGGGTAGTTTCTCATCACCACCAATATGAATCTGTATGTTTAATGTTATAAATATTAAAAGTGAAAAAAAAAATAAAACACCTTTGCCTCTAAGTCACAGCAGAGCACCAGCGTAGAATGTCAGAATGTCTTAAGCAACATTGATTAACATATTTTTATAACATTTAAAGGAAACGTATCAAAATAGCGTGGCGTAAGTCGGTTTTCACCATAAGTGAGATACGAATTCTACAGAATCCACATCTGCTGATTCGGTATTTTCGTATTAGACTATTCTCTTCTATTCTTCCAGAGAACAGGCGAACATGACAATGAGATATAAGTTTCAATTTCACAATTCAATGAGAAAT
Source organism: Vanessa cardui (assembly GCF_905220365.1). Classification (NCBI taxonomy): domain Eukaryota; kingdom Metazoa; phylum Arthropoda; class Insecta; order Lepidoptera; family Nymphalidae; genus Vanessa; species Vanessa cardui. The sequence continues at coordinate 10,051,774 of NC_061138.1, read as the reverse complement.
CAATTCGAGACCCAATAACTTTTAAGCACATAGTCATTTATTTGACCTGATTCCACTCAAGTGAGCAAACATTAAAGCCATTTCATACTGTCCCGATTTAAGGGATCAACTATAAAGTAGGTTTCACATCAAGCACGTAGCATCGAATCGCGTCACATCGCATTTTACATCTATTCATAACGGAAATTTAAACTGTCTGCACAATACTTAAAGTACATATTTGCATCTTTTTTTCTATGATATGTGATCACCACCGCCCATAGACACTAGCGCTCTTAGAAATACGAACAATATCTTACATCGCCAAAGCGCCACCAATCTTGATGTTATGTTCCTTGTGCCTGTAGTTACACTGGCTCACTCACCCTTCAAACCGAAACAAAACAATACTAAGAACTGTTGTTTGGTGGTAGAAATTACGAACATAGAATTAGTATAGTTTTTATTTCAAGTTCGACTTCACTTTACCACGTGTAAAAAGTACTGCGGCGCATTTAATGTGCATCGTACCTAAAAGGATTTAAGTATGGATTTAACTCAATTATTAAAAATGATATATATTTTTTCAAAAGCTGATGTTGAGGAAAATTCTTTATTCAGCAATTAAAATTACAGTTTGACGAATTGTTTTCGAATCGCTAGAAATTTTTAATTTGTTCTCAGATTCATCAACCTTAAATAACGTAATCGTAAATTACTCAGTAGAAAAGTGTGTTATTAAAATTAATATTAATATTGTTAACTCTTATTCATTTTATATATTATTTATTTGCAAATATCAAGCTAATATATACTTAAATTATTAAAATTCATCATTACCAAGTCCAAGATAATTTCAATTTGAAGAATGCAGAATATTTTGTGTTACATTTTCTTAATCAATTATTAATTATTTATTTTTATTAAATTATTCTTAAATAAGATGCAAGGATAACATCACTACGATAAGCAAAAATATCACACGCTTAATGGTTTCATTTTCAAATATTGATATTTTGTTTGACGAAAGGTAAAGAAAACAAATCACAAGTCATCATTAAGAAATAAAAATTTTTATTATTATCAGTTCAAATATCGTATTTACATTCTTTCAAATGATTAGAAGCACATTGTTTAAACAATTATAATAAATCGAAATAAACTCGGCGGCCGCACAAAGTCAGCGATATGAACAGTATAAATCAAATTAATAAAATTGTAAATATCCTATTACATAATTAATATTAAAATAAATCTCATAAATTCCCATGAATGCGCAGCAACTTCGTACCTGTCAATATCTCCATGCTTGTACAAAATCGAAAACAGATTATAAAAACCAACGTGTCGAATATAATCTGTGGTCGAAAACGTAAATCATTTACTATTCGCAATATTAAAGTATATTTTATGTGTATTAAAATAATATCCTACTATAAAATAATAGCACTAAGTTCAAAGAACAAGGCACAGTAATATTGCATGCTGTAACGAAAAGGCGCGGTTATGAAATATGTATAGAGCAGCAACGCTCTTTGTTGTTCACATAACATACACGGTCGGATACACAAAACTAAAAAAAAGCACGAAGATTTGACAAATATTACTCTTTTACAAAACGACGCATTTAAATTATACAAATCACTTTTATACAGTACAAAATATTGCACAAAACATTTATTAATTGAATATATCCTCTTAAATAATAGAAAACTTCCTTCCTTTTCCTTCACTACTAAAATATAAGGAACAATGACTTATTAAAAAAAATATGACCACAGGCCAACCGAACGAAGAGTTACAGAAGCGTCGTTTTGTAAAATACAAAGTTACCGCCACGAAACTCATACAGCAATGGCAACTCGTCCAGGACTGGAGAAACTAAAGTATACAAATAAACTAATATGACTATTTACAAATAACTTTCGTCTACTCGTCCACTTCGTAACATCAGTTCTTCATTATACAAATGCAAATTACATTTTACGCGACAATACATCGCCATTCGCCTAATTACACTTGTTTCGTAATTCAGTCTCGTTTACGCGCAAGCGGCACTTATTGCTATCGAAATAAGAATCAATTTCGTTTAAAATGTTTAATTTGTGGTAATCAATAAACATACACCTACCCAGTCGTTCCGAGAATAGGATTTAGCTAATAATAGATCACGATTATTTGAATCCGTAATGGAAATGAATTATGAAACAAGTGCAACGTTAGTAACAAACTCATTCAGTTAAATGCTCCGTAATCATCGAACACTATACACTTATGTTACAGGTCACATCTCAGGGATGCCAGTGCCTCACTCAACGGGTGATCATCATCTGCACTAATTACACAAATAGAACAAACTCAACAAATCATGTACACTGATAGTATTGCGTTTTTCTATACAATTTACTCGCTAGTTTGGTGTTTGGAACCGAATTAGGGTTAACTAAGCCGAGAGAGTGGGGAACGCTCCTCGACTATTTCGTTATAAATATTTCCTATTTTGTTTATAAATGACAGTGTAATAAGATCGATAAATGTTTTCTAAAATCGAATCGAATCACGTTACACAAAAAAAAAAACCAAAAAGGTTATATAGATTGAGCGAATTTATAATCTGTGCAAAGTTTGCTTTCGAAAATTTATCCTAAACAAATACGGCTCCTAAGCGTGCAATCGATCCAAAATACATATTCGAATTGATTCGAAGAGCCGTATGAAAATTTTGTGCTCAAACGATCGAGAGACGTTCCCCACTCCATTTAATCGTCTCTAAAGCTCTGTATTCACTACACTACACTAATTATACTCGCACTAGTGTCCGCGCACACTGACAACTCGACTCTACTAATGTCCCGCCTAATCAAACTTTCCCGTCTTAAAACGTGGCAGTGAAAAATGTACGACCTATGTTCGGCTAAGCCTACCTAGGCTACATCATCATTTTTTCCCGATCGGTTAAGTAAAAACGCATTTTTACAGCTATATATTTTTCATATAAATTTACCTCAATTATCCTATTACGATGTAGTTATTGTATCTATTCATTACGAGGATTAAGTTATTATTGCATAAATATATTTTTTCCTTTTCTTTCAGACCGTACTCGGAGTCCCCTAATAGGAGGAGCAACATTGTAAACCTGTCAAAACAGTTTCATAGCATGGTTTTATTGGTTCGCTCTTCATTTATATTCCGAGCGAATGAAATGAGAAAATCTCGTCGCAGACTTGCATTGTCTTTGTGAGATGTTCACGAGATTGAAAACTATAATAAATCTTTAAGGACTTTCTAGCTGAATTCGAACATTTTCTAACATTCACTTCGAATATGAAACTGTCTAAAAGGATATGATTTTTCTACCATCTTCTTATGAAATTCGAAAACGCTCTTTTTACGAACCAATGTTTACATTCTAAAATCTATATATTCATTTCTAGTACAGAATCACATTTTACTCTAGGTCGATGTTAAACATTCAAGTTGCCAATGCGCCGGTACCTACATTGCGACCCTAACCTTACAATGTGAGGGACCACTAAAAATTTCGCTAAAACGGTAAATTCCCTAACAGCTAGAAATCTAGCTTCATCCTACACTCTTGTACAGATTAATTAATAAAAAATTTTTCATAATCGAACCTATCACGTTACAATTTACAAAAGGACGGTCCCACACTTAATAAACTTGAGATCTGTCACGATACTTTAAATAAATTTTGGTTGACGTCTCATTTAATATTCAATTATATCACTGCAAGCGATCCATCGCTCGCTTTCCCCGAACTAACGTCGGCGAGGGACGAAAACAAGCGTGCGGTAAAATACCCGATTTATATTTCCTATTGGAACAACAACGCGTTGGTTATACCGAAAAACTTGGACATGCCAATTTTAAATCTTCAAAACTTGGACATGCCAATTTTAAATCTTCAAAAACATATTCACCAGCATCGGGCTCTTTCGATAGCACCTTCAATGTGCACGTTAGGACAGACGCCAAATAAATTTAACTAAAGCTCTAATAGAAACGACAACTCATCTCCGATTGTCTTTGTTCGGCAAGTATCAACTTAAGGATTACAATTTAGCTCATCCGGTGCTCGGCGATTATGATACGAGACTTCATAAGACTGCACTGATTTCATATATCCCATAGTAAATATAAATAAACATCTTCAAAATTTTTACCAAAATTATGAGCATATATCCAGCATAAAAATCTTTTTTTTTTTAAAATAACTCATCATACTCTCAGTTATAGATATACATGGCACACTGCTCTGTTTATATATATTTATACAAATAAACGGTACACTCGACACCTATCAGTATACCTTGTCACCATAGAATAATTGAATTACATGGATGGATATTATTAGAAGCTTAACAAGCGCTAATGTAACGTTTCGTCGAAGCGATCGACGGATGGACAGAGCTCGGACTACCAGGATACGTTGGTCCGTCGAAATGAGTGAAACGTATTTCGACCGTTGATTAAAACTATAGGAATTGATAGGTACTAACTAAGAATGTCCCGTTTGGGAGGAACAAGTGAACAGATTCTACTATGCGTGCTGTGGGCGCCTAGTCTTCGGGGTGGAGGCTCACGCCCTCTACTGTGAAGATCGACACCTCTGCAACAAACGAACACTCACATTACGATACATTGACGATCACTGGTCTCGCTTTGCACGATGGGGCAAGGGAAGCTAACAGGCAAATAAAACTTAACGATAAAATAAAACAAATCTTGTCCATAATAAACTAGCTGGAGTTTACCAACAGCTTCTTGTCATCACATCAAATCGATGGTACTAATTAATGCGATATTGTGGATTGTCATCCCAATTACATATTATTACTAAAAACCCTCAGTAATCCGTCAAAGGTGGTGGCGGATTAAGTTTTTCAAACTAGAGAATGCTGAATTTTCACGGTCCGGAGTTTTTAAAATGAACGTCCCGTATTCCTTCACATACAATGTTCGTAAACCACAAGCAAACTGAGACAACACGAAACACAACTCGCGATTATTCCACGTAGCGAGTTGCAACGCGCTTATGTCAGATTACATCGGAGATTAGACACAGGCCGGATTACCGAGGGTCTACTCTATTTGCCGACTTTCAAATCTATACCGCAGTTAGAGTTAGATGAAACCAACTTCCTCGATTTCCATACATGCTGAAGTCAGCTTCATAGACTAATATGAAAGTAAAAAGTAAAGTAAAAGTAAAGTAACAGCCTGTAAATTACCCACTGCTGGGCTAAGGCCTCCTCTTCCATTAAGGAGAGGGATTGGAACATATTCCACCACGCTGTTCCAATGCGTGTTGGTGGAATACACATGTGGCAGAATTTCTATGAAATTTGTCACATGCAGGTTTCCTCACGATGTTTTCCTTCACCGCCGAGCACGAGATGAATTATAAAGACAAATTAAGCACATGAAACAGCGGTGCTTGCCTGGATTTGAACCCGCAATCATCGGTTAAGATGCACGCGTTCTAACCATTTCAATTCATGAAACAATAGGAATTATATAAAAATGAAAGAAGAACAAATTATTTGATATTTCATGTATGTATGAATGTGTTACCGTCGGGCAGGTGCGAGAGGCGAGAGGGTAGTGGCGAGAAGTACTCGTGCGCGAGCGCCCGCGGCGCGGCCAGGCGGCGCGCGGGGTCGGGCTGCAGCAGCGACGCGGCCAGCCGCTGCGCGTCCCGCCCGGCGTCCCGCAGCCGCGGGAACGCCGCCGCCAGCGGCCGCGCGGGACACGCGCCCCAGCGGGACACGTGCGCCCGCAGCCCCGGCAGGCGGGACACGCCGTTCCAACTGTCTTCAGTTGGCGTGCCGACCACCTAAACCAACGAACACATTTCTTGATTTTGACATGTCCATCTCCAGAATGTTCCGGGAAATATTAATTACGTTGCCTTAGATTTTCGCGATTATTACACATTGAAATAAAACTAGTTTTAACGGATTTAAGTCGCGTGTATTAATTATTTTTATCATCCCGACGTTTCGAGCACTTTACAGCTCAGTCAGTCTACCCGTGACGCTGTAAAGTGCTCGAAACGTCGGGATGATAAAAATAATTAATACACGCGACTTAAATCCGTTAAAACTAGTTTTATTTCAATATTAATTACAATAAATTAATAATAAATAAAGAGATTTAGTACCTTGAAAATTTTGTCGAGTTGATCGTTCGTGTCTCTGACTCCCGGGAACGTGGGCACGCCGCAGAGCATTTCTACGAATATACAGCCAACCCCCCACATGTCCAACGACGTTGAATATTCCGTGCTCCCGAGGAGAACGTCTGTTTAAGAATAAATATTATTTAAATTATTTTATTTCGTATAAAATTATTTATATTTCAATTGTCAGCGGTTCATGTAACTTTTAACACTTCTGAACTAAATCATTTTCCTCAAAGATTATAAAATAGCTTTTAGCCGAACCATCTTTAAATAAAACGTACTATGGTAAACACTGTTCAGCTTTGTTTCGTCGACAGACTGGCTACCTCCACCTGTACCACTCGAGATAAATTGGGCGAGAGATCTGAAGCGTTTCAAGTGCTGTATCATCCTCGAAAAATCAATATTCCGATAGGCAGCCGATTGAAAGATATTAAAATAGAAATTTTAGTAAGGATTACCGTAGCGTAAAAGATTATAGGCTTTATAGGCTAGTGGAGTATACCAGATGTAATTACTGAAATATACATTGTTATGTAACAATTTATTCTGTAAATAAATAGTTACATAAAGAGACGCAGGCTTCCTCTACAATGAGAAGTTTATGAGATTATTCCATCACATTGTATTAATATGATTATGAAGTCCACTTTGTTATAATTCGTGAACTTTGTTTAAGTCCGTAACATTTACATATATCCCACCGCCATGTCGCCTGTGTTGTTTCATTTTTGATATGAAGCCAGTTTAAATAGTCATGAGGGACATAATTATAGTTCCCAAAATATTAGTAAATATTTCTTGTAAGGCTGTTGTTGTTGTTGTTGTTTGTTGTCTTGTAAGAAACCTCTTTGTAAACATTACGTCTTTAGGTCATAACTCATAATGACTATCAATGTGGACCGCGTGTCAGTGGAATTGGTAAAATCTCCAAAAAAGTGCTAATGTAAGCACATGAAAACTAAGCGACGCTTGCCTTTATTTGAGACACTAAGCTTCAGTTACGTAATTCTAAATTATATTAAATTACGGTAGCACTACGCGTTTAAAACCTTACTTTGACCTGATTTGATATTAATATGGACATTGCAAAATGATTATGCAAGAACCGGTACATCTGACATGCTTACATGAGCGGGTAATAATACATCTGTGAGCTATTTAGGCCATTAACATATATTCCAATACTAATATTTCGTTCAATACCAGCTGCGTTCATTTCGTTAAGATATCAGCCTATGTTTAGTGTTGTTCAAATAGCGTTGATAATATCATTATATATGCAATTTGTATGTCATATCAATTTTGCAATTCGTTTTAGATAGTGAAAGTCGTAGTATTGCATCAATCAATATCTGTTATACCCAAATATTGTAACACTTTCAATTTCTTCTTAAAACGTCAATTCAATCATTCAACTATTTCCCAAGTTAAGATTTCGTCCGGGCGAAACAGGAATTTTAATTATTTTCCAATTGCATCACCACTTACCCGGCCTTACTTAACCGTCCAGGGAATCAAATACAAACAAAAAAAATCGTCAAAATCGTTCCAACCGTTGAAGTTCTCCTGAGCGATTTACTGTCACGGCGTTTAATCTTAATTCCTAGCTAACTATAAGATAGCAGAGATGGCCCAGTGGTTAGAACGCGTGCATCTTAACCGATGATTGCGGGTTCAAACCCAGGCAAGCACCGCTGATTCATGTGCTTAATTTGTCTTTATAATTCATCTCGTGCTCAGCGGTGAAGGAAAACATCGTGAGGAAACCTGCATGTGACAAATTTCATACAAATTCTGCCACATGTGTATTCCACCAACCCGCATTGGAACAGCGTGGTGGAATATGTTCCAAACCTTCTCCTTAAAGGGAGAGGAGGCCTTTAGCCCAGCAGTGGGAATTTACAGGCTGTTACTTTATAAGATATAGTGCACTTGAGAAAAGGACGTTCGCTGTTTTTTCTCTTAAAAGCTCCAATAGTCCGAACGGAGATCAGACACAGTGAGTATACACATAAGTAGCGACTAACCTGGTGGCCTGTACCATAATGTGACGACCTCGTGCGAGTACGTGTGGCTAGGAACAGATTTCGCCCGTGCGAGTCCAAAGTCTGCCAGCTTCAGTTCGCCGTGCGAGCTTATTAATAAATTCTGTGGTTTGACGTCCCTGTTTCAAAAAAAAAAAAAAAAACAAAATTAAAACAATCAATCACATTTAATTTCGACTGGCAATATATTATCAAATATTTATGAAACTTTTATTCAAATTTCAAATACCTGTGTAAAACTCGTCTCCGATGGCAGTAAGCGAGACCTCGGAGAAGTTGGAACATGAAAAGCCGGACATTATGCCGATTGAGGCCACCGGGGTGCATCTCCATATATTGCGATAAGTCTGTGTCCTGTGAAAAATGGAAAAACTGTAAAAAATAATAAAAGAAACACAGATAAAAAATATCAATAAGTTAAACCTCTTCTTCTTCGTTATTTTGAATCTACCCGCAAACTTCAGTCTCGTGACCAAAAACGTTCATAAATAATGTCAAGCTTTATCAAATAAAAATAAAAAAATAAATATCCCGTTTTAAATACTTGTAGAAGTAAAAATTACCATGTTAATTTAAAATCTTATTAGTGAATATAACGAAAAGGTTTAATTAAATACAGATCAATTTATTGAATCTAAAATATTATACTAATGAGCGAAAAATTAATTAATGCTTTTATATACTTAAAAAAAAATTGTAAATTCGAAATTTCGCATCGTACCCTATACCGTATATACAAGTCTCAATAGTGTGTTTACATTGAAATTACAAACAATTTTTGGGCAACTTTTCCATTTCGGTAAAGTTCCACGTATCCACTGGTCAAGCTCTTATAAACTCTTTTCTATGAGTCTGTCCGTCTGTAACGAACTCACCACAAACTCGAAGACGAAAGTCAACGTTTCCCTCGTGTGCACGATGTCGTGTAACGTTACAATGTTTGCGTGTTTCAGTTCTTTGAGAAGCGACGCCTCGCGTATCGCCGTGAACGGCGCGCCTTCCTCTTCTTGCAGTCTGATCTCTTTTAAAGCCACAACTTGCTGTGTTAAACTGTGAAAGATCATTATAAGGTTAAACATTGTCAATGCAATGGCTGGAAAGTTACTCGCCCTTAAGATACGTTATCGTTTAAGGGTACAGGAACTCTTCGATATGTGTATGATACATAACAAAAACCGTTATATTTTTATTAAACGTTAATAACATTAAAATAAAATAAGAAACAGACGTATTTACGATTGACTTCTGGTCACAACCGTCCATGACTATTGGTACTGTGTGAAATATTAACTATTCCTTACACCGTCGTTGTCACCAAGATTTTACTAGCTCGAACCAAAACTCACCAGCATTAACTATTACCGAAATAATAATTGGTGTAAATATATGTAATTATAGTACGACACAACTTAGATGTCGCATCGGCAAAATTCGTAAAACCGATCACATCCGAATTAAGTACGCTATCCCAAATTATCAATATTTATTTCTCACGTGAATATGATCTTTGCACAAACGTAATAACTAGTAATAACATATGACCTAATGTATTCGTCAATTTGACGCGTCGATATATATACACTTGTTTTCTCTGACGCGTGAATCTATAGAATAGCGTCGAATGGCGCGATAGGGAGCTATTTATGTTGGTTGTGTAAATCGGCAGTAATCGGTTTTATTTTCATCCCATTGCATTTTCCGATGCTACATCTAATTTGTGTCTTACTATACTCATATGGAGTACATATTAATTCAATAAATAATACTATCATGTTAGAATATATACATAATGAAGACAGCTTCGAGATACCTCAAAGGTTATTACTGGCTCCTTTAAAGCTATGATGTCAACCGAGCGCGCCACCCACACCTCATTGTATAAAACTACATAACGCTAAACACAAGATGCGACGCCATCGAAACTCTCACGTGCACGAGTACCAAGTTCTTCACACCAACTTGTAATGGGGAGTTAATTATTCAATCTCAAGTATTCGTAAGCTAATTTGTTGTGTTGCTTCTACAGAGAACACTTCGCGCTTGCTAGTTCTGGCGTTTTCATATTAAGACTTATATAATGTCATTAAATAAATACTGAACATTACAATAAGTAAATTAAACTATTCTATACATCAATATCACTTTATTTATCTACGAATATTTGATATGTTTTGGGAAGCTACGGTATCCATCGTTATGGAATGGACGCTCCGAAATCAAGTGAAACCGGTTTAAAAATAATATGAACATTATAACTATTCATTTAAAAATAAGATTGTAATAAATTAATAGGTTGATGTTTATTGAATATAAGCATCTGACTGTCTCATTGGTCTATTAACTACTCGATTTCGAGATCACCTCGAAATAGATAGACAGACACAAAAGTCATAGTCTACAAACACTTTTACTATAGTATGGCTAGCTTCATCTTATGCACAACCAGTGACCGGGTACAGCAATATTTTGACAATAAGCGCCAAAAAATATATTTTTGAAAGATTATCCGAGGCGCTTTACCAATTTCCGGCTGGAATATCATGGGTGAGTCGGTCTTGAGGTGTCCAGGTTTTTTGCACCCTAGATTAAGAGAGGTTTACGGCTGCAGTGGCCGAAATCGCTCAGAAGGACGAATTTATTATTAAAATGGTCTCAGTAGTTTCACTGTCTACAATAATTGGGCCCAATCTGCTCTACACGAGACACGATTTCCGGGAGGTGTGAGCCGACATCCTCTGACCTCGATACTTTAAATCGAATATAATTGAATTTGAATTGAATATAAGTTTAGTGATACGGCATCGTTTGAATATGGAATTAAATACTTATTATACGAGTATGTAAATACTATGTCTCAATTCTGCAACCCACGACTACACTGTAGAATAAAGTTGTTCCTTATTTCTAGTCTGACGCTTAAAAGTGGGACATTTACAGACTGTTACGTTACTTTTATATTTGCAATAAGACTATGCAATTTATATGATACTAGAGTCGTCCCGGCTTTGTACGAGTGCAATGTTGATACTTAATATACGGATTTTGTTTATTTACGAAATCACATTAGAAACATCTAAAATTATCGGTGTTTCTTTTTTATATTGTTCATGTATTATATACCAAAAACCTTCCTCGCGATTCGTCTACCTATTACAAAAAAAATTGCATCAAAATCCATTCCGTAATTTTAAGATCTAAGCATACATAATTACAGAGCGGTAAGTGATTTTGTTTAAGACTATGTAATGATAATGATCAACAAACTGATGTACTAAAAATAGTATTTAATAATTTACGATTACCCTACACATTCAAACGGTTAAAGTATTCATGAAAAGTTGGTGTAAGCGTCACGACTCCTAAATCTGACAAAGTTATCGCTGAAACTTTCACGTGATATGAACATGGCAATTCAGCAAGTCGTACGTGCTCGTTACTCCTCTTAGATTTTGTGTGAAATACAATTTCACGTATAAAATCGTCGGTAACCAGTTTTACAACTGCTAATACGTTTCGACCTAACTCTTAACTTGGTAACGAAAACTTGTGCATTAATTGGAGCTACCCTAATATCTCTAATTACGGTCTAGTAATTCACTGAGCGACACAAGAGCGGCAATTAAAAGGTCTCAAGTGATCTTATATAACGTGCTAATCGATCGGATGAATTGGTTAATCATTTGTGATTAATGAACATGGATCATTTGCATTATATAACACAGGAATTATTGCACAGCATGACATTTTTTATTATCGAATTGAAACTGTTTTAGAAGAAATTGTAAACATTTATCAGGTCACACATTATGAAGAAACAAACAATATTCAGGTTGAATGTATTACCACACTAAAGTTCAAGTAGTTTTAAGTTTTACTGATAAAAATGACATATTAAATTTAACACATACTTTGATAGATGAAACAATATATAATCTAAAAACTAACAATGTTAATACACGAATGATGAATGAAAAAAATATTTTTTTATTAATAAAAAAATAAAAACATAAATCAATTAGTTCCGGCTTATAGTGCTCTGTTTACATATAAATATCCATGTCAAGTAGAAACATATATCAAATCAATTCAGAAGCTCTACAGTCCAACATAGAGCATGCAACGTTGGCCGCGTTATGCAAACCGGTGTCAACAATTCAACGAAATATTCAGCGAAGCCAACAATACTCCCATTGAATATTTCAGAGCTCGTTTTAAAGCGAGAGGTCCGCATAAAACACGGTCGGTTCAGAACAAAGTAGGCTAAGAGGATCCTGTTTTGCATATCGACCAAAGTCAAAGGGTTTACCGAATGTATAACACCCCACGCCGTTCGATATTTTGTGTGACATAACTAGGCGAAATGATCGACTCTTAATGAATTCTTTACATTCATAATTATTTCGGTAACTAATTATAAACAAATATTGTATGAATTCTACGGAGTTAAAATCAATAATTAAGATAAATCAATATTTAGATATTGAATATATAATTTAATATTCAGTATCAATTTGTATTAGTACAACATCTATGTAATTTTGATATAAATAACGACGATTACTAATGTTTTTTAAATAATTCCAATAAAAATGGAAAATAGTCTTTTCTTCGAATAAATGACATACGTGCGATATCGGGAACTGATATGAATACAAAATAATTCTAAGATTTTTCATTACGTTATGAATATTACGGTGATTGTCAATTCATAAAATAAAATACATTCAATTTCATAAATTGGAAGTTATTGCGTTATTTTCGTTACAATATCATCCAAGATCCATCTTCATCACAATTTGTAACACATTTTACAAACATTCAGTTGAAAATATTTTATTAGTGTTCAGGTAAAATATACTCACTTGCTATATCCCTTATATACTGTAGCGTAGGAGCCTTCGCCGAGCTGCTCCAGTTTAATATAAGCCTCGGATTTCCCGAAGGGGGAGTCACCCTGCCGACAATAAGATGACCATTCGTCAATGTTCACTCGACAATTGAAACGTGCACGAGCATCACGTAACTGATTATCTATTCTACCCTTATACATATGTATATCTTTATATTTATAGAATAGCTAAATTAAAAATATATATATTGATTACGACGACTCTAAAATATTATGTAATTTGGAAAAGTTGTCTTAAATTTTCGCGATTATTACACATTGAAATAAAACTATTTTTAACGGATTTGAATCGCGTATATTAATTATTTTTAACATTTCGACGTTTCGAGCACTTTACAGCGTTCGAGTCTACCCGTGACCACGAACGCTGTAAAGTGCTCCAAACGTCGGAATATTAAAAATAATTCATTTGGAAAACTATTTGAGAAACATAAATAACAGAAAATCGATCAAAGCAAGTCAATGAAAAAGACGTCTCATTATCATTTTTTTTTACTCAGTATCCAATATTATTAAGAAACGGACAGATAAAATTATAGTCATCTATAATTTATATACCTATACATATTTTCTTGTGTTAGATGGATAAAAATAGCACAAAAGTGTACTGAGAAACATATTAAAAATCATACATAAGTTATGTATGTTGATATATGTCAATGTGGGATGAATAAAACCTAAAATACCAGTTTCATAAATACATAAAATTCATGTAGGCTTTATTGCTTACGTTATTGACAATAAAATAAAACCTGAAAAACTACACGGCACTGTATTGACAAGGCCGAGTTGAGGTTCAGATTAAAAATACAGAACAAAATTGTGAAATTTTCAGTAGTTACTTATTTTTAACACAATCTACCTTTTTTATAATTAAATGATTAACTTTATCTCTGGAATTTAATGTGTATATTGTATATACATTTTTTATTGTATCGGTAGGCAACCTGAAAAATGAGCCAGTGGTCACCACCGCCAGTGCCTGCAATCATTAACTAAGTATGTTGTTGGGCGGTAGAAGCTGATGAGTGGATGGTAAATAGGGGCTTGCATAATGCCCTACCACCAAGTTAAAATTTCGAAACAATAATTTCGTTTAAAATATGCTTTAGCATTTTGAAGAGTTGAGTTGGCCCACTGGTTAAAACGCGTGCAGCTTAACCGATGATTTCGGGTTCAAGGCTAGGCAAGCATCACTATATATATGTGCTTAATTTGTGTTTATAATTCATCTCGTGTTCGGCGGTGAGGGAAAACATCGTGAGGAAACCTGGATGTGTCAAATTTCATCGTAATTCTGCCACATGTGCATTCCACCATCAATCATTGGAACAGCGTGGTGGAATATGTTCCAAAGCCTCTCCTTAATGGAATAGGAGGCCTTAGCCCAGCAGTGGGAAATTAACAGGCTGTTACTTTACTTTAATTTCTAAGCCTGTATCAAGCAGCTAATGCTATCTCATATAGTAAAAATGATCACAAAATAATTACTTGAAACGGTTCAAAACTATTCTGAAAGCAAAGCTTTTTAATATAGCATGATAAATATCAGTAAGTTGTTCACAGGGGAAACGTATAAATAAGTATATACACTACAAACGTACGACTCCGTAGCGTAAGAATGTGGATACCGTAAGTAATGTCGCGGCAATTTATTATCGCTTAGAATATCTTCCGCGGCAGTTGTTTATAACGATTAGTCTATCTTGAAGTGCTCTCAGCTCCGCAGCTATTCTGCTGTATATTTTATATCTTATCTTCGCAATCATACGTGTGGAGTGCTAACGATACGTTTTTAGAATAGTTTTATTAGAATCAATTTCAATACAATTATTAGAGACCAGTAAAAGCTACTTTTAAAAAAGGAATGGTAGACTATACATATATAGGTATGTGTGAGTACGTGTATATAATATACATAATTCTACTCGTATAGGAAAAAAATATTATAAAATACTTCTTAATTATATTTATAATTGTGTGTTAGTATAACAAAGGTGTATCTTGAGGAAGTTTCTTGTATAAAAATACTTTTTAGGGTTCCTTAAAATATGTATTTAATGTAGCAAACATTTTAATCTTGTTTAATGTACTAAGCCTGTTTGGTCAACTAGCGTTTATAAATATAACGTAGTTTTCCAAAGAAATGTTTAGTGAGCGCTTGTTCGCGTTATCTCGAACTTCGTTTATTCCCGCTTACTTCGTTTCGCTTTCTTCGCCAGCGCCTGTCTAAATATTTGATTTAACTAATGTGATACGGTTTGTTACGGCAGACGGTATGCGGGCTCAGGCGTTGGGGAAGTTAGAAATAGATGTACGTTGTCGTTTTCTTAATAAATATTTATTTTCGTATTAATTAAGCTGTGGAGTAATTAATGATTACACGCCTGTAACTAAAAATATTTTCGTACCTTTCCCTGGGCTATTGCCATTCCCACTCTTGAATAGGATTAATACTAATTAATTATTTTGGGTCTATGCAACTATATATTTTTTTCATAATTAAGAATTCAACGTTCTAAAAAATTAAGAAGGATTTTAATATTAAATATTATAAACAATGAACTAAACATATCCAAAGTTCATTTCCCACGTGAACCAAGACTAAATAATTTGCCTTCAGTTAAAAATTACATATACGTAATAAAAAGACAAGATATTTGAAACATTAACACACAATGCATAATGGTTAAATTCGTTCTGTTTCACTTTCCGTTCCCCGAGTACGGTGCAATCAGATATTTCATTGTCTACATACTGTTCGAACGATTTTAATAAGACAGTTCTCACCTTATACGGATACTGCATAGTAAGGCGATGTCGCGGGTTATCTTTATATGCAAATATCACGCGAAGCCTTTAAGTGACCGACGCTTCGTTCTCCGACTGCATACGTGCTATTCTTATGTCAACAAATGAATATATCTCGTTTACATTGAACATTGCGAAACCGAGAATTTCTAATTTAAAAAAAAACGTGTGAGATAACTTTGTATATGACTTAATATCAGACACATCTGTATGATATGAAAATATCACATCCATCACTGTCGGTGCTTTCTTTTTGTATTCATCATCAATGCGAGTCACTGAGCGAACAGTGACTCCATTATTTTTCCCTCAAGGGACCTTTACGAGTGACCGCCCTGACTTGCTAAATGATGCACGAAGATCTCGACACGTAAAATGCTTCTACGACCGCAAAAACATTGGGATTATTAAGTAAATAATATTTAAATACCTACCTAATTAGGAATATATACAATGTATAATTAATACATATTTGCATTTAGACTAATTAAATAAAAAAACTTTACGTACTATGAGATACAATGTTTATCAACATATGGAAGTAACTATGAAAAAACAGATGAATTAATTAGGACTATAATAACATGAAGACGTACAAACCACTTAGTAATTTTAACTCACCCCAAAGGCACTAAACCGCTTGGTCCGACGATTAGAATGTTCGTGTGGGCCAAGGAAGGCCTCCGACTTTGGCCTGGGTGGTCGTTTCGGCCTCATCACTACCCTCGCGTCCTCCCTCGCACCTTCGTCTAGGAGTTTCGAGTCTGAAGATACCGACAGCTGCCTCCGAACGCGGTACTCGCCGTTGCCACCACCGCCACTCCACTCTATGACAATATATAATGCTGTTAATATCACAAATGGAAGAGGATTCCCAGAGGCGATGGGAGCACTTCGCTAAATTAAATTTTTAGTACTTCTTAACCTTCTCTTTGTTAAATCTGGTTTCTTCATACGAGGTGAAACTAATATTTATTTATATGATGGTGGATATTTATAGGATACTAATATGATGGAAACAAAAATTTATAAAATATGGATTTCACTAAACTCCGTCCGCCCCTAAAGGGGAAAATTGGTGTCGGTGGTTTGTGTAAAACGTGTACATTCGCAGATTAAGCTAGTGTTAATATATAACAAGGGAACATCCAATAAATAAAAATCAATGGAAAATTTAAAGTGTACTATATCTATAGACCTTTCTATAAAAAAAATCTATCCAAATAAATATAATGCAACTTACAAGCACTTTATTTTATTCGATTCTCTTTCTAATAGAAGAGAGAGGCGATTAAAGAAAAGGCATTTTTTTATGTCGTCAATATTACCGCTCTGAAGGGCTCTTCGAAGCGTTAGCGTCACAAAGGCGCTATCGGCGCGGTGTAAACACGACGCGAATAAATCATAGCAGGCAGCGAAATCGGTTGTATCATACAAATCGATTGTGAAGACAATCGATCACGTTGGATAAATGGGGATAAGTAAGGGCAATTTTTTTCGTGATTTACAGATAGCGATTTTCAATATTTAGCCTTAGATGTTTATGAGGAGTATTAATATTAATTTATTACATAATAAATTTAGGAGCTTGTAATGATGTATAATATACATTACAAACAACACAACAGTAGGAGAATCTTAGATAAAGAAATCTTATATCTATATTTTCAGAAATAAGGTAAGATTATGCCTCCGAAAATCTTCTTTTATAAATATATTATTTACCTAACTATTGAATATAGAAAGAAGATGCGGAACGTCCATAGTCTTTAAATAAATACTAACATCAATATGCATTAAATATGTCATGTATATGAAATAAATCTTCAATATGATATAGTTTTCAAAAAAATTTGAAAATACATTCAAATGTCGCATCATTATTAGAAGAGTATTACTTCAGAGATATCCCCGATACGTATATATAAACATAAATTCCCCAGTCATTGCAGGACACTGCGACTATAATGAAAATAGGTCAGAGCGAGGACTTTTACCTTTATTTTCTAAACAAGTGAGACTATATAGGGAACTAAAACATTATACATATAAATTAAATTAAAGTTGCATGAATAAAATTCACGAACACGCATGAACATCTATATAATAATGTAAGTAGGTCACAGGAACATACATAGTTGGGTGCGGTTGGCACCAAATTCAGGGAACGGTGTGGGATTACTAGTCCTCATACAAATGATATCATTTAACATTTTTACGTCATACTAGCATAAATATAAATAAAAAATTACATAAGGAATTGTATTGATTTTAATAAACTCCAGCGAAATAGTCTATTGATTACCTAAATGCGGAGTTTCGCATTTAGGTAATCAATAGACTTTAGGAATTTCGAAACTTATTACAGGTTATGTTCTGATTTCATTGTCAAATGCAAGTTTCATTGGCCAAAATTATAAAATCTTTCTTTAATTAAATTTCAATGTCAAATACTATTAGTTTAGTTAGAATTGGAGCTTGTCGATCATAATTTACATTCAATTTGTTGACGTTTTTCATTTTTTTTCTTATACGGCAAAAAACACACACAACCCAAACAGTGACTGGGACGAAAACCGACTTACGCTATTAATATATAAGTTTTATACTTTATTTATATAGAATTTAAAAATATTCCAATACATCAGAAACACGATATAGAATATACGTAATTCACGTTCATCTAACATTCACGCTCCGAAAAGGCTTTTACACAATAATGACACACTAAAAGGCTGTTTCTTTATCGGTACATAATAACAAATTTTGCCGATGCACGTGAGTATAAAATGGGTCTGGCACTTGACTGTAAAATTTTGATATTTAGAGAGTGGTTTACTTTTATGACATTTAAACTCGGCAATTAAGAATTTTTGGAATTCCAATGCTAAAAGTATTGAAATATTTTATAAGCTTCATTATTTTAATGAAATTGTTAAAGAATACAAACATATTTCCACCTTTGTGAAAGTATGCCTTGACATTTGTGAAAATACGTTTTTTATGCACAGATTTACAAAATGTCTCCGGCTGATGTTCGACTATTAAATAAATGACAGACACGACACTTTACCTAACTACCATAAATTATTATCATCAAAACATTAATAAGTTATTTTTTAAATAAAACATTCAACTCAATATATCTGCCTCACGATAACAAGTCGACTGCCTAACGGAGTCTCACAAGATGTACCGATCGGATTTAATTATGCTTTACAGTTACACACCACCGTAATAGCGTCTTTATGGACTGAATTGAAAATAAAAATATACACGGAAGAGTTTATACAATTTTTATGAATGAGAGATATATTAAGCTAAAAATATCAAAGAGTGTATTTCCTGAAATAAAATGTTTACTTGGTGTGTCTTGGGTCCATTCATCAAATTGACTATACAACCGCCAAAAAACCATACTTAGTATTGTTGTGTTCCGGTTTGAAGGATGAGTGAGCCAGTGTATTATAGGCACAAGGGATATGACATCTTAACTCCCTAGTTTAGTGGCTACGTGAGGAATAGTTAACAATTTTACAGTTCATACACTATGGTCATCTAACAATACTTAAAAAGTTAAGGTGAAACTCTTATCTGCACCCGACACTACAGTGTCGGGTGCATATGCATTTATTGAATTAATATACGAACTTGAAAGTTAATCGTCGTCGCGCCCAATAAATTAGTAAATTAGTTCCAAAGGCAAGAGCTTACATATATTATTTCCTGACATTTGGTTATCGCGGCTTCATTTTACGGCCTCTATGGTCTTTTGACGTTCGTTATGCGGCACGTGACGTACACGCGGGATTCGTTGGTATCGTAATTCATAGAAGAGAATAAAAATGTTTATTGGGCCCTAAAGCGACAGTCAATTTCAGCCGGCCGTTCGTTTTCGGTGACATTTCCGTAATTAAAATGGACATTTGGACATTTGCCATTTGTCATTTCAGGTACGAAGGGAAGGTAAAATATGATTCAAGCGATTAATAAAAAATAAAGATATTTTTTATGCAAAAATTTTACGATATGATATTTCTTACAAATTACATTGACCACCAGAGTTTAATACAAAATATGGATTTCAAATATAATATTTGTCATTTATGTGCTTGCCGGCCATAACGATCGATTTATAGGTTCTCCGCTATTCAGAGTTCTTAGTAATTCCTTACTAAAAAAACTTTATTCAATTCAGAACTCTTGAAACCGAATCGACCTAAGTTTTTCTCCAAAGGAGTGCTTTGCTGAGAACACCGCACGGGATTAAAATAAACGATTTAGTAAAAAAAGTTAATTACTATCTATTAATAATTACTATACATAAATATGTTTTTTAATTTGTAGTTAACTTAAAATTGTTTAGGTTAATTTCGATATGATGTATTCCCTCCGGGTGATTGAAGTGCGCAAAGTGGGAACGACAGAGGCGGGATTACTATGATTGATTACAACATTTATGTATTACAAAATATTTTAATATAATAATGTCAACACACCATTAAAAGCGAATTTCGATCCGATAACTAGTATTAGTATCATACGAAATGTTAATCGATTACACATCGACCCCAATCATTTTATGCATACAAGATGTAGACACGTTCAACATTTAATCAAAATGTATATTCAGTAGAAGTTTCGCACATAGTTATGTGCGGAGTAACATGATTAATACCCTGAATTTCATGCATTACGTTATTCAATTAAAGGCCCAATTAAATACAAGTAGATGGGTACCCGAGTATCAGACGACGCTTCCCGAAACCGCTCGAGGGTAAATTTGACTATTGCATTATCTTTGTTGATTTAGAAGGAACTAATTACTACGTTAATTATATTGTTCGAGTAACTTTATATTAGTATACACGAAATTGTCTCGTATTACTTTGATTTAATTTTGTCATTTAATTAAAAAACATATATATCATGTTGTTTCAAATGGAATTTCATATCTCTCACTCATAACAATATGTTTTCTCGTAAATTTATTAATTAAAAACAATAAATACAGTGAAATGTAATTACCGAGTATTATGCCGGTTCTTCTCCGAATAATTTATATCGAAAAACTGGTTAGTACGTTTACGTTTAACCGAATTTAAAATTACTCAGAAATGATTTACCTCTTTCAAACAAACCTACTTGAATGAAACGTATTATAATTTTAAATTAAATAATTTTATAAATGTGCCTTGCGGCATAACAAGCGTGTAACTTAATATTTATATGTTTCATATAGTTTGACCGTATATGGTCGTAGTGTTTTAGTTACAGACTAAAACACTACTTACACTACCCTTCTAACCTGACGTAACGTGGCTATCTATCGAACGTTCGACCATACAAGCACTGCAACTATATTAATATATAACAAAAAAAATTGTAGCCTAAGTTACTCCCCATTATATCAGTTATCTGCCAGTGAAAATCCCGTCAAAAGCGGTCCAGTCGTTCCAGAGATAAGCCGGAACAGGCACACAGACAAATAGACAAAAATTGCAAAAAATATGATATTTTAGTATACGTACCGTGTATAAGTTTATATGCATTAAGTAAAAAAGGCTATTTTAATATTACAAACAGACACTCCGATTTTATTATATGTGTAGATAGATGAAGATATCTGCTCCAGCTGTTAAAACATTTATTGTTACATATACGAAATATTAATAAGAATTATGAAGGCCCAGGGGCTGTGACGTGTAAATCTGTGTCCGAAACACAAACACTTCCCTCTATATTACTTGTTTATTCATGTTTTAGAGATTCCCTTCTGTGAAACGAATATTGTTTGCCGAGTGTTTTGTTTGCCGCTGAAACAATAGCGACCAATTTTTTATTTTATTTATTCATATGATAAACAAATGCCAAACGGACGAGAGAATATTTTACTTAAAATGAATAAAAAAATACATTTGTCATTTACGTATAAAAAACAAAAATTCTCGTAAATTTCAAATACTTACAAGTTTTTAATTAATTTTAGCCGTTAATGTGTTTGGGTCATTCTAGCGACTGAATTTAAAGCCGGATCGACCCATCAGATCAAGCTTAAATTTTGTACGATGTATCAAATAAATACTCGTAAACAGATTTATTACGTTAAGTTTTTTTTTAATGTTTTTTTTTTAAATATAATTTGTAAATTTAAAAAAAACTCGTATTAAAGTCATAGAAGATGGTGTGAAATTTCTAACTCATTAGTTTAATTATATCACAATTATGATTATATAATTTACATAAGTAAAATGTTATTTGTGGTAGACAACGAATGAAAAGAACTATCGGTCTAGGAAACTGACTGGCTGACTCTCTTTTTAATCTAATTTCGAATGTTTTTATTGGAATAAAAAAATATCTGGTTTTTTTGTTAAAATACTCGGAAGTAAGATCGTGGATCTGATCACATACTTTTCGACTATAATTTTTTCTACGAATATTTTATCTCTGTCCACAGTGGTCGAAGTTCGGCCATTCTTATGCATATAGTACACTAATAAAATAATATAACTTTGGACATATAACATCATGGATTTTTGTCATTTGGTTACAAACTAAGTTTGAAGTAACCTCCAAAAGCCTCATTAGAAGGAAACCTATTTACCTAATTGTGTAACATTTAAAAGCTATTACTTTTACATAACTATTATATATTAAAATTGTTAACATTTATTCTTAGATTAGTTACTTTTTTAATTAAAAACATAAGATTTTAAAGGCATACAATTTTCGGAAGCAAAGAATTAAAAACCGAACAGACTTAAAAAACACTCCTTTCCGTACTTCGTTTCATAAATATTTATGTAGGCGGTTTATTTACTCGTGTCAACCTCGCGCAAGCGATGTCAGAATGTCAGTGTGGGTACCGGCGTATGTTTGGAAGCATTTATTTAAAGAGATAAAAAACCACATGCGCGATGATTCAGAATGAATATATTTTTAAGATCGCGTATCTTGTTTAAAGTTCAATTTAAGAATTTTTTATTATTATTAGTTATAATTAACGTTGATGGAACCTGATCTGATAAATGAGCTGAGATGGCTTAGTGGTTAGAAGCCGTGCACCTTAACCGATGATTTAGGGTTCAAATCCAGGCAAGCACCTCTACATATATGTGCTTAATTTGTGTTTATATATAATTCATCTCGTGCTCGGCGAAGAAGGAAAACATCGTGGGGAAACCTGCCTGAACGTGTGTATTCCACCAACCCCCATTGGGATAGCGTTGTGGAATATATTCCAAAACCTCTCCTTAATGGGAGAGGAGGACTTAGTCCAGCAGTGGGAAATTTACTATTATTATTTAGGCTCTCACTGAACCGGATCAATCTATGGATTGTGAGACGCTATGAAATATGGTAATAGATATACATCGCCGCTGTCATTTGTGATCCATGGCGCCACTAACATGGAACTAGGATGATCCACTTAGGTAGTACGTGAAACATAATTAAACTGCTTCATTCAACCGTAACATTGTAATACAAAGTAATGCTGTAAAGCGGTAGAATAGTGCGGTGGTAACCGCTCTAATGAGTCTCCACAAAGGCCTACAGCGGGAAAGAAGTTAAGATCATTAAGTAGTATATTTTTATAGTATGAAAATTGTTAACAATTTTGTTTAAATTCTATACGAAAATTCAAACAAGCACCTAATTAAGTTTTCATTTAATTCAATTCAAATTCTTAAAACTTTAAAAAACTGCTCCTCTCAATTTTAATGGGTAACTTTCGACACTAAAATACCACAAAATTTAATTGTGATGCTGCCTGGTTATAAAAATAACCACAGCAAAGTACATTAAACTAAAAAAGTAAAAACATATAATACAACAGAGGCCCGGACAGCTTGTCAGTGGAGATGCAAACGAGAAGTGTCTTGGGATACCCGGTTGGAAAGAGGTTTCTTTCGCTTTATATTATGTCTTAAATAACAGACACGATAAAATCAATTAACAACATTTGAGAGTAAATAAATGACAAAGTTGTTATTAAATATCTCATTTGAAATAAAAGCAAAAATAATAAAAAATAAAATCGTATACAATAGAAAGAGGCAGAGAGACAAGAGAGAAAGAGAGATAGATCGGATGGACTTTTCCTTATCTTCCAAAACGATACTGTAATATATCAAAAATAGACCTATTTTAAAAGTTATATTTCATGAATATGCTTACGAACAATTGAATTAAATGTAATTCAATATTTTCAGAGATTATAGAATTGCAGTTCAAGCGCGATCGATACACGACAAACGCCTAGTGATTTGTGTTCTCAGATGCATTCGTGCGTTGTATCACGTAAATTGTCATCAACAATGTAAATCGCCCAACCGTCTGTTTATCCGAACGTACACGGTTGAACGGTTGACTCGTTTACCGTGCGTATTGTAGATTCGTATACACATAAGTGTTTGTAATCAAAGATATCCTCATCAATATACAGTGCGATTTCATAATTTAATTCTCAATTTGAAATGAAGGCGCTGAATAGGGATGCCCGGCGGTTGTACAACATCGACCATTGATAGATTGAAAGAATTTATAATTGAAGAAAACCAATACATATTTAACACATAACTAGTTTCCTCTATAAAATTGAATTGTTATAGTACTATTATCTAACAGTTTTGTCAGGGGGAAAATCAATGATATTTTTATTTACATACCAATCGCAGCCCCACTTAATACCATATGCAATAAACATAAACCACAATAAACCAAATACAGGTATTTGGTTTATTGTGGTTTATGTTTATTACTTAGACTGCATCAGGATGCAGTCTACGCCACCCAAAACCCACTATATAAATACACAAAAAACTACATCGAAATCGATCCAACGAAGTACATTTATGTACAGAATACACACCATGCAACAAGAGACTAATGGATTCATGATCATTGCCATCAACATGCCATCATGATAAACGAGTCGATATCACCTAAAATCCCATCAAACCTCATCAAACATCAAAACTATTTAAATTTAGAATCTTTATCTAGTTTTTAATGAAGTATAAATATAAAAATGTCTAATTGGCAGGATATTAAAATTATTAAAAATTATGTATCCGATGTTCACTTCGCTGTGGAGCTTCAAAGAAATTATTTTGTAACATGATAACCAGAAATGGATGACGTCATCATTGATAGCTATTCACCGCGCCGCTGTAATGGGTTCGGCTATAGCTGTCTAATTAGCGGAGTAAGAGCTTGAAGCGCTGCATAACGATCCCATTAACGCATAACGAATCCGGTGCTTCTTTGCTAAAAAAATATCGACTTCAAAAATTGAGAAAAGTTGAATAAGTTTTTAATTACAAAAAAAAGAAGTAGACACTTTTTAATTATATTTTTTTAATCAAAAAAGTGCTTGAATGTTTCAAATATAAAATTAACAATGACCAAAATCAAAGGCCAACACAATTGTTGGCACCAATTGGGTGCAATAAGAACAAAACAACAATCATCAAATTCCATACGAAATAGAATTAGAAGTCATTTAAAAATACTGGAAATCGTAAACATGTTAATGATATGAATCGTCTGTATAAGGATAAATCATTTAACAAGATAATAAAGGAATTACAAGGAGTAATAAATGTCAAGAGACTGGATTTAGATAAGAATAATTCATCTACTGCATCGTTTAACTAAATACAGATACGAGTACTTGTGTCTCTAAACTAGCGAAATATATTTCCTGACACTAATAATAGTAAATCCCCTAGGTAGCTCTCAGCAAGCTGTACTTAATGACACAACCGGCTCGAATGCCTATGGGAATCTCCGACCTTCGCAAATGTGCAGAAGCAGAATGTTCGAATTGAAACACGATGCTGGATATTGTGATACGAGTCTACAATGGATCATTGCTAGCTACTTATCAATGTTATGCGGTCTGTGTGCAAGTACAAAGGTCGGCGTGTTGAATATCACACGTGTTGCGGTGGATAGTTCGACTGTTTGAGGCTTGGGATGAAGTACATTGTTCCGGCATTACGACCCTAATAATAGCATTATCGTCGAATAAACTAAGAATACCTAAATAATTCAAAGTACGATTCGTACATACGATAGGTGAAATAATAATCAATGTGTAACCTGCTTTTTTTTTCAGTGCAATAAGCAAGTAAAAAACTAATAAAGCTTTTTAATTCGATTTTCTATCTATAACATTTTATTAATGAGAATCCTCATACACATTAGAATATTCCTTACAGTTCTAGTAGAAGTACTGTTATAAAAATAATATCTTATCTTAAGCTACACTTATGTGCCTAAGAATTACACAATCGTGTTGTTATCAGCAACTTTCGGTAAACTTCTGTTTCAACTTCCCATATGAGGTTGAGCTTCAAGTGTACACTCACCATAATGGGAATCCTTATCATTAGGTATGTTGCCGTTGGGCTCTAGTCGATCGAGGCACTCTTCCGAGTATCCGTTGTAGGGTAATTTGCCGCGCGCACCGCCGCCACCGTTTTGTCGACCCCGACACTCCCCTTCAACTTCTGACTCGTCTTTTGTTGCTGTAACAAATAAAGGACGTATTATTTATCACATTTTCCTGTTACATGTTAATTAATTTGAAACAAATGAAACCCCATTGACCTCAATATATTTCCGCACACATGTGTGACGTCATTATTAAATGTAAAATAAAATTAAATGATAATAATATATTATTTACAAAAATCTTTACGACGCAACTGCCATTTTGTGAGATATTTCATATAGGTTAAGTTTGTAGCTTGGATATACATATTACGAATAGATTACTATTAGTTTATATACAATAGTAAGGTCAGAGCCATTTATATCATCTGTAATGTAAAGTTTAAATGGAATGTTCATTTTATTACTTACATTAGCTATAATTAATTATTATAGCCTTCTCTCCTCTAAAGGAAAGAAGGCCTTAGCCCACAAGTAGAACATTTACGGGCTAAGCTTAATTACTTACTTTTTTACTCGTATTCGCATGGGTATAATAAAAAATAATCCACACGATACTGTTAAAAAAGTAAGTCATAGGGTAATACATAAATATTAAAAAGAATAATAATAAATATACAGTGATAAAAAATTAGTGTTTTATTGATCTTAATTGCATGACTAGTTTTTTGTATTTAATCAACATTTAATCAACTATCTGGTATAATATGATTCGAATATACATATATGTATGTTTTCATGCAAATAGCAAATTGGAATTTTTAATTGTTTTAAATTTTTAATAAATATATTATTTTCTTTTGATACAGAACGATAAATTTGTAAAATAAATTCAACTAAAGCTGTCGCATTCATCCCAATTTGTCTTGTTTACATGACAAAAATGCATGTAACTTTTCGGTATATTACACTCTAGTATTTTATTATTGCAATATATATTGGGGTTTTATCAGCATTAATCATGTTAGTAAAGCACTAGTAGCCATCATCAGCCTTTCATCCTCTACTACTATGATACGAATTTTTTGTTTCAAAATAGAAAAAAGGAAGCATGAACTGAAAACGACATTGTTTAATACAAATGCAATAATAAAGTGTGTATAATACATCTCACAGTATTAGAGATAGAGCGCAATATTTTCGAAGTATAAAAGGCCGTTCTATTTCGTAAAGGGATGAAAATAAGTAGCTATAAAAGCCAGATATTTTGCGGCAACAAACCTTTGTCGCAGGACAACAGGACGCGTTGATATGGATTAATTCTTGTGTAAACTAACACCCACACTACTTAGCTTTATTAAATCTATTCTATATATCATTCCGTGAAATATATACTGTACTAGCTGACACCCGCGGATATATTAATATATTTTCAAATTAACTTAAAATATTACATTGATGTCAGACCTCTTTGTTTACAAAATATTTTTCAAGTTAAAAAGTAGCCTGTGTCTTTCTCAGACTCTAGACTATTTGTGTAGTAAATCGGTTCAGTAGTTTTGGGGTGAGAGCGAGACAGACAGACTTTCGCATTTATAATTAGTATGAATTGGCTTTCAGTGGGTTAAATAAAACGCTACGTGTTTTTTATAATATCGAAAAAAAAATTAACAGGTGTTTATAATGCCCTGAGCAGTTTAGATCTCTTATTAGTTTCAACTTGTAACTCTCTAACTTAAATGGACTGTAGCGTCAACTATTAGCAAGCTCGATAGCTGAAGACGTATTATGTATGTATTTATTCATAATTTATTATAATAAGTTATCACGGACGAATAAATTATTCGAAACAGTGTTACGAAACCTTAACAAAACTCATTATATTCCGTATCTAACCGAGATTAATCATAATAATAGTTACACTATCTTAAATATTTAAATGAGGAATATTAAAATATGCTCTACGAAGAAATTCAGGTATATAAACTGGTTTAAATATGATGTAAAACTTCAAGCAAAAGCTGGCCTGACTCAAATGTAACTTACTCACAATTCCGGCAAAGGGATGCAAGTGCGGTGTAAACTCGAGTGAATTCAGCCTGTCTACGAAATTCAAAACACAATCCGAGACAAATTGCTCAGCTTATCTTTTGTCACCGACGCCCGTCTCGTCTGCCGCCACCGAGTAACCGATTTTCTGGAGCACAACGGATATTAAGGAGACGGCAACTGACGCTCCCGGCTGTAATAGAAACCCAGCTCTTGCGAGAATCTTCGCTATTCACCTGATATAGTTCTCACTTCGAAACGCGTTAATTAAGCGATACGAGAGCGCGACGAGTAATCCGCCGTCCCAGCGGAGAGGCAGATATCAGATAACTCTATTAAAATATCACAGTGTTCACACGGGCGATAATTCTTGCAAACAGTTCGTGCCTCGTGCAAATATGATCAAAAAAACAAAGGCTCTTGGATATTTTCCGGATAGGATTAAGGGATTAGAGTCGAGTCGTGTTGGAGCACGTGCGGAGAGCGGATGCGATAAGACCGTCTTATAGTATGGGTAAACAATGGACGTGCATGTATGCGTGCCAATAATACCGGTTCCATTCCGTCGAGATGCAATTAGATAGATTGCATTGTTTCTTATATTCAAGCGATTCCCAATTCCGGTATCGATTTTATCGCTGTAACTCATCTATCTCGACTTCCTCGTGTCACATTTGACAAACGCGAGCTATTTGTCAGGGAATATTGAGTTTTCGCGAGGGATATTATTATGAGGTTTACCCATTTTATCGAATCAAAATATCATACATACGTAGCGCTTTGTTATTAATACATTATCATATTAAAATAGGTTATGCGTTTCACATGCCTCATTTTATATCTTCATGTGTGTGAAAATAACATAACTTTGCAAATTGTGAACATACTGTAAGCATATTTTTAGCCATTTCAATCTCTTTGTTGTCAATACATAATGCAGTCAAGTAATGAACTTGTTATTTTCGTTTAGAGATAAGTTCTTTGTCTCGAAGTTAAAATTAACATATCGTGAACTTGATTCGCCGAGGCATTGTCATTGTCAATGAATTTGACACGGTAATTTAGTTATAATTGCCGCTGGTTAAGATTAAATACCGCTTGCATTCTATTGTGGCCATACTAATAATTTCATGATTACTAACATTCTAAAAAGTAAAAATATTATGAATGCAACAGTTACACTATCGAGTTCAATAAAGCTACTTAGTAACTTGTAATAGGGTATTAGCTTTATATTCGGAGTTGTGGTAGTTAGAATAACATGTTTTCTCTGAAAATGTTTTAACACGAAATATAATATTAATATATTTTTGATTCTTAGTACTCTTAAAGGACACATTCTCGACAAAAGGTTTCAAATACTTGAGTCATAGTACGGAGAGCGTTGTGGCTACGTGACTCATAAACTCGGCAACTATTCGACCTAAGGTCAAGACATAACATGAATGTTTTATTGTAGAACGAAACTTGCGCAGTGTATGTGCAGTATAACAATTTATGAGCACAAAGGGTTGTTTATAAACCAATTATGTTAGCTATATCATTGCTCCAGTGACATCGCTAACGTGATTTATTATTATTTGGTTTAATATTAATAAATTTAATTTATATTCTACACAAGGGTACTTTTAGTATAAGGCTATAGTTTTAAATTGTCGAGTTAATACTAAATTTCACTATAAAATTAATACGTTAATTTAAGACAAACATATTAACTTACTTTTAAATGCTTTACTCGCACGTGACATTAGCGAAATAAACTGTGCAATATTGGCACAAATAAAAACTGCATTAAAGAATCTTTTTCCTTCGATAAAAATAGATAGTATAAAATTTAAACGCTGTTTTTTTACTTATTAATTATATAGACCCTATGATCTTTCTTTCCACGTTTATCTTTCTTATCTATTAAGTAGCTGGTAAGTGATGTAATAATACTTACTAATGTTATAAATGCGAAAGTAACTCTGTCTGTTACCTCTTCACGCTTAAACCGAATCGATTTAGATGAAATTTGATATTTTGAGTCACGAGAGAGAAATCCGATTATTTTTTTTATTTCAACCCTCGAGGAACAAAACAGATTTGAAGGTTTGTTTGTTATAAAGTTTTAACAAGTATAAAATTACTGTATTGTAACACATATACTTAAAATAATAGTTGTTATTTGCAATAATCTATTTTCTAATTTGTAATTATCACATAGTTCACTAATCTGCTCTTGATTTCTTTAGACGTAGTGTTCATTTAATTCATAACAGTATGGAACTACAATAAATATCAAAGAAACATTTCATCGTACATAAAAGTATCGGGTTGCGGAAATGAATCGCATGACCAACGACCTTGCGACGGCAGTGGTTTCATTAGTAGATATCAAAATACAATTGTATGCGATATCCATTACCTGTGCAATAATATCGTAATACTATATCGGATGTATTTTACGATTTCATACATTTACATTAATATGTATTTATTATTTTCAATTAATAAATATTAATGTAATAACTACATCATAAATCCGATGCGTAGTATTACAAAAGATAAACATTATTACATATATATATAAAGAAATAAAACGATTCAAGACACTTTAAAAAGTTTAAAAAATTGCATCAGACTCAGAAAGACACTTAACTTAAACCTTTATCTCAAAATCATACTTAAAATTATAATTTCATAATCCCTTAAAAAGTTTTATGATATTTAAAGTATAAATCCAATATAATTTAATGTGTGGATATTTACATTGGCTGACTCACCCGTCCAACCGGAAAAAAGCAGTACCAATTGTTCACAAAACCAAGTAAAAAATATTATCATATGTTAATTAAAGAATAAATCTATATCTACGATAAATCTACATGGGTAAATACGATGAATGTCAGACGCTTGTATTTTTTTAAACAAAATGTATCCATTCATTAATTCATCAATTGATGTTATTCAGTATAATAACGAGATTTAACACGGCTATAAAATCAGTGATTCATCAGATATGTAATGACATACGTCATTATATACCTTGGCTTGAGAATAATTTTACATATATATGCTACTTCAAACGAAATATTGTATCTATAATATTTGAATAATATAATCGATAAGTAATTTATGTATATCTACCATTATTAAAAATGAAAATAAATATAATATAAGCACTATATTTGAATTAATTTATCTCTTCGAACCCTTATTATTTAAAAAAAAAAAAAAAAAAATATTTAGTCATAATAACTTGGAATAATGAATATTCGTCACCGTCACTGTAAAATCTTTAAAAAAAATACATTCATTAGACATTACAAAACAATAATTATTTAAATATTTACATTAAACGAGTTCGATATTCAAAAATTATATCAATAACATTAGATTTTCAACAGAAATATCGTGTTCTATCAAAGACTTGAACATGCTTATGCAACTGTACCGTAATGGATCGGTAAGATTGCACTTCGACTTCGCAAGAAGTGTTCCACCCTTTTTCTCAACTCCTTACGTGGGCGTAATTTTTACGACTATTATACGCAATGCAGCGAAACTTCGAAACGATTCAAACTTTGGTAGTATACCTTTAGTGAGAAACAAGAAAGTAGTACGTAACACGATCAGGGTATTTGTTTTTGAGATAACTTTCACATACATAGTCATATATTCTAAAAGTCTATAGTAGTTTAAAGAAATGCGAAATCTCTGCGATTACTATGCGTACATTTTAATCGGAAGTCGCAGGCTCAAATCCGATTTGTTTTCATGTGCTTATTCGATAAATAGAGTCGAGATGGTCCAGTGGTTAGAACGTGTGCATTTTAACTGATGATTGCGGGTTCAAACCCAGGCAAGCACCGCTGATTCATGTGCTTAATTTGTCTTTATAATTCATCTCATACTCGGCGGTAAAGGAAAACATCGTGAGGAAACCTGCATGTGACAAATTTCATAGAAATTCTGCCACATGTGTATTCCACCAACCCGCATTGGAACAGCGTGGTGGAATATGTTCCAAACTTTAGCCCAGCAAATTTACAGGCTGTTGTTGTTTTGCTTAATTCGTGGTTAAGTTCAATCTCGTGTCCAGCAGTAAAGAAAACTATAGCGCAATTCGTGCATGATAGATAACACTCCAAGCTTACTACTGCTTAGGAAGAGGTCATTGCCTAGACGTAAGTTTACGGTTTTTTTTTTTCTTTCAATTTCTAATAATAATACCAAACCGAGTATCTACATATCCCGTATACCTACATATATAGTGCAATAATCGTACTAAATAAACCAACACGAAAAAGACTCTCTGTGTGAACCAATAATAATAACATTAACAAACATATTACATAAAAAGTTTCTAAAAAAAACTTTATCGGTAACAAACACAGCTTATTAGTGGAGCTAAAATTATTTCATATATTTACATATTCGCTTACGTTTCACAAGCAAAGTGAAGTGCAAACAGTATATATTTACAAACGAGAATGTTAGCCTGAATATGCAGTGGATGAACCGAGTGGTATCACGCTATACACATATATCATTTTAAACGCTTAATTATTAATTTTACTCGTACCAATAATTCTGAACTAAATATAGCGCGCTAGATTCTCGATATAAACGATGTGAACGTGGTACGTAGATTCTATTTGCATTCGCTATCATCCGATATATGTGTATATTAAAGCTTTCTAGTGCAGGTGTTTACAATACAATATGGGTTAGAACCCAGTATGTACTAGTTAAGATTCATAGGAATCAAGACTAGACAAGAATCGAGCAGGTACTATCATTATTCTTCGTCATGTAAACTTTAATATACTATGATTTGCTTATTTATGGAATCTTAATTTGTTATTAACAATACGTTCGATTTAATTGAATACAGAAACATCAATTAATACACCTGGACTAACACATTATTAAAAACCTTCCTATAAGTATAAATATCTTTATTATTATATGCTGAACGATTACATAAAGTTACGTAAACAAGAAACGGTTAAACGCCGTCATCATAAAAAGCTCGCCGCATCATTGCCATTTGATACGTTATCACTATGACACGCTAAAAATACCGTAAAACCTTAACGCCTGAAACTGTTTACGCAAATCAATAATGTAACTTAAAAAAAGTACAGTCACGCGGCGAAGTTTCAATCGTTAAGTTTGAGAAGAAAAAAAAAATACGAAAGAGAAATGGTTCCGCAACTCATTAGCGTTAAGTTAAAGAAAAAGTGCAAAGCGCGGAAACATAAATGAATGAATGATGAAGGTATAAAAGAGAGGGGAAGTTCTACGCAGTTTGTATTATACTTACATAGGTATGATACTTTTCCTCTAGCGGGGTTAGAGAGGCATGAAGCAATTGCACTTTATACATACAGTGCTTCTGGTATTCATGAATGTGAAAAATAGTGAGTGTGAAAATAGTAACAAAAATATGTATATTCTAAAAATAAAGTCAAAGACAAGACATTTCATTTTATTTGAAATTATTTGTAAGATAACTAAAACTTAGATTAAATTTTCGATCTCGTTGTATGAATCATGGTGTACTGCAATCGTGACAAACATACAAAATTAATTCTATAATTGTTCTCCATGCACGTGCCATCGAGTATTAGTGCCATTTTATAAATAATTCAACTCGATCGAGGAAAAACGCACTTTATAAACAAATTTGAGAGCAGAAGAGGAATTAAATGAAAGCCATCTGTATATTCTGAAACGAATATTTACAACTTCCGTTCCGTACCAGCACACATAATACTAACAGGGATGTCGAACTTGTAAGTACTTTTGTAGATTTAAAACTCCACGAGATGTTTTATTGAGGCACTATAACTACCGATATCGAGTTCAAAGGGACGACTAAAAGTTGTTTGCCGACATCAAAGTTGGGAAGGGTCCATTCTGGATAGTTTGCGGTCAGCAATGTCGTCGACGATACCGACTTGTGGACAATTGATGTTAGATTCCGATAGCTATATTGATTTTGAAGATAAGCTTTATATTACGTAGGGTATAAGGCCTCTAGATCTAAGAAACATAATTTTTCTTTATACAAGTAGGTTCATAAGGACTTTTAAATCATGTTATAACATAAAATAAAATATATCTTCTAGCATAACCTTTATACAAGAAGCCTAAAATATAACTAATTCAAACTTTATTTTTGAACAGATATTTTTATTCGTTTATTTTATGAAATCCATTACCGGCTAAATTTGGATATAAAATTATAACGCAAAGCGTCAAGAATATTTTTTTGGGTTATTTTAAATTTGCCGCATCACGATTGTGGCGAAGGGCAGACATTTTTTGCGTTACTTTCTACAATTTATACGCACCGAGATTTATAATAAATATCACGTTTTCTGAAATCTTTAAAGATTTAATTTGTCGATCCATCAAACTCATTGCCTTTACTATCCTATACATTTGCATTGAAACAGAGACCGTAATTCGGCAAAATTCGCTCTGGAACCTGTTAAGTATAGACATTTGCGAATATAAAGTTCGTTCGTGCAACACCCTGGCAGCATTTCGCAGGGCATAGTTACTCGTTCTGCGGGAAGTTTAACCTTTTCGTCGGGATTTCGGTTGCGACCCGTCCCGAGAAGTAGGTCGATTAAATCCCTTTATTTATTCTCAGTTTGGTAATCATACACAAACGATTTAAGTACATGTGGAGATCGTTAACTGGAATTGGTTTAGTGTAGATAAAATGTCTGTGTTAAGGGTATTTTATATTTTGGCAAATAAATCGGAAACATAAATAAACCTTTAATCATTGATGTTACGAGTATAATCAATAGACTTACATAGCTAACGTTACTCACGAAATATAATGACCTTATTAAAAATATTTTTAGACAAAGATTCTTATATATCTATTTATATGTTTTCGACGTTTATAACATTGTTTCACAAAATCATTACTCCGTAGCAACATAATACACACAGGGCTCTCAAAAAGGTAGACCAAGTAATATCGATTCTTACAAAGGTCAAGTTAGGTTGCTGATAGCGAACAGGTAGAATATGGTGCTTGAGTTTAACCTTTGTATCGTTAAACTATTACGTTAACGCTCTACTGGTTTGGAAACTGAGATATAAATATTATAATTAATTATAAAATAATATCAAAATGAATCGTAATATTTATACATATTCAGAGAAATCTGTAGCACGTTGTTCAAAGGCTCTTATAGTTGAAACAATTGCTAAAAGCTTGAATTATTATGGATTATAAACAAAGCAGTTTTCTCTCAAACAATTAGTTGTAAACATATCAGATGCAATTAGTATTGTTTTGTTAAATGATCAATGAAATAAGCACCAGTAATGACAAATTCAAGGAGCAGTGTTAAGAAACTTTCCCAGGAGGCTGTAGGAGTCAGGGCCAGTCATTAACCCGTTAACAATCCAGGTCACACCAGCCGGCGCAGACTTAAACAAACCGACTGACGATACGTCAGGAGCAGACGCGTGACTCATTGTAAACTGTGTTAACACACAATACGTCATCGCCATGTTTAACTGAACCTTAAGTGGTTTAAAGAACTTTGGCCTTATTGTGTAACTGTTGACAACTCTCCACTCTCGTAACAGCGTATGAATGTTTTGATTCTTCAATATGATCCATTAAACCGCCGACAAGGTTTATTATTATGTCGTAATGTTCCGAAATGTGAGTACTTCATTCAAGACGTTAAAAGGCTTTCCCATACAAGTAACAACATTAAAACTTCAAGAAACTATATCAATATTATAAATGTGAAAGTAACTTTGTCTGTCTGTCGCTCTTTCGCGACCAAACTGCTAAACCGAATTTGATGAAATTTGATATGAAGCAAACTTCAACTCTAAGGAAGGACATAGGTTACTATTTTTTCCTGACACATGACAACCAATACCTTAAAACGTGAAACCGCGGGCGAATAGTAGTACTATATGTATGAATTAAAAGTTGCAAAACCATATCTACACTTATAAATAAGACCTTATTATGTAATGCCTAACTGAAAAACTTAAGTTATATACAAAAAACTTATATAATTCAGCGTATTTCTGAAAAGATTTCAGCAGACTATTAACTTGATAAGCGTGATATTCGTGTTCTTGTTTTTTTTTTTTTTATAATTTAGTAGAGGTTTTATTTTGTTACGTCACCATATTAAAAATAGCTAAACGTAACTGGATCAGAAGATCTTAACATGAAGTCAATCTTTAAATACATGGTATTTGATAATTTGCCAAACGCAAAGGATGTAAAATATCATACAAAACAGGTTCGTTGAACCGGTGGTTTTATCAGTCTTTCGAGAACAGAACTAGTATTAATAGAATAGGATAAATAATTCATTACGAAATGTCAATAAATAAATCGAATACTTATAATTCAAGTGCGAAGTGTAAGTTATGACGGCAATAAGCGCTGATAATAATCGTAATAGCCTGCAGCGATCATGCACATGCCAGGACTGTTATTATCATTGCAAATTATTTAGTTCTTTATTGGTTGTTTGTGAATTTGTAACAAAGAAATATGCACAAGCCGGTTTCCGCGCATAAACTTCGTAAAAGAAATATATTTACGGTAAATTATGTAACAAATCTATACGGATATTGCCGTAGTGACATATTCATGACGATCTATAATTTTATTTATGCATTTACTACTTCAACTTACTAAGAAATTCAACTAGTAAATGCGTAATATTTCTGTATAATTCATTAATAAGCACAAACCTAAATGAATGCATTACAAACAACATCAACAAGGAAATAAAGAGACTGCGCTGTAATATTATGACACACACACACAAGCGTAAAATGATTTGATCAACAAAACAGTGCAAGTGCACCGAACTCGGGGCGTAATAACAAAGCTTGCATAACGTACGTTAAGTAACAAATAATTGAAGCTACGAAGGCAAACACGATGGAATCTATTAAAACAACATCAGGAGCACATTCGTATGTACCTATCGCTAAGGACATCGTTTTAAACCAGCAAACGAGCGAGTTAAATCATCAAGAATTTGTTTAATTGTAAAAAAGCTGCTGCCTTTGTTTGTGTTAGTTCAACAATGGGGAGTCTACAAAAGGCCTTCCAGATTTCATGGCTGCGTTGGAGGGAAACAATGCAATGTTCCTGCCGGTCGAGTGACTCGACACACCCGCGTTAGGGCGTTTATTAAATAAAAAAAACTTTCAACTTACGTCGAAATGTTTTAGACGATATTATTCCATGTTGTGATACAACATAAAGATGTAAGTCAATAAATTAGTAACACGATATAATGCTTTGTGGATGCGTTTAGAGATTAGTATCGAGTTTAAACGGTGATGGGTATCAAAACTAGCAGGGAATTTATTCGTGAATACACGGAAGTCTGCTATCAATCAACAGCTAGATAATGGAGATGTTGAACCCCTGTGACGCGTGCCGGAAGACACCGATTCTGCTATCGTGTCAGGGTTTTTGGAGTTGCAACATATTCGTTCATAAATAAATTTGGGTTGGATATTATTAACTTCATCAATTTCGCCATCGCGTTTTCGCTTTCGGAAAATTAAAATAAATTCTATTTATATCAGATGCATTTTCAACGCGACACGTTTTGCCTGATCCCAAAAACGTATATCATATTATTCGATCAACTTGTTACAGCGACCTGTAACATCAAAAATTTACAAATATTTTGTAAATTTATTAGTTCGTCTCTACATAAGGACACGAAGGTACTGTTGACAAACAATTGGTACAGCATTGTGCCTTTTTATATATATGTATTTACTATAAATCATACCGAAACTTGAATAATGGAATGCAATATAATTTAATTTATTCATGATTTTTGGACTGTTCTTTAACTGAGAAGCAAACACACGCAGTAAAGATACACATACGTAGATGGAAATATTGGAAGTTACAAACCAACTGTCACTGTCCATACTACACCATAAAATGTTAATAGCATTGACGAGATGGTTCCTCATATGGTCTTTGTGAGTCACAGTTGTAATTAGCTGATTCATACCTTGAAGGTTACACCTACATCGTGAGATAACAATCAATTAAACGTTGGTTCTTCCGGTGAAACAACAATTATCAAATATCAATTATGATTTATGCCTCGTGCCTCTTATCTCGTATCTAGTTCCTACGACTAACAATCACGAGGTCTTAGGTTCAAATCTCAGACCGGGTCAGTGAAAATTAACGAGTATATCTATGAATTCTCAGTAGCAGCACGGAGTTGTGAATTGAACCATGTCACGGACAACAGTTGAACAGGAAGCCTTTATTATACATTAGATTATATGACATAAAAATGTACTAACACATAAGAAAATTCATATGAGAATACAAAAGGATAAGAATAAACTAAACTGAGTAAACCATAGGTAACCATAGAAGCAATACAAATTATTAATAGTACACTTACAATAAAAAATCTTTTTATATATTCACAAGCGTACAATACTGGAACTAAATATTTTAAAGAATTAGTATATACGACATCACATTAGACACACAGCAGAAAGCGAGTTTGTTTTGTGTATTAATAAAATGTTAGGTGTATATACTACGTAATGATTTTTGTTAAAACGATCGTCCCCTAACACTACTTTTACTTCTATTTATATATAATAATTGGGCCATATTGTGCAAAAATGTTCCAACCTTCAAACACAAGTAAAAATTATTATGATTTAAAATAAAATCGAAAATAATGCTTAAAGTGACATCTGTATTTTAGTTCGACGATCCACTAATTAGCCTTTTAGAAACCAACCGTATGTTTTAATATATTGTTAAGCTTAAACAAAGATATGAATTCATTATGTATTGTGATATTATGCTAAGATGACCGTGATGTGAATATGTCGTGTTATTATTTCAATAACAATTGTGATTCACAGTTCTGCTTTGATGCCATTTATGCCACGGCGTATCATATTAAAAACATTTTAGCATATAATGCAGCTGGAACCAACAATTTTATATACCATAGAAAATATGACATGAAATATATTTTAATTAAAAATATTTCATGTTCAAGTAGTCGAAGACAAAACGGGGCTTCAATGAATTTTAAATGTGTACACGTGCAAGCACGATGCTCTACTCAAAATGTTAACAAGAGGAACCCCTATAGCTAACAATTAGTGTGTTTTTCTATTAAACTCGACAAAAAAAACCAGAACGACAAAAGCAAGAGCGACATAATAGAAACTTGCACTAAACAACGATCTTTATTACACAGCGTAAGTATTAATTGTTTCACTGAAAACAATGTCAGTCGAATCTTTTCAACGGGTCGGCTCTCAAGCGATCTGTAAACAAACCGCGTAACAACATATAAACGGCGTAAACGATTGATGTAATCGCGTTCGTAGTAAACAACTATTGTATTCGATATCATAACGTGAAACCGTTCCAACGCACGATAGTAAAGCGCGTTATCTGTTTTACGTAACGTATACGTGACGCTGTCAATTACATATACGACTGACCAAAGTCAATGAAGAGAAATGTTTTCGTTTACAGATTCATGCAAAATGCTTGTTCATTTATTTGTTTTTTTTTTCTTTTTATTATATGAAATATGTATTTAGGTATTGCAATATATCTTTGTTTTTTTTTAAAGAAATGATAATCACTAAAACTTACCTAAGAATACATCGCATTTATCAATCTTTAGAGCTTCATATCTCTTATATTCGTATAAGACAAATTATCAGCTTCATTCAGAAAAAAATTCAATTTACCGATTTAATTACGAAAGCAACTTCATAAAATTAGAAATCAACATTTTATTACTTCGAATAAAATATGTTGATTTATCTGTTCTAGAAACAACAAGAATAATTCCCAACAAAACTAAATTATTATGACATGATACATATACAAATTGGAGACTCTTTTAATTGCTTAACTTCTTTATTTATATGATTATTGCTAAGTAGTATTATAATACACTACATAACTTACTAAATAACATTAATCTTAAAATCAATTCAAGGCATTGTAATGTGTAAATCAAAACATTGTGGTAAACCACACGTAGAGAGCGGGTACTGAACTCTACGCATAAATGATTTATAAACAACTGCTCGGAGAAGGTCATTGTGTTGTTGGTCCAAATAAACAGATTAACTTTATATTAGTACAAAAAACCTCCCGTGGATTATCTTACAAACATACGTATTTGATGTTTATATTAATTTCGTTAATTATAAATTAGGTCATTGTCTTTTACTGATTTTAATAATACCAATGAATATCAGATTCTGGTCGTGTAGAGTGTCGCCATACATATTAAACTATGGATTTAGTCTGTTTTATTTAGATTAAACTCGACATCCTCTATCAGATAATCAGACTGTAGTATAGAGAATAAAAATATATGTATACTACTAATGTTGTTGTAAGCCAAATAGATGCTACCTACTTATCACATATTCCACCGGCAAACTACAATACTTTGTGTCGTTGTGTATAGGGACACATCTTAGTTTCCAAGGTTGATTTCGCATTGGCACTCAATAAATATTATTTACCAAAAGCAACCAGCAACAAAGTATGGGGAGTCTTACAAAAAAAACCAAATGTTTACTATATATTTAATTTAAGAAAACAGCTGGTGAGTTGCTGATTCATAATGGTAAAATATATACCTCAAAATAGAAGATAATTACATAAAAATACATTAATTTAATGTAAAAATTAATCTCATTATAAGATAACGACTCAAAACGCTTAAAGCAGCCTGCTCGAATGAACAATATTTTAGCTTGAACTATCTGTAAAATCTGTAATATTTGATTTGTCAAAAACAATTATATTTTTAAGGCTATTATAAACATATTGTTTACAATGATAGCTTGTATAAATCCAAATGATAAACAAAAATATCTACTGTACAGATCATGCCTACGTAGAATGATGACAAAAAAATGCATCATATCCCAGTCATCCGATTCAGTTGAAACTCTGTTGATGTTTGACGTCGTTGACACTTGTGTAAATGTTTCTGGCATAACACCATTAATCTATCTACAATATATGACGCTAGATATATATCATATCAAGCATGACAAGCATCAACTAGAAATAATAATAAAAATAATAAATACGCCTTGCTCGGATTATCGAATAATATAGTATTTGGATTTCTTTATTGTACTGCTAGCGACCCGCCCCGACTTCGCACGGGTGCAATACTGCTACTAAACAAACATACTATAGAATTTGTTTATTTACGTCATCACATTAGAAATTTCTAAAGTTACCGTTGTTTCTTTAGTATGTTTTCCATGTTATATACAAAAAACTTTCTCTGGAATTACTCTAGCTATTAAAAATCGCATCAAAATCCGTTGAGTAATTTTAAAGATCTAAGCATACATAGGAACAGACAGCGGTAAGCGACTTTGTTTTATACTATGTCATGATAATGATTATCAAGAAAATAATTTCGATTTCTTTTATTCTTTTTTAATTTTTGTAGCAAAGATTATCAATGAACATAAATGCCTTGTGTTTTATCTTCATATGGTAACATTTATTAATTAAAAGAATCGTACAAGTTAGATATATCCTTCCTTATTATCCTCATTTATTGCGTTGCTATATAATTACAGTACACAGAATAATACTCGGGTATTACTTCCGCGTAATTTTTCTTTGATTACAGAGTATAATTAAATGTAGTACCTATATGTTTTCATTGTATTAAAATTCAGTATTTATTGAAATTGTATTGACAAGCCATACCGGTGACCATACCATACCAACCATAAAGGTGACCGATTAATATTTTTAAAAGTTGACGTAAAGTAATAAATTAGTTTTTGCGACACTCTTAGTAATTGTTGTAACGACTGCCTCGTCAATCTAGTAGCCGGCTTAAAAGGCAGATCCTGAGGTTGATACGATAAAATATGACCGTGTTTTTCTGTCAAGAAATTCTCAGTAGCAGTCTGAGGTTAATAAATTAGCAGTTTTACAATCCCGTGCCTCTGAAAATACGTAAATCCATTTGGTAATGCAAATTATCTCTTCGGTTTTGTCGTATTGTTAAACTTAAAAAAGATATTTAATACTGTGAACAAAAATTTAATAAATCCGTAATAGCTCAACTTGACTGCCTAAACCAAACCTGACAAAATATATACTATACCTAACAATAAGATCTTGCTTATTATAGTAATCGTTTCTCTTAAAAAAAAACTTAGACCGGACCACTTCCAAGATATGTTCATATTCTCAGACAATTACAGTCATATCTACGAGGCAAGATTGTGGTAACGGAAGTTATTTTTCAATGTAATTCCTTGTTACTAAAACTTAATCATCGTCCGGTACTTCGACGTTGAAGTGAGTGACTGATAAGATTTAATCAAAGAGGGCAGCAGCCGCCCCGTTTAATCGATGAATCACTTCCTATCGTGACACAACAAACATTAAACTATTTATTGTTGTCACAAAGATAACTAACGAAGCAATTTACCGAAAATAGAATTTTTAATACGATATTTGTGTGTGATGGTTGTAAAATTACTTTAAATGCGTTATAAATTCTAAATGTTTTTTATGCTCGTATTAAACACTCAGTCATCATTACAACAATACATTACATAGAACATTAACTATTGTTTATTATTAATGTCAATCTTTATAATTAATTATATAATAAATTAATAGTAGTAATAAATACAGTCTGTCTTAATAGATATAAATAATCATTTATGTGAGTAACTGTCAGCGCACAGTTGAAGCTATAAATGCATTAATAGTTGAAATTTCGAGGAAACCTTCATTTCATAATTTAGATGCACACTTACAAAGGATTTTCGAAATGTACACTTGAAGTAGGCGTTTTCTTAATCTACAAGCGCATCAAATCCACCTGTTCAAATCGTTTATAATTTAAGCGAACCATAACAATTAAATATATTTATATAAAATATTTAATTGCTAATTAGTTCTTTATTTTATGTTAATCTATATCATTACATAGT
Source organism: Vanessa cardui (assembly GCF_905220365.1). Classification (NCBI taxonomy): domain Eukaryota; kingdom Metazoa; phylum Arthropoda; class Insecta; order Lepidoptera; family Nymphalidae; genus Vanessa; species Vanessa cardui. Next base: position 10,008,333 of record NC_061138.1, on the reverse strand, counting down.
ACAAAAGAAAGTCTCTTAACGCTGTCTGTCCCTATGTTTGCTCAGATCTTTAAAATTACACAACGGATTTTGATGCGGTGTTTTTTAATAGATAGTGATAGTGATATTCGAGAGGAAGGTTTATATGTATAATACATGCCCAATATAATAGGGAATGACTAAAAAAACTGTGAACTTTATAAGACATTGCAACCGTGTGATGCCGGGGCAGGTCGGCCGAATTTAATGAAATTTGGTATGAAGCAAACTTAAACTCCAAGAACACATAACAAACACCCTAAAACGCGACCAAAGCTGCGGGCAACTACTAGTAGCGTATAATTACTTAAATGTACGAATAAATTAGCGAGCAAAATCACAGCGGATAATGTTAGTCTAATTTATGAAAATGATAAGCTAATCGTTACAACTACACGTCATGACACTGTTATCTCAAGTATGGATTCTGCGACACACAAAGAGCGATCTACATAACCTTAATCTCTCAACCCATATTTCTCTTTGAACATAATTTTTAAACAATTTTCGGCGCCTCTCACTATTGTATACTCGTAAACATGACATGATTTATCGCCTGTATCTCTTACTATAGTGCAAAGCGTCGTATAAAACGAACGATATTTTAAAAATAGGCATTCAATTCTCGACTTTATTTTTAAGGCGTTAAACCTGTTTTCGTTTATTAACTTGAATATGTTATATACAATATACTATCAATATTCTGGGCTAAATTTAATAAACTATTAATCATGATAAGGCTTCAATATCTGATATAGTAAGAAATATAGTTCACTTGTAGAGTTCTATAGGGGCGATGAGATGAGTCTATTATAAATGAACTGGTATGCGATCAAAGGAGCAAAGGAGGTTCTTTAGGATTTTTTTATTTTTAAATTTCGATGTCTACATGAGGTGAGCAACCTGATGAAGGTGATGGTGTATCTTTACACATTCAGTAAGACTTTACAGCAAAACATGCTTACATATCTGCATTGATTGAACACGATCATACGATGACTTATATGATTATATTTTCTTCACTTGCACATACTATAACAAATACCTACAAATTTTCGTCTACATTTCGGTTACCAGCTCCACTGAAATTGTGGTAATCAAAGTTGAGTTGTTTGCGGGTTTAGTTCACATGATTATTGTATTTGAAATATTTGGTCAAAAATACTATCACGCGAATGGGCTAAACTAAGCATACGTAGGTATACACATAATTTTAATATGTTATTATATATTTCATAACATATTTATTCCTACCAAATATACATATTGGAATTGATAATAAATATACTGAGTGAAACTTAACGGAAATTGTGCATTTTATATTTACGTGAATACATTTAAATTTCAAACCTATTGCTGTCTAAAATACAAAACGATTTACAATAGAAAACAGCAGTTTCGAATACGATAAAGACGTGTTTAAATCTTTACGAGGCGAACGGCCCTTTGAGGAAAATGGCTCCATCGAGGGGAGAGAATCATCAGGGATTATAGAAACGGCTAAATAAACGAACGTAAGTGTCGGTACGAAGGTTACAACAAATGAAGCAATGGACATCGATTTGTGGGAAAAGAACGTAATGTAAGAAATCGCTTGATTGCTTGTAGAGAATAATAGCGTTTAGCAATGGACCGTAAATATATTACTTCAGGACAAAGATATTCTCTACCTCTTTATGTAATAGAAAATGAGCTTTGTTATTCACGTATCTCATTTCATATATTCCATACAGATTATTCATATTGTATCAGAATCCATTATGTTACATACCTGTACGTTCGTTCAGAATGTATACTTTACTATCGAACAATAGATATTTACTTTCACGATGCATATTATCGATAACATATTACATAGAAATATATTTCTCATCCAAAAGCTGCGATCATGGTTACATCCCGAATATAATATATACAAGTAGAATTTTAAAGAGAAATTTAACCCCTAGAAAAAAGTCAGATATACTTGAAATGAACCCGCGACCTTTATTTGAGATCAACGTACTCAGTGGACGATCTCGACTCAAATAACGGTAATAAATAAAAATTTAGCAACAGTTATTTTTTAGAAATCATATCTTTTTAACATTCAAGTGCAATAGCTGTTTTAATTATTAATTTCACGAACAATGCTATCGTTTAATTGAGGTTGCAATTAAATAAAATAAAAATTATAGCACGATAAAATGCACCAAGTTACGAAAGCCATCGTGAAAATATATTTTTAAAATCGTATTTCAAATTAATGTAGCTCATTAATGTGCGACTTAAGCGGCGTTTAGGTTTTATTCCAGACCATATTTATTTACTTCAACATTTCATACGTGAGCATCGAAAAACTCGCACAACCTACTGTTATTACACATGAGGTGTATTAAAGAATTACGACGGGCAAATCTCCAAAACCTCTTCACTTGATTGGTACTCGAAAACATGGTTCGTATGTTGTAAAAATAAACATTTTACCTTTAAATGGTACACTGCATCCAATGAGTGGTATACGTGGCCTTCTAAATATACACGCGCACATGTTTCATAACAAGGATTTACTGCAAGCTACGCGTACCCAGGACAGTCGTAAACAGAGTATTTTATTCGATACTAGGTCGCACGAAAGTGTCATATAATCAAAATATAGGGCGCCATTATTGAAGGAAATGCGTATAACGTTTCGGTAAGAAAGACCGTATAAAAGGTTACTTTAAATTATGATTTTATTTTATGATCAATAACATTCCTATATATAAAATCATGATAATTCCATTTTATTTAGATAAAAAAAAGAGTGAATTTAATATCGAGTAATTAAAACTTTTAAAAACATTAAAAATATAACTGAACAAATTTCTGTAACGAAATTATATTTTCTTTCCATGAGTTTAAATATATAATTTTTAAATTAATTCTAATAGAATTACTAAAACAAGGGGAAAAAAACAAATGAGTTGTGACTAATGCAAGCGATTAAGTCGCCCTAGTACCGCGACGATGAGTTTAACTGCCTCGGTTGGTTACCTCAGTGACTAAAATTAACAGACGGTAGAGTTCGAATCCAGAATCGACACGTAATTATCTCTCAAATGAAAATATTACAAGAAATGTAAGGAAGTAAGAAACTCACGACTAGGGAGTATTACACGTGCCTGATCTCGCCTATCATCTATTTTCGTCTCATCGGAACACGAGAGTCAGGTAAAAGGGAAAGCACCTGTGTTTACACATAAACATGTGCACTATACTAACTCTTGCGCAGGTCGTCGTTGTATATTTGTATACACTCAATAGAACACTTGATTAAATAATAGTATGAATATAATTATCATTGTAATTACTATTAGTATGTTACTTATATCCTTGTATACACAATATCGAGAAAAAACTAAATGAAAATTGAAAACAATGTAATTTTGGTATATGTGCCGTGTACACATACCTATATGCATTTAGAAAAAATTTAATACTGCATAGAGACACTCCAATTTTATTATATCTATAGACAACATAAATATTATGAAGGTAATTTTGTAATACTTTTGAACAGTGTAGATCCATAATATTAAATAATTTAAAATAGTATATAATAGATTAGTCTTGTTTCACAATAATTGTACATATAGGTGGACCATGGCAATATTTTCAATATAAATTCATAAGTAGGCGATCAAAAATTTTAGATCGCCAACTTATGAATTGATTGACTTCATTTATTATTGTCAAAGATCCTTATTTTATTTATTATTGTTAGAAATCCTTAATATGATAATTGTAAGAGGAACGCTTCAAAGAAATTACAGTATATTTTTTTATTGAATTACTATACTCGCCATATACATATATATTGTGGAAATAAATAATATTTAACGGTCGTATATAAAAATGTAATCCAGTAGGTATGCAATCAATGCCAAAATATGATTACGCTTTGTGCGTCAATAGTCCGATTTGGCATGCTCTATCAACTTTATCATACGTCTATGTGACTGTAGAGAGCTAATGCGTGCTGATGAGATGGATGGGCACAAATGCTATGTTAATAAAGACCGTTTCCACGCTGTCTGCTTGTACCGTTTACAATTAACAATTTGCATTGTCGTGGGAAACTTGATATAGCATCATAGTAAGTGATTTGACGTTGATATTCGGCTTGTTATTATAGACGTATATTCGATACTAATTGTTGGATACGAGTTGTAGGGGTTCGAACATAAAAAGGAGCCTTACTTGAAACTCAAGCTTACTTCAAAACAAATTTTATCAAATTCGGTTATGTGGTTTATGAAAGAGCAACGGATAGACAGACATAGTTACTTTCGCATATATAATATCAGTAGGTATAGATTAATTAAAATTATATCAGGTATTTTGGTAGTTAATAAGTAATTAGTAATTAGTTTATTACCAAATATAACAAATAATTACTGGTGTGTTTCTTTTTGTCGTTGCTATATCAACTTGCTATTTAAACATGGAAATATTGAGTGAACTCCGACTAACATACAATATCCAAACTCCAAGACAGCACTTTAACATGTGACCAAAATTATATCGAAACATGCCGACATGCCTGTCAAACATGACGTAAATATGAAATCAAAATAATCATTATTTACGTTATAGTATAACATGTCACTATAAAGATATTTCTGAAGGTTCAAGGTACGTACTACCATAACATTCATAGACAAATAAAATTATACTTTACATTTGCGTGGGCGACGCCCGACGGTAACGTGTAAATTAGAGCATAATGAAATTGATATTTTTGTACAGTCCAAAAATAACCTCCTTATTTATACACGATTGTCATTGTTATTTTCGTTTTCACATTAACTTTCGTGACGATGTCCTCACCCATTCAATTAGTCTAGTATGTAATTACTTTAAATGCTTTCCATGTGTTCATAAATAAAAATAATTCTCTTTAGAAAACGTTTTCTTTTTCTATTTAAAAAAGATAAAACATAAATGTATATACTTACATAATCTACCGAAGCTTAGGGACAGGCGTTTCCTGAGCTTTTGCATTTTGCTCATAGCGCCTCCCCTTTTTTCTCTCATTGTCACGCCTGTGGGCAAAAACATATTGATAAAAAAAATCGTTCATTTAACAATAGAGACACATCTATATATATAAGAATCATAAACACAAAAAAAGAAAAGATAGACTATTTATTAATTGTATTTTATTCTGAACGTTTAGTAAGGCGAGAGTAGTCGAGTTCAATGATTTAAAAGTACGCTTACCGACCGAATATTACAAATGAAATGTAATAATACCGATTGAACCTTGTAATTCATATTAAGTCTAGCAATTTCTGTATTTCCACTAGCCTTGTGGTCATCGTTACTCGTGCAAATCTTATAATATATTGAATTTAAAACACGCGATTTCTAACGAAATACGCCTCTAATTAATGCATCGTATGGAAAACATATACATGATCAAAATAATATACTATGCAATCTTGTTCATATTTCGAATACAAGCTTTATCATGTGCTATAAATAATGTAATATTTTCACATCACGATTACCTTTGTTTTATCGGTAATACACATAACAGAATTATCCACTTTACAGTTAAAATATGGGAAGTACGATTCAATTTTTTTATACAATATGAGCAGTTGGATTATTTTCCTGCCATACGGGCATTTAAGGAGCTTGCTCAATTGATGGATGACGTATATGATGATCACGCTTAGAAAAAAGCTTGATTGTTCTATACTACAACTATCCGTAGCGACAACGATTACTTATTAAATTCTAAAGAAACAAATGATTTATGAAGTAATTTTAAAATTTTATAATTTAGATTTATTTATATAAAATGTTTTTTTCAACCAAACTTGGTACATAAGTGGGGAAATGTTTTACATGCTTATTCAAACGCAATAAGATGTACAAAAACACGTGAGAACAAGTTATTCTCAGCACCGAACATATGTGCTTGATATACATATTTAGGTATATAAGTATATACTTTTTAAACGACTATAAACTAGGAAACGCCGTAATAGATAGCATGACTATGATTAGTATGATCAATTAATAAGAAATAGATTGAAATCAATTCGCTTATGTATTTATATATATATTGATTGATTTAGAATCGTCGATCATAATTTCTGATAAATTATAGTTACTAATTTAATAAAATGATATTAAACATAATATTTCACATCATGCCAACAAATAAAAAAGGCCTATGGATTTCATCCGACATCAATGTGTGCAAATACGAATACTTCAAAATAATCACATGTATGGATTTCTTGTGTACAAAATTCATCTCGTAATCAGTGGAAAGAAAACATCCTCACGATGTTTTGGATAAAATCTGAGAACCAACGTGGTGGAACAATCTCCAAACCTCTACTTTCTCTTCTTCAGAGATAAGAAAGGCACTGCTAACGCTTTTATTCACGACTAGTTGCCACAGTTGGCTTTGCTCGCATTTTAGCGGGTGATAATCAGATATAGGTCATAACAATTAGACTATACCTATTCTTGGAGGTCAAGCTTGCTTCATACGATATTTTATCGAATTAAATTAAGGGCTTTGTTCGTGTAAAATAAAGCAATAATAAAAAACATTAAGACAGACACTCAGACAGATAGAGGTACTTTTGCATTTATAATATTAATATATTATGATTACTGATAAAAAATACATTAATTATTTCTCAAAACAAATGTCGTTGATCAAAATGAATGAGGTTACGATGAAGTTAATTAATCTCAAGTTATACTTACTGACCCATTTAATTCGTTTCGCTAATGAAACGTGATTCAAAACAAGATCTCACTAAAAACTCGTAACGTCAACGTAAATTAAACGGGCAATTACAGGAGTAAAGCAATTTGAAAGTAGCTGAGATTTTTTCTATTTAATTTCAGAATTCTCCGAGTAGGTCAAATGGGATTTGGTAAAATGTTTAACATAAATTTAAATTATGCAAGCTTAAAATAACATCGTTTGCATTGAAACAGTAGTACACATGTATGTGAAATAGGTAAATAAATGGGTAAAATAAATATTTTACTGCTGATCTTTTCCAATATCGAAACAGTCGTAATATCTTCATAAAAAGTAAAGGTACTACTTAGAAAATGTAAGCACATTAAAATTTTATAACTCAGGCTGTTATGCCTTTAAGGCCTTAAGATACAGTTTCTATTTGAATTGATAAAATATAGTGAGAAATACAAGTAAAAAAATATAAAATACAAAGTTGATATCGTTCGTACAAATCCTAATGGTTGCCAAGTGTATCCCACAGGCGACACTGTGTCGCCACACTACGTCGAGCGATTACTTCTAACGAATTTCACAAATGGTTTACAAAAAAAAAATATTTTTGTATTGAATATAAAAACATAGTTCTCATCGCAACGAGATTGTGCAATTATTCATATTACTACAAACTTACAAACAAATATTTATATCTTTATACGTACTAACGCATATTAATAATATTTTGAAAAATATAAAAACTCGGAACATATGACGTTAAATTTTATCGATCAATCTCGCGAGATGATCCTCAAAAGGCCTGCGACATGACCTAAATAATTCCGGGTTGACGCAGATGGCAGCAATAACGAACTCATAAACAACTCTCAAGGAAAAAAAAATGAGGAATACGCCAATTAAACGATAAAACCGTTTCGGGCCGATCGACTGGTTTTCTTAAGTTTGGCGCGCGGCCGAGTGCGAGACGAACCGCAATCTGCAGTCATTGAGGCTATTCTATCACAAGTTAACTGCATTGAATTAGATTGCACTGACCCAGAAAACGATAAACTATTTACCTAAACTCTTATTCAAAATACTATTTAAAGCCTTGATCTATACATAACATATTTATAGGAAATAAAATACTAGAGCCGTGTTTAGTATCTAAGTAGAATAAGTAAAGATGCATTTGATAACTGTTGTTTAAAATGAACGTACATATAGCCTAGATAATATCGAAGAACACTGTATGTTTATTCAGTCTGATTATAACCTGAGCTGTCCTAAAAAGGCTGATAAATTTTCGATTTGTAAGTGTTTGGCGCCAATAACATCGATTGGTCGATGCGAGGTGGAATCATAAAGCCAAATTGCAGGGTTCAATATTGTACGTAAGCCACGTTCGGATAGGATTCGGCGTCAATTTATAGTGCGTCAGTCAACACGCCTAGGGCTTGCACAAACATGGCCACCATTGACAAACATTCACGATGTCAACGCTATCTAATCTGGAAAGCGACAGGAACTATATTCGTTTTTTTAACATTATTCGTAATATTAAAACGAAAAGATTATATCAAAGAGTATATTAACCTTAAATACATATACCAAAACCGTAGGAAGGTAGACGACTTGGCAGTTAGTTATCATCATCATCACTACCAATACTCCTTGGAAACTAAGATGTTAATGTTTCTTGAGCTTTTAATTATTATACTGACTCAATTAACCTTTAAAGCGAAACACAGCAAAATATTGTTATTTGGCTATAGAACAATTGATAAGTGGGTGGTACCTATTACAAAGGGCATACAAAAAGCCCTACCTATATTAGCAACGAAGCGAATGAATTAGTTTAGAAATCTTATCTCCTTTAGACAAATCAATGTCCTCAGCTAATATAATATAATAAATCACGCCTTGTCATATAGTATGTCATATGAATGGGTTGTATAGCATCAAATGTCTTTTTAGATATTTTTCCCTGGTAACAAAAAACCAACCATATTTTTTAAGATTATAGTTTTTAATTTACATAACATTTCATTCAGTTAAAATATTAGAGAGTTCATAAAACGCGGCTGAAACCTACATTTGAAGCACCATTTGCAATTTTACAAACATAGACAAATCTTTTAAAAAAGTATGAAAACGCTATTATATACGAAAACTCACGAGGTTCACTGTCTATGACGAAGCTCCATAATTATATAAACTAGAGCGTTATTATATTCAAGTATAGAGATACTTATATAGTTTTTTTTTTAATGTAAAAGTTAGCAAACGAGCAGAAGGATCGCCTGATGGAATATCAGCAAAGACACTCGTAACCAATGGCTTTTAAGATTCGAGTGTTATCCACTGGGCCACCACATCTCATTAAACAAAATGATTATAAAATTACAAGTACATATTGAGAAATTTCTTATCTAACCTTATACAACATATTAAATATGAAAATACTTTTAAGTGTTAATGATAAAACGATATCAAAAGGAATGCATTTCCGTATCTTTGATAACGGCCTTGTTATCTTGTTTCTTCCGTGTAAAGGATAAAAATGTAATTAAAACATTACCAACAACGTGTAACTTCTAATATTTTATAGATATTTATATAAAGTAGTCAGTATTGTTATGTTCGTATGATATCTCACTTTTTGAGTATTTTACGATAACGAACATTTCGAGAAATAAATACAAATAAAAATGCAGAGTACGTGTAGTTTACGTAGTCTTTAAAGATGGTCTATGAAAGACCTTCTTTTTATTACTGTCATTTCTCTGTCCCGTAGGAAAGCAGCTTTATATTCCAAGAATACTCTTTTATGCTCAGTCAGATCATAATTTTTATTTTTCAGCTCTTATTTAGCATTAAATATCAAGGTTTTTATAAATATAGGTACAGAAAGAAAAAATAATCTATATTAGGTAATAGTTACACGAAGTATTTTTAATTCTATACAAGTTCAGTAATATAATTTTTACGTCAAGTGCCTTACTCGTGTTCTTTACTCAGGTAATAAATGCGGTCGTAAGGTAATTCTCTCCTCGCGTCCCGCGGGGAACGGTTTAACTGGCAATTTAAGACCGTAATCCATGATTAATGATGTAAAACACGAAATTAACCAATTTACGTTTATTACACTGATGTTATGCCTTGCCGACACACTCGAAACAAAGCGTTGAAGATTTATATCTTGAAAGTGTATTTAAGTGTGAATAGAGTTCAAAATTAAACAAAGTTAGTAATGTCATTAATGTTTGTACGGATGTAGTTTATAACTTGAAGACTTCGATCGATGTCTATTAATTTTTCAGTATCATACGTATAATAAGGCCGGCCGTAACGGGCGATCGAAGCTTTCGCTTAATAAGAAGTAAATACATTAGCTACTTTTTCTTCTTAAATTGCTACTATAAAATTCTTGAACTTGTATATAAGAGTTAAAATAATTTCACCAACGTAGACATGTGATATTATATTTCAACATCAACACTAGCTAGACTAACAGATTTTTTATGTATGAAAGACGCTTCCCTCTCAAATCAAGCAAAACAGGACTAAGCGTTTGTCAGTGTTTATCCAAGAAATTGACAATAGTTTTTTGTTTCTTTTTTAAGCATTCATTTATTTTAATTATTACCATGAGCTTTAAAGGTTTGCAATTCCTTTAAAAAATTCTAGTGGTATAATAAATAAGTTTTGATTTTAATGGATGAAGGACACTCATTCTATTTTCATCATAACTTTTTCAATCAATGCGTCTTATATCAGATTCTATATATGAAAACTATCAAAGAGTTAAAACTATCTTTAATCTTTATAGAAGTGATGTTGAAATACATTACGATGCAAATAGCTTTCGATGCTTCAATTTCCCAATTTTCCAAAACAATTTCTTAAAAGATCACGAACCTTAAACTTGTAACTGAAAACAAATTATTGTTGGAAAGAGCAAGCTAAAGAAGGACGAATGGAAACCAGTTTGTGAGAAACAAAAGCCGAAAACTTTTAATGGATTTTACCACACATGTACGCTCGTAACTCGTTTAGAAATATCGATAACTATTTTTGACCTTAATGTGATCACGAAACTTTCCAAACTATTATTATAAAAGCACTTTTTACGTTTGCAATTATAATGAACCTTTGTAAAAATACTTTAACCTATTTAACAATCAATGTTTTGTTGCTATTGAGGTGCACATTAATCATCCGTTCCCCTTGCAGTCAAGTGCATTGGTGACAATAAATTGGAGAGCAGACGAACCAGATACCCAGTTCCGCATACCGGGATTGTCCGATGAACCCGATGTTCCCGTCTCGCCCACGCCGACCATCGCCACTCGACATTAATCCAGCTAAATGTAAGTGCTTTGTGCCAAACTTATATACTCAATTCGATTCACAGAATTTTTTATATATATAAATATACTTAATTAAAGCACAAATTGAATGTACTTTAATATTAAAATGAAATTATTCAAACGATGAATACGTAACGAAGCAAAGCCGACATCAGTTGAAAATAGAAATTTTAATAAAAAAAACGATCATTCAATAATCAAATTATTTAAACTTCTATCGTTCTTTCAAGTCAAATCAAATTAATTAAAATATTATTAGTCTTGAAATCTTCTTTATTACAAAATAAAACACAATCCTGTTTGTTTATTAGTTTACAAGACGAGTTTACTTTCACGAATCACGCAGACAGTCATTCTATTGTTATGCTCAAAGAACTAAAATAACGCTGAGTGCAATGGTTAGATTGTTAGCAGAAATAATGGACTAGCCATTTATGATCGAAATACGAAATCTTAACGAGACCGAATTTATTTGAAAGTGAATATGAGAATTTGAGAGAACAACTCACACTTTCGTGGGTGGTCTACGCGTGTATCACCCACATAGGCCTTGAAGTCAGGGTTTTATAACACCTTTTTTTTACTTCCAACAGACACAAAGCTTAAGACCTATATCTACTTATTTATTTAAATACTCTCTTTACGCAGGATATTCATTATTTTAGAGGTTAAAATTTTACCAACGATTTTTCGATTCTTCGAACGATATTTACGATCAATTTTAGTAAAGGATTGATTTAGTTATATTAATGTATAACAACCTAAACTAATCTCAGTTTACAAAAGATGCTTAATAAAATTCTTTCACTTTACAAAAACCTTCAACAAGCCTTAAATATTTAATATAATTCTCCATAGTAATTTGTGGACTTAAATGGAAAATTATTTAATGTGAACACCAGTGCATATAACGCTTCAAAGCGAAAGCCAGAAAGAATTTGCAATTATAGTGCAGTTGAATTAACATTGCATTCTCAGTCCGTACATTTAAATGTAAATTGCAATATACCCAAATTACTGCTAAACATTTCGAATAGAAAAAAAACCCTGTCTCAAATGAAATAAATATTTTTATAAACAATATTTTGATCATGACATGTTATGGGAGAATTATGTTGCGCCTTTTAAATAATATTATTACCATTATACTAAATAGTAGGTTTACATTTCACAATGTTAAAAGTCAACGAATAATTTTAATATTATAATATTTTAATCTTATTAATCATTATGTAAATAGATCTCGAACGAAATCAAATCAATCAATCATGATTATTGCACATCATAACTGCTATTGCACATCTAAGCAAACTAAGCAATAGAAGCAACAAAACCAACACTGCGACTAGCGTGTTTTGAACGTGCGAAAGTCGTTCGTCGACCTTGCGCGGCGGACCGCGTGCCATTCCACCCACCGCGCTGCGCCTGCGCCGCTGCAGTTAAACTGGTGCAGTCACGGTGTAATCATTTACTTACAATATTCATTTAGTTCACGCTTATATGTATATTTATAATAATAATAAACCATAATAGTCCAATTAAAGAATAAAGAGAAGCAGTTAATGCGATAATCGTTAAATTTACGGATAATGTAAAACGTAACATGAAAGTCGTAATCTCCATCAACGGCTTGCGTTAAAACTCTGAATCATCCAAGCTATAAAACTAAGTGACCATTCTGTTTGAGAAATTATTGTTTGACTTTTTGAAGTAATAAGAGTCTCGAAAAGTATAATGTTGAGAGATAAAATGTCAATAAATGATGAGAAGACTGGCGCCGTTACGCGATGGAACTCATACCGTAGGCATTTGAATGTGAGCCAAAAATATGTTTTAATACGCTCCAGTTCGCGTATGTGACAATTTTCTGACTATGCTGACCGGTATAGTAGCAAATGTGGCATTTGCTGATACGTACAATTTTCTATTGTCTCAATTGGACAATATATGATTAAGACAAGAGAGATACCCTCCATTGTTTAAGACCTAAATAATGTTGATGAAATATTTTTACAAGAATATTTGTGTTTGAATAAGAATCATTCGAGTGCCTTACTGTTCGCATCATACTATTATCGTAAGCGTTAGCTAGAAACAGAACAGTAGTATTATTTTGATGATTCAGAAGGTAATGAGGCATATTATTGTTAAAACAAGCACTAACAAGTGCGTGGGCGATGATGGACTTGATTAGAGCGTTGGTTACTGCCAATCGCAGAATCGAATCAATAAACGGTAAAACCCCTTAAATAAAGCTTATTAATTTATTTTTTAGTTTTATAAATATCCTTAGAGCTACTACGTAATAGAAAATCCTTGAATCAACACGATAGTAAAATGTCACACTTTCATTTTATACATACTCATCAATATAGCGTTTCTTTTTCACTGTTTTCAGAATGATATTTGAAGCTAGTCTTACAGAATAACAACAGATCATCGAATCAAATTTTATTTTGTTACACGCCTTCGAATATTTACATTATGTGACGTAGTATATTTATAATTAAAAATGTTATTCTCTCAGGGAAACTGTTTCTGCTAATCTGTTCAGCCACACCTTGGTAGTCTAATAAATGACTGCTATCCTCTATAATAAATCAGAGTTCCGATACTCCAATTGTGCCTGCACACATTGCGTCAGCACTTACGGCCAATTCAGACCGATTCACGGGATCGGAATCCAACGATGATTTAGGTTTATATGAATCATTTACTTTAAAGACTGGTGATTTCAATACAATTTAATATTGACTATCAAGTAATGTACAATTTAACACTCGCTTAATAATAAATTATATTAATTTTAATCATGTTTTAATTGCATATTCAAAACCAATTACATCAAGTGCTTTGTATTAAAATTAACGAAGATACAACATTAAATAATTTACTATAGCGTTGATAATTAAGGATAATAATAAAAGTTGTTACAGAGAATTTAATTAATTAAATAGGCGACGTAAACACATAACAACTACGTCATAAGTCTTTAAAGGTTTGAGTTATGAATCATACAAATCTTTTTCATCAACGTCTAAAATTTAATATTGCGAAGAAGAAGCACAATTCCTTAAATTAATTCAAGTAAAATTTACCACATGTGTAAATGTTTTTACCATTGTGTAAATATGGGAAATTTATAAAAGTATTGTCCCCTAAATCTTGTTTATTTGCTTCGTCAAATCTACCTCGTAATGTTAGTCATATGACATAATTATCAAACCAAGGACCGCTTAAGCCGTTTTCAAACAAAGCTAGTTTGTATTACGTTTAATTATCTCATATTTATCTATGATATCCAAGTGGAAGTGAACAGATATTTTTTTAATAAAGGATAAATAGTCGCTTTTTAACGAACTCGGAATTTTTAACGAACCATGCTTCAGTAGAAATTAAGTTAGATATAGAACAGAAACATATAGATAATCTTCTATAGTAAATACTCTTATTCAGAACATAGAAATGACTACAAAAGGTGGAATTTTGCTGCAAACAGATGTGAAATGACTTCACCGCATCAAAGTGTTCAACTCATCAATCACTAATATAACCAAAACACATTAACGCCTTAAAGAAAGATATTTTTGAAATTTTTGGATAGCAGAACTGAGCAATAAGTTGCCAGTTCAATTTTGAAATAAATCACTGCGGTAGGTTAATACTACGATTATCATTCACATACTCGAGATAGAGGCCATTCAGGACAAGGTTGAGAACAATAGATTGTACACAAAACCTATAACAATAAGCGACGAAAAACTATTCAACCAGAACTGAAATGAGATCCTTGCCTCGCTCCGAAACTCACTTGGAATACTAAGCGTTCATTTTTTTTATATATAGTGCAGCAGGTGTTTATAATGTGTTCTGTTCCCAAAATTGTTAATAAAGCCTTGACGTTAACATCGTTCACCTTGTACGCTTTGAGACTATCTCAAACTTCTCATTTTGCTTAAACTTTGGGAACCTTTTCAAATTATATCTCAATTAAGCACCGTACCTTGAGTATTCCATCAGATGCAATTAATATTATATTAAAAAATCTTTCAGAAAATATAGATCAAAATATTATAGATAACTGCTGGATAAGACACGTAATATTGCATGATCACAAAGGCATTACGAGTTGCGCACGTTACACGACCTCGAACCTGTGACCCTACACACAATACGATCTATTATAATGTAAATTAGAATTGAGCTATGCAACTCTTTGTATACCGTTTATGAAGAGATCAATTGAAATGAATCGTTACCTGCATGTTCTATCATAATACTTAACATTTTATACATCAATAGCTTGCTACCATTCAAAGGCAAACAAATCAAACACGGCATCTTTATGTACAAAATCCATTATATGTTTATATATACGCAAATCACGTTACTAATATTATTTCTTTTCATTATCTATACTTAGACGTTTAATTGATCCACAAACATTTACTTATATTAACAGATCACGAGATAGTAATACTTTATCTATATAAAGTTTTTCTCGTGACTTAAGTATATAAATGCAATAGTATTATCTTGAACGTTTCAATTACTTTGTAAAACATTTTCTGGATTCTGTGTAGGTTCTAAAGTGAGTGAATGCAGCCCTGACCTAACGTCGCGGTCCGCCAAGCGGTTATTTTACTCGCCAGACTCCGAATACCAGTCCTATCTAAAAGTATCAATTCTGATTTATTAGCTAAGAACCTTCTCCCAAACATGCCATTTTTTATTAAGTGACTCTTTTTTACTCTTGTATCATAACTTGATTAAAGAGAAGATTTTTAAAATTCTCTTATTGAATACATAATATTTTAAACTGTGCTAACAGAGAAAGCAAGTAAAATATTATCTTTCCGCCTTCATTTTGGATCCATTAAGTCTTTCAAGGAGTGAAAGACCGTTTTTACAACATTATAAAGCATAATGCTGTCGACCGAACAGATTAATTTATACGACGCGATAAAATCTGATTTCCCTCCACCCATATATTAAGCCCTGTCAGCGCTTCTTCAGGTAAGGAAAGTCACCTCAGAATTGCGAAGAGACAACAAAGTCGAGATATACTTATACGGATGTTCAATTTTCAAGCTATATTTAGAATCGCAATCTTACAAAGTGTTAATATTTTAGTACTATTTGTATGCCGAAAATATAAACGTACTACTTACTATATACATATATAAAGTATTAATAAAATATCTCACGCCACTATTAATAACTAAAGAGGTAATAAATATAACGTGCTAAAGTATCTACCGTCTCGTATTCTCGTCCAAGCGTTTTAAGCGGAGCAACTAAGTAGCAATTATTTTTTCCACAAATTATACTGTAGCCATTATTTAAAAGAAACTTTAGCTCTTTTATATTTTAAATGGTACAAATTGTAAACAATTTATTTAAATACCTTTTTCAGTTAGGATATCAATTGAGACGAAAGACTTTGGCGGCAAATTATTATGAATGTTTAAAAATAATTTTCGTTTTAAAGCTTTGTAATTTAACCCATTATTTATATATAAATAGAAATACAAAGAATAATAATATCAAGAACTTACATAATGTATTTATACGTCCATACGAAAACATATGAAAGATAGATGCAAGGTCTAATCTCAAAATTTATTATCTTGCCAAGGTTTTCAAACATGCTATTCACAAGGTTTATGTTTGTTATTTCATTATTCCTTTAATACTTGTCATATTCTTAGGTATTTTTTAATCAG
The DNA here is from genome assembly GCF_905220365.1 of Vanessa cardui. Taxonomy (NCBI): domain Eukaryota; kingdom Metazoa; phylum Arthropoda; class Insecta; order Lepidoptera; family Nymphalidae; genus Vanessa; species Vanessa cardui. Next base: position 9,991,480 of record NC_061138.1, on the reverse strand, counting down.
AGTAAATTTCGTTTTTAGACCGCGTAAACCTCGATAGCGATCCACGAGTGTGTTAAAAATACGAAAAATAAAAAAATAGTATTAGAATGTAAGTAGAATTTTAATGTATAAAATAATTGTCTATGGATGTATTTACTCCAAGCGTCCATCTTTACAAGAATTTCGTCGTAAATATTTTATAAACGCAACAGCGTCTACGAATGCCGCCTGACAACTTTATAAATATTAGCAATTGTAAGGAATAAAAATAAAAACTTGAAAATCCATAAGGGCTTACTGACAACAATTAATAGATCAAAGTGATCATTACTTTAGTCAAAACAAAACCTGTATTATTACTACACAAAATATGATAACTGTTAAAAAAAAATAACCAAATAATTTGTTTATTCTCGTTAACGTGTGAGACGTCAATATGGCACGCAATAAATCGAAGTGATATCTATCAAAAGACGAGCGTTAAATAAGAAATTACCGGCTCATCGAAATGCTAGTTACATACGACATGTAGGTTGTGAATACATAACGAGCTCAGTATGGCGCATACGCTACAAAAAATAATTTACCGAATCGAGTATTAAATTGATCAGATTGATTCATTACTTATAATTTATTTACATCCTGTAGTCATTGACCTGGGCGTGTCGGCACCTGCGCTTGCGACTAACATCTGACGCCTGGCGGATGCATCGTCAAGGTTGATCTGTCCAGTTTCAATCGATTGCTTTACAGAGATTTCCGATATGCGGGTCATGCTAAGCATCTGGTGCCACTTCCTATCAGAGTCAAGCACATAACGAACGAGTAACCTGTTTTATTAAATATATCGCATTAGAAAAAAAAATAAGTCTGCTACGACCAAGACCCTTTACTTCCTTAGCATGTCTATAAATTGTTACAAGTTAGTTGCGTGACATTATATCAAAACAATTAGATAATTGCCTTTTTTTTAATTAGCAATCGGGTCATGTACGTATGAGTCAGTTCCTTATTACTGACCTTCGTAAAATTTATCGTTTGACATTAAAAATAAATATTATTACATACCGACAAAAACATTGATTAATGCGTATTTACAATAAATTGTTCCAAACAATATGGCCCAGAGAAAATACAAAAAATATAAGAATTTCATTTGATTGTAACTAGAAAAATATAACTTTCGGACATCAACAGAAGCGAAGCAAAACATGAGTGGATAAAGATATGCAGTCGTGTGTTTATAATTTGAAATTACGAGACCGTTAACGTTAAAACTAGCTTTACTCAAACAGGGCGGAAAAAACACGGCAAAAAGTAGACGGCCTTTAGCAAAATACGTCTTTTGTTCAACTGTTTCTTTACGAGCATTTAAAAATAAAATCGTTCGGATTGTTTTTCTTCTACTAACTTAATAGATCTATTGCTTAGATAATAATAAATTTAATTACCTGATTATTGTGATCTTGATAAGATAAATTCATTTCTACAATGTTGTGCATAATTCTCATGTAAATATGACCAACAATAAAGAAATTCTCGCCAACAGTTTAAGAGATAAGCTAATACAAATAATAATGAAGACTCCCTTACGACAGATGCCTTAAAGTGGTGCCACAAAACTTATTTTCTGGTAAAATATTTGTTGATCAATTTTTCAAAACAAAACCATCCTTTTTTTTCGTTATTCCTACCACTTTTGACTTCGATTTTAAGTATTGACTGAACATTATATGACAGGTATGAATTAAAAATAAAAAAATACTGGCATATTAATAAAGAGTTATAATAAGCAATTCTTTGGTTACACTTGACGCGGTGTATCAAGTTTATGTAACTAACAAGATAGAACACGCGCCGAGGGTTAGAAACACCTTAAGTGCAGGTCTCAAACGTCGAAGGGTAAGAAAAACAAGACATTTTTATTAAAACAATATAAAATCCATGCTTATGGGTGTCTTGTATAAGCAAAATAACAATAACCTTAGATTTATAAATTTCGTAACAAATTTTATTTTGGATTTAGGAATGTTACCGTCTATACATACATACATACTGTAGATGTTGATTTAGAAACAAAATTAAGTACGGCTAACATTAATATACACCTACAACATGATGAACATTAGTAGATATATCTCAGTAATATTACCTTCCGAGATCGTGGGCAGCACGTTGACGAAGTTAACAATCCCGACGCCTGTTAGCTGACTCATTCACAAAATCAATTCAGCACTTCTAAGAAACGTCTGCAGACTGTATCCGGTCGGATTACAACAAATAAAAGCCTCAATTACGTTAACACTGCGGCATCACATAAACCACATAGATAAATCCGACATATTTTGGCACTTTAAATTTTTGTAATCACACCTGTGCATTGAGAGAGCGGAGAGATTATATTTGTAAACCGTTAGAATTATTAACGCGGTGCGGTCACTGAGCACTTTTTCTCATGAGCGAGAGAAATGTGAACTATCACATGAGTGCGACCTAGATTAATAAATGTACTGCGCGCGCGCCGTCCTCTCGCACTGAAGCGCAGGGGCCTACTGGACAAACGAGTCGACAAACGCCCGTTCACCAGTTTACATACTCTTATCTCTCGATGACAGCGCACTCGCTTGCTAACTCGGCACTGCACTTACTGGGCCGCTTTCATAAGAGCTGCATAAGGCAACACACGCTTGAAAAAGTAAATCAAACCGAAACATAGGCACCTCCACGATAACCTAACCAATTGGAATCAAACTCACCTCAAAATCTTTGACGCGAGATGCAGAAACGACTCAATTAAGTGTCCCATGCATTTCTGTTCAGAAAATCGTAGTATAGTGTCACCATAGCACTATATTTTCTATGGCACTAAATATTTATTGACTAATTCAAATTTAAAAGAATGCTTTGTTGAGAAAGTTCTTTGTTTAATGACATCATAAACGAAATAAATAGAGGCACATGTAAACAAACCAGACTATAGTATGTACATAAAGCATGTAACACATTTAGAAAGTGGTAATTCCAAACAATATGGATATTTTATAAATGATATGTTAACTGAAGGATCAACAAAATTTCACACAAAAAAATCGTCGATTTAATCATTTTAAAATTTTGATTATTGAATGTTTGCCTGCCTGCTTAAATGCCTAGTTTCATTATTGTAATTCATAAATTTAGTGTTTTTTATAAATCTAGCATGTGCAACGAAAATGGGGAAAAAATAGGATAAGATGTCTTGAAATCTGCTTTCTAGTTTGTGCTATATTAGTGGCTACTGCAATAATTAAAAACAAAAATCCTACATTTGCCGCTTTCTAGCCTCAAGCCTACTTTGCCAGCAGGCATCTCCACCACACGTTGCCAGTAGCAGTGCTTTTAATATAAAAATCAAAGATGATTGTTTGGTTTAAAACTGCAAGTTATTTCAAATATTCCTATATTTCAATCTCTCCTCATCCTAACATTATCCTCTGTCTTAAAGACAAAAAGATACATTGTTCTGGCAATCTCCTAACACCGAACAGATTTTTAAGAGACCTTCTTTCAATCGACAAGGCGAACCCAACTGCTCTCCTGCACCCTGGGCTAAGAGGGGTCAATCCATATATATATTATTGGAACTAATGTAAAAAAGTATTGATTTTATAAACAAAGCTAACAGGCGCTAGTGTAGAGTAAAATGTCAAACGATGTTGTCACTCCTGAACACTTTTTAATGTTCCCGAGTTTCTCATCGCGTGTATTCACCAATTATTCGTGACTTTTGTAAAGATTAAAGGGAGTACATTTATCCCTACCAATCTCTACTAAACACTGTTTCTGACGAGGTTTAACTTTCAGAAATATAAAACCTCTTTTTTTCGGACTAAACAGGACTAATTAAGGTTTTTTTTCCTTTTTATCAATTATATTTAACAAATACATTTTAAATGATAGCAATAGGGCACTCGGTATTGACTATGGTGCCCTTAAAAACGATAGTGCTCTATATAAATCATTGATCCAAACTCAATATAGTTTTTAAAACAAATTCAAGATGCATAAAACTCGAATATTTAATATACTGTACGCTAAATAAATATACAAATTCTAATGTAGTTGTAAAATAATTGATTTCATCGGTTTATGCCACCGTTAACGAGTACGGATTTGTGTGTGGCCTCGCACATTTTTGGTTGAGGGCCAATGCCAACAAAGGTTTCATCGTTAGTTCTTCGTGAAAATAAATAAAATATTTTTAGATAATCTAAAATAAATCGTATATTTATTTCTTATATAAGTCTTATCATTACTTGCAAATCTACGACTACTGTCTAATACTGTTAATTACTTGTAAAAAAAGTTAATATCTTTCGGATGACCCAAAGCATTACCTTCTGCAGAATTAGTAGAGTCCTTAGTAAAGTTTAGTTACATCTTATACCGAGCACATGAAAAGTACGTAGTACTTTGAAATCCTGTTCCAATTTTGATTATTTAGTAAAAATTTTTACCGTATAAACCCATGCCTTAAATACTGACCTTTGATTCAACGTATATATACTACGATATCTCTTTCTTTAAAAATACATCATAACATGAATACCTATACTTATATTATCAATGCGAGAGTAACTCTTTCTGTTGCTCGTTCTCTGCTAAACTTTGATGAAATTTTGTACGAAGCAAGCTTGAACTCCAAGGCCTTCCTTGGTCTATCTTCATAAGTCTCCCTTTATTACTAATACCTAACAACTACCACCCAGCAAACAGAATGGGACACCGTACGCGACAACTAGTTATATATAAAAGTAAATATCTCTAAATTTTCCATTGGTTGACCACATGAAGCAGATTTTTGACGAATGAAGAAGTTTGAACTACAAGGAGGTTTAAAAGAACTCCTATAACGCAAACAATATCGCGGAAAACAATTAATCTTCTATATCTTCAAAAAGATCGTTGTTTGTATTAAACCCGCATTACGCAAAAACCGATGAATATTTTGACATTAAATTCAATTCAACTCTTTGAATTGAACCTTTATAATTAGCTTGTTTCAGAAAAGGTTTTTGGTAAAACATTATCCATACATTTAATTAAATTTGAGTTACTGTTTGTGATATTAAAATAGCCGCTTTTTACTAAATTCACAGGTATGCATACACATATATACATAACATTTTTTACAATTTTTGTCTGTGTATCTGTTTGTTCTGGCTAATCTCTGGAACGACTGGACCGATTTTAAAGGGACTTTCATCGGCAAATAGCTGATATTATAAGGATTAGCTAAGGCTACAACAATATTTTTTTTTGTAAAATTCAATCGCGCATAATCTTATCATACAATTTAATTCAACATATAACGTAGCCACAGAAACGAGTGGCCGGTACTGCTAGTATACTATAAGTAAATATATATTAAACAGATCTAACAGTTCTACATTTTATCCGTATAACAACGTTACTTTCTTATTGCGTATTGTATAACGTACAAACATTTTACTCCTGGAAAACACTTGCACGTAATCTAAGACTTAGGTTTTTCTTTGTCTTATACTTGCTTTCATGGTTAGTTTTCAGTAACTTAAATATCTACAATAAGGTCTAAGTGCTCAACATCGTTTATTAATAGAATATAATATAGGAAGAGAAAATATCATTAAATATTTACGATAAAGTTCATTACAATTAAAACAATCTTAATTAGTATAAAGTTGATGTACATTTAATTAAGCCCCTACCTGAAATAATTAATAAATAATTATTAAACATTAACATTAAAATTCTTGCCTTTCGCAAATGTATTTGCGGTTGCAACTTGTAATTAACAATTGAAAAAGAGAACGTTAAAACTATCGATGCTGCGATTAAAAATGCAACCATTTTATTACATTTATTTCAAAACCTGTATAATAACAATAAATATTAACATGATTTAGAACTTGGAATTTTTATTTATGTCATTATCTCGATCGAACCTGGGCCATCTCGTTTTCTTTACTGTCTGATCGCTTACAAAGCTTGTGAGGCCACTAATAAAAAAGTACTTTCTCACATGTGTGAATTAAATCACTCTATTTAGTAAAACACCACAACAAGCCGTTATCGTTTATTGAGGTTAAAGTAATGCTTCGAACTCACACGGATAGTTCGTGACTGCTAATTTTAGACCATAAGGAAACATATATTCTATTATTGTATTACAAATAATAACATTGAATCATTTTTCCAGAGCGTATGTGCCTCTGCTAAGTAATAGTTTATTTGTGTAAACATTTTAACGTACACGTCTATATTCTGTCGGCTCATGATCTTGAAAGGTAAACGCATGAGTTACTATACGATTACAAAGTTACCAATCTAAATGAAAAATTGCAAACCTAATAAACATTTTTTAATTATTAAACACTCCACTTTGATGGAGTATATGGGACAAAACCCTGAATAAAAATACGATTAAAATCCAATCAAGCCTTAATGTCTACTTCGAACGCTAGACATATTTGAGGAATGTGAAATATATTAAAAAACCAATAACACAAACATGGAACGGAAAAATCGTGAACGTTTGCATACAAAGCATTAATTATTCGTATATGAGACAATATCGGGGACAATGAAATATTTGTTAGCTCACATCCTTACAAATGTGTGTCATCGATAATATCGCATGTGAAAACATCACGACGCTTATTTATCGATTGAATACTTCATACATTACATGTTATCATTAAAATTTCATGAGGCGACTTCTAGAAGCACGACTGTTTGATATAACGTCTTTGTATTAGTATCCAATTGAGATTCATATTATTGTATTAAATTCTGAAAGTGAAATTCTTAAGGTAAATCGGTTTATTGTACAAGTCCATCTGATTAATCGATCTTGAGTTCTATTTTCGAATTCAAATTTTATATAAGTAGATTCCAAAAAGTTTTCTTATTTATTTAGTATTCTATTTAAAAATAAAAATATTAAAATCTAAGAGTACTTTGTGGAAATTTGAGATATTATATTGCCAGCAGCTGTAAAAGACATTAATCCTGTCTTACTTGACCGTACTTGGCTTGATTTAATCTTAGTAATTATGCACTTTGCAAGTGTGAACATGGGGAGTTGCTAGAAGTGCACACTTGGTGCACATGCAAACGCCCTATGTCTATTTACAAACTAGATTAAACCTTTGAGAGTGCATTTCCTTCATTACATATTTCATTCCCATTCGCAGCTGGAGCGGTTACGTCATAATGTGCTATCTATTATCTGTGTGATAATACAATATAAACATAATGGCGGACTTTACATTTCATTATGTATAACTATTATTTATTTAATATATCGTAGACTTTGACCTCCATATAAGTTTAGAAAAAATATATTGAAACCGAAATTGCAATTAGTTATCAGCTGTTTAATTAAAACCCTTAATTAGCGTTTAATTTGAATTCACAGACCGTTGCTGTGTTCGTGTATTGTTATAGTACTATGACTAAAACCAAAGTTTTTTGAAAACACTAATTTAAACCGTGAAAAAAAAATTGAATAGCCGTAAAATTTTAGTACAAATTAAACTATAGTAGTTAAATTATAAATCTAAGACATTTAATGTATATTTAAATAGATCTACAAATCTACTACTACAATCAAATGATATTATATAAATTCAATTAATATGAACTTACTTTTCTTATGAGTCCCGAAGGTGTCCTCATGACCGTTGTACGCTCTGTCTTCATCGTACTCGTACTCCTTAAAACTGTCGAAGGAATACAGTTTGACGGCTTTCTGATCTCTTTCACTTGAATAAATGTTCTTTTATTTTAAAAACTTTTAGTTTCGGCACGCGTACGTTTTTATCATCGGTTTATTTTTAATTTAGTAAGTTTTTGAACAAACAAATCGTAAAAACGTCACTATACAGAATTTGTCAGGAGAACTTCGTCAGCACGTTCGAAGACAATTCAATAATCCGAGCCGGAAGCGGTATTACGCACGTAGCATTGTATATTCGAACAATGGATTTTCAACGAGATAGGTTCGAACGGAATTCGGTATTCGAATTTTAAAATGCACGAGTTCGTAATATGTTCGGGAGTCAGTTAGGCGGGAGCGCTCGTCAGGATGACCGCGTGTCGTCTGGCTGGGTTGCAGTCTCCCGACTCGCCGCGCCGGCGCCCGGAATTGTGTCAGACGGCACCCGGAGCACCCCGGCCTTTCATGAATACACCTCGCACGGAGCTTGACGCATCAATACATTCGTTACCGTATGCACGTCGGCTTCGTAATTGCCGCTTACCCTTTATTTACTCGGATATAAAATATTATAACACAAATTACGTACTATTTTCAGCTAAGCTGCACAGCATTTATAAATGCACAATTTCTTATTTGTAATTTTAAAAACTGCGAACGGTGATAGCTTTTATGAATTCATAAAAAAAATGACACAAATAAAATGAAAAATACAAAGGAATGACGTATATTCGTGTTCCGATTTCGCAATCAAGCACGCAGATAATAAAGATAACGACATTAATCAGAAAATTTTGAACTGATATGCAAATAAAATAATTCCCTATAGTTTGGCGGATTGAATAAATTCAATCAATGTATTGTACGACGCCAGGTGCAAAATTAAATCGAACATTTGTGATTTGCGAAGCAGTTTATTCAATACAGGCACAATGTACGTACGCACTACAAAATACTAACGAGACCTTTGTTTATTTGCACATTAAAGTTTTTGACGTATTCAATTGAAATAAGAAAATTAGTTCCTATATGAATACTCGAGTGTATCACGTATTTCCTGTATTTATTGTTGTTATTTATAACAAATATAATAACAACAATAAATACAGGATTAGAACGTTATTACGTTTTCCCAAATAACCCCTCGGAACAAACATTTTTTTACAATTCATAAAGGCATTGTTTGCTTTAACGCGCTAATAAAATTTGATATTACTTTTATTTTTTATCTTTCAATGATTAAAAATTTCGCATAAAAATCTGAAAACGTATTTTAAATTATTTTCGATCATTCTTTCAAAAGATCAAATACATTCCATAATATAAAAGAACAAGAGCAAGAATCGCTTTGACGTTCGCGTAGGAGATATTTCTATGAACAACTTCGAATTATGCTAAATTGAAAGTCTCATTCGATCTACGATTTCCTTTAATTAAATGCAGGGAAAATCAAAGTATTTTGATATCATATTAAAAAATACTTAATTCATTCTTGAAAGGTCATAATGTTCTAATTTTGAGAATTATAGTAGTGAATGAAATAGAAATTAAAAAGGTCACTGCAAAAAGTTTTTATATGACTTCGTAATAAATATTAAATAAGTACCCACATTAATTCAAACGTGCGGAGAAATGTAGCGCAAACTGCAAAGGATATATTTTCATTTTTCACCTCTATCGTATACCATCGACCTCTGACATTTGTAAGAGCATTACAGGCCAGCAACCTGGGAAACGTCCCGAAACTAGGACGAACCAGTGCTTACGTATCTATTCGGTTTTAAAGCTATACTTCTTCTAAAGCCATATTACACATACATATATTGTTATAACTGATTAAGATTAAAAGATTTCGACACCTATGGACCGATCACAATGAAAGTTAACTATACTAGTATTTATGTATTGTTTATAGATAAAGGTTTCATAGACAGTAGCACAATTTCTATACCGTTCAACCGATCGCTCAAGCTCTCGTATAATAGTTTACAAATAAAGTTAGAGGCATTGCAACGTAGCCAGGCATTAGATAGGTTGGTATATTTAATTATAAGTATAGCTATACGATATGAACGGATATAATTTAAACTCCATATACTTCCATCGACTCGATGACCAAAATAAATCTCTTAAAAAGCAAAAGTATTAAAACGCATACTGTAACTAACATAATGCGTTATTCAATTAATTTTTTATTTGATATGTATTGTTATTAAATATGACCACTTGTCATATTGATAAATAGTTTAACGTGCATTAATCTAAAAGAGTGTTTTAAGAATGTTCCCTAATAGAAATTATCAGTAATGTACGTTGTTATTTTTTCACGGCAAAACCGATTTTAGTATACTTAAATTAGTATGATTGGAGAGCTTGAAGCAGGATTCTTTGCCTTGAATAATATCTTATTTTCAAATATATTTTCCAATGAAACTTAATAACAGGTAAACGAAAGAAGATGCGGATTACAAATAAGATTCCGTAAAATTCCGTAATAAATAAATACCTTTTTGTGACAATATTTACCGAACATCATATGACAATGGTTGCTTAAATTGTTTTAATTGTAAATAGGAATTTACAAAACTGCCAGTCTGCAAATACGTGCGATAAATTGACGGCAACTCAAAGAATTAAAGCCTGCTGATTTCAAGCTATTCAGAAACATGTAATTTGTGTAATATTGTATGAATACAAGCGAAGTAATTATGAGGCTGATTATAGAGTTTTTTTATAGACGTTTATTTTTTATCTGTTCCAAAGGTTACAGAATCCACTTTAAGGAATGTTATAATATTCAAGGACCGATTTTACGTAGGTTTTTTGTAAGCCCATCTCTCCCCAGCCAGCCACCACAATGCCTACCCACAAACAACATTACTTAGTATTGTTGAGTTTTGGCCAGGAATGAACCAGTGTAACTACATGATGATGATGATACAATAATATCTTAGTTTCAATGTTGGTAGCGCATCGAAGATTTAAGGGATGGTTAATTTTTCTTGCCGTGCCAATGTCTAGGCCGTGTTAACCACCTGCCACCACGTGGTGCATTTGCCAATTCAACAAACTATATAATGATTTAAAAAAAATAATAGAACAATTGTCTACTATAAATAATCATAGAGATCAAAATGTACGCGTGCAAGTCGCATTCGTATGACGTAAAAACTTATAGGAATCACTGACGGCTCGTGGATATACCTACGTGAATAACGATCGAATATCGATTACTGATGTGATATAAAGGAAACGGGCTTCGTATGTGATACACGATACAATTCTAATGTGCTGTTACAACTCTATGTACGCCTAGTACGTAACTGCACAAACGTGATCTTTAAGTTGTTTTTTTTGGTAAGAAAGTTTTTTTTTTTGTTAAATCGCATCGTCGGCCATGCGAAGTGAGCTGTGAACGAAATCTGAAACATGGATATGAAATATAGGAGAAAAGAGCAATCAATGTTTTTAACGATCCTTTGTCGTGATCATTATATAATGATTTCACGCGACTCTTTTGATTTCATACTCTTATTTATTACTAGTGTAAGATTAGTGTAAATGAATTCAAACTCCACCATGGTAGCTTTCCGTTTAATAATCTCGAGTCTTGAATCTTGGAATCTTTTCATTTTTGTAGAAGTTGTATTCTTCCTAAGACATCGTCAATGATCAAATATATTTTTTAAGAAATAAATAAGAAAATTTGCTTATAATAATTAATGACCTCATTTTGAGTTCTCATATATTTAAATTCATACTTATTATTATAAAGTTTACATAATAATGTCCTAGTTAATAAAATACATAATAAACATCGTGACAATATTATAATTACATAACTCGCAAATTAAATTCAACGAATTAAAAAACAATTTCGAAATGAGATTATTTTAATTTGGATAAAATGTTACGATCGTATTAATTCATATTAATCTTGTTATTTCTCTGAACACTTTCACAGCACACTACCTTAGAACAAAGCGACGTGGTTTGTCCGCTCAAAGACAATATTACACGAGCCGAAAAAACCATAACAAAAATCATTTAATAATTAATTAATCATACATAATTGAATTATGTTAACTAATATTCAATTTATCGACATTATTCTGGGGCATGTTGTAATTGAGATTATTGATTAATTTAAGCACTGTCTACTGAACTCGTATTTTTATACGCACTTCTGTTGGAGTTGCTTATTATTAAATAAACCGTTAAGGAAATTGGTCCAGTTAATAATAAAAATATATGAACCCTTACGGTTCATTGATACGTACGTAGCAGTAAAAGTTTATGAGAAACAGCGTAATGATATTTGATTTTAATTGCAAACGTTAAACAAACCATAACGTTATACCTAAAGTTAGTTTCATTAAAATCACTAACACATTATTACTATTAAAGTATATAGTCGAATGTAATTTTTTTCCTTGGCATTGAACTGTAGAAATAATAATTTCCCTACAGTACAGTAGATTCCTTTTTACCGATATTTGATAAATACATATGGTATAATTTGATATAAGAATCCTTTCTTTATTAAGACCAATTTATGAAGAACGACCGAACAAAGTTTGAACTCACAGTACACCTGTGACAACTAGACTGTCTATTTAAGAAATTTAATCTGCAAGATCGTAGTTACGATCGCCGCCCATAACGATGAACGTATAGGCCATGTGGGTGTTTTTGCAGTCTCAAAATTGTTAGGAGAAATCCCTCCTGTAATAGACAGCCAATAATTCTATGGACTATTCCAATGGAAGTAGGAAAAAAGATAAACAGAGCTTAGATTAACGTATTACATAAGATTTTCTATATTGAGGACGATTCTTAGTAATTTATGATTAATATTTCTTTATTTGTAAAACAATACTATCACGCTTAACTACTTTTATCCACTTTAATTTTACTTCCGAAATTCCGATAAGTTAAATTGACGTAAAAAACGTCATTTTTTCGCAAAACCATTGTGACATATATATACATATAACATAGCTCTATCAAGATCTACCAAAGATATTACGTCAATCTGCTGTCAAATGTTTATTCGGCATTTTTCCTCTTGTGGTCGGAATAGAGTATGGGTGTTAGATTCAAATAGAGGTTTTTGCGCGATTACTCCAAGGTTCATCCAGTGTTTCAACTGCAAACGGAACAAAGAAATCATTTGAAATAAGAGACTAATACTTGTATTTTAAATTAAGCATTTTCCGCGCCGATTCTCGCGTTTTAATTTATCGTTTATAGAAAACAGGCCCGTCTTGTTGTTTTATTACAATATCAATTTTGATTTCACTTCAGCTAAACTCGAAACCGAAGATAGAATATCGATCGTACTTCCGAAATAGATGCGCTATTCACGGTACACGCAGCCTTGACCTTACAATCGGCGAAAAACCTAAAAGAAAGTTTTTTTTTTGTTCTATGATTCATAATTAGTTGCCAAACATAACCTAAAATAAACTGAAATGGCAATACGAAATTGAAGCAGCATTTGAAGCTTGTGTATAATAGATTGTGCATAATAAGCATATGTGTATGTTGTAATTGTATCAATAATTAAAATATCTACATATCTATATTGTGTGAAGAAAATATTTTTATAGTTAATTGAGTTCCCAAATTGAAATCAAAACATGATTAGATAGTTTATATACCATGTGGGTATATGTATATATATTTGTATAAAATTATTTTACACAATGATATGGTTGAATGCCAATTGAACTAGAATAAAAGCAATTTGAAAATAATAACTATTATTGCATATAATCATTAAAACAGTAGTAATAATTTTTTAAACAAAAGTTATTCTTTGTTTTTTTAACTTCAAATATTTATAATGTTCAGCGAGGTAATTTAAACTGACAATCATTCAAAACTTTTAGTGTATCTATACTTAATACTTGAGAAATTCTAAATATGAAGATTATCATTGGGAACATAAATAACAATTTCTTTCTAACTGATGTACACCTGTCGTATTTAAATTTCTCAAAATATTATCCTGTATTTTAAGATGCAGCTTCGACAATTTTTATAAAATTCTATATGAAATATCTCATAAATCATAAAAAGTAAATAAAAAAAAATATATTTTAACATCAATACATTATAGGATTAATAATTATATTGGACTTATTGATATGAACAAAGAAAGATGTAAAATTATATTGATAAATTATCAACAAAACCTTATCCTTTTGCCTTATCATTTTGATTATAAAAATATTATTTCAGATCTCCATAAGAAATAGACATTGTTCTTGAGTGGTGATTTAATATCTTTACAAACAGATGAACCTATGGCAAATACTACCCAAATATTTAAAAGTGAGCTATTTATAAAAAAAGGAGTTGAAAATTTTGGGATATGAAATATCGCCCAATATCGTTTAAAATAATCGACAATATAACAGACCAAAATATTTACTTTATAATAACTACATAGGATATTTTTATACGATCGGTGCAATACATGTACAATGTTCTAAGTCCCGTAGTCCATAATGATTCTCATGAATTCTTGATTTGAAAATTTAATCAATTTAATTTACCTACATAACCAAAAACGTTAAAATTCTAAATTGACAACTACAAACTTACCATCTTTGACATTCTTCGAAGACTGCGAGGATGACACTCCGGGTATAGTTTTATCACTCGCACAGTACATCGTAATTGTCTTCACAAAAAATTGTGTTGCTTAAAACTATATTGTTTAGTACAATGTAGCATATTATTATCTAACAATCAGTATAATAACACAATACATTCGCACATAATGCGAAACGCGTCGGCCATTCCACATTCCGATTGTAAATATGGCGTCATAGACAAGAGACATATAAGGCTGGATACCTACAATGGATGTTCCTAATTATTTTAAAGTGAACATCCAACGCATTAAATATTTTTAGAAATAATGTTTATTTTTAAAATGAAATAAAATAATTATTTCATAAATTACATATAAATAGCTTAAGAAATACAAACCATAAATTTTAAATTAACATTACAATGGCTTTGGTTATAATTCTACTATAAGCTGTGAAAACTATAAATTGACATTTTCTTATCTTTCAGTCGCTAATCTCTAATAACTGAACGTCACTATTTTCAGTATTTTCAGAAGCAAAATGATGATTTTTGTGATTATACTATAAATTTTCATATTTAAATCACAAGAAGTGTAGTAAATATGATGCAGCATCAGTATTGGGTGACTAAAAAGACTGTTTTAAAAAGATTAGGAACTAAAGAAGATGATTGTATTGTTTCATCCGACGCCGAGCTTGATGCAAAATTAGAATTGTTTCGATCAATATCCGATAGTTGTTTGCAATTACAACGAGTTTTAGATCAGTATCAAGAACGCCTATGTATTTTAGCTCAAGAAGAGAACGCTTTAGGAAAATTTTTGCGTGATGCTGGAAAAGTTGGCGATGCTTCAGGTAAACACATGGTATCGGCTGGTAAGGCAATCTCTTACTCAGGCCAGCAGCGGCTATCTATAAGACCGCCATTGTTAAGGCTTTATCATGAAGTGGAGACGTTTAGAGTTCGAGCTGTGAAAGATATGCGAGCAACAGTGTCTGCGATGGAAAAAGCACGTATCGAGTACCGCGCTGCTCTCAGCTGGATGAAATCTACTAGCGCACAATTAGATCCTGACACTGGACGCGGGCTTGATAATTACCGAAAAGCTCAAAGGCAGGTTCGCGAGAGTAAGAAGAGTTTTGATAAATTAACCTTAGATGTTTTACAGAAGGTGAGAAAGTAATTACTAATACATTTAATATTACATTCATAATCACAGATAAAATATACTTTAATTAAGTAGGCATTGGAAAGCACTTTTGAATATTCAATTAACTAAACTAAGTAAAGTGAAGCTACCACTGGTTAGGAATGTAGACTCTACTGAGAAAGTCAATAGTTACCCATGCTAGTTAAATACAATTGCACATTTTTATAAAATATACTCCCTGGAAGCCCACAAGTATTAGCTTCATACTTTTTTATCATCTATATCAGCGTTTCCCATTTGCCACAACTTACAAATGTGAAGCTGGGTTTTCAACACTAGTTTACCTTAAAAATAAATACAGAAACCGACTTGAAGTGGAACCAGACTTTAGAATAAAACTGTCATAATTTTCCGCGAACTTGGATTCTTTGGTCAAAAATAAGCAACAATTATACTATTCGCACTACATTTTTTTTGTGATTAAATAGACTATACCAAAATATTATGTTCCTAGTATCAATAAAATATTTTTACTATTAATAAATGTGTCTTATTTAATCTTAACGGAACCAGCTTGGGTTTAAAAGTATTCAGTGGGTCACGAAAGGGCTGTGGGAAAATTACCGGGCCATGGTAGAACAAACTTTGGGAAACACTGATCTATATAATATTGTATTGAATGGTATTCTGTATGTTTAACTTAATATCATATAATTTTTCAATGAAGATATAAAGTTAATTGTAGTGAAATCATTTTTCAGATTGATTTATTAGCTGCTGCAAGATGTAACATGTTTTCTCATGTTCTATCAAACTACCAAAATTCATTTTTGAATTTTTCAACAAAAGTGACTCAAACATTACAAGCCACAGTGGATACCATGAATGAAACTCCACAATATGAATTTAGTATTTTAAAAAGTTTGGGAGAATTGGAATCCACCCAAGATGAAGATGCGGCACCAGATAAAGATCAGATGTTATTTTTCCAGGTAATATTTGAAAGCCAGGGAAAATTAATAATTTATTGTTATGCAAAATTGCTAATCAATATATTTTAAACAGATTTTACTATTATCATAAACTAGCATCCAGTTCCTGTTTCACATAGCTCCTGTATATTAATAATTAAAATGATAAGACACAAATATAATTTAAATACCCTACAACGCTCAGGAATAAAGTAGCCTTAAAAGTAATATAGAATTGGATCCTAATGACGCAGTTAACCCTACAAGCAAAAAAAAAATTACACCTTTATTATATTAGTGTAAATAATGTATTGTTAACCAAAGTTGAATATAAAGTAATTTAATGAAATATTCAGTTAATCAATTTTATTTAATGAAATTCAGGATGATTACAAAGATGAGAAGCAAGAAAAACCTTCAGGTGATGCTAAAGAGGCTGAAAATGTGAATGATAAACAACCGTCCAACGACAACAACGATGAACCATCGACATCAGCCAATCTAATTGATACGGATAATCAGGCATCAACTAACAATAAAGATATTAATGAAGATTTAGCAGGCCTGCAACTTGATTGTGGTGATATTCCAGCAAATTTTGGATCCTTTATGCCTTCTCAACTATTACAGGTAATTTATTTACTAATAAAATTATTAACATATAAAATAAAACAAATATTTTGTGATATAAGAGTAATAATTCGTAAGCAATTTAATTTATTAAAATATTATTATTTCAGTTTATATTTAAGTCGGTATAAAGATTAATTTAATTTAAATTTACAAAACTATCAACTTTGTCTTATATTTTAAGCATGTATCTTTTAACTTTATCGACAATAAGTAAAAAATAATATATGTAGACATGTCACAGACTTATAATATAAAGAGATATATTATTTTTATTAAAATAAAAGACTATTCTGTTTCAGAGCATAAATACCAACCTTTTGCAAGGATCGTTGGCTCCAGTGCACATCAATAATGTAAAATCAACCAACCAGCCAACAATGAGCCAACATCAAGTTACAAAAACTGCACCAAAGAAGGAAGACAAGGCAGCTTGGTTTAAACTCTTTGCTGAATTGGATCCACTAGCAAATCCTGACAATTTACCTGGATCGAACGCTAATCAAAGTCATGCAGCTTGAATATTATAAAAAAACATGATAACTCTAAAAGGAAGTGCTGCATTGGTAATCATTTGAATATTTTTTTTCTTGTGTGCTGCCTATCATATATATATCTAATATCATTTATAACTATTTAATTGTGTGGAATGTACAACATAATCTTAAAATAATGTGGATACTGTTTAGGTTTACTGTAAGAATATCTACCTTTGTTATTTCCAATAATCACATGTTTACAGTTTTATAAAAATACAAAGATCAATAAGACAATCAAATTTTGTGATATCTTAACGAATATCTGATGCTGACAGCTTTCGAAATTAATTATAATGTGTATTATTTATAATTATGGCTCTGTAGAAGTTTAAAAGATCCCTGAAGTGACAAAGAAATTTTTTTGTATATCTTACAAGTACACCATACCAGTGAAAATTTTATTTTCTGTCGCTAAATAATAAATCATTACCACACATGGCTTTGCATTCAAGAAGTACAATACCAAAAATATTACAACAATATAGTTTGATGGCCTCCATTTATTATATTATGAGTTTCTTTAAAATATATATGTATGTAATATGTATGGTAAGGCTTAGGGAACACTGTTTCATTATAATATGTAGCTGTACTATTTATATATAAAGTAAATTAATGTCTTTCAAAGATATGTATGGGTCAAAACTGTCAGACTATTATTTTTTTATGCCTTATTTAATAGTTTTGGCATTAATATTATTTATGTACTGTTGATTGGAATATGGAAGAAATCCAAAAATCATATATTTAGTTAATTCAAACATTGAATTTTCACGGTTTTTTTATTAAATTGAGATTTGTCAAACATTCTATATAAAAACATAAAAAATAATTCTTGAAATACAACTGACACTTAAAAATGGTACTTAAACTTTATTGTGATTTTAGTTTTAACTAAAGATATATATTATTGATATGTAGTGCACCTAATACTACATAAATTTCGTTAAATATGTTTTGATTACATTTTTCATTACAAACAAGTTATTTCTTAAAAGATTATGTTATGTCTTAATAAATTTTAATTACCCAATGTTTATATAATATATTATTGAGACAAGTGATTATGCTTTTAATAACATAGTACTGTTAAAGATATTTTTAGGTTGAATATTAAAATTAATTGTATGGATTTATTCTTTTACGAATGTGTAATCCTCATTCTCATGCGGACAAGATATCTTAGTGTGCGTGAGGTGAAAAATGTACGAAAAATAACAGAAAAAATATGTACAGTCAGAGTAAGAAAACCTTCGTCAGTTTTGAAATTCATTCCTACATCACGTTTTATACTCTTAGTACCTTTTGAATCTAAACATCAAATCATTGCGACGCAATATGTCGTTCTCAATCAGTAAAGCAGATTATCGCTCATACTGAGCACACGAAAATAGATCTTAAGGTGACGAACTTTTTCTTACCCCGACAGTACAAATAAGGTTGGCGATAATTTTACATAGGCGCGCGCCTTCGTAAGTGAAAAGATTATTAAGCTTATGATGGATAATTTTTCACATAATTGACATATTAGATTAAGTGAAACATTCCTTAGTTTACAAATACATAATCATTATTGTCTTGGCACACAACAAATTGCATGTGGTGGGCGTTTTTATGGAATAACATTGTCCTTATTTAAAATATTCGCCTATTAGCCCTATCTAGTCAAGTGAATTTCTTTTAAAATTAATATAATACCAAAGATTTTGTTGGAATATTATTATAAAAATATTTATGTTTAATTTACATTCCAAGAACATTATTGTAATCTCTTTATATTTTAATCTATAAAAATAAATTGGTGTTCTACTTTATTGCAGTGTGTTTTTTTTTTCTTATAGACTAACAAAAAACAATTATGTATAATAATTTATGATGTTGTATACGTGTAATATCTTATAATTTCCTCAATGATTATTAAAAAATAATGCAAAGTTAATTATAATAAAAATAAGATTGGTTTGAAGACTTTAACATATGGTAAAATTTAAATTAAAAAAAAATAGAATTTTATGACTATGTTTAATAATCTCAGGAAATATGCCGCTAAGAATACCATACTTAATTAAAATAACAAGTTATATGCAAACAGATCAATTATAGAGTTCACCACTTTGACAGAGATCACCCAAAGATCTGGATAATTCCAACACAAAAAAAAACGACTTCAAGCTACATCTATACCATTTCAAAAAAAAAATAATATGCATTAAAAAGTAAACTAATAATAGTTGCGTATTCTTAACTACAACTTAATAATCAACTTACTTTTTCTACTCATTAATGGTATGGTACGATCTATAAATTTACCACACAAGAAGATAAATAGGTACCCACCCACTTTCAATGTAACTCGGCACCTACCGATGAATAACATTGATAAAAATATTTTTTAAAGTTGTTTTAGCAAATAAAATGAAAAATATTAAAGTATTTAAAAGTCGATTTTCGATTAGTTAATGAAGTTATAATTATTGCTATTTTTGGAGCCAGTATCAGCCAAGGAAACACTACAATTTATCTAGAAAAAAATATCATCATCATCAGCCCGTACCCGTCCACTGCTGGACATAGGCCTCTCCAAGTGCACGCCACTGTGATCTTTCTCCGGCTAAAAAATAATACCCAAATAAATAAATTTCGTCAAAAATATAGTTCTGAAGTAACCATTTTTTAAAGTTTTTTAAAGTCGGTTATAAAACCACATAAACAATTGTTCATAGAAAAATGACACGCTATCATTGGTCGAGAGCTTGTTTAATTTAAGATATTCACTATTGATGTGCGATTAAAAGGCAAAAATTTTACCGAAAATTTGGAACTAAAATTAAAGACAAAATAAGTATGTACTTATGTAGTTAACGATAATAGTTGTGTGTGTGAATACAATAGTGTATATGTAATTAATTACAACTTTATGTAATTATTTTAGGAAAATCGATTTCTTTCCACTTATAAGCTATCAAAATTATCAAAAATTGCATTATTCTTAATAAATTTCTGTTCTAATTAAATTATTTTGATGTTTAGCAACATTATTGGTTCAATGTCACCCACCCAAAAAAAATTACAAATCAGAAATCATTAAACCAATTCTGTCAAATCTGTCAGAGCATAAAATCACTTCAAATAACATGTACGTATAATTTGTGTTTCAGTTTTCTAATACTTAAAGATATAATATTTTTCTTGTGAAGTCTTCCGTAAGTATATTGTATACACTACATTTCATTAAGTTCTAGCCAATATATAATAAATGTCGTTTTATTTAGTTTTTTAGTTTTGTGACAATAAATGTATGGGATTTTCTCTTACAGCATAAGCGGTATCACAACAATAAAAAATATAATTCAAAAAATTCTATGAATGGTTATTTTATAAATTCAAGATGCTGAATTCATGTAAGTATTTTGTAGGAAATTAGGCACCTTTTTTCATATATTTTTTTTATATTAATAATGATATGTTTTTGCAATAGTTATTCGCGGATTTTTTAACATTGAGGAACCGCCAAATAAAGTTCTTGAAGTTCGATCAGACAACTATGTGTCTCGAACGATAAAGTATAGAGCTGACTCTATGTTACTATATGGACCATCTGCAGCTTCTGATCGCAATAATCCACGGGATAAATACTATGAAATAATTCTACACAAACCATTTACAGTGAGCTTGCATCACATGTACAGGTATGTCATTAATCTTTTCAATATTATGATTCACTACTACCATTATGCTATACAATAATAATTATGTTTCATTTGTCATCAGTTTATTGCGTACTGAGGATCTTCAGGCTTGTGAAGAACTATTTATTGTATATAAAGAAAAAATTCCACATTATATCAATTTAACAAAAGATGTGAGTACATCCACATAATTATAAATGTACAAAAGATATTAAAAACATATGGTGTTACATAACATTCTTATTAATCATATTATTTTATCTGTGTAAATAGGTCGATAGATTACAGTTTATAGTCATCACACTATTTTTAATTACAAAAACGTGAAGTAAATTAATAAGTAATTTTACTTATTAGTCATTGTGCATATGCAATTGCATTTTTAAAATGTCAGTACCGTTTTCCTAATTTACTACTATCCTAATCATACTAATCATGTTTAGTTCTATATTTAATGTGATATTTGAGACATTATTTTTATTAAGCAAATTTGATCAGTATTTTATTATTTATAATTTATAATTAATTTTGCTTATAAAAGACAATACGTGAATCTGGTTTCAAAATCATTCTTTATTTGTTATATATAATTGTATGTAATTCAAATCATTTTAGAAATTAAATAGTGTGGTAAGATGTCAACTAAATTATGTGTAATATTAAATACACAATTGGTTTTTATTAAATTCTTAATAATTGTTAATCTTATTGGCTACCTATCAATATAATAGTTTTACAAATCAGTAATTGTGTGTAGTGTACTAATTTATTTATTATATATTATAATTTATAGTGTTCAGTAGCGAGTTTGCAGAGAATCTGTGATACCTTAAGTGAGAATAAGTCATGGTCATTGGCTCATATGGTGGCTCATTTTGGCCAGTATGAACTATTCAATGATCCAGAAATACAGAGACAAATAAATGAAGTGGACTCAAACACGGGAATAACTCCGCTAATGGTATAATCAATATTTTATTGTTAGTTAGTAATAGTACTAGTTTTTTATATTAATGAAAAGAGATCATTTAGATTCAATAATAATAAAAAAGAAAGCACATTATTAAAAGGAGGTTTATATTTAAAATATTATCAAATTCCAGAGCCGCTTTAGTATAACTGTGATAATGTTGTATATATTTTTTTAATTATAAAACCTATTGTACTAATTTTTTATCTGTGCAGTTATCAATAAAAAATGTCAATGCGCGTATGGTACAGAGCTTAGTTTCATTGAACTGTTCCCTGGACACATTAGACCATGAAGGAAATACTGTGCTACATTTTGCGGCTGCCAGCAACAAAGAAATTGTTAATGTAAGTTGTTTACTTAGTAATTACTTTATAATTTTATCTTCTAGTTTTCATTGTATTGACAATTATCCATGCTGTATGTATTATTATATATAGATGACCTTAAACGGCATTTATTTGACTTATTTGTTCTTAGAAATCCGTTGAAATATTTTCTAAATTATAAATTTTGCATATAAATAAATGCAATAAAATTAGTATCTACAATAATACTTTTGTATTTTTCAATGAGTAAATAATTGTTTTTCGCGTTATATGATTGTTTAATGTATCTTAAAGGTTGCATTTTCATTCAATATTTAGATTTTAGTCGGCAAAACATCGAATTTACTGAACAAATATAACAAACAAGGCTATACCCCTCTACACATGGCGTGCATTGCAAACGCACCGGAATGTGTGCGAGCGCTTATAGTCGCCGGGGCCGACGTTAACTTACCCGCTACTCCGGGGACTACTTACACCACGAATGCAATGCCAGGTATGTACACAATTTTCATCATTGTTATATAAATCAAAGAAATGTTTGTAAAATGTTTAAAAATTTGTATATTTTGTTATCTAGTTTTACAGTATATTTAAAGCAATATCTTCAATAGCTATCAACATAGTTTGATCTGAAAGATATTAAAATTAAACTGAAAGAAAACTTTGGTTTTGTGTAGTACTTGTATTATTTATATCAGTTGTTAGTTTTTTTTTTTTTTTAATGGTACTTTTCGAGTTCCTACTCATGACTCGTGATTTCCATGCAATAAATAATTTAAAATTTTCAAAGATTAATGAATCTTAGTACAATTGTCTTTTGGTATAAGACAATTTATGCTATTTCTAGCCTTATTACGCTTATCGCTTTCGTAGAATCCCTGTCATGGGAAACCCGATCATCATTCTAAACGTATTGATGCGTCAATATTTGGCGCTCTTCCTATTTGAAGTCATTGAAACATCGAACAATAGTAAATAAACTATAATATCGTAGTTACATTGTTGATATGGCCCACCTGACTAAGCCACCGAAATACATTACCGCTAATATAGCATATAAGCGAGTGATATGATTATATGGTTTCAGTCTAAAGCGATTTGTTGCCGATAGTTCATGTGCAAAATGGAATCGAAATGTTTTCTTGCTGATTTTCTACCAGAACTATCAAGTAATTGACGATAAATTTACTGTCTTGTGTTATTTTTTAGTGATTTCTTTGTGAAAAGTGTGGTGGATACTTGTATTTATTTATTATAAATAAAGAAATGTTTCTCTTTTTTTCACAATGACTGTTACAGGTATAGTCGGCGATGTTCTCCAAGAAAGTCAATCGAAATTATTCCAGCAAGACATGAAACGCGGCGGTACACCCTTGCACTGGGCTATATCTAGAGAAGTCTTAGAAGCGTTGGCAGATAAAAATTGCGATATTCACGCTAAGAATTTCGATGGGAGGACTGCGTTACACATGATGGTGTTACGAGGCAGATTGGAGTGCGCCATAGCTTTGTTGTCGAGGGGAGCGGAACATTCTATAGGAGATAACGAAGGGAACACGCCGTTGCATTTAGCTGTCAAACAAAAGAACATCACCTTAGTGCAAGCCCTGATCGTTTTCGGCGCGGATTTGGAAGCGAAGAATAAAGCAGGCTATACAGCGAGGCATGTTGTCCCGACGGAAATGACGAATAGTAATTTCGACAAGATTTTATATGTTCTGCATGCGGTCGGGGCTCAAAGGTGATTATTTCGTTTTATATTTTAAAAAGCGATATATTAATAAACTTCTTTTTCTTTATCTTCTCAGTAATTCAGCTCTCAAAAGTTTATTGACTTTAATATTTTGTGATCATAAATTTGAGTAAATATAAAAAGAGAAGACCCCTGTGAGAAGAGTTTTATAAATTTAATTTTGATGCATTGAACCAAAATAATGGAAATATAATTTAAAAAATTTAATCATATCATATTATTGGTAGAAAAATATCTTAATTCCGGCCAACTAAGATCGTACTTATTATAAAAGGTAAATAATATCTAGTAATTAAAAGTCGGATTTCTTGAAGACGGCCGTGATGTGGACGCATTCCTCATTGTAAATTCCCAAAAGTTTGGTCATTAAAGATATAAAAATGATTAAAAGAAAAAAAAATTAAAAGCTGACTCTATAAAGCGTGTAGGAGAGCTGGATTTTTGATCCCCAAATGCGTTTTAAACGTTGGTAGTGTGGGAGAGAACTTTTGCCAAGATTTCCAAAGGACTGGTATCAATCTCGCAAACCCCGAACACGAAATAGAGAATAAACTAAAGTAATTACTAAATTTCAAATCTCCTTGACCTTTTGTAGTTCTAAGATTTCGATACATGATGAAACGATCTCCTGGTTATTTCATTTTATTTAAATTGTTTATATAAGACATGAGACAAAAAAAAAACCCGCTGAGTTTCTTTCGCCGGTTCTTCTCAGGTCAGGGTATTTTCTTTCCGAACCGGTGGTACTGTTTCAATTGACCATCAGTAAGAAAGTGTAATACTTCTGTAATATTGAATAAAGCAATTTGAGTTTCAGTTTGATATTCTTGATGTAAGGAACGCATAATTTTTTTTACATAACCAATACATATGGGCTGTGAGTACCACTCGTCATCAGGAATAGTGTACAAATATGCCATCCAAAGAGCTGAGAATGCCCAGTGGTTAGAACGCGTGTATTTTAATTAACGATCGCGGGCTTAAACCCAGGCAAGCACCACTGAATATTCATGTGCTTAATTTGTGTTTATAATTCATCTCGTGCTCGGCGGTGAAGGAAAACATCGTGAGGAAATCTGCATGTGTCTAATTTCATTGAAATTCTGTCTCATTTGTATCCCACCAAACCGCATTGGACCAACGTGATGGAACATTGTCCAAACCTTCTCCTCAAAGGGACAAAAACCCGGCGGTTGTGGTTATTGTATGCATATGAGGAACGCAAACCAATCACAAGCGAGTAGTCGGCTAAAGCTGAAACCGCACTTTAGCGGCGCGGAGCGGAGAGGCGCGGCGCGGAGTGGCGTCGATTAATATTATATCCTAATAATAAAATAATTCAAACCGCACCACAGCGGCGCGGCGCGGCGTCAAGCGACGCAGGACGAGGAGAAATAACAATTCGTAGAATTTTTCTTTTGACATTCTCAAATTAGTATGGAAACGAACGGTGTCTTTCAAGAGTCGTGGAAAAAATTGTGGTATTCTCCCTCTTTGTAGCGAGAACGTGGGATGTCATGTATCCATGTAGATTTCATACATTTCCTTTTCTCTAATTTTTCTGCCTCTTCACATAGTAAAGACACCGCGATCACTTTTTCAAAAATTTCGTCCATCTTCAATGTCGTCTAGCTACGCACTGACTAGTGAAAAGGCCGCAACGCGCCGCTCCGCTACAGTCTAGTGCGGTTAGGCGAGGCCGCGCCGCGCCGCGCCTCTCCGCTCCGCGCCTCTAAAGTGCGGTTTCAGCTTAAGTGTGAGTGCGTGCGGCAGGTGCTCGGCGGAGACGGGCGGCTGCGGCGCGGGGTGCGCGGCGCGCGGGGAGTACAACGGCGTGCCGCCGCCCGCGCCCGCCGGCGCCGCGCCGCGCGCGCACGTGCACGACATGCTGGCCGCCGCCGCCATGCAGCGCGCCGCCGAGCGCCCCGCGCACGACCGCCGCGGACGGTGAGTTCCAGACCCTCACCATTATCACATCAATCTTCACACATCTCATCGTAGTGTTTCATTGCTTTTTGGGAATAGAATTGGATTCCAGACTTCAGTGGAGTCCCCATTTGTCGTCCCTAACAGGAACAGCTCCGCAGCATACGCGGTTAGAAAAGTTAGACAACTAACTGATATTGATACCGCTCGTTTAGTTTATTTTGTTTATTTTCACAGTATTATGTCATATGGCATATTACTTTGGGGTAACGCTGCAGACTACTAATCATTGTATATGCACTAGCGTGCATATACAATGATTAGTAGTAGTAGTAGAAGTAAGGATAAGCTTATAACGCCAAGTTTCCGACTCCGCAAAGTCAATAAATCTTTCTTGGGGCAAGGTATCCATTTCTATATTAAAATTCCACAGACATTTTTAACTTTGCCGTCTCGTAAATTCAAATCGTTTATAAAAAATACATTGGTGAAAAAGGCGTATTATTCGATACAAGATTTTGTAGATGATAAAAAAGCGTGGAATTAATACCTGTTGACTTCCAGGCAGGATATATTAATTTAATAATTGTATTAACTTAAAAATTAACTAACATGACTGTATTTTTTTAAATGTTGAAAAAGAGTAACTACTGAGTTTCTTGCCGGTTCTTCTCGGTAGAATCTACTTTCCGAACCGGTGGTAGCTTCACTTAATTGTTAAAAGACGATTCAAAAGTGCTTGTAAAAGCCCACTTGAATAAAGTATACTTTGATTTTGATTTTGATCGATTTTGTCGGCTCACGTGCCAAACGTGCGCCGTTTATTATCCGATTCGAGCACGTTTCCTTTGCCCAGTACGATGCGACCATTATGACCAACTTAGATAAAAGTAGGATGAAAATCCAAGCCGCCTGTGGCTACCTGAAAGAAAGAGGGCTGTAGATAGGTTTGAAAAAAACTAATCAAATTGATAACACTATTTGTTTTAAAATTTAGATAACCTCACCGTTTATTCCAAATAACAGTGCTGATGTCACTGTCCTCTTAAATGGCTAATGCGTCAATTTAGATTCCAGGAGCGGCCGGGTGATGATATATTGATTAATTTAGACAATTCCTTTTTAGGGTAACGGTTATCTAACTATACTTTTATGCAACTGATACTGAGCTGATTTTATATTATAGCGTGCATTTAGAAGTATTAAAAAAGCACCGATACTAATTTTATTTATATTCTAGATTAAAATCTTTCTTTTAAGCCCTCATAGGTCTAGCCTTCTAGAGGCTGAACGCTAGAACTCTTTAGATTTATTTCAGCTTGCGATAAGAGTTCTGATAAATATCTGACATATCTCCTACTGTTAGTTTTCTTCCGTCTTTGCTCAGATCGATTTAAGATACGGCGGTCATAAAAATATATCATAAAACTAAGTCGCTCCGCACCGTTTGTAAATTAAAATCAATAAACCGAACGATGCAACAGGAAGGTTTTATATGAAAATTCATATTGGTAGCATAATTGGTAACATAAAAGCTGAGCACAGAAATCACATATTTTTCTATCATGTTTATTTTTCAATCTAAAAGTTATATTTAATATTTAGACCTTGTACCGGTGTAAAGCCGGATTTAGTATAAGAATTACTTTACATTAATAAATTTTATATTCTTAGCTTACTCTGCTTGGACGGAGGCGGTATAAAGGGCCTCGTGTTGGTGCAGATTTTATTAAATCTCGAAGCAGTTGTGGGAAGACCGATTATCGAATGCTTCGACTGGGTTGCCGGGACCAGTACGGGCGGGATACTGGCATTGGCCTTGGCATGTGGAAAAAGTCTCAGGGACTGCCAGAAGTTATATTTTAGGATGAAAGAGCACGCTTTTGTGGGTACTAGGCCCTATCCTACCGAACCTCTGGAGACCATACTTAAGGATTGTTTAGGTTTGTTATTTCATTTATTATTGTAGTAACTATAAGACTTATTTTCACAATGCGTAAGAATTTAAGGTAATTTTAATTACTTAATACAAGTATCAATGTTTAGTAAGTTAAATTTTTGTAATCTAATGTTGTCTTAAATTTTCGCGATTATTACACATTGAAATAAAACTAGTTTTATTTTAATCTAATGTTATTAAGAAAACTATGTAGAACTTCATTTCTTTTGATTTTTCTTTAACTTTTGTCTTGTTTTAGTCATTTTTTTTCTATTCCTTAGCAAAGTCAAATTCAAGTTTTATTTAATTTGTTTTTCTTCTCATATTATAATTCACTTTACACATTTTCAGGAACTGAAAGAGTAATGGCGGATATCGACCACCCAAAGCTGATGATCCTGGCCGTACTGGCGGATAGGAAGCCTTTAGATTTACATATGTTTAGAAATTATCAATCTGCACAAGAGATACTAACCGAATACAATGGCACCTATAGTGAGTATTTTAAGATACACGTAGCACTTTAGTTTGCATAACAATTTTGTTATTGATAATATATATAATAGTATATTCTTATATATCAATTAGGATATATCTGTTTAAGACCAATTATTACTCAGATCCCTATGTAAGTAGCTAAAGCACTTGTGTTATGCAAAATCAGTAGTAATGACGGTACCACAGACACACAGACCCAAGAAAAGTAATGAAACTTTTCTACATTGAATTGGTTGGGAATCGAACCCTGGACTTCGGAGTGGCGTACTTCTGTAATTCGGTGTACAAACTATTCAACCTCGGAGGTCTTCAAAACGTTGTTACTAGATTTTAAGGATAACTCGTCTCAGTGAGCTAGACGACTAGTTAATTAATACCAAGTAATTTCATTAATGAGTCACGTGTGTCGCGTCGACCACGGCGGTCTTCAAAACGATGTTATAGATTTTAAGGATAACTCGTCTCAGTAAACTAGACGACTAGTTAATTAATGTCAAGTATAGGCTAGACGACTAGTCGATTAATACCAAGTACTCTCATTAATAAGTCACGTGTGTCGCGTGCAGGCCCGCTGATGGAGGGCGGCGACCAGTCGTGGGTGCTGGCGCCGCCGCTGCCGCCCGCCGAGCAACTCGTCTGGCAGGCCGCGCGCGCCACCGGCGCCGCGCCCTCGTACTTCCGCTCCTCCGGCAGGTACGCGCGCACGCGTTGATAGACAGAGAGGGAGATATAAAGGCGAAACGAGAGCAAAAGAGATAGGATGCATACTCGTATTAGTTCCACCGGCGCCGCACCCTCGTACTTCCGCTCCTCCGGCAGGTACGCGCGCACGCGTTGATAGACAGAGAGGGAGATATAAAGGCGAAACGAGAGCAAAAGAGATAGGATGCATACTCGTATTAGTTCCACCGGCGCCGCGCCCTCGTACTTCCGCTCCTCCGGCAGGTACGCGCGCACGCGTTGATAGACAGAGAGGGAGATATAAAGGCGAAACGAGAGCAAAAGAGATAGGATGCATACTCGTATTAGTTCCACCGGCGCCGCGCCCTCGTACTTCCGCTCCTCCGGCAGGGACGCGCACGCAGATAGACAGAGACGGAGATATAAAGGCGAAACGAGAGCAAAAGAGATAGGATGCATACTCGTATTAGTTCCACCGGCGCCGCGCCCTCGTACTTCCGCTCCTCCGGCAGGGACGCGCACGCAGATAGACAGAGACGGAGATATAAAGGCGAAACGAGAGCAAAAGAGATAGGATGCATACTCGTATTAGTTCCACCGGCGCCGCGCCCTCGTACTTCCGCTCCTCCGGCAGGTACGCGCACGCAGATAGACAGAGACGGAGATATAAAGGCGAAACGAGAGCAAAAGAGATAGGATGCATACTCGTATTAGTTCCACCGGCGCCGCGCCCTCGTACTTCCGCTCCTCCGGCAGGTACGCGCACGCAGATAGACAGAGACGGAGATATAAAGGCGAAACGAGAGCAAAAGAGATAGGATGCATACTCGTATTAGTTCCACCGGCGCCGCGCCCTCGTACTTCCGCTCCTCCGGCAGGTACGCGCGCACGCGTTGATAGACAGAGACGGAGATATAAAGAAGAAACGAGAGTAAAAGAGATAGGATGCATACTCGTATTAGTTCCACCGGCGCCGCGCCCTCGTACTTCCGCTCCTCCGGCAGGTACGCGCGCACGCGTTGATAGACAGAGACGGAGATATAAAGAAGAAACGAGAGTAAAAGAGATAGGATGCATACTCGTATTAGTTCCACCGGCGCCGCGCCCTCGTACTTCCGCTCCTCCGGCAGGTACGCGCGCACGCGTTGATAGACAGAGACGGAGATATAAAGAAGAAACGAGAGTAAAAGAGATAGGATACATACTCGTATTAGTTCCACCGGCGCCGCGCCCTCGTACTTCCGCTCCTCCGGCAGGTACGCGCGCACGCGTTGATAGACAGAGAGGGAGATATAAAGGCGAAACGAGAGCAAAAGAGATAGGATGCATACTCGTATTAGTTCCACCGGCGCCGCGCCCTCGTACTTCCGCTCCTCCGGCAGGTACGCGCGCACGCGTTGATAGACAGAGAGGGAGATATAAAGGCGAAACGAGAGCAAAAGAGATAGGATGCATACTCGTATTAGTTCCACCGGCGCCGCGCCCTCGTACTTCCGCTCCTCCGGCAGGTACGCGCACGCACGCGTTGATAGACAGAGACGGAGATATAAAGAAGAAACGAGAGTAAAAGAGATAGGATGCATACTCGTATTAGTTCCACCGGCGCCGCGCCCTCGTACTTCCGCTCCTCCGGCAGGTACGCGCACGCACGTAGATAGACAGAGACGGAGATATAAAGGCGAAACGAGAGTAAAAGAGATAGGATGCATACTCGTATTAGTTCCACCGGCGCCGCGCCCTCGTACTTCCGCTCCTCCGGCAGGTACGCGCACGCACGCAGATAGACAGAGACGGAGATATAAAGGCGAAACGAGAGTAAAAGAGATAGGATGCATACTCGAATTAGTTCTGAGTGAAAAATGAGCATTCTATTGTGTAACAATCTATTGTGGTTTGTTAACATTAAATATTGCAAATATAACACATAATGCACTTTATTGTTACACATAGATATCTTAGACTAAAGTCCGGTTGAAGAAGGAAAAAGGTCGATAGGAAATCGATAAGAAACGCCTTTGACCTTGAGTTGACATAGTGCTTAATCATTAGTAGCTAAGGTAAAATAGCCATCACGTTTCTATTGTATGTTTGTTTGACTGTTCTTCGAGATAAATAACGATTTTATGAAAAAAATATTTTTATTATTATTTTTTTACAGATATCTAGATGGTGGTCTTATCGGTAATAATCCGACCTTGGACGCCTTGACGGAGCTGACCGAACTGAGTTACGCGTTGGAAGCGACGGGTCAGCACGATAAGGCTAAAGTGGCGCGTCCTAAAGTCATCGTTTCTTGTGGAACGGGTCAGTCAAATCAAATAAAAAAGTTTTTTTTTTCTATATAAAGTAACAGCCTGTATATGTTCCACAGACTCCTCGCCTATTGTGATGGACTATTAGCTTCTTCCACTTTATCAGATTTAAAAGTCTATTTGAATTTATTTTAAATTTCAGGATTGGTGCCCCTGACAGAGTTAAAGGATATCGACATTTTCAAGCCCGAGGGTCTGTTCGAAACGGCCGCGCTAGCTTTTAAACTGCCGAAAATGGGAAGCCTTCTAGTTGATCAGGTTTGTGCCCGTTTGGTTTATTAAAATATATATGGAATTGTAATTGCGTCTCGAGTCTCTTGTTCTTGGGCCTATAAATAGGTATAAGATTACATAATAGTACAAGACTTCATAACATTTGAATTACATAATTTAGTTTACACAAATGAATTTTATTAAACAATTTTAAATAAACCTTCAATAAGTTAGGAATAAAATAGTTTAAAATAATGGATGAGACTGCTTGCAAATGTTTGCGTATGTGTTAGCGCATGCGTGCGTGCGCACTCGTGCACGTGAGTGCGTTGCTGAAGGTGTTTGTATTTATACATGGTTGTAGCATTTTTTAACATCATAGGTAGATAATTAAAAATGAATTATTTGTGTGTGAACTAAAGCTTCCTTTCTGATATCTTCGCAGCTTTTTCCATGCTTCACCATATTGACATACATTTTCCATAGGTAGTTCGCGGTGGTATTTCATACTTTGTACTGTACGTGATTACCAATCTTTCATCAATACACTACCATTGTTCAATAAGATTCAAAAGAGTCATACAATCTAAGTGGTTTATTCTTATTGAAGTTAAATAGCTGAGATGGCTCAGTTGAGCTGAGATGGCCCAGTGGTTAGAACGCGTGCATCTTAACCGATGATTGCGGGTTCAAACCCAGGCAAGCACCACTGATTCATGTGCTTAATTTGTCTTTATAATTCATCTCGTGCTCAGCGGTGAAGGAAAACATCGTGAGGAAACCTGCATGTGACAAATTTCATAGAAATTCTGCCACATGTGCATTCCACCAACCCGCATTGGAACAGCGTGGTGGAATATGTTCCAAAACCCTCTCCTTAATGGGAGAGGAGGCCTTATCTCAGCAGTGGGAAATTTACAGGCTGTTACTTTACTTTTTACTTTACTGAAGTTAAATATTACGAGCCTATTGTTTCAACCTCGAGTCGCGGATTTGTTACCCGCAATCTGCGGTGCAAGAGTGTGACAGCGCGGCGCGTTGCGGTTGCAGGCGACGCAGTCGGACGGGCGCGTGGTGGAGCGCGCGCGCGCGTGGGCGGCGGCGCTGGGCGCGCCGTACTACCGCTTCACGCCGCAGCTGTCCGACGACGTGGCGCTCAACGAGCGCGCCGACGAGCGCCTCGTGCCCGCGCTGTGGGAGGCGCACGCCTACATGCGCGCGCACCGAGACCGCCTCGCCGAGCTCGCCGCCGTGCTGCGCGACGAGCCGTACGTACATACACTGCGTGCCATTGATACTAATAAAGATATATAAGATAGATAAGAATAAAATAAATATAAATATATAAATAAACAACATTTAAATTATAAAAATAAAAATATCAGTTAATAATAAATTAAATGTGAACTTGACTTTGTAATTTGAAAAGATTTGATTGGTCAGGGGGCGGAGTCAGGCCGGTAAACAATGACAACTCACTGCATTATTAACGCGAACAGACTATAGTACTCGTTGACATGAGACTGATTAATTTATCGAAACATTCGAACAAAATTATTCGTGTAAAAGAATAGTTGAACACCATTTGCAAAATTAGTTCAATAACATGTTTATTTTACACTATATATATGTCGGATCGACAGCGACATCAGTACGATCGTCAGACATCATAGGGGCGTATAACTAGGGTGATCGAGCAAAGAGGAAACCGCGAATACAAAAACACGTTTATTCTACGTTTATAGTACTTAAGACACTTATTCAGTAAATCACTGTATCACACTTGGTAACGAAGCGAATGACAGTTCCTAGGATGGAGGTACTGGTCTTCACGAGAGCGGAATCGTAAGTGAGTCGTCTCTGAGCGCCTCCACCGGGTAGGCTCCGTCGTAGCACGAAGTTAGTCGCGTCGTGACGTCACGACAGTGCTGCCGCCTCGCGGGATTCGTGCCGCGCTTCGTTACGCTAAGGAATTCATGACCGTCTCCGACATATATAAATAAATATTTAATATATATAAATATATATATATATATATATGAGTCAACATCACATACATTACTCTGATCCCAATGTAAGTAGCTGAAGCACTTGTGTTATGGATATCAGAAGTAACGACGGTACCACAAACACCCAGACCCAAGACAACATAGAAAACTAATGGTAATCTACATCGACTCGACCGGGAATCGAACCCGGGACCTCAGAGTGGGGTATCCATGAAAACCGGTGTACATACCTCCCGACCATGGAGGTCGTCACTATGTAAAGATGCACAAATAAATGAATATAAATAATATTTGAAAGACGTGCTGTCTTACTATTTTTTTTTAATTATTAATATTTTGTTTTCAGGTGAATTATTATATAGAGAACCTTCTACACGCACACCGCTTGGCTGTCAAGTGTCACGTACCTTGCTCGCTGGGAGCTTGTTTATTTTCCAATATTACTTATGGGTATTTCTTTTAGTTTATAGAGATGTAAATGTGCGTTAAGTCAGTTGTTACAGGTTAGTTATAACGGAACAAGAATCTCTATAGTTATAATTAGCACTTGTGTGTGATATTGAAATAGAAAATGTATTTATTATTACATTTTAAGTAAAGACGTAATATATGTAATCTGTATTGATTATTGACATGAAATAGTAATTTAGTATTTATTTTCAAATGTTTTGGTGTTGAAAGTTGTGTGTATTTATTGTATACATGTATTCTAGAGTTAGAAGTGACTAGTCAACCTTTAAAACTTTATGTGACTTGTTATATAGTAAAATGAATTCTGAGCTTTCAATATTATGTATGAAATGTAAACCTTGTAGCTTTAGCATAAGGTCGATATTGGCGCAACTGTTTTTTCATCTTGTATTGTAACTGTGATATTTCAAAATTCTGTAACATGAAGAATAAATAACTGTTAACGAAGTCAAATGTATTTTATTAAAAAAAACACAGGGTTTAATTTGCAAAGCACTTTATTTGTAAAAGTTTTCACTAATGGAGGCTCATACAAAGACTCAATAATATCACATTTCTGATGTGGATATTATTAATCCACGAACTAAGCTAATTCTAATAAAAATGCTATTCTAAATTAACTAACTATACTAAGTACCAACATTAAGTGTTTGAAACGGAACATAAAACTGTAATGTGCCTCTCACGGTCAACAGTGTGGTAACGTATCCAAATAAAGACGGAAATTTTGAATAACTAATTTAAGAAAAGAAAATGTAGATACAAATAATTTTGTGAGATTCTACAACAAAAAAAAAATAAAGAAATTTGACACCAAAGATTATAACAATCGGCATACTAATTTGCTATATTCAAATGTGTATAGCCGGCACACGATAGGGTTGGCAACACCAACAAGGAGCTAGGTAATATCTAGCGCGACGCAGTATAACCTTCGTACCACATCATAAATTGATTGCATGTCATGTCTTCACATGAAATAGTTGTCAGGTGGGTCTTCATTGAACACCTAATTTAGAATGCTAAGCGAGAATGCTCTGAGGTACTTAAAATGATTACAAATATAGGAACGTAGAATCTTATTCTAAATGTTTAACAAATTATTACCAAATATTATTTGGAAACTTAAGTTTAAATAAACAACGCACATTATTTCACAAGGTAAAGGGTCCACAATGCTTTCAATTATAATTAACATCAATATTATATATTGAAACAAAATTTTACTTTTAAAACCAATAATTAATATATAATTATTTTTTTTTTCTTATGAATATTATTCAGCAATTCTGAAACCAAAAAAGTCGAAAACTGTATTCATTAATATAGTTCTTTGAAACAATACAAGTCGCTATTAATTTTTAACATAGTTGGCGAACAAATGGGCCAACATTGGCCCCGTAAAAATATTAGCCATACCTGACAGAGCCAATGCGCCGCCAACTTTATTAAAAGTAATTTTAATCTGTTTAACAGAATCTTATCTGTATTGTTTGGCACTAAAAACCCTTAAAATTTTGGGTTCTTTATTACTGATAATGAAAATAACACTACGTTATAGCGTTTAGAGTTTAAATGAACCATGTATATATATATTTTGAATATGTACATTATATCGAAATATTTAACGTGAATTCAGAGATAATTCTGCTCGGTAAATTATTCAGAAAGGATTTTAGAATCTGAAAGCAACGGGACCATTTTCGCTCATTCGTTAAGTGTTTAAAATAAATAAAACTATGAAATTATATAAAATTATTGAATGACAATTTATATACGTATTTGTTGCTTGGTGCAAGTTTCAAGTTAATATTGTCAAAGCGTAAAAATTTTAAACCAATTTTTAATTTCTATTTAATTAATACGGTTTAAGTTTTTAGATATATTTCGTTACAGATTAAAATTGCCTTTACGCTTTTTTTATTTTGATTTGCTGCGTTTTAATTTCGTAAAGACTGCAAAAATTATGATGTTTATTTTTATTTAATTTTTGTTCTTATTTTAAAAATTTCCGTACAGGATGTTAGGATAACATGACTTATTAATTGAAATAAATTTTGTTACAAATATAAATTAATAAATAATTAAATAATTTTGATCACTTCAAAAACTTATTTTTATTATAGAACATGTCAATAAGAACGATAAGATTAAAATTATAAATTAATTTCAATAAATATAGGTAAATGCGCCTAATGATCTATCTTCTAATCTTATGGAATTTGAGAAATTTAAAAGAAATAATTAACAAACATAAAAAAAAAATACCAAAAAATAATAATTAAACTAAAATTGTATTAGTAAGTACGTGAATTTTTCAAAATGTCGATTTTCATAAAATCCTATTAGAAGCCGAATTCAGCTAAGTTTATAAATGAACATCATGTGAAAAGGCACCTTGTGATACAAAAATCATATCAAATCAATAACCCGAAATACATCCAATCTTTTGTACAACCTTAGAATAGGTTACCTTAAAATCTAATTCTATTGGACTTTTAGCTGCCTTAAAAAATCTATGGGGTCATAGGTTATAAAAGTTACATACTTAATAACATTAAAATATGACAGTCTACTAACGGTATTGCTGTTTTAAGTATCAAAAAATAATTTGTAAATGGCAACCCCGTTTTCATAACCTACAATCCAACGAAACCAAAATAACTTCAACGTAACCAGTTAACATGGTTCTCGCGCCCTACATCGAATATCACAATAACCTTTGGACTCATCACCAAGTACATAAGTACGTAAGATATGATTTTCTTTGCTTTTTAATATATATCGTCTTGTTCCATATTCGCGATTAAATTACGCTTTTCTTCTTTACCAGGCTTCGCATCAACTAGAGTCGGTCGTATCGCGTTTCTTGGTTCAAAGCAGGGCTGAAACAAAAACAATTAAAATTAAAGGTTTTGTGATTCAATACCTTACATTTATAAAAAAATAATTACACATATTACGGTGTTCGAGTGTTGCTATCATACTATAATCGATAGAAATATTTAAGCAAGCAGTAATCGCTATTCACAATTGCAGCACATACGCGACTTTCTGCAGTGCGATTCTGTAAGAATTCACTTCGTGTATCACTCGTGAAATGTTGACAGATTATATTTTTTTTAATTATAATTGTCAATGTCACAAATCACATTCTGACATTTCACGCACTTCTTCTATGGGAAATTCGAGTTTCATGTTACAGAACTACGTTACAAAAAAAAAAGAATGTAATTAATATGCTTTGACATTATTAATTAGCATAGAAATTATAATTTATAAATATTTATATGGGCCTGGATTAGTGCTTTCATTAGGGTTAATGAAGTAGGTGGACTATTTCAATATAATGTTGCGTTTCTATTGTAATAGGAATTAATGTGCCCTGGACTGTTACGAAATTGCTACAAATATAAATAGGTATTAAATTCATATACGTCAGCCATTGTTATAAATAATTCAAAAAACTATATTTTATTTTTTATTAAGTAATAACATACAATTCTCAGGCGTTTTATTAGTTTGATGCCTTTTCGGTATTATATTAATGTATAAGCAAAAATAAAACACACACTCACATATATGTAGTTATATATGCTTAAAAAATAAGTTAATGGAACGAAATGAAATCTATAACATATAATAAAATTGGAGTGCCTGTTTGTAATATTAAAATAGCCCTTTTTTACTCAATGCATTATCAAATGCAATATCTAATATGTATTTATACACGGTAGATATACCAAAATAACATTTTCTACAATTTTTGTTGGTCTGTCTGTTTGTTCCGGCTAGTCTCTGGAACGAGACTTTCAATGGCAGATATCTGATATAATAGGGAGTAACTTAGGCTACAATTTTTTTTTGTTATATTCAAAGGCGTACAAGGTCGCGGGCACAGCTAGTTAATTATAATTTTGAAAAGTATTATTATTTTCAAGAATATGAAATTGCGCATTTTTCAAATCATTTAAAGGCAATTACGTTTGTTGTGTGTAACCCGAGTTCGCTGTGTGAATAACATATATAAATAAAATGCTAAAAATATAAAAGACACATAATCATCTCATTTTAATTGCACGACACGTTTTTAATTAGGTGCCGTGTGTTATCATTACATACTATAAAGTCCCGCCGCGTCTTTAAACTCAAAAACTACTAAACTATTTTTTATACGGTTTTCACAAAGAACGGATTGATTTATGAGAAACATTTAGGTGTACAACTTATTATCATGTATATTATGATATAAATTTATGCAATGAAATTGCATTGCATTTTTGTATTATGCAATATATAATAACCAATTAAAAAAAAATTAAGTTTAACAACAAAATGTTTTAAATTATCTTATTAAATTAAATTTTATCAACGCGTTAATCCACGCATTAACTTATATCTACTCTATTCCAACCATAACAGGAAAAAGGCAAAATAAACAAGATTTGGCAGGCAATTGACAGGATACCATTGGTTGAGAGCTTGATTCATCTATGGATTTGCGATAAAAATTGCGTTTTTTACATCGGCGAAACTGTTTTCGGAAATTTGGAAGTAAATTTCAAATCAATTTTATTCAAGTACACACAATGAAGCGTTTTTGAATCGTCAATAATTAAGTACTAGCACCTACATTAAAGTGGAAATAAGTAGTTAAGTGTAATAGTGTTGTATTATAAATAGAAATATATTAATCATAAACTCTTAGTAATGCACAATATAGTTAAGTTAATTAATCAAATCGTGTGAAATAAGTAAATATATTTTTTTTTTATCTTTTCTTCTGGATTAGGTCATAAGGGCATTGAAAAAGTAGTAATATAAGTGTTTTGAATTGCGACCTCTGTAGTTTGTATATTTACGAAGTTTTTGCACTAGAAATTATCTACTCCTTCTAGAATATTTAATGCATTTATTTATATGTATTAAGATAATAATAAATCACTTTCCTTTTAGATAAACTGTAGGTGTCAACTCTCTTTAAATAGGTATTATTTTAATTATTTAATTGTTTATTGATAGCTTCGTACTATCTGTAAGGTCAGTTCTTAAACGTAATTTCTTTGAGTTTCAGTGTGTATTTAAACAAAATTAGTTATTATTGTGAGGAGACGTAAGTACTAAAATTCTTTGATTATATATTCTCTCATATCGATTTCGTTAATATGCGAATATTAGCTGCAAGGCGTTAATTACAAGTGTTATCTATAAAAGAATATAAATAAAGCCAATTAAGTAGACAGATACACAATTTATTTATAATTCTGTGCAAAAAGGTCCATTACAAAAAAGGTTCTCATCTAAAAAACATCTTTAAGCACGATTTATGTTCGCAATGAAACTATTTTAAATAGAAATGAAGGAATGCAGTCATGAAATTAGATAAAACAGTACTAAAATCTTTCGATAAAAGAAATTAATTATATCAATATACGAAATTGATGTCACTATGCCCGATTTCAGGCAGATTTAATATCAAGGGACGCTAGCCTTACGCTTTACTTATGACATATTATAGTGTTCAATTGTATTCAAAAACACACACATCAACACACAGGTGATCTCCAAGGACAGTAAATCCGATACTACAGGAAACAGTTTAGGTGCAGGATCAACGGCATTACGTGCTTTCCGCTTTCCGGGAGTACATGATCACTCTTTGGACAGTTACTGAGAATTTAACCCTTTTACCGCCTGACTTGTGATTTGAACCCAGGACCCTCGTGATCTATGGCTATGTATGCAGACACTAAACCGACGTGACAATCAAGATGTAACGTAGAGGCAAATATTTTTTTTTTAAATAAAATATCATATTTATTTTTTTAAATATGAGACATAAGTCTGTGATCCCAATGTAAGTAGCTAAAGCACTTGAGTTATGGAAAGTCAGAAATAACGATGGTACCACAAACACACAGACCCAAGACAATATAGAAAACTAATGATAATCTACATTCACTCGGCCAGGAATCGAACCCGGGACCTCGGATTAGCGCACCCATGAAAACCGGACACACTGCGGAGCACACACCACTCGACCACGGAGGTCGTCAAATTATTGAGCAAGGCATACATTGTAAACTATATTTTACTTCCTGTAGTTGAAAACCAGATTATAATCATAAAATGTTTGTAAAGATTAAAGTCTTAAGTGTGTCTTAAGTTTCATATACCGGGAAGGTCCAAAAGGCTGACCGCTAAATCGAAACAAATACATTTCCGAGCGGAAACCGAATCAACGTTTATTGGCATTGAGAGCATCGTCGTTATCACTACGCCGGCGGTCGTTTTCTATTCATATAATTAAATTATCGAGTCTTGTCTTAACGTTAATTATAATTGACAGTGAATATTTTCAATTACGAGGCTAAATATTTTTGTGTGTAAGTGTATTCTGAATGCGTTTCGTATCAAAATCTGTTGAAAAACTAAATTTAAATTTCCTATTCAACTCATTTAATATTATAAATGCGAATGTAACTATCTGTATTTATTTCACAGTTAAAATACTGAATCGAATTTAATGTTTTTTTTTTTATAATGCCAGATTGAACTTCAAGGAACAGTATAGGCTTTTTATGCTTAACATCTGACAATCTTTAAAACTTAAGTGGAGCCGAGGGTGACTACTAGCCGAGATGACTGAGTGGCTGGAATACGTACATCTTAACTGATGATTTCGGGTTCAAACCCGGACAGACAAGCACAACTGAATTTTCACATGCTTAATTTGTGTTTATAATTGATCTCGTGCTCGGCGGTGAAGGAAAACATCGTAACGAAACCGGCATGTGTCTAATTTCAACGAAATTCTGCCACGTATGAACCAACCCGCATTGGAGTAGCGTGGTGGAATATACCCCAAACCTTCGCCTCAAAGGGTAAACCCCAGCAGTGGGAAAATTTACAGAGTAAAACGTTACACGTTGAAATTAAAGTAAAATTAATAATATTATGCTCAAATTCATGCAGAATGTTTATATTGCGAATACATCATTATTTTAAGTTCCAAATATAAATTGTATAAGAATAATCTTTCCTAATATATAACCTTATCTTAAGTTTTGTTATTACGTAACTTATTTATTTATATTGTCGGTCAATACACTCAGTGTTATTCTTTAGTTGCTAACTGTAAAAAAAATAAGGCGATTATATTATTCGCAAAAAAAAATGTTTTTATGGTTAGACTCGTTAATCTCAAGTTCGATAAGCACAATTCGAATAAATAAATTTACCTTATATATATGCTCCTATTACAAAAGACTATATATCTTTAGGCCTACGACCCTAAGGTGAGAAACAGTAGTCAATAAATAATAATAATAAACATAATAAAATCTATAAAACCGGAGATCAATTCCCCTATCCCTATGGTATAAATAATAATACGTTTTCAAGCCAACTTCGATTATTCCTCGCAATATATAACTTCAGCTGAGGACTTATTCTATTTGTTTAAGTTACGATACGATTCCGAATATATAACGGTCCAAATAGTAAGTTTATCGTTACCTTTGTAGAATAGGTAAAGACTGAAGCACAAAGATTACGTTTCGATTCTATTGTAGCCAACTACAATTTATTAGTAGAATTAGGCCCTTACATATAAACTCTATTCCACCCATGATCGAAGAAAAGCCAAACAAATAATTTGACGTGATATCATTGGTCGAGGGCTTGATTAATCTTTGATATTTACTATGGATTTGAAAATTAAAATGGATATGAGTAGTCAAGTTTAATAGTAGTCAAGTTTTTTAGTAGAGCACAATATTGCCGTGCTATAAGCAAATCTCACGAAATACTTAAATATGTTTGTTTCTATTTATTCCGGTTTCGATTGGAATAGGTATACTAGCGTTTCATTGCGCATTAGGGACTAATCATATAGGCAATGTTCCAAATAACGGGCACAGCTGATTATACTTATAGTTTTGCAAAATATTTCAATGACCTCGACAAGTTTTTCGTTCTAAAATAATCATTACGTTAAAGAAGTAACATTAACTTACATTTATTAAATTCACTGACGAACGTTACGTTGACCTTGGAGGTAACAAATAAAAATAATATCCAAGTCACAATTACGTATACATTTACGTTTATTCTTATACTTAAAATAATTTCTCCTTGACTGCTAACAAACTTTATCTGATTGTTTTAAAAACCATTGTCGACCGCGGTCTTATTATAATACTTTAATATAATTGTAATTGGTGAAACCCTGAATGTCCAGGGTTAAGTATGATTAATATTAAAATGGTTTGAAGTTACATTCGAAGAATTATCAAATTTGGAGAAACTTTAAATAGAACTGAGTGTCCCTTGACCCTGTTGCACTAAGGCTAACTCACCCTTCAAACCGAAACACAACGATACTAGATAAGTATTGCTGCCTGGCGGTAGAATAATGGAGTGGATGGTACATTCCCAGGTGGGCTTGCACGGAGGCTTACCACCAAGTAAAAATATAAATAAAACGTACGAGAAAGAGAGAGATGCAGCACATTTCGGAAATTTTGCTATATTATTATATATAAATATCATACAGAATTTATTTATTTACGACATTACATTAGAAACACCCAAAATTATCAGTGTTTTTTTTTTTACTATATTGTT
This sequence comes from Vanessa cardui, assembly GCF_905220365.1. NCBI lineage: Eukaryota > Metazoa > Arthropoda > Insecta > Lepidoptera > Nymphalidae > Vanessa > Vanessa cardui. The sequence goes on along the minus strand of NC_061138.1, from coordinate 9,948,443 downwards.
CATGTTACTAACATAACAATACATAAACCTTCCTCTCGAATCTATCTAAGCATAAATAGGGACAGATAGCGGTAAGCGACTTTGTTTTATACTATGTAATGATAATGATTTTGTGGTAAATTTTGATAAATAACAACATAACAAAAATCTTGAACTATATGTCCTTGTACTTATGAAAATTATTAACTTTCATAAAATTAGTGTAGAAGATAATATTTTTTATATTATTTACATACATGTATAGGGTTGGCTAAAACCGCAGACATATGCCTATAAGAATTGTAAAGCGGTAATCGAACTCATGACCTCGCACGCATATGACAACTACAGGTGTTCGTATAAAAGAACGAGGAACTATTACAACACGAATTATTTAAATGCACAATTTATTTTAAAATGTATAACTGTGCCATTTATTCGCATGTTGAAATAAAATCTGTTTTTTTTTTATTATTAAATGCAATACAACCGGAATTCTGGTTTGAACATCTTTTAATTATAAGTGTAATTCAGTGAAAGAACGTATAGCGCTATAAAAGTTAGCACATAGGTACTAATTTTCACGAAGATTATTCTACCGGAGGTCACTCTGCATCAGATTAAATGTACCGTTAAACCAATCTACATCACAATTGGAGAAATTCAATACGGACTATATAATAACGCATGACGTATCGGATAACAGTGGTCAATATAAATTTTAGTGAGATTATAACGCATGTGTCCACCCTAGTCTTCAATACGGTCTTAAATCATTTGATTCTATATCAACAATTATACGACATCATGATTACATATTATGAACCTAACAGAAACTATTGAATTTACTTCATTAATAACAATTATTATTATTGCAAGTAATTTGAATAATTGGTCAATAATTTGTACAACTGCATTAATATTATTTTAAATGGCATAACAATTAATACTGGCACATAACACTATTTCTTATTTTCAAAAATTATTGAGCTATCATTATAAAACAATTGGATGATCGCGGGCATTGTAAAAAAATAAGGAGAGATTGGAGCAGTATTGTAAAACGTAATTTTATTTTGCCATTCCGAACTACTGAAATGAATACAACAAAAAATAACGTTACTACAAAAAAAAAATAACGTTAATAACGCGATAATACCGATTACAGTTTAATTACTGTGTAACGTGATTAAGTAATAATCGCGATATGTAAAGTGCACTTAAAATATAAAATTAAAAACAAATACAAGCGTAACAAATCGTCAATCGGATAACAATAAGTTGAACTTGACCTGTTGATCTCGATTCATTTACGTGACAATTCTACATTTATTGTATAATAAGAATAACAGCACGTTTATTTTACTTCAATGTTAATTTTTAGAGATGCGATAATTTATAGGACATATTTATTAATTGATTTAAATAAATAACGTGTTCAATATATGTTTGAAAAAAGTTATTAAATAGTTACGTATGACATTTCGATTATATTCAAATGCTATCATGTTTTTGTCAACAAATGTTAAAAACTTGATTTTGATTTTGTTTAGATCTTAAAAGTAAAATGTTGGCGAAATTAAAGGTTATTTGTATATAAATTCTCACAACCACAGAGTTATGAAATTGAACTTGCATCTGATAACTCATACAGTCCTCAGCTTGTCACGTGATCGTTTTGATTGACGACCAATCGGACAATATGAATGCTGATATAGGAATTTCAAGTCGTCACAGCCAATCTTCCACAGACAGTGGCATTCTAAAGGGTTTATAAACAACTTTGCTGCTTTCTACGCGAATGTATTATACATATATGACCCTTACCTATAGGAATATATTTATGTAAATATACCATAAACTATTTTACTACAAGTACCTACATCACTGTTACTCATGTTACTGCAGTAAACTTTATTTCCAGATTTGGGTATAGGGCTACCACACTTAAGCGCATAACGTCGTTAATTTCGTACCTTGCAACGTGACACGTTACGATTTGTGACGCGAATTTTTAGAAATGCGACGTTAATTTTAACGACGTAACGTCGCAACATACCCGTCGCGATGTCATAACGTTATTATTCCCTACGTGTAAGATAACGTATTGATTTAATGTCATTCAATTCCGATTGACATAGAGCAACACTGGTTACGATTAATAAAACGTCAACCCGTTCTAATTAATGTTAAAGGTGTCTTTGGAGTACGCAAGGTTGTCAATATCACGCCATTTCGTTGTATTAGAGTTATTGGTTGCTAAGTGATATTATTATAATTTACTCTATTTATTTTGATCTTGAACCATATTTAATTAATTATTGTAACTATTACATGACAGTGAGGCAAATATATAGGAAAAAATGTTGAAGGCGAGTCGGTTAGTTTGTAAAAAAATACTGATATAACTGTACATATTTAAACGTCCACAAACATTCAATTTACAAATTTTCGAATTGGTTTTATAAGGTTTTTACAATCAAATTAACTGTAAGTTACAAACGTTGAATGATTTGTTGAGCAGTTTATGGAGTTGTGCGGAGCAGTCAAACAAAGATTTGTCTCTTATTGACATTATAGATTTGACAAACAAAAGAGGAAAGCATAGATAGCATTATTTCATTTATCTCCAGCTATACATTTTTTGTAGGTAAAGTTGTAAACCGTTAACTTAACGTTAAAGAGTATATGGGATAGATTTATACAAATACGGTCTTAGAAGGGCACGGTAATATCAAAATGTAATATATTATTAATATACAAACACATTTAGATAAATACAAAAATATTTTATAAGTAAATTAATAACATAAGAATATGCAAAGAACAAACACAAATCATGGGTCACGTATTGTGTTATCTACATATATAAGAGTTATATAAAATAAATGAAATGATTTGGCGAATATTAGAGCTATTCTATAATTTGGAGAAAGTCGAGGGTAACCGCAGAACACGATCGTAAAACGTCAGTAATTGTTTTGCGACATTGACTATATTTATTATGACATTGACAGAAGGAAACAGAAAAAAACAACAACGCATCACCATAGTATATTACTGTGTACGTCATAGCATTATTGTGATGTAACGAGTTTTTTTACTTAAATCACCCGGGCCTATAATTTAGTAGTAATAAGTTCCCATAGAAAATAGTGCCTTGATAATTAACTCTCTTTATATTGCTAATACGCCACCCATCTTGGGAACTAAAAGTTATATTTTGCCTGTAGTTACACTGACTCGCTCATCCTTACAACAAGAAATACTGCTTGGAATAGAAATGTATTAAGTGTTTAAGTACTGCGTAACGAAAAAAGTAACGAAGTTACAGAATAGCACTGCTATTACAAGTTTCATTTTGACAAAAAAGGGAACTATAAACCGAGTGGGTTACGAATTATAACGGTGTTAGTGATTTGCACGGTTGGGCTTTGAACCAACTTACCGTTTCACAGATGTTCATGTTGCAGCAGTTCTCGATGGTGATCTCACACTGGTCGGGCCGCGCCGTCAGCGGCGTCACGTTCTTGTTAACAATTATACGCTTCTTAATCCTAAAAATAACGTTTTCAAATATTTATATTATAATATTTTTAAAATAATATTCAAGATATCTCCTACGTGAGATAATTAGTTATCTGTAATGTTTTTTTTTTTAATTTTTTAAACGTCATCATTGTTAAGTAAACAGTAGGCTATTGACGATAGCTGTTATCTTAATGTCATGAAAAAATAAAGGCGTAACTGTTTACAATTTTTTAAAGATTTATCATTATGTCATGACTGTCAAAATACATTTTCCTAAAGAATAACGAATTTAGTGGTACATTTGTTTCTAAATTGAAACGAGCAAATTGACTATAAATAAAAATAATATTTGAGCATGTAGAATTTTAATTAGGTATTAAAATAAGGCTTTGCTTTTTATCTAAAGATTTACCCTGACAAATAACTACTATCAATTGTCAATAAATTTCCTAATGTAATACCCATCAACGAAAAATGTTATTACTGTTAATTTAAGACCTATACCTTATTATGCGTCTGTGCGTTATTTATATAACTGTAACAAATTTACTACTCGTATATAACAGGCTGTTTAATGTGTTTTAAGTTTTCTAATTAATTAATCTGATATTAAAAAGATTGTTATTAATTAATCTTCTTATCTTCAGCTAAAATTACAATTACTACATGTAAGGCTATGTAAAGGTAAACTGTTTTACGTAATGGATTTTTAGTCAATAAAAGAGGACTCTAACGGTTTTGTACTTTTTGCACTTTCTAAATACACTTAAATAAAATGTATGCCTTTGGGTTATGAGTACGGATTTGTTAGAAAATACAAAACGACAATGCAGTCACACACACACACACACACAGCCACAAGTACACACACACACAGCCACAAGTACACACACATGCGCACGTCTCTTAGTAATTACCTGGGGCGCCTCTTCAAATACAAAATCTTGGTTATAAGCATCGCACAGACGAGGCAAAGCAGTCCACAGAGCGTTCCGAGAACCATCAGTATGGGATCCCGTATCGGGTCCCATCCCGATGAGCAGTTCTCATCAATGTAAAGGTCGTTAGAGGAAGTTCCTAAGCTCCTTGTGGCGTTTTCTTCTTTTGTGCAACTGTAACGAGAAATATAATTATCTAAGTTTTCAATGCTATTTATAGTACTCAAAATCTTGAATTGTAATGACTGATTTTCAGATCGCTGTGGTCAAGGTCTAGAATTTGCTCTGGTCTTTGTTAAATTAAACCTCAATAAATTTGACACTAATTTAAAATATGTTAAAAATTGACGTAATATAAATTTTATTACAAGTACAGATTTCTTATTTTATGAACAACGCGTATCGTCACCGTCGTAGAACGAATGTTGTTGTTTAAAATAAAAATAAACTCGTAATTATAGTTTTAGTGTTAAAACGACATTTTAATACTAAACGAATAAAAAAGCTTTCATAGGATGTAAGTATAGAATTTCAGATACGTCATTGTACCATCTTTATGACGAATAATTGTTCAATCAATGGTGAATGAATGGATGAACTTTTTCAACGATTACATGAACTTACTTGCAAGATTCAATAGTTGGTGCGACTGTGGCTTCAATTTTGCGCGACTCACATCGCTCTCCAACGAAATCGTTTGTACATTTACAAACTAGCTTGTCATTATATCCCAAAGAACACACGCCTTCGTTCAAACAGTACTGAGAACAAATATACTCTTCGCATCTCGTTCCTTTGTAGCCTCGTTTACATCTGCGAAATTAAACCAATAACTAAACATATATTTAAGAAAAATCATTTATGTATATGAAAATATAATTTGGTCCAACAGTCTCTAAAACTCTCTCTTTAAACATTTTTTTAATTTTATAAATACATTAGATTGTGTCTCATAAGGTAGTAAATTTGTTAATGTATCCTTCACGGTCAAGAAACATAATCAACTGTTAAATTAATCGAGCTGCTATTTAGTGTTTTATACTTTTGTAAACTCACTTGCATTCCGGTTGACCTTTGCTGTTGACGCTACAATCGCCATTAAAACAGAAATTTTGGCAAACCGATATTTCACAACGCTCGCCTGTAAAACCGGGGGAGCATTTACAGTCAGAAATGCCAGTCTTAACACCGTGCAGACAAAATAAGCCAACGTCCTTTGGTATATTCATTGCTTCATTGATAATAGTCTTGTTTTCGGACAGCCCAGCTAGCACCGTGCAATCGGTGACACCGGCCGTTTGGTCCGCTATTTGATAATTAGCTACAATTCCAAAAGGAACCTCATTTTTGAAAGCTATCAATTCTTCAGGTTCTGTATTAGGAGGAGCGTTCTTTGGCAATTTCCAAACTGACTTAAAACCCCAATCGACCCAATAAATATTATCTTTCGATACCGTTAAAGCGTTCGGCTGGTGGTACGTTCCTACTAATCTTGTTTTTCTATCTTTTCCCTCTAAATCTGACGATTCAATGGAGTAGTGAATGCCTTCTTTATCGTCGGCCCAGTACAGGCGCTTCGTTCTCTGATCTATCGCGATGCTGACGGGCATGTGGATATTAGTGTCGACGATAATCTTCCTTTCACTGCCGTCGAAACGTGCTCTCTCTATTGTTGGTTTTGTAATGTTTGTGTTCGTCCAGTAAATATAGCTGTAATGGAATAATTCATTAGACAAAATTCTTTAAAATGTATTTTAGCGGATTTTGGCATGTAAACTTACCCTCTACAACTGTCAACGGCGATATCTCTCGGGATTTCGTCATCCATTTTTATTAAGAGATTACCGTAGATGTTATTCTTCGGTCTCGGCCAAAGTGATATCCAGTATATGCTTCTCTCGTTCGTATCCGTCCAGAACATCTTGCCCGTGACAGGATCGAAGGCTAGCCCCTGAATATTTTCATAGGATCTCCGACCAACTAGTGGTTGATACTTTCTAGTGAGTAAATTGTAGCTAAATATAGAAGCATTGTCATTTTGCTTATCGACGAATAACAGCATGTTGTGAACCGCGTCGTACGCCAATGCTGTGAGATCTCTAAATCTGATCCCTTCATTGCTCGTTTTTGTTTGATTCGTATAAAATTCTAGTTGGTCCCCAGTAGTTATGGCGATATCTGAAACAATAATTTAATGATTAAGTACGAGTAAAAATAAAATACAATTAGCTACGAGTGTACCAAATGAGAACTAAAGACCTACGTCACAATTGGGCAAAGGCCTACTTCATTTTCAAATATGAAGTAATATTTCACTTCATACATAATTAAGCTCATGGAAATATGCAATCATCGATTAAGATTCGAATGTTCTAACCACTGGACATAATATCAGCTTAATTGTCAAAAGAACATTAATAAAATAATACGTTTGTTTATAAACAAAGGTTATTTTCAATGACATTAATAAATACGAGTAGTTTAATTATATAATCATATAAGCGTTTAAAAGATTTCAGCCATTGATACATATTTTGGCATCGGTGCATATTGTAGTCATCTCGTGACCATTTCGAAGTTTAGTTACACTTGCGTAATAACTGCCATTAGTGATATATGTTGCTACATACGGGAACAGTCTCGACATTTCAATTACATAAACAGAAAATTTAAACTTAAACAAGTTTTGATAAGAATTTAATTTAACCCTTAATGCTTCATACTTAAGGGTTAATATTTAAAAAGCACTGGGAGTAGGTTTATCGTTATATAAAACGGCCCAAAGTTCTTCCTATAAAACAGAACTAGTCAAAATTCTCTTTAAATACCCCTGTTCGAGTAATAATCCAAACAATCCAATTCCATCAAACTAACATACTTCCGATTACCGATCAGGAAATAATTAATGGACACAAATTAAATTCCTACTCAAAAACTTATTGGTCAGAACATGCCATCACTGATAGAAATTTACATGTGCCAACCACTGGGCCATATCAACTTATAATATCGATATGGCACACGTATTAAATAGGATTGCTTGTGATAAACATTATTAATTAATTATAGTTAGATTTTTTGTATTATTAAATTATATAATAAATAAATTATAGCCATCAATCAATACATAGTATAAAAACAGTCGCTAAGTAGTAAAGTAGTCTACATGTATGCTTAAGATCTTTAAAGTTACGCAACGGAATTTGATGTGGTATTTTTAATTGATAGATATTTGAGAGGAAGGTTTCTCTGTATAATATGTGATATCATAAATAAAAAAATTCTGTAGTATATTTAGTATCAGTATTAAACCCGTGCGAAGCCAGGGCGGGTCAGTAGTTTCATAGTAAAAAAATATCTGATTGTCATATAGTATTGCACATTAATTATGTTTGGGTAGCAACTGACAGTCTTCACATTGCTCGTTATTCACAAGAGTCACATCCTAACAGAGGTCAAATATTTTAATTTATTTGCTACCCATACATTGCTGGAAGAATATATTTATAAGACATGAAAATAATTATCAAAGGTATTCGACGAACGTATTTCTTAGTACGAAATACTTTTGTTTTTATATTTGCAATTCCGAATTGACTTATAAAGCGACGTTCGAAAAAAAAAAACTGTTCTTTTTTCAAAAAAACTCAATGCTTCGTTGAAACAATGAATAAATTATGTATCATGTATAATTCATTATAAATTATTTAAATAAAACGAATATCGAACTATTATAGAGCACTTAATGGTGTACAACAAACATTTGCTATCTTACTTGCAAACATAGTTGGTGTTAATCGTCTCTTTCTGTTTTTATAGATTTGATATTTGAAAGAAGAAGACAGCATTATTTAACGCAAGCCGTCATTATTTCGAGCATTGATTCGATACAATAATATGTTCAAAAAATCTCAATGACAGTCTGTTAAATACAAGCTACAACAAGTAACTATATATATCAAGCGTTGTGTATTGGAATCCGCCCAAGTGACTACGTAATTTTACGACGAACTCGAGACACCTTGTTTACGTTTGCGTGACGTAGGTGCGCATGCGCATTCGCTTTAACATGTAATACCTATCTACCTACTTTCTGAGTGACAAGATTTGCATTTATTATAAAGATTAAATACGCTATATTTATCAAACATTCTTATATACTTTTTATTTTAAAATAAATATCACAATAAGCTTTGATTTAATATGATCTTATGAATGCTTTTTTCTAAATTAAAAACGCGATTACGTAAATGAACAATGTTTCCAACGAACAATCTTCATTTTCATATATAACAGGGAAATTTTGTTTACAAGTTATAAATTATGAAATAAGGTCTCAGCCATTGTCAATATAAATAATAAGTTATAAATAAAGTTATTATCATATTTATAATTAATTCAAAGTACAACGGATAAGGAGTAAAAGATACATTTTTCAAGGATAATAAATTACTTCTGCGTAATATAATTATGTTAATGAAATTGCAATAGTTATGTTCTATGAAATATTTCAAAGACAAATTGATTGAAACACAATTAAAAATATGAATAGACCAATTTTACGGTTAAAAAATACTATTTGTAAAATATTGTATTAAATTTGCTTTAAAATTTTACGATTTATTGAAGTTGATTCATTATATTACAATGGATTTGAAAGGCTATTAATAATAATACTATTAAAAGTTTATTTTCTACTAAAAATGCAACATTCTAAGGAAAGAAATAAGAAAATCGATATAAGGCTAGACTTAAATATAAACCTTAATAGCCAAGAGGAAGGCTCAGTACATCTCTTAGTACAAATACTACAATCAAAAATCGATTTAACGATAAATAATAAATATATTAATATAGGTATCTAGTATCAAACGTTATGAGGTCAAATAAAATAAAATGCTATACTTTAAGAGCAATGTTTTGTACTTAAGGATTATATCATGAAATAAATAATTACAATTCAACTATAAATGTGATACCGTATTATCATTAAATTGCTTAATTTTTTACGTTCATAGTCACACTTAATTTCGTTTGAGTAAAGTTGTTTTGCCCAAAAGGAACAATATCGATATTACTCACACTAAACAACAGATAAAATGACAGGGAGTTTTATCTAAAAATGTATTATAGTCATTTTTGGCATTATGTATTATGAGTTATAACCGGTTATAAATATATTACGATATTATTAATTTAATCAAGACTGCTGATTGTCGTCTTGTGATACGACGCCCTAAACATTCTAAACATCTAATTCTTCCATACAAAATAAATTGGCTTTATATAAAAGCCAATTTATTATATAGTTGTTATCATAGTATCTTGTATCAAACTCAATGCAGATTTAATAAAGTATCCTATTGTAAGTCGGTAATAGCCGGAAGAATTTATAGACGCTTGACAAAAGAAAGCATACATGCGCAAACGCATACGAATTTAAATGATTATGAACTAAGAAGTTGATAAATAAAACCTTGTAAATAAACTTGTTTATTAATAACAAATGTTTGTATATAATGACGTGAATGTAAATAATAACATTCGGTGAGATTGGATCGGGTTTTGTGTTTCTTGTAGTAATATATTCAAGCAACGGGAATTAATAGCTTATTCGGAAAGTTATAAATTAAATATTGATGAGAAGCAACGATTATGCCTATCAAAATATACTGCTTAAATATGTCATACGTTAAATAATTGGTATGCGATCTAAAATGTCTATATTAACCATGACTCATACGAAATAAATTACGCGTATTCTTAAATAATCTATATATACCCAATAAATTAGAAATAAATTTAAGTATATATGAACTGGTGCAATTAAAACATATACCTATATATTATCTCTAAATAGTTGTTCTCGTCGCTTAAGCGGCTTAATCCCAATAAATTATGATAATGATGATAATGTGATGGGAAAAAATAATGCGATAACATAATTCATGTTTTTTTTTAATATAAACAAATAGGCATAGAAACGATTGACACTCCGTACTTTATCTATGATTGATAAATATAACAATTTTATTGCAACTAATAAATACGTAAGTATTGTAAATTAAATTAAACACATACATACACAATATCATAATGTGTACGATGTGATAATTTCCTTAAAAGGATAATTCTACTGATTGGTTAGCCACAGATAAAAAAGTATTACTATCTATAAAATATAGGTTAGATTGTCAAAATTTTGTATATTTTTTATTTATTTTTTAATGATGTGTATCAGTGGGTACGTGACATATTTTTAATAAAAGATTAAGCATTGTGTACATTTTTATCGATTAAAATCTGCAATGATAAAATACAATGCTATTTATCTGTGCAGTTATCGCGTGGAAACCAACATGGGTTTGAATGCACTTAATAAAAAATAAATATTTCATACAAGTAGGCTCATACAAGCCATTAAATTTATAAAAGTAAAAATCGACCACAAGATCATTAGGTTACATTTACTAAGGATTATATAGGAAGTTTAAATATCTAATTAAGATTATATTGGATATCGAAATTTCGATATAAATAAAAAAATACAAAAGTTCTTGGATATAAATATAAAATCTCAATATAAGTTTGAAATTTAATTAATAATCTATACTGGGTGGTATTCCTCAAGTCATAATCTAGCAACACTAGAAAAACTCCCAATCCGCTCAAAAAGGAGAAGTAAAACATTTACTGGCTCTTTGTACATTTTATCTGTTGTATATATATATATATTTTTATCCTTCTCCCATTGAATCGTCAACATGTTAATGTTTTGAATGTAAGGCTACTGAACTGTTTAATATGGGTATACGAAAAATAATAGTCTTTGGAAAATATGAGGCCGAAGATTAGCCGCAGTTACGTGCCTTAGGATTTGAGGTAAATGCAGTAAACTAATAAAAACGAATAAGTTTATAATAATATGCCTTATATTCAAGGGGCGACAAATATGTTTTTAATTATCTGTCTGTGGGATTATCTGTCCACTTATCAATTTCCCTTAACCCTTCTAACGCCCTCTCCATTTTGCATATATAACGATAAAACTCATTTAAACAAGGAAAATCAATAATACAAATCATGCAATTATGTGCTGGTTTCCATATGATTACTTGTACTGAGATATGTAGGATGAAAGTTCACGAACATGCATACGTATAGACACATACACGACAAATACAGACACACTTTCTAAAGCTGATTTCCACAGCCTGTCATTACATGGCTCTTTGAAGTTACCGACTTGATGGATCCATCAGATCCGTAAGGGCGTATTCGCACAAGCACTGACAGCGTAAACTAATAGGCCGTTTGTTTGTTTGTGTAACCATAATTCGATACTTCGAAGTTCAAACTCTTGTTATTAGTTACAAATAATTCGAAAATGATTTTATTTACAAATAAGTCAGAAATTCTGCCACATGTGTATTCCACCAACCCGCATTGGAACAGCGTGGTGGAATATGTCCCAAAACCTTCTCCTAAAAGGGAGGGGATGGCCTTTAGCCCAGCAGTGGGAATTTACAGGCTGTTGTTGTAAGTCAGAAATGATACTTTTCAACTACAGTCTATTCAAATCGAAAAAGGAATGAAGATAAACAGACGTTAGATTCACGTATTTCATGCGATTTTCTTATAGTTCAGCTTTATTTTACACTCCCAACAAATCTTGATCAATATGCCTATATTCCACATTACTAATATAAACTTAAATTTTACTTCCAAAGTTTTGAAAACGCCGTCGCCGAAGTTCAAAACGCCATTTTTCGAAAATCCATAATGAAACTCAGCTTATTCAAGCTCTCGGCCATTCCATAAATATTTCATTTTTGAACTCTCGTATATTATTGCTGCTATTGTATAGAGTATACAATAGCATTTGAATGGCAATTAATATTTTGTTTAATATAAGTTGTTTAAAAAGTTATTATTACCTATACTTGGTAGATGATTAAGGAAATACATAAACGGAAAATCTATATTTAGTTATATTCCTATTTACAAATTGTAGGAAGATGGGAGTTAATTGTTTATCCTTCTAGTGTTAGTTAACTCTGCAAATTAATATTTATTATATGTAAATCTGCGAAGCTAGGTAAAACTAGGCAGATATTAAAGATTAGATTTAATTATTGTCTTTACTGATAGCAGTATATAATGCAATATAAATAGATATGTAAGTTATTGTTAATTTATTTAGTAATAGTAAATAGGATATTACTTGTTACATAGTAAGTTGATCGCGAAGTGTTTCCTGTTGTAACGGACTATACTATATACATGAGAATGAATGTGATTGATTTAATACATTTTTTTTAAAAGTATGTTGTAGAGCAACTATCCGGGTTCAATATAAGTCGTCGGTGAACCATATAAAGCACGTATTAAAATGTAATCAAAATTGGTCGCGTTGTTTTGGAGATATTAAAAACATGCATACATACATACATACATACACACATAAATACATATACGGAAACATAAAAACATACATAGAGATTACATTGCATAGTAATTGAATACATATACATGTAATAAATAAGGATGATAAAAGGAATGGCATTATAATAAACATACTTTTTTTAATATACATTATTGTGGATAACGTTCGTGTAATAAATAATATGTTTCATGTATTGATTTTAACGTTAGACCGCGCCGAATGTCATACTCATCGCCAGGCATATATAGGGGCTATGATGCCCAGCGACTCGGTGCAATTTGAACGCGCGGAGCGACGCGCTCGCTGCACCGGCCGCGTGCAATATAGGGGCTATGATGCCCAGCGACTCGGTGCAATTTGAACGCGCGGAGCGACGCGCTCGCTGCACCGGCCGCGTGCAATAATACAAATTATTATTACAAATGACGGTATGGCAGGCCGTCATATAAATGAATGTTCTCAATGAGACATCATATATATTATATAAAATTTAATAATGATATCAATATGATATAAAACGGTTTGATGGTGGCCGTATTGGAAATATTTAATTGCAAATACGTATGTACGGGGCGATACATACTGATGTCAGAGGTTTACCTCAATGACTATTAATTATGGAATATACTATATTGAAGAGTTTACTCTTCTTGTAAAACTGTGTCGATCGACGGACGCAAGTTCGTAAAGCGGTCGTTCTAAGAAATCTATAAATATTGTCAGTAAACAGATTGCATACAAGCATTGTTTTGGTACGATCACAGGTTTGCTGTGATGAATGACGAACATAAGTACGTGTAACAATTAAAATCTAATCTCTTCATGTAAAACTGTGTCGATCGACGGACGCAAGTTCGTAAAGCGGTCGTTCTAAGAAATCTATAAATATTGTCAGTAAACAGATTGCATACAAGCATTGTTTTGGTACGATCACAGGTTTGCTGTGATGAATGACGAACATAAGTTCGTGTAACAATTAAAATCTAATCTCTTCATGTAAAACTGTGTCGATCGACGGACGCAAGTTCGTAAAGCGGTCGTTCTAAGAAATCTATAAATATTGTCAGTAAACAGATTGCATACAAGCATTGTTTTGGTACGATCACAGGTTTGCTGTGATGAATGACGAACATAAGTTCGTGTAACAATTGAAATCTAATCTCTTCATGTAAAACTGTGTCGATCGACGGACGCAAGTTCGTAAAGCGGTCGTTCTAAGAAATCTATAAATATTATCAGTAAACAAGTTTGCATACAAGCATTGTTTTGGTACGATCACAGGTTTGCTGTGATGAATGACGAACATAAGTTCGTGTAACAATTGAAATCTAATCTCTTCATGTAAAACTGTGTCGATCGACGGACGCAAGTTCGTAAAGCGGTCGTTCTAAGAAATCTATAAATATTATCAGTAAACAAGTTTGCATACAAGCATTGTTTTGGTACGATCACAGGTTTGCTGTGATGATTGACGAACATAAGTTCGTGTAACAATTAAAATCTAAACTCTTCTTGTAAAACTGTGTCGATCGACGGACGCAAGTTCGTAAAGCGGTCGTTCTAAGAAATCTATAAATATTGTCAGTAAACAGATTGCATACAAGCATTGTTTTGGTACGATCACAGGTTTGCTGTGATGATTGACGAACATAAGTTCGTGTAACAATTAAAATCTAAACTCTTCAATGTAAAACTGTGTCGATCGACGGACGCAAGTTCGTAAAGCGGTCGTTTTAAAAACTCTATAAATATTATCAGACATATGCATAAAAGCATACTTATTGGTACGATCACAAAGACGATGATCTATTTGTTTTAAGATTATTATTGTTTAATAACAAAACCTTTATAATATATTTGTATTGTGCACATGCATAATGATCGCGCACGAATACTGTACTGCATATACTCTGGTGGATTCTTGATGATTCGACGCTTGGTTTGAGGCTGTGCGGCTTGATCGCTGCATTAGTGTCCCTCGTGGCGATGTCGTCTTGAATTTGCTTCGGTGATACAGTTGCGGGGTTTGAGGTTACTGTATAACGTCTTCGGCGATACGGTAGTGTCCCCCCTTCTGTTGCCGAGGAGGCTGCCTATGTGAGATGGTTTCGGGGTTCGAGGTTACTGTATAACGATATGGTAATATCCCTCACTCTGTCTTACTGGGTTGCTAGAGTAGTGTATGTACTATGTGGTACTGAGCTATGGCTGGTTGACGTTACGATGGCGTTGTTGATGTCTTTCATCAATCGGTAGTACCAGTATCACGACCGAATGCTGCAGGGCGTTGCGGAGGCTGTAATAAGCTGAAGTGATACGTTCATGCAGTGACGGGCTCAAATAATGGATTTCATCCAGGCTGCAATAACTATATACACAATCATGGCGCACTAATCGTTTTATACGAGAAGTGTCGTTTGTAGCAAAATGTTCGTCCTTTTAGGGACGCCCCTTTAGTTTAGTGTTAAGAATATCATACGAGACATGAAGTAGGACACCTAATTTAGTTATAAGTCTGCATATCACATTGAAATTGATTATCACATGCAATTAATGATCTGTGCTTTGTGCTGGTTTGGGTAAACTAGTATCGGGTGTGTGCCTGTTGTAGGTTGAAGTTAAGTTTTATATCCACTTTAGGTTTAAGTAAAACGAAATATGTGAAGCGTATAATAGGTTTATAAGCTAGTTAAGGAAACGTACGGTTTAGATATAAGTCTTAGTTTTAAGTTTTAGTTATAAGAGAGTACGGCGATAACGATCACACAACTATACGGTTATGATGTATATTCATACTTTATAATCTACTACGGTTGAAAATATAACAAATTGTGTTATATTCACTCGTATGATTCCTACGCGGTAATCTATGAGTTTCATCGAATTTTATTCCACTATGTTTGGAATTATTACGTATTATATATGTACGATATAACAACACTCTGCGTTAGTGGATATTTGAACGAAATACGTATTCCTTACATTAGGCCGCCTGACAGTGCGCTTGAACTGGTATGAGAGACAGTGATTTGATGCTGTGATAATCCAGGGTTGAACCCATGGCTACAGTTTTCCTCAGCGATAACTGGTTTACTATTTATGAGACTTTGATCCTCACATTCATTATTATTTTTGTGGCATTGGCTACTCTTTATACACTTCAGTTACGACTGTGAAAACTACCGAACCACGGTTTAGTTTATAAGTAAGACTATGAGTCTTCTATACACCTCAGCTACGGCTGTGATATCTGCTGGACTACGGTCTAGTTTATTAATAAGACAATAATATTTTATACACCGCAGTTACGACTGTGAAAACTACCGAACCACGGTTTAGTTTATTAGTAAGACTATGAGTCTCCTATACACCTCAGCTACGGCTGTGATATCTGCTGGACTACGGTCTAGTTTATTAATAAGACAATAATATTTTATACACCGCAGTTACGACTGTGCAAACTACCGAACCACGGTTTAGTTTATTAGTAAGACTATGAGTCTTCTATACACCTCAGCTACGTCTATGATACCTGTTGGACTTTAGTTCCACTTTATACGTATATTATTTTACAAAGTGTGTGCGCACTATAAAAGTGCACGTCCCATGTTCGAGGAAGGTTCGCCGATCAATGGTTGGAATCTACTGTTGATGGCGGGCGCGGGGCCATTTCAACCTCCCCCCCACTTTTATATTTTTCAAAATTAGTTAAATATAAAATGATGGGTTGGAGCGACATCCTTCAGCTACTCGTAAGAGGTGCTAAAGGAAATGGGACCGGAATCTCATACATCTGATTATTTATTATTTTTTTTAATTAAACAAATTATTATTATAACACGTATTTAAATGATTAACCTAGTTTTATTTGACTCCGCTATAGTCGATTGAGCATGTGATCTCTGACGCTCTAAAAGAACACGGTTATTACGCATACATAACGTATATTGGGTCCAAACCATCTAGACGAAATCACGAGCCAAAACGCAATTTAAAATAAAAACGTAAAATTATATATTAATACTTTAGGTAGGGATTAGTTACACTGTGCTTTGGTGACGGTTTTATCGTTTTTTTTTTAGCAATAAAACAATGACTATTATTAGAAATCTATACAAATATATAGTGTTGTTGGATTTGATAAAAAACTACGTTTTTTATAATACAATAACGTTACTATCGTGTTAATAATAGATAAGTTATCATGATTTTAATTTTAATAGTAATCGGTATGTGTTAATAAACGAATAATAAAAACTAACGATTACAAAAAATAATAATTTTAAAAGAACAATTTCGAACACAAAATATCTTATAATGATTATAATAAAAAGTAGTTGAAAAAAGCCTTAAATGTAACGCTAAAGTAACCGACCGGAAAAATACAAAAAATTGCTCAACTAAATAATACCGACAACCACTAAGGCAAGCAAATGGATTTAAATTTATGAAATTAACCGTTCTTACATTACAAACGAAACGTATTTGCTGTTTTAGTTTTCATCAAATATGTCTGGTTTTAACGGATTTTAATATAACTTGAATTCAGATTTATATTTAATTTTTAATGTAGAACTGTCGAGAACTTGGATGGACGGATGGTTTCCATAAAAAAATAAGGTAGCGACTTGCAGTAGATACTTAAATATTAGCATAAAACTAAC
The DNA here is from genome assembly GCF_905220365.1 of Vanessa cardui. Lineage (NCBI taxonomy): Eukaryota > Metazoa > Arthropoda > Insecta > Lepidoptera > Nymphalidae > Vanessa > Vanessa cardui. The sequence continues at coordinate 9,930,885 of NC_061138.1, read as the reverse complement.
TGACGATTTTATAATCATACTTTTTGTACAATCAAATAAATTATAAAATTTATTTTTAAAAATAGAACTTCGTTCATTTGTAAAGTAGTAGACATTTATAACCATAGCTCAAATAAAAATATTCGGCCATTACTGAGAAAAAGGGTCTTGTCTCGACAGACTGATGGATAACGATGTGATCGATGTGGTGTCGTGTTTCATTTGGGTAGATACGTCGTTTTCAAATAAATAAATTAATAACCTAAAAACAAAAATCCAAATTAAATTATAAATTATTAAAAAAAGTTCTTTCAATATCTAATTTTAGATTATTATTTTTTTAATTACATAACGTAAATTCAAACTCAAACTCAAATAACTTTATTCAATATGGAAGCATTACACTTTCTTATTGATGGTCAATTGAAACACTACCACCGGTTCGGAAAAGAAAATACCCTGACCTGAGAAGAACCGGCGAAAGAAACTCAGCGGGTTTTTTTTTTTTTATTTGTCTCATATATTGTTTAAACAATTTAATATGAGATGAAATAGCCAGGAGGCGATCGTTTCATTCCCAAGGTGTGCTATCGATCATAAACTCATTAATTGTATAATAACCTTTTGCACACAAGCGTTCCTTAATAATTTTCTTAAATTTGGCAACAGAGGCATTTTGAACGCTTTCTGGGATCCTGTTGTAAAACCGTATACATTGCCCCACAAAGGAGTTACTGACTCTATGTAGTCGAGTAACAGGAGTAACAATTTTAGTTACAATTTATTTGGTAATTGCAATTATTAATTATATCTCATCTCTCATCATCTCGTGCTCGGCGGTATAGGAAAACATCGTGATGAAACCTGCATGTATCTAATTATATAGAAATTCTGTCACATGCATTGCACCAACTCGCATTGGAACAGCGTGATGGCATATGTTCCAGAAACCTTCTCCAAAAAGCAAGATGCCTTAGCCCAGCAGTGGGAAATTTACAGTTCATTGTAGTTGTTGTATATGTAATCTGCTATCCGATATATTTATATGTAATACATTTTATAGTTTCTCTTTCTAATGCACGTCAGTTCATGTCTCATTCACTGGCGTCATCGGGATTGAACGAGTTTGTTTTTCGGCTCATTAACAATCTATCAACACAACCCATATTCCCATCTATTGCCTTAACTACAATGTAGTCGAAGAGCCAAGCGTTAGTTTTTATTTGTGTAGAAATCCTTGAGCATAGTAAAATTTATGAATAATTATAATAGATCTACTTTATTAATTCAATTATTTAACTCTCTAATGTTAAATTTAAATGAGAAATTTTAAATTGTATTTAGTTATAAATTAGTTTTATTTATAATTTAAAAATTATATATTACGTTACAAATAATGAGTTATTTCTAATTAATTTTTTAATCGTGCTTTGATTTACTTACAACAATTACAATGTACTTACTACATATCCACTATATTTCCTATAAAAACAGCCATTAGCCATTTCAAATGTGGTATAGTTTTCAAAATTGAAAAAAATATATAAATACGATTTTTTTTTAAATAACTGATTGTTTTTAGACATCGACTTTTTAAAGAGTGTCTCTTAGACTATGGCCCTATCAATTCTTGGCGTACGTGACCCAAGGCTCCAAGCAAGCAAATACTGAGGCTTCGTATTTCAAAGGCTTCTTGTTCGTAAACTATCCGAGTATCATTATTATGAAACGTGAGCGAATATTAACGTAATTGTTAATAAAATTTGCATTACATAAGCTTGTAATTCGATAGTTTAAAGTGGTCCAAAAGCTTAGTCAGCGCATTTGATCTGTAAACGAGGTTGCTTATTTGAGTCACTTAAAAAGTGAACATGATTTTTTTTAATACTCTAATTGTAGTAGGTAGAAGAAAATTGTATAAGGTAAAAATAAACATCATCTACTCTTTCTATGAAGAAACCTTTTGTTACATTTAAATTTGTCATAAATATTTTGATTGAATTATTGCAAATTAGATGCGAAAGGTGCTTCGCTCAGGTAAAATAAATAAAACTAAACAAACATCTATCCTTTACTTTTCATATAACGCATCCGTAAATGTCAAACATGGCCGACCGTCGAACTTCACGTCATTGAATTAAATATAGAAACTTCTTAGACTTAAAATGTTTTTTTTTTTTTTACAATCCGTAGTAATATCTGTGGATAAGTTTCAATCAGATTTGCACGAAATTATTATAAGTAATCTGTAAAAAAATTCAACCGTTTCAGAACTTAATTAGGCTTTCTCCATTTGTTTACTCTTGGGTTATACCATTACTGTTTATACTAACAGTTGAATCGCGAAGGCGGTAGCAAAGCAAATCTACTATAAAAACTTTATAAGCAGGATTGTAACATTTCGAATATTTTTTTTTTATATAAGTCCTTAATTTGAACTGAGTGTTCCATTATGTAAGTGGGTCGATATTGTCATGAATAACAGATTATACTATAGTTGAAAAAACCGTTACAGTGTGAGCGAACTGTTTTGAATTGAAAAGAAACAAAATTTAAATTTGCAATTTTCATACATACCTTGACGTTCCGAGATTTTTTTAAACAACGTCATAGATAAAAATAATTTTCATATAAATTATACGTAACATTTAAAGTTATAATTTATTCTATAACATAGAATATAAAAAGTAATTTTTTATACTATGTAATACATTATTTACAACAAACTTTGCTATCACTAGGTAACCTATCTTGAACATAATCATACTCTGTATGTCTTTTTATTTTTAATTATTAGAAACATGACGTCTAAATTGCCTCAAAACTTAAATATACAATATTTTCCAACATATTTTGATGCTGCTGTTTTAAAAATGAAAATACAAAATTCTGAAATTTGCAATTTTCCTTTGTACCTGCATTTTAATCAATTTTAAAACGATAGATAGGCAAATTTCAACCGGTTTCTAAAATAATTCTAGCATGATGATTCGAAGTAGTCGTTTGCACATATATCATGCTCTAGTCTAGACGGAAGGACGGAAGTGATACGTCATATTATCGTACAAAAATTGTTGATGCGGAAATATAAGTATGGGATTTTGACTCGCACTTGACCGCTTTTTGTTTGTTCCTTTGAATAAGTGCGTATAATTTGATTTGATCTGATGGAACTTTAGTGTTAATTTATTCTATTCTATACTAATATTCTATACTAGTGTAAATGCGAAAGCAACTCGTGTCTTTCCGTCTGTTACGCTTTCACCAATAAGACAGTAAACTGTATGTCATGGGCATAGGAAGAAATAGGGACATATTTAATAATTTAAACCCTTCGATCAACAATGTTTTTTATTTGTTGATGTAAGTAGTATAACGCGGTTGAAAAGAAGTAATCATTATCATTATCATTACATAGTATAAAACAAAGTTGCTTGTACCGCAGTCTATACCTATGTATGCTTTAAAATTACGCAACAGAATTTCATGCGGTTTTTTTTAACAGATAGAGTAATTTATGTGGAAGGTTTTTGTATATTATATATGTATTATATATAAAATAGCATACATATACAGCATTGCACCCGTGCGAAGCCGAAAGCGAAGTAGTTATTTAAGTTTACAAGAATACAAAATTTCTTATACACAAGTATATGTCTTAACAATAGTTGCCTTAAATATATGCCTTTAATATAAATTGCGTTGAAGAGGACTTATATGTTGTTTTTTTCTTAGTGTTTGATTTTTAATATCTTATCGAAACGAGTATATCGAGATTAAATGTATCAGTATTACAGGGAATCTAACAAAACGGCACTGTCATTATCGGTTTTGTATTTTACTACTGGTTCGCTGGTAAATTGCTTTTTGCTATGCACCTCAACCATAGTAATGGTATTTAGATTTGATCTTTGATAGCTGATTCAGCATTGCGTGTGTTACACATGAAGGACGATTTACGCAAGACGGCTGGCAGGAGCTGGATGCGAGTAGCCGAAGATCGATCTCAGTGGCATGCTATTGGAGAGGCCTATGTCCAGCAGTGGACGAAAAAGGCTGTTGATGATGATGAGCGGATTCAAAAAATATAGTACAAAGACAACCCTTTGTTTTTTCAATATATTCGTAAATAGTTCGTTTGGAAGTAATACTGTTATTTTAAGAAAATTGGAGAGCACATCATTGCATAGGCCAATTGCACTCAGAGAATGAGTGCACACTTATGATATTTTGATATCCCCAAAACAATCTTTCTTATCGAATCTGTGTAGCAAGTATTTAACGGAATTCGACGAAAATCAGTATTATCATGATAACATAAATACATAAAATCTTGAGTAAAATATTTTAAAACAATCACTGTAAGAAATTGGCAAAAAAAGTATAGGAGTTTTTAATAGACTTTGAACGTCAAAATTGCCTCTACTTTTCCGATATTAGAGAAAATAAATAAAATTGATTTGAGCTATCGTAAACAGCATAGATTAATAAGTATCAAGTCAGAGAAAATATTTCTATTAACGAAGTAATGATTGGTATAGATCAATCATTTTCTGCGTAATTTTAACCTTCCTCGACCTGTCATAATCTAGCTGATTTGAACTGTATTTAAATATCAAGACTTGGAACACAAAACTCATGTCGTTGTGAGTTTTGATGATTTAGTATAATCTTACAGTTATTATTTATTCATGTTATATCATTAAATGATGTATAGATCTATTCACTTGCTTAGACGCGCCCTCCGTAGACAATCTGTGTGTATATTGGTATGTGTGACGGTCCTTCTTTCAAGATAGAAGTATAAGAAAGAATAAAAAGAAATAAAAATTAGATTATATTTGCGCGCGTAACTCTTATTCACAAAAAAAAGCCAAAAAATTGTTTAATATTTTAAGTCGCTCTTATATTTCAGTCAGATGGGACCATTTCAGTGTCATCAAGGCATTGCTATTATGAAGAGGTTTTTTCTTACAGTGCTAATATCTATTTTAAAAATAACAAATACATTTTAAAAATTCTATAAAAGATAAGCGTGATCTAGTGAAAACGACCAGTAAAACATTTTAACGTTGCAATGGTCAAAAACTTTAATACAGAGTAAATGAATAATAATTATTGTACTTTCTGTTTAGAGTTGTAACATATAACAATATTATTATATTTGGTAATTGATATACAACCGCATTAACCAATAAAGAAAAACAAATTAGTTTTCAATGCATCGCCGTATGATGTTAATGTGTATCTTTTTTATAGTTACGAAGAAACTTTATTATATAAATTTTTTCTATTTTACAGATCGCTATCACAGTTCCTTGTGTCCTCCAAAGTAAATTACAAATAATATAAATATGAAATATTTTTAAAATTGATCGCATGGTAACAACTTGTTACATTGTTTACTGGAGCTAATACTTATTGACTTTCAACCACGATATATTATATAAAATAAATGTATCTATAATCCTTGAGAATATAATATATATCTAATGAGTTTCTTGACGATTCTTCCCAATAAGATCTGCCTTCTAAACGTAGTAGGTTACTAGGTAATGTAATCTTATTATAGTTGTGTACGTTTTGATTTACAAAAAATATTTATTAATTTATTAGTTGAATTTTGTTACCAATACAATGTGAAGAATGTTCATAAAAATATTACGATTAAAAATAATTTGAATAAGTTTAAATATCTTTAAAATTATCCTTTATAATATACTTCCTATTTTGATTATAACTTGGATATGATAAAAATATAATAAAAATAATATTGCCAAGACGAGACTTTATTTCAAGCACTGAAAAATTGTCTTTAATAAAATATCAGGGAATGCGTTTAATGATAAAAAATGTTTGTTTGTACATATTAATTGTAAGCATGTTATCTTGAAGTACGCACTTAAGACTGAAACACATGATAATATTATTTATTCCTCAATTATAGTTAATTAAAACACTAACTACTTATATCGAGTACTTGAAGAAATTCTGATTGTATTATAATTTGCGTTTATATCGTAATTATATTAATACATATATGTATTTACTACCGCCAAACTGGGGTGATAAGTATTCTTGTATTGCGGTTTGAAGGGTGAGCCGATTTGAGGAAGTGGTTACTATTTCGTACAGAACCTTTGTCTATGAGTGGTGTTGCCCTTTTACAATAAGATGGCTCATTTGATCGTCCCCCTAACCACTATCATAGAAAAAACTCTTTAGTAACTCATTTTACCTTGTATTGAAACATAATCTTAACCCTTTGATAAAAAATGTATTCTAAGTATTTAAGACAACGGCGGACCACTTTTGAACCTAATTTAACAAAAATGTTTACGGGTTATTTTATCAGTTTTTTTAAATATTTTTACCGTATGATCTTGAAATTTTGATTCTGTTTCAGACTGCCGTGTTAAATATTGGCGCACCAGTTACAACATACGCTTTAGACCGAAACTAAAGATAACGTAAAAGTCAGTTTGTTTATTATAAAAAAATATAAATTTTATATCAATAATAAAAAAAAAAACAGAAAACAATTACCTTTATTTCCTACTATTAGCTATTATAGCTATATTATTTATTATTATAGCTATTTAGTCTTTTTTGCGGAGAGCGAAAGTCGGTCCGGCTAATCAATCATATCCAATAGGTAAGTGGAACATAATCATACTTTGATGCAATATAATATGCCTCGCTTATCTTTCAAAAGAAATGCTGTTCAGCGGTAGAATCCGTAACGGGATGATATCTTCCCAGCTGACGCGGGACCTTATTAAGGTCGGATCGACGATAAAAATAACATAACAAGATAGTGGTTGACAATTTAAAATAAACAATTGCAATCAGTGAGTATTGCATTATCTGAGTTATATTTAAAACTCTTGTGAGACTGTTGCTATATTCTTACATTGTAACAATCTTATAATATTCTTGATCCTCACGATAAAACATTTTAATTGCTGAATTATTAATTTGTATGACGAGTAATTTTTACGTAATATATATTTATGTACATTAGGATAACAGAATTGACGGTAATCGGGCACAACAAGTCTATATTGGTTGGTATTTGGTAGGTGTATTTCACTACCACCCGCCGGGAAGACTAGATAATATGCTCAAGCGATCCCATGACTCCCTTCGAAAAGATGGGTCCGCTGGTTAATTATTATTAGTGGGTATTCTATTGCATGGCCTGGATGGAGGTTTCACTATTTAAGTTCTAGTGTTTAAATGTCTTGCTTTGAATAAATCCTTATCAGAATTAAAAAAAAAAAACTAAATCGTTTTAAGAAAAATGCGAACTAGTTCTTGGTAATATATATGTACGTTTATATGCAAGCTTGGGTAACCACTAGTAGCAAATTTGAGTTTCGAAAAAAGAATGACCACAAGCACTAACAAAAATAAAATATGTACATACAAAACATTCAATCTAATTTTTCTTAATTAATCTTCAAATTAATTAATCTTAAAATATGTAATTAAAGTAAGTTCAATAAAGTAAATAACTTATTGTTATTGTGGTTATTTACGTATAATTAACATTTAGTATGCATGCCAAAGGCCAATGGTCCATATAACATGCCAATAACACGAGAAAAATGTAAGCCAAAATACAACGTACGTACTTAAGTCTTATAACAGTATCGTTGTTGTGTTTGTTGTCAATAATAAATTGGTTATTAGATTATCGATGATAGTATAAATCTACCCTCAATGTATAATAGAAATGGCAATAATATTCAGAAAATACGTAATTAACAAAACAATATAAACATCGAACATAAACCAAACTTAACTCTACTTACGTAACATTAGAAAAACAATTACGAATATATCGACCATTTTAGCATAATTAAATAAATTTGTCCACACAGGTACACGATCTATTTACGGACCGGGTTGTACGAGTAAACAAGGTATGGGCACATATGTCACTCCCTTTTTCTGTACCTAAGCTACTATAATTTTGCCTCGGTCATTCAATGAACAAGAGTAAGTATATATAAATAACATAAACTTATAAGATACGCCACGAAAAATAATATACTCATTTTTTAAAATAAAAAGTATAAAATAAAACACACCGCCCGGCCCTGTCGCAATCAAAAATCAAAATCAAAATAAACTTTATTCAAGTGGGCTTTTACAAGCACTTTTGAATCGTCATTTAACAATTAGTGAAGCTACCACCGGTTCGGAAAGTAGATTCTACCGTGAAGAACAGGCAAAAAAATCAGTAGTTACTCTTTTTCAACATTTAAAAAAATACAGTCATGTTAGTTAATACAATTATTTACATTAATATATCCTGCCTAGATGTCAACAGGTATTATATATACTAAGGACGCTAGCTCGTTACTACCCCCTTATCCACAATCTATCCACCACCACCACCACACTCTTCGTGGTGGTAGGGCTTTGTGCAAACCCGCCTGGGTACTACCCACTCATCAGATATGCCGCTATACAACTGTACGCAGTGTTGTGTTTCGGTTTGAAGGGTGAGTGAGCCAGTGTAATTACAGGCACAAGAAACATAGCATTTTAGTTCCCAAGATTGGTGGCGCATTGACGATATAAGGAATAGTTAATATTTCTTACAGCGTCATTATCTATGGATGATGGTGTCCACTTACCATCAGGTGGCCCATATGCGCGTCTGTCAACCTATTCCATAAAAAAAACTATTCACCACCAACCACCAGTTTTCATCTACTTTTTTTATTATTTAATATTTATTTATTTTGTAATTCGAAAATCAACTAGAAACTTCTTTCATGTTCATTAAACTCGTACAACAGGTCAAATGTAATAATAATGATTTAAAATTCAAGTTATTTTTAGAAAATAAAAGAAATATATGCGAATACGTTTCAAAATATTGTCTGTTTCCATATTATTAAGTGAAACTACACGAATATAAACAATGTTATTAGAAGGTTAACGAAGATGAACTGCATTTTTAAAATAATATTATCTTAATGTGTAAGTTATTATAAAACATTATACGATCATTCAAATTATATATGTTTATTTCCTTCTATCTGGCTTGTTTTGATCCAATACTTGACAGGATCATTAGTTCATTCAATTCAAACTAATTTCCTTCATAAGTGTTCATAACTATAGCCTATTCCAATATACTTTATTTTAGAATGGAGATAAGCGAACTTTATATTGGAATAAACACAAAATGCTAACAGTTCTTAATCAGTTATGTCATCTTAAAATTCGATGTCAATCGTTGATTTTTTGGCTTTTATCCTTCTATATTTGGGTAGCTATATTTAATTCTTACCTAACTATTTAAATATGTAAAATGATTCGAAAAAAGTAGGGTCAACACAAATGGGTGTTGTATCATTTAAGTCAAAATATTTATCAAGATATTGTTACATAAAAACATCTAGAACCAAATCCGTGTCGTATAAACTTAGCCTAATAAAAATTTAACCGTCGTATCTAAAAACTGACCATGCCCCAGTTACTTAGCTGGTCATGTACTGACAACAATGAGAGGTTACAATTAGGCAATAGGTGATTAATGTCATCGGATTTCTTTATTCTTCGGTTGAAATGACGAGAATTTTCGCCTCGATTGTTATGCAATTAACCCATTTTTAAAGATACACTTAATAGCTATTTCAAGTTTTTAATTATCGATTTAGACTCAATATTGTCTCGGAAAATTATTACGATAAGTACCTACGGTTTTAATTCCATAAACACTTTTTGCTAGAACATTCTGAATTTTACGCGCTACTAAGATTGTTAAAAGAAAATTTTAGTCTCTCTCAGACTTATATTTTTTTTAATTTCTATCGATAATTTTAATTGTTAAAACAAATTTTAAAATATCATTATAGTTATATGTTTCAGAATTTTATATTGCTTTGTTCCTTAGGAATTGTAAAAACATATTTAATTATTAAACAATCTATTTTTATATAATATAGAGAAACAGCTAATACTTTGTTCTAGAAAATAAACAAAATATTTCGTTCCACGTACAAATATTGTTAAAAAATAATATATATTATTAATGTATGCTTCATAAAAATATAGTATCAATTTTATAATAATGATCAACTGATATCAAATTTTCAGTAAATTAATACGGAAGCTAAGTCTTTGATAAGAAAATAATTCAACAGACAATAATTATGATAATTTGGGTAATCAAATCGACTATCAGGTTTTATCAGTAAGCAAAAGTAATGAAGACTTTACGAATATCTTTGAAAATATTCGCAAGGTTTTGCTTATTGCTGTGCTCTAGCTATTTTGATTTTCATGTCTATGAAATAACATTCTCAAAGTTACCCTTATTCAAACTAGATGGCGTTGACGATAAACTTCGTTAATTTTAATATTGTAATATTTAATATTAATACGATTATTATATTTAATTCCGGATTTTGGATGCAATTATTTGCGGAGTTTTAGGTATTAAGATTTTAGTTTTCATTTTTTATTACAAATAAATTAGGTCACCGTATCCTATTTTATTACTATTTTTAATAAAAAATTGCACTTAATTTGTTAAAAGAAAAACATTTATTATGAACATAATATATAATTTATAATTACTTATTTAGAATACTTTTTTATCTATGGCCCCTAAAGTCAGGCATCGTCATCATGAATGATAAAAGTTGATTATTACCATAACATTAAAATACATTACACAGTTGTTTCAAAATAAACTACCTTCGTATTAGTAGTTAGGTGTAGGCTTTATATTATAATGCGTAATTAAGCTTTAATTCAATCATTACAATTGCAATCAAATAAAATAATATTAATTTATCTATTTATTATTACTAAAAATGAATGCGTAATACGTAAATCATTTCACATCGTAATAATATCTACTTTCTTAGCCTTGAACCTATCAACTCTGATCCACAGATAATCAACAAGACAGTTTATTTAATTATATGTACCTACATATAAATAAATACGATTACAGCCGTTATTGGAACAAAAATTCAACTTTTTATTATTCTAAATAATGTTTAATTGGACGACGAAAAGTATTAAATAGAGTGAAATGCAATTATTACTAAAAAAATATATAATTTTATATTTATGTTCATGTAAGCAATAAATTCATAAAACATTATTTTTTATGTTAAGCCAATGGAAAAATTGGCAGGATAGATGTCACTCATTACTTAGTCAGTTACGACTTATTTATATAACAAAATTTAAATTATATAATATAATTTATAATGTTACCGGTCTTAAAAAAAAATCAGTTTATGTTTTTTTTAACTGTATGTAAATAAATATCTACTCACTACTGAATAGGTATATTTTTTATTTACTAATAGTAAGTTATTTTAACTTTAGAATGTTAATAATCTACCCTAATATTGTAAATAAAATTGCTATCTAACAATTTAAGTGCAAGTTTGTCGTCATAGAGAACACTTTAATAGGTAGTTACTTCAATTCTAGGTATTATCAGTAAGAACCTGTTTATTTCTCATATTTCAAATACAATTTTTACTTAATTGCGTTAATTTGATTTTGTACTTTTACCGATTAAAAAAACCAAAAACCTTGACATGGTCTAACAATTAAAACATATTTGTGGTACTAATTAACTGTATTTTATTAGGTTATAAATAATCTATTGGTACACTCAAACCAATCCTTTTCTCTTGACATGATGTGTATAAAAATTACGAAATATTTAGTCTTAATAACATTCCTAGCTAATCTTGTATGTAAACATTTTCAATATATATAATTGACAAATAGATGTGTTGTTCAATCAAAAAGTTAATAATAATCAATCTACCTCAGACTTATAATATGAATAATTTTAATCGTTGGTTCGACTACCACAACAACACACCACAATCCACTCAGATTTTATAAAGTTTCCGTTCTACGACAGTATCCAAGTCCGCAAAGCGCTTTTCATTTTCCATACTTTCAGGATTATTACCCGATTTTGTTGTAGAGTACGAAATATGTTTACGCGTGATAAAATTTCTCTGCCTTCCCAATTCGGCCGAGTTGCCAGCGGGCCGCTCGAAGTGCCTACGTGACTAGCGGCCCCTTACATCGGCGTCGTGGCGCCAAGCGAATTACCGCCTTATTGCCATCTAGCGGTACTACACTTTATTGAATAAAAAACGTACTAAATACTTCATTCTTGTATCATTCCGCAATTATACAAACTTAACCCTCATCGTTGCGTAACATCGAAAAATTCGCACGTGTTAAAAAGTCACGCATCAGCTGATCTTTTTGCGATACTTACCCCAGGAGTTCACTAGGTTGATCGTGATCGCGAGGATAGCGAACAAACACTGCATTCTACACATTTTGTTTCATAAATTTCGAATATTTCCCATTAAATGCACATTAGATTGGACAGTATATTTGTGCGAGTTTCAGCCAATGTCAGACAGAGGGCGCGCGCTCACAACGACCGCACCGACCGCGTGTTAGACCGAAACTAAATACTCAAATCGTCGTCCGTTTTGCCGCGAAGAGAAACACAAAATAGGTTCATTGAAGTCACTGAGCGCATGCTCATGGAACAAGTACGCAAAGCGATATCTTATCAAGCCGCGAATTTGTAAGATTCGGAAATTGCAAGGCGCTTTGCCTTGGTTTGTAATTATCTTATAATCAAAAGATAATTAGTTATATAACGCAATGTCTGTGTTACATTTGTGTACAACTGTACGTTGATTTATATTGTTTTAATGATGCAAAGTTTTATGACAATCCCACATTAAAAAAATTTTAATAGCTATCACAATATTATTAATATATCAACAGTGATATAATATGTAGCATTATTTATAAATAATAACTAAATATTCAAAAACACAGTTTAAATCAAACTTAATAATAAGTAATAAAAAAACTGTATTTCATAAATAATAAAGTCAACTGGATTTTAAATTAAAGATTTTAATTATTTTATATTATTTTGTTTTAATACTGTAATTTGTGCGCGTTGACGTCTAATTTATGTATTTCTACGCTACATTTAATAATAATTTAAGAAATAATTCTCAGATTTTTATATTATATCTAATATAGTTACTGTATTATTTTTAGTTTTACGTTCTGTCAGCTGCGAAACTTTTTATAGTCTACATCTATTATCTATACCTATCAATGTCACCAAACAAAAACCAAAACCACCAAATTTTTGTAATTTGTATTATCGTTTGAATCAAACCTAACCTAAGACCAATTTATATTGGTTGGTTTTAGTTTTGATTATATATTGTATATTTTTTTATTAAACAAAATCATATAAATAATTTATAATAATTGAATATATATTTTTTTTCATAATGCAATTATCAATACAACATAAAAAATATCTAGATCCATAGTAATTTGACAATCCTTCTAACAAATCGTTCTTGAACGATTTTGCAGTCTAATAGTAGTTTTTTTTTTTTATTTTGGTTATAGGAAAAATATAAAGGTATTTGGATGAATATTCAATTTTTATGGTTGGTTGGAAATATTAACTGACGTCAAGAATATAAAGGTAATTATTTTTTCTTTTGTAATAAAATTTAAACGTAGGTGTTAACAATTGTTTAATTAATGTAGGCCAATGTCAGGAAGTTGTACTACATTAAAGAAAAAAGTTTTACCCTATTAACAACCGGTTTTTCAAGATTAAATAATAATTAATACATTTTGAAATAGTAAGACGTAGTATAGATTAAATTAAAAGTGTCTTTGAAATATTTTTATGAATTAAAAAAAATAATACTTAGATAGAGATATATTTTATATTAATAATAATATTAATTTTTCATTTTATAACACACATTTTTTTATTTTATTATTATTTTAAGACATTCGATCATAAATTTATTATTGTGTAGAGTTATGTTTGACTTAGAAATAGTTATCTTCGGCCTCGTCTCAAGCACAGCAGGCGGTGCAAGCAGGGAACTTAAGATCTGCACCCCAAACCCCATCCCCAAAAATAAAATTTAAAACACCTTCTGTGGCGCCATCAGTGGTCTATGACTTTAATGTCATTGAGTCGGAACCCGACGATGATTTTGTAACTATCGCACATTAAAATCTTCACAACAATAATGTATTAATGTTTTATTGAAATTCAAATACGTAGTTAATGTTTAATAAATTTAAATAATTGTTATTAAAATATTTTTTTACTCTAGTTCAGTGGGTTGACGTTAAAGGAAAAAGGTCTCCTGGGGTCTCAGTTGATAAGGGGGTCCCTCAGGGATCAATTCTTGGACCTTTTCTGTTTCTCACATATATAAATGACTTGCCCTTTCTTGTTAGGAACAAACATGATATAGTATTGTTTGCAGATGACACCTCCTTAGTTTTTAAAATTAATAGAAAACAGGTACAGTACGACGATGTAAACAATGCTATAGATGATATAGTACATTGGTTTAGCGTAAATAATCTTAGACTAAATAATAATAAACCTAAAATTGTGAAAATTAGTACACCAAATGTACAAAATGTAAAAGCCGATGTACTCATCAACGGGGAATCGATGGATCCAATTGATTCTGCTGAGTTTCTTGGCCTCACTGTTGATGCCAAGTTGCAATGGAGCCCCCATATTAACGGATTGGCGAGTAGACTGAGTTCTGCGGCATTCGCGGTCAAAAAATTAGATTATGTACCGATGTTGATACGGCTCGCTTAGTATATTTCAGTTACTTTCATAGTATAATGTCATACGGTATTGTGCTGTGGGGCAATGCAGCCGCTATCCATACCATATTTGTGCTACAGAAGAGGGCCATTCGCGCAATCTATAACCTAGGAGCTAAAGAATCGTCAAGGAATAAGTTTAAAGAAATCAAGATATTGACTGTTGCTTCTCAATATATATTCTCTAATGTTATCTATGTACGAAAAAATATATTAATGATTTCATGAGAAAATGTGGTACTCATAACATTGGTACAAGGAACAAACACAAACTTGTTACTCCTGTTACTCGACTGCGTAGAGTCAGTAACTGCTTTGTGGGGCAATGTATACGGTTTTACAACAGGATCCCAGAAAGCGTTCAAAATGCCTCCGTTGCCAAATTTAAAAAAATTATTAAGGAACGCTTGTGTGTAAAAGGTTATTATACAATTAATGAGTTTATGATCGATAGCACACCTTGGGAATGAAACGATCGCCTCCTGGCTATTTCATCTCATATTAAATTGTTTATTTATATAATACATAAGACAAACAAAAAAAAAAAACCCGCTGAGTTTCTTTCGCCGGTACTTCTCAGGTCAGGGTATTTTCTTTCCGAACCGGTGGTAGTGTTTCAATTGACCATCAATAAGAAAGTGTAATGCTTCTATATTGAATAAAGTTAATTGAGTTTGAGTCTATATTTTGGAATATGTAATAGTATAAAACACCTTTAGTGTTACAATAAAATTAAGACATACATGCATTTTGAACAATTTTTATTTGACAAACGTCATCATCGTCCTTCTGCCCTCATCCCAATTCTACTTGGGGTCAGCGCAGCACATATTCCTCATATGGATGAGGAATATGTGCTGCGCTGTCGGATGTCATCTTACAAGTAACATTCTTTCTAACCATATCATCTTCTACACAATCCATCCATCGTTTCTTTGGTCATCCCCTACCTCTATATCCATCAAAAATTTTGACAAATATGTCATATAAATATTTAAGCTTAACAAATCGGAACGAAACTGGTATTGTGATAATTAATAAATTAGACTAAGCTATTGACACTTTCTTGTCTGGGTGGGTCTTTATAAGGGTTGCTGGTATAGTTATTGTATGATGGATACATAACAACTAACGATAAAGCTGTAACAGTTAAGCTTTCACTCCTGTACCTATAGCGATTCTGTAAGATGAATCTCGGAACTATCGCAGAATGCTAATACCTGCGTTTATTGTCAGAATGTAATATGCGACATTTACTTTAATACAAATTATAAATTTATAATGATACACGTATCAATATTGCATTTAACGAATTATATACGAAGTAATTCTTACAGAATCGCACGGCTGTTACGGCGAAGTTATAAGACTCTTCTACTGGCTTGCTTCTATGTGGATTAGTACCAATAAGGCAAAAATTATGACACATGTAATTTTCTTCACTGCCAAATATGAAGGTATTTTAAATTCAAATTTAGAACCGTAAAGTCAATTCTGACTTACCTGGACTTAAACCCGGGTAAATTCCTTGCAGTAAGAACTAGCATGTGTATTTTATTTACTCTATATGGGTAGTAGTATACGAAACAGCTATTAGAAACAGATGTAACAATATTGATAAAAAAAGGCTTCGGTATTCGAATCAGAGCGGAATAGTGTTATGCCGTAGGCATTTTTATAAATTAATTGGTTAACTATTGACAGCAGGATATGTAACAACGTAAAGTCCATTTGATATATACCTACCTATTTAACAAATCGTTGACTACATAAATGTTTATTGTTAATTGAACGCGGATATCCGGTATCCAAACTTCCTGGAACAATAATTCCTTGAAAACGTCTGTCCGGACATGACAGGAAATGTGTCTCCATTAATTGTGCAAAGTGTTAAAAGTTATTATATATTTAATTATCATTACAATGTGAAAGTTCAAACATGTTTTTAAACAAATAACTATTGAAGTTCAATGTTATCGTCGTAATAAGTTCATTAGTAAACAAAACATTACACAAATATGTAATTTTACAAATAGCTCTTTATTTTCGTATCAATTGTATAGTAACGAATGTTTAAACTTGTAGATACTTGAAGAAATATGAAATGAGTTTCGGACAATCGTCACAAGACTGTGCGTGTGGGCGATTACGGCCAACGCACTTTTGTGGAGCAAACATAGCGATCTTCTTAACCTCAAAAGCTTTCTCAATTCAATTCTTAGCCATTAGCTTTAAGTTGCGCCGGCAGGGCACGGATTATTTCGCCAATGTCACTTAGGATGGAGAAGACACGAATGGGATTGATCGGTATAGTTAAGATAATAAACTCAATTAAATTTTAAAGCCAAGAATAGTAGTACACAAATATTAAGAGTTAAATTTTTATAAAATTTGATATATTTACATAAGGATGAAGAAAATGGACTAAACGACAACAAACATTCAACGTTTATAGGGCCAAAAGCTTTCTATGTCTCAAAATACAATGAAGCAAATGATAACAAAAATTTTACAAAAATCCCCAATAAGAAATATTCGTATAGCCATTATTAAACAATATTAATTAAAAAAATAAAGTAATAAAAAAAATAATTTACGTATTTTATGCGATTTTCTTATATCTCAGCTATAATGTGCACTACTAAGGGATTATTATTAATATATTTTTAATTAAATATAATACAAAACTACTCCACTTGGCCATTTATTTAAATTTTACTTCCGAAATTCCGATAACAGTTTTGTGACCTTCGAAACGACATTTTTTCGCAAATGCATAGTGAATATCATAGATTAATTAAGCTCTCGACCAATAATAATGCAGCATTTTGTCTAATATAATATGACAGTCAGTTTACTTACACGTCCTAGGTACAATTCATAAAAATATTATTTACTTGTAAGTACACTTAAAACAACTTCCTATGAAAAAGCTTCAAGCTGTTGGTGAATCCTCGGTGACGGTAGAAGATAAGTATCCGATATTTATTTAATAAATATAATTATATAAATACTAGCTGACCCTGCGCCTTTACCCGTGCGTAATTTATAAAATTTTACTAATATCACACAAACCTTACCCATATAACAATTTCTATAATAAAATTCCGCAGACATTTTTAACTTTGCCGTCACGTAAATACAAATCGTTTATAAAAAATACATTGCTAAAAAAGCCGTATTATTCGATACAAGATTTTGTAGATGATAAAAAAGCGTGTAATTAATACCTGTTTACTTCCAGGCAGGATATATTAATTTAAATAATTGTATTAACTAACATGACTGTATTTTTTTAATTGTTGAAAAAGAGTAACTATTGATTTTCTTGCCGGTTCTTCTCGGTAGAATCTACTTTCCGAACCGGTGGTAGCTTCACTTAATTGTTAAATGACGATTCAAAAGTGCTTGTAAAAGCCCACTTGAATAAAGTTTATTTTGATTTTAAAATAAAATATTAATATAGATTATTATCATTTGGTCAAAAGGTGGTGATGTTTGGATATCGTTTTCTAAAGCCCCTGGTCAGCCCCTCTCGGACATCGGTGAAGGATGCCATCAAGACACGTTTCAGTTTCCATAAGTCATATCTAATTCTTCAAAAGCTTTATTTTTCTTGTTTGAAATAATATATGCGCTAGTCATAAAGTTTCGTATATATAGAATCGGTAAAAGCTCATTGTTTCGACATTCCATGCAGTTGCGATGTACATGGTTATTAATACTTTCTATGAATCAACTTACACATGTAATTTGTAGGTGCCATTATATAATTATTATTTAAATAAATATTTGAAATATTATCATTATTTTGTGTTATTTTTAAAATGTTACTTTTTTATAAGATCGTGATTAAATATGATTTATGAAGTGTTTTTGAATGGAAACTATGTTTGTAGCTTGTTTTTTAAAACTTCGTCCGAGTATATTAAACGGTAGTATTAGTAGGTAGTAATTAAAAACCTATTAGTTATTACTACGGAGCAATTGCGTTGAGTATAGTAACAAGCTTTTGAAATAAAAATATTTACAAGATTAGTAAATAAATTGGTTGTTTGTGTAAACATTAATTAATGCCTGTGTAATTTGTTTTATCTTTAATCACATATTTTTATTATGTATGGAATTATTTCCCTATTATAAATATGCCTAAATCCTTAAAATGTATATACATACTGCAATATTCCGTTCTGTATAAATTTTGAAGCTTATAGCGACATCTAGTGACCCAATGTGCTAATGCTACGTTCCATATTTAAACTTTGGTCATGTCATAGTAGTTAGTACAAACGACAACAGATGGAGCTGTTAACAAAATGTTCATTTACATGATCTGTCGTTTTATCTTTCTTTTGTACACTATTGCAATAATATAAATTGAGTCGTGCATAACATCAATACCAACATTATAAATTCTAAAGTAACTCTGGCTGTCTTTTTGTCTACCGCTCTAATCCAAAACACTGAACCAATATTGATACAACGAAGTATGATGCAAGCTGGAAGTCCAAATAAAGCTACTTTTTAGTATGTATTCAGTAGTTTAGTATGTCTAACACCTGACAAGTGACAACATTCCCTAAAACAGTGTTTTTTATTATAACAAAGAAATTATAATTGATTGTTAGTTAAGAAATACATATGAAATATACATATTTCTCATTTTAATTGTCTGCCATATGTCATAATGTAAGTTACTATAATAAAGCATCATAGAGGGTTACAGGGATATTTTTAAATTGTCAGATGTAGAATACTCTCGTCCATCTGTTCAATTTGTTACAAATGTTTTTTTTAAATATATATTGTTAAAGACCAACCGGTAACTATTATCAAGTAATAAGTTTAAATTTATTTATAGCAATATTTTTTGAGAAATTATTGAATACTTATGTAATGAATAATTCGTTAAGTGAATATGTTTATATATTGTTAAAAATTTGTAAATTTCCAATAGTTCTTTTTTTTATAATATATCCATTGACCTTTTTTTTGTAATTCTACGTTAATTTAGTTACCTGTATGTTTTATAATGATCAGTGTAAAATCAATTACAATAACGCAGGCAAATATGCGGTTAACAACTACTGTATAATATCGTGTGAACAAACGGTCATTTTCAATCCACCGGGGTTTGCGGGGTAAATGGATTAAGCAAACCATTATTGTATTAGCGGCACTTGTTTGCCGCTCCCCAAGGTCTACGAACATTTCATAGGGGCGAATTCAGTGAAAGTGTGAAATAAAAATAATAAACACACCGCTTTTATTACTTTTTTTTATAACACGGGTTGGCAGATGAGCAAATGGTGACCTCTGTTCATACAAATTAACCCTGTAAGAATTTTTATTACACCAGCTACCCAGGAAAGTAAGATGTTATGATCCTTGTAGTCTCCCTCCGGATGAAGTAATTCTGGTGCTGCTATAACAACAAATAAAGAATTAAGGTGGTTTATTTTTGCTTGATATTGAAAACGGCAACAGGTAAACTTTCACTTTAAACAAAAATATAATAAAAAACAATTTTTTATATGTAGCTCCATATAAGAAAAAAATGTTTATGCCTTCCTATAGATAATAGCACGGAACCCTTCGTGCAAGAGTCCTACTTGCAATTGGACGGTTTTTAACGGGACGGCTGTCTAAGGAATAATAAATTTTTGATATGCCTATAATTTCTTTTTTATTTTCTCATTATATTTGAGCCTATATATTTGTCGGCGCGAAACCACGAATTTAAGAAAAACACGTCAAAGGCTTTTTTTATTTTATTTTTATTTATTTAAAGATTAATTCTAAAAAAAAAATTGAATCTTGAAGGTACTCTCCTAGTAGACTTTAATCAACACCTTTACCAATTTTTTTTTTTTATTGAAAATACATTAATTATAATAATAACGCTAATGCATGCAGTCATAAAGTACTAGGGTGCCATGAATATGAAATTAGTTAATCCTTTCCCAACCAGACCGTGGAATTTTATGTCAAAAGTTTCGTAGAACGACTCAACTTCTGTTAACTCAGTTTTCTCAAATTTAGTAAGTTATGTATATAGCTAAAATAATTTGTATAGCTTTATTTTAGGCGCGAATAGCTTTTCTATACAAAATTGTTTTGTATTGAGCAACTTCGCCTAAGTATGTGGATAATTAAATGGAATAAAAACTTATAATTAAAATATTATACAGATTAAAAATATTCAGGATCCTTTTTACGGGTATAAGATATTACTATACTATTATAAATGTGAAATTTCATAGTTTTTTTTGTATATTAGGAAGATTGTTTCGCAATTATGCAAAAGTGGTTCGATGGTTTTGCATTAAATTTGGAATAGATATAGTTTATTGACTAACTTATGACCTAACATGCCTAAACCCAAGAAGCTAGTAAACACATAAATAGTTGTGTTTTAAAATTTGAGAAAAGAGTAATTACTGAGTTTTTTGCCGTTTCTTCTTTTTATCTACGTAAAATAATCTTGTGATATCAGCACCATTAAGTTTCTCTCACTAAGAAATGTCGTAGGTAGTTTCAAAGACGCTTATTTCCTCCACCGGTAACAAATTGGTTCATTTTTGGGCTAGAGAATCGGAATTTCTGTTCTTTTCTATTCTGCGAGTATTACTATTTGCGAGTTGTACAGTGACATTTTTTTAATAATTTATGAACAATCGACTTAAATATGTGAAATAAATGTCTTCAATAAAATAAAATACAATGCTTACGTATATGTAGATTTTTTAACATTGATCTGTTTCTTCTTTTGTAAATGATTGAGTTTTAAAAATCTCTGATAGGATGTTCGAAATAGATCTAAAGGGAGCGTCATCACTATGCGCCTACAGAATTCAAATGAGCAATATTTGGAAAGGATTCAATTACATACCCATCTATATACACGTAGTATATACACCGATACACGTAATGTAGATACGTATTTACATTTTGTTCCGCATGTGTTGCAGTATCGCTGATATCGACATCGAGTTTGTTTTCCTTGTTACCGAAGATTTTATCTCAGGGAATTTGTATGTAGGTATTCGAAAGATTTTTGAAACGTAGTATATTCTGTTCTTTTACCTTAGATGTAATAGAGTTAAAATGTTACACTCCTGAGTTAAAGTCACTTTTCTTTTTTTGAGGCGAAGGTTTAGAGCTTTTACCGCCACATTGCTCCAATGGCTCTGGTTTGAAAGATAAGTAGGCACAACTAGGTAGCTATGTATTGCCGAAGCAATTGATACTACTATTTTTTACAGTCTGTCCACGTCATAGGCGGTGGTCACCCCTTACGAGTAGGGTGACTACGTACCAATGTCTATGGGTGGGGAACAAATGACCCTCTGGTTTTAGGCCAAGCACTACTATTGTTTTTTTATTTGCCGGGTAGGCATAGGACTTCCCTCCACCTGATTGTAAGTTGTAGTGGAGTCCAAATGCGTAGATGGATGCTTCCTGAATGTACTGGCCAGTAGGTACATTCAGGAGAACGAACTGCTCTAGGTCTAGCCGCCCTCGAACTTTGAACGAACTCAGGTTATAAGAGGAGGAAAAACCTGTGCTGGTAGAGAATTATTTTCTTTACCGGTGCGACTTTTTTTGTGTGGAACGATGGAATTGATGTCGTTGTTAGGTGGTGACATCGAGTGCCAGCACGCGTAGACTTGTAAAGGTAAGGGGAAACGAATAGTTTACCCTTCTTCTCCTTCCACTCATCAAGGTGAGGATAGGAAGCGGTCAGTGCTGATATCTCAAGGTATCTGAGGTTTAAGGGTGCTTATGACCTTTACTTCGCCAACAATGCGGACCGCACTGCAACTGATCGAATGCCTCCATTAAGTAAAGTGAAAATAAAACATAGAGCATTGTAATTTAAGTTGCTTCAAATTCATATAGTGTATAGAATATATCTAGGATAATAGCTATATTAAAAGCATATCGCACCTGAATTCCAATGGTATGAATTTCCTCCGCAATTTTCACGTGAAGAATACTTCTGCGGACGTGCTGTTGCAAAGCAACACGTTTTTCCCACAAGACGAGAAGATTACCAACAAATACATATTTTTCATGAAGTTTTGAAACGAATTATTTTACGAAGGTTACAGTGGAATGTACTGGGGACAATCAGCACGTAAGGAAAAAACGTTATGAGCCCTACAGATGACCTTCCTCTCTCTTTCTCTTTCTATTTATGAGGTAGGTTTAAATAACATTATTGAAACTTGCTTTTTGTTATTTTATTTTTAATACAAAATTTGTTTCTTATCTTTTTTCTCGAACATTCTAAAATTATTTAATTGTGTTTGTTATTTATATTCATATAAAGAGAAAGCATCTTCGTTTTAACGGGGGACATATATCTCTATCTTAATGCATTTAATTCTTAGTTGTATTTTTTATTAATATTTACTTATCATTAGTTATTAAATATAAATAAATAAATAAATAAATGATAGAAAGTTTTGCTCTGTCGATAGAGTAAGTATGTCAATAGTTATAGAATAACACGAACGATATGCTGTAGTTATGTTTTGTTTATTTAAAAGTATAATAGAAAACATGAAGGAACATTAGGGATTGATACATAAACATTAGAGAATATCTTTATATGTTTTCTTCAGAGTTCAGAAGCTTAATATTTAACAACAGGCACAAGGGACATAACATTTTAGTTCCTAAGGTTGGTGGCGTATTGGCGATATAAGGGATAGTTAATATATTTTTTAGGGCTATTCTCTATGACCGGTGGTGGCCACTTAACACCAGCCTTACTACCTACTTAATCACAATTTGCTTTCTAACGCAAACCTATAAAATAAAAAAAATACATAACATCTATATTAATACAATAAATGTTAAAGTTACTCTGTCTGCCTGTCTGTCGCGCTTTCACGATCCAACCGCTGAACCGATTTTGATGAAATTTGGTATGAAGCAAACTTGAACTCTAAGAAAGGACATAGACTACTTTTTGCCTAATACATGACAACACCAGTAAACACAATCGAAGCCGCGGGCGTTTACTTGTCGGAAAATAGACACGATTCTAGTCCCCATACCATATTTTATTCTGAAATTGCGTAGCTACCTTTTGAAATGTATACATTTCTGTCCCTCGGTGCGCGACCAACACCGGGAGCTGTGAGAAACTTAAAATATTTACATTGACGGAACGATGCGGACTGCGCGGGGTTATTTCCAACGGCCTCGCCCGTTTCCCGCGCCAATTGTTTGTCAAAAATAAAATAATATGTAGATAATATTACTAGTAACAATTCTTGAAGATTGACTGACGTTTCAATGTAGGAAGAATAACGCGAAACTTCCGCCATTAAAATTGAAAATATACTTTAAAAAATGACAGGTGACAGAGGGCTTGTTTTGTTTCGACCAAAATTTCAGAATACCGATTTAATAGCAGAATACTGCTAAGATACTTTCACCATTATAATCTGTCATTATTTATTTATCACACACATATTATAATTATAGCAAATAAATAAGAAACACATTAGTTTCAAACGATTCGTATATATTTATTTAAAAACATATTTTTGGTGTGAAATAATGTGTTAATTTACTGAAATATTAATTGTATACAATTAAAAATGTCATGAACGTAGTCAAAGAACAAACCGTTTTAATTTTATAATCCTTAGAATTTCAAACTGAATACTGAATCGAGCGTGAAGTTGGGATTAAAGTATGAATATTTAATAACAGACGGCTCTCCGACTTTGCTTAGAAGCCTGGTTATTATTTTGTACACATTTTATCGTAATTGATTAAAATAGAGATGTTTTCCTTACGAAAATAAATAGATAATAAATTTATTTTGAGTTCAAATTGAAATCAGATAGAAACGGACCTAATATTCTTTATACTATTTATTGTATAGTGATATGACGGTGATGTTTTGTGCAATAAATTTTAAGTAAACGATGTTATTATCGAAATATAGTTATAAAATTAATTTGTATAAGTACAACAATAATGATTTATGTGTTGTAAATATATTTTGTACACTTGAAAGCTATGCGATTAATAATATTTGTATATCGGTTTGTCAGCTCAGGTTTTCTTTCGAAATATTGGGCAAAAAATAAGTTTTTTAATGAAACTATCTTTTTATCTCCGTTGGGGATATAGGGACTCCATTTTTACTATTTGAATATTGGAATTGCCATAGTCACTGTAACAAGTGAACATGATTTGCTTAGTTGTAGATTTACAAATAAATGTATTTATTAAACATGTACCGTCAGCAACAATCACGTAAAAAATATATATTGTTATTGGAATATGTTAAGCGTTTTTTTGTACTTTGTACTAACTTATCAAATCAAAAGATTGTACTTTGGATTCATTTAAGGTTATATTATCTATACTTGTAGTGATGTATATCATACTTGTAGATATGTGTTTGTTCTTTATGGTTAAGTCTATGGAGGAATGTAACTCTGTACAAAACATATTGAGCAAGTTTGATATGAGTTAATTCCATTCCTCGTATTATTTTTTTTTAAATATAGCAGTCGGAAATTAATTACGAATTTTCACTAGGATAACATAACATATCAGAATCTAAAGAATAGGTTTTATAAAAACTACACAGACCATTTCAAGTGCTCTATTGTCGAGAAATTGCTTCAAGACAAGTTTCCAACAAGTTGGAAAGAGCTGACATCTCGGACAAGTTGCCACAAACATCTTCGAATAGTGAAATACGTCGAGTCGTTGAATACTTAGATATTAGATAGATAGATAGAGTTATTAATGTATTGATATTTATTAAGGGAACGGAACAAATTGAGCTTTAATCACTAGTTAAGATGTATATTTAACCAATATTTAATGTTATATATATAAGTTTCCTATGGTCGATCCAATAACAAGCGTCAAGTTGTTATGGGATCGACATATAAAACGTCACATTTTTACGAATTCATAAATAATATTAATATATAGCTAATTCAAGGTCACGATTAAAGACATTGCGTCATTTTTTTATTAACAATACAAAACTATTCAATTTTAAATTATACACACTTTATTTTTTCTTAAAAAGTTCCGATACTAACGAGATCAACATGCGAAAGGCTACTATTTCTAATCCATAATTAATATCCAAGATTATTTAAATTAAACAATGGTATCGCGTCAATTTATTGTAGAATCTGTATTTTTACTCTTCCTTTGATTGGTATAGTCATGATAGTCAAGATAGATAAGATAAATATATACTAACTTTTAAATTGAGATTAGCGACTAGTTCGTCCTAGGACGAAAATTGTGTAGGGTTTAGGAAAAAGGAAAAATAAATTGAACCAATCCTTGTAATTCCAAAGCGCCACCAATCTTGGGGAATATCTATGGTGTTTTGCTGAGTCTGAACCCCAACACGGATAAGACTCTAATCACTGGACCATCTCGGGTTTGCATCTTTTCAATAAAAAAAAAATATTAGTCAGCATGAGGTAGGGTTCATTCATTATTTTGTATGGAAAAGATTTAGGGGATAATTTAATGGTATTAGGGCTGTATTTATAGGCCTCAGTTACAATACTTAATTTGGCCAACACACGTGTGCGCTTATGCAGGGGAGTATTTTCTTGTTGTTTTGTAATGCAAATATAATAAAATATTTTGTGAATAATAAATTTATATGTTGTACTATCTTACCCTATGGCTTCGCCCGCATGAAGTTTATAAAACTCAAACTTCCAATGTTTTACCCCCTTAGGGGAGAAGTTTCCGTTGTTAGCGGATCTCTACACTCTCTGAAGAACCTACCTGCCAAATTTGTAGTTTGTAGGTGTTATAGTTTCTGACATTTCCTGATTAATTAATTAAGAGAGTAATAATAATCAATAGAGTATATTATGTATATGTATCAAATAAAAAATACTTTTCTCTTTTGTCTGGAACTTTTACAATTTACTGAAATTCAAATGTTTTAGAAAACCTGAACTATCTTTATGAACATATAGAACTACGATTTATCTTACTTTCGAAATGTTGTAAGTTGTACTTTTAGTATCTAGTACTAAATAAAAGGCTGTTTCGATCCGTATAAACTTTAAATATTATAATAATTATTATTATGTTTTTATATATGTTTCGACAACTTTAGGAGAACTAATTACTGTAATTTTAACCATTATTATATTTGTTTTTATACAGAGGCTTTACCTTTCGCGCAGGGTGAGAGCACACGGGCACTTCCTGGTCTAAGGGACACTGAGTGCCCTTCGAGACACCTCCAAAGCAACGTCGCGCGCGGCACTGGCGTTCTTAAAGAGCCTGTGTTACGGCTAATGCCGGACGCGCGGCAGCAAGTCGCGCCCCCACAAGCTGCGTGATTACCTTCTCTGCACAATAACTTTTTCGTCATACTCGTACGAAATGATCACATTCCCGCCCACTCCCGTTAGGAATAAGTAGATTTTTTGGTAAGGTTGACGACAAATACCATTCATCCCTTAAGGAGGATAATCAGACCATGTCAAAACCCCACTTCACACCTTTATTCCTAAAAACGCTTCTTGCTTCCCAGTATCCTTTAAAATTGCCCTACTCGCACCCAAGTTTCCGTTGGAAAAACTAACTATACCATGAATAAGTGAGTATATCATTTTGACCCCGCTCCTACTTTAGGGCGCCAGGGTACTGGATGCACTCGGGCGCCACAAGGGCTCATAGGTGCATTCCTTTCACTGTCGTAATCCGATTGGACGGTAATCTGACTCGACTCGAGAGAGTTTAGGCGCTGGACCGGAGAGAGAGAGATCGTTATTGAAATAACGACTAATATTAAATATATTATGAATGAACGTATGTATTATAAAAAGTTTTTTGTGATTCCTACTTTAGCTAACAGTTAGACAGATGGTTTTTACATCCATCACGTATTATATATGTATATATTTATATGCATTAATGTATTAAATAAATAACAATGTAGTTTATTCCGCACGGACAAAACTTTTGGTATATTTATAAAATCTTCTTAAGTAACATGTAAGGAATAAGTTTTGTGTAAACACATTCGTGTTTGCTTCGTAAGTTTCTCAGAAATTCTTTTTCTTTCGAAACTCTCGAACAAACTTTGTAATACAATAGTATTTACCGACTCGTGTTAATAATTCATATAAATATCATTGTGAGTACCGTAATTACGGTAAATTTTATAAATTTTGTGATCGTCACGTTTTCATTTTTATTTCAAATCATTTATTACATAAATTGATAATAATAAGCAACTTCTATATCTAAGTAGAGGCTTTATTTCGTTAATGAGGTTTCGTTACTAAGTTTATTTTAATTAAAAAATAAAATACCAAAAAATATTTGATAAATCGATTAAATTTAGAATGTTGAATTGTTCTATGTTAGACAAAAGATTTTTTTTCATTTTTCCTTCTTGTGTTTGAACTGAGTTGTATAAAATAAATAGTAACTAGTAAAATATTTACGCAAAATGTATCAAAATTTTATATTCTATGTCCTACTATTTAAATTTAGATATATTAATACTCATTTTTTATCTGTGATTTAGGTAGAGCAAAGAGGTTTTAACGAAAACAGTTGAAACGCTAGTTAGCAATAAACCAGTTAGAATTAATCCAGAGATGCAAATAATTCATAACGTATTCCATTATTTTGATATATCGCTGTAATATCCAAAAATACATCTTGCCACTTATACCGACAGTGTTCTAATTGCAAACGTATTAACTGACATAAATCTCTCATTCAATAATAGAGTTAGCTGAACTTTTGGAACTTTATCGCATTAACATTAGATTGCAGCGAATTGCAGTTTTAATTACACAAAAAAGGAAATATATCTGTCTCTTTCCGTTTTACGTTACAACGCATGGTACGAGTGCGTGAGAGATACATGAGGTAGTATTTACAAGGTTCGCTGTCGCTTGTGCGTTGGATGGACAGTCGCCTCAGTCAGTGCAGTGTTTTGTAAGGAGGCAGAAGTGTCGATGGTTTGTTCCGTAAGCGACATCGTATTTACAAACTTTATAAAATTGTTTTGATAGTGACACTTTTGAACTGTAAACGGCGTTAAATGACCGGAAAATCGTGACTTGTTTTTTTTTTAATTTGTTTTAGTTTCTCTTGTTTTAATTTGTGTTAAACTAGTTAGTGCAGCCTTGTGTTTGTTGATCGACGTTGTGTCGGCAGGAGTTATTTTGGCGGTTATGATGTAACCAGCGGGTCCCAGGTTCGATTTCCGTGGGATGGGACAGAGCTGAAACGATGCACACTTCTATGATGATGGTGAGTCCCAGTTTATTTTAGGATGTTAGTGATGCGCCAATATAACTGCACTTAGCTATTTACAAAATTGTGAGTCTAACATAAAATTAGGTAATTTTGGATGAAAATATATTTGACCAGAATCCTATTTTTTTAAATGGTGTTTGAATAAAATATTAACTGGTGACATAATCCAATATGTCGAACGTAATTACTGAAATTGTCTTATCAAAAATGTGTATTCCGATAAATTGAATAACGTGAAACAGCTCATAGTGTAATTAATACAGATTAAAAACTCTGAAGTTAAATTTCCATGTAAAAACTTTTGCAATGTAATATTAGTTAATTAATTTTTGAGAATCTAAAAAAAAAATATATATTGCGTGAGATGAGAGTTAACAACAGGTTATAAGGATTTCAGTGCAACGTTTTTATGTAACGTTTCACAGGAACTTTCTGATGACCCATCTTCATGTTTCACGTTTTTAATTCTACTATACATTGTTTTTTTTTTACTAAAATTATTTTCACGTTGGTGAATAGTTTACGTAATAAGGAAGCGACGTGTCACATGTCATCACCTGTCTTATTGTTGCCAGCTTGCCCTTATTGATTTCATATTAACCCCTTCGGTTGACATTTCTATAAAAAGATCATAATTGCGGCATATCCTACGTTCGTTAATATAAAAAGTTTGTTATTACTATTTAAAAGAAGCAAAGTATATTAGTAATAAGTATGTTCTAAAAAATGCTTAAGTATCATAAGATCGTGGTACGTAATGTATGTGTAGTATTTATTCTTAAATTAGTGTCGAGTATCAACTGAAATGAGTGTGAGTATGATTGTATGAACGTACTAATATTTCGTATATAACTGATAGATTAGAAAATAAAAAATGATTGCATTTTTAAATCCATTGATTGATAACTCACGTAAAACCATGTAGAGCTAATCCGTTATATTATGTACTAGTTATGGCCCTCGGTTTCGCTCGCGTCTTAGGGGTTCGTTGTCATGTGTAGGACTAAAAAAATCCCTATGTCCTTCCATGGAGATCAAGATTCCTCCATATTCAATTTCATCAAATTCAGATCATTGGTTTGGTCGTGAAAGTGCGACATACAGACAGACAGATTGAGTTACTTTCATATTTATATTAAGTATAAAGTATAGATAGGAGTTACGACATTCAAGCTATTCTATATACAAATTATAGTGTGAATTTGCTTTAATATAACCAACCGTAAAAAAAAACATTTGAATTTCGAATTGGAACAGTTGCAAGACAATAGAAGTAATGAGTTATATAATTATTTACTATTTAACATATGTTTTTTGCGCATGCGCATTCGACCGACTTCTGAGAATACACTTTTATCTGCGATTACTAACTGACTGTACTTGGATTTATTCTCTATATTGAAAAAACAAAAATAAATTCTACTACGAATATTATCCATAGTTTGTTTATATTTTGTAAATTGACGAGAGTTTGCAATGTGTATTTACCACAAAATTACTGAATGACAAAGTTTAAACGACATTCCGTTTTAAATTTAACAAAAAAGTTATTGTTGTAGTCTAAGTTACTCCTTGTTACATCAGCTTTCTGCCAGTGAAATTTTTGTCAAAATTGGCCCAGCCGTTCCAGAGATTAGTCGGAACAAACATACCGAAGGAAAAACATTGTAAAAAATGTTATTTCGGTATACGTACCGTGAATACATACATTTGCATTCAGTAATATGTCATTATTTTAATATTATCATATGTAGTAGATAGTTCTCAAAAATTGACAAAACGGCATTTGATTGTTTATCAATTTATTATTATTTTGTTTCGGAATTATAAATAAAAGTGTGTCACTAGAGTTAATCTGATTCAATACGAAACTCACTGTAAAACAATGCGATGGAGTCTGAAATAGTGAAACATGGACTATAAGAATTAAAACATTAAAACTCGTAGGTCGATTTCAGCACGAGTGAAGTACATAGTTACATACATACATACATACATAGTAGTTGAACATAACGCTCTTGACTCGAGCTATACACGGTAGTATAGATAGACGGTTCGAATTACTATCAGTCTCTAAATCATTGCAATGTAACCTGTCTATATGATTGCGAAGCGATTGGTCTCTGAGCATTTTAGCTTTCTTTATATTTACGCAAGGCGGCCGGCAGGAGTTGGATGCGAGTAGCCGGAGAAAGACCACAGTGGCGTGCAGTTATGCGTGTGAACTTAGCAGATTGTCCAGCAGATCACAATTAAATGTGAGTTCTGTTAGCATGCAGAAGAGTTCTATAGTTCCTGATAGTTTTTAGAAATAGTTCTGGCGTTTTTACCTTAAAAAAAATTGTTGACGAAATGATCTGCTAACTTCCTGTAGCAAAGACCTATGTCCATCAGTGGACAAAAAATTGCTGATGATATGTTACTGGCTTATATATTCAATACATCTTGTTTCTTTTGATTATGTCATAGTTGGGAAAAAGAGTAGGAGGCTCATCTGATAGAAAGTGATAATCACTCATAGAATCTGCAGTAACTGACGGCTTGACGATGTTGATGCTTCGGCGTCGGCTCGATGAGGCGGCCTTTAAGGAAAGACGAGATATGCTCTTTTTATAATAATGTTTCCAAAGTCCAAATGAAAGCGGGTTCCATAGAGTGGTTGTGCGAGACAGAAAATAAATTTACAGACGTGAGTTATTTATATTACTATTCTAGAGTACTATAGTATTACAATTGATATGATAACGATCTCAATGGTGTGTGACCGTGAATGCGATGATAGTGTAATTATTACGTCGTTAACAAGGTCGTTCGCAGGCAACGCTTACACGTTTTTCATATTTATTACGAAATTAAATCGATTATATCACTAATCATGTAAGCATAAATCATTTTTACAATACAGATTTGTACTGATTTGGTAATAATATTCATCCTACGGTAGCACGTATGTCCTCTCTAATGTATCCTAAAAAACTCTAAAGAAGATTCTTGATTAACTGTTAATAACATTGTAATATGACGCTCTATAGGTCTTCCTTTATCTGAAAACTGGAGCACCTGATCCTCAAATTGAGTTTTACAAGTTTTTTCTTATTATTCAGGACGCAGTTTAATCACGATATAATGCCGATTTCTGTAAAACCATGAGACATAAATATATATTTACGTTATAGTTCGTTCCGGATACATACCACAACAATATAATATAGGTACATCTTCGACCTTATCACATTTCTAACATATAGGGGAATAAGTCTTATTCATAACATACGCAAACTTGTTATATAAAACCGATTCGATGCTAGTACATGAAATATTTGTTTTGGTTAGTAACTAAAACAGCATTTTAGTTTGTGTTACGCTAAGCATACTTCGAAGATCATCCTAAACTTCCTGTATATTGTTTATAAGATACACACATTGTGCGATTAAATGCAGCCAGATGTACGTAAAATATAACCCTGTGATATGACGTTTCCAAAGTGTTCATGAAAGCCTACTCGATAAGAAAATATTTAGATTTTTGGGTATTTTTGGGTCGCTACTTGATATTTACTTAACTCGATTGGATTATATAATACTAGTTGTCGCTCTCGGCTTCGTTCGCGTTTGGGAGTTGGTTGTCAGGTACTCGACAAAAAGTAGCCTATGTCATTCCTTAAAGTTCGAATTTGCTTCATACCAAATTTCATCAAAATCAGTTCAGCTGTTTGGTAGTGAAAGAGCGACAGACAGACAGAGAGTTACTTTCAAATTTATAATATTATATATATAGGTATAGATCTTTTACGTTTTTTTAGTTTTTTTCGAACATCAGCAAATAATGATATCTATTAAATATGATGTATGTATTATACATTCATTTCAATCGCCTTCAAAAACCGTATAACAACTTTTGTAATGTTATTTTAATAAGTAGTTTAATTATAACTGGCCTTACTGTAAATTGTGGAGGTTGTATAGCGGGTGATTAGTCGAACACTGATTTCTCTCTTTCCCTCTGCCGTGTTTGATTTAACATTAAAAAGAAGGAGACAGCACTATTTAATTAAATAACATTTTTAGTTGATACAAATACGACTTGGGAACCTTCAAGAAATAAGCGGAATCATTTCTTAAAAGCCGGGAATGCACTTACCATCAGTTGAGCCTCCTCATTAAGAAAATCAGAACGCCTGAATAGTCAATGAAGTTTACCACAGATAAATTTAAGACAAAACAGTAAAAAAAAATAAGAACTGACAAAAAAACCCCCCTCACACCCGGATCAAGTGACGGATAGAAACTATTAACGTATAAGTGATGAAGAATACATACTTGTCTATTTCGTGTACGGTCGTTTCAAGGTCCTGACAATGCGTAATAATTCTTTTGTTCGTGATAACGAGTTCTAAGTCTGTATCTCCTTACTTCCATGTTCGTCGGAGCACCAAATCAGCACGCGTTGGTTCATTTTACGTTTATTCGTGAAT
This sequence comes from Vanessa cardui, assembly GCF_905220365.1. Taxonomy (NCBI): domain Eukaryota; kingdom Metazoa; phylum Arthropoda; class Insecta; order Lepidoptera; family Nymphalidae; genus Vanessa; species Vanessa cardui. The sequence continues at coordinate 9,897,409 of NC_061138.1, read as the reverse complement.
AACAATTTAAGTACCTTGAGTTATTCAATTATAAAAATATTAATGTTTTTGATAATATTAACAAAAATACCATTAATTTTAATTATTTATAATATCAAATATAATGAATAACTTCATTATAATATCCGATCGATTTACATGCTGACAACCTCATCAACTTTTCCAACGTTCTACCAACATTGAGAACTTACATTAACATAAGGACATGATTGCCCTCTACGCTTGTGTAGTGGCTTATCAAACTGGGACTCAACAATGCTGAGTAATTGAGTATTGCTTAGCGGTACAACACACGACGATTGGGAAGTATTAAAAAAACGAACACTAAATATTAATATAATTTATTTATGCATTTTCCAGTCGTTTGACACACGGAAAGATATCCAAGCAGCGTCGTAGACGATTAATTTGCTTCACACGAAACCGTATTGTATTATCATCAATATCACATTTAACGATAACTATTCGCATCGAAAATAGATAAAAAAAAAAACAATGGACAATATTAAATCACACAAAAAATATACACGAATATAATCCAATCACAACGAGTTCTGTTTCCTGGCACGTGATGCAATAACGTTTATTGGTGAAAGTGTAGATCGTTGTTCAATACCCTTGTTGATTAAATAAAGGTATTAAGGTGTATTAGCGATTATTTGCTGATTAGAGCCGTGACTGTCGGCTTAAGTGACGAGGCGTTAAATGTCACTGACTTGCTTTTCGACCGACTTCAAAAAAAGGAGGAGGTTCTCAATTCGACCCGTATGTTTATTTTCTGTGTTTGTTACGCGATAACTCCGCCAATTATGAACCGATTTGAACAAATCTTTTTTCGGCGTATAGGTAATACCTCAAGAGTGGTCCCATTTAAATTTAATAATAATAAAAAACAACCCCCAAGAGTGGAAAATTGGGGATGAACTTTTTAATTTTTAGTTTTTTTTTTTTGTGTTTACGCATTTGAAGTCGGTTTTATTTATTTTTTAAGTTTATTATTAATGTTATGACTTCTGACTTCTGAATATCTATAATAGTTCCATTGCTTGGCAGATTATTCCCGAAAGAGGAGGAGAGTTGGAAGTGTTTTGATCGTTTCGCTGTTTAGTTCGTAAACACGTAGACGAATTTCATCCTTCAACAATGAATACTCAACTCCTTATAAACTAATATTACAAATGCGAATGTAAGTCTGTCCGTTAGTAAATTCGTTTTCTTTTACGGCCAAACTACTGAACCCATTTTTTATATTTTAATTAATTAATTAATTTTAAATTTATTAATTAAAATAATAGTAATTAGTCTTAAGAACTTATTGTAATACCTTTTAGAATTGTAATAACGTTGGGAAGGAACTGACTTCTGACACACGGTTAACACTAGTTCAGAAGTCAGGGCTGCACTATTGTAAGATGTAAGAAATGGTTAACAATAAAGCATTTTTATTATTCTTATTATTATTATATCTCTGTTAGCAATGACGATGGACCCCTAAAGCCCAATTGAAACTACGGGCTGCTTTTACCTACGATTACTATTTTTATTGAAAATATAAATTTTCTTTAAAACAAGCTTCACATAAATCTTAAAAGTTAAAATAAGAAAATAAACTAAGTTATGAAAACAGGACACATAATTTATAAAGATACAATCGAAACTCGTCTCTGAGCTAGGTTAATCTGTATTTCAGGCGACAGTAATGATCGTTAAAGTAGCAGCCTGTAAATGTCCCAACGCTTTAGTTCACTACGCTGTTTCAATGCCGGTTACACACACATTCAAATACTCAACTGACACATAGGTATATGTAGGCTTCCTCAGGAAGTTTTTTTTTCCATGAGATTAAACAAAAATTGTACTATTCAATTAAGATACATTGGTATTTCAGATAATGTTAATAAACTTCTATGTATTCCAAGAAACAATACAGTTAATGTAAATATACTATAAGAATAGCGCAATCAGTATTATATGACAGTTTGCAATAAAATTGCATTGTGAAGTATAATAGATATAATATTAGTAACAGCCTGTATATTTCCCACTACTGAGCTAAGGTAACCTCTTCCTTTGAAGAAAAATTTAGAAGCGTATTACACCACGCTACTCTATACGATTTGGTGGATTCTCATGTGGCATAATTTCGTTGTATTTAGACATATGCAGGTTTTCATTGCATGCATGAATGATAAACACAAATTAAACACATGAAAATTTAGTGCTGTCTTAAATTTTCGCGATTATTACACATTTAAATAAAACTAGTTATAACTGGTTTTAATTCGTTATAACTAGTTTTATTTAAATTTAGTGCTGTTGGCCTGGGTTCGAATGCGAAATTATCGTAAGTACTAACCACTGGACCATCTCGATTCATTTCAAGTATTTATAACAAGATTTATAAAGGTACGTTTATCTGTCTGACTGGTTACTAATAGCGAATAAGTAAATAAGAGCCTGTACATCTTCCATTGCTGGTTAAGAGGTTGATATATGTACGCTGTTGATGTTGCTCAATTGGCTACCAATAAATATGACTCATTCCGATCTTTCCACGAGAGTTTCTCATTACCCGATATTGTATTCGCTATTGTAGCTTTAAGTTAATATACGGTACACTCCATATCTCTATTTTTATTATACATTTTTTTAATACGCAACACAAAAAAATACTTCTAGTATTTTGTTAGGGGTTTGTGTTGTGTTCCGGTTTCAAAGGTGAGTGACCCAGTGTAACTATTATTAATTAAGGAACGATTAACATTACTTACAGCTACAATATATATGGGCAGTGGTGACCAACACAAATATATAAAATATATTACACTCAATACAGTGAAATGTTTATGGTAAATAGAATACTATCTTTAAGCGATCTGTAACGGATTACGCTACCCAACACTTACAACACATATCATTTTAATGCCTTTAAAACGACATTAAAGGCAATTTAAACGTGTTTAAGTAATTTCAACAATTCGATAAGCATCAATAAAATAACTTTCTCGAGAATTCTTTTTTTTAAATATAATATCATTTAAATTGCTTTAACACGTAAAGAGAAAGTTGAGTTATGCTTTTAATTTGAAAATTAGTTAAATTAGATTATTATTTCTAGTTTATTTCGTGTATTGTTATTGCTATTACTGAGACTTGATATGTTTGAAAAGCGATTGTATATTATTGATTTTAACTTATGTAAATATGTACAAATATATATAAGCAAATAAAATTAATATATTATATATGTAGGTATATAAAAAACGAAAAAAGCAAAACTTCTTACTAAAATATTAATATCGCCTGGTAATTTCAGCAATATATGTTACAAAAAATAAAATAAAATAAAATCTTAAAAAATATATAGATTAAAAAAATACCTTTGTTAGATAGACAAAGATCTTCCATATTCGTCCCAAAAAACCAAGTACCAATTATACAGTCTACAAGAAATATGTATTAATTAGGTTTATCAATTGTCTCTTTATTTCACGAAGCTTTCATTCAATATCATTCATTCTTTTGTACGATTATAACGTTGAAGTTTATAAGCGTGGTTGTTAGCATACCAATTTGTATGCAACGCATGAATAAATGGACAACAGAATGTTTATGCATAAGGGGCTTATATTCCTATGGTTTTAAATTACTTGATTTATTCTATAATAAAAACATATATTTACAAATAAATAGAGGGTTACATACTTATATTAAATCCGTTTTTTTTGTTCCTCCGTCAGAAAGAGCATTCCTGACACGAGTCAAGGATTCTTCGCTAAAAATATAAGTAAATGATTTTTACGATCCAAACTTACAATTTATGTTTATTATTATCTAGTTTTCTTAGCTCTTAGAAATAAGATTAAGTTAATCTCCTGCGTGACACACTTGAGATCTCGGAAGATGGTATAGATACATCAATAAGAAATACAAAGCAGAAATTTCTAGAACGTTGTAAGGATATCGAAGTATTCGATCATCGTTTTGTTAACTTTTCATTTTTATCTGTGGTTTTATATTCATAGTTAAATAAAAAACCGAACAGAAAGTTAGATAATTAATGTGGCATGTGGTGTAGAGCAATTTGCACGTTTCAGCATTTTCAGCTGTTTGCATCAACGCGTTATCGCCAACTTTAATCACAATTAATTTTAATTTATATACATAATTGTAGATGATATTTCATTAGTCCTATATTTTATACATAGAAACTATTTTGCAAATGATTTTATTAATGTATAATGACAGTAGAGCAAAAATGCCACTTGATAGTAATCCGTCATCGTAAAAATATAAATACACATATCTATTTAATTAAGGAAGGCAGTTGACCGAAATAGCCAACTGTTGAATGTAATATACCTTTGCCTATATGCACTGGCTTTATATAATATCCCTACAACCTATAATGTCACTTCTCACCTAAGCAAGGATTTACGCATAAGATATGATCATACTTATTAGCTTTGCGCTCTGTGGAGAACAGCACAAAGTTCTTCCAAATACAACGTGAAAAATTTCGACTGAATTTCAAATGAAGTGAAAGTTAAATGTAAATTAATTTATACAAAGATTTTACTTTTTAAAGACAAAATGGTATTAATTATGAACTGTTAAAGCGTCTCCCAGAGGCATCAAGAATTTATTCGAGTATTTTCGCATTCAGTAAAGTTGGAATGAAATTTACTAACAGACTTCTTACTTTGTTAAGTTTTAAGTATTTAATACTTCGCTAAGTCTCATAAGAATATCAAGTTCAGAAACCTTTTACACAGGAAAGTGAAATGCACGTACTGTCTTATCTATCTTGCAGTAAGATATCAATACGTAATGCAAAGGTATCTAACTAACTTTAAAAAATGCGGTGAAAAATGAAACGTATACAACACGAAATAAGGTCAAATATCGTATCATATAATTTAATTTGTATTAGACTCTATCAATGTATCCGTAATAGAGTTTTCGGATAAGCGAAGATAACAGCCAGGCGACGTCAAGGACACACCGACTTGTAGACTTTTCGATAAATATTGTAAATATCGATACATTTATAACGTAACATATATTTAATATTTGCTGATACCTTTTTAAATGTTCCTTTTATCAGTAATACTTTTGGGCCGATTCGATATTTATTTACAGTGATAATATTAAGGATTGTTTGATGAGTTAAGGTTGATGGAATTATAAGTGAAAAATGTTGGTAGATCGATAGATAGAAACTCGTCTATTGTACACCGCATGCATGAACACACACATATGCAAAAGTAGTTTAAATATTATACACGCTAGTACAATACGCAATAAACGATTAATAATAATGTCTTTCACATAACCATAACGGTGATTTAAAGATGTACATTTATTATCTTGGAAACAATATGAGTAATTGGTTTTAATTATATTGTTTTTTACACGTGTTTGAAATATATTGATTGTCTAGATTTGGCAAATATTTCATGAAATCGTATTTCACGGGACATTTGTAAGAACTTATAATAATATTTTTTTTAGGAAATAATAAATCATAAACCGTTATAATTAATTTTAATCATCACCAGACTATTCTTTAGCTGTTATGAACATAGGTACATTTGCTATTAAATTGGGGAGAACAGGACGTACACTCAGTACGTACGTACTTTCTTAATTGTTTTCTTTCCTAAAATATACTATCTAAACTATCTTGTAAAACAGCAACACAAAAATGCCTGTTAAAATGTAGGTATTATTTGTGTATATGTTTGAAAAGTTTCAAAGATAATAATAATAATCAATTCTACAAATAATTACACTATTTATAGTAGGATGGGACGTCAATAACCATTCAACAAACCTTCACTCATAAGATGTTAACATAAATTGAAGATTAAATGTATACATGACAAATTGCTTAGCTTAAACACGCTGACTCGAAATAGCGCGCGGTAGGCGGATGCGTTCTAATATTAACGCATCGCGTGGAAAAACGCGTAAACAACGCCCTTCAAGCGTTAATTACGAAGGTACTCGAGATAAAATGAACTTATTTAACTCTATTATTCATTGACGTATGTTGAGTGCGTCGATTGTGTACATTGCGTTTCGTTACGAATTCATTTCTCTTCTCTCTTCCTTTGATTATTTGCCGTTATCTTTGTTTTATCATTCTCATGTCTGTCAATTAGAAAACATTTTAATTATTTACTAATGCTGGAATTAGATATGATGATAGATAATTAGGTAGCTGACACCATAAGCAATATCAACCATAAACTAAATCTATTGCGCCACCAACTTCGTAGACGATGATGTTTGTTTATTTTTTTTATTTGCAAAACAATTATTTCACAAATCTAGTACAGGTCATAAATACAAGAAGAATATTTTATTGTGTTACCGCAGCTAATTATCTTGTATCTGTAGTTATACTGGCTTACTTGCTCTTCAGACAAAATATCAGTAAAGATTGTACATATTACTTAATATTCACATTTCGAGGTTATAATATATGGTGTGTACCAACACGGGCCTGATACTATTATTAATTACTAAAACGTTTTGTTCTAGTTCTTCCATACATAAAATTTTACTTAGACAACAAATATTGTCTTTAAAAGTGTGAAAGATTCCTTTCTAAAATGATCTATGATTACAAAACGATGAAGTAAATATTAAATACTGCAATAAGTAAATTATTAAATCCTATCGACACGCGAGCTTTAAAGATTTATCGGCGGTTTAAAGATTTTAAATCAACACCGTTATGTTGGCAAATCTCCAGATGTGTGTAAGATCTTTCATTAGCAACGCGTAGGTATACTTTATCGTTTTATTACGATCGAGGAATTATTGAATCGTATTCAAAATAATAATTAAATTATTTAAAAAAAGTATATCATCCGTTGAACTCATAAACGTATTTGCTAATCCTTGCTGTTATATCAACAACAACAACAGCCTGTAAATTCCCACTGCTGGGCTAAAGGCCTCCTCTCCCTTTGAGGAGAAGGCTTGGAACATATTCCACCACGCTGTTCCAATGCGGGTTGGTGGAATACACATGTGGCAGAATTTCTATGGAATTTGTCACATGCAGGTTTACTCACGATGTTTTCCTTCACCGCTGAGCACGAGATGAATTATAAAGACAAATTAAGCACATGAATCAGCGGTGCTTGCCTGGGTTCGAACCCGCAATAATCGGTCTAACCACTGGGCCATCTCGACTGTTATATCGATTGCGTTGAATCATTAAATTTCTGAACATTTAATAAACTAATTTTCACCTGCGTCTTCGCTCGCGTTCAAGGGCTTCGTCAAATGCTAGGTATAAAAAGTAGAATGTCCTAAAAAATGTCATCCAATTCAGCACATTAATTCCACAGTAGAAGAGCAACATACAGTTACTTTCACATTTATAGTATTGGCATTACTATATATTACTAGAGTAACATAAACTACAGCATGTTCATAAATGTACTTGAATAATATATATAATTTATTTATTAAAGTTGCTACTTGAATAAAGTATATTTTGATAGTGTTAAACTCGTTGATTCAATAGATAACAGAAGCAAATTTACTTATTACTGTAATTGTAATGGCACTTATCTCAACAGCTGTTGAAGATGTGAAAGTGTAAATAAATTAAGCTGTCACGGTTTTCTTGAAGCTCTTAATGCATAAGTAGCTCTATTTACTGTTCATAAATATATTACTGGTCACTAATAAACTATTATATTTGACAATAATAGGAAATTCGTTAGTTAATGTATGGATTTTCATATGTGATTATAATAATATTTTCAACACCTTTAATTTACTTTGCATATAACAATGCAAATACTTAAATCACACAGAAAGACAAAGTATACATACAAGAGTAATATGTTACAATTCGTAATACTGTAACACTGTGACGTCATCGAACTGTCTTTTAAATGTCAAATATGTCATTTTGGCATAAATAGAGTCTAAATAGTACGGTACATACTGATGTGCTTATGGGCGATTGGTTATTTAATGCGTCTTCTTTGCTCGATTGACAACAGGTGATAAATCATTGTTTAAGTAACCGCCAGTTAAACAACGATGAATGAAGTCTATATATTCTAGACTTCAATGTGCCGATCGTTAAATGCTGTTTGGAAATATTTTTAAAATGTGTGAAATGTAATTAAATTAAAACGATAAGAAAGTTTTTATATATTCATAATTCATCGTGAACCTGTTGACATAGATACTTTTTAAAGTGCCAATGATTTTAGGCATTTTACATTACTGCCTTCCTGCTTTAAAAAAAAAACTAAAATAGTTATTAGCAATTGAAAGCCCTGCTGACTCATCGCCGCTACTTATTTACGCTCGGATAAACGACTGGAATCATTTCACTTTGACGGAATCGCGTTCGATTTCACCGTCTCTCGTCGCACGCGCATTCGACTGCTAATAAAAATTGATTTCATATACTTTTTCTCACTTAACGTGTTTATTACGCGTAATCAACGGATAGTATATGTGTTCTATAGTTTTTATTTGAAATTTTTAACGAGTTGAAGCGCTATTTAAGTAGGTTTTAAAAGCATTTTTGTAATTAAGTACCTACTTAATTTATATAGATTACCAAAATCAAAATTAAAATAAACTATATTCAAGTAGGCTTTTACAAGCACTTTTGAATCGTCATTTTACAATTAAGTGAAGCTACCATCATAGATTATGAAATAATTAATATTTTTATTTCTTTATTATCTTTTAACTTCTCTATTAATAGCTAAATAGGTATATAATATAAATTATAAATTGTTTGTTTGTTGTTGTTTTAACCATATAATATAATATAATTATAATTATTAATATATTTAGATTATTTTAATTGTATTAATTATACATTTAAATTCTTACTAATTGTGTTCAAATACATTTATACTGTTATAGTTTATCTTTTAAACAAAATTTCTTCGATTTCCTTTTTTTAAAGAAAGTAGTATACCAAAAACTGCCTTTTATGGAAAATGATAGAAAGTAAGTAAAAAAAAGTGCCAACCATAAATAAAAAAGTCCAAAATTTTACCTTTATTGTCATCAATCAACGTCAAATATATTAAAAAGGAGTGTAGTCACCTTTATATAACCTTATTATAATTTACATTATTTATTCGAAAGTGAAATATTTCATGTCAATGACTATATTGTACATTCCGATCAATGAATTCGTTAGCCTTTTATTAAAACTGGTCAAGAATTATACTTTAAAAAAATTCCCTGTGTCTTATATATAGTCTTTATATCAAGTCTATTAACTTGTGAGAAAGTTATATACAGACCAGTTATAAGATTTTTTTTATGTGAATGTTTATGTAAAACTCTTTGGTTAAGAAAATGAGTAGAAGTTAGGAATACAAATAAAATAAATTATTTTATAATATTATTTTTAAATCACATGATATAATTTTGCCAACTGTAAATTACTTTATTATAAACGTTAATTAAATATTTATTTTTAGAATAAGTAATTTAATAAACATGTAATAATATTATGTAAAGCGATAATTATATTTTGTAATTATTGCTTGGGTGATAATTAAGAAATAAAGTGAATTACTTAACCCACAATAAACAGTTTTATATTTATAAATAAAACTGTTTCAAAACTTATGATATATAAATTTGGAAAAGTATGTTACATTTGATCGGATTTAAAGATAACGAGTAAATTAATCATTGAAAGCTTTTAAAGTATATTTATATAATAAGAGTTTTAATTGAGACGGAAACTGTGTAATAATAAAAAAAAACATTATATAATTAAATGTTCTTTCATTCATTGTAGTATGCAGTTTAACGGTAATAAACATTTATTTTATAAACTTTTTACTTTCTTACATAATACATATTAATAAGGTTGTAATAATTAATCACGTTTTTACAAGATTACGCATAATGTAATTATAATTGTTTTGTTCTGTACTGTTCTGCTCGGAAGTGTAAGGATTTTTGAATGGATGCTATGGTGTGATATAAGATAATAAAGATAATGGATATAGATGAAGCTATAACATAAAACTCAGAGATAATTTTACGAACATTAAGTATTATAAAGAAATCAAGAAAACTAGAAAAAATGTGCTAAATTTGAAAGCCCTGACCACATTTCGGCTAACGCCAACCAATGCCACCAATATTTTTTTTATTTGTCCAGATAATAAAATAATTGCCAGATGCATTCTTGATTTCTATGCCACCATCAATACGAGAGACCAATCCTTCAAACCTAGCTTCATTTTTTATGTCCCAAACCTGGCTTAAAAATCTTCATCTCCGTAAAACACAGCCATTAATTAAGACAGTCTTAATTATTGTTAATAAAATGACTAACTCCATATTTAAAGTCACGTGAACGAATCCATTGTTCCCATTTCTAAATCATACATCATGTTGAAATATCATCCGAATATAACAACCAGTTAAGTGCAACAGGAATGTATGATTAGAATCGTTTGCTTCAATTCACTTGTTATGATTAAAATGATTTGAACCGAATGCATGCCGAATGTTCGAGATGGCCCAGTGGTTAGAACGTGTGCATCTTAACCGATGATTGCGGGTTCAAACCCAGGCAAGCACCGCTGATTCATGTGCTTAATTTGTCTTTATAATTCATCTCGTACTCAGCGATGAAGGAAAACATCGTGAGGAAACCTGCATGTGACAAATTCATAGAAATTCTGCCACATGTGTATTCCACCAACCCGCATTGGAACAGCGTGGTGGAATATGTTCCAAACCTTCTCCTCAAAGGGAGAGGAGGCCTTAAGTAGTGGAAATTTACAGGCTGTTGTTGTTGAACCGAATGCAGTCTTATTTAAGGTACGCGATTTATAAGACAAGCACAAAAAATGGCCTTATTCACACCAGATTACGTAAAGGACATATCTATAGTGTCGAGTATATTTATAAGTTCAAGGTTAGAAGTAAGGTTAAAACAATGTTACGGCTATGTCAATGTTTAATAACCCATTACGGTTGATTTTTGAAAATTGATCATAGGGCGTATACGCGTATAAAGCGTACATATCAACATTTTAGTATAGGTGCCTAAATGCCTATACTAGAATGTTTTTTTTTTATTCTTGTTTATTTTATAAGTCATACATCCAGAGATTAAGGCGACTTAAAAATAATAACAAAATGTACGGTATAATGTTATTAAAAATACTACTATACTAAATATTCTACAGTTTTTTTTAAATTTATGATTTCACTTTATAAACTTCTTAAATTATCAGCGTTTCTTTATTGTCCATGTATTATACACAGAAACCATCCATACGAATCAATCTTTCTATTAAAAAAAAATTAAGGATGTAAGCATACATACAGACATATAACCGTAAGCGACTTTGTTTCATACTTTGTAATTATATAGTTATATAGTTAGTACATTTTTAAATTAATGTTATTATGGTTTTCTCCTTGTAATTAATACATCAATAATAATTCTAGAAGAGTTTTGTTTCACTTCAAACACTTTCAATGGCAAAATATTATTTGCTACAATTTTATTTATTCGTATTGATAGTAATTGTTATCTCAGATTACATTCACGTGACCATTATATCTATCTATGTAAACATATACTTTGATATTGTGTCACATAGTATCGCTTGCGATAGCCAAAATATGACACATTATGGACATATATTTCATACGTTATATAAATACAGATAGGCTTATATAATCAAAATAATATTATAAATGTCTAAGAAATAAAAAGAACTTAAGTAATTTTAACTCAGAAATAAAACTATGTTTATATAGTTTTCTTATATGATTTGATAAGAATTATAAATAATGCTTTACTAGTTGTTGTTGAAAATATGTATTCGAAAATTAATTTTCCCGCCATTATGAGTATCTTCGTGTTACAGATTAAAAATATATTATTATAATGATTAATAGACAAAGTTACAGATACAAGTCTGTAATATACAGATAATAATAATTAATTTAATATTTAATATAAAGTATTAAGTTCTAATTAAGTCTTACATACATAAGTCAGTCTAACTAACACTCCAATTTCAAGATTAGACAGACCATTGCAACCAACGTACATGGATCGTAATTAAATATGGTAGCAAGGATTGGTGCAAGTCCGTCTGTGTAGGTACCCTCTTATTATCTACTCCGCTAAACAATAGTACTATACTATAGTCTTGTAGTAATATATATTTAAGTGAGAAAGTGTAATTGCATTACTAGGGACATAGAATTTTAGTTGTCTATGGTTTCGCGTTGACAGTTTAGTAATATTTTATAGTGATGTGCTATTTTGATGCGTTACTGTCATTTTACTATCATGTTCAGCGGTCCATTCCTATCGATAAGTTTTGCAAAATTAAATAACGTTCTATTTTCAAATCTCATTACAAAAAAACACGATTGTTAATACTAATGAATCCCGATTAATTAGATTGATATTGGATACGATACATTCGCTACTTAGTTCGTAGTTTCTTACATTTAAATTCTTACTATATATGGACAAAAATGTATGCGTAAATATGTGTCAATGCACACGAGTTACTATCTATATAAAGTATTATATGGCTGAATCTACTTACGGAATGAAGCCAGTGGCCTGTTGCGTAACCTAGTTGACTTGTAAGGTGCATTAACATAGTACGTGCGCTTAGCGTTGGTGCGATTTAAAAAAAAACTATATTAAAGACTTATTAACAAACTGTTTTTTCGTAATTACATCAAGCATGTGTAATTCATTACACGGGACGATAACAATTACCGAATGCTTACGTGTAGTAAGGTTTTGACAGAAATTTAAGTATCAAAATGTATTGTGTAATTTCGAGTATTACCTTCTGGATGTTTTATTACTTTGAAAGAACATGTGTATTTACAAAGGCTTGTAATCGTATATTCATGCAAAACTAATTTAAAAATACATTAGTTAAATTACTATTGAAAAACAATACATTTTGTTATGGAGCACGTCAGTCAAACATTTCTATACAATATATGTACTTCATCTATTGCCATCCTTTGCCAAATTATATACTGATGTAATATGTAATAATAGATAGGTCTCTGACTCATGTTATTTATATTGTATCTGTAGTATTTATATTTTAAACAACACAATGAATTAAATACTGTTTCAAAAATACAGTAATATATTATTATTAAAAATAAATCACCATTACGCTATATTCTCAAATGTAGAACAGATTAAAAAGCCGTCATTGCTATGATTGTCAGTTTTGTCCATTGTCCGTGGTTATTTTTTTAAAGATCGTTTTCAACGAAGCGAGAAATAACGTCAGTTTCAAGGTTTTGGCAAAGGAAACTAGTCAACTCGTCGATGTAAATAAACAGAAAGTCTATTTCTATTGTAGAAGAAGGTTATCTAAGAGTTATCGTTTAAAAGTTAGCTATTTTAAATATTTGTCGTTCTACATTATATAATTTATTGTTTTTTTTTTTAAAGAAATATTTACGATTTTATAAATGTGTTTTATTTAATAAGTAGAAACATGTGTTTGTGATATTGGCAGAGAATATACTATGTACTATACTGTACTAAATATATCTATTGGAAATATACTGCCAACCCAAACAAGTATGATGTTATGGGCTTTGTATGTTATAATAATTGTAATTACTGTCTAGTATTGGCTAGCTTATAAGGCTATATGTCAAAATAAAAGGTTGAACCCCCATAGTTTAATACATACAGATAGGGATGAGTCCAGGATAGAAATAGGGCCCGGGACTTCCGATGTTTCAAAAACAAACAGTTGAAATGTTGAATTTTAGTTTTAAACATTAATAGAAGTTTAAGCAAGTCGCATGTTAAATTCTCAAAATGTCAGATTACTTTGTTCAAAATCAAATTTTATATTCAAACGACAAACTCAGTTAAGTAATTATAATAATTAATGCATTTAGTATGAGATTTAAAAAAAGTTTTTTTTTTTTTAAATAATGCACCTACATCCGTTGAATAGGTTATTAAGCTGAGTACATAAAGTGCGCTTTATAATTAACTGATAAAGATACGTGTACATTGTAAACATAGACGCATCCTGAATACTTGATAAGTTCAAGTAACGCTGTAGTTATTAAGTCTTGTCTACATAATCATTGTGAATATTTTAGTTTTGAAAAAAAAAAGGTTTCATTGATACTGCCATCTATACGGAGTAAATGTAGTTGATATCAATTAAAAAAAAATTAATAAAATAAAATAATATTATAAATGTAACTCTATCTGTCTCTCTGTCGCTCTTTCAAGACCATGCAATTTAGTATGAAGCAAACTTGAACTCGAAGAAAAGGACATAGGCTACTTCTTTTGCCTAACACATTACAACCAACACCCTAAAACGCAAGCGAAGCCGCGGGCGTCTACTAGTATAATACAACAACATAATTATAAATATTGTATTGGTTTTGTTTTATTTTAAAACAGTTTGAAAACTCTTCAAATATTAGCAGTTTTATTGAGTTAACAGGAATTCCGAGAAATGTTTGGCAAAAACATTCATTGGATCTTGAAATACTCCATATTGTCAGACACTTTTGATGTCATCAATTAAGCGTGCGATGTTCGTTAACTATGTATAGATGTAGAAGCAAAAACCGCAGATTGATTCTGTATTTTCTATAAGCAGTGGGTAAGCGCTTCGTCCGATGGTCCAAGTCCAAGTCGTTTACAGAAATGCGGTCGTTTCCTGCTTCAACGCCTGACGCGTAACAAGGACGTAGAGAAGTACTAATTCTTCTAAAGGAATACATTACAAAAAGTGAGGTTTACCACCCTGGTTCTTAGACACATGCAGATTATATCAGAATATCAGTCATGATAAACCACCAACATCCCAAAAAGAGCATTTGTCGTTGGCCTTCAGTACGTTGCACTTTAGTAGTATTTGGGTATAATTTCGATTCCATTGTTCCTTCAGCAGCGGAGATTTTTTTTTTATTACAGGAAATATTTTGTATCTACGGCTAATTGTATCTTTGATTCCATGCTTGCCGATTAACAGTGTAATAAATGAATTATAATAATGTCTACGAAAAGAGGTGACCTGTTATAAGGCTGGTTCATTTGAGTACACGACACAGCTGTCCAATTACGAGTTACAAGCCGATAAAAGACATACTTAAGGATTACTATTCCAATTTTAAAATATATAACAATCAAATATTTCGATAATTTCGTGTGGCTTGTCTTTGTAACGGTCATATAAGTACATGCTTTGAAGTCTTTTAAAAAAACTTTCTAATACGATAATTCTTAATATTATTAATTAGCATTTGTATTATTTACCACTATACGGTTTTAGTAAATGCAATTTGTCCTACAAATCCTATTATTATAAGTTTAGTTAAATAGAAACTTGCTGTTAATGAACAATAATTATCTGTTATTAGAAATGTCATCAATTAGTTTTAGCATAATTGGCGATTTATCTCGAATACTGCTGAAATTATTGTGTTTCATCAAAAGCAAATTCTAAAATATGATACAAATATACCTTTATTATAACTTAAGTACCGGATCATTAACTTAAGGATCATACATCTTTTCTCAAGTCGAAGTCCCAAAGATGATAAGGGCGGCCTACTTCGAACGTAATCTACATTTATTACTCAATATCTTTTGATATTTAAGTAAGGATAATGTTATGGTTGCCCCAGATTACATTTAGGTAAATTTAGAAGTTTCATTGTAAACCTATAAATATATATACAGATTCAGTCACTTGAAATTAACTTAGTTATATAAATAGGATACTAACCTATTTATATGGACGACCTCTGTGGTCGAGTGGTGCGTACACCGGTTTTCATGGGTACGCCACTCCGAGGACCCAGGTTCGATTCCCGCACGAGTCGATGAAGATTACCATTAGTTTTGTACATATGTTGTCTTGGGTCTGGGTGTTTGTGGTACCGTCATTACGTCTGATTTTCCATAACACAAGTGCTTTAGCTACTTACATTGGGATTAGAGTAGTAGTCTCATATTTAATTATTTATATAACATATATAATAATAATCAATAAACTGAAATAAATGCTTATTATTATATTATGACCCTACTTATACATAATTATAATATTGGTGTGCATGTATTTTTTCATTACGTTCACAACTTTGACAGTCAGATACATTAATTAGAGAATAGGATATCGATAGATATTGATACATATTTGTAGATTATAATAGTAGTTTTCAGTTTCGTGTCACATTGAATTTGTATGGTTACTCTCATTGGCAATAACATGTTTTTGTGCGCAAACTATTGATGTCTACAGAAATAGAGCGTCGCTCAATTGCCCACGACGGAAAAAGTTAACGAAAGTTTGCTGATTATTCGATTATAGCGTTAGTTTTTAATCTGATTAATTAGGTCCGTAGTCTGTTCAGCGTCTCATTTTCACGGTTTTTTTTCGCTTTAACTATGAAAGTAAACCAAATTTGTTTTTTTTTAAAGTACCGTTATAATCTACAATTTTTTTCTGTGTAATTTATATTTTTTGTTTTTTTATTGAACTTAGTACTGTTATTTGATTACCCAAAAATGTAATAACGATTATATTAATACATTTCATATTTTAATTTACTTAGATATATAATTATGTGAGTATACATTTGTCTAGAATTCATACTAATAGTATTAAAGAAGATGGTTTTGTTTGTTACATTTTACCAGCAAACCACAGACGTACCTTTATAATGAATATTGATCTATATCAATATTCATTATAAAGGTAGACACAGCTTGAGTTCTAAGGAACGGTAAATTAAATTCGTAAATCAAGGTCAAGGATTAATTATAACTAATTAAACATCTTTGTAAAAGTAAGTATGAAACATGTGTGACCTTTTTCGGTAAATATTTCATATTGGTATAGAAACAAATAAATATTTTAGGTGTAATATTTGCTTACATAATAAATACCGGGCCCAGAGCCAGACTGAGTTATAACGCAACTCAAATGCTCGACCTATCTGAATAGTTAAAGAGCGTGTGTACTAAATAAATATAAGTCATTTTAATTTGTAACAGATGGGCGAACTGGTAAATTGGCCAAGTAACGCTAAGTGACCACATTGGCCGTAGATATTGGTGATGTAGGACATAATAGTCGGTGGTAACAAAATGTATTATATTTGCGCTTAAGGTATTAGTGACGTTCTGTACTTATAACTGTGTTTTCGGGTTTTAAATATATATGTTATTTGAATATGAATCATTGCGTGTTTTATTAAGATATAATAATGATTCCCTACATATAATTGAGCCTCTGATTACATCGATGTTAATCCTTGAAATAAAACTAGTTTAAACGGATTTTAATCGCGTATATTAATTATTTTTATTTTTAACATCCCGACGTTTCGAGTACTTTACAGCGTTCGTGGTCACGGGTAGACTGAGGTGACATTTGTCTATTTGATGTAGGTACAAAAGAAATATTATTTACAACTACCGCCAACGATTTCTTAATTGGTATCTTGAGTAGCGTTCCGGTTGCACGCAGAAGGCACTAACTGTATCTTTAGGTTAGGTTAATCCTATACATTGCATAAGTGCATAAGCTATATTGGTATAGCTTGTCATATAAACTCTGAGATAATTTGGTTAATTTTAATAATGAAAACACTGAAAATGTTAATTTTATCTTAAATTTGACACAAACGGGAAATATCAGAGGTATATCTGGGTGAACATTTACCTGATGGGTACGATAAGGGTCATTAACCCCTGCAAATAGACGCGGCTCGGGGTTGCGAAATTTTAGAGCAGATGATCACGTCGTTATATTTATTCATGAAGCTAAAAATATACTCGCCCACCGATCCATTGATAATATTTACACATATATGTGATAAAGGCTTTGCAAATATGAATTGTTTGTTTGTTATCGCCATAACCTTGACTTTAACCTAACGATCGGACATACGAAATGAGCTTAGCCGTGACGGGTCAATGACCCATATATTATGCGACTAAATTACCTAGATGTTTGTAATGCATTCTGTCACTTCTATTTGGGAACGCTTTCAAAACCGGTTATTTAATGCCTATCTGACGAGCCGTCCGTCACGATTGACGAATGTAGGTGAAGAGAAAGTGATTTAGGATCTTATTGAATTTCTTTTTATATATATTGATTAATTAGGCAGCGGTTTGCAATGATCGCACACTATAATAATAAAACACACACTCACTTACTCACGACTTTATCCGTATTATGTGCAGTCTTAGATCACGTCATATGCAGTTAGTTAATGAATGTTGTGTCTCCTTCATTCACATGACAATTCAATGATGAAAGAAAGAGCAGTCGAATATCTATGTTATATCTTTAATTTTAAGTCGTTAACACTAATTGACATGTTATTACGATATTATTTGCTTGAATATTTTTTTTAATAGGCACTATTTAAAAATAAAATAAACGTATTTAATCATAAAAGTCTATATATATCTTTGTATCAATAATATTATATTTGAATATCCAAAAAGGTTTTTGGATATTCAAATATTTATTTAATAATACAACCAATTTCTACTTAGTCGTAGGGCTTTGTCCAAGTCCGTATGTACGTATACTACTTATTCATAAGATATAAAAAAAACATGCGTTAATTTTACAATCATGAATTAACTATGATATAACCATAATTAAAAAAAAGAAGAAGATTCTTGATTGACTTACGGCTTATGATTATTTTTTTTTAATTTATTAATAATCGTTACGATTAAAATAACTGATCGCAATATAAATTAAAGAATATTCTAAATTCAGTATTTTTGACTACACAATTGTAACGGAATAGGTGTTAGGCGAGTGTTAAAATTTGTTCAATAAGAACGAAGCTGCATTTTGCATATTGCATATGTAATAAGCCGCAGCATAACAATTTGTAAACAAAGTCATCACGATTTATACGTGCGATTTTATCATCAATTCCGTAGCCACATTAATAACTATGAATGTTTCGCGAGATAGCGAGAATTAGGGCACCACGCCTCTTGTAGGGTTGCCATAATAATTTAACTTGTTTTATTATACTACAAATTGTATTTAATTATTTTAACTATTCATTAAAAATCACATACATAACACAAATATATTTTTATAACTATATTATATAAATATTAGTCGTAATTTTATTAAGATGTAAATATTCAAATTTCCTCTTCTTGAGTAGATAACATCAAGCTCTTTCCATCACGCTGGTCCAATGTGGGGTAGTTGTACACGTGAAAGAAATAAAAAAAATCATATTATAAATCTTCGGTTATGATTTACGTATTCTGGCTTCAGGGCCATATTGTCTTTTCATTATAATTTTATAAGCATGCTGATGAAAACTTTACTATAAGTATTTATGGATGCCAAATTTAAGTTGCACACCATGTAAGTTGTAGCCATTCATAGGTATCTTTGAATTTAAAAATCATGTTAGCATTTTAACAAACTCATTTCAGATTTTCCTCATTATTCCACAAAAACAGGAAAAAATTCTTTATATGGCAACCCTGTCGACACACCTTAGATTTGTAGATTAGTATTAAGTACTCTGATAATTACTTTTATTTACTTTATTACTTACCTTACTTTATTAGTGGTAATTAAGAGAGTGTTGTAATTGATTTCAGTTTCACTTTTCAAGTTACATAACGAAAGTTACAAATGAAAATTTATGTAATATTTAAAAATAATCAAGTGATAAATTGCATAAATATGATGCAATACATTGAAATAAGGATTGTGATGTTTTATATTTATCGTAGTTAAAACTGCATGTTAGTAATTTTGACAGCAAATCGTTGCTAATCGATTCATCCGACTGTGATGAAACTTTGGGGAGTTGTCCTGCCTGCAGAGGTTCTAGACCCAAATAAAGAGCTTTTGTATCATGTTTCTTCCTTAATATATTTCTACCCATATTATACCCGTTCGAACCCGGAATATGTATGTAATACATAAAAGGATTTTTTTTTGACTATCTCATTTAGTGTGTATGTACACTTATAGAAAGCTATAGGTCATAGACAATCAGACATTTGAGAGTATTGCCAAATTTTAATGAAATATTCAAAAACGCATTGCGGCAGAACCATTGCCGGTATTTTGCGAGGACGTCTAAATAACGAGGACATCGAAAACATTTGCCAAGATATTATGTACTTCATTTATAAGAAAAATATGTCTTTATTATTCTTATCGTATTTCTGAAATGAGTTATTTTTTTAAATTATTTTCAAAATTGAGAATCATTGCAATAAGTTTTTACTAAATTATTACAATATACTATCTATTTAATTAAAATAATGATGCGATATATATTTTTTAATTTTTATGGTGTAAGCTGTTTAAATTAATGCCTTAAACAAGACAAATATAAAAGTCACAAGTGAATATTCCACTTCTACTCAATGTCTCTTATTAATAAAAATGTTTGGAGATCATTTCATCACGCTGTAATAATAATGTAATTGATATACAAGGGACAGATTTATCTTGATACAAGATGCAGATGTCTTTACGTTGTATGAGATGGTTTTAAAATCAAATTAAGAATGTAAACTTATATAGTGAAAACTTGAATTGAACCCGTCATTGATTTGATTTATTGATTTATTGTAAAAAGTTACACCATCGACTTATCACTAAACACTTAAAAAAATAAAATATTTAATATGGGTAACATTCGAGGTGATACATATTTATAGGTGTAAACAACATTGAATTGTCATCGTTGATTAAGATCTATATATCCACTGAACTTCGTTACTCGATATAAATCGCTATAAAAGTTTGATTATATTCAAAGGTATGACAAGATTTGTTTTTCTAAATTCATACATGCAGGTGATACAATAGCTTCGTAATATATTTTACTAATTATGATTATTATCTTGTTGCTTTATTGTGGATATATATATTTTTAATATAATTGTTAAAATTAGTATTATTATTATTTGCTTCCTCTTATTGTATCAATTTGGGCTCGACGGGTAAGCCGCAAATAAACGCTTTGGCAGATTTTTATGGTTAGCCGCCTGCCTGACGCCAATCCCACCTATGGAATGCTTTTAGGTACTACTGGAGTGGTTTCCTACCTCGCGGGTGGTTGAGCCGCTTAGGTGTTAAATTAAATAAAACTTATTTAAAAATAAGACCGTCTTAATATATTTGTGATTTATTTTATTAAACGTAACTTAAGGTACGTCATATTAACAAAATTTTTAGCTACACTTATGTTACTGTTACAATAAAAATAATTTACTGTTCCCGTGAGAGCAAACGTAGTTTTTATCAAAAAAAAAAACTTTAAAATTTTGCTTGAGTATGTTTGAAATAAAACTTAACTATGTCTCCTCAAAATAATTGGGGATCGACCGGGAACTATGTTGAACCAAACGCAAACAAGACGGAAATGTATGGAAATTGGAAAATATTTAAAAATAAATACATAAATATATACAAAGAAATTGACGACGTCCTCCGTTGTTGATGTCGGTTAAATACACGTAAATTTGCCTCCATAATAACCACGACGCGTGCCTCAATAGGCTATCAATAAAATTTCAAGACTAATAGACGGCTCGTACATTTTTCTAATAAAACTAATGTGCGTTTATCAGGGACCGATCAATATGGCCTCGTGTGTACAATCAATCACAATTTAATAATAACAATAATGGCCCTTTTTGGACCTTGTTTAAGTGGTCAGCCCTTAAATGTCCCCCTTATTGATCAATAATAATTTGGTATAGGATTCTGTATAGTTCTTTTTTCCTTTGTATAATATGTGTTTTAATAAGAGAAATAGGGGCTTAGTATAAGATATATAGATATAGAAAGATAGGCTGTAAAGAAGGTATTAAAAATAATGATCTACGTGAGTCGAGATGGCCCAGTGGTTAGAGTGCGGTCATCTTAACCGATCATTGCGGGTTCAAACCCAGGCAAGCACCACTGAATATTCATGTGCTTAATTGTGTTATAATTCATCTCGTTCTCGGCTGTGCTTAATTAGTCTTTATAATTCATCTCGTGCTCAGCGGTGAAGGAAAACATCGTGAGGAAACCTGCATGTGACAAATTTCATAGAAATTCTGCTACATGTGTATTTCACCAACCCGCAATGGAACAGTGTGAAACAGTGTGTGTGAACAACGTGGTGGATTATGTTCTAAACCTTCTTCTCAAAGGGAGAGGAGACTTTTAGCTCAGCAGTGGGAATTTACAGGCTGTTGTTGTTGTTGTTGTTGTTGTTGATGGCACAGTTGTTAGAACTCATCGAATTCCAACCAATGTGGTGTTCGTGAAATGTCAATCCGGATTTCGAAATTAAACACGTGATTTAATTTCGGAGTATTTATTATTTGGTGCTAAGTAAAAAAACTGATGCACTTCAACGAATGAGGAATCATCTAGCAGTGACTGACAGTAGATCCAAGATCTGAAGTCATTAAGAAGATCTTATCATCAGACTTATTTAGTCTATTGAAGTCATTTCTACTTAATATCGGGCAGCATTTTTCTAGAATTACTTACGACATTCTATACATTGTTAGGTAGGTAAGAGATTATTACGTTCGTATGAAACGATAAGCCAGTGATAATAATGGATGTTCTTATTATGCTCTTTGTAAATAAATATTTAGTTTTTAAATTTGATTTTATTAGTCATAAAGTAGTTGTTGACCAAAAAACAACCACAACAACAACAACAGCCTACAGCTGGGCTAAGGCCTTCTCTCTCTTCGAAGGTAAGGTTCGGAACATATTCCACCACGCTGTTCAGTGGTGCTTGGGTTTAAGCTCGCAATCATCGGGTAAGATGCGCGTGTTCTAACCACTGGGCCATTTCGGCTCAGTGAGTTGTTGACCAAAATTTGTTATAATATCATTTTTAATGTTGATCAGAAATATCAATTGAAAAATTTGCACCATTTTATTTATACGTATAAGAACATTTGGAATTTGTCCAGTGATCGTTAAGATCAATATATTAACGTCTATTAAGGCTGTTTCTTTTTCAAAGCTGTAAATAAATTTCTACTGACTGGATAAGTGATTTCCACGACTTATGTTTAGTACTTTAGCGGTCCTATATATGAGTTTAGATTGTGAGTAAAAAGAATCAAATATTCAACAAAAAATATTTTTTAGCGAAAAGTACAAACTATTTGTATGTTTATTAGAATATTTATTAGTAAATAGACTATATGATTAACTAACACACAAAGTGGTATCAGAATTATGATTTATACTAATATATGTAACAATTTTGACCGCGCAAATAAACGTTTTAATTAATACTGTTGGTGAGAAATGTCCATTAATTTGTGGTGAAATAAATCATAATTATTCATAATGTGTCAACGGCATCAGATGACGGTTATATTAATGTAACTTTCTTTTATAGAATATTATTTATAACAGTCATCTTGTTTTAAAGCAAAGCACAAGCCAATGTATAGCGTATTAATTGACAAATACCTGCTCAATCTTTGAGGAGTTTATTCCACCGTACTGTTCTGTTGTACTATCGTGGTTACACGTGATAAAATTTCACCTGACACATACAGGGTTCCAATATTTTTCTTTCATCCTTGAGCACGAGATGAAAACTCGACGAGAAACAAAAATAATCAATTTCATTGAACCGACAATTTTTTGTTTAAAATTATGTGTATTCGAAATAAGGCTAAAGCTAATAAATACTGGATTTATCCAGTTTGAAGTTGAATCCTCTGATGAGGCATTTGAGTTGTTCTGTGTTTATTACGAGTTTGTTTTACTTTGTTCGACTCAAGATTTATTGACTTCAGATATATTTTCTTTCAGGGATAACCACAATGGTATTACAGTTACAATTACACAGGTATATAAAAATACTGTCTACTGTACGCTCGACTATGTGTCATGGAAACAGCTCAGTTGAAAAATATATTATATTCTTTATTCAAATAAGCTCTTATAAGCACTCTTCTTCATGGTATAGGTATGTAAAACTTTCATCGGTACGACAGAACTTCAGTAGTTATTCTTCTTTTCAAGTTAAGTTTGGATTTGAATGTTCATTATGGTATCAAGAACTTTTTAGCTTCGTACCTACATTCTAACTTTCAGGGTAGAAAGAAATGAGTTTCCAATATTGTCCACGTCCCTTAGGGAGGGCTAATGTTTGAGGCCAGCCATTATCATACTAACGTCCGAATTTTCACTCCATAATGACGGTCTTGTAGCCCAAAGAGCCACGTCGTCTTAGAAAAATATTTGGCCTTTGAAATGTGCTGAATGTTTTCAATGTATTTTAGTACACATTGGTCTTTATACTGTGTTCTAGTGGTAATAGTAGTTTAAAGGTGGAACATTTAGAGGCTTATGGGTATTATATATAAACTCATATATAAACCCATAGCACAAATGGGTGGTAATGCACAACTGTTGTCTCTTTCTAGCCAGTGCCAATTTCGAAGGTGATTATTGATCACGAAGTAGTATATTCCCTATCGTTTCAACAGACAATGATATGTTAGTATAAAATAAAAAAAAACAAAAACAAAACAAAATTAGAGACATAAAATACTATATAATTCACTGTATAATGATTCACTTTTTTTATCATATTAAATGCACTAAAGCTATATAACCTAGCTATATACCTACTATTAGTAAGGTAACAATTATTGACTAATAATATCTGGCATACATTGAAATAAGAAAAAGTTAAATACGAAAAATCTATGAAAAAATTGAAATAAGAATTACAATACTTTTCTTAGATTTTACGGGTACAAGTCGCGGGTCAACTATTGTACGTTTATGACGGGCCAACTTAAACAAAAATTGTAAAACTAAATTAAGAGAACGATGCATGACCGCATAAAATACAAACGAAAGCGAGCGTTAAATTTTTAACATTCGTAAGAAAACGTGAAGTGTTTCACGCGAATTGTACTCGACTGATTTTTAAATACTGTTGATCATGAAACTAAAGTGTGAAAAACTGGGTCGATTTTTCGAGGTTTACGATAGGCCGTAAAGTTTCGCACAATCGATAACAATAGCTAGTAAGTTAATCTTGATATTGATATCGGACGATAGAGACGAGAGAGAGGCGAGATGGCCCAGTGGTTAGAATGCGTGCATTTTAACCGATGATTGCGGGTTCAAACCCAGGCAAACCACTGAATATCCATGTGCTTAATTGTGTTTACAATCAATCTCGTTCTCGGCGGTGAAGGAGAACATCGCGAGGAAATCTGCATGTGTCAATTTTTCATAGAAATTCTGCCACATGTGTATGCAACAAACCCGCATCGGAACAGCGTGGTGGAATATATTCCAAACCTTCACCTCAAAGGAAGAGAAGGCCAGCAGTGGGACATTTAAAGGCTGTTGTTGTTTTGTTTTTGATATCGGACAAACGATTCGTGAACACATAGAATAAGAACCAAAAATGTATTAAATTGTGACATTTGTTGGGAAAATGGAATAAACTTCGCGCACGTCTGATTCGCATCTCACTTTTATTCAAATCACCGTTATTTATGAAAACTAAAATAAGTGTAAAGCTGGATCGATAAAAACGAATTTGATATTCAATGCTTTCAAAGTAACATGAAAGGCAAAGAAAGTGTATTCCAAAGTTATTCCCGTAACGTGTTTCGCATTTCAATGGTTTTTTTCGAGCACAGATAAAAAACATTCAACTCTTTAAATATGAATTATTAATAAAAGCGATTTCCTATTGCGAGAAGTTTGTAATAAACATAACTTAAAGCAATTTAACATGGGAATAACATTAAATGCTTAAATATATACAAATATGGATTAAAAATAGTTACTGTACAAATCTTGACCGCGTGGAATGGTGGCAAGAATGCTAGCAGCATTTCGCCATTGAATCGCAAACTAATATTAATGACATAATGTAAATAAAAATTATATAATTATTTAGATGGCAATACTGAATTTTTAAAGCTAAAAATTGTTACCGTTTTGAAACGAATGTTTTTTTATATGCAGCATATATAGTACATAGGATCCACAGTTCCAAAGATAACCTTTTTCAGGCAATCTGTCCTCTTGGAAGGCGGCGTGTCTTCCAATTTGCGACACTCGAAATAATAATAAATATCTGCATCGACATATCTCTGAAAATACGTAACCAGTCCGATGTCATTCTTTTTTGCTAATTTTGCACCTAAATAATATGACCATTGTAGATGAATTCAATGATCCATTGATCATTGAATTATTGAATTTGAGGACTTACCTGTAGTATCCACGTTTCGGCACCAGGCGCCAACGCAAAAACACAATATAAACAACATATGAAATATTCAAATAAATATTGATATCACAAAAACAAGTCAAATTTACTGCCTTTGTAGTAAATGTAAAATTTGGTCTTAATGATAGACATATTTAATTTATTTTCACTTTGTGAGCGAACATTAAGATGAAAAGTGAAATCAAATCCAAGAAAGTAAAACATAATCATGTTACGCTTTGCCTCTCCTCGTAATAAATCATATTACAAATTGAGCATTTATTAAAAGTTATGACAGGTTTTATGTCGTCGAGACAGCCATAACGAGATTGACTTTCTTTGATGCTACGCTGCCATCGTGGAAAACATGAGTCATATTCACACCATCGTTGCTATGTTCCGTCTGGGTGATCAAACAAGTTATCGTACTTTCACGGTGGCAACAGGTTATGGACATCTTGATATGGAAAGGCCCTTTACACGCCAAAATGAGGCATGCATTAATTTTCTTTATAATACAGCATTGTACTCTCTGATTTATTAAGTAATAATAGTGTAACTACATTTTAAATTTGGAACTATTGTTTTTTTGCACATTCGATACATAAATTTGGCTTTTTTGAGTGACCTACTGGTAGACAGCACTATAAAAGATATTAACCTTTCCCTATACCGTCTCCAGATGGACTTGTACGAACAAAAATATTAAATGTTAGTTAATATTTATTTTTAAGTCCTTAAAATTAAATCATCTCATCTAAATATCCTTTTGTAACAGAGGAAACAATAGAGTACATACGTGATGACATCTGCGCCTTACTCTGCATCCAATAAGACAAAAAAAGGTTCACAAAATTATACAAGGGCAGAACGGGAACAAAAGAGTCTTATTCAAATATTCTTTTAAAGGCTGTACGCATTTCCACTTCGCGTCATAAAAAGATACTCATGCGGGTGTAATTTGGTCGAGAATCTTAAATTTTTCCGAACACATCGAGGACACGGAGCTCCAACGCGTTTTATTACGGAATATTCCTCGCTCCTCAGTTTTCTTGTGCGCCAAATTATTACTTCTACTGTTTTTGTCTTTACCTGCACGTTCAGCCTGTTACTAACGAAAAGCTATTAGGAGTACCGCTCGCGAAGTTTTTTTTTCGCTATGCAAATTCCTTTATTCTTAAAATGTAGCGGTAAAAAGAAAAGGATTTTATGGAAATTATGTAGTAACGGGTTTTTACAGGAAAAGATTTTTTTTTTAATAATGGAAAGAATTTCTATATATATGTATATGACATGCAGCTTAATGATCCACGGGAATAAAATTAAAAAAGGAACTACTTTTGTTAAGGTAAAGTTTCCAGAGTATTCATTACAACATGTCAGATACCAACTGGTAATAATTGGTCATGATTCAGACTGTTTATGCTTTTCGGCTTAAACCAAAAATATTTTTAAATTATAAACTCACGTATGATGACAGGTTTGAACGATTTTGCGTTCCAGTCATTATTATAGGAATTCTTATCCGATACCATTGATGGAATGGAAAGTGGTTTTTCAAGCTCGGAGTTAAACGTCTCGTTTTCACCACTTATTTTGAAAAGGATATATCAACATATTGCGATATCAATGGTATTTATTCAAGTTTTAAAGAAAGCAGGTGTAATGTTGTCTTACGAGTAAGACCTCTTGGTACCTTGATAAACGACATTACTGTTTTCAACATACATTGTACAGCAGCGCACAAAGCAGTTACTTTGTATTGCGCTCGCGATGTCGAAAACCGACTTATCATGAGATTCTATTTTGATGCGTATCCTTTCATTATTCAGTAAATGTTAAAATCATACTTTGTCCGTTTGCATATATGTATTATGAACTTTTTTTATTTTGAAAATAGTTATCTTAGGTTCTACCAGTTAGATCACATTTTTTATGTACTGTACCAGTTATTAGAGAAAAGTTAATAGATTATTATTAATTCCAGCTACGACCCACAGTGCACGTATAATGTGAAGTCGCGTTATTAATATACTAATACAAGATAATATTCGTTATTTCCTTCGTAGCCAGCAACTTCATTAGCACAAAGCCTATATATTTTTCTATGTTTTCATTCTTCATTATTTTCTGTTTTTCAAATTTTGTTTACTTTAACTTATTTCTTGTCCGTTACATTTTTTCATGTAATACTCTATAATCAAATATTAATCAATTTAATCATTCAATTCCTACATAGAATTCGTTGAATTTAATCTTGTTAACGATACTGTGTACTACCTTCATTCGATATAAGGCTCGCCCCATGCCCCCAAGAGAGTAATTTCTGTTAACATTAAACGAAAGACTTCCCAGCTCGAAACGATATAAAATATTAAGTACATCGCACTCCACCTTACGACCCTAATCTAGTATTCGAATACGATAAAAGAAGGAAATCCCCTTGACGATTCAACGTATGTATAGTGTATACTGATTTGCAAATTGCACCCCCTTATGTTTACTTTGTCTCTGTTTACTTTGTATGTTTGTATGATGCAGGGTTGTTACGAAATTCGTTATCGGATCCGTGACTTATTTTTTATCTATCTATATCTTCTATGTTTATAAAGAGAAAATTGAAAAAATCCTCTGGTATGACTCAGCTATTTAGATGGCTATAGTGGCTCCCGGCTTCGAACGAATGGACATAAGATTTTTTTATATTTTTAACTTTTATATATATCTTTATTGTTGAAATAAAAACTCCCTGAGGGCTAGAATTTTTCCGACATGTTTAACAATTGTCGTTCTATATCAACTTATTTACACAAAAACCTTAATAAATGATATTCCTAAACTTTCCTCATGAATCACTCAGTCAAGCAGTAAAAACTACATGAAAATCCGTTCAGTAGTTTTGGAGTTTTTCGCGAACATACAGACAGACGCGACCAGGGGTCTGCGTTTTATTTATGTAGTGATGTTGTTTGTAAAATATATTACAAACTCAGCGTCTGTATCATGTTTTATAAATATGGATGAAAGTTCTCACCTTAGGTATTTATGCTCTCACTCCATCTAACAGGGGCGTGTAATACTCGTAATTCCTTCGAATTTTATGAATGATTTTGATCGTCTTCGTTCTGACTTACGGTAAACTGATTTTGCTAATTCATTTGTTATACAGACTACTTTAAAATGCAATATTAACGGAAGTCACTATTTTTTAAGTAAGCTACGTTTAATTCAGCCTGACAAAGCCTTACTCATCAATATGTACCTTATTATTAGTTTTATTATGTGATCGTAGCGTATAGGTTCTATTATATACTAAAACAATTATTTTTGTTCTATTTGTTTGAGTTATAATTAATATGTCAATATACTTTCGGGGAGTGGATTGATTATCCTTAACACCGATACTTGAATTAGCCTAGGATAGCCTTTACTTGGTGGTAGGACTTTGTGCAAGCCCGTCTGGTTAGGTACCACCCACTCATCAGTTATTCTACCGCCGAATAACAGTACTCAGGATTGTTGTGTTCCGGTCTGAAGGGTGAGTGAGCCAGTGTAACTACAGGCACAAGACAGACATAACATCTTAGTTCCCAAGGTTGGTGGCACATTGACGATGTAAGGAATAGTTAATATTTCTTACAGCGTCATTGTCTTTGGGTGATGGTGACTACATACCATCAGCTGGCCCATATGCTCGTCCGCCAACTTAGACCATAAAAAAAAAACCTGATCTATATTTCGTTTTACGACTTTGTTATTATACACTGATATTCATATTGTCCTAAATCAACCACGTATTTAGTCATGAATTTATATTTATTGTGGAATTAAATATAGTTAAATTTTGTACTATTTTCTTGTGGTATAAATAAAGAGCAAGGTAACCGGCAGACGTTAGTTTATCAAATCAAACCGCATAAAACAATCGCTGCACGAATATGCAATCGACGCCACATTCTTGTCTTCACAAACATTCACCTCAGATTACCATTGATATGTCAAGGTCTTAATGTTTGGCTTTTGATATAAGGTTCTCTTGGATTTCTTTTACCACACACACACACACACACACACACATACACACACACACACACAATTTTGTTTTGGTGTTTCATATACGTCCGACTACTAGCTAGAACCACTACTTGGTGCTTTGGGCTTTGTGCTGTCTGGATAGGTACCACCTTATCAAGATACACAGCAGCTATATATATTTAGTATAGTTTTGTTTTTGACAGGTAAGTGAGCCAATATAACTATACTAGCAACTAACACAAGAGACATAACTTCTGGCTTCCCAGGGTTGCCATGACATTGACAAACCGTTAATATATCTTACAGTGCCAATGTTTACATTAAGTGTTTTTTTTAGATCATTGAAAAATAATGAATCATGAGACATTTTAAAGTTAATGTAATTAATTGTAATATATGAGAAGATTATTTATTATCGTCAACGCGGTAGGATCTCTAATAACGTTACGTCAAATTATCCAAAGTATGTAACAGAGTAAATAATGCTGGTAAACTGATACTACGTGGGTTGTAGAGTTCACACGAAGATAGCTTCGTCTGTGGTCTCCTGACCGACTACATAACACATGCATAATTAACTAGTTCATTCATTACATCTAAGGTGATTACAGTCTGATGTAACAGCATATACACAGCTAATATTAAAACATTAAGAAATAAGTTTATTCGAAATAAAATCATAGTTGAGTTGTTATCTAAATAATTCGTACAATTATCTATTTTGCATGTACGATTCATATTATCGGTGAAGGTTGAACACTGCATGTTCTGAATTAAATTTAGAATACATGTGGGATTGACTACCTTGAATGAAAAAAATCAATGAACGCATAAGATGTAACGAGTGTCGTGAGTGAATGTATGTATGATAGATATTGCATTTGAAAGGTAGAATGTTTGTTTAAGGAGAGCTGTTACAACACACCCAAGCTAAATATATCGTAAGATGAGTTCGGGTTTGTATACATATATGTACCTACATTAAATTTAAAGAAGTTATGTAGAATTAAGATGCAATTTTTTTTATAAACTTTACCTCGAGAGGTACTTGTATGTGAGAACGAATTTGTATAGCTGTGCAAGCCACTTTTACTTTTTCAGCGCATAATAAAATTTCAAAATTCATCAGAATGATATTTCGAAACACCAATATAAATGTGGCAGCGTCAGATAATTGAATACTTTGACAATCAAATTCACTTAGTTTGGAGATTTGATCGTTCTTTGTGATGTTATAGCGCGTCAAGTGTAAGTTGGCGTGAGGCAAAAACATGTACTAATTTTTTTTGTTCATTTAATATCTTATTTGTTTCATTTACCCTTATTAAGAAAACTTACCCAAAATCTATTAAAAATGAGACGTAGAGAATTATTTTCTAGGGAGATATTGGTAAAATAAACAAAAAAGTGGCAAATCAAAGGGTGTAGCAGGTGTAGCAAGTACACCCTTTGTACAGGAACGCCAGCTTATACTTGACAGTCTCTAGAAGAACAAGAAAAGTTTCAGCTGTCAAGAAGCATATGACAGATGGTGACGCGAATAATGAAATGTAAAAAATCAATATACGATAATCCATCTATCGATTTGTTGTATTATGTCGTGAATATGTTTGACGAAGATGACCTTGAACCATACAATCCTGTCCCCGG
Source organism: Vanessa cardui (assembly GCF_905220365.1). NCBI lineage: Eukaryota > Metazoa > Arthropoda > Insecta > Lepidoptera > Nymphalidae > Vanessa > Vanessa cardui. Next base: position 9,865,402 of record NC_061138.1, on the reverse strand, counting down.
CTTCCCGTCATACATATGATCAAAAATATTTTTTATCTGAATTCATACGAACTTTCCCCTATTGTATAAAAAGGTCACTAACTTTTCTGCCTGGGTTATTATAATCTATATTAATCTAACGGCCCCTTTCTCTTTATTCAGGTCTGATTCGATGAATGAAGGGTATCTTATTAAAACACAATCTAATCATGTATTCAATTCAAATTCCAACCATTGTTTTCAGACTATAGAGTCATGCTTGATCCTTTTACATATCAATGAATTTTCTAGAACCTGTTGTACAGGATTTAAGTCGCTATTTCACAAATGTTAAGGACCATTATAGCATCTTTAGTATTATGTGTATTTACCTTCGTAGACCACACATGGCTTATTGTCGTGTGGAAATTTCGCGATAATAATACGATGGAAATGAACATAACTTGCTTGTTTTCTCTAAAGATTTCTTGATTTCAAGAAATCTAACTAATTCCTTCGTTATAAATACGTTCTTGAAGAGATTTAATCTCGTCTTAGATTTATGAAATTTGATTCTTACCTTAGATTCCGCTGATCTTTCAAAAGGTGATTGTGCATTGCCAGATTTGTTGCTCGTTGGTTATACTATTTTCAGTATAAGACAGCAATGGATTTAGAATTGAGATTTATGTTATTTCGCTCGTATCTTGGTTGTTATGTCGGAACTGCTCAAGATAGTTGCGTTGAATATGTAGCATTTCTGGAACACAGAGTGCTCTTGAAATTGTACGAGAATTGTACTTATGCTATTTAATTTCAAGTATAGTGAAGATTATTGACATTATACTTCCATAACCTTTTGTAAATAACACTCGTGTTCTCAGACTAATGTTTTGTTTTGTGAGGCTTCGCTATGAGAGAACGTTGATTCATGTTTAATAACTTATTTCAAATAATGGCAAGATATTTACTTATCGATGTTTCATTAAGATAACGAATTTAACATTATTTATTTATTTTTTTGGGGTCCGTAGCCAAATATCAAGAAACAGAACCCTTACGGATACATCATGTCTGTTCGTCCATATGTCACAGTCACTTTCATTATAATTATGTAATTTAAATGTTTATAGTTATAAATAAATAAATATTGGACATCATCACATACATTACTCTAATCCCAAATTAAGTAGCTAAAGCACTTGTATTATGGAAAATTAGAAGTAATGACGGTACCACAAACAATCAGACTAAAGAAAATAAAAAAGTAATGAACTTTTTCGACCTCATGAAAACCGGTGTATACACTACTCAACCACGGAGGTCGTCAAAATCGTAGATGTGTTGTCAGTACTACAACTTAAAAAATATGTTTCTGAAAACCTTATCACAGTGAATCACATTTCACAAAATCACACCAAACATTGATCAACACGATATCGTGAATTGTCTACGTAACGCAATAAATAATTATTTTTCCTTATTCCGAATATATGCCACCAAAACCGAGTCAAATATTAAAATTGCGTTTTGAAAAACGACACACCATAATTCTCGGCAAATATTATTCACATCACGCGTCCCCGAGTGAGATTATGTGGGGATGGTGAATCGATTCCGAAAAATCCTCTCAATCGAGAACAGGCGTTCGCTTTCAATTTATTACCGATACTTTTATCGTTAACTCGATATTTTTTACACGAGGGTTGGACTTTTATCATGATAAGCATCATTAATTTTCAAAAATGGAACGTTGACATCGATATCTTGTTAGCGTTTATTTTGTTGGCAACCATTTTTCCCCCATCGAAGACCATTCGATGACATTCAAATCCTAAAATCCATGATGAAGGATACAACGGGATAATAGGTCATGTATTATCATACGAAACCCATATATCCCAAACTCCATATTCAAAGGCCTTGGCTCTGAATTCCATTGAGTACATTAATTGCGTTTTTCTTGGCATAAAGTTTTTTTTACTATAGTTGACCTGTAGCCAAAGTATCACAAATAGTGTCGATAGCCATCATATCATATCATAATATGTCATATCAGCTACTTGAAGAAATAAAGTTTAAAGTGCACTGTTACTTACACTTCCTCACTATAATCTGTCGAAATTGGTCAGGTAGACTTCATATTAAAGGGAAATACTTTATGATGTCTATGGTGCTAAGGTGGTGGTAAGGAGTACTTAATATTTCTAATCTGTATCAATGTGTGGTGACTTCACCAAGACGCCTACGATCAATACTCTACATGCGAATAGAAAAACAAATTACTTTTTTTTATTGGATGAATCCTTAGGAAGTAATGTTGGTCTGTATTTTAATACCTAAAATTTTGCCTTACCAAATCGCGTGCTCAGACCTCGTTACTAATACTGATGAATGAAGTGCTTCTTGTATTCAGGCTATCTTTATACTGCTCTTTATTTTTATATGAAATAGACATTTAATAGCAAGAAATGAATACTAAAATCGATATAAATTGTACAAGTGAAACAATAAGTGCTGGAAATCCTTTTAAGTAGTATTATCTCGATAACTCTGACTTTTTACGCTTAGAAATAATATCAGATATATTTAACCTATACATTTAAAAATGATTAAAATTAACACTAATGTTCATTTTAAAATTAAATTTAACATAACATTTGAACGATGTAGGTATTATATATATTTGTTCAATTAATTTAGGTAATAAAATTTTTACTTCAGTAATTTTTACTCGTAAAATATTCAATATTGTATATAGCTGCTAGTGCAGAACAATTACGAGTATATCTCTAATGTTTTATTTTAATAATTTTGCAATAGTTTTGCAAAATCATTGTTAGTTATAATAAAAATGTATTATGCAGGTATCCTTCATAGCTCAACGGTGTATGATTCGTCTAATGGTTACAGTCGCTATTTTAATTCACAATTGCTTTTAGCATAAATGTTACGCTTAGATAGAGGTTGAGGGGAAATAATAGTTGATTAATTAGTAATGCATTCAACAGCTGAGCTATTCTGTAATATTCGCATCTCATTTGCAAAATGCTGTAAATCGATAAAAGCTATTTTGATGCATATATCATTTCAATGTTGTAATCATTATAATTCACAATTAATCACATCACTTCACCTCAAATCTGACATCTCGTCCTCCGTCTAGGTGATAATGTTCTCACAAAATAATTGTACAGGTTCTATTAGCTGTAATATTGAAATATATAACACTGCAGTAATTCTACGTTTGCATAATATACATACATATTATTAGGAGGTAAATATTGCTTTTTGTTATTCTATTTTGATTTATTTTCGTTTGCAATTATAATACGTGCATTCAGAGTTACGAAAAAAAAAAATCAAAATCAAAATAAACTTTATTCAAGTAGGCTTTTTACAAGCACTTTTTAATTCGTCATAGACATTTATTTTGACAATTACATATATACAAATTTACGTAATTGTGTTTATCACTTTTAAATTTACTAAAATTCGGATATGTTGTATTTTTTTAAACGTTACTCTTAAAAATGTTGAATTTTTTTCCCGCCTTAACATCTTGTGAAATATTGTATCTTAACGGAAAATCAACATTTTCGCTCGTAATATCTTTCTCGGTATTGCCACGCTAAATTGCTTTTTACGACATTCGTAATCGAGGAACGTTTACGGCACTTACACAGCCATGTAGGGTGGGAGAACCGGTTCCCATGTAGAAAGGGACAGGGGTCACTTTCCCACATGAATCAATGGTTCTTACCCTTTAAGGGATACCCTCGATGTGAATTCTTTGAACGCGTGTTCGAATTTCTTTCTCTGAATTTTTTGTTAGGCCTTTTCAATTGAAATCTATTTGAGATGTTTGTTTTTTTTTTTTACATTTGTAGAATGCGTTGATAGATTCAGACGTGCCTTACCCTATTGTATATATTGAATCGAAACCTATGAATGTTTAAATGAATTGTATTTTTAACGTAAAATTTCTTTGTAAAAAAACGTCGTTTAACAAGAACACAATTCAAAAAAAAAATTGATAAAAGACTTGCATTAAATTTCCATATACATATTATTTATTTATAACTATTATCTAATAATCTTTTTTTATAACAGCAATAAAAAATTATTACACATATCCCATAAGGTTAATAATTATTAATCCCCTTTTTATTGGGACGCCCATTATTATTAATAGGACAATGAATATCGTTTAAAGGAGACCACCGGTTTCCATACAAACTTGGGCCTGACGTTACAGGTCTCCAATTTAGCCCTCAATTAGTACTTATAAAGATATATTGCTGGGCCAATTTTCAGGTTGATCTGCAATGGCCAAATCAATAAAAAAATTATTAAATATATTTGAGGTTATGTCAATTAATTCTGTTTTAAGTTTAATAAGTAGTGTATATTAGGGCTTTAACAATATTATTCACAATTGGCGACTACCAGAAAACAGACTGTCAACTAGGCCAATCAATATATATACCCTACTACCGAAATAACAATTAAATAAATTCTCTGATATGTATAGTACGACACAACTTAGATGTATCATCGGTAAAATTCGTAAAACCGATCACATCCGAATTGAGTACGCTAATCCAAATTATCAATATTTATTTCTCATGCGAATATGTTCTTTGCACAAATGTAATAACTTGTAATATCATATGACCTAATATATTCGTCAATTTGTCACGTCGATTTATATGCACTTGCTTTCTCTGATGCGAGAATCTATTGCGACGAATAGCGTCGAATGGCGCGATAGGAAGCTATTTCTATTGGTTGTGTAAATCGACAGTAATCGGTTTTATTTTCATTCCGTTGCTACATCTAATTTGTGTCGTACTATACCTACAACACAAACTGACAGTTTCTGTCATCCCAGCAATTTAGGTCCCACAGACGCGACAATGACACATAGTTGCTGAAGGAATGTCTATCGATATCGATTTTAAGATAAAAAATCGATGGATCAATCGATCATTAATAAGTCTATCCCGATTATGTACGCAATAAAAAATCAGTATGAAGGCATTTAGTGCATAATGTATATATTTATTCAATATTATTTTACTGTATTAAATAAAATACAATAAATATTTCTAAGGAATAAAAAAACAATTTCATAATCGATTAATCGACATTATTTCGTATCGATTTAAAAGTATATCTCGTACGGTTACGTACCTTATACTTGTCATTGACAATTGTTTAAATACTTTGAAGATGGTTAATCTAACGCTTACGGTAAAAAAGCATTTACAAAGTCAGTTCGTGCTTACAGACTAATGATTTGCTTTTTTTTCATACTTGGCCATTGCTATTTTGGTTAATATTTTTAGGGCATAATCTGAAAAAATAGACAAGTTTTTTGGGATAAATTTAATGTTTGTAACGTTGGGCCCAAAATCGGGTGTCTCCTTTATACGAATTGAACAACTTTTAATTTATTTGTGCATAACGAAACAATTGAATATAAGGATTCGATAAAAGTACCTTAATATGGTTTTTGTATTAAATTTGTTAATATTTGTCTGCATTACTGAATCCGGCCTAAGTAGTCCTGAAGTCTATTCCATCACGCCTTCTGATTTCTATTGGTTGAGGTTGGCACGTTGGTTGATGCTCTAGTACATTTAACGAATGATTCATATAATTAGATTAAAGAAAATAGTTGGATTCGACAAAAAACATATTGACTTTATCTATATTATTGTTAATTTTATGTAAATTTTGTAATATCTACTATAAGTTTTAATGTACGTATGAGCTATATAAAAAGATTAAAGTTTTGATATAAAAAGAAATGGTTGTTTTTATGAAACTTTACCCCTGCTGGGATAATGTTATGAGAATTTATCTTTATTTTCATCATCATACGAACGAAAAAATAACATTAAGTATAAAGGATACTTTCTTCATATAATATTAATCATAGCTTTTTTTTCCACATATATGGTATTATGGGTTTTTCGATGCAGTAAGTTCAGATGGTTGTATCACACATCGAAGTGTGTTATTTTCAATATCGAAAAAGTTATAAGTATTTTTATAAAATTTTGAATTTATGTAGAATATAAGTTTTGATTAAAATATTTTTTAATATGCGCCCCGGATATATATACATATCGTATTTTTAGAAAAGTATGCGTAACTAAGTATAAAGCTGTCTGGCTAATACGGGCTCTGTAAAAAATAAATTAATGATACACCAAAACCACCCGTGTGGCACAAATACGTCATAACAATGATAAAAAAAAATTTAACGTACTATAAATTCTTATCAGTTATGATTGTGGTTTACGTTTTTCCTTATTATCGGAAGCTGTGATTTGTAGTTTGTCAGTCAGACATTTTTTTTTATTCGTAATGGATAGTCAATCTAATCCTTATGTTCTGTGTCATCAATATGGACAGACTATTCGTAAAACTAATTATTTATAAAAATAATATAATATTAAATGTATTTTTGTATCTGTCTGTTACAGGTAAGTTCTTCAAAGGATTTTCGACGGAGATTTGGTAATGTAATCTCTTTAGTATCGAGATGAAACGAGCTGCCTCTGCGTCATGTGAGCTTTGTGGATGACCGACATCACTGGGTATTATGAGTTTTAACGTTCAAAGTAAATCCATTTCAATATACAGATATACGTAATAGTATTAAGCTGTATGTTAATTGATTGGAATTACGTTTTGATCTTTAACTTAAGTTTTGGATTTGGATAAAATATATATATGCTAATATTATAAATGCGAAATCCTGTCCGTTTGTGTGTTGCTCTTCAACTCCCTAACCGCTAAAACGAATTTGATAAGATTTGGTGTGAAGCAAGCTTGAACTATAATGGACTACCAATGAACTTCTGGTTTTTTAAACCTAACGAGCAATCCCTAAAAGGAGAGCGAAGCCGTGTGCAACGACTAGTATTATATTATTGATATTTTCTGTACAATACAACATGATATAATTATTGACATACCCAGTTAAATACAGACAAGTGTGGACAAAAGAAATGAAGTCAAAATTTCCATTGGGCATTATGATTGTACTTTGATATCTTAGAACAAATGGATATAATTGCTTAACCTCTATTAAACTGTTTGTATCGTTTAATGTATAAATTATGAATCACTGTTTTTATATTAAGTATTAACAATAACAAGTGTATGAGCCGCTGTTAGGGTAAGGTTTCCTGTTCTTTGGAGGTGATGGTTTTGAGTATACTCAACCTTTGAGCTCCATTGATGTATGAGGGATACAGGTGGTTTTCATGCGACACCGGCAAGTTTTCTCATTATGTTGTTAAAAACGACTTGAACAAATTGAGTATATGAAAAATCTAGTGTAAATTTTAAACCTGCAATTAGGTTATTAGGTATTCTAACGTTACGACTATTACTTATGAGGCGATATAGAAATTATGCGATTCAAATGTTTTTCAGTCGCTATATTATTCAGCTATACAAGCAGTTCTATAGTCCTACCCCAATTTTAATTTTTTAAGCGCTCTCATACTTCTTCTTTATCATCTTTTTTTTGTCTTTAACATGGTGCAAGCTTTCTGTAAGTAGGTATTGTTGTGTTTCCGTATGTATGGTAAGTTAGCCAGTAAGAGTACATACACAAGGAAGATAACATCTTAGTTCTTAAGGTTGGCTATTATTATATTACTAACGTTTACCTACAGGTAGTGGCTACTTAACATCAGGTGCCCATTGGCCTGTACGCGCATATGACACATAAAATAACCATTTGTATCACTAATCTTAAGCTTTATTTATTAATAAATATCTTCTTATGCTCAATAAATTCCATCGGCGAATTGACATAAAACCTCACACCAAAAAGATTTAAAGAATGTGTAACCGATGTCATTAAATTTTTTGTCTCCTTCTTTTTATACGGAACAAAATGAGAAACGAATACTATTACCGATCCCATTTGATCCTGATAACCTTGAATATTACACATATGGGATACCCTAGTAGGTAATAGTGTTCTCAATTGAATAGTTAACACCATATAAGAGTTTAGCATCAGTCGCGGTCATAATTCAATATCACCAGATGTTTTTTAACTTATATGCAGGTAAATACCAATTACAGGAAGTTTAAATATCAATACAATTATATAAATGTGTGTATTTGTGTTAGAGAGGATGTATAAAATATATCACAAGCTAGCAATTTATATTATGTAAGAGTTTTTCTTTCTACAATCATCATTAGATAGTATTAAAGAGTAGCTTACTGCTTCCCGTCTTCCTGTATGTTTAAATATTTCAAATTATGCAACGGATTTTGATGCAGTTTTATTTAATATATATATATATATATATAAGTTATCCAAGAGGAAGGTTTATATGTAATGCACAATATTGTATATCAACATTGATAATTGTGGAGGTTTCTAATGTTATGTCGTAAAAAAACACATTTTTAGCACTTACATAACATACAAAACCCAAGATAGATCAAAATAATGTAGGTATATTTAGTATCATTGCATATAACAGCAAGGACGCAGGTAAATGATTGTTTATTTATAATATATAAAATATTACATGACTGTGTTATAATAGAAAGTTGTATTATGATATGTTTGTAAGTCGAAATGAGCTGCTATTAGCAATTCAAAATTTAAATGAAACTATTACAAAAACTTTAGTTGTGGCAACCCTGGGTTCATATGATTTTGTTTAATATTAGAACATATATTTGAAAACGTGTGACGATATTAATAAATATGTTCTACAGAAGCTCTACATATTGACATAATGACGTCACGTCTTTTTAATCTCTTCGCAATTGTTATGTATGCGTAATATATAAATATTTAGTTTTTACAAGATACTGCGTGCGAGGTGAATGACCGCCCAGCACATGTTTTTATCAGACAAGAACAATAGTTATTATATTTGCACTTGCAAGAATGGGAACGCGTTCTTAATTACTGTGTATATATATAACTTTGGTTATAAAACAAATGTTTGGACTAATACAGATTATTTTAAATACATAGCTATGTTTTGTTTATTTATGTTATAACAGTTTATTTCTTTATAAAGGAATGACTACATCTATCAATTCTAAATAACATTTAAGTCTGTGTAGAATAGCCTTTAAATCATTTTTCAAATTAAAAATTCCTAGCAATTACAATGTGTTTTGTCTGTAAGAAGTATGGATGGAAATACAGGTATTTACCTTAACCGATTCACCGGTAAACGGCTCAAATGTAAGTTTGATGTTTACCGGTAAATTTTTCATGAATCACGGATAATTTAGGTTTTTTTGTCTTACTAAAAAGTGTACTGGTTCATCGAAATTATGGTTTCGTTAAAAATTCTAAAATCATTGAATATAATAACAGTTTTGAAGCCACATTATCGAGGTTATTTTCATGCGTTTTTCAATTTATTATAGAAATAAAACAATGAAATTGTTTAATTGTTCAAAGTGAAACTTCCTTTTGAAATTATTTTTTATCGTAAATGGAACAATGGGTTTCCAATGGAGCTCTAGACTCGATGACGAGAGGGGTTTTTCAAATAAAACGCACTAACGACCTGGCGACGGCTTAACAAGTGCATTCAAACAGATTCAATTTTGAACGCTCGAATCTACTCGTGCTCGGACATTTTCAACGTAATTGGAACCAACGTATGATAATAGATATTTTGCATAGTTCTTAGGCAAAATCTTGTGTTACCCTTATATCCCTTGGCTACGCTATAACTTGAAGACTGTGTCAACTTTAAACTATAAACTATAAATATTATTTTAAAGGTTTTATGGCAAGAAAAAATATGTTAAATGCCACTTGAAATTGATTTCTTAAAGGTACGAATCACGAATGTCATATAATATCATAATATAATAATCATAAACTACGAATAAAAAATAATGTACTTTATACTTTATTGTACACCATACAGAAATACAATATAAAATTCTATACAGGAAAACGTCTATGAAGTCAGCTAGTTTAAAATAAAATGATGTCAATTATTAATGGAAAATTATGTGAATTATATAGCTACCTAACATATTGAAATGTTCAGCTTTAATATTTCAAATGTGGTCGTTGATCTCTTAATAGAGTTTGCATTCGAGTGCAATGAACTCTGTAAAAAATATCGTGATGTTGCTTCTGGTCTTCATATTGTTTGATACAAATCAGATGAGGTTAAGATAGCCTACGATTGTAACATCCCACAATTGTCGCAACACCGATTCCAAAGAACTGGGATCATACTATCAGGTATTTGGGTGACTTGTTACATACGTCTTTATGTCACTACGATAATATCAACCAAATGTCCCACTGACAAATATTTTAAAAGGCGATTCATAAAATTCGACGCCACAAAAAAAAAACAAAATTATCATACTTGGATTTTGTCATTGACTTTAATTAACATCGATTCCCTGTTGTGATTAACAATTAGCAAGTTCGAAACTTTTGGAATTAATTAAGCACTTTCTTTAGTCTGATTACCCTATGAATATTAATTTATTATTGTGAAAGTAATAATAATACAAAAATTGTTTGCAAATTCTGTATCGTAATATTTGTTATACAAATACACAAATAAAACTAATATATAAATGTCAAAATAACAAGAAAATTAAAAGTCAATAGTTTAAGCACGGGAATCTTTAACGAACTGTTTAAAGACAGGTAAGTAGCATTTCGAGGAAATCTGAATTCGCTGGTACCTATGTATGTATATATTTGTATTCAATTTCATACAAATAATTCAGTTGATCCATACAAACTCTCTAATTTACAATATTTGTAACATTATCCTTCTCCGAAACGCACCACAATTTTTGAAATTTTTTGATAATTATTTATTTTTAGGCATTATAATGACATACCTTATTTATAAGTAAATATAAATATTAAAAAAAAAAACTTATTCACGTAATTATTACAGTAATAAGTACTTATGACGCTGACATATAATACGCGTTTTATCGGTCTGACCTTCCGAGGTGTATTTAAAACGATGGAACGCGTTTCAGTTACGCTTTGTTTTTAATTCAGACATGCTTCACGACCAAGGTCAGTTATAAACAATATTATTTACATACTAATCATATGCAAGATTATACCATGGGTTTGGCAGGTGTTTAAAATTAACGGATTTTGTTGTATCATGTATATCCGTATTTGGTTTTTGAAAGTCAGGAACATTAATCCTTGATATTTTGTTATTCGAAGCTCATACGATACGTTTAAGCTTTAAAAGAGATGTCGTTAGCATTTGAGATGTGTTCTAAAAATAGCAAAAAATTTGGTCAAATTTGTAATTTTATAGAATCAATTTCCTCAATATAAAAATATCTTTAAGCCATAGAAAGTATGAAACGGTCTTACGAAGTGTTTCGTGCACCATATATTGAACTCCTGTTTATATTATAACTGTTAATTAAAAAGTATAAACAATTACTCTCCTTATAAGTATTTTTATGTTATCTTGTAATTATAACTTTAATGTCAATTAAACGTTAATGAATAACTGGTTTGGAATGTGAGATCTGTAAAACACCGGAAGGAAACGTAGCAATTACATTTAACACTAATAACAGTAGAAGTCAATTAAAATAATTATTCTGTGTAATAAAATCAACAGTCTATCGACGCTTTTTATTCATCTTTTAATGTATGCTGTATCTATTGATTATTGAATGGTAAATTTAAAAAAAGAACATTCCGTCAAGACGCTCCTTTAGTCTTTATTTTTTTTAAATAACAATTAATGTATGTTTGTTATATGCGTTCCTAAACCTCAAATTCAAATTCCTTTATGCGATATGGAAGGATTACACTTATTTTTTGATAGTCAAATAAGCACTACCAAAGGTTCGGAAAAGGAAACACCCAGACCTCAGAAGAACCGACGAAAGAAACTCAGCGCGCCTCTTCCTTTTTGTCAATCAAATTTTTTATGTGTTCGAAGAGGTCTATTTTCCGCCTCGTACAACGTTCCGGAAAAACTGAAATGACGTTGTTGCAAATATTCATGAGCGGTGGTTGTCACTTCCCATCAGATGTTTAAAAAAAAGTTTCCTAGAGAAAAAAACAAGTGCTGTTCTCGACATATTTGACCTTTATAAACTATCTATGTAAACCCTTATTCTGCCCGTGAGAAGCCGGACTATTCCTATTTAATTATATAATTAATTAATGCTTTAAATAGCATAAGTCGTCGGAAACCAAGTGGTATGTAATCACAATCGATTATAAATCAACGGCTGTATATCCGTTCATAAACTGTTTATGTTTGACTAGCGACCCATCCCGGCTTCGCACCGGTGCAATGTAAATATAAATATACATATCATCATATTAGAAACTTCTAAAATTATCAATGCTACTTTATTATATTGGCTATGTGTTATAAACCTTCCTCTCGAATCACTCTATCTATTAAAAAATACCGCATCAATATCCGTTACGTAATTTTGAAGGTCTAAGCATACATAGGGACAGACAGCGCTAAGCGACTTCGTTATATGCTATGTAATGATAACCAAATTCAATCGATAGAACAGCTACTTATCTTACAGTGTGTATATAAGTCATTTGTGCCGAAGTATTAACTAAAGACACAGACGGTTAATATTCTATCCGAGGCCGAATATCTATGACAACTTTAGTTTTAGGAAAGTTTGGAGTTAATACCACCACGTTCTTGGGATCGGCTCTGACAGATTCCTGTCACCCTGTCGTGGTAAATGTGACAGAATCGATATATGCAGTAAAGTAAAGTAAAAAGTAACAGCCCATAAATTTATATTATTTATAACTTATGGAAAGGGTTTGGAACATATTTTTATTTATATATATTATTTGATATGTTTTTTTTTATACTATTTTATATATTTTATATTTTAACTTATGTCAGACTGCCGTGAACGTCTATCATATTACTATTATATAAAAACGTTGGACATTAAAGTAGTCATATGTGAATATGAATTGTACAAAAACATATGTTTTATGATTTCGACCAATTTTTATAACTGAAAGTTAAGTTGTTGGCATAACCCTCATCTACAAAAAAAAAAACAGAGCTCAAAAAGGCCAGGCCTATTTTAAAAATAGAATTTATAAACTTATTAAACCTCTTTGCAAAATAATGGATAACAATAAGCATATATATCAACAATATAATGCTTATAGGCCTATGTTTTTAATTCGCATTTCTACTTCGCAGCCTGAATGTAAATGTTCTTTAGTTTCCTACGTTGCTTATCGTGCATTAGACCGATAACCGTTCATAGAAAACGTGCCTTTGTCTATCTCTATGACGCAATTAAGAATCGCTTTATAATTATCTACTTACCCCATTGTTGTAATGCAATGTTAACACAACAATTATTCTGTATAATTTATGAAAATGTTCGTGAATCGAATCGAGTCAAGGCTTCATACAATTATCCTTAAAACGTCTATTGCTATTTCTCATATCGCGTAAATTTATTTGCGTGATAATTATGTTTTGTGAAATAAACTCTGCATTAATTATTCATTAATATTAGGTAGCGTGAAATATTATATTGTTCCAATAAAAAAATATCAGCAATGCCTTGCTAATAAATCGCAATCTGCATTTTGAGATGTATTTGACGGCGCCACTGTATTTTCAGAGCGTCAGAAACGTCAAAAGCGATAATGACATCTGATAGCGACATTTTAAGTTATTGCGGTTTTGACGTCTCTTCGCTCTGACGCGACTTCAGTCTCTTTTGTAGGCGAAGCCAAACGTAAAACAACCTCATACACGTGATTTTAATTCTCTTCACCCGACAACCCACGAACGCTTGTCAGCCACATATACATAGGTACCAAAAATAATGATAATGACATTATATTTATTACTAAAAGACTTACAGGTAATGACTTACCAACTTACTCAAGACTTTACAGGTAATGAATACAAGAAAGTCTACAAAAGTCCGCTCATCAGGTTTTCTACCTCCTAACACCAATAATTTATGTTCTTGTTTAAAGTATAAGTGAGCCAATGTAACCTGCGGTTGACAGTTTGACAATAGATTAATCATAAAATATCTAATGTTGGATCTAGTATTTCTTTTATTCAAGTACTTTAAGCAGCCTATATGGGCAGCCTCAAATCTTGTGGTCGGTAGAATGCGGGTTACATTTCTGTCATGTGTAAATGGTTACTTATCAGACAGAAAAGTAACTATTATGCCTTTAATAAAAAACTAATTATGAATCCAATGACAACAATTATTTATAATAAATCATCTTGTATGTAAAATTGATAAAACTCCCTTTGATTGGGTTTTCGGAAGAGATGGCTAATAAACCATAAGTCCGCCCGTTGTACAACACTTTTAATGTACTTCTTTATTTTATATTCTTTTTTTTGTATTTTATTAATTTTGCGTTACTTTCTTTTTTTTTTGTTTGTGGTGTGCAATAAAGTATAATTCATTCATTCATTCATTCAAAACTCATAAAAAAATACATTATTTAAGTAGGTATATATTTCGTAATTTAACCAACCGTCTGGAAGTGCTTCGCAATATATATTTAAGGCATATAAATGTTAGCCGCATAAAACTATTTCTGACCGAACATCTGTTTATTGCATACATTACACGTCTTAAAGACTTTAATAAATACCTCGTAGACACGGTACTCGGTGTGACATTAGTATATTTAAATTAAATGATTGTATATTGGGTGGTAACATATTTGAGGTTTTTTTTTATTATGTGTAGTAATTTGAAGCAATTTATGGTACTTAAGTTCAAGATCGATTGTAGTGTTCGATGAGAAATACCGACATATATAAAGAGTTATGTATCGCTATACGTGTAGTTACTAAAAAATACAATATTTTTTCTATTAAACCAGCGATAATATTTTAGTAAAGACAATGTAATTTAATATTAAATAATCTAAATTTGAGTATAGTTTATTATTTACAGGACTCATTGATATTAATGAACCAGTAAACATTTTTTACAATTGGCTCACTAGTTCTGGTAATACATATGTACACACAATCACACATATTTTACAAGGTTAAAGTTTATTTTTATACGTGATATACCGTATATGAACCTGCTGCGCCGACCCCAAGTTGAATTCGGATAAGGATAGGAGGATGATTATGATGATTCCGTATATGCTATTTCTCTGCCAGATTCAGAAATCAGTAGAACGAAGACTGAATACATGTTCTGAGATTTCAGCGGTCTCTCCGGTCCTGAAGCCTGATGGCGCAGCTCTTCCAGTCTGTTCCGACTTAGACTTGGTATGGGCATGTAACGCGGAGGAATGAGGAACATATTGTGAGGAAGACCTTGAGCATGGACGTGGATGGATATAGAGTTAAAGGACGACCAAGGAAACGATGGATGGATCGTGTGAAAGAAGATATGGTTAGAAAGAATGTTACTTGTGAGATGACGTCTGACAGAGAAGTATGGAAGGAGAAGACATGCTACGCCGACCCCAAATAAAATTGGGATAAGGGCAGGAGGATTTTTGATTCAGAAATATGTTTTTTCGTTCTCACGAGTTAATATTTTTTGATCATGACTAAAAACAATGTAAAGAGGCTTTTGTTATGATAACAAAAATAATTGTACGATTAGTCTTTGTGTAGAGGTCAATACACTCGAATACGTTTCTGTGTTAATTGCATTTTTTATTGTCTACTTCTCAATCTGATATTCAACAGATAAGATTATTTAAAAAATAATGTTTTTTTTTTTAAATATCGCAAAATCTTACAACCCGTCCAAATATTTTTTGTTAACTTATTAGGCTATATGGTGTCTTACCATCGTTTATTTTTATAAACACTACCATTCTTTATAATATAAATGTACCTTTAATCATAGGTTTAAGATGCTTTGTTTTGTGCCTGTAACTAATCTTAGTCACTATTTAATGTAGGTAGATGGATACGTGGGTGGTACCTAGGTAGCTTCTACGTGACCTAGGTTACTCTACTAATAAAGTAATTCCCGTTACTCACATCAAAAGTATCACCATTACAAATTAGTTTTAGTTAATATAATTTGTACGGATTAATCCTGGCTGCTGAATGTCACCTTCGGACATCTCGTCGTAATTCGAAGTTTCACCCTCACCAACTCGATGTCCGAAAATCCACAACAGCGCGTTTTGACATTTTCTGCCTCGCATAACCACTTTGTGGAACCAGCTTACGCCGGCGATTTTTCCGAACCGATACGACATGGGAACCTTCAAGAAAAGAGCCTACTCCTTCCTCAAAGGCCGGCAACGGACCTGCAAGCCCCCTGGTGTTGCAGATGTCTATGGGCGGTGGTAGTCACTTTCCATCGGGTTAGCCTCCTGCTCGTTGGCCACCTAACACATAAAAAACATAGTTTAATATTTTAAATAAAACTTTCAAGAATCCTGTTATATAATATTATTTTTGTGATGCTCATATTGATAAATCACATATTTTAATTAACGTTTTTATTTTAATTTATGAATAGCGATTTTCATGACAATTAGTTAATAGTTATAAAAGGTGATATGCTACAGCGTCATCTAGTATAGAGTTACTTCTCCACATGGAGAAGGTTTTACATAAAATACACATATTCCAATTTATACGGTAAATAGTCGATGCTTATTCATCACAAATACAAATAAAAATACAGAAATATAATATTTAAAACAAAATTTAGATACATATAAAGTCATCCCTTGGTGTCATTTAAAAGGTATTAAATAAAAAATATATACACATTAAAAAGTTAATGGTCGGATTCACCGCGTACTTGTACCGTCTGAGTGTCTCAGTATTTCCATATCCTGTGGAGTTAAATTGCGGAAATGTTCTAACATGACTGACGAGGGAAACACGGCTTCGCTTTAAAATAGAAAATTGTGTAGATGCTTTTAATGTTAATATTTATCGTTCGTACGCGTTACATACTTATTCAGAGAGAACCTGAATCTACATAATTAATATTTATGTAATAAGTGACTACTATTTTAGTATTCAGAAAGGTCATTGACCTTAAAAATGTGCTAAGACCTTTATCGTCTTTATCTGCAAGCAATGACAGATAAAAATGTCATTATCATAATACAAAACTTTAATCTTTATAAATCTTGCTTTTTATATGATTTGATCGCAAGTAGAGAGATGCATGTTTACTTAGATATATGTAAATATACTGATGATTGATTCATTGATATAAATGAATAAAACAATAACTTTTAATAACTATAAATTTAAATTTAATAGACAGTGCTAACATTACATTAACAGCCTGTAGATTTCCCACAGCTGAGCTAAGGCCGTTTGAGGAGTAACTTTGGAATATATTCCTGCACGCTGTTCCAACACGAGTTGATGGAATATAGATCTTGCAGATTTTCGATGAAATTAGACACATGCAGGTTTCTTCACAGATGAATTATAAACATAAATTAATCACATGAATATTCAGTGGTGCTTGTTAGGGTTTGAACTCGCACTCATCAGTTTAAATGCACGCGTTCTAAACACTGGGATATCTCGGCCCACATTATTGCATGAATGCATGTTTGTTTCTATTTTCTCCGTGTATCGAATACGGTATTAGACGCAACATTGAAATATTTGGGATAATAGGTGACCTAGAGTTGGATTTAGTACGAAAGAGAGGTTCGATAAAACGCCATAAACAGTCGTATCACGTCTCACTTGCACTATAACAAAATGTCAGTAACTGTCCCAGGGTAGCAAGTCGTCCTACGATAAAAATGGCCAGAACTAAAGGCCAATTTGTATAAATATACGAAGTACAGTGTACTTGATACGTGACTTAGCTTCACAAGTGGCAGTGGACACGAATCAATTCATATTACTTCGATGATCATGACAATTAAAACTACTATTACAGACATTCTGTATAACGTACTCGAAACTCGCAAAACATTTGATGTTATTTAAAATAATGTGATTCGCGATATTCATTTTGATTACGGATACACGAATCAAAATAGCGTGAATCAGTTTTCAAGATATTGCTTACAAAATATTCACAAATTGTGGTTAAAATCATTGACTAAATACGGTATATGAGGTACCGAACATATTGCTGGAATATATTATCAAATTTGTGTCAAAAATAACTCTACTAATTGTCATATGTGTAATTCTCATAATGGCGTGTTGATATCGATCTATGAGGTCGCTGATAGATACATCACTGACAATAAACGTGATATATTAGCAGAGAATCGACCAGCATGTCAAACAATGATTGCTGACAACGCTGTTTCCCTTGATGATAATCTCGTATTAAAATTAACCTGGAATCATAACCACTGGTACTCGTTGTATTTCTCTGTTAGAGTTATATATTTTTTAATCACTAGCTGTTGCCAGCGGTTTTGCTCGCGTGGAAAACGATTATATTTCCTGAAATTTCAAACTTAATTTCACCCCCATAGGGATAGAATTTCCAAAATTCATTCCTTAATGGGTGTCTACCCATTTCAAGCCCCTTACTATTTTCCGCTCGGCGATGATGAATCAGTCTGTCAGGCCTTGTTATTTTACATATACAGATACCTGATAACATATTTTGAAATGTGATGAATGAAATAAAATAAGTTAACTTTTTCCTATTATGATGTCGTTCGAATTCGTACATATTATAGTGCAAAAGTGTTTACGCAAACATAAGTGCTACTTAATCCCTCTTGTCGTATTCTCATGGGATTGCAAATTCAATCCTTGCAAATTTGGAAAGAGTTCAAGCAGAATGCAGTTCAAGATCATTGGCTTCAAGTGCTTTCCGAGACCGGGAGTGTACATATTTCTAACTTCCAGAGCAAATCGACGGGAAAAACCAATGGCTTAACCAATGCCTAAGCTCATCTGCTCGACTTGTAGTTTGAACCCAGAACCTGAGAATCTATGGCCTCATATCCAGTCATCAGATCAACGAGGCATTCAATTTAACTCTCCATAAATATTTTACATGAAAAATATCACTAATTAAGGAAATAACAACGAAATTTATTGTCATTACAGAATATTCGAATGCACTTCGTACTACGTTAAAAGGAATACGTACATGTGACGAACTGTTCATTTTATGAAACTAAACTTCATAAAAGCTAAACTATCATAGAAACGAAGAGCGAACTGATCTCGACTCATAATGTCTTTTTTCTTAATTAGTGATGTTTTCGAAACGGAACGTGGTCGTTATCTGTACTTACGTGACCTACTATCCTATCTATCTGTATTGCATGTGTCTTTTTAACGTAAGCGAATTATTTGAAAAAGTCTGTATTGATCCACCGTCTGAAAAAGCTACCGTATCGAACTGGGAGTTTCTTCACGATGATTCCGAAGAAACACAACTATAATTGTAAAGTTACTATTTGTCGCCCGCAACTTCGATCGCATTTGATTATCATGTATTAGGCAAAAAAAAGTTACCTAGTTCTTCTATGAAATTCAAATTCGCTTCATAACAAATTTCATCCAATTCGATTAAGCTGCTTGGTCCTGAAAGAGCGACAGACAGACAGAAAGATAGAGTTCAAAATAAACTTTATTCAAGTGGGCAACCGGCAAGAAAAAAAAAACACAGTCATGTTAGTTAATACAATTATTTAAATTATTATATCCTGCCTGGAAATCAACAGGTTTTAATACCACGCCTCTTTATCATATTTGAATTTACGAGACGGCAAATTTAAAAATGTCTGCGGATATTTATTATTTTATGTTACTTTCATATCTATAATATTAGTATTGATCACTTTAAAAAAAAATTGTGATTCATACCCTAGTTTCAATGAGCGATTCGATTAAGATCCACGTCATATTTCCACTGATCTAAGTTTGATTAGATCAATACATTATCATATATTTTACGGACGTCACTGGGTCAAATAACAATGCACGCAAAACATATCGTGCCAAAAAACAATGGCCGGTTCTGCATTGCTACGTGATTCGTTAACCAATGCTTTGCAATGCTGACGAAGACTTTGAATCTGTGATCAAGTCTTGTTTGCTCCGAGCCCCTTCTATCTTGTTACGCCTTAGAGGAGTCTCAAACTTCGAAACAAAGGGATTCTGTTGATCTTATCCTTTTTGTCAGTTCGTTTGTTCTGTTTTTATTTATGTTGTGTAGTTGTTACTTAACAAACGGATACATTGGTAGACTGTTTAAATACTATTGTTATTGAGGAAAATTGTATTGGAAATGCCTTTTGCAGTATTATATTATTTCTTGGAAAGGAAACTAAGGCTCAGTGATCATAATTATTATCATTGATTATTTCAATGTTCAACCAACCGTGGCATCTCAAAGGTTATATAGTTTCTTGTATCTGTAATAATAACTTAGTCATCCTTGAAAAAATATATACAGCAACGATATAAAGTTGAAAAAAAATTGGTAAGTAGGTGGTAGCTACATGCGAACAAAAACTCCTTCCTCACTGAACAATAACTTTTGTGTTTCATGACGTCATTAGTATGCCAAAAATGATTATGTACATATGTATGATCATGGGCTGTCACCCATCAAACCGAAAATAGTAGTGTGACCCATAATTTTTCGATGATAATTCAACTGGTAATTGTACCTGTGTGTAACTAGTTTTCGCCGGCGGTTTTTCCGAACCAATACCACTTGGGAACCTGCAAGAAAAGAGTGTACACCATCCTTAAAGGCCGGCAACGCACCTGTAAGCCCCCCGGTTAAAGGGCGGTGGTGAGCCTCCAGCAAAAAAACCTAAACAGTGTCTACTAAGACATTACGAAAAGAATTCTTGTAATGGATTAATATAGTAATGGAATTATTTACGTCATCAGTCCAAAATTCCTTAATTAACTCCGAGTCCTAATGTGATTCCGTCCCTTATTTAATACCTGATGTTGAGGTATTTCTCTTATTACTTTTGCTTGCCGACGCATGTCATCTAATTATCTCGGCACACGTGATATCTCGACAAATAAACCAAAACAAATAATGGATGCTGTGGGGAATTTATCGGATTGCAGAGATATTATTTATTAGGAAAAGCCGTTGACGTGACGAACGCGATATTGCTTTCACGTACAAACGGGACAATATACTTTAGTCGTCTCTTTAAGTCTATACTTATGAACCTTAAGAAATATGGATTGTGGGTTAGGTTTAGATATTAAACTTTTCTGTGAAAGATTAAGTGAGGAATATATTTATGGGATTGTAGAAAATTATATTGTCGAACAAAATAAGAAAAAAATGGAACTGGACAGGGCACAGATTACAATATCATTAATCATTATGTCACATTATGAAGGCCATGGAATTAATTTAATTGGTAAGACTATAAGAGATGTTTTGAAGCCGTCAAAATATTGCTACTATATATTCTATTAAAATGGATAGAAGAAAATGTCGGATGAAATTGTGTCTTTCAAGTTCCAACCTCAAATAGGTGAGCATGATTGAAAAGTTTTTTTTTTTTAATTCTTGTAATATGGCGACTGACTGGCTAATGGGCCGTCTGATGGTAATCACCGTACATATACGTTGAAGAAATAGTGACTATTCCTCACACCAATCTCAAGATCTTATGTCACGCAAACTTTTGTGTCTGTTTGGCGATTTTAATATTAGATGTGAATTGTCACCCAGACAGGTTTGCTCAAATCCCTACCACCCAACTAAAGCTCCTAATCTTCCTACCGAATGTTAATCATTAATATCAATTTACATATTAATCTATGTTATAGAAACCTAGTTAAGATTAATTATAAAATTCATGACTACGGGGAAAGGTAGCAAGACTGCTTCCAGTATTTCCTCGTCGAATGACAATTCGAAATCTCAGAAACGAGGTGTTATATGTTTTGGAGAATATTCTGCACTATTAATACATGATTTAATTGTTTGAACTGCAAGCAGAACAAATGTATATAATTTGGGAATGTGTTTAACAATTATTATATAAATATAATCCAAGATTATAATTACGTATTCCATACGTACTTAAGATTCCTCGAGAGCAATTCCCACATATCAAACAACACAACAGAATAGCTATTAATACTTAGGAAGAGAATTATTGTAGGAAACGTGCTATGAGTTTAAATGCGGTGAAATGTTTCCATCACAGATACCGCCTCGCATTCCCTTTGTATTCTTTATTTGAATATTAATCATATCGTGATTAGAAAATAATAAGTTATTATTAATCCTAATCTTTATTCGAATAAATTCAAAGACATATAAATTAAAACAATTATCACAAAGCTTAAAGCAAGAATTAAAAGTATATTTAATAATGGGTTTATTTGTGTTGCTTTAAAGCTGTTTTTTTATAATTGTCATGAAAAGTGTTAAAATATATATAGCTTATGCATGTCATTTAAAACCATTAGTTACTTCTAACGATATATACGAATAAATGTAAGAGTTTAAACGAGTATTTACTAGTTGACATTTTTTAGATTTATAAGATTGACCAGCGCAGCGAGGTCTTTTTTATAGCTAATTTTTTTTTAGCTATATAAATCTCATCTAAGTTCAGAACTGAGTCAGGTGCGGCCCGACAACTTTATGTGCTTTCCGAGGAACCAGTGTGTGATACTGGCAACTGTCTAACTGCGAGTTGGTACCGAGAAGAACTTAATGATTTTACTCTACTTTATGAGGTTTTACTCTATTTGTATTTAGGGCATACAGTTTTACAAGATAGCCACTAAACCGAGAAACGTTTGTATCTCACAATTGATTATTATATTAAACGGTTTAAATTGTTAATAATTATATTTCAGTAGCTACAAGAATAAATTCAAAGCATGTGCAATATATTTTATCGTAATTTCCTGTGCATAAGCATTATAAAAGAACTTCCTGTAACAAATCTTTGAGAACAGGTAATCTTTCCCACAAATTCATTCACACGATATTTAATCACTCATCTGTTTATATCAGAGTGTTTACATAATGTAAAATATGTAATACACCGAGGTCGTGGTCTTGAGAGGCCGAATATTTAATCTGAGTCAAGGTTAATGCGCCGTCGAGTGAGTTAATTGTATAGTGTAATACAACAATCCTACTAAATTGACGTTCTATTAATGCTTCTTGACTATATGCAAAATTTGTTCTATTCTTGTTTTGGATTGTTAAAAAAAATAAAAAGTAAAGTAACAGCCTGTAAATTTCCCACTGCTGGGATAAGGCCTCCTCTTCCATTAAGGAGAGGGTTGAGAACATATTCCACCACGCAGTCCTAATGCGGGTTGGTGGAATACACATGTGACAGAATTTCTATGAAATTAGACACGTGTACGTTTCCTCACGATGTTTTCCTTCACCGCCGAGCACGAGATGAATTATAAACACAAATTAAGCACATACATGTATATGGTAGTGCTTGCCTGGATTCGAACCCGCAATCATCGGTTAAGATGCACGCGTTATAACCACTGGACCATCTCAGCTTGGATTGTTAATTATAATTAAATTTTCGTTACTTATTTAAGAATTTTATGCTAATTTATTGTCAATCAATAATAAAATTATCATCGTTTCGAAGAAAATATACCCACGAAGCGACGAAAGAATGTCAGCGATTTATTTCCTTAAAATTTTGACAATGTATAAATATTCAAAAGAATAGAAATACCGTTAGCGACCGTTTCATTATCAAAATGAACATTTATAAACTCACTTAATTATATAATAACATTTTGCATACTAACATTTCTTTACATTGCACCGACAGCTATAGTTTGTACGCTTGACACATAACTGGCGATTAAAGATACATACTAAAATTGAATTAAAACAACTTTTTCAGATAGCAGCCCGGTATATATATACATACAAATATTATGAATGCAAAATCAACGCTATTTACCTTTGTATTAGAAAAACAAAAACTCTGAACAAATTCATTTCATGAAATTTCATGAATTTAATTGACAACTTCCGTGATCGAGTGGTGTGTACACCGGTTTTCATGGGTACGCCACTCCGAGATCCCGGGTTCGATTGCCGGCCGAGTCAATGTAGATTATCATTAGTTTTCTATGTTGTCTTGAGTATGTTTGTGGTACCGTCGATACCTCTGATTTTCCATAACACAAGTGCTTTAGCTACTTACATTGGGATCAGAGTGATGTTGTCCGATATATATAAAAAAAAAAGAAAAAAAAAATTTGAACTCCAACGCTGACACACCAGACTACTTTCCCTTAAAACTTGAATAAAACCATGCATGACTAGTAATTTATAGTTCTCAGTTAATTAAATATACTTTTCTACCTGTATCAGAAAAAGTTACGAAAAAAAACTCGTAATTAAAAATTGCAAATTGATAATGTAACGGCGAATTGATGTCCGTATACATGTTTATGCTTCGCACGAACGAAAACTGATACAGTATCAATCAAATGGAACATGACGTATTGGATTCAGATCGCCAAACAACTACCACAAATAACGGTCTCTGTCGAAATAGGAAAAAGTAATTTCCTGCGATCAACGTCTATGATATCTGTGTATTGAATAATATACATAATTTCTTCTTTTTGCGACCACACGGTATTATATTTCAATTGACATTTTATTTTTGCGGATGTAACTGTTATCAGCTGTGGTCGCAGAACAGCAGTACATAATATAAAAAAATATTATAATAGCAGCCTTTGAATTTCCCACAGTTGGGCTAAGGCTTCCTCTCTTTTGAGAAGACGGCTAGGAGCATATTCCACCACATTGCTTCAATTAGTATTTATAGATTGGATTGATTTATTGGTTGGATTTATATGTGGCAGATTTCCGTTGAAATTAGACACATGCAGGTTTCTTCGCCGCCTTTGAGATGAATTATAAACCCAAGTCATCAGTGGTGCTCCGTTAAGACCACTACCAACCACCACTACTAACCACTGGGCCATTTTGGTAATTTTGTCTCACTCGTGATATATGAACAAGTGGCTACAACAATAACTATTTTGGTAAATTCCAACGCGTTTGGAGTCGTGGGCACAGCTAGTTTATTGAAAGTATATTCAATATATACATTACATATACACATACTATTATCTAACACTTCACGATCGATCTCGTGAGTTTTGAGTGTAGTCAAACAAGATATGTATAGAGATCGTATATGAATATAGAAATGTATCGTTTGCATGATATATTCTGACACAAATAGTTTAAACATTAGCGTGTAAATGGCACGCACTTGTTTTATATTTTAATATTGTTAGTTAGTTCTCAAATGTGCTTAATTTGTGTTTATAATTCATCTCGTGCTCGACGGTGAAGGAAAACATCGTAAGGAAACCTGCATGTGTCTAATTTCATCGAAATTCTGCCACATGTGCATTCCACCAACCCGCATTGGAACAGCGTGGTGGAATATGTTCCAAACCCTCTCCTTAATGGAAGAGGAGGCCTTATCTCAGCAGTGGGAAATGTACAGGCTGTTACTTTACTTTACTTTACTTTAGTTAGTTCTCTATTCCCGATAGCTCGAGTATTTTTCTATTCGCAGGTTCATTGAATTGTTTATGAGTGCGAGACGCTAATCTTTACATATAAGGGTGCGTGTGACGTATTACAGTAACAGAGTTGGAGTTTTTTATTACAGAAACGTGACTTATTTTTTATTTAACATCTTAATAGTTGATATCACACCTAGTGTCACGTGACCATTAATATTATTAAATGTTATGGAATATTCTGAGTGTAATATGCGCTTATATAAGAATGGAACGTTAATTGTTTAAATAAAGAGTAATTTTCTAGATTAACTATTACAAACAAAGAAGAAATTAGTGTGTAATATAGACAAATGCATGAATTGATGCGCTATAGTAATCATGGAAAGTTGTTTGTTCAAATAAAGCCTAACATTCACTATTTCAATTAAAACAGGAATACAGATAAATAATTAAAAAATGTAGGTACATATTCCATGTGATTTGGTAAAAGGTCTTCTATATATTCTATATTACGCACTACCCTACATTCTTAATTGATATATCTCAATTAAAAATGTTCTTTTGACTTATTATATCTTCCACTTAAATAGGAAGTATATCTTAAATAATATTTAATTCTAATTTATTTTCAGTTGTCATTGAAAAGTTTTTTTTTATTATAGATTATTCAAGATTTTGATAAATTAAATTTCACAGCTGTTTGTTTATCTGTGTTCCTTTGATTCATAGAAGTAGCATGCGAGTTAATAAATGTCAGTTACACAATTCAAATTGTAATATATTTGATTTTTAATGAATTGAAACTCCATATCAACCTATTTGTACTTTCTTATTAAATATGACGGCTGCAGGAATGCACAAAACTCTCTCAGCGAGTACTTTCGATTACTTTCACAATATATATATTTATTATTAGATAACTTTTAGACTTAGCGTTTCAACGCATTTGCAGTTGAAAAATACGTTACACATAATTGTTAAGAAATGCAGTACAACAACAACATTATCATTTAATATTAAAATTATGTACTGAAAGATCCGTCTTCAGACAAGCGCTCCAGTCCAACCCGTGCAGAGGATACGTCACCGTCCTCAAAAAAATTTATAGATATTCCGGTGCACCTCATCTATGATCTCAGTTGACCATTATAGGAAAAGCTCCTTTAATAAACACGCGACGCCCAATCTTTTTTACCCATTGGGTTATGGTTATTCGCTAAGATAAAAAAAATATTTTTGATAACATTAAATAATTTAATTATTATATATTAAAATACACAATATTTTCAAAGAGACCTAGTTATCAATCGCCTATGTCACTCAAAGATACAATATCGGATATCTCTCGTTGAACATGCCCTTCAGCGGTAATCATCCAATTACATACCAGCGTTAGATCTCAGATTAGTCTTGGGTCATACATCGCCAACCTGTGGTTTGAAAAAGATTACCAGGAATTTAAATCTGGAACTTGCTATTAAAACTCCGTCAAATACCAAGTTACTTATATAGGTATATATAATCACTTAGATACTAACAACAACAACAACAACAACAGCCTGTAAATTCCCACTGTTGGGCTAAAGGCCTCCCCTCCCTTTGAGGAGAAGGTTTGGAACATATTCCACCACGCTGTTCCAATGCGGGTTGGTGGAATACACATGTGGCAGAAATTCTATGAAATTCATCACATTCAGGTTTCCTCACGATGTTTTCCTTCACCGCTGAGCACGAGATGAATTATAAAGACATATTAAGCACATGAATCAGCGGTGCTTGCCTGGGTTTGAACCCGCAATCATCGGTTAAGATGCACGCGTTCTAACCACTGGGCCATCTCGACTCTACTGCTAGATACTAAACCTATGCAATATTCATAGATATAGGCATCACGCACGACATTAGTTTTCTGTTGTTCTTGGAAGACCGTTGGAAATTTAATCGTACAATACTTATTAAAATAGGTCAAGAAGATTAGGTTTTAATTGGTTACATATATAAATAAACACGCTCAACGCCTGATTGCATAAGGGAAACAAAATATATAATACATAATATTAAAAATATGTGAAGTTTTTTGTTTCTAGCACATATAGCGTCAGTTAAAACTTATTACATATACATATCTTACAAAACTTTGATATGATAAGTTTAGGTATTCCGTAAGAGATTGCTTTACGTAACTGATAAACAGCCGTGGTGTACCATTTAATTTAAACGGATTGAAGAAAATATAATAATAAAAACAATGTAAAAAGGTTGAGTATCACTGTCTAGTTATTCAGACTATATTTTATTCTCACCCCAAGGTTAGCGCCACAATATATTGCGTAACAGGCATTAAGATTAAGAGTATCGTTTAAGGATACAATTTTTTAGCCAACCTGTTTAACATAAAACTCGTTTTCTTAAGTATAATCCGAAGGAATTTCTTGTCGACTACACATGAAATGTGTGTGTTCTTGTTTGTGATCTTAACCATAAGTTAAGCACCCCTATTTTCAAGTATATATTTTGAATGAATTATCTTATTAGCTTGAGGACTAAAACATCTTGCTTAAATGTATATAATTGTTGTAGATTATTTAATATTCGATTACTGTTCAATTCGGCTTTATTATGATATTAGCAAAATGTAAAATTAATTTCAAATATAGAACTAGTACAGCTTGTCAAATCTATGTGTCAGAATTATAGTGTCGTTTATTTTATAATTAAAAAGTTTGCATACGTTATTCCATAGTTTAAACTACGAATAAGTTAATAACTATCGTTTATTAACATAACCATTAATAACATTCAATGAAAAAAAAAAGAACTAAATATTCGTGTATTATATCAACTTACTTTTTTTGTTCCATTTGCCGTCGAAACGCTTGGCCCTTGGAGTAGTTGTGCAAAAGGCTTCATCAAAAATATAACACCTCGCCTCATTGCCTCCACCGGTTACAGCAGGGCTGGTGCGTTTTTAGTTCAGAGGATCGGAATTGCGATTCAACGGGGAAATGCTGATAGCATTCTTGCCACTATTCCACGCGGTCAAGATTTATACAGTAACTAGTTTTAGTTGATATTTGTATATATTTAAGTTAATAATAGCAGAATCATAACTATCTACTCATAGTGATGACAATAGCTTTTAACGGTTATTGATTTCATTGTTGTGTTCAGTAAAATCTGTTCACATCTCGAAGATATCAGGAAATGTTTGTAAGTTAACTAATTGGAATAGGAATTGTGATATATTAATTGGATACTAATTTTAATTCCAATGATGGTCTGTCAGAGTACTTATAAACACAAACAAATTGTCGTACAGTTGTTACAGCTGATATGGGCTATTATTAAAGCATCTTACGACTTGGCAGTTCCGTCGGACGCGATCGCCAGACCGAGCATTCGTTCCATGAAATGCCAGCTGATATAAGGTCAGCCACAACATTTGGAATTCTTTCAAGCATTTTATAGAGTTTGTAGACATTCGCGTTTAATAAAACAACACAAAATCACAATACGGTGTGATATGTATGAGATTTTTTTTTATTTTGTAGGTTACACTTCTTTTTTTAATAATTTGACAACATCCACGGAATCACAATTGCCCCTGCTTTTTTACATGCAACTACAATACATTTGGCGCTTTATATTTTACATTTTTGTTAAACATCAGCAAATCTTCGCTTAACTTCGAGCTAGTCGTCTTATTGAAAGTCGCGGCCCATACTAACTTTATATGCATTTTGTTTAATATAAAATAGAATAGAGAATAGAATAGATTGATTTTTAAAAATATATGCATATAATTTTTTGTTCAAACTAGACAAAGTTCTGAGTAACCAGAGAATTAAAAATAACTTGCAAATATAATATACCATTTGTCATTCATTCTGACGATTTAAGCAAGACGGCAGGCAAGATGCGAGCAGAAAGACCACAGTTGCGTGACAAACATGGGTTGCTGCTGATGATAATAAT
Organism: Vanessa cardui; assembly: GCF_905220365.1. Lineage (NCBI taxonomy): Eukaryota > Metazoa > Arthropoda > Insecta > Lepidoptera > Nymphalidae > Vanessa > Vanessa cardui. Next base: position 9,835,949 of record NC_061138.1, on the reverse strand, counting down.
GATTATTTGTCATTCGTGTTTTAAGTAGATCGTCAGTTGTTAGACAAAAAGTAGCAGGAGGAAAGCTTGCAAACCAAATTTCACGAAGTTCGGTTCATTGGGTTGGCTTTGAAACAGCATAGTGCAGTTACTTTCGCATTTACAATATAATACAGATACATCCTTTTTTTATAAGTACTTAAATAAGTGAAAGCGTTATATTAAGAAAGGCAAGTTATCAGATGTTCTATCAATACTTCGTCATATACAAACCGTTGCAACTTTACGTGACTAAAATTATTTCTATAGTGAAATAGAATCGATTTTTTTTTATCGAAGTGTTAGAAGGTGTTTTATTTAGTAAGTATAATGGATGTTTCTTTGTACTTCGTTATTCAACTTTCTCCGCTCTTGAATATTCATCGCCTATCTCAATGAAAGCAAACGTCCATTGTTTAGCTTTTTCTTCATTTTAACTCGAGATTGCAAATAAACTATCGATATGCTCGTGTAAATAGTAATGGCTCATCGATTACAAGATTTTTAATCGACGATTTTGAGTTTGATTTTGAGTTATTCATTTATTCATCTCGTGCTCGACGGTATAGAATAACAACGCGAGGAAACCAAGGTTTAGTGTATCTGTCACATGTGTTTATCAAGTTTCAAAGCATTTCAAATAGGAGTGGAGGCGTTCTGCCAGCATTGTGATATGAAAAAACCATATACTAGGTATATATGTCTTATCATATTGCTAGATGCAATAGAGGTCGTTGGGAGAGGCCTATGTTCAGCAGTGGACGTCTTACGGCTGACATGATGACGATGATGATGTTGATGATATACTATGTATAGTGAATTTTTAGCGAAAAATTTATAATTCCTTGTTATAGTATAATAAATAAAGAATAGGTCTCGCTGTTAGCCGCGGTTGACGGTGGCATTGTCCATGGCATCTAAATTATTTACTCTTACTTTGCTTAATTTACTCTCCATTGTGGAAATTTAATATTTATCTGATGAGTCGTTATATTGAAGAACATCAGGCAGGAAGGCAGAAAAAACCTAGATCTCAAACACTAAAACATAATGTAGAATGTAAAATCAGGCAAAATTGGTGGACAAAGGAGCCTTTAGGGTTGATATTAGGTGAAGTGAGCGAGTGTAATTATAGGCACAAGTGACATAACTTTTGAGTTTCCAAGATTTAAGGTTTGGGTTTATTTTTTCAGGGTTTATTTTTTAAGATCAGTGGTGAACACTTACCATCAGATGGCAGATTTGCTCATAAACAAATTATATAAGATTTTCTAACGATTTGCCCCTTCACAGCCGAGGAATATATAAAATATTTTAACAGTCAGTGTTGCTTTTCCGGGTTTGAGTTTAATTATTGTATGCGTGTAAGACTGACGAAAAGTAATCTCAGTAAAACCATCGTAATAAATATTGCTCGTTTATCAACACGAGTGAGAATTTGTATGAAATTTGTTTCAACAAAGGCACTTATTACCCTTCACACATTTCTATCTGATTTTCTTTTGTGTTATTTAATTGCTTGCCAGTCGAAGGAATTATTAGAAATACTTAACTCTCGAATCTTACATTTGCTCATCATATAATTGCTCATATGTTTACAATTATAGCCTTTATTATAAATAGACAAGTGTCATAGTCGGATGACAGGATGATAATAATCGAGACGCTTCGTTACATTGAAATGACGTATTACTTTGGGCAACATAGAACAAAAAATAACAATTTATTTAAAGTTTTTGCGCGACTAATGTTCTGTTTTTGAACTGCCCTTGAGGTTCATGTGGGTGTACAGTCGAAGTGGATGTTATCACATGCTCAGCAAGGTGATTTATCGTAATGGTAATTTATCTGTTTTGTTAAACGATATAAAGGAATAGACCTGCGTGCCTGAGTAATCATTGAAGAAGATAGGAAAAGATTTAATGGTTTACTTACTTTACCAAACTAAGATATTTTCCATTGAACTTTTGAATACAGGGTGGGATCAGTAAATGATGTTCAGATTAAACAATTTCTTGTGAAAATATGTAAAAATGTCACAAGTACCATATATGAATATATATATAATTGTTGTGCATACATCTACAACGATGGCCACTGATTTTGAAGTGTTTTATTTGCGTATCCACTAATCCACTTTGGAGCAACGTGGCGGAAGCTTCTAACCTCAAAAAGGGGCCTTAGCTCAATAGTGGGACATATACAGTAGTCACTTTACATAAATAATTATTCCAAATATATCAAATTGCGTTTCCGTTATTTAAACGAACGAATAATACTGATAAGTTATAAGCAATTGAGAAGCAAAATAATTCTTACCTACGGCTGAATTTAACAATACGAAATAAAAAAAATCTTTTCTTTATTTTTGCGTATATTTGACACTCTTTGTCCTTCGAGATTTATATATTTAATGTATGATGACATTATAAATTCTGGGACTTTTTGTGCGCACGACATTACTCATTTTTGTCAAAGTCATTCTTTTAAGAATATACGTCTTCCGCGAAACATTTATTAGGTTCGGTTTGTACATTTGTCATTTTATGCATATTTTTAATTATCATCCGCCATTTACACTAAAATACTAATTGTTTATCAGCTTAGCTTAAACGAATATGCTTATAGAAATATTGTGCGTTTAAATCCAAGTTATACGTAAGATTAAAGTACAGTTAGTTCTTTATAAAGTTATGAATCAATGAAATTAAGTTGCTTTTATATATGACTTACCATAAGAAAGTTAAATATAATCTATAATATCTTGAGTCAGTGACTATATACGTATATCATAAACTACTGTACATAGAACTATTAATTATTAATTTAGTTTTTGACTTCAATTAATAAATTCGTTTAAAGATTATTACTCTGAGGAAACTAAGAAGAATAAAAATAGTCATATGCGGTATTGATATGAGACAAACGTGTCACTCTGAAAACACACCAATACATTTTTAGGGTTTCGTACGAAATAATAAAACCCTAACAATTCTACTATCGCCTCTGTCTGCCTCAGCGGACGTAGCGACAAATAGTTCATAGTTCTTCTTATAAACCTCGTTTTCCAATAAACCTAGCCTATGTGTTCGTAATACCAAATTTATTGTTGCCGCAGTATTAAATATCAATATTAGCAGTAAGTCAAATATAACAAAACCATTTAGGTTAATATTGCTGAGCTCATGTGTACCTCAACCCGAATAAACATCCTACGCCTACAGAATGATATATTACGCAATTATAGTTCATAACATTAATAGCATAAGCATTATAATCGAAGGTACCTATATGAATCACTGTCTGTGTGGTTGCGCTTGTTTTCATACCTCATTATTAGGTTCAGGCCACATGTAACAGACACTCGTTTTTCAACATGTCTTAAGTCATTTATAAAGTCGGTTTCATTTTTTGTCTTAATATTTTAGCTGTGATTTATAAAAAAGTATAATATTTAATATAATTATAGCGTATAATAATGCAGGACTACTCTATTCTTTGTTTAAATTTTTAGTTTTTTTTTTACTAAATAAGAAACTGCATTCCTTTTTTAAAATTTTAGGCTAGTTGTATATTTTATTTGATTCGATTTTTAATTAAACCTCCTTGGGCATGATTTGTGTACTTATAATATTTTTTAAAAAAGGTGCATTCAATGTATTGTTTCTGTATGTAAAATTTGACTCCGTAAAGTAACGTAACATTTTTTAATTAGGTCACACCACACGACTTCTGCCGTACATAATTAGTTTAAAGTCCTTTAATTGGTCGTTTGTTTAATTTGCGTAATTAAAATAATAAAACATATTGTGCCTACGCTACACAACAGACGTTAGATTCACAAGATTTATCTACTTTTTCTATTGAAATAAATACACGCACATTTCTAAACATTGATTAATCAAAAAATCCTAGAAAGTAGAGCCGTGTCACCGTCGAACACAATGAAAATAAAAAGTTTTTTCCATCTATCCAGATGGATGACATAAAAGTCTTTGTACGGAGTTGTTGCGTCGATCAAATGAATGGACATCGGCTCAGCGACATAAATACGATATCTTTGTCTGTTCAACAAAGATTTCCGAAGAGAAGATCTCGAAAGGTTTATTTCACATATCGACTTTTAAACAAACGTGTTTATATGAATTATTTCATTGTACATTTCTATCTAGAGATTTTATATCGATGGTTATAGGGATTGTTACCACGATTGTCTAGTAATTACACAGCACTAATAAACACAGCATTGGGCTTATTTTAAAGACATCATCAGCAATCCAGAATATAGAAATGAGTAGTCACGTGGTCCGGCCCTTCCATGGTTGATTCGTGTGTACAATGGTTTTCATGGGTACGCCACTCCGAGGTACCGAGTTCGATTCCCGGGAGAGTCGATGTAGAAAAAGTTCATTAGTCTTCAGTATTGTCTTGGGTCTGGGAGTTTGTGGTACCGTCGTAACTTCTGATTTTCCTTAACACAAGTGCTTTAGCTGGGATTAGAGTAATGTAGGTGATTTTGCCCAATATTTAATATTAATTATATTAATTTCTGTGCCTTGGAGAGCACGTGAACCCGTTATTCCTATAATCTCTTTGTATCTGATTATCACAATTAACTAATAATATTATTAACGTTCAACTAAACGCTCTGTATTGAACAATGATTTTGATTTTCAATTTATTTTTATAGATCACATAACATGTACGCGATCAGTAATAAATCTGGCATTTGTAAGACTTTGATGAGATTACTTCGCAATCAATGTTCTTGATAAGGTTTCATAGCAATTGAATGAGATTATTCCCTTTTTAAAACGCTCATGTTTACCTGGGTTTAAATGGAGGCGCCTAACAACATCGATTTACATACACAATATAATGTGCAACAATTTGTCAAACTGGGTTCTACCACACTACTAGGATCAAGGTACAAGAGTTTAATGCCCATCAATAATGCCATATGGTACCAACAATGATATCGCATAAACTTTAATAAATAATTCTAACTCAAATTAATTTGTTAAATAGGGAAGCATTACACTTATTGATATTCGAATTAAACACTATCACCGCTTCAGAAAATAAAATACCCTGACCTGAGAAAAACCGGCGAAAGAACACGAAACTCAGCCGGGCTTTCTCTTGACTATTTTATTATCTACATATATTACATAGACTTATTATTTCTTATAGTTCCAATAAATTTGGGCGAAGGGCCACTTACTTCGGTTGCAATTGACCGTTTCTTTCTTAACATAAATCAAAAAAAGCTAATACGAATGACTAAGACCAAAAGTTGCGTTTTTAACGGCTTAACAAGTTGACAAGGGGACAATATACTACTTTACTTAAAACTTCGAAAGTAAAATAAAAGAAAAAAATATGAAAAAGAATGCTAAATTGCTATCGTTGAAAAGGAGTTTATCGTGTTGACAATATCTAAGCATTATCTACAAGCATTTGTTGCAACATTCCAGCTCAATGATAAGGCGTTTGACCTACAGTCACGCCGTTTACCTGTTTTATTTTAAAAAAGAATAGTTTTTTTTTCTTTCAATGTCAAATTTTTAAAAGATTAACACATGTACCTATATATGTAAACATAAAAAAAATTGTTTATAAAAAATGTTTAGAAAATATCTTGTACGATATAAACGCAATGGTTTCCGAAGATTTTAGATAAACTCACGATTTGCTTGTACAAAATCAGAATACTTCATGGGAGTAGGCTTGTAGAAGCACATCACAATGCCAAGCGAAAGCGATCCTATGGCGCCCGCTGAAAAGACGAAGACGGTACCGCTGTTTTTTTAGTGAGTATTCCTGTGTGCCGGGGCGCACCCAGCATCCTGGGTACCGGCGAGTCGCACATGCCTTACACACATTTAAATTGGAGGTAACAAGTATGTCGTGTTGTAATGCGTTTCTCTAGCGAGAAAGAAAATGGCCTGTACAAGCACTTTCCATTTCAACTTTACTATATCTTCTTCTCTCTAATTTGAATATCAACTCATCATAAGATTATATTTAATACCGCTCTCAACAGTATCCCAGTGGATGTTTCTGTTATAACGACAATCGCCTACTACGGCGCTGTTTAATTACTTCCCCTGAACAGCGTTTATTTATATATAATAATTAATGTTATTAAACATCATTGTGTCTGGTTTCAGAGTAATGTTAGCATTTCGCTTAATTCTGTTAGCGAATTAGTTTATAATTACGCTTTGGTAGTCAAATTAACGACTGATTAACCGCCCGCTCGCTTTGATAAATCCCATTGAATCTGATTTAATTTTATTTAAATCTGAAATTATTGCTTTGAATTTATATTAGTTAAAGATTCAAGATGATGTTTTCGGAATAAGAATTCCTTGAAATATTCTGGGCATCTTATTATATACAACAACAACAACAACAGCCTGTAAATTTCCCACCGCTGAGCTAAGGCCTCTTCTTCCCTTTTGGGAGAAGGTTTGGGACATATTTCACTACGCTGTTCCAATACGGGCTGGTGGAATACCCATTGACACAATTTCTATGAAATTAGACACGTGCAGGTTTCCTCGCGATGTTTTCCTTCACCACCGAGCAGGAGAAAAATTATAAACACAAATTAACCACATGAATATTCAGTGGTGCTTGCCTGGGTTTGAACCCGCAATCATCGGCTAAAATGCTCGCGTTCTAACGACTGGACCATCTCGGATATTATATGAATATATTTAAATAAATTTAGAAAAAATAAATTAGATTAAGTGCTTAGCAGAAATGGAAGCAAAAACTAATCTTTTATCAGAATCAAAAGGACGTAAAACAAATACGATTAAAACGGTTTTTTTGCCTTTAATACTTTCTTTTGAATAGTCAGGAGACGTAGCGTTTCACGACCGACTGCTTTAATAATTAATATTGATCGGTTTCGCTCGTGTAATGAAAGTAGGAGCCTGCAGCGCTTTCATTAACGACTTAAATGCATAAATGTTGCAACTCACAAATCATGTATACAATTCACATCTCTAAATCACCAACATACGATTCAAAATTACTTGGCATGAAATAACGACGGCTTATTAGGTATAGCAGACTGATTAATCAAAGGTTAAGTGATGAGCAGGAAGAAAATCTCAAATCTCGTATGTCAATGATATTGTAAGTTTGGAGTTTTTTTTATGGTATAGGTTGGCGGACGAGCATATAGGCCACCTGATGGTAAGTGGTCACCATCACCCATAGACAATGACGTTGTACGAAATATTAATTATTCCTTACATCGTCAATGTGCCACCAGCCGTTGTGCCTGTAGTTGAATTGACTCACTCACCCTTCAAACCGGAACACAACAATACTGAGTACCGTTTTTTGGCGGTAGAATAACTGATGAATGGGTTGTACCTACCCAATCGGGCTTGCACAAATTCCTACCTCCAAGTAAAATATATAAATAAATATGAGTATGATGAGGTCACTTGTATGATAAAGTTTTATGAAAATTTAATAATTCCAGATAATTATTTTATTTAGTTTCTTATAAGCGTTAGTCTTATTCATCTTTAACGGTAAAACTGATCAGTGGGTGGTACAAAACTATATTCGCTCGCACCTCCATCATTAAACAGCTACAAAAAATTTAGATAATTAAATACGCAATGTTAGTTCGTAACAGTTTGTTTATAGTTATATATAAATAGACATAGACAAAACATATCAGTATGTTTATCTCCTAACCAATATTTTTTTGCTTAGTAGCTACTAGTAGTCACCCGCGGTTTACCTCGTGTTTTAGGGGGTCGTTTGTCATGTGTTAGGCAAAAATGTAGCCTATATCTTTTCCTTAGAGTTCAAGTTTGCTTCAAAACAAATTTCGTCAAATTCGGTTCATTGGTTTGGCAGTTAAAGAGCTACAGACAGACAGGCAGAGTTACTTCACATTTATAACAATATTATATAATATATAGATTACGCTTGGAATATGATTAGTTATTGATTACTAAGTATAAATATGTCTTTCTACTCTTCTTTTTAAAAAAACGTTCCATTTTTAAATTTCAATATTGTTTTATACGAGTTCAATTAAAATGACATATAAACGCTTTTTATGGCTACGTATCCACAACCCTGCACTAACCGACTCAAGCAGACACCTCTTCGATTGGTCCATTTTTCCAGATCAGCTATCATTTGGGTTACTCGGTTTCCGTGACGAGAATTAATGTGGAACTATTTGTTTTTGTTACTTTTTTAAACGAATCGCCCTGAGGCTTATTTGTCTTGAATTTTTTCATTTCTTTTCCCTGTCATTTAACACTTTTCCTCATAATTCTTGAGATATTTATCTCGTTACAAGATTCGTACTTTTTTTTTTTGTTTATGACAGTCTGCGGCTCTTCCCTTTATATTAAATTACACTTAAAATTCACCAGTGCCCGTTGGACATAATTAGGTAAAATATTACTCAGAAACGCTGAAAGCATTTCTTCCCTTCAACTTGTTGTGAAAACGCTTTTCTAGTACTAAAGGTACAAACGCTATGCATTCTAGATTTTTCTTTTAGATTTTCTGCTTTCTTATTTTTCCCGACCCTCTCGAGACTTAACGCAAAAGTCAAAGGTAGTCAGACTATACTGAATTGTGTATCTTATTCATATATTTTTTTATAAAAGCTTAGTATGTATTATACTTAAGAATGATATTATAAAGATCACACAACTGTCACTGTTGCTAAATATGTTTTTTTGACTACAGCTGTATGTTATATACATACAGCTGTAGTCAAAAAATCATCGTTTTTGTTAAAAAGTAGTGAAAAGTAAAGTATTGTTATTTACTTTTCAGACAAAGAATCGACAATGTTTTGTTTCTATTTTTATAACATGTACCCAATGATGTTCTAGTAAACAGATATGTTATTAACGCGCAAAAAGTGAAGACTAGAAAGCACCCTAATTGGGACGTTTGCCTTTAATCGTTTTACGTAGTAATACGTTATAATACATCATAATTACGTAGTAATACGTTTTTCGTAATTAAAACATCTAGTTATCCCTTTTACTCATTGCTTTTATCAAGCTATCCTTTTTACTTGTAATGAAATGTAAAATAAACTATCCCCGGCGCGGCACTCTTTTTTCTGTTGTTTAATATGGGTATAACATATCTGTTTATAAGAATATCATTGCATGTACCTAATTTAAATTTGGAAACAGTTCTGACAAAACAATTCCAAATTTAAATTTTCACAGACGAAGTTTTATTCAAGCTCATTATTATTTGTTTACGCGATAACACCGCGATTATTGCTAATTTATTTTGATAATTAAAATGATTGCTAACGTTTATTGAATAAGACTTCCATGATATTTTCGTATTCCTATCCCCAATATTTCTGGTTTCAGATTCGATTCGATATCCTCATGTAATTCCGCATTCACGGTTCAAAAGCTGGCGTATTGGACAATAAATTCATGTTGTACTGCAAATTTTATAAGATTGCTCTTTCGATAGAGGTTATTTTCAAGGGAAAATAGGCGATTTCTTTTGATTGGACGAACGGCTTTCGGCACTCCGATGGAAAACCTGTCCCTTTAAATCTGGGTCTAAATTGAGATTTATTACTCATATAACTTTATTTTATTCATTACTTCTGAACTGGAAATACTGAACTCATAGCGTATCTGGCTGTATATATATAATAATCATAATAATTTATTTATACTGAGTTACAACAACAACATCAGCCTGTAAATTCCCACTGCTGGGCTAATAATGCCTTCTCTCCCACTAAGGAGAGGGTTTGGAACATATTTCACCACGCTGTTCCAATGCGGGTTGGTGGAATGCACATGTGGCAGAATTTCTATGAAATTAGACAAATGCAGTTTCACGCCGAGGTCGAGACGAATTCAGCGTATGAAAATTTAGTGGTGCTTGCCTGTGTTTAAAAACTGATTGAAAAAATCGATACAAAATCGATATTATAAAAAAAAAACTTTTCACTGTCAAACGACCTATGAACAATACGTAAATGTATTGTAGCCGATATAAGAACCCGCTCACCTTTACCTCGACCCTTTTTACGTGCACTTATAATACTTTATCGCTTAAGGTAACTTTTTTATAATTTCCTGTACTATGTGTAATAATTGTATTACAATAAATGTACTCACAGATAAATATAAATGATTTTCTAAACAACTCTTATCCGTAGGTATCAAGAAGCCTGCTTTGATCCCCAATCAAAATTTCTGTGGTTGGTTGGTTTAGCTGTAAAAGCGTAACAGACTAACAGAGTTACATTTATAATATAAGTATAGATAATATATTTTTCTTTATTCCTTGATAGACTTTTTAATAGGGGTTCTTGTTATATTTACCTATACTCCCATGACTGGAGAAATATGTAAAGCTACTGGTCTTACACTTAAGAATCTCGAATCTGATTATTCTGCACAGGTGAGTTGCACAACCAACTCACCCACACAAGTACACTTAATATTTGTGTTTACACATTCATTTCTTTATTGGAGTTCTCTGATCTCCCACGAAAAAGGCCTACGTGGTCAATAACGTGAATTGGATTAGGACACTACATTATTACCGTCATCCTACTCCGTAGCCCATAGAGGATGTATAAAATACCGTTAACGAAATGTGATTGTAACAAAATGTTTTTGCTAGAGCAATTTCAAGATTGTATTAGTTGTAAAACTTATAAAATCCCAAGAGTATACTTCGTTATAGATAATCTCATTTCTTTTGTCTTATATGACAAACCAAAGCAACTAATAAATATACTCTACCGAGATGCGAGAACACATTTCACAATTCGTTTTAGAAGAACTTTTCTTTCCATCTTATGTTCCAGACTAGGATAAAGTATAAAAGCTAAGTCACTGAGCGTGTCTGGATATTGAATTATATTTCTAAAACTATAAGGCTTAAAACAGGTTGTAAACGAATGTTGGAATCTTTCACAATATTCCCGACACTACACTACAATTCCATTACGCAATCATATCCCATCGAGACAATATACGTACTCTACAATAGGAATGATTACAAGTCAGTTCACCCACACATTGTGCTATTTGTTTTTCGAAGACAGAACGCATTGTATGCAAATGTGGCGAAATATTCGCTGATGAGAAACGATGATGAGATTATAGTGGTAGTCGAAGGACAAACTTTTTTATAATTATTTTATTACAAATAGAAGTAACAGTTACATTATTTAGTTCTTACATTTCTTGAGATGAGATCATTTCATGAGATGGCACAGTGGTTAAAACGCGTGCATCTTAACCGATAATTTCGGGTTCAAACCCAGGCTAGCACCACTATATACATGTGCTTCATTTGTGTTTATAATTCATCTCGCGCTCGGTGCACAAACCTGCATATTTCTAATTCCATCGAAATTCTGACAAATGAATTGGTGGAATACACACCAATCCGCATTGGAATAGCGTGGTGGAATACGTTTCAAACCCTCTCCTTAGTGGGAGAGGAAGCTATAGCTCTGCAGTGAGAAATTCACAGGCTGTTACTGTACTGTACATTTCTTTATAACAAAATATCTATTCTAATTTCTATAAACATAAATTTTCCTCAATTAAAACACGAATTGTTTCTATATAAAGTTTTTATACCTACATATAAGTAACATAATATAGATTTCATTTAACTGACGAAGACGCGCCCCTTAAAGAGATCTTTACAAATAATCGAAATTAAATAGAACAAACAAAATGTTAAAGAATATACGTACAGAATTCGTAAAATGAAATCAAATAATGATAATATACATTTAAAACCCGATTTAATTACCAATTTCAATTGGTTTTAGTCCTCCATGAGTTTTAATTAAGCCTGAAAAAATAACAAAACGTAGAATTTCAATTAGTAACGAAAACTTTTCTTAATTGTTTTTGATTCTGTAAAATTTTCTTTGTTAGAAAACTTGAGTAATTTTGCTTAGGAACTAATTATAAAAAAACTTTTTTGAATATTTTTCATTCTTCTGGCTGGAAACTACTTACAAAAAAAAAGCCTAACTTATTCCTGGCACTTTGTAAACGTTTAATTGGATAGCAGTATTTTTAGATCAGCGAAACGGCATCAATTATAGTTTCAATCCAATTTATTAAACGTATCTTATTTCACACACAACATTGAAAAACCAAGGTGCTTCAGTGCGGATTGGTTGATAGATATGTAGCAGATTTTCATCTTTCACTATTATGTTTTTTATATTGTTTAGACTAATTATAAACAGAAATTAACAACCCATAAAAAGTAGTCGTTATAACCGGGCTATTGCCTGGGCTATAAAAACAATTAGAACCTTTTTTTGTAGTATAATGCTCGCTGGAATAAATACTAGTACCTATAGTAATATTCATAACAAAAATTATGTATATTGTTATAGTCAGGCCTGAGACATTTAGGACGGCACTAAAAAAACAAGTAGGTACGTAATAATAATAGAGTAATAACATAAAAACATTTTTAAATGGAAAGAAAACGTAGCAATTGTCTTATTTCGACGTGCAAAGTTCTCGATAAGGCTATGTACAGGCAGGTCGCGTCCGACTCATTCGATAATGAGTTTTATTACCGTCCCGCCGGGACAAATACTGCGGGACGAGATATCACAATTCGACTTTTTTTTAGACAAAGAAAATGTAAGATTTCAAGTATTATTTAAGCTTTGTTTTTTATTTTTTCATAGAATACCATTGTTCGTTTTGTATATATATTAAGTAAATAATGTAAATTGCGAATGGCTGTTGAAATTTCGACCCTGTCTGGGTATTTTATTCTCATTACCATATTGTAGCGCTACGAAGTAGTACTAAATATTGTTGGGTTTTGGAGCGGGCGTGCAAAGCCCTGAGCGTCTCGCCTTGGGCGGCGCCACGCTGATAATGGTCAAGTCTGCGATCATCTATGAGGCGCACCCTTCTTAAAAACTTTGTTTGGGAAGGGTTTTGCCAGAAGATTGATTGACCCGGACGCTCGTGCTGATTAATACTGACTGGTTCCTAATTCCCACTTACAGTTTCAATGTCAGGTTGTTATTACCATCAGATGCTTGTCAGTCTGCCTACCTATTTAAAATAAACTAACGATAGCATATTTATTTTATATTCAAATAATATATATCTTCCGGCTTTATTTAAGAAGTTTCATCGAAACAAGATATTTTGTCATAAAATGTATTGTTATATCGTAAAGTAGTATTGTGGGATATATAAGATGCTGAGGTCAGAAGGTCTGAGATTCTGATTGATCGCATTTTTATATGCTACGTTTGATCGGAATACAATATTACTTATTTAGGTATGTCGTAAAACAAAATGTACGTGGATTTTATTTTGTTATTGTAACAAACAGTTATTTCCGGGACTGTTGAAATCAGATATTTTTTAGCTTTACAAGCGTTAAGATTATTAAGAAGAAGCATATGATTTGAGCCAATTTGTGCTGCAATACTGTTCTATACATGATCAGGTGTTTCAAAACGTTGAATTGGAACATCGCTTTGTAAGGGATGGATTTCAAATAATGAAAAATCATGATTTCACCTCGCCTCATTGCCTCCACTGGTGACAGAGGATCGCAATTGCGATTCAACGGGGAAATTCTGCTAGCATTCTTGCCACCATTCCACGCGGTCAAGATTTATGCAGTAACTAGTTTTAGTTCATATTTGTATATATATATTCAAGCATTTTATGTTGAAAACCTGTATTTATTGCTTTTGATTGAACCATCATTATAGAAGATCCATGTATTACAATAATGATTGATTGAAGTATTATGTGAGAATATCCCGCGAAAAACTAACTGTATTATTAATAATCTTTTCATATGAAAAATACATTTTCATAATTATATTAACGCTAGTAAAACAATATATTTATACTAGTATATACATAAAATTTATAAAAAATAGCGATATATTCAAAATATATTTAAATTAAGTAAATACATTAATATTAAAATTTACCTATTTCCGTTTTATAAATAAAAATATAAAATTGAAAAACCTTAAGACACAAAAACATACAGATAGTCAAACGTCAATAAAACTCAAATTTAAAATTCGAATTAACGCATTAAGAAATCGTTAAAAATCGTAAAATGAACATAAGAATATTTTTAAATAATTACCTCTTTCTGTGCATTCATATATAAGATCTTTGCAACATTTAATAAAGGTCAAGGTATTATTGAACGGTTTAAATGTGCAGTTCCTTATTTAAAAATATTTTCTTTTATAGATTATAGATTTGAACGTTGCATTCATTAATTTTTTTTCTGTTGAACTAATTACTCTTACTTAAGTGAATTATTTAATAAAACCAGTACATAAAAAAGGTTAAATATCTGCATTTAGATATTCAAGAAGGATTTTCATCATTCCTTCTGATACCTTCAACCATAAAATAGTTTAAATAATAAAAATGATAAACGGTCTCCTTATAAAGATACTTTAGCAACAAATCCGGGGATCCCTCGGTGTCTAAGCGAATCCCGTAATAAATTTCGTCGGTGGCGGAGATTGGGTGTGTTTCCATTGACTTACGATTTCATATCGGCTACATGATGTTCCATTTTCTAAATCTTGCGCTATTTTATCTTAACTTAATCTTGAATTTATATAGAACATAAAATTTAAATTAGCAATTCAATTTGTGTATAGTTTATATTGTATTATAATCGTCAATTCACTAAAGTTATAATTATTAATAAATAAGTAAGTTATTTAATAAAAACATTTACGGGCTCATTCATTAAGTTTTATACAAAAAAAAAACTATGAAATCTATTAAGAACGCAACTGACAGTTATATTTTTTTACCACAGTGACAAACTAAGATGGATGTCCCTTTTTCGACGTCTCAAAGGTGACGTCACTCCCTCAGTTTTTGTTCAACAATAGTATATATGTAAAAGATAGTAAGTGATCAAAAAAAAATATTCATTTGTTGGGTCACATGAAAGTTGTTTTAATTTTTTGTAATAAATAAATTGTCTTTTCACGTCACGTCTGTAGTCTAAATTTGTAGTGGGGGGAACTGAGAAGGGCTTAGATCTTTCTGATCTAAGTTTCATTTATATGGATTTAGTAGTTATTTTAGTACGACATTATATTAAAATAGTTCCTATTTTATCAGTTTACTAAATTAGTAAGTAAATAACTAAATTTTTATTTTAACAAATTTTAACTTTTTCAACAAAATAACTGCCACTAGTTGAGTCAAAAAAGAATGTCAAGAAATTAATACATGGTTGAAAATAGCGAACAATTAACTCAAAAAGGTCTTATGTAACTTAAAGCTTTGTGACCCGCTCAGAGTAAAACGTCACAAGGACCCTAGTTTTTGTTTTGTGACGTTTAAATCACAAGGACCTAGCACCAACGGCGTATTGTAATGTTAATAACAAGGCTAGCCTAGATTATAGCATCTAACGAACCATTTTACAAAAAAATTAATATTTGACTCTCAACAAAGCAAAAAAAGCAATGTATCAAATAAGAAAAAGGTTTTATGTACATAGTTTATTAATTATTCTAATATAAGAGTTTTAGCGACTGTATCTAAAAGCAAGACACTAAAACCATAATCTGTGCGCCATCCGTCACTAAATATTAATTACTAGAAATTGTAAATGTTTCGTAAACAATGGAAACATTGTATTACACTAGTAAGATCACGCACAGCACCTGCTTCAAACTCGTGACTTCATATTGAATTTTATTTTGTTTCTACATATCTCTGATATTATTTTGTTATCTATGACTGTAAATTTGTTTTCAACAATATCTCTCGAGCTTACTAAACTTATTCGACATTTTTTCATTTCGATTTTTGACATAACATTGTAATTATAGCGAAATTTTAAATACTAGCACAAGAATCTTCGTAAAATATTATATTTTAAAATCTATAAAATAATAAAATTGTTATTAAAAAAAATACAGCTTTTTACTAAATGCAAATGATTTTATACACGATGAATGTACCAAAATATTGTTTCAATTATTATATGTCAAATGGAAAGGTTGGACCGAATTTGACGGGACTTTCACTGGCAGAAAGCTGACGTATACAAATAAGGAGTAACTTAGGCTGTATAAGTTTTTAGGATTTTTTTTTGTTAAATTCAAACGCGTATGAAGTTGCAGACACAGCTAGTTATGAATATAAAGAACAGGAACAAAAATATGTAATTATCTAAACTTAACTTCATAACCTTCTATCCTCTTAGTTTCTTTGTTTAATATTATAAATAATAAATGAGTATTTTAGTACATACCTACTTATAAGTATATAATATTAATATATATTTAAATATAACAATTCTATCGATCTTTTATCGTATAACTGGTGTAACCGTAAGTTATACGCGGATAAATTTCAATAAAAAAATAAAACTGTCATAATCCCGAAAAGCCTTAAACGACACGCACCATTACGTTCACTTCGGCCTTAATAACGTTACTGTCTCATAAATTCAGACCAAATCCGGGCCAGGTTCACGTAATTAGTTCATTGTGTGCCTACATAGCGTTGAATTAGGGTAAAAAAGGTAAGGAATGCAATTAAATTCATGAGGTTTTTCGGAACACAGGTTTGGGAGTGGATATATAAATCCTGCTGGGTTAGCTGTCAGTTGCGAATACAGATTAAACAGAATTATTTAGTCGCTTGAACTGATACAGTTGAGTGAGCTTGTAAATTACTTTAGTTCTCTCTAATATAGTGGTTTGAAATTAAGATTAAAATTAACATTCGGGAAAGATGTTTTCGACGAAATCACAAAACGTCTGATTTAATTTAGAATTTCAGGAATTTGTATTGTAATGTTTTTACAAAGTTTCAGTGTCAAATTAAATTGTAATTAATTGTTAAATGAAATAGCTGTTATATAATTATATACCTATAAAAATGTTGTTTTGGTATATGTACCGTGTAAACCTATACCAAAACCTATGCATACAGATGCATTTGGTAAAAGGCGATTATTCTAATATTACAATCGGATACTCCAATTTGATATTTTATATGTATAGATAATTTGAATCGTCTTGCATAATATTGGCAGAATATTTAAACCAAAAAATGACACCCAAATATCGAATCGGAACAGAGATCGAAGCGAGAATATGCGCACAGGATGTTCACAACAGAATTGGGGAAATAATATATCCAGAGCTATACACACAAAATAATAATGGCTGTCAAATACGAATAGAATTTCGCCATTTAAAATTGTCAGACACTAATATATATTAAAAAATACATCCTCATCACACATCCTCGATGTATTTCCTCGATTGTAATTAGTTACGATATTTGATTAATAAAAATTGCATCAATTTGTCCTTTCATAGCAGAAGCTGTTCTATTGTATGCTTGATTTCCGTCACTCTTATTCAACAAACGAGAGTGCCCCACGGCGACGACGGCGGAGGAACAAAATGGGTAATTACCATGTAATTGCTTCCCAGCAGTAGTAATATTGTACTCTGATGTCCTTGTTTATTGGTCCAGTTTGATTAGAGCCAAATTACGGCATCTTTAAGTATTTTTCTAAGATTGTGTTTGATTTTTTTTTTAATTTAAAATAAAACAGACTAAAGCTAATTTATTTTATTAAGAGCTACTTAAAACTAGAGACTTTTATTTTATAATATACATATATAGCCGTTATGCTACTGGATACTTATGTATTTATTAAATCAAAAATAGCAAGTAAGTAACCTCAATATTCAGAAGTACCAGGATCGCAGCTCGAGCAAGGAAGTAGTCGTTTCTTTCTGCTTACAAAGACATTTCGCGTTTATTAAAGACTATAAGAGAACCCATGGTCGCTACACAATGCGCTATAAACTGCAATATGAAGAGAATTTTGTAAACAGACCATAAATCATGTGTTTTGTCGTGAACTGCCGTCGATACAAACGGCTCGGGTTAATCTTGTCATATCTACGTAGACATATCCATACTATTGGTTGCTAGTTTGTAATTTTTCCTTGTACAAATATTGCTTTATATTTAATAAGGATGATAATTCATTTGATTTCTTATAGCCGGGCTTTCTTGAGGAATAGTAAACATAATCCACAAACTATATAAATTATGAAAACACAAAATTTCGTCAACGTGAAATATACAAATATTATAACAAAATTTACTATATCTGTTTTCTCAGCCATAATACATGTTTGGGGCCATATTGTAAGCCACATGTTTGTTACAAAGTTGATGTCATGTAGGATAAACAAATATGGCGAACGTATTTTTCTTGTCAAGTCCGTATTCAGGATAAACACATATGTAGAACCGAAAGGTCATACCCTCAAGTGAACCTTGTATTGCTTAAGAAGGTAATTGACTTAAAGAAATTGGATTAAGGTTGAAATCCTGCTGTTAAAAGGCTTACTAATAAATAAGACAATTTCTTATTGATGTGTAAAGTACTGAATTATTTTAAAGGATTATATTAACAACTGAAGTATGCTCAATTATGTAGCTAATTATGCGCAATGAATAATAATAACAATAATAGCCTTTTATTCAGATGTTTTAATAGGTTACAATAAATTTGAACTTAAAAGAACTAACATTAACTTTTAAAATAAATAAAGTATTTAAACTGATATCTGTTACTTGGTTATCATTTTTAGATCTGTTTTCTTCTGTCGACAAAGGCGTCGTCCAACCATTTCCCCTCACGCCTTTCTTCAGCCACTCTATTCTACATGATTCCTGCACCTTTTCTACGGTCTACCTCTCTTCCTTTTCCCTTCTCTGGGGTAGCGCCGTATCACTCTTAAAACGAAATGAATAAACTTTTATTAAATATATATAATCTATTTTATACGGTATGCTTGAATATTGACCAAATAAAAGGGAATTGTAATTATAATTAATTCCGTATTGTTAATCGTAAGTATTCTGAGGATCGCTAGCATTTCTGCGAAATACGAAACAATGGAGTACGCTATCTCGTGGCGGTTTCTGTACTAATATTCTTAATAGGCTAACGCCTGTCTATCTGAGAACGTAAACAGACACCATTCACGTAATCCATGAATGAGTTTCTTGCTGCATTGTTAAAAGGATGTTCTTTTATCTTTTATGCTACGGTTTTGTTAGATCTCAGAACTGCCAAGTCTGACACTGGTGCCAACGTTGGTTTGTCTTTTTAAACAATAATGCTTATTTAAAACGTATAAATACAAGTATTCTATTGTTATTGACTTGAGCTATTAACCTTTAATGTGGTTTTACAATTAAGTAAAACAGACTTGTGATGGAAAAAAGTTGAATAATAAAACAGTTACAAACACTGCAAATGCGGGAATGACTGTTCAAATTTGCATAAATTCTCAACCAATATTTGTTCCAACGCTGCGTTAACGTTATAACAGGGTTGCCAAACTTCTCGTTTGCAGTGCATTTTAGATTTTATGTATCTAATATTTTTCCTGTCACGTTACTAATTCTTGTATTAAATTAATTTATCGATTTATAAAAATCAGCTAACATCCTTTTTAACTGTAATCCCCTACGATACTTAGTAGGTATCTTAATCAATAGTTTGTCAGAATGTTACTTTATATAATCGAATATTTAGTTTAGTATAATTTAGTTAGTTAATTTCTTTATCACCAACCCTGTTTGTTGGAAGATTTGAGCAAAGTTGGATCCAACTTTTGATTCAGTAAAACAATGGATTCTTTTGCCAGGTGGTATAGAGGCGGTGCGCCGTCACGACGGCATTCGCATTAGTGCTAATGGGTTCATGTCGGCCTCTCCTTCCTGTCTACACACCTATCACAGTTAAAGAACCTTTGCACACATGCGTTTCATTTTAATTGTTATATTCTTAGATAAAACTGCTGATAGATATTACAGTTGTAATATTTATCCCATTGCAGTACATATTATGAATTACAGTTTTTATACCTATAATACTTTTTGAACCTTATCTAAAAGAAGGATCGCTTTCGCAATTAGAAATAAATCAGAACTGAAAAATACAATTCTGAGATTCTAAGTATAAATTCTTTAATAAATAATAAAATTATGTAAACATTTTAAAATTACTTCATACATAAAAGGCGTTAAAGGCCGACAACGCAGCTCCCCGGTGTTGCAGATGTACATGGGCGGTGGTAATAACTTTCTATCAGGTGATAAAAATATATAAGTCCTGGGCAAATCAATTCAACATATAAATGATATATGAAATAGCACGTACGTATACCAAAACTTTTGTTAAAATTTTAATTGCCACAAGCAACACTGCGGTTTTTAAACGTTTGCATATGCATGCACGGCGTATCCTCAGTGGCCCGTTACTGGTACTAATAGGTGACGACGGTAGTGCAATACAATGCAACCTTAACACTCCTATTAAAGTTTTATAAATGAATAAATAAACAATTGAACATCAGTTTTGGAATGTAAAACAATTGTTTAAATAAATCAATGGGACCAATTTGATCTACCTGTGATAATAGTAGTTGATTGATTATTATTATTGATTAAAATGCATTTTGTAAGCATATTATTTAACTCAAGATTATATAGATGGTAAAATGAGTTAAGCTACTTTAGACATTATATATGTTTTTAAAAAACAATATATTTCAAATGCTGGAAACAACGGGCTTACCGGTTCTTTCCGAATTGTACATTGGAACCAGTGTTAGTTCTACTTTTAATATTGTTTAGCAAAATGACGATTCAAATATGCTTGTAAAAGCCTATTTAAATACAGTTAATTTTGATTTAGAATTAATTGAATCGACAGTCTACGCCTGTGTTGTTTGTCAGAGTTCATTTTATACATACAATGTATTATTGAAAGGTGAGCTTTACACACTAATTGAGTGCACTAATTGAAAAACAAACTACATTTAAAGTGTAAAGGAGTTTATACTGTTAGAAGAACTAATTACATAATCACGATAGTCCGATTCTCTAACGATGCTTCTGTGTTAACTAAGTGCATAAAATTTAACCTCTTTAGCCTTATTAAACCTTTAATAAATAGAAAAAAAAGTTCATTAAATTTATATGATTATATACTATGAGTTTGAGTTGAAAATTTGCAACTTTCAATGCAAAATTTCAGTTAAATTCATGGCTCGTTAGGTTGGAAATTGTTTAAAATTCAGCAGTTACATTACCGACGAAATTATAGGTTATATAAACGCCTGATAAAATCAATTGAATGATCGGTCGTTGCTTCAGATGGCATCTAGAACTGGCACCGATAGCGCATTACTATAAGAGAGTTCAGACACAATGCAAGGTTGCTATTATTGAGTTGCTATAAATAATTAAACCAATGCATTGGTCTACAGTGTTACACGATAAATGAATCAGTACATATAAGTTTTATATACACCCGGTATAATTGTTTGAAGCTCTTGAGGTCTAGTAAAACCCGAAATACGTTGTTTATCAATATCTATTTGTTTTTTTTTAAATGAGACAACATCACATACGTTACTCTGATTCCAATGTAAGTAGCTAAAGCACTTGTGTTATGGAAAATCAGGATTAACGATGGTACCACAAACACCTAGATCTAAGACAACATAGAAAAATAATGAATTTTCTACATCGACTAGGCCGGGAATCGAACCCGGGACCTCGGAGTGGCGTACCTATAAAAACCGGTGTACACACTACTCGAACACGGAGTTCGTCGAGGCGTTAATAAATATGTTTTGTTGTTGCACAGGCTTGCCCGCGACAATTAAATTGCAATATGCAAGGACTCCGATAAACTAATAATTTGTGATAATAAGTAATAGTACTACTTTTATAAAGATTTTATAAAAAATACTTTTTAGTAGAATATATTCACAAAAAGATATTTACTGAAGTGCTTAATAGTTCTATCTTATCGGACAAAGAGCGCCTAGTAATATGAGATTGTTATAATTGAAGATTGTCGATTCGAACCATGCAAGTATTACAAAATTTTTATTTGCTTATATTTTGTATAAGTATAAATTTCTAAATAAAAAGTAAACAAATGAAAGAAACACCATGAGAAATCGCGTGTATATCAGATGATATTCTGCCACATGTGGGTCCACTAAGCCCCCTAATGAGCAGGCTTTCGTAGAATTGTGATATACTTTTAGGCTACATATACATAGACTCGTTCTACAACCAAAAAAAATCCCTGTTAAAGAGATTTGAGACTCTAGACAGAACTGGAAACATTAAGTATTTAGCATAACGAGTTACTTATTCACGTGCATTTAAATATTTATTCACAAGGGATCTGTTTGTTTAATTTACATATACAAATTATTTATTTAACATGTGGTTATGCCCACGTGGAGTGCCCAGCATTAGCCTTGCTCGTAACCCACTTAACGACTAAACAGCAAGTCGCAGATTAGCCGAGATGGTATCGCTTGACCTAAATTCTACGACTATTACGGTTTTTTACGTTCTTCCACGTATAAAGTTTAGTTAACTGGTAATTGACACTAGCTTATGTAGTTGGAGGTGATTCTCGTTCAATTTTAAGTTTTTTTTTTTTATATCTATTTGTAAATTTGTAAAAAAGCCAAAACGAAACAGTTCAGTTCTCTTCTCTTTTTTTGTTTCTTTGTTTATTAGCTAACGAGCTTATTATTAATAAAAGCAATTTGAAAATAAGAGTAGGAAAAAAATGTTCGAGGCGTATGAAAATGATTACTTAAAATTTTCAATAATAATTATAATGTCATTTCGGTCACTGGTCGAATTATTACTTTGTTTTCCATATACTATATTTTTGTTTTATTTTTTTCAGGTACGTATTCGAGATTTTTTGAGAAAAATTACAAACAAGCTAACAAAGTATTCAAATAGAATGTGTGAATAAAATGGTAAGTTTACATTTGAGCGTTTTATAATTCAGACTAAATTATTAATAAATATTTAATTTTTCATGTTGTTAACATTGAATACAAACTAAACAAGTGAAATATACTTATAAGCATTAAAGTTAGACTAGTTTTTTTTTAATATAAAAGTATTTTATTTGTATAATTACAGTCAATAATCTATCATCATATAAAAAAGAACTATAATACAATACTGTAACAATACAATATTAAATATTCCTACAAATCAAAGGCTTTCGATATCGCCTATAGCATTTTATAAAGTTCTGATAGAGCTACCAAAGAACAATTAATAATAAATCAATAATACCGCACAGGAACATAATTATACAGTAATTGAAATCTAAAATTGCTCAATTGACATTAGCTTTGTATAGTTGTTTGTATACTATATTTTTGCGTGCCTAATGAAATAAAAAGCAATTAATGTATAAAAAAAACGAATAATAGATATTATATAAGGTTTGTCAAAGCAAAAAAAAAACATTTCTATTTTGTAATAAATATTTGCCTCAATTAAAGAATTTACTTTCAAAGATATTACGATATTATTATTTAGCACAACTTCTAATAAAAAATACCATGATATATTGTTTCATTTTGTTTTTTATTCGCCTTTCAATTTCTAATTAAAAATGTCTGAAGTTTGACCGGTTTGCTAGGTCAGAGTGCCACACCTTGTTTAGTTTTTAGGGTACCGTATACAATCAATAAATAATCATAATGAATATCATTGTGACACTTTTTGTTTCTTTTGTTTATTTATGATAAAATAACAGGTTGAATATTTTGTGAATCATATGCTTTATTTAATTAAGGTAACAATCTACATATATTAATACTATAAATGTGAAAGAAACTCTGAAAAAGAGACAGACAGGTCTCTTTTTCACGATTAAACCACTAAGCCGAATTTGATGAAATTTAGTATGAAGTAAACTTGAATTACAAGAAATGACATATGCTACTTATGCTTGACACATGACAAGCAACACCCTAAAACGAGCGAAGCCGCGAGGGACTATTAGTACGGATACATTCTCAGTATAGTTGATGTTACTGAAACAAAAAGTATAACAAAATGAACTAATCGAGAGAGCTCCGTAAAGTCACCAGAATAACACGATTTACGAGGGTCTGGGCAACATCCAGTACTTACTAGTTGGTACCGTGCCAATCCAGAACTGGCACCTTGGTAAGCTTCTAGATTGTAGTTCTAGAAGGTAGTATGTGCAATATTAAAAAATAATCGATTCAATTGCAAAATTTGACTCACGTATAATGATAATAGATGAGGTCAATAATACCTTTTAAAAAAGTAAGATTTACGACATTAAATAATTGATAAATAAGTCAAACATAAACGTTGTTATTGAAAAAACAATATAATTTTTATTTAATTTGTTTAATTATATCCGGAACCGCTAAAGAAATTTAATATAGAAGCTCTTATTCCATGTTCTTTAAATAAATTTCTATTCAGACTTAGCGGTAAAGTATGGAGTGATATTTTTAAAGAGACGGTTATGGTACCATATTAATTAAATTGCTTTATTACCATATATGTACGTACCATTATTACACTGGCATGATAACAAGAATAATAATTAATAAACGTCTGTATTATCGTAATTTGCGTATTGCTTAAGTAATCGCTGTAATTTGTGTAACGTGTGCTGCGTGATTTAAAATCGTTATTATGGTCTATGGACAATGTTTAATGTAATGTCACTCAGTGAGCGTTAACACGCGAAGGAAAATCGAGAAAGCTCTGGGAAAAACGATTGTGGCACTTAGGGCTATAGTCTAAGAGCAAATAATTTATATTTGGTACTAGTACTTTCGATTACTGCTAGAATTACTCCTTATACTAAAATATTGATTTATATAGACAATAAATTCTTAATAGCAAGCTAGAAGTTAAAAAGTTGACACTGATAAACTCATATGATTCCGAAAGCAAGTACATCCAATGGTATAGGATACTTGATCTCTTCGTGGTGAATAATACGAAGTGTGCTTAGTTAAATGCTTTATAATATTGCTTGTGGTATTGTAATAATATAAATAAAATAAACAAATAATAGCGCAAATATAAAATAGTTCTTGAAATTTTCCATCGTGACCGGAAATCATTATTTATTTTTGTCATTTTATTGATTAAAATTTGACTGTATTTAAAGTACCAATCTATAAAAGTTCCACTTCTGTGCTAAAACTTGTTCTTCTTATCGAGGAAAAGGATTGGATCTTTTTCCAACACAATTTGCCGAACGTGGGTTTGCGGAAATACATCTAGCAGAATTTCATCTGAAAAATGCTTTCACGCACAACCTTTTCCTTCATCGATTTGACGAGATGAGTGTAAATTAAGAACACCTAAATTCATTGGTATTTGCTCATTTTTCCGTATATAAAAATTTTGGTCGATAAAATTACCAGACAAGAGAGGTGATCAAATAGTTGCTCATTTATGCAATAGCATGATCCGCTTCCTGATTGGTTGAATTTTTTTTCCAAAGTAACTAATAATTGTGATATTGTCTCCTAAAGTATAACTTCACATTACACTCAGCTAAGAGTGAGGTTAGTCATTGTGCTCGACTATTGAGATCTGTTATCGCTACAGTTAAAACGCGATTACGTCTGTATTGTTAGCGTTTCATTTTCAACGATTCTAAACGATATTTAATACATATTCACGAGCTTCACTAAAATATCTGAATTAAATATGTAAATAAAGTTTTGCTGTACCTCCCTCAGTTAGGCATTTTTTTATGGTATGGTATGTTGGCAGACGAGCATATAGGCCACCTGATGGTAAGTGGTCACCATCACCCATAGACAATGACGCTGTAAGAAATAATAACTATTCCTTACATCGTCAATATGCTACCAACCTTGGGAACTAAGATGTTATGTCCCTTGTGCCTGTAGTTACACTGGCTCACTCACCCTTCAAACCGGAACACAACAATACTGAGTACTCTTATTTGGCGGTAGAATAACTGATGAGTGGGTGGTGCCTACCCAGACGAGCTAGCACAAAGCCCTACCACCAAGTGTTTAGAAGTTTTCTTTCCTGTATGTGAGATGATTTAGAGATTATTTCACCACGCTGACCCAATGCAGGTTGGTCGATACACATGTAATAGAATTTCATAAAAGATAAGTTTTCACCACGATGTTTTCCTATATTACAGTGCAAGACATGCATTATAAACACATATTAAGTTACATATTTCGTCCGGGTAAGCTCATACACATTATCCCATTTCCTCCGCTAAATCCAAAATTTCCACAGTAGAATTAAACCGTCTTTTTTCACGCCGCGTCTTCAGTTGGCTATCACGGGATCATATGCGCATGCATGTGACGAAAGGGGTAAACATGAAAAACTTTAAGTCTTCAATATATATAAGTGGTATTTCGCTTTATACTATAAACATTACATACTTTTATTATATACAATTATTTTGATCATTAGTAACGTGCCAACCATGAACTTGTACGTAGAGATGACTTGAAGTTAAAAGGTCGAAATAAATAAAGAAGATATATTAAGAAAGCACCGTCAAGCTGTCATCGGTATTTAATTTCATACTTCAATAAATTGTCAATATTCAGTCCACTAATCGTCTCCGGTCAAGCAACTGCTTAATTATAAACAAAATATGACAATGGCGAAATGTTTAGAAAGTATAAGACTAAACCAGTTCTTTTAGTAGTTTTTTACGTCTTTCGGACGCCGTAAATTTATCTTTATTAGCAAAAAGGTTTGTGTGTCATTCGGTTATTGGACTCTTCCTGACCAGGTTTAGCATTTTAATTGACATACGTATTATTTACGGCTAATACATTATTTAATTTTTATTAAGCATCAGTTTATGATATGTTTTAATTCTTCCTTTCTAATTCCTTAATTACTATGTACGTAAAAAATCTTGTTTATATTTAAAATCATGTTTGCAAATCGTTTAATTAATCGGAAGCATTTAATTGCAAGTTTTAAAATGTCAACGTATATGACATACATATTTTTTATTTTATATGGCGGGACTCTTGGCTAAACTGATGTTAGGTGACCATCAAATATTCAGAATGGTCGAATCAGGAGAACTGTATCTGAGCTGATCAAGTTATTATAATATTTGGTGAGAGGTAGTTTCATAGATTTTAGGTACGTGACTATAAAAACTGGAATAAAGAGAATTGGAGGAATAAGTAATCGATTTTACTCGTACTATCAAGGGAAAAGGGAAAGGTGGTATTGGTTCAAATAACTCTTCCAAAGAGCAAGAAGGTCTCGATACAAAGAGAACAAACCTCCTTTTGATGATCTAAAACACAAATTGGGTGAACCCCTTTCATTTGCTCACTCTCATAACCCAATAGAAATATACATCGACTAAATCAAAGGACGTCAGAGAGGCTGTATGTGTTTCGAGGTACAGGACTTGAGGCAGTTACAGAAAATTCCTCAAAGATCAACTAACGATTCTTTTTTTGACCTAATTCGAATTTAGAATCAATTAGTTGTTTTTGTATGATCTTTAATGTTAGTTTTAATAAAAGTATTTAATAATTGATCTGTTGTAATAGAGAAATGAGATGAGCTTTGAATGATAATTAAATATCGGATGTAACCTTTTTTACCCATGTAGAGTAACTTTTACATGAAATTTTACACGTTTAGGTAAGTTAGTTTATACCATTTGTAACATAGAGTACGACGTTTCAAACTACGCTTGCAATCGTAAACTCGATTTAAAATTTACATTTTTCTAGAATTTCAATCGAGCTACAAAGGCTTTGTTTGGTATCGCTTTTCGAACGCCGTGAAATACTGTCTGAAATCACTTTAGAGAGCACTCGGAAATATTGCACTATTGTGTTTATTGACCGCCCAGAATCCTTTTGGGAGAAGCTTTAAGCCAGCTGTTAACATTGTTACTTGGATTTCGAGATAATATTTTGTCACGATGATAAAAGTAGATAAGTAGCTACGTAAGTATAGCATAAGCCCAGTCGCTACATCTGAGCCGAAGATTACTGGCTCAAACAAGGTTACATAATTTTTATGTGCTTTATTTGAGAGTGTTCGACGATAAAGGAAAGTATTGTGAGGGAACGTCCACATATAATTTGAAATTCTAGTAAATGTATATGGTTATACCCAGTAATGGACATTTATTGACCAATCTCATATGTGGTATATAACTGTAGATTTTTAATAATCTCTATGATTCTATCTTTGGTACTTGTGTTTTAGAATTAAAATTGTTGTGAAGTCGATCGATATAGAGCGCTGATATATGTTGTTGTTTATAATTATGAGTCAGCATAAGGGATATAATAACATCAATAGTTTTTATATACGTTAACACATACAACTAGTAACAACGTTGAAATATTAATTACAATGAAATCTTAGCTAATTAAAAAAAAAATCTACTCCTTAACCGGTGAGTGCTAGAGTATTTGCGTTCAAGTTATACTCTAAAACCTTTCGATCTGGTCTCAAATACCGACTCGAAATGAAGTATAATTTCCGAGAATACGTGAAACGTATGAACAGTAAAGCGATTCTCTAAGAATTCACTTCGTATCTCACTCTGGAAATGTTGAATTCACATTGATGTGCATCTTATACATTTCATAATTATTAAAGACACTGTTTCAAGTCACAATCTGATATTTCACGGTCGCGTGGTGATGTGAGTTTCGAATTTCTTGTTACAGAATAATCCTACCTTTTAACAGTAGTTTCCACGACTTAGTAGAGCCAGCGGATATGAATGTTCGTAAGCAATTATGTAGCGTAAGTAACATAAAAATTATATGTTTAAAAATAATAAACGTTTATTTAATACGCCTTTTCCGTAACAGTCGATATCCTTAGTGCAAAATCATGTAGCGACGAAAACGTGACTCTATATAATCAAAATGTTTTGTATAAATCTTTACAGCGTCGTTTCTCATGAAATGTTTATTTTTATTATTATTAAGTGACGTTATTAAAGGAAAACCTATTACGGA
This sequence comes from Vanessa cardui, assembly GCF_905220365.1. Classification (NCBI taxonomy): domain Eukaryota; kingdom Metazoa; phylum Arthropoda; class Insecta; order Lepidoptera; family Nymphalidae; genus Vanessa; species Vanessa cardui. The sequence continues at coordinate 9,806,953 of NC_061138.1, read as the reverse complement.
AACCCTCGTTAACTCTCTGTGTTAATTTTATTTTTCAATAAATTTTATGGAACTGCTTAATTAAAAGAATATTAAACGAAAATATATTTATTAATAACTAGACTCGCCCCGGCTTCGCACTGATGCAGTGCTGGTACTAAATATACAGAATTTGTTTATTTACGACACCACATTAGAAACTTCTAAAATTTTCAGTGTTTCTTTACTGTATTGTCCACGTATTATTTACAAAAACCTTCCTCTCGAATTGCTCTATTTAAAAAAACCGCATCAAAATCCGTTGTGTAATTTTATCTAAGCATACATAGGGACACACAGCGGAAAGCGACTTTGTTTTATACTATGCAATGATAGCATACTGCAGACATACATATACATTTAAATTTGTATTGTACTAGACCGCTTCTAACAATTTGCCTGATTCGTTGATGATTCTGGTTTTTGATTCGCTCTCGAATTCTCGATAGTATTGTATGCTTATTTATCAATATATAAATTGTGTAATAAGAATTAATCTGTAATGCTTACGGGTTTTTTCATATCAGGATATTAGTTAAGATTAGTACCTCCAGGCATACAAATCATATGGCTTTATAACTTAAACATATATACATTTCTTTTATACATGAGGCATACTAACATACTTTTATATGTATATTGAATGGATGACACATGTCAGATAGTCTAGAATAATATATGATCGTTGAGTTTATGTTATTTTTTATTTATAACCAACTTACTAATTCCATTTGTGTGATTTGTAACAATGTTCCTTATTCGTAAACATTGTCCATAACAAAAATATCGTGCATTTAGTATTGTGTATGAAATGTATGTATTATATATGTACGTCATGAATAATATAGGATTTCTAAATGTGTTACACAATAACAGAAGCTTGTAGTTGAATATAAAGAAATCTTGAAACTCGATCGTGATATAAGCGGCTTATTTATCAATATTGCAACATTCCAGTACTATTTCGGAAGCAAACAGCACAATGTACGTTCAGCCTCTTTCATTTACACAAAAGCAGGTGTAACTATAAAACTGAGTGTTTTATCGTTTCGGAAATAGCCGAACGTAGCGTGGCCCGTTCGCTTGTTTATTTTCTATCGAAACAATTGAACGTAGCTGACCGAAGCCATCTGATTCCGGATCAATGACCAACGCGCAATCCAATTAGTTTTTTTTATCATGATAACATCGATCTTTGTACCTCCTCACTTTATACACACGACTGATAGATAACAATCGATTGTTCGAGAATGGCGAACTACGCTATAGTACAACACAACTTAGACGTAGCATCGACCAGTTCAATAAAAACGATTACTGCCGTTTTAAACCAATAGAAATAGCTCCCTATCGCGTCATTCGACGCTATTTGCCGCTATAGATTCTCGCGTCAGAAAACAAGTGCATGTAAATCGACGTGTCAAATTGACGAATATATTATTAGGTCATATGATATTACAAGTTATTAAGTTTGTGTAAAGATCATATGACCTAATAATATTTATAATAATAAATAAATTTATAATAATACCTAATAATATTCGTATAATAAGATAATATAATAAGATAATAAGAAAAATAAATATTGCTAATTTGGGATAGCGTACTTAATTCGGATGTGATCGGTTTTACGAATTTTACCGATGCTACATCTATGTTGTGTCGCACTATACGTTTACACAATTAACAATGATTGAGATTTGTAAAGGGAATTCAGACATAACAGAAAACGATCTAGAGTCAGAGACAAGCGAAAAAGGATGCAAGTAACTGCATGCCGAAACTACAATGTATTTTTTAAAATAAAAAGAATATGATTTGAGAGCAAATTTATATTCTGTGTCTATGATTTGATGTTAAGAGTTGTGAATGTGGTCGCCAGTCCAGATTCTCATGATGTTACATTTACAGCTGAGATTTTTTTTCTCATAAACATATACAAATTTTAGAAGTAGAACAATATTTAAAAATACATATAGATTACAAGAAATAATTTACCGCTATACCAAATTGAACAAATGAATATTCGCTAAAAAGAAGAGCTGCCTGAAAAGTCCAGGCAGAATTATATAGTGTAGTAGCATATATCTGACATTATATAACTTAACTATACTAAACATTAAAGATTTCAAAGTGATTTCTAATGTACATGATACGTCATAAATTAATATTATAATATAAACAGACAGCTTCGTAATAGATACAAAGCTTATCATCTCGTAATCCTACTTTATAAAAACATGAATTGATTTATTGATCACGATCCGTGTATCAAATTGTATTTTAGATAAAAACAGAGGCATTGACCTTTCATTATTACATAGTGTTATAAATATAGAACGTTTGTGGGCTCGTGTGTTAAGATATTAACCACCATCTCCCAACTGTTTCTGGGGCGATGTCCGTGTTATGTGTAGGTGAATGCGTTGAAATACTAATTTGGGTCAATACTGTATTATAACCCCGATACAATCGAAATAGTCTATCAATGTGATTTTTATTTGTGATAATTTAGGGCACAGTTGTTTGAATTTCACTTGCAAGCTTGTATTACTGCAGACTACTGATCATGGAGGTCCAAACATCGGGTCAATAAAAATTAACAAATGTTGAGATTTTCTGTTGATTTCACGTGCAGTAGTCTACTCAATCAGTCTCTCTCAAGACAAAATAGATGTCGAAATTTGGGTAAGTACATCATTATAATAAAAAATAACAAAAGCTTTCTAACTAGCAAGGTAATATAAGCGTTAATAAGTAAAGTATTAGTAGAATTACTGACAGTGATTCACTTAATTCATCCCATTTAAGATCCCAAAATTAGGGTCAAATACTGTCATCTCGCCGCCGATGGTCAAGTCAACTGCCATTGGTGTCATTGCCATTGCATCGCAGGTTTCGTGAAGAAGTTAACTCGCTAGAACAATTCTTGCAATCGGGCTCTTTGTGTTCAGAAAGGATTAAAGTAATTGTTGTTTAAGTTTTATGGTAGAATCCATATCATGGCTATTCCATAAAATTCAAAGCAGCGTACGATTTATCGACCATGATAGTCTGGAAAATCTGAAAAACTCAAAAATATATTGAAAAAAAAAAAACAAAACAAAAACAACATAAAAACGTAAACATTAAAAATACGTCATTTTTATTACTTTATTTCGCAATTGTAGAAACGTGGATATGAAGTTGTGCCCAATGATATATGTAATTAGAAATATTTGCATTACCTGCTGTAGCATTTGTAATACTCAAAAACCTTTCGTAGGTATAAATTATAGAAAAAATGTTTAAGCAAACTTTAATGTTTGTTTTTTAACAATGCCATACATATTAGCTTCAAACACGAATTACTTTTAGAGCGTAATACTTTGAACAATGTTGATTAAATCCTTTAATGATATCATAAATTAAACTCTCTGACGTCACGGCCGTTTATAATAAAATAATTTGAGTTATGGTACGTTCGTTAGCGAGTAGGTCAAGTGCCAACGAGTGGTAGTGCATACTAGGTCGGGTGGCAAGCTAACAGACTGAAATAGCCCCGAAGCAGTTCAACAATCCTGAAGAACGCTTGCATGCGCTACAACTCGTTCGCGTTACACCTGACAGACGTTTGACGTGTGGCAACTTTCTTAATGTTAAATCTTGCATTTCTTATAAAAATATAAAAAGTAAAGATTTCATTTCGTTTTGAGATGGTTTGCAGCATATTCCACGCTGTTTGGGACGTTGGTAGATATATTATTCATGTAACATGACGTCACTCCTGTAATCCTGTATTTTTTGATGTGGGTAGACAATCAATAAAAAACTAAATTCAACACAAATAAAAATAAAAACGTACTTTTTTTAAGTAAGTAAATATTAATATCAATCTACCACTGGTTCAGAATGTTGTTTTTAAAGAGAGTAACCGACATTTAACTAAGTAGTTAATAATTTAACTAAAAAGAATTGTAATAATAATTTACAATTACCTTCTGTGATCTGTGTGAGCGTGATATCATTTATATATGAAAACTTTGTGGTGTTTTTCCTGTTTATCACCAGCTATTCTGCCTATCGCAAAGTATATTGTAAGTAAATTACATTATAAGTAATATAGTAGCGGTATCCATGAATAAGCTATCAGACTAGAAAGAGATAATTGAAGCCCAAATTTATGCAAAGATTCCGCAAAAGTACCTGAATACATTTCACCTCAACTTACACCGTAAGTTCGGAATTTATAAACAAAAAATCCCAGTTATTCGGAACATCCAGGAATTACGATCCCGGGTCACTCTGGAACATTGTCACGTCCCTAATGTCCTACTTTACGTTATTAGGAGATTTCATAAAAGCGGACTTTATAGATATTACTAAAAATCGTTTCTAGATATTGTAATTTTAGCGTATTAAGTTTAGCTTTGTTTCGTATTATTTATCTTAACTTATACAGTTTTATGTATCGGAGAGCCCGAAATCTAAAATATGATAATAATTTTATTATTAATCTTAAAATAGACTGTTTAAATATCAAATACACAATATGATGGGTGGTGTTCACATATATTAGTCAAATAGTAACCACTTTGCTGTTCCTTATTTTATATAAAGCTAGCTGTGCCCGTGACTTCGTACTCGTTAGTAAAAAAAGCTATAGACAGACATACAAAACTTTTAAAAAATGTTATTTGGGTATATAATAGTAACTATACCAATATTAGTAACTATTATTTTAATTCACTACTTAGATCGGTACATAATTTCTTTTATTTTTTTGATTTTTATTATTGTTTTTACTTTTTTTTATCTTTTTCATTTACTTACTTTATAATAAGAAACAAATTTGTAACCTAACATCTGAGAAGGAACTGACTTCCAAAACACAACGAAAGCTAGTTTGGATATCAGGGCTGACATTAAATAATGTAAACAAAACTTGTGTGTGAAATAAATAAATAAATATATACCATGTCACATAGGAATTTAGTAAAAAGCGGTTATTATAGTATTTCAAACAGACACTCTAATTTTATTATATGTATAGACAGAGGATCGACTAGGTACCTTCACTGTTATATTACATTTTGTTAAACAGCTGGTCTAGTAGGAGGAATTCTAATTGACACTCAATTTCCAATACCTAATTTAAAAGCACAAAGGTTTGCTTTACAACATGTGCACGTAGTCACAATTAACTGTAATTCCACAGACACTAAGCGCTTTTGACAGCATCTAATCGTTGAGAAAAAAACATTAGTTTTTTATCAGGGATCAGTGACCTGAGATGTAGTCGTGTGTTACATTGTATGAAATTGTATGTTGACGTCATACGCCTAATGTTTATTATTTCCGTTGTAATATATTTCTCATCAACACATTGCCAAGACATACTTTGTTCATTTCTCTATGTATTTTTTAACGTGTTCATAGTTTATTTAATATCCTTACATAGAATAGAATATTTAAATTAATTATATCGGTCTAGCAATCCGATTCTCTATTTATTTGTTCCACGAACTACTAAATATCATATAAATTAAATAACTTTTGCAAAGCTTTGTTTAACTGTTGTTGAATGTTAGTCGAATGTTGCTTAATTTTTAACAGTTGCATATATTCAATCGCTCTCAACTTTTGTACATTGGAATATGCAGGATATATTCAAAATGTAGTATCTGTTCAGTACTACATTATTAGCACATCATTAATTAATGCTGTTGGGCTCATACCATCACTAAGATGTAACTTTATATGTATTTTTTTGCTCAATATCTTTATACAAATGACGACCCCTTCTGTACCTGTGATAATGGGAAAAAATCAGATTCTACTAAATGTTTAATCTGATTATTTGTGTTAATAAAGCTCAAAATAAAAAATATACATCAAGTAGTCATTGAGTTTTTTTTAGGACTAGCAATACGATAATTTTATTTAGTTATTAATATAGAAATGAATGCATTTGAAATAGATGAGAATTAAGATGGCCCAGTGGTTAGAACGCATGCAACTTAACCGATGATTGTGGGTTCAAACCCTGGCACCGCTAATTCATGTGCTTAATTCGTCTTTATAATTCATCTCGTGCTCAGCGGTGAAGGAAAACATCGTGAGGAAACCTGCATGTGACAAATTTCATAGAAATTCTGCCACATGTGTATTCCACCAACCCGCATTGGAACAGCGTGGTGGAATATGTTCCAAACCTTCTCCTCAAAGGGAGAGGAGGCCTTTAGCCCAGCAGTGGGAATTTACAGGCTGTTGTTGTTGTTGAGTTGTTATAAAATTATCGTTAGATAAATTATTATTAAAAGATAAATAATATATCTTAATACATACAGTAAAACTCAACCTTTAAATAAGCTTTAAACAAATAAATGTAGTCTATATTAATATTGAAAGCTCGTAAGTCCCGCATTAATCTTAAGTAAAATAAAAATATTACTTATTTCCAAAGCACTCTATTAAAAGGTCTCCTATTCGGATTTTTAGAATGATTTAAATTTTTCATTCGTTCATTTTAACTCGAATGTGACTTGGAAGCGATCCTTGCTACGAATGCGAATACCGAGACGGTTAATGCACTTACCTTGTTTCGATTTTATTTTGATTAACAGACTTTCATCTAAAAAGGTTTTTGCAGTATTTATAACTCTTAGTAAAATTTAAATAGAGCTATAACAATAAGCTAGAATGAGATCTCGATTCTAATAGTAAGTAATAGCTGTTGTTATCATTACATTAGATAAGAGTCGTGATAGCCCAGTGGTTATAACGCGTGCACCTTAACCGACGATTTCGGATTCAAATACAGGTAAGCACCGCTAAATATTAATGAGCTTCAATTTGTGATTATACTTGAAAACATCGTGAGGAAACCTGCATGTGTCTAATTTCATGGAAATTCGGCCACATGTGTATTCCACCAATCCGCTTTGCAATACAGCGTGGTGGTATATGTTCCAAAACCTACTCCTCAAAGGGAGAGGAAGCGTCAGTCCAGCAATGGGAAATTTACAGGCTGTTGTTGTTGTTTGTTGTTGTTGAGATACGACTACTACTATACTTATATTATAAATACGAAAGCATCTCTGTCTTTCAGACATAATTAATTCGCATACATAGTGTATGTTTTCATAATTTAATTTTAAATTTATTAAGGTACCTGACCCATGTAAGGCCCAGTGCCTAATAAAGCCCACGTTTTAAATATCCTAAATTACAAATTCAAACCGATTGAGCTAACATCGTCGAGTGTCTAACCTTGAATGGATACCGTTGCCATAGCTACCGCTTCGCTAAAGCGAACCTGTAGGATTGTGCAGGCAAAAGAAAGCAGCGCGTGCGATTTCCAGTAGGCGCTTATTAAATTTCGACGTACAAAAAAGTAAGTATTTTCAATATTATTTGGTGAATCTTTATTCTAATTATATATAGTGGTTTATTAGCATTTTATACACGTTGTTATTACAATTTAAGTTTCAAATTAAAATGTTTTACACGTATTTATTTGTTTTTGTTAAGTTACTCCTCTAGCCTAGTAAGGCCCATCTGTAATCTACATGGGCCTTATAAAGAATTATGGAACCAGTCGAAGAATCAGAACCTAAATTGAAGCCAAAACGTGCAGAATGGCCCGAGCACCAGATCACTTGTGCTGTGAGAGATATTAATGATGAAAACAGCAAGTCTTCATAAGAAGACTTCATAGTTTTCCCTGCTGTTGATCTGTCATAGCGGCTAAGTCACTTTCATAACACTCATACAAACGCCAAATATTTTTAAGATTAACACAGTACGGACAACAAGTAACAAAAGATCTATTTGCAACAAGAAAGGTAAGCACATTTTCTACGAGGCCAAAAGGAAGACTAAAGACCTCCAAAGGCAGAGGGCAGAAATCTGGAGTGACTAGAAAAAATCAGCAGTCTTTAGCTGGGACTTGGTTTTGTCATGCTTGCAAAGATTTACGGTTATTAAAAAGTTCCTATTTTATTTGGTTTTATTTTTAACATGTAGTTTATTTTGTGTTAAGACATGATTGCAAAGATAATACTACATATTAATATTAAGATAAACATAATACTCTCATATGTCATAATAAGGCCCGGGTATGGCCTTGTTAAGGAATAGTGGTCAAAATAAGGCCCAAAACTCTCTTTTAAAAAAAAAGCTTATACTTGATAGAAAACATTGTTTTTTGAATCAAAATAAGTATGAATACATTGATTATTAAATGATTGATTAAATTAACACTTTTGTTTTATTTGAACATTCGTATTGTTTTTTTTGTACTTAAAAACAAATAAGGTGGGCCTTACATGGGTCAGGTACCTTATATGGCAAAGCTAAAAATGTTTTATTCATAAGTACCGTTGGAAAGTATATTTGAGACAGTTTCAAGGTATGTTCAAGTGTTTGTTGTCAGAGACTGCAGCGAGCTGGGTCAGGTCATACGTCACTCCATTGTTAAATATTTGATAACTAACGATTACTGCCGTACCGCTGTGTACGCGTGCTCTACTAAAGTATTATTTTCAAGGTCTTTGGAAAAAAAGGACTCATCAACTTTTCAATTACGAAATTACGTTAATCAAAATATATTTCTTTCTGATTCTCATTAATATTAGTTTTAAAAAAAATGTCCTATTGAAACTGAAATAAATTTTCTTTATTTAAAAGTAATGCCACTCTTCGTTGTGAGATGTAATGTAGTATAAAAACATATATATTTAAACTGATAGATTGATTATTTCTCATAAGTAATCGACCCTATTACCCTCCATTGAAGTCTGTCTCACTGGGCAGGTTCATTATTTCTCATTAGTAATCGAACCTATGACCCTGCATTGAAGTCTGTATCATTGCCAAGATTGTGGACGTTGCTAAAATCGATGTATGTCATGTCAAAAATGAACTATCCATAAAACGAATTATGAAAACGGATTGTCAGTAAATTATTTTAGGAGCATGCTATTTCACAAAACAAAAAGCACTTTATCGTCTCGTCATTTATTTCACTGAATAAATATTTCTATTCGAATGTATGAGTCGTTTTTGCGATCCTTTCATGCATATTTATATTGGATATCCGCTCATACCCAAATGGACAGCCGGAAACGTCATAGTTCACGTCAGTGTCTCTTTTAGTATTGCATCAGGTTACCACAGATTACCAGACCGTATGAGCGTACTAAGATATGACGTTAGCGGATATTATATACACTAGTAGGTAGTTCGGTGGAATTGGAGTTTGGCGATAGCAATGTTCTTTAATTTTGTTTACATTTTTCATTTCTTTTTGCCGTTTCCCACTCTAAACAGACAGTAAATCGTTGTTCAATCACAACAACAGCTTAATGTATAACTGTTCAGGCCGAAATTTTTTTTTTTTTTTACACAAATAAATGTGTTTTTTTCTCGGGTAAATCTTGCTGGTGTGATTGGCTTTCTCCATGATCATCTTAATAGGTTAGGTACCACCTCTTATTACATATTCATAGAGATGGTTCAGTGTTTAAAATTAGGTCCATTTTAACCAGTAGTTGTAAGTTCAGGTACATATTAATTAATTAAATATGCTTAATCTATGTGTAGCTATCGTTCATCTGATACTCAGCAATAAAACAAAACAAGAGAGATTCCAAAACTTCTACTTAAAAATATATGAGGCTTTAGATAGCAGTTGGATATTTGTGGCCATTAATTTTTTTTTCTATATCTTAGAACGAACTTAAATACCACGATGAATAAGCCTTAATATTAAACGTGGGTTTAAAAAAGGCTGAAACCCACGGAAACTTCCATGAAACTATTTATAGCAAACTAGAAATTTCAACACAATTTCTAAGCGCATCATTGCAGCTGTTTATTTATAATAAAATAATCCCACACAGTTTAAATCCAGCTTGCACGTAATGGGGGGGAAGTGTAGTATTTTATTTGTCGAACTCCCGGCCATCGGATGGGCAAGGACGTCATATCCTCTGACATCATAATGCACACGTGGGTGTGTTTTAATACTAAACAGCATCACAGAGTAAATTATTTATAGAGCAATCTATATGTTTAGTAAAACTGTTGAATATTTATCTGTGCACATTTTCTTGCTACAACACTAGAGTATAAAGTGATTGCGGATTAATCCATATATTTCGACATATCTTTTTTTGAAGAATTAATATAAGTAAAGGTCGTATTTGGCATAAAATATTTTATTTAGATTTATTTAGATAATATTAGAAAAAAAAATTGACATTAAAATTTGAACCAAAGGTATTAGGATATATAGCCTAATAATCTATATACTAGATCAACGTACTTAACTATTATTGGAACATTAAAAACATTCTAAAATGTTTGATTTACTTGACGTCTCCTATATTGTATAATCTATACAATATTTTATCAGATGTGTCTGATATCTGAAAAAATATGGTTTTTTAGTCATTTGTACTATCTTTATACAAAAATACAGTAATTTCCGACATCTAGACCGGACGAGAAGCAGGAAGTTTATTTCCATTGCTCAAGAAAAGTAATTCTTTTTTTGAAAGCAAAAAAATCTTTCAAAGACTTACACAGAAACATTTTAGTCTTTTAGAGAGTCTAGTTAAATACTCTCTCTCTTTGTCAACACACACGCATCTGTATAGAATTACGCGCTTCCATTTTTAAATACCTGATTTTTTTTTTAATCGGTGATCGAAATTTAAATTTGCTATCGCAATGGAACATATTTTATTAAGCTGTGAAGTAAAATTTCAATATCGGATTTCAGTGTAACGTTCGCGCGAATAGTTTCCGACACAATTGATTTAATTGAATTTTTGCTACGTTTCATTCGAACTCACTTTAATACAATGATATTCTAATAAACAGATATGTTATATCCATACTAAACAACAGAAAAAAGTGTGCCGCGCCGGGGACTGTTTATTTTAGTTTATTTTTACATTTCGTTAAAAGTATAAAGGATAGCTTGATAAAAACAATAAGTAAAAGGGATAACTAGAAGTTTAATTACGCAAAACGTATTACTACGTAATTATGATGTATTATAACGTATTACTACGTAAAACAACTAAAGGCAAACGTCCCAATTAGGACGTTTTCTAGTCTTCACTTTTTGCGCGTTAATAACATATCTGTTTAATTCAACATCATTGCTTTAATATATTTAATCTAAACGTTCTTCAAGCATATGATATTTTCCGTTATTTTCCTGTAACATTTATTAAAGTCGACGTGTTCTGGTTAAACCTTAATAGGTCATAGCCGCCTTACTATAATTGACCTTCAAGGTCTTCAATGTAAGACTGGTATAATATAAGATTATAAGAATAAGTACTAAAATGGAAACCTGAAAATCTAGGTCAGTTAGACCCTGATTTAATATACGGTATAATGTATAACCCTCACCATAAATCCTCCTAAGTATTTAGTCTCAACTAATGTTTATTATCTACCTAACCTATACATATATTATCATTAATAATATATATATAGGTATTTATAAAATACACATAAAAATAATTGCCTTATGTACATATATTGCAAAGATTTCGTATAAGGGTTTTATTAAACATTTGTTAAAATAGCCACACGTAGTATTCAAATATACTTAAAAAAAGTTGAGTCACCATTTAATTAAACTTATATAATTATTATTTTTTTAATTTATTATAAAATTTTATATGTATGTTTCATTAACGAATACCTCTGTGGTCGAGTAGTGTATCCACCGGTTTTCATAGGTACGCCAAGCCTTGAAGTCCTGGATTACAAAATTTCATTAGTTTTCTATGTTGTCTTGTGTCTGGGTGTTTGTGGTACCGTCGATACTTCTGATTTCTATTACACATGTGCTTAAGTTAGTTACAGTGGGATCAGACTAACGTATATGAACTTATTCAATATTTATTTTCATCTTTATCTATCTATCTTATCTACTTTAACTTTCTCACTAAAATACTCCAAAACAAAATCGATTAAACAAAAAAAGGAAATAGAATTAGTTCATAAATTTTATTAACGATTTTTCAAAAATATTTTAAAATTTATAACCAGTCAAAGCGTTTGATTTATTCCAAGACACATTTAACATTCGTGATATATCAAACCAGCTTGACTCAAACTAAAATGGGTTATACATATTGTTCGTTTATATGTTTGTAACTGAGCAGTTATTTCGGTAGTTATAACACATAATACATACGTGTCTTATATTAAGCCGTGATCGTTATATTTGGCATTTGACAAAAAATTAAACTTTTGTAACTGTAAAACCTACATCCATACTAAATAAATATCTGTATAACATATTATTCTATTTAAAATATTGCACACAATATATTTTTTAATATTTACAATTGGAAATAGAAACCATTTTTATAATTACAATTTCATTTTAATCTATAGAAAAATTATAAAATATAAATGTAACTATTTGAAATCGAAATATACTTTCATCGTTTGCACATACTTATGATTGAGTAAAATGATTACATTTAGTAATAAATGTTTAAAATATAATAACAATGTAAACCTAAAATACAATGTGGACATAAGGACTATTATTAGTGTTTTACGTAAGCTAGAATGTTATCAAACGAAACTACGAAAGCGTCTACAGAGACATTGCACAAACGTCTCAGTAATGACAACGCTACTGACTAGGAAATGACGGCCTAATGATGAATAATGCCTTCGTATGCTGCAATGCGTTATGTATGTTACACACAAAATTCCAAATCTAGTATCACATAGAAACATATAATCAAACATAGTTTAATAATCGCCCATATACAATAATGTATATTAATATTATAAATGTGAATGTAGCTCTGTCTGGACTGTCTTTATGACGCTTTTTCACGATCAAACCGTAGATCCGAATTTAATGAAATTTAGTATTAAGCAAACTTGAACTCCAAGATAGAACATAGGTTACTATTTTTGCTTAACATATGCAGAAGCCGAGGGCGACTACTGGTAACCTATCATAAGTACAGCCGAGGAAATAAGGTATTCTGTTAAGAAGCTTATTCTTTTTATTGCCACTTATTACCAAAGCTCCATTGCGCAACGATTGTCATCAGAGAGCTATTAAGAGTATTTAAATATTCCTTCATATTTGGAAAGGCTTCCATTTTCCATTATTTTCTTCGATTTAATAAAACAAACAAAGTTTTCCTTTCACATACGAGACGAATGCCGTCTCGTCTCGTTCTTGCATGTCTTCTAAACTGCTTATCGCGAATTGAAAGCGTCTTGACAGTAATATCGTTATAGGCTATGTAGCGTTAAACTAAATTTAATCCGACGATTTTAAGACGACGTGCAGTGTATAGCTTTTCACTTATCTGAGAGCTATTTATTTTTTAGTCGTGTTTTAATTTTTAAGTATATATTTTTTATAACCGAAGATCTTATCGGCCCATGATTTGATGCGAAGCGACTTGATACACATTATCTAACCAACAATTCGCGTCTCATATATTGAATACTTAAGCTATTAATATACGCTCATAAGCTGCTAACTAATTATAAAAGTCAAGCTAGATTGCTCTCATATCAATCGTATAACCGTAAAACAGTAATAAATAAGGCGTGTTTCACACCGGATGCGTATAGTTGTCACGCTAAGACGATCCTGTCACGTATCGCCAAACTCATAAACACGCTTGACATTTTAAAACTGCTCTCGTTCGGTAACAGATTATCAAAGAAAACGGAAGTTGTTCCCTTCTAGTTTAAAAATAAAGATATATGATGTTCGGCATTGTTGTTTGGGGATAATTAATGGTTTCTTATACGTGGACCGAGCTTCTGGTGTAGAATTGAGCTACTTCGGTAGTTTGTGAGATACTTTGTCGCGTGCTGAAGTATTTTATAATAGAAGGTAAAAGCGACACATTTCTTCGTCTCGTAAAAATGTATTAATGAGTCGGCGATACCACAACGTGGGTGGGCTGGCATTTATAAATTCTCTACAAAATGATAATTGCATTGATCTTTAAGACCAATTCATTTTAAAAAGATATTTAAAGTATTATTTCTCTAAATAACTTGTATGTAAAAGATAGAAAAATACATATCTGTTTTCTAGATACGAGTTGTAAGCAAAAGATAAACTGTACCACTCACGGATATTGCTCGAATTCCCTTTTTCGTTAAAACAGATCGCATCCCTTCACCTAAAACCAGTAACACACTGTCCGGTGTTTACAGTACGGCATTTTACAAAGTGCCTAAACTATAACATTTTACGGCGGATGTCAAATTCACGCTGAGCAAAAAATCGGGGTACTACAAAAACGACCCTTTTCTTTCGAAGGTATTATTCCCTTACAGCTCTGTTGTCAAAACAAAGAGTTTCAAATGAATAGCGTGCTAATAAGCTTATTATTTCCTTTTGGAAATATTCTAGAAAACTTAAGAATAAACCTTATTATTATTATCAAAAAATGTATATCATTTATTACTATCAATCAAAATAAACTTTATTCAATAATGTTCTTTCTTCCATATTATAATTAATAATACTAAACTTATTAATACTAAGAAACTCGATAACTAAAATTTTAAATCGATTACGAATCGATCACAGCGATGTGTTATTTGTTTACGATTAAATATTGTACCTATAACCGGCTTGAAGATCCACAAATACCTACCTGCTACTTATTTTTAACACTCTCATAATTAATTGCCTTCCCTATTTGACAATTATTGTTATTCTATTTATTGGACTGAATTCCATTCAACTGAAAATTCTCGTCACCAAATGAAACATCTGTTGAATTGATTACCTACACATTTAAAGAGTATACACAAAACACGCGTATTCCCGTTACCGTCGATATTTTCTACTTGTACGTATAATACGATACTAATCTGTAGGGATTGAACTTGACTCATGCGATATATTTGGACTTCGAAAACTCGCGCAAGGCAGACAGAATACCTTTGCTTTTTATTAGATTTTTTTACTACGTACATAATTTAGTTCATTTTGGAAAGTCTGTTATATTCCTTTACATATTTTGTATAAATAAAAAAATGGCGGCTACTGTACGCCCGGAATATGACAAGGACAAAAAACAAAACTTAAAACTACAATGATATCAATAAAGAAAATAAGAATGACTAATTATTTGAATAAATAATGATGTAAAAAAAACGTAAAATTTCCTTTAAAATAAAAATCATTCATGTTAATACACAAAATATGGTAAACAAAATGCTACATTTAAAACATTCGAATTCAGTTAAACATATTATACAAAGTAAAGTTTATTTCATTCTTAACTTATTACGTTAAACCGATAAGACGAATAGAGTTGCTAAACCAACATTTATCAAGATGCCTTTAAACTATTTATATAATTAAATTGCTATTTTATTTACAGACTCAAATAACATCAGCTCTCGAGTAAATCACGGTTTATTTTCGTAAACATTGACTTTCCTAAAAAAAACATATCTAAACTAGTTTGTCAAATAAATTCCGACCGTTGCTTTATAGAATTGCATTGGTTAAAAAATAAATAATACGTTCTATATTTGAAAATAACTATATTTGTAGAACATCGCGCTGAGGTTTTATTATAGGTAACGATATAAAACGAAGGACCGTTTATATCTTCAGATTTTTCTTAAAATTGTTTTAAGAATATATTCTAAGCTTCATGATTCCATATCATGTGTTATTCAATGTTTACGCTAAAATTTTCAAATATGTATCAATAAAATTACATCTAAAATATGTCGTAGTTGTACAAACGGTCTTTCGATTCAGCTGCCTGAAATAATCAGGAGTTACCGCGTAGAGTGCGAAACGGCACACACGCGTCTCGCGTTAATTCAAGATTTTCGATTGTTGTGATACAATAAACTAATATTATATCCTTACAATTCATTAATTTCAAATAAATAGCGGTAAAATAATTATTTAAAAAAGTGGTGAAGGTGATTTGTAAATACCGTGTAAAATAATTTTTTTCATATAAAATTTTCGTTAAAGCTCAAATAATGTACCAAGTACGAAATAAAGTTATAAATATGTGTCATGTGTAATTATTATATTAAATAATATGGTCTAGCTTTCAGAATTATAATAAATGATAGTATAAATTTCTATAAAATATCTGTGCCGTTTTCGTGCCAAAAGCCATGTGGGTGTGAATGTATTTTAAATAAGTGTTTATGATTTAAACATGGTAGCTATTCTTGAAGTCGGTAATAATAACTACTTCGCTTCGTTTTTACCTGTAAGTTTTATATAAAATTCCATAAACCGTTTGATTTTTCTATCAAATGTGCAGAAAAAATATAGTTTTTATGATTTTTTGTTATCGTCACGCACTGTTTGTCGAATATTAGATAGGTTTAGTGTTATTTAAAATTTAATTTTAAACATTGAAGAATAGTTCGCAGGTTACTAAACTCTTTATTATATTTTTTATTCAGTTTTCTTACGATTAAAGACTTTTTATATATAATTCGTCATATTCTATTTAAATTTCTGATATGATATATCTATATGATAATAAAATTTTAATGAAAATAAAAAATAATACACGACCTCACACGTCAACTGCAATTGTGTGTGCCAAAATGTTTTCGATAATGCGACTTTGAACTCCCGACCCTACTATCTTAATACGTTTGAAGTATTCCTATCTCACAGACTTCCTTAATTTGACAACAAGCACGCGGAATAGATACCTACAAGATAACGTACATTTGTATAAAAATATAAACATAATTGTAACATATAACAACAACAGCCTGTAAATTCCCACTACTGGGCTAAAGGCCTTCTCTTCCTTTCAGGAGAAGGTTTGGAACATATTCCACCACGCTGTTCCAATGCGGGTTGGTGGAATACACATGTGGCAGAATTTCTATGAAATTTGTCACATGCAGGTTTCCTCACGATGATGAAGAGAAATTAAGCACATGAATCAGCGGTGCTTGCCTGGGCTTGAACCCGCAATCATGAGTTAAGATGCACGCGTTCTAACCACTGGGCAATCTCGACTCCTTGTAATTTTACTTTCGACACTTTTTAATTAATTGTAACATATATATTTTTTCAATTTCAGACTGTCAATTCTCCACCTGTTCCTCATCGCGACATCACTGGAGCATCCACAGCATCCTACAGGCCCTATAACGAAGATTATGCCTCCGTCCAGCGTCAATTAGACCGACCAATTCAAACTGAAATCGATGTCGAACGAACGAAAAAGGACAAAAAATGGTCCATAGGAAAACTATTTAGAAGAAAAAAGAAAGATGAAGAAAGTGGTTCATCATCACAAACCGACGAAGGCGGTACCCGTTCTCCTTCGAAAAAGAAAAGTAAAAAGAAAAAACGCACTCCTGCAGTCAATAACTTCGATCACATAGTAATTAGAGACGGCAGACGCGCTCAAAGCTTAGCTAACTCTAACATACGAGACAATAATGACGATGGAGTTCTCTCTGATCCATCAGCTGGATTTATCAAATACAAAGATAAGCAAGAAACATACAGTTCTTCAAAAGAATCGATGCAAATTAAAGATAATATTTCAAGAGCTGGGAAAGGAATATTGGAGACACCTTCACGTAAAAAGAGGAAAACCAGACTGAAAGCCCGCGTAGAAGCTTTGAGAAACAGTATGAGAGGAGAATCAAGTAGTGATGAAGAATCATTAAAATCCTCATCAAATTCTTCTTCCATGATTAGATTTCGAAGTGATGATTCTTTAATGAGATCACGAGACAGTTCTCTAAATAAAAGATCTCGAAGCGCTCGCAACGAAAGATATATTAAGAGATTGTCACGCGATGAAGAAAATCTGTTGAATAAGGAAGCAGAATTACTTCAACAGGGCTATACAAAAGCGGAAGTTGAAATGTTGACAAGGACACCGACAAGTCAGAGCAGTGGCTATGGAACTTGTAAACGAGATACGACGTCCAAAATAGCCTCAGAACCAGTAGCTATTAATGATATTAATAGGCGTCCACTAAAATCTGAATCAGTATCATCTTTTCCATCTACACAAAGTTACCCATCATCCATTAATTTTAACGCTAAAGTTAACAATGAGCGTATTAATTATTCCATACAATATCCAAATAACAACACTAATCGAGGATCATTATACCTTAACAATAACAGAGAGAGCAGTGTATCGAACCAATATGAAACTCCTGAAAATATTATGTGTGTTAAATTCCCATTAGGAAACGTTACCAATATTGCAAAAGAAGAAAAAGCACCACCAGTGCCACCTCCTCGTGATATGCATCGAAAAGTGGTAACACCTTTATCAATGTATTATGATAATAATTCCGCTGTGGCCGATAGAAGAACTAATTATAATGTAAAACATGGTGTTCCTAATAATGACTTCGAAAGAATAATGAGGCGAAGTCAAGAGAGGTTAGTCGGTTATGGTCTCAATGGGTTGCGACGTCCTATATCGAATTCTGAAGATCATATAGCTATTCAAAATAATGAAAATATTCAGAACTACATGGTTAAAAATGAGCAACCCC
Source organism: Vanessa cardui (assembly GCF_905220365.1). NCBI lineage: Eukaryota > Metazoa > Arthropoda > Insecta > Lepidoptera > Nymphalidae > Vanessa > Vanessa cardui. The sequence goes on along the minus strand of NC_061138.1, from coordinate 9,788,389 downwards.
GAAGACCAGCATCGGTGTCAGCAGAACCCAATCATTATGGTTCATTTGTTAATAGTCCGCCATGGAGAAAGCAGATAAATCAAACCAGCGTTGTAAAACCTGAACCTATTCAATTAAGACAGGATTATTTATATTATGCCGATCAAAGCCCAAGATCACGTAGGCCAATAAGTATTAAAAATACTTTAAACGGTGTACAGAACCAATACCTAAGTGATTCTCAAGTATCGGTTAATGCTAATGATAAAATTATTCAGAGACCAAGAAATGCTTCAGAATTTTGGAAAAAAATTGATGATGCGGAAAGACAGAGAAAACAACAAAATATATTTGCGAATTCAAGAAGCAGCAGCGAATATACAAATTCTTCTCAAATGAATAAATCTTATCCAGATCAAAAAAAGTCAACATGGAATAAATTTAGAGATAACACTGAAAGTGCTGATAATTTAAACAAAAGTAAATCTATTGATATTATAGATGGTGCTCGAGTATGGAAAGCAACAACTGAGTATAAAAGATCGACTACTGTGGAGCCACAAAAAACTGTCTCTCCGCCTCCAAAGACACATATTCGTCACAAATCAGACACTTATGTTTCGGGTACATACCAAATGCCATCTGATGACGAAAAAAGTTCAGAAAGACGAAAATCTACTAACCTTGACGATGCACTAAACGAGTTGGAAGCAATTTATAATAGTTTGGGTTTAGGTGATGAAGATTTATTAGATAGAGCTGAGCGCAGAGAGTTAATGACGCCTAAATTTTATGATCATTTAAATGACTGGAATGGAAACGATGATGATGTACAATTGAGAAGTCAACCTTCGACGCCACTCCGGCGAATATCGAGAAGATCAACCTTACCTGATAAATTACAAGATGATATGGCTTTTCGCAGAATGAATTCCTTTTCGAACAAAGAAAAGCCAAATCACAAAGATGCACAGGCTCAAATAAGTTATATGTTGGCTTCGCCTGTCTATGTTCCCTATGCATCAGATGACGACAAGCAATCAGAACGTAATGAACCAGATGTAGTGTTTGATGATGTTGTTTACAGAAACATTAAACAAACGAATAATCGACTAAAAACTGTTGATCCACAACCACCATTCGGTATACCTGTAGGTCCTATCTCACCAGCTCCACAAAGTGATTACTTACACGCTACACCCGAAAACAAAGGACGATCTCGTTTTGTGCCAAAGAGGTCACCTGATATTGTCGCTGATGATTTGGCTTACCGAAGTTTAAGAAAAGACAGTAGACATTCATCTCTCTTTAACGGGGAAAGTTATAATGGCTATTTTAATAACAATAGCTATGCTGAATTTCCCTATGCAAAAGATTCAGCTGCTAATATTAAAAAGAAGCGAGCTGTGAGATCCCTTTCAGCGAATATCTTTACTATGATACAAAAAGAAATAGACGATGCTTTGAACATAAGTAAGATGCCGCCATTACAAAAAACAAATAGTAATAGTGACGTCATGAAGAGGCTTCGTGATACATTTGAAAAAAATGATAACCAAAAGGAGTACTGTCCTCGAAATAAGGTAAAACAGCGACATCATACTGTCAATTTATTTGCCAATAGCACCCACACACCTTCACATCATTTTGCAAAAGATGACTCATTCATTTATAATGACGATATATGTCTTGCTAAACCACCATCATGTGATAAATCAAAAAGTTCATCCCCATCAAATCGATCACCACAAACATCTAAACGGTCATCAAAAGATGAATTTCAACAGGTTCTAAGTATGCTAGCGCAAGAAGCTATGGATACTAGTAATAAGTTAGGAGTCGCTTTAGCTGAATTAGATAAAAATCGAAACAAGAATGAGATATCAGACATTCAGAATAGAATATCAGATAGTAGAACTAATTTTTTAAACGGTTTAACTGCTAAAACATGTGCTAATTCTATAAATGAAGTAAATCAAAATTCGGAAAAATCACAACAAACCTTAGATACAGAAGAAAAATCGAGAGCAAAAAGAACTGAAGATAGTTTACTATTAATATCAGATCAATTGAATAAAGTTGAAGACCAGTTAAAATGTACTTTTGATAAAGAAGTTCAGCTCAAAAATGAAAGTTCAAAAGTTTGTAACAAAGATAATTTAAATAAACAATTTGAAGAAACAGAGACATCTACATTATCAGTCGAAAATAGTATTATTCCCGATATTGTACCTCAAACGTCACAAAATGAAAATGTCGTATCTGACACTACATTTGAAGGACGGGAAAACAGGTCACCACCGAGATTCAATTCTCTCAATCCATTTTTGAATACTGACGATAAAGTTAAAGAGCTAAATGAAATAAAGGCATTTAAAGAATTAAAGGATGGCATATCTGATTTAATAGCCGGAATAGCTGAGGTCAATGAAAAACTATTTGTTTCAAAATCCTCAAAAGTCGAAAATAATGAGCCTCAAGCCAATCAATTAACAACTACAAAGTGTAGCGAAACTTTGAACGAAGTGGCTACAAAAGAAAGTCATATAGATTCATCTAATAGAGCATCTATTAGTTTATCTATATACGAAGATGATATAGAAAATAAAAAAGATACAGCTGATTCAACTGAGTATAATTCTTCAGAAGAACTTGCAACGATATTTAAACACGAATTTAACAAAGAGACTCAGTCCAATAATAATGACAGTCATAATAATAATGACGAAAAAGAACGAAACAATTTAAACTCTCCGAATCTTGTCAAGACAATGAGTCAAAATTTGCGGAGATTTTCTGTAGATGAAAGTACTAGTCAAAGTAACAATACACTGCCAACTACCGTAGTCCCATGGAGAGCTAAGAGGCAAAACAATAATTCACAAAACGAAAACAAAGGTACGTGGTCACTTATCATGCACGGTGTTTGGATTTCACTTTGATCATTTTGCATCCCGCTCGATGTTTTGTCCGATTCATTTTATGTTCATCGTATCGAATGATTGTTTCAAGTGTTTTAACCATATATTTTTATACCTAACTTGTTTTGGAATGTAGATCTATTTTATTTTTATAGTTTGTCTTGTCTCTGTTATTTCGGCAGGCGATAATACGAAGTCAAAGCGCAATTGGCACGACTCAGGCACGTTGATGTTAGCTTGTTCCTACACCTTAATGTTCTCGCAGCACCTGGCAGACCTGGATTGGTTGACGCTGCTCGGCTTGCTGTTGGCAATGATCACAATCATCGCTATGCTTATAATTTGATATTAGACGCTATAACGTATTAACTCTAAGAATATTATGTACCATAGTTACGTTTTAAGTATTATATAAAACGAACTTTTTAGGCACACAAATTCAAACTTGGAATAGAATAATGAGAATGTTTTTTTTTTTCGAAATTTGTAATATGAATTAATCGAGTAATTCATTGAAAGAAGGTTTTATTATATTGTAAAAAGAAACGTGGTTAACAATAATATATTATAGTACTTAATACGATTTTATACTGTGATTTTATATTTTAACTTTTTGTGCTTATTTAAATTAAAAATTACCTTAAATGTGTGCCAAATATGACCACAGCGAATGAAGATTATATGTTATTTTTTTTTTACTTTCGTAAGTAATTATGCATGACTTACCTTTTTGCATGTTAATTATGTTTGTAATGTTGTGTTTTTAGATTTTATTAATATAAAGGTAACCATAAACATCCCACTGCTGGCCCAATGTTATTTAGATAAGAATTGCAATTCGATTTAAATAATAAACAATATTTTATTACCGATATTATGTCATCATGTATTTTAGTTAAGTAATTTTATTTTAATTTTTTTAAATACATACAATTGCATTCATGTCGGTGTTTTATATTGCATAATGTATGAAATACACTTTAAATTGTAAACAATACCTAATATGAATGCACTTGAACTTGGTTTTATTTTATGATATAATTTCTTACCTTTTGTTTTATATACTCACACATATACTTTAACGTTATTTACTATTATTGTATCGCTTTGAGATTTTGTTATAATTTTACAATCGTCTTATTAATCCAAGCGGTACTACCTCTATTTTGATTTTATTATTAAGTTGCTTCTACTGCCTAATATTGACAAAGTTTAGCTAATCATCGAAATAGTTTATATTTAGATCGGGGTTTAATAATTACAATAAATAACGCATTATGAGCTTAAATGACATTATCTGACCTCGAAGTGTATCCTTTTATTTTTATTGAAAATCAACATTAACATCTTAAAAAAAAAAGATTTTTAAGTTCTTTTAAGTAGTAATTTATACGAGAAAATAACGTGAATTCGATGCAAACTTTGCGAATTGAGTATTTGATGCATCTCTAATGCAGAAATAACTCTTGCCCAAGTGTTAAATACAATGCTATTAGTCGCTCTTAGGAATATCAACGCAAATTGATTTGAACTGACAAATTAAATTATATTCATTTAATTCAAAAATGGCCGAAATGTTACCATACTTTTTTGTTGTAGCTGCATGAATTAATGTTTGTTAATCCTTTATGATTATTGCGAATGTAAATAAATATACATTATTAATGATAAATGTCTTTTTCTAGGTGAAAATCAATTGCCACGATAAGTACTCTCCCGGCCAATTTTAAGAGTTTACTCCGATATTACTTTTTAAGCTATTGTAATTAATTTGTGTATAATTATTACCAATTATTGTACTTTATTCTACCGTTGTATGTGTAATTACTACTTACTTTTATGTAGAGGCTTCCAGTTACGATTTAAAAGAGCGTTATTTATATGAAAAAAAGTTATGATTCAAATAAAATGTTTCAGTTAATATGTTGTTTCATTTCTTAATTAAATATCCAAATATATAACTATTTTAGATAAAGTATATTATGTCTAGTCATTACCTATATTCAGTTCAACTTAGAAAATAAATATACGTATCGGAATTCATGCGAAAAGACAATTCAGTATTGCTTCTCTTTATTTGACAATAATTATTTAATTTCATTGAGGTAAAATGATACAAGAAATTAAAAAAAAAATAATAAGCATACCTACTATTACCGAATAATGGTAAAATAAGTTATAAATTGTATAAATGGGCCATATTTGATATAACATTTAATACCTACTGATGAATGCCAAAAACAATTCTTATTTAAGACTTATTAGTAACATAATAAAAAAGAGTTATTATTATACTAAAAACGTAGTTGATATTTTACGAAAAATAGCATATAATATGGGAAAACAATAACTATCAACTGTCAATATCGTCGAAAAAATTGGCATTTTAACTACTTCACAAAAACACAAAAAGTAAAATTTTACTTTAAATAAAGAAGTAATTACTTAAATAAATAAAATTTCAAAGATTGATTTGGAAACGACTACACACAAGTCACACGAGTTCCGCTATTATAACGATTAGACTATAAGCAACATTATCCTCAGATATTAATTATGTTGTTTCAAAATATTTACTATTATTTTAAGAATGTCTTGTTCATTACAATATTATTTTAACGAAAACAGGATATCTATCTTTGAATGGGTAATTTGAGTAAACAAATATGTGTATTTTAAATTCGAATCGTATTTGCATATTTAGCAATGTATTAAAAGAAAATTATAAGTAATTTATAGAGACATCTACACAATAATGTACGAACTAGAAAAAGCGCTGTGCTGGTGTATACGTACAGAACGAAGTACCTAATATTTTCCATAGGTGGCGTTAAAAATAAGATGAATATAATTTAGTTCTAGTTATTTCAATAACGCTCTTTTAAAAAATATTTAAGACAGTTATATTCAATAATAATAATTGTCATTTTTTTTTATTTGGTTGGAAATCTTTTTTTTTTTATTTTCTATAAAAATATAAGCAACTGGCAACATTGTACTGAACTTGACATCTGTCTTAGAATGTGCAATACCAATACAAGAAAAACTGACGATGGTTGCGTCGCGTAACATGCTGTGAAATATTTTTGCTTACGTTTTTATTAATTTTTGAATTAACGATACATTTATCATTGGTTGTTAATTATCGACAGTAATTGTTGTATATTTGTAGTATTACGAGTTATACAGACATTGTTATGTGAGATTGCACGTGTATTTTTACTGTAGAGTTCATAACATCAACCTACTTTGTTCCTGAAACCTGCCAGTGCTGTGGTTTTTAAAAGGTAACGGTTTTATATTTTTATTATTTGCGAATATTCGAGAGTGCTTATATGTTATAAAAAATGCTTTTTTATTTAATTCACAAGTGTATTTCTTGTTTAGATAAGCAAGATGTCGAGTTGATTGACGTTATCACATATTGTATGTATTTACAAAATCGTATGACTTCATACGAATATTTTAAAACTAACTTTGTATGTTTTTTTGTCTTGTGAATTGCTCAAGCTCGTGCAACAAGTTATTAGAATTTTAAATGACGTATTTTGGGTCACTTTTTTGTTACATACTCGAAATACTAAAGTGTAGTTGGAAAAAACTATATTCCTAAGTTTCAAACAACTATTTAAATTATTAAATATGGCTCAACAGTAACTCATTCTTGTTTATACAGTTAGTATTATAGTTTAGAGCATGTAGATTCAAAATCTTTATGTAAAATTGTCATATATTGGTAAATATGACTCACAAAACATTCATTCCAAGCTAAAAAAAGTGAAGGTTTCTTTCTAGACTTAAAAATTAATTACAAAACCTATATTACAAAACAATTGTGGTTTATTATAAATCATGCTTTAAGCAAAATATTTTTCTGTATTATATTTAAGCAAGCATAAATAAGGTAAGTATCAAAGTTTGTTGCTACATTTTGTGCCTAAAATATTTAATATTTTTTATTACTTGAAAGTTGAGAAATGATATAAGTACATCCAAACTATTGCAATTTTTTATTATTACTCACCTGCATTTAATTTCTCAAGTCTTACATACAGACATGAAGAAATATTTCTTTGAAACTTATATATCATGTCTATTATCACATAATTATTTATATATTTTTTTATTATACATTTCAATAATATTTTTTATGAAATGTGTACAAAACAAACATGGCACTGTTAACATAACATACTTACTTAACAACTAATTTTGTTAGTAATTTCTTAATCTTTTTAAAGAGTACAATTACTATATAATTATACCAAAATGATTAAAAAGCAAATATATATTTGCAGCAGCATAAAAACGATCACACTATATGGGAAGCAATAAATCTGGACCATCATCTAATTGGGCAAAGAAACTCGTGCTATTTTTAGTGCCCATTCATAAAATAACTTCCGGGACCTTAAGGCCAAACTTGTTAGGATAACATCCTACATGGATGTTACATAAAAGTGAATCGTCATCGAGTACTATATAGTTAAATTGTAAATGATATTTCAAATAAGATGACCAATGCACAATATTAATACAGTACCAACATATAACTTTATATTTACAATTAATATTGTTATGGTAATATTTCAAAAGTTATCAGAATAAAAATGGTACTTTTTTCCTTTTAATTTTTTGGTATAAAAAATTTGGCAAAAAGAATAATTATAAATACTTAGTCTCGTAGTTTTGTTATTGTTTTTATCTTTATTTCTTTTGATATTTTAATTATATAGCCAATTGAGGGAATTTAAACCATTTTTGACAAATATAACAAAGTAGGTATATAGTACTACAAATTATGTTCTTTGATTTATTTTGGTTTTTTTTTTATTGGTTTTATTATAATTGTCTAAAGCAGAGTCCACAGAGTATTAAGTAACTAAATCAGAATAATAATTTGTTCAAATACAGCAAAAAAGTAACAAAAACAAACTTTATCGTAAAGATGCCTTTTCAAATATTTTAGTATTGGTTCTTGTAATTTTTGATAAGTTTATTTTAAAGGAAGGTGTTATAAAATAACACACAACAATACACATGATGGCAATATCCATTGCAACAATCAAAACAACCAACGAGCCATATGTAACTGATTCTCTGTCAGGCAATAATTACTGTTTCCTTTAAATGTCTTAGTTTTCTAAATACTGGTATCGATTTCGCTGTTGTTTTGTTTTTGTTGGTAAAAGAAAATTTTTGACCAAATTAATGGTATCAACACATGCACTGTTGTAGTTTTCAGACCAAAAACCAGACTTTTTTTTTATAATTTCGGGATAATTTCTTTCTTGAGGTAATTCTGAAACGCCGCGATGATTTTGTGTCTTGATATTGTCGTTTCATTCAGTGTGTTGTCCGCTTGCATTCGGCAGAACTCTTTGGAAAGGGCGAGACTCATCTCAAACCTGATTTCGTGTATCATCCGTATGGTGACTTGGAAGCTACCCATTAGCGAAAATATTTCAAAGGACTATTACAGGCTAAATTAACTAAAAGCAATAATATAATTATGATACAAACAAATTCTCATTTTTACGACTGATTAATGAACTGTTTAACTAGTAAACAAGATATTTAATTGGGTGCAACTTAAGAAGGGCTTATATACAAACAATAGATAAGCTTAAAGTAAATATTTAAAATAACTTGTTTAAAGAATATAAAGTTATTATACAATTGGTAATACAAGTTATAGTTTATTTTCAATTTATTTAATACTAGTTGACTATCACTGCTTCGCTTGCGTTTTAGGTGATTCGCTGTCATGAGTTAGGTAAAAAAGTACCCTATGTCCTTCCTTGGAGGTCTGGAGGCTGGCTTCACAACAAATTTCACAGAATTCGGTTCATTGCTTTAGTCGTGAAAAAAGGGTTGCCATCTCTAAAGTTTTAAAAACAGGATAAGACGCGTCAAAACCCCGGATTTTAGAGTCCGAAAGCCGCACATATCAAGTAGATCTTTTTAACATATTAATTGTATTAAAAACAGTTTAAAATATCATTAATCACCTTTCTTAATCATTCATTATTTTAATAAAACAGAATCATATTACAATTTGTTACAAATTGATTATATAAATCAACTCGAAACCTTCCACGGACGCTTGCCGGATGCCCTCTAATATAGGACAAATCCTGAGAAACCCGGACGAATGGCAATCCTAGAAAAAGCGAAAGATAGACAGACAGAGTTACATTCACATTTATAATATTAGTATACCGGTATAGATTTATCTGAGTGTAACGATCGTAATTAAAAAAGGAAGTAACCCAACTGTGGGATACAGCTAAGGAAAAAGTAATTCCCGTATGCAAGTAAAGTTGGAGGAATTATACGATCAATATAGTTATATTATTATCTGAGCTAAGATGGCCTAGTGGTTAGAACATCTTAATCGGTGATTTCGGGTTCAAACTCAGGCAAGCGCCACTATAAATATGTGCTTAATTGGTGTTTATAATTCATCTCGTGCTCGGCGGTGAAGGCTAATTTCATCGAAATTCTGCCACATGTGAATTCAACCAACCCGCATTGGAACAGCGTCGTGGAATATGTTCCAAACCCTCTCCTTAATGGGAGAGGAGGCCTTAGCCCACCGGTGGGAAAATGTACAAGCTGTTACTTTACTTACTTTATATTATTATGAACGTAATACACAATTATATTGTTTTCTATTCCGTTACGAGTTTAATGGCTTTCAACACAGATCATTTTGCCTGACATTTATGATTTGTTGTACCATATTAAGCTACCAGTTATAGTTACGGTTAGCAGCAACGGGATTAACTTTCATAATTTAAACCAATCCTAGGATTTACATTGCGCGTCATATTTAAACTAACAACTCGTGTCGAAATAAATAAATTTTATTTTACAATATTGTCACAGTTTCCTTTTTTAAATTTTTTAATCTTAATCTTTTCGTGGATTTTCGAAAAGAAATAATATTAACATAGTACTTATAATAAATCGTGTCTACAGCTCATGTTCTATTTATAAACTAATTAGAAAGAAACACAAAAAATAATTTGCATTTTAAATGCAATCTTGAATATTTTATTGTTATAAAATGTTACGGTTTCTGTCTCCAAAAGAATATCGTTTCTTAAATATTGTTGAATTCCGGAATGAATATTACATACTATTTTTACTAGTTGTCAACGCAGCTTCTTTCGCCTTTTAGTGTTCTGTCGCCAGATGGCCTATATCCTAGGTTAGAGTTCAAGCAAATTTCATCAAATTGGATTTAGTGGTTGTGAAAAAGCAACAGACTAACAGACAGGGTCACTTTTGCATTTATAATATTAGTATAGGTATACTCGTGAGTTTTTGTAAGCTATTATTACCACTTGTACAAGTGGCTTAGTCCTTGGGTGTAGTTGACCGCTTATCAGGTGGCCAGGGTCCAACAGGCAATCGGGCAGAGAATAAATAAAAAAAAAATATTAACTTGTAATTTAATCTAACCTCTTTATATTATCTTATTTTAAACATATATTTATTTGTTTTACCAGAACGTTCTATTTATTTGGACGACGATGTATTTACTTTTTAATTAGTAAAAATATGTCAATTTTGTTTATTTATTAGTACTGCGTTATATGTAACGCGAAACAGAAAAATGTTTGGAATATTTTTAATGGATGTGGTATGGTACTGTCATTGCGATAACACAGTAATTCTAACCTTACATTAAAACAATTGTACATATATTCATAGTAGATAGCTACGTGTCTCAATGTTCTCGCGACTATGTCTCGGGAAAAGTAATGTATTGTTTCTGTAATTGCTGTACGAAAGTAGGGTACAAGGCCGCGATTTATATTGCTACCGTGGAGACGGAAGCCGGAGACTTGAAGACAAGTGCTTGCAGATAGATATCACTTTACACATTTACTTAACATCTCGAGCGAATTATTCAACCGGCTAGTTCCAATTTCAAATTGATTAGCGGTTTCGTTCGAAATGTTTGTTTTCGTGCGGAACATGTTCTTTTTTTAAAATGTAGGATTTTAAATTTGATTGTCGAAAATAGAATAATCGAAAATTTAAATGAAATCGGTTAATCAAATAAAATTCTGTGAATATTGCAACGGTTTTTTTATTTATGAAATTATTTCACAAAATCTGTAAGCAATGATGACAATACCACTTACTCACTTATCACCAGTTCGTTGAAATGATAAGAAGTTACAGCAAGGACGTATTGCTTTTGTGGCTGCACTTGATACGGGTTACACGGAATCGACTCCCAAACATTGTAAATTGGGATAAATCTTTAGACCAAACGATAAGATCAGAAATTTGTTGGTATCTGAGGTTAATCCTAAAAAACATTGTAGTGTGAGTTATTTAATCAACTCAGGGTATTTAATTACCACAGATGAGTATTCAACTAGACTAGATTTAGTATCAACATAGAATTCTCTCCAGATAACTTACCTTCTTGGTGTGTTCTGTACTTTTGTAAAAACTATCACTAATTTGACGGTGTGACCGTATTAAGGAAAGGGTGGTAGGTTCTCAAAGCTATGGGACTCGTGAACTTAGAATGAAGAAAATCTACCATTATCAAACAAGTATTTATCGAGAAGGCAGGGTAAGAAAATCGTTTCACAAATAAATCGGTATGGGTCGGGTGACACAGAGCGTGATTTGAGAAGATAGACATGGCAGAATTTCGGCAAAAAATTCAAATCTTCGAAAAAAGTTCGTATTGCCTTAACATATCCATTAATCCATCATCATTAGTGTAGTAAAATTTGTTTCGTCTAGGAAAATAATAACCGGAAACGTACTTGATTATGTATGTTTATTGAGGTTTAGTCTGTTTTAATAACACATTAAAAAAAAGAAAATCGCTTCGAGTATATCAAATGGTAATCTTTAAGATGACGACGTATCGAGTGAATTAAACAAGGTAAACCCGTTTAATATGATAATCGATTTCCATTAAATGTTTTATCGAACAGAGTTGACCAAGTAAGCTCACTTTCACCACATTTGGCTTGCCATAAGGTCACATTGGCAAAAATTAGTTCCTTATTTGAAATTTCTTATTTCCGGTATTTAACATTACCACTATGGTGTCATGATGCAATTTTATGAAACCATAACGGAAATAACGTACGCGGTATATTCGTTCACCTTCATACTTTGTTCTTTATGGTAAGTAATATAATACCAAAACATATTATATATTCTTGTTCGAGAGATTTGTACTCAACTATGGTATTAAGATTCCATAAGACCTTTTTTTTGCAAGCTTGATGATATTTAAATGAATATGCAAAGAGCTTAGTGTTTTTAAATTAATTTATTTTTTATACGTTGAATAATCAACAAGCAATTAATTTAAAAGTTCCTTATATTAAAAGAAAAGTAATAAGAAATAATTTGTTTTTTTTTTTCAATCTACAAATGCATCTGCTTCTTGATATTATTCCAAGTTAGAGGTGTCCAGGACAGAACCGGCTTCCGCGTGACGTGTTCTGAGCGCGACTAATGGGTCGCTTCGCGCCAGTATCGTTCTTATCGTCGCGCTAACAGGTGCGCTCTGAGTACTCTTGCGTTTCTCTGTTATCCTGGTACTTTTCGCGACAATCCAAACAAGGAAAGTGGTGTGTTTAGTGTATGTTAATTAATGTCGACCTGGAAATCGAATATTCTCGCAACCCAAGCCGATAACTCCTATAAAAGGTAATCCGTGACACCTATAAAATATATATATTTTTTTATATATATTTTTTTCGGTATCATTTACGAAACATGCAATGGACGCAATTTATCGATATAATCGCAGCCGTTAATTTCACTGGTCGCGCATTCAATTATCGTTAAACTTTACATCTATCTGTTAAATTGAGAGAAAGTCGCTAAAATAACTTAATCGAATACAACAAGATATTTTGTCCTTGTTTGTATAACTTTCTTCCAACTATCCATAGACATAATTTGTTTTTGAATTAAAAAAAAAAAAAAAACTAAAATTGACATTAACATAAGCGATGATGAATCGAGCCGTTACTTTAATCTAGACATGACCTTAACAGTCATGAATATTAAATATGGTTTAAACGGACATGTCTCGCACTTAAATAGTCTGTGTCGATGAACTTGATAGTTGTTTAATAACGCGCTACATTTATCTATTATCGTATTGTCATTAAAAATAGCAACTAATCTTTTGTTCAGTGCATAACTATAGACGAAAATAAAATTGATAAGGTTGTTTTGTCGCACAATTAAAACATATTATCTGTTCAAAAGAAATTTTGATTGAGGTATCATTCGTTAAGTAACTGAACCATATGAGATTTAGAAAGACGTTTTCTTATATGATGACCAACATGGTATTTTGAAGACTTAAATCGAGATTACGAGAAATGATTAAATTTACCATTATTATTTCAAACAACAAATAAATGATTCGATGTAATAATTAATTAAAAATTTCAATGGGTTTAATAGCTTAGCTTCACATAAACTAAAATTTTAACATTTAATGAACTAGTTAATGTAAATAGTAACTTGTTTAATTAGTAACTCCTCTATTTGACCGTGTGACCTATCTAAATAATTCGCGTTCATTCGAAATTGCGAATGTAACATCCAAAATAGTTAATAGCATGACAAGAATGAATTAAAATGTTGTAAACTTGTTTGAAATGTTGCATACGTCCACAAAAGGACAGATGTTTTAAGAAATTGTTGTAAGATAACCAAACATACCGTTTTTTATTTCGGAAGCTGCATCTGTAGTTCGACGTTAAAAAGGCGGATCGTGACTCATAAATTCGAAAATGGAACAATTTGGATCAAAAGTTGATATTATCATGAGTTAACTAAAGTTTCTTTAACGTACCCGTTCCAACCGCGGCTCTGCGTGTTACAAGCGGTTGCAGATGTTACCTTATAGCCTAATGTACAGCTACACGTATGTATGTAAAATCCATCATCAATCAAATTCATGAGGATCAGTAGTGAAAATGTAATAAACAAACAAACTGATGCATTTGTAATATTAGTTAGTATATCTTTGGATTGTTTTCTATATATCGTGTAATTACACTGTATAAAATAACATATATAAATGTTTTTCCATTCTTGTAAAACCGTCGCCGTCCACTGATCTATATTTATCGTTGAATCACTCGCTTTGTGGTTATAAATCTCAAAAGAAGTATATTCTATGACATCCATATTAGCATTACGAGTTATTTTTAACTCGCTAATGCTTTACAAATATTATATTCGATTAACCAAACCGTTCGCTCAAAATAAATATTAAAACAGAAAATTATATTCAATTTTAGAATGTTATAAATGTATGGATTTTTTTAGTATATTTTTTATATAAAAGGAACGCATTCTATTTTCGTTTTTTTTTTTTTAATATAAACCGATCAAATGCTCATTGTAGCTTAAAGTATACCTAAAGACCTTTTATGAAGAGAAAATTGTTAAGGCGAGTCGATAAAGTTGATGTGACGTTGCATGTGTTTACACGATATACGACGCAGTGCGCTTATTACGACAGTAAGGATGTGCATACTTTTCTTGGTTGAGCAAGGAGAGCTATAGACCTATCCTACATATGTATATTATTATTAAGAAATCACTGTTTTGTAATTTTATATGCTTACTCATATTGATTTTACAATTCTGAAAATAGTATGATCGATCGTTTGTTGATTATCATGTTTGTATGTATGATTATCATTTGTAATAATATTATTTTTTGTTTAATTAGTGTGTTTGGGAATCGCCACGATATTTATAGAAGTAAGGTAATCTTATCAATGAAAGGCAACAAAATTATGTTGAAAATAATTTCCTGAAACATTCGATTGTGAGTTTCGTACTTATACTTATTGAAGCCGAGTTTAATGCTATGAGTAGAATACTCAACCGTACCGAAGATTGTGTGTTAAAAAAGGAACTAAATTCTTGTATCTTGTTTCTCTTTCAAATATTGCGAAGAAACCTGCATGTTTGGCGCACCGAACGCATTAAAGAATCTTAGCGTTTTTCTTTCTCAAAAGGACGAGGCCTTTGCCAGGTTATATTTACGGGTTTTAATTTGATGTATTGCTTGAATGAAAGAACAATGGAACATAAAAACATATCTCGAAATTAACGGTACCTTTATGGGACTGCAACGAAACTCGCGTTTTTAAGCTCTCCGCACAATCGTAATAATTGAAATAGGAACTTATTTAAAAGAATAAGTGTTATTGTAATATTGTATCGAATTTGATAAAATATGACCAATTTATAATTCGAAATTTATTATTGTTGATAAGATAAGAGAAAGTTTCCGATTTCGCGTGGTAAATCAATCCACCATGGGGCAAGTTGTTCGGTTTGACATTTGCAAAAAAAATAAAGTGTTTTCGCATAAAACATACTATTTGGTACACGAAAACAATTATTGGATTATAAAAAAAATCGTTAAAATCAACGAATGCTAAATTCGTTAATTTTCAAGCGTTCTGGTTCCATTACTTCTTGAAAAATACCAATTAAAATTTTTATGATTCAAAATTGATGCAGTATTTGATTTTATTTTATTTCACAAGTAGTGAATGTATTGTAAAAATAATTATTAAAAATGAAACGGTGGTCGTAAAGGTCCTTACAATGAAGAAATATATCTAGGGTTATATTTATGACGTGCCAAATTAATACTCAATAATGTATGTTCATTATCTTTATAATCATTATTTTACTTTCATAAAGTGGTATATGATTACGTCTTTAAAATTTTATAGGACTCTGACGAAGAAATTTAAATTAAAATACTTAATTGTATATCGAAGAAAACACAGACATGAAGCAAGTCGTGTGTTAATTAATAGATAATTCTGTTGCGTCTCCCAAGTCAATCACAGTCCAATACTGATTACGAAAAAAAATCCATTTATTTAGTTAGGTATCTTTGTTTTAATAATAACACTTATCAATATTAATTGTAAAAGAATAATGTACAGTTATTCCAAACCTGACCTACTTCAAGTGACTACAGATACTTCCAAATGCGGATGCTGATTGGACCAATTTTTTTTTGCGAGTCGTATTTATTTTAAGTCTCGTTCGCCTGTTGTCACAGCGACTATACATTCTGATAATATATATAGAACATTTTATTACAATTTGTTTGCATTGTTCTGATAAAAAAGTTCAATTATTTGTAAAGGTATTACAGACTTTTAAGTGCATTAATTAAGTTCTAGAAAAAATAGGAAAAAATACACGTTGCAGGATTATATTTTGTCCAAGAAATGTTTCATACCAATCAAACTAAAAATCTCATTCAAATTGGTTGCGAAAATAAACTTTAGACGTTATAGATTTCAATTTCAATTAATTTATAATATACTTTGTCTAGTATGTATCTTAATTTGTCAGTCGTAACATTATAAGCATAGGAAAATGACGGCGAAACCCTATATATAACTAGTTTACCTTGTCATGTTGCGGAGGTTAGACAATTAATAACCTCTCAATTCATCTATAGACCTTTTTAATATTATCTGGTTAAGATATATAATGTCAACATAAAAAACTGATAAGTCATTCCATAAATGTAGCTTATCGTAATATTAAAATAACGCTACAATTAGAACAATATATATTTTTAATATCACAAATTTCCAAAGACGAGTCGTCACGAGCTCAGTCTTGTCTTTCTCATTGTATTGATTGCTGACTATTTGTATCTCTCAGTATATTCTGAATAATTGCGCAATGCAATTCAAATGACCTTATGGTAATTTCAACATCCAATCCATATTAGTCACATTAATTGACGAATCATTAAATAAACTGAGACATAGAGAAATTGATTTGTTTGAGTGTATATATTATATGTCCATTAGTTGGAGATTAAACCGTTTGACGGGCATTTCTAATCAACTTAATAGCTTCCTAGCAATAGCCAGAGAAGTACGTAGCTCTGATTCATCGTCGACTTTTGTAAATTGCGATAATATATTTGTGCACATGACTTGTGTCTTGAGAATGATTTACAGAACATTAAGTGACTTATTTAAAACATTTCTATATTGGTTAGGTTGTTCGATATTCATATTTATTTGCCCCATAATTCGATTGTAATATTGAAAATTACTTTAGCGTTTTTTTTAAATAACAAATGAAATGAGATATATTTTCCTTTATGTGTCCCATATACCTATGAGTCTATTAGTAAGTAGTCGTCTTCGCTCATATCGGCACTCTAGAATCATTAGCTGTTCCTTAAACAGTAGAACCTCGGTAAGTCGAACGTCGAGATATCGACAGTACTCTACGATTCGATTGAAACTTGTACTCTTCTATTCAAGCCCCAATATCTCTGGAAATGTAGGACCTTTACATTCGAAATCATCAATACTTCTCTCTAAGGTGCATAAAGTACCTACATACTTTCTTATGTGCCGCCTAGGCTCTTCGAGTAAGATATGATTTCCTATGTATCTGTTACACTGGTTAGATTAATTTTGAAAATCGAAATATACCAAAGAGTGCAGAGTAGATGTAAAATAAATACAAAAGAGGCCCAAGGATATATGAAAGATATGGTATATTTGAAGTACCTACAAAACATTTTGACGATAAAACAAACAGTTGTAATTCTACTTTATTTCCAAATATAAAAAACTTAAACGTTTTGACATTTTATTAATAAAATGTACGTGATGAAATTTGAATACTTATAATTATTAATTTCGCATTACGTAAATGAACAAAGAAAGTATCGAGGGAGTGTTTCGTAAAACAAGTTTGTGATGTGAGGAAAGTCTTCCGAACGAACGGTCGACTGCTCGTCGCATTTATGTTTATGAGCTGTGTTAATATTGACATATAGTATTATCGTATTCATATCATATGTCACGGTGAAGTTAAGCTCACGTTCAAAGATAAACTTCCAGGAATGGGTATATTTACAGCGTCAAACACTCGACTGAAATGAAAACATGTTTACGCTTATCCAAAATTAATTTCGGTAATTAATGGGTATAAAATATAATACTATAATGTTTATATATATAACACTTTAACATACGATACAACGAGTTTCGGAGAAAGTTTTAGTATAAAATAACGTCTGCTACTGTTTACATTAAATAAAATCGTAAGTTTTCATTTCAATTTTTTATTTTACTTTACTTTTCTACAAACTGCCAATTGTGTCCAGATTTCGCACTCTTTTTTGCGAAATTTTTAGCTCAATCCGTAGAGAGGAATAAGAATTCAATATCAAATGCGATCCATACCATAAAATATCATAAAACCATTTTTAATATACATTTTTCAATTCAATTGAGTTATAAATAATAACTGCTTGTTCGATAAGGCTTGTTGTATAATCCGATGTTTTAATTGCAAGGTTTTATTAAGGATCATTAAATATGCGGTCATAACAGTCTATCGCATAATATTGTCTCAATAACTACACTATTGCTATTGATAGACTCTAATTAACCTCATACAGCATAGCTTTTGCATTCAATTTATCATTGTCACGTGCAAAATTTATCATAACTTGTTTGTTTTCCATACTACACTTGGATAACTATAAAGTTGCTTCTTCGTATATATCTAGTAAAGTTATGTGATATTTTCAAATAAAATGGCGGAAAAGTCTGATCTATTGGGTTAGCTAAAAGTCTCTACATTTGTGATGTTTTCTTGACCAATTTCGGCTACGACGGCTATTCTCTAGGGAGTTCAGCCATTTGCGCTGAATGTGTACCTAGTAGTATTCAAGTGTGTCAGCAAACATGAACGTACACTTTATTTTCTCATAATCCAATGGGACGTGAAACCTGATTCTAGTCGAAAGACTTCACCTACAGGAAAAAAAGTGTTACGTGCTTGCCGAAGCACGGGTGTGTTAACACAGCCAATTACCGGACTCCGTGCTGCTGACTGAAAATTCATCGACGCAAATATCCAATAATATTTTAACGGTCCGACCTGGGGCTCAAACTCATACCATCGAGAACTGCGGCCTCGTAAGCTATTCAGTAGATTAACGGTGCATCCCATGTGTATTGCCTTAATGATCTCGCTGTTTTCTTATATTTATGTCGTCAGTGTTATCGTTAATGTTCTTAAGAGACACTCGGGACTCCCTCTTTTATATGAAAATGTCCTCGATCCCTTATCGCGAACACTCGAGACCTCGTGCAGAGATCGTTTTCAGTGCGATCTGAATTTATTTTTGTTTCGCTCCCGGAGCGGGATGTGGAGAGAATAATGATTTATGCATCGAACTCTGCAAATAAGTGTTATATAACGATCGTTTCGATTTATAATCGTCTGCATTGGCAATACCAAGATTGATGGAACTCAATGTAGTTTTTTGCATCATGATACGAATGCTATGATGTAATTCATGTTGTTTTTTTGTTAGTCTTAGTGGATTTTTTGCTCATTTAAAAAGGTGAATTGGCTACGATGTGGTCACATGTGCCTATTGGCAAAGTGTTATTGTTATTCAAATTTTCGGCAATGTCGAAGCGCTGCCAATCGACTTCGTTCGATATCAACGATTTGTATTTTTAATTTATTTATGCTTGCTATATAATAGTGATTTAAATTTTAAGTTTATTATTTAAATATGTATACATAAATCGATTAATATTATGTTTCTGAGATTTCAAAGTATCTGCTATTTTAAAATGTAATATTATTAGCAAGATATCAGAACTAAAATTTGGAAAACTAGATAATTTTTTTGCTTGAATTGTTCTAAGGCACTGTTCTTCCAAAATGGTTACGGATTTTTTTTATCGCTATTTAAGGTTGTATTGAAAGTGGTTTATCAAAACCAATAAAACACGCAATTATGTATTTGAATATAATTGAGAATAATAAATCAATGTATAATAATAGTTTCAAAACCGCGAGAAAGCCACTACTAACTAATATATTGAGCACATTTAAATCCTCAACGAGTTTATCTGTGAAGTATGAAATATTGGTGCCATGTTTCAAAGACATTGAAATTACAGCAACAGATAAGGTCGTTTAGTGGGGTATCAGAATCCGTTCCAGTTTGTATTCGTGAGAATGATAACATAGCTGTCATATATAATCGTCATTGGTCTCGTTTAAAAATTTCCTCGAATATTGAAATTGATGTTGTAGCTGACGAGCTCAGTGACTAAGGGATATACATTGGAGATATCTCAAATATGATAAAATATTGCTCGTAACGTCGAAACGCGGTGATTTATAACATCAGCTATAAATACACGTAGGTATTTTAACGTTTAGATGACTTTAAATATCATGATAAAGTAAATTTAGACCGGATATCACAATGAGTACGAATATAAAGGGCATGAAAGTAGCGTTTACGATTGTCCCACAGCTGGGCAGAGGTTGCTTTGGAGTTTATTCAAGTAATATGGATTGGTTGGAGACCATTGGGCAAAGGTCCATTTCACACTGGCAAGATTTTTTTTAATGCTTTTTTTCACTGTTGAACTAGAGATTAATTATAATAAACACAAATTAATGTGACAAAAAGCTAGTGTTCCAGTCAGTAGTGCACTTTGAATTCCGAATGTACAATAATATACCAAGAAGAATCGCCAAGACACTAAGTACTACTGCCTAGTTTCTCTTTACCGACGGTTAAATTAATTTAATTATTATTTATTCTGCATGGAAATTAATGAATGCCAACTTCACGCTTTTTTATACAATTTATTATCTCATATTGTGCAATAGACCGTATTCATGTTTTTCTTTTAAAGTGAGATTTAAATTAATTAATTCATATATTCGAATATATAGAATGGAGATTATCCAATTACAAATTGACGTCAGCCGAGATGACCCAGTGATTAGAACCCGTGCATATTAATCGATGATTGCGGGTTCAAACTCAGGAAAGGACCACTGAATTTTCATGTGCTTAAATTGAGTTTAACATTTATTTCATGCTCGGTGGTGTAGGAAAACATCGGGCGAAAACCTGAATTAGTCTAACTTCAACGAATTTCTGCCAAATGTGTGTCCAGCAAACTGCATTAGAGCAGCATGGTGAATATGTCCCAATCCTACTCCTCAAAGGGAGAAACTCAATCTCAAACCCAAATTCCTTTATTCAACACAGAAGAAGTACACTTATTGATAGTCAAATTAAACACTACCACCGGTTCCGAAAAAGGAACACCTTAACCCGAGAAGAACCGGCGAAAGGCCTTAGCCCAACAGTGGGAAATTTACGGGCTGTTAATGTAAAAACAAATGTAAATTGACGTCAAAGTGATGTTTTTCCTGTAAGGCTTATGGTGTCGTTATGTTTAAACTGAACGACTTTTATTTTCTGCGCTATTAATCTTGCAAAATTGTATTCGTGATAAGTGCTAGTCATCGCGCGGACCCGTTGTTCACTTATGCTTAAACAACTAATTATGTATAGTTAAATACACAGGAATGGTATTTGCTATTAAGTGCTTTCCACACTTGAACTTATAATTTTTTTTGTTATTGAATTAGTCTTTTATAATATAGTTTCGTTTGGCTTTGCAAGTCACTTCGCTAAACAGACCACTAAGTATTCTTGTATTATTTTTTGGACAGTGATTGAGTCGTTGTAATTGGGTATGGATAGATAAAATATTAGTTTCTAGGCTTGGTGTCATGATGCTGATATAAGAAACGGTTATTATTTCTTACGACCGTCTCTCAGGTGTTTTACCAAACTACCCACCACATAATATTTTCTAAAAGTTTTTTTTCTTGATGCTAATTCAGGTAATAATTAAATTTTAGTTGCTTAAATTAGGATATTGATTGTTTCTTAGTAATGTAAAGTAAAGTGACAGCCTGTAAATTTTCCACAGCTGGGTTAAGGCCTCCTCTTCCATCAAGGAGAGGGTTTGGAACATATTCCGCCACGCTGTTCCAATGTGGGTTGGTGGAATATACATGTCGCAGAATTTCGATGAAATTAGACACATGCAGGTTTCCTCACGATGTATTTCTTCACCGCCGAGCTCGAGATGAATTATAAACACAAATTAAGCAAATATATATAGTGGTGCTTGCCTGGGTTTGAACATGCGATCATCGGTTAAACCACAAACCGTTAAACTTTCAAACCACTGGGCCATATCAGCTCTAATAATGTAATGAAGTTATTTCAAAATGCCAAAATGATATTTCATTACATAATTGATGTCTGCCTCATTTATATATGTCCGTGGTGATGGGGCAAATATATTGCTGTCATATCTGTTGAATAATAAAATAGCTTGGTTCTTACAGTTAGAAATAGGAACATTTATGTTGTCGTAAAAACATTACCTAAGTAATTGAATAAAATAGATGAATTAAATTTTCTCAGTAGTAGCCTTAAAAATGTAATCTGTATATCCGATTAGTGGACTATACTATCTTTTTCTTTTGAGCTGTAGGGTTGGATGTTTTTCCAACACGTTGCTCTGATGTGTTTTGATGGATACAAATGTGGCAGATTTCCATCGCACACATGTTTTACTTCAGCACGATATACGTTATAAACATAAACTCACGCTCATGTCTTAAACAACCATTACACTGCCTTTAATATGACTCTAAAATAAAATTAGGTTATTGATTGTTGACGACCTCCGTGGTCGAGATATGTGTACATCGGTTTTCATGGCTACGCCACTCCGAGTTCCTGGGTTCGATTCCCGTACGAGTCAATGTAGAAAAAGTTCATTACTTTGCTGTGGTCTGGGTGTTTGTGGTGCTTACGTTACTTCTGATTTTCCATAACACAAGTGCTTTAGCTACTTACAGTGGGATCAGAGAAATGTATGTGACGTTGTACCATATTTATTTGATATTTTCCTATTCGATCTTTAAAATATAATAATAAGTAATGTAGTAGTATATATTCGTTAAGTTAATGCGTAACCCGGCTCGTGTGTAAAAACAACGTAAGTCATCGATGTGCGCAGACATAATCATTGCGTCTCCGACGTGTGAATCAGACTGTGAGAGATGAACACAGTACGATAAAAACTGTGGAATTGTTCACTTGATTACTTCTAGAGATACATTTAGATAACTATGCGCTTATTTGCTCACTATTATTTAAATATGGAACATTCTAAAAAAAAACTATAGTAATTTTTAATGTTTCACGTGTCCTATATTTATTTGTTTAATAGCAAGAAATGACGGACAGACGTTTTAACAAAAACTGTTTAAAGAAAAGTAATATCGCTCTAGTTCGCTGAATATGAATTAATTAAATTGTTGATGAAGAGATCTTATTGTTTTTATTTTATTTTTATTATTATTCAATAACGTTTTCTTTCCGTAGCCATATATCATATCGGCCAATAATTTCCTCAGCTAGCTTGATTTAAATAATTAACTATCCGCATAGTTTTGTCGAGAGTCGAGATGGCCCAGTGGCTAGAACGCGTGCATCTTAACCGATGATTGCGGGTTCAAACCCAGGCGAGCACCGCTGTTTCATGTGCTTAATTTTTTTGTCTTTATAATTCATCTCGTGCTCCGCGGTGAAGGAAAACATCTTGACGAAACCTGCATGTGACAAATTTCATTGGAACAGCGTGGTGGAATATGTTCCAAACCTTCTCCTCAAAGGGAGAGGAGGCCTTTAGCCCAGCTGTGGGAATTTACGAGCTGTTTTTGTATAGTTTTATCAAAAACATGAAGATACTCTGTAGTCAGCCGATGTACAATAATTTCACCTTAGTGTTTGCTTTTTTAACTATACTGTCTCGTAAATTCAAATTGTTTTTAAAAAAGGCATATTATTCGATACAAGATTGTGTAGATGATAAAAAAAGCGTGGAGTTAATACCTGTTGACTTCCAAGCAGGATACCTTTACATACATATATAATTTTATTTAACTAATATGATTGTATTTTTAATTGTTGAAAAAGAGTAACTACTGAGTATCTTGCCGGTTCTTCTCGGTAGAATCTACTTACCGAACCTGCGGTAGCTTCACTTAATTAGTAATTAGTAATTATAAATAAATAAATAAATAAATAAATAAATATGAGACAACATCACATACATTACTCTGATCCCAATGTAAGTAGCTGAAGCACTTGTGTTATGGAAATCAGAAGTAACGACGGTACCACAATTTAACAATGTTAATTGTTAAATGACGATTCAAAAGTGCTTGTAAAAGCCTACTTGAATAAAGTTTATTTTGACTTTGTATATATTTACAAAATTTCCGTTGAACTTTTCGTATCATCCGCGATGTGATTGATATCCCGAACAAATGGTTCACGCAACGTGTCTGTTCTCTGTGTATTGTTTAAGAGTGATTACTTTATTGATCTATGTTATGAGGTTATCTGTTTAATACAGCACGCTCGTAACGATTAATGTTATCTGGACGATGCATTTATCACACGATGTACGCATTTGCAGATTTATGTGACGAGATATTCGAGTTCGATTTTAATGCGTTTATTAACGTTTGTTCATTAACCTATCTTGGACTGATACGTACCTAAACATTACAGTTTGTGAGTTGTGTGTGTGTGTGTGTTTTACGAAATATATAGGATGTGATTACCTATATTATTATAACAGATACAAACATCATTAGTTCTTTATAGTATGTAGTTGTAGCGTATTATATTTTACTAGTTGCCGCCCGTGGCTACTCTCTACTACTCGCGTTTTAGGGAGTTGGTTGTCATGTGTCAGGCAAAAAAGTAGCCTATGTTCAAGTTTGCTTCACAACAAATTTCATTAGATTCGTTTCCGTAGTTTGGTTGTGAAAGAGAGAGAGAGAGAGAGAGCGAGACAAACAGACAGAGTTCCTTTCACATTTATGATATTAGTAGATATAGATTGGTTAATTGCGGGTCATAAAAACGGATAACTTTGTACGTATACGTTTTTACTTGGTGGTAGGGCTTTATGCTAGCCCGTCTGGATAGGTACCATCCACTCATCAGATATTCTACAGCCAAATAACAGTACTCAGTATTGTTGTGTTCCGGGTTTGAAGGGTGAGTGAGCCAGTGTAATTACAGGCACAAAGGACATAACATCTTAGTTCCCAAGGTTGGTGACAGTTGATATTTCTTATAGCGTCATTGTCTATGGGTGATAGTGACCTCTTAACATCAGGTGGCCCATATGCTCGTCAGCCAACCATGGAATACCATAAAAAAAAACGTTTTCAATAATGACATATTATAAAAAAAAATCTCTGGGTGAAAGTGTAATGAAGGCGTCTATATCTTATTTATTGTGTACAGAATCTCTTAACTTTGCCCTGTACTAATATTTATTGTTTTGTTTATGATAATAGTAAATATTAATGGCAGGATTTATAGTTTTATTTACTACTTACGGAGGTTTTATTTGTTTAAGTAATTTGTGTTTCTCTAACATTCGGTTATAGTGCGTTACAAAACAAAGAGAGTTTTATATCTTAATAAAGTAAAACGTTTGGATTTATAATGGCTGATAATTAAACGAAAAATAACATCTTAATTCCCATGGTTGGTGGCGCATTGCTTTTTAAAAAATGGTCAACTTTTTATACAGCGCTTATTTTTACGGGCAATGATGATCACTTACTAGATACCTCATTCATAAAAAACGCAGCCTTAAAAAATAAAGAATCTCGGTTTAGCGGACCTTACTGAAGAATGTTGTAAAGCTGACAATATCGACATATTTGTAAAACCTAAATACGCTAAAAACATTGATCGTAATTGAATAATTGAGAATCCTCTAGTAACAGCCTGTAAATTTCCCACTGCTGGGATAAGGCCTCCTCATCCTTAATGGATGGTTTAGAACATATTCCACCACGCTGTTCCAATGCGTGTTGGTGGAGTGCACATGTGGCAGAATTTCGATGAAATTAGACACATGCAGGTTTCCTCACGATGAATTATAAAATTAAAGACATATTTATAGCGGTGCTTGCCTGGGTTTGAACCTGGAAATCATCGGTTAAGACGTACGCGTTCTATTCACTGGGCCATCTCAGTTCAAAAATCCTCTAATAATTAAGAAATCCAATATTTTCAATCGTAGTTCATACACGCAATATAAACAGCCTTTCGAGCGAATAGTAAGCTACATGCAATACTGAATATGAAACGAATATCCATCCCTAATTGTTAATTATTATTCACATTTAGGAAGGATACCTGCCTGGGCAAAATCGTTTTACCGGTGTACGGTAACATTTACATATATCGAAAGGAGTATTGTAAATTTTTTGTTATAACCAAACATATGTTAATATGATTACTAATTTGAATATAAATAGGTAATTAAATTCATGGATTGGTATAATTGCATGGTATTAACGTGTAATTGATCGGAGTGACTATTTTTTTATCTAAACAGCGTTAAATGTTCGCATGTAGGTATATGTTAAATTAAATAAATGTAGATAACATAAGTTGACATATTTTTTTATGTCACTACTATGTGACATATATCACTTGAAAGTATAAGTTTGTTTGTTAGTTACCTAACGTATCCTTTTAAAAAATGCCATAAAAGTCGATCTTATTAAATATGACTATTAGTAATTTTTTTAATAATTATAAACCAGTGTTAATTTCGATGCTTTGCTATAAAAGTCTAAGAGGAGTAGAGAAATATTTATACAATATAAGTTATATTTGAATCAGATTACTGTAATAGTTATTCTTTTATCTTCGTTATTACGCGTAAATTTGCTAAAGTAAAATAACTTTAGGTATAAATCATGTTATCTATTAATTCGGTAAATAAATTAAAACTACATATTTCCATTCTAACGTAACTGGCAAAAAGTTATTTTGCATATTTTTGTTTAAAATCAGACGAGGTGATTGACCTGATGTGTGTTTGTCTTTTTTTAATATACTTTGGCGTAATGAGAACAGCAACTCTTTAAAACATCGTGCGCCGGAAATTCATTGAGATCTGAGATTTCCACTGTGTAGAAAACGTAGCACTGGATCACGCCACTTCCAAAAAGGAACACAACTATGTTAAATGTCAACAGAGTTCTTTGCCGACTCTTCTTCATAATGTCTACTGATGATATAAATGGCCTTAGGTCCTATTGGTAACATTTTATTAAACCGTTCTTTTAAAAAGTTACGTGATTTTACCTTTTATTATTATGAAAAAACTTGTAAGAAATCCCTAATATGGATATTTTGGTCGATTGAAAATGAAACCAGTTATAAAATGTATTTTCCTCATATTATACAATAGCTTATGATATTCTTAAGGCAGACTGTAAAATACTTGTTTTTTTTTTTATATCTGTTAAAAGATTTCGCGGCCTCTCTGACTCACGCGCTGCATCGGCCTCATCTCGCTCTGAATCTTCATGTCTTATTTTTCGCAGAAACTATTAAACTTAAGATATATAGTTTTATCGATTCATTAATTTTTCCTTTAGTATTATCATAAAAACATGTAAATCTAATTTACAGTCTCTACTACAAACGTAACACTGGAATCGCGTAGTAGTTTGAACAAAATATATTTTGATCAGGCTTCCAGAACAATCCATTTCAATGAACCTGACGTCCAGATTCATTGCCAAAATAAACAACATTTGACATCAAATCGACATATATGTGCCAACGACACAACTCGAAAACTAAAATAGTAATAATTGTTGAAATACATTTTCCTTTATTTAATTCTTCCCAGTCTAATAGAAAGTAATAACTAATACAAAAGCGGTTGAATAACCGATGGATGGGTTGATCCCTAAAAGGCACTTCACAAAGCCCTACCAAGTTTCCTGGTTTACCAATTAGTATAGACGTAACAGTAGAATTGAATATTGGAATGGTATCAAAATCCATTTAATTGAAACAGCGAATTGTTTATTCGGTAATTTTGTCGAATATAAAGATTCCGATTTACTTAACTATTCTTTCATAGGTTATTGTATAGTAGGCTTCTTATTATAATGCTAATGTAACGCTATAGTAATTATCATTTCATTCACACACATCTACGTATCAAATTGAGGGCAAGACAATCAAATGATTTCTGTTTAAAAAAAATTAAAAGTCATAATAAAGCTTACATTTTATCCATGTATATTCAGGATTCATAAATTCAGGCTGGGTTTTTCTATTGTAGGTTAAACAATTACACAATCAATTATATAGTGACTAACAGAAACTTCATAATAATTAATAAGATAACAAAAGAATAATGAAAGATGATTAATAACCAAACAAAAAACAAGCCATTTCTTAAGTGTGACGCTTAATGTAGTGCGTAACACAGCCATTCCTATTACCCATACTTTACGGGAGAAGCGTAACAATGGAACAAAGGTCGATGTGCCTTGAAACGCAATCTAAGCTTCGTGATAAGTTAAACAGCATTGTTTTATTCTCCGATTTTGCTAACCGCCCTCTCTCGTATTGCACGCGAGAATGATGTCACATCAGATCTAATTTCACACGTGCGGTCCACTTTGGTTTTAATGGATATGTGGTTTGAATTGCTGCAAAAAGATAACCTAATTAATTTGTAGAAAATGACTGAATTTGATCTTCTGAAATGTTGTAAATTTCTGCGGTTTTACATTTTGTTTTAAGGTCAAATGAAATAATAAACGAAATACAAGAAAGTTTTAAGTATTAATTTAAATGTTTCAAATTTCAGATACCGCACGAGCTTTCAACGCCTACCTCCAGCCTTAGCCTGTATACATCACTGCCAATTATTCCGCCCTACTACTTGCTAAATGTCGCAATGCTAGACAAGATACACTCTAGATTTAAGGACGCTCAAACCTTCAGAAAAGACAAGCATTGTTGGCGTACGTGACATCGTCTGTACTTCGAGGACGATATGAGTCAGTCCGCGGATGAGGCCCGAGCGGCCAGGATACAAAAATACAAAGAAGAGCGAAGGAAACAACTGACAGCAAGGACAGCGACTCTATTTTCCGCAAATGTGACTGAGAGGTGAGCCAGTATATCTTTTTAATAGAGTTACTTAATTTTGTTTAATTATAATCAAATAATTATCTATTTTTTATTAATTATAATGACAATGCTGGTTTTAAGAAATTACTAACATTTCTACTTCAAAAAAATTCAATACAGCGTAAAGCTTGTATTTGACAAAAAAGTCCAAGCAGATAGGATTGAAATTAATTAATTTAGCTACAATAGATTTAAAGTAAATCATAAAATCGTTTTAATTTCAGGCGTCCAAAGAAAGCAGCTAGCCGGTCTCCATTAGAAGATACAGTAACTAATCTTAAGTCTTCTTCTGAATTAAATCTCAATACAGCTTCTACTTCAGTTCCTATTAGAACTACACGAACGTCACGTCTCAGAGCCGCCGCTACTAACTCTGATTCTTGCCAGTCCCCAAAAAAATCAATTAGAAGCTCTTCAGTGCTATCTCTATTAGAAGAAGAAAAAAATAAATCGCCCAAAAATGCCAAAATATTAGATAGAGATAAAACTCGAACAAATTCCAATAGAAGACAAAGCCATGAAAAAGAAAATTTGAAAAACTCGTCAACCACGAGCTTTTCGGAAAAAGAAAATGGTGCTACTAGATCGAAATTAAAACATTCCATTAATAAAAATATATTAGAAAAAGACAAAAGTAATTGTTTAGTGAGTAGTCCTAAAGGAAAAATTGTTGACGATAAAAACTGTTTAAAATTAGACGAAAGCAAAAAAAGACTATCTTTGACTGATGAATCTAAAATAGGTTGTTTAAATGACGAAGATAAGAGCGTTAATGTCGACGATATATTGAATGATATCCTTGGCGATAAGAACCAATCAATCAATTCGGAAAAGGATAAGTTTGAAGATTTGTTTAATGACTTGGTAGATGAAAATAAGAAAATTGAATGTCAGGTTAATGATGTCTTCGTAAAAGACGAAACTCCGCCGCAGAACAACGAGCTCAAAACTAGTTACAGTAATTCATACATTCCCATAAAAGAAACAATAGCGGTTAATAAAACTGACGATAAGGTGAAAGTGGATAAAGGTGTTGTGCCAAAAGTAGTGGAGTCTGAAGTCGGGTTACTAGGTGCTGTGTGTGTTCGAAGAGTCGAAAGATTCAGTGAATTGCTCAGTAATCTTTGTTCACCGTGCGAAGCTGATGTATTGTTTGAGGATATTCTCGTTGAAAATGGGATAGACGGTGAAAATAATTCGGTGAGTAAAAAGTAGAATAAAGTAAACGTTATTAAATATTATGTTTTTTCAATTGTTAATGACGGAAGTCATTCTAGTTATGTAAATTTAAGACGTAACTTAGATTTAATATCATTATATATAGCTTTGTAAAATTTATATGAGCATTTACTGAGTTTTACTTGAATTTATACTGTTGCGAAGTCTAGAAGGGACAAAAAAAAGTTTTAAAATTAAATCAAAACTTGGAGTATTAATTTTCATCTGATATTTACAGTAGCATCATACCCTAGTGTGTTGCTACTTTTAATTAAGTAGTTATTAAAAGGCTTCTTATGTTACTTCCGTTTCTTCGAAGACAAGAAATCAATACGTGTGGGCGTATAGCACGTCGACTTTATACCCACGCTTAATTTCCGATAATCTTTAAAGTTAAAACTTAGTAAAGAAAATAGTACATTCATCAAGGTTATTCCTACAATTTAATTAACCGATGAAGTCGTGTTAAACTGATAGCGTAGTTCTCGTAGGAAAATAGCAATAATAATCTAGATGTTAAGATTTTAAAGCATAATGATATAAATATAACATATATAAAAATATAATGACGTCTTGCGTGTGACAATGATCGAACCTATAAAAGCGCAAAAAAACTTTTTAAGATTTTAAAAAGGAATACAATTGCTCTAATGACTTTTGTGTAGTGATTATAGTCTGTTACATGATATTTTTGATAATATTTTAAACATTTTCATAAAATATAATTTTTTTATTAACTTCAAAACAGACTCTTTCTCGTCGAAATCTCTGTTTTTTTAAAGATATGGATGGGAACATTTTTACAAAACATGGTCTAATTTTGTTTTTGTAATTGTTTAAGCAACAGTAGCGAGAATCATTTCGTTGATTCTAATTTAATATTCGGGATTTTTATTGGAATATGTTTAAGTAGGCAGACGTATGTATTCGTACTCTATAGGTTATTGTAAACGGATTAACTGTGAAGTAGTTCACAAAACTAATCTTCTTTATACATGTATATCAATAATAATATACGAAATATTATAATTTAATATTGGCTTAAAAATAGCTCGATTGCCTGTTTTCTGAGGCGTTATAGTAACTATAAGAACTATGTTTGTTTACTGTTTTCTTATGGTTTTCGTACTATTATTAATAAGACGCGCAGATGTGATGTAGAAATTGCGAGGAAATGTGCATGCCTCGGAAAAAAATGCTTCCAAATCGTTCCATTATTTCGATGATTCATATGAATTATTAGAAATAAGTAAAATAATGAGACAATCAGTTATTTTGTTTTTATATTAACTGTTGTAAAGGTCATAACTTTATTACGTACCACACCTAGTATTCAATAAAAAAGTGTTATCTGATCAAACGAATATGAGTTAACATTACGTGTTTGTTGGGCACTTTGAAACCCTATCAACATTGTAAAATGCCTTGTCTAATAAATCTTAAAAGGTATCATAAAATAATATCAAAATTAATTTTATATTTATGACTAAATTGTAATAACGACGTATGTCTATATACATCGAAATATGTATTGTACCTTTTAAATATGTATCCAAAACCAACGTTGAGTAAAAAAAGTTGATGATAATGTCCTTCGCTGAGGTCATTCGGTCGCGAATATCGGGCTCATAGAGGACTAGTTAACTGCGCTGGAGATAGTATATTGCACATATGTGCACACATATACACACAAGTGTCCCCTTTATCTTCTGATTCTTATAACGACGGGACGACAATCCTTCTCAATTGCAGGACCTAAGTCTTCCCGTATATTTCGAAGCACGATTACCGACATTTAAATTTCGAAGCAGAATTTTCGGAGACTTTTTTTTTTACTTTTTTTTTTCTCAGGCAAAGTTTGAAAGCTTCGGGACCTAGATACTAATTAACTGTCAAACTTACGAGTCAGTCGTTCGTGAATAATGTCGATATGCGATTTCTGATTAGTCTTCTACAACTATAACAAACAAGTTGCCCTCAACATGTCATACTTGACACAATTCTGCTCGTTCATGCTCTATTGGCAGCCTTTTATCTCCTATTGGACATAAGGAAGTCTACTTAAGGGCAAACTGAGTCTAATTTAATAAGAATGATTTATAAGTTATTTTGTAATGGATTTGAAGTTGCTATAGAAGATGGATTATGTAGATCTTAACTGATGATAATGAGTTCGATTAATCGTAAGCAACTTTTTACTTAAAATGAGTAATTAGTAAACAATAAGAATTGTTTATATTTAGATCGTGTTTTATTTTTGATATATTTGAAATAATGACGAGCGTCGTCACTATCGTAACAAATTGTATACTTTGAACTTAGATAATAAAGGTATTAATTTAGGTATAGGATTTATAATAATAATATTTCTTTAGTCGTATAAATCAATTCTGTTAGGAAACATTTTTACTTTGTAAATGTGACGATTCTGATAATTATCAGTAATATAAACACAAAATCAAACTCCTTTAATATGGAAGTATTACACTTCATTATTGTCAAATAAACACTGCCACCGGTTCGGTAAAGGCAACATCCAGACCTCAGAAGAACCGATGAACAAAATAATCATCCCATTCGTCAGTAGTTGGACATAAATTAATTAGTGGTAGCAACTTTTTGTCGAGCGTCTGTGAAAATGAATTAAACCTGATCTACAATTCGAAGGCCAGCTAATAATAGTAGACTTGTTTTAATTTTAAATATAATAGTAAGTTGTTAAACTTGACTCTCCGTTAGTTATTACCACATACCAAATATGGTCATCGTCGTACAACCTTCACCTCTGCACGTTGCTAGCTACAAAGATAATCTACACTCAACGGCTATTCGCTTGGCTTTTGTGAGGAAACTGCTATCAGCTATTGAAGCCAAGGTTTCGTCTTAAATTTATATTACATATTATAATGTTTCCTCTACAATAAAACATTTAAATAATTGTCACTACGCTGATATGTTAACAATGTCATTTCCCTTATAATATTTTTGAGATAATTTGTTTGTTGACAATTTGTTCCGTTAAATATTTCCGCAAATAACAAAAGCATATTATAATAGTATATAACCATTCTCCGTATAGTTGTCTTAGTAACTTTAGTATTTTTTTACATCAGACTTTTTATTCCCGTTAGGTGTTCACGCAATTTCAGGTCTATAAAAATGTATGTGTGTGTTGATATGGATAATATGTCGAATGACCTGTAAGGTACACAACATAACTGTCATTCGTTAGAATGTCAACGCGCCTCCAAGCAATGTTACATTTCTCATGTCCTTATTTAAATTATTTAAGTTCACTAATCCTTAAAACAATAGCTAAATGATATATTTAAATTTGGTAGTAGAGTAACTTGTATAAAGGAATGTAAAACAACAATATCGTTTAAGTGTGTTATTTTTACGACAAATAAACGCAACGTAATGTTGTCAATACGTAATCCGTTCAATAAAGCCCACCGTTTTACTGCAATTAGGCCACTGTGATCGCGTTCGATAATCAAACTTATCACATGCAAAGGGGTCAAGTGTTCGATCGTATATGGCCATGTCATATTGCATGTAAATTATCGAAGCTTCATTTAAACGCCTCATATGGTACTGCCTCTACATGGTAGGAGCTTGTAGTATGCGTAATTTGTAAGCCAATTATGTACAGCGTCCGCGCGTTTAATTTTTATTAAATAATTTGTTCGCCTTAATAGTTTTAACGGTTAAGAGTCGCGAGTTCCATTGAAAGAGATAAATCAATTACAATTTTTTATAGGTATTTCATTATTTTGATTCTAGGCTTCTTAGGTAACTAACTAAACATATAGGACGTGCCCATTATTTGGCATTTTTATTTGTTTATTATCAAATGTGTTTTGTAATATTAATTCTTTATTTGAAATAAACTGGTGATTGGCAAATTTTTTATAGTTTTATTTTATTTCTTCAATTTTGTTTTTAATTATTTAAAGTTAATATCTAGAGTCCATCGCATTAGTTGTCATATCTAAATTTTTTCTTCGTGGTTTTGGCATGTGAGCGATAATGTGGTTCGACATCTCAGCACCAAAATCGGCAAAGCCTGCAAAGCAGAAACTAATTCGACATGCATCGTGTCCCTCGTTCCTGTATGACGCTCGTTGACCATTCATTTTAGTTACTTTATAACGCATGGAGAGACCTTTACAATGGTAAACGTTGGTATGTCTTGTTGATTGAATGCTTTTTCCTAAAAAATATTGTAATGTCCTTATTCTGGCATGAAATCTTCTTCTAAAGACATACAATACCATTTCTTCCTCTATAAATATATTTCTGAAAAATAAGGTGAACACGCTCTTATTAGGTCTTTGAAAGTAAATATTCTGCTAATTAATTATTTAAAAAAAAATATTTCAGCATATTTTTTAATGTTTTGTATTTCCTAGAAGATCAATTACAAAATTGATGAGTTACTAAAATTTTCTGTTATATTTTGTATAACGTCTTCCTGATTGCAGAACCATGCAAGCCGACTGGGTACATAACTGCCTAGTTACCACCCAAATAGAATATGTGATCCCACCAATAATTTGTATTGAGTGGTTCAAGGGATGGATTGTGTTATCACAGGCTTAAGGGGTATGATGTTCCTATGTTTGGCGAATTGTAGCCTCCTCTTAAAAAGGTTGGCGGTTTTTTCATATTGTCAATATCTAGGGTAGCGAAATCTATACATACTTAAATTTCTTTCTTTTGTTACAATTATAATTATGTTCAAATTTCTTCCAAGAAGTATTTTCAATAACTCAGTAGTTATTCTATTACATCAATCTAAAGTAAATAAAACTTAGCACCTCCTATCATTAATTTAAGTTTCTTTTTTTAATATTTTTTCATGGTATCTTTTCGATAGACAGTTTATACACTGTATGTTAGTTGTGTAACAGTGTATGTAGTTGTATACACCGCCTAAGACTGTCTATCGCTGTTGTGTTAGTGTCTTTTATTACACTTTTTATTTACTTCGTGATCACTTGTAATCTCAGCAAATGTTCAGTATCATTGGGAAAACAATCCTATTTAACGTTTCGTTTCCAAGAAATTCTAAGATGTTTCTTAAAATTTATTGCGCTTACCGAACGCAGTTGTACTGAAGACAGTTATACTGCATTAATCGTTTACAAATGGATTCCGTGAATTTAAAGCCTATTTTTATCATTTAGGTTTCACGAAAAAGTTTTCGCCAATGATTTAATTATAGCGTTCAATTAAAAAAATACTAGTACTAAGGTAATAATGAAAGTAAAAAAATAAATATTAATTTAAAATTAAATATTTAAAACTGTAAAATAAATACATTATGAAGCCAAAACGGGAACATAAAACATTTTTAACAAGACCAGTTTACAATGTTTACATTTTCACTTTTTAAACAGAAATTACAATGCATTATCTTTGTACAATGGAAATCCAGAATCCAACAGGCATCTGTTTCAAATTATTCTTTTTTACATTTATTTAAAAAGACTTCATACCAAAAAGTATTTAATAATTGTAAATAATGCTAAGATCAATTCTCAATTAACAATTTAATAATGAATGGCTTACAGCTACTAAATGCCTATAATGATTTAGGAGAATGTCTTAAGCCGACATTACGAATAGAAAACCCCGTTGTCTCATGAAAAAACGGCCACGGTTTTTTGTTTACGTTTTTGTTAGGATTTAATTCTTAAATAATCCAATCCAATCAAATAATACAATTTTTTATAACATTTCATTGTCTCCCTTTATAAATAAACTTAATTTCTCATCAAGCAACCTCTTTATACCACTCCTCAACCTTTAACCAATTGTGTAAGACCTGAGTGAAACTTTTAATAATTTATTTTAAAAATTAAAATCTTAACTTTTTTTTACAAGTGTATTTGGCACAAGTTGAATCGGGAGGTCTTTAGAAATTGGTCAAGCGCTGTTGCCAATTTTGGTAGCACCCACAGTATTAATTGTATTGTATTATTATGAGACGCGTTGATATGCGGGCGACCTCGTCTGTTCGTACGAGATATCTTCGTATTTGGTTATGATCATCGATCTGACCTTATTTAACGTTATGAAATAAACGTTCGCTTCCAAGAAAACCTGCTACTTTTTAAAATTGTTATTATATTTAATTATTATTATTATTTTTCGTTCGATTAGTATCACCTCAATAGTTATCAAGTTAGAAAAGTTTAATGGCTATAAATATCAGCTTAGATGTTTCTCGGTTGTCTATAAGCTTCTATACATCTTACCTACCTTCTTGATTAATATTCCTCTCATATCTCGAGCGCTGGTTTGAAGGGAACCTTTAATGGCGTAAGTCTGCTTATATATAGCGAAATTTTACTTATTTTTATTTTATTATTTATCATAATAATCGACGAGCTCCGTGGTCGAATAGTATGTACACTGGTTTTCATGGGTACGCCACTCCGAGGTCCCGGATTTAATCCCCGGCCGAGTCGACGTAGAAAAAGTTCTGTCTGCTTGTGGTACCGTCGTTACTTCTGATTTTCCATAACACAAGTGCTTTAGTTACTTGCATCGGGATCAGAGTAATGTATATGATGTTGTCCAATATTTAAATAATAATTATTATTATTGTAAAAAGCTAATAGTTTGCGCGTATGTAGGGAGTAATCTCTGGAACATATGATCCAATTCTAAGATATTTTGTTTGATATTCGTCATCATTGTTGAGTGTAATAGAGTATGAATTACATATATATCACATTATTCCCTTTATTAATAAATAAAACCCGGATTTGGGTCGTAAAGGGATTCACTTTATAACGCTATCTACAAGGGATATAATAACAGGTGTATAGGAAGAAACATAAAACATGTTGGACTGTCAGTGTCTTTGTGAGGATACCACCGCTTGCCTGCCGTATAACACAAAGCAGATATACTAGCTTAATGGTTGAAGCATTTTTATTCCTTGAATGATATACAAAGTTAATTAATTGAAAGATTTACGTCAGTTATAAAACTTTGATAAAAGAGGCCTTGTGCCGGATTTGTATAAAAAAAATTCTACGTGCACACCCAGTTTTTAAGTTTATTAATATAATGAAATGTATTGTTTTGTTTATGTAATATTCTAATTAATTATTATTAACAGTAAATAGGACAGTTAAAATTTCTTAATTAACGTCGTGACTAGTTCAATGAATGTATAAAATATCATTGTCTTACTATAAAGATCGTTTTGAATATCAGACAAATGAAAGCAAATCATCAAGATTGTTCATTAGCACTGCAATTTATTAGTTATTATTTTGACATTTCTATAGCGTTGCCCACCATGGGAACTAGGTTGCAGTATTCCTCATGTCCGTAATTACTCTGCCACACACCCTTTTACAGTTAAAATAACCAGTGCTTGGCTACCCACTGACACTGCTAGCTGCCTACTTCCATCATACAGTTATACGCGTATTAAATTTTAATTATCCAGATATTTCTTCATACGCGTTTATCGTTTACGTTTAACATAATAACAATAATTACGGAATGAATATGTGTGCGTTATGAATTTATCGTTCATGCATGAAATTCGAAATGTGCACGACAGTGAGGCCGGTTTACTTCCTAAAAGTAATATTGTTTATATTTATAGATGTGATATAGGAATGACTTTCTTTGAACCTTCAATAGTGAAAGCCGCGTTAAGGTCTGGATCGTTGATACTAATTTTGTAAGGGATGTGAGTTAGTGGTACCTACTGCTTAAAACCCCTAGATCTACTGGAGAGATTGGCAATTCTTTGAAAATATGCATAGTTTGTTAATGTCTATTAATATTATAAATGTGAAAGTAACTCTGTCTGTATGTCTGTTTGTCGCTCTTTCACGACCAAACCGCTGAACCGAATTTGATAATTGATGAACTCCAAGAAAGTACCTACATAGGCTACTTTTTTGCCTAACATGTGACTGTCAACACGCTAAAACGCGAGCGAATCCGTGGGCGACTCCTAGTATTTTATAAAAAAATAATTTGAGGGTAATTAAATAGTATTTGTTGTTGTTTATTTTTTGTATGGAGATGTTAATGCATTTTAAAAGTCACAGTATCATCACTTAGTTGTATGATTAGGAAAGTTATGTCATCATCATAAAACTAAGAATATTCTTAAATTAAAATCATTATTAAAATATATCTTAGATTTATCACTTGTTCCAGAAGTTTATTCTGTAATAAGAACAACTCGAAACTCTTAATTGAAAACGAGCTTGTCAGAATGTGATATACGACATAGACTAAACTAAGTATATTTACACGTATCAAAATGTCGTAACACCGAAAGTCGGTTTTCATTTCACGGGTGAGAAACGAAGTGAGTCTTTTACAGAATCGCACTGTTATATAGAATAAGATACATTCGCTGCAAAAGGCTGATTTAACTATGTCTTAAGATAGGGGACCACAATTTACTGGTAGTAAAATCTATGTAAATAATTATTATATATATGTATATAAATTGATGTACATTGTTAAATTAAAAGTAAACTGAGGAATTATAACAATAATGTTTTGGTAGTCAACTAAACAAAAGCATTGGGTTATTGTGATTTTAGATAAAAAAAAATGTATTTGGAAACTGTATTCTCGATATAGGCAATATGAACGATATAGGCTAACTTTCGTTAAAACTCACTGATTTCTCTTATGCATGCATGCCCAGTCAAGAGGGGGGAATACATGGTCATCAAGGCCACATATAGAAAGAGCTTTCGTTTATCAATATCTTGAAGGTGAAAACTATTTACTCTAAAGTCTAATACAATATTCAACCAATTGAGTTGATTTTATATTAAAAAGAAACAAGAATTTTATATCAATTGATAATATATTTCTTAATAAACAATATTTTTTTATTTGTTAGTCGATATATTATTTAATTAAGTAATAATATATTTAAAAATAAAAATTCAAACTATGAAGCCTCACAATGTTCACGTTATTAGTTTGACGGCCGGGGACACACACCTTTACCTACAATCGAAACTAAGTGAAAGACATCTGCGCTTGCGCACCTCCAGTTGCGAATACGACGCGCACGCGACGCGCATGTACTGTTTGTGCTATAAATTAACTGCTGTTAATTCGGTTATTCATCATTGTTGCTTAATCTCTTTAACTTTTTTTCATTCATCTTACACGTTCGATCTAAACACGTGTAATATTTGTTTGTTTGTGTAATTTTCATACATTTACTTGTTATATGTTATTGGGTCACATTACGAAGTGTTGATATTTATATGGCTTTTGAAATAGTATAGTGTATCGTTGTTCGGTGTTTGGTTACATTGTATTTTATACTATAACGAAAATATTATATGGTGAAAGTTGTATTCTTGCATAGATGTGACGTCATAAACTGTATTACAATAATTTATTATCTTAATTATATTTAAAATGCGAAAGTTTGAATGGGTAGGTTTGTTATTTAAACACGTCAGAACGGCTGAATTGATCTGGATGAAATTTACTTTAAAGATTTTTTGTGGTCTGGAATAAAACATAGTTTGCTTTTTATGTCGAATACCTGTTTAGTGCACCCCTCATTCGCGAACGAAACTGTAGGCACAAACTTGTATGCAACTAGTAGGCATGTTTTTTTTTGCATTTGACTATGTGATTTTGGTAGACATATTGTTTTATGAAAGTACAACTGCAGTATATCAGTGAAATCATTTCTGTATACATATACAGAACTTCCGTTTGTTCGTCACGTCAATTCACATGTTAACATGATCAGCAGTTCAATTTCATATCACAAGACTAGAAATGGTTCAGTAACCATTTCTAGTTTTCAATCCACTGAGTTATAACACGTGAATATTAATTAAACATTGTAGGTACAAAACTAAGAACGACTTAATCTTCATCTGCTTAGTTTTTTTGTTTATATAATATCTAGTATAATATAATAATATAGTTTTTTGTTTATATAATGTCGTGCTCGGTGGTGAAGGAAAACATCGTGAGGGAACCGGCTTATGTTGGATGAAAGACATATGTATCCACCGAATCGTATTACAGCACCATTTTGGTATATACTGCAAAAACTTTTCTTAAAGCACATAGATGTCCTAGTCGTGAGCCAATGACAGGCTGTTAATTTACCCTTTTTTAGTGTCAATGATAGCTTTAAAAACAGAGGTAATATCATTTGGTGGTCTAAGTCGTCTGTTATTGAGTTGCTATTAATTAATCTTCTATAGTGAGTTGGTAATAAGCGCAGTGTGGGGGTAACCTCGTTTACGCGATCGGTCCTTATAAGGCGAACTCTTAATAACTCATGCTACCCTGGTGCTGGA
Source organism: Vanessa cardui (assembly GCF_905220365.1). Classification (NCBI taxonomy): domain Eukaryota; kingdom Metazoa; phylum Arthropoda; class Insecta; order Lepidoptera; family Nymphalidae; genus Vanessa; species Vanessa cardui. The sequence continues at coordinate 9,747,926 of NC_061138.1, read as the reverse complement.
AGTCGCGGCAGGATATCATTGCAAGCGTATCTTATTTGTTTTATTAAATCTCTTTTCGAATAGTCTGGCTTCAATTTAGATTTATATAAAAACAATAATAAAATAGGTACCCGAAAAAAGTAACAATATTTTGTTATCTTTTACGCAGGCGTTTTAAATCGATCAAAATTTTTATTTCAACTTACTGTAGGTACTTACTGTAGATCACCAAAAATGTTTATAATGTAAAGTAGAAGGTTTGACACATGTAGTTTCCTGAAGGCATTTTTTTGACCAAAGCAAAAAAATATATGTTCTGATGTTTTATTCATTTATACAGAGTAACAAATATAGACACGTAAAAATAGGAAAATATTTAAAAATAACTGACGTAATTTCATTATTTCGTTTAAGTAATTTCAGTGTTTCTTGTTAACGTATTATTCTCATGCGAATTTATTAAGCGGCAGATAAATCTTTACGAAGTTACAACGAAAGTTATCTTACTTAATTTATACCAACTATGAACATAAATTAAATAACATAAATAAATATACGTCAATAAAATACAAGATGACTCATACAAAATTCAAAGTTTTTAGTAATTCAATAAAACAAGTGGTATTTTCCAAAGAGTTTTTTTTTATTTATTACTCATTACTAGCGGGTGGTATAATAAGTTACTTAATTACCTGATAATCAAGTCGTAGATAAAAAATAAATAAAAAATGTAATAACATGTAAATAAATTTGAAAAACATCGACAGTTTAATTATAAATGCAATTTATAATAATTGAATTATTTGTATACATTTAACATACTCATTTATTTTAAATTTTATTGTTAAATAAAATAATAGCTGCACTTGCTACAAAACTATTATCCTAGAAACGGCTGATGCATCACGCTCGGCATTGCCGATACCATCTCAGAGAAACTGCGTGTCTAAATAGATTCCAATATTTATAACGAGTACCGACAGCTCTCGTTAACTGATAAAACGAGTTTCACTTTAAAAGCTATCACGTCAATAGATGAAATTACTTACGTATCGAGGAAATTGAAACATAGAACGTTATAGCGTCTTATTCTATGCTGGATAGGGTAGCCACGCACTGGGAAATAAGAGCCGGACGGTACCGCAATTAATAACTCAGACAATTTGTTTCAAAGACACTTTATAGAACTAGGCACTTCATTAAAATAAATAAGTATACAGTCTTTAAAGCTAGATTTTACCCTATTAATATTCTACATATATTTTCTCTGAATCGCTACATGCAGCTGTGTTGTAATCTGTGAAATATATTAACAAAAATCCATAGAAAAAATACACTTGTAACGTTGATATTTATCCGGACATAACCGTGAGAAACTTAACCTGTCCAGCATAAACCTTGGTAACCCTAATCCCGGTAATAGAATTTTCAACCGGTTATGAATTTGTAGGGACACCGGCTATTAATTTGATAGTTTCGCGTGACGAGTTTGCATTGTGGGCGGTGTACTGAGTTTATCTAGATCGACATTCTAGTCTGCGAAGGACGCTGTCTGAGTCTTACGAACCTAACTTTGTATTTCGCAATGTGAACCCGTACCTGCTTCTTAGCTATTTGATATTAGACTCGAATTACATTCGCGGTAATTGTTTCTAGTTTCGTAATATAGTCTATATCGTGTTCTAGTATGCGCTTTAGGAATTATAAGTTATTGGAATTAGGTATTGCATTTCCAAAAAGGTTTCTTTAGTATTTTTCCTTTTTTTTTGATATATTCGACATACAAAATATGTAAGATGCTAATGAATAGGATTTTTTCATTAATTATGATATTTAAACCTGTAAAGTAGGACCAACAATAAAGTAACTACGGGGAATTCTTGAATCTTATGCAAAACGTATCATAAAATTCATGAGTTTTATCTGAAAACAAAATGAGGATATACTTTAAGGAGAGCAAAGTTAAGCAGGTGAGCAGGTTTTAATATGAGATCACAGTGATCCACTTTAATGAAAATAATATTTTCTTTTTTTAAATAAAGTAATATTAATATTTTGAAAATATTAATATTACTTTATTTAAAAAAAAGAATTAATTCTAAAATTAATTCATATTTATTTGTATATAATGATAATATAGTATTTAAAATATTTATGGAATCAGAATATATGTTTCTAATTTGATTATTTTGTTGCCAGCGTGCAAAGGCACCAGAATGCACGCCGCCATGTCGCCGCGCGCAACCTCGAATAACGAGCACGCCGAAACGTTCTACCGATGCGCGTGCGCAGCCGACGATCGAGTCAGACGGTAAGTCGCCAACTATCTATTTAGATCGATATTACATTTCTGTTAGTTAACATTACAATAAGATCATCATAAAAATAAATAATATAACAATTATCGAACTGAATGCGTATTTACAATGCATTAAGTATTATTATAACAAATAAAAAAACGACCAAAAAATACATTACTTAGATCCATAAAACGTTATTTTAACTTACCTAACTTTAAATTAATAGTGTAAAGTTAATTGTTGAAACCTTTAAAATGAAATAATTTAATCACATAATAAATGTTGGAAAAGTAATAACAAAGGAAAAATTATTTTCCTTAGTGTGATATTAAAAAAAAGTATTTTTCATTGCCTATAACATTTTTAAGCTTAAAGGTCAAAAGTCAAAGTGAAAATTGTGTTCTACCTGACCTGTTTTCTTTTTATGACTTTTTATTTATTTTACATAGTGGTTTAAATTTTAAAACGGTAATGAGAACCTAAATTAATTATACGTAATATGTACGTTTTGGCGTGCGTAAGTGCGTCTCTCTGTTTCGTTTATGTGTGTGTGTGTATGGAAAAATAATTCGTTTACTATTCGAAAATAACTATTTAAATATATTTATAGGTGAAAAGAAATGATAAAAGTATCACTGAAACGGTAAAGTACATATGTATGACATAAAACATGTATCTAGTATCTACTAAAGGTAAAACACATCTTGAATATTTTGCTGCGAATAGCTCCGTCTTATTTCTGAAACATGTTATGCCTTTCCTTTATGTACTTACTTATCGTAACAAGTTCTGTGACAAAACATTCCTTGACACGCGAATATATTTTTAATATATTATGTAACTTGTTGAAGAAAAAAAAAAAACATTATATTATCATACCGATTATGTAGTTTATAATCTGTAAATAAATTTCATAATTCTCAAATTTTTGCTCTCTTTTCTTTTATTGCGCTAAAATAGGATAGCAATAAGTTTTATGATTTCTTTTTTTAATGTTTATATTAAGAATATATATTAAGATTATTTATTTAAGTTAACGTTTTTTTGTAATTCAAACAATGCAGAAGTTTTAGAAAAGTTAGAAAGTGAAAACAGGTCCAACTAAGGAACAAAAAATAAATCACTTATGTATCTAAAAGAAAACTTTTTTCAACTTCTACTAAAATACTATATTTGCGTAAGGGTTTAAACAAAACAAATGTTTTGTATTCCAATCTAAGACATGTTTTTTAAGAATGCTCAATATGGAGGAATGATTCATCTAAGTATTAATTAATTGTTCATTATGTCCCTGATGTTATAAGAAACTAAGTTGTGAATTTTATATAAAGTTAAACTAATGGGACTATTATTTTTATCGTAGATGTACAAGTTATATTACGAAAAACTTAACGTTCAAAAGGAACGTGCTTTATCGTTCACGTATAAGGCTTTTATTATTTAAACGCTCCATTTAAAAACTAGGTAAAACAGCAGTGGGTACTAGGAGAGTAGAATCGTGCATCGTTCGAGGCACACAGGAGGTATGCATTATTAAGCCAGTGTTCTGAGGGTCATGCTAAAATATCGAGACTTGTAGCCTCAGGTGGTATATAGGGCAAGGATGTTTGTAGCATGCGCGGTAACTTTATATAACTTATTTTATCGAGCTATTGTCTTGTGCACAATGACATTCTGGCGATAAGGGAACACGTTTTGAAAACGGTTCGAAGTAATCGAGTTTTCTATATATTGTGCAATGTTATCAATAAAATTATAATTGAATTATAATTGAATTTATTTGAATACTGTTGCAGTTAATAAATACGGGATATTTACCTGACTCACGAGTTTCAGTCTCGTGGACAAGACATTCATAGATAATGTCGAAATATCGAGCTCCACCAACTAAAAATAACAAAACATAAAAAATAAAAATAACCATGTTAATTTAAAATCTTATTTGAATACGATTTAACATCAAGGTCAAAACTAAAAGTGGCAATCAAAACGTTGGCCTGTAAGGAGAAAAGGAAATTGGCTCTTATTTTTTTAATCACCCTTAAAATCATAGGTTGCTGTCTTGTGTGATCCAGTGTATTAATGTATTCTTCTTTAATATATTATTCGTGTTGTGTATTGGCAATGAGCAAGCTCACTTACTATCCGGTACTTGCACGTCCGCCTGTCTATTACATAAAAAATATATACTTACTACTTATTTAGAAGTAGTAGCAAGTACTCATTTTTAAATTTTACTTTTATAAATAGTACTATTAGTAATAATTATTTGATGACACTACACTACGCTATTCGGAACAGATAACATTATTTCATGCCATTGAAATTAAACGGCATATTAAAGTTGTCCTTAAATTAATCGTTTTCAACTTGAATGAAATGCTTTTGTTACATACGATAACTAATGTTTACATTTATCGTCGATTCGAGACCTTCTGAATATCATTTAGACTTTGTTTCTTATGAATGATTCATTGATAAATTTGCCCAAAGCGTGTTTGTGCTGCGGCCACATCGTCGCGACACGTCTGGACAAGTTGTTCATGACGAATTACGAACGCTAATTCAGTTCGCGTGACTGTGTAAGCTAGGTAGGCTTGACAAAGCTCGCGCGGCTAACTAAACTTTGCGTGCTCTCTGCTTATAGAAAAACGTCTAGTTGCGTGCACGTCACGTTTTCTATTTTTTACCGTGTCTAGTTCGAATGAACTACAGCATCGTTATTATAATGCATGATTTTTTTGAACCTTGTACCCAGTGCTATACCCTTTTCCAATCAATGGTGATAAACAATCCTTCGATTGCGTATGGAATACTTTTACAACCATTTTCTGGCGAATCTATATATTTTTGTTTTTAGCTATAGATGAACAAAAAGGTTGAGTAAGACAACGAGATGCGATTATTTGCGCGAAAGTACGGCCGTAGCAATATTGAATTTAAATTACTGTATTTTACGTTTCATTTTCATTTTTATTCCGCGAATTCAGAAACTGAGTTTATTTTGTTTGCCGTTGCATGAAAGTTAATAAAACTAAGATGGAGGTCAAAGTATGTTGGTACCCGAGGAAGTTATCCCCTATTGCAACTTTCACAAGGCCGCTGGGTTGCAGTCCCGACCTTTCTTATATTATTTTCTCATTTTCTTTTTAATATAAACTTCGTTAGAGAAATAATGAGTAGTCGATTTTTAGAATCCATCGTTACGTTTTCGCTGAAATTAATTAATCGTAAATATTTGATGTCAATTAATTTAATTGTAATCAAATTCCGCAATGTCTTGATTAAATATTTTTATATATTTTAATTATGGAATGAGTTGTAATTGCGATTTTTTTCTTTCTTATAACAAAATTTACGAGTTGAATTCTTGATTTCAATAAGTTTTAATTAAAATTGACATATTGCTTTAATTATTTAATACATAAGGAGTATGGGTCGTTGAGTAAATAAATAGTAAAAGTTTCGTTAAGTAAATTGTGACACACAACAGTTGTGTTCTCCAGTTGCAATAAAGTTTAATTATTATTTACTCAGTTTACTTGTAGTCCTGCGAAAGGGTCGACAGTCTGTTATAGAATAATACTGAACGAATACAAGTTACGAAATTGTTTAGGGTAATGCTTTAATAGTTTGTTGAAATATTTGGAAAATCAATAAATTATTTGATAAATATTAACTATAAAAATACATCAGCTGTTTATTTCCGTCAAATTTCGTTTATGACGTAGATTTTGTTTCAGAATTTCATGATTTCGACAAACCCCTTGTATCCTTAGTAGTGTTTGGTTTTTGGGCCGTCTGTTGTCTTTTTTATTTAAAATTTAGATAGGCGGTTAGGTTATCAATGGCCCATTAGCCATTGTCCATAGAAATTATCACAGCGAAAAATATTACCCATTTCATGGATAACCAATTCGCCACTAACCTTAGGAACGATGTAACACTGGCTTACTCGCTCTTCGAACGGGTATATAACAATACTACTATATTGTATTGCTGTTTGGCGTTAGAATATTTGGTAAGCATAAGCAATTCTTGAAAATATATGTTTACCTACTATATTTTTCAGATTGATACATTTACGGATAACTAAATAAATTAACGGTTTATAAATAGGATAAACTCTCTCGTTTCCTTATTGACATTTCTTGTAACCTCAATTTTCTTTTTCAATCATGTCCCCCTGGAAAACCGAGATATTCTACTTTCAGGATGATTACCCTAGCTGGATATATTTGTATATAACATATAAACATATTGAATGTTTCCGATCCACATACTTATAGATTTATATTTATGTGTGTAGTATTAAAATCGGAACTGCGATGTAAATAAGTGCGCTCTAAAATGTAAGAGTATTTTTAGTAAGTATTCAGCATATTAAACAACGCCTACAGCATTGTGCTGTTAATTTGAACTGTTTTCGGAGAAAAAAAAAATAGTTTTTTGATAGCGGATCTTTAATTTTTGCCTTAATATCACACTCAACCCTAAGAACTAATTCAATTCTTGGTTTAATGGCTTTTAGTTGTGCCGACAAGGCACAGATTATTTCGCCAATGTCACGTAGGATGGAGAAGACACGAAAGAGATTGATTGGTACAGTTGAGGAAACAAACTCAATTAAATTTTGAAGATTAGCATAGTCGTAGTAATTTCCTTGTTAATCCTTAACCTAGAACAACACAAACATTAAGGGTTAATGAAAAGGTACAGTAAAAATAATTGTTAGTACTCTAAACTATATAATATACTTAAATATCACACTCAATTGGACTATTTACAACTTAATTTTATTACATTTAATATATTTACATAGAAAAGAACAAAATGGACTAAACACAAACGTCAACAAACATTCAACATTTATAGGGCGAGGGACTTTAGGAGGGAGAACATCATAAATGGGATGAAGAAGTTTAGGACAAAGGAACAGGATATGGGTTGCGGAGCCTTCGTCTAGGCCACATTCACACAGCGAGTGATCTCGAACTCTTATCTTAGCTAGGTGGATAGGTGTACAGGAATGGCCGAGGCGTAATCGACAGATAGTGGAAATGACCCAACGATCAGCAAAACCAAGGACGCCTCGGAATTTCAGGTTGTAACGCCGAGTAATACTTACCCTTAACTGATTTTGATGAAATCCAAAAAGAGCTCCAGGATTTAACCATTTGAACCTTCGCAAGAGTGAGCAAGTCTCTAGCGGAATTGACAAAATGCTCAGATGAGCCAGATTGAATAGCAGTCTTTGCATATGAGTCAGCCATCTCGTTTCCAATAATACCGGAATGACTTGGAATCCAGACGAGCAAAACTTGTAGACCCTGTTGATGACAGGACAACAGGGCCTCTCTGATCTTAAAAACGATAGAAAGTCTTAATTTGCTACGAAAAGGATTTTCCTTAATGGCCAACAGACAGCTTAAAGAGTCAGATAAAATAATAGACTGAGGTATGTTGTGCGATTGGGCATACCTAATAGCTTCCAGTAAAGCAATGGCTTCACCTGAAAATACAGAAGTTTCTGGGGGGCATTTAAAAAGGAGTGCTATTTTATATTTTGGTATCCAACAAGCTGCGCCAACGCATCTGTTGGGTGAGAGTTTAGAGGCATCAGTATATATAGCGAGGTGATTTGGCCAATTTTGATGAAAGATTCTTTGAAATTGGATAGCAGTATCAGAAGAACCTTTTATAAGACCGAGATTTGTGATAATAAGAGGATTATATAAAAGAGCATTAAATGAGGTGGAAAAAAGGGGATTAGAAGGAAAAGTGGAAAGGGGATGGGGAAGGTTGGTGTACTTGAGGAAACTGTTTAATAGGAACGAGGATTTCGAACTGTCTGGGTTGTAAAGGTGGGATAATTTGTTTAATCGAGGCAATAGAGGATGGGAAGATAACTGTAACAATTTGATGACAAAGCGGTCACATAAATATTGCCTCCTTATATGTAGAGGAGGGTCAACGCACTCAACCTGCAGAGCATTAGTAGGGGTGGATTTCATCGCACCCAAGATTATGCGCAAACATTTGTACTGAATTTTGTTTAATTTTTCTGAAGCAGATTTATTGAAGGGATCTAGAACAAACAGTCCATAGTCCAAATGACTACGAACTATTGCGTTATAGATCAGCTTCAATGTATAAGGGTGAGCTCCCCACCAAACTCCAGATACTGCTCTAAGGGCATTAATTGATTTTTCACATTTCTTGGCTAAATGGTCAGAGTGTGAAATTCCGTTCAGTCGTTGATCGAGAATAATACCAAGAAATTTTGTTTTGTCTACAAAATTGATACGTTGACCCTCATAAAACAAATTAATAGAAGGTATATGTCTCTTTTTAGTAAATATCACTGCTTGACTTTTGGCCAACGACAGCGATAAGCCATGGTCAGAGAGCCATTGGTGTAGGTAATGCAAAGCAGAGTTTAATCGAAACGTTAAATTTTCAATGGAGCTAGATCTAAAATACAAAACAGTGTCATCAGCGTACTGGAGTATGTTGCAAAAATTGTTAACAGACAAATCGAGGTCATGGGTGTATATGCTATAAAGCAGAGGACTGAGTACTGAGCCTTGAGGAAGACCTTTCCAGACAAGTCTGGGGGGAAGTGATGTTGGTGTCTTACCGTTATGGATCTGCAAGTTAACAGATTACATATGAGATGCACAATCCTCGGTGGAATACTCAGCTGTTGCATTTTCTGCCTGAGTAACGGAAGAAGGACATTGTCATATGCAGAAGATATATCAAGAAAGATTCCCACAAGGTACTCTCCTTTAGCAAAGGCAATTCGAATGTCTGTTGTAAGTATGCTTAGACTGTCAATGGTGCTCAACCCCTTCCGAAAGCCAAATTGAGAGGGAGCAAGTATATTTCTGCTTTCCATTAACCATTCCAAGCGGTTCTTCAAAAGATGTTCAGTGATCTTTGCCAGGGTTGACGATAAAGCTATCGGTCTATATGAGTTGCAATCTGAAGGGTTCTTACCCGGTTTAAGAATCGGGACAACAATTTGTGACTTCCAAGATTGCGGGACGATTCCTTTGATAAAAACCGAGTTAATTATATTTAAAAAACAAGTTTTCGCTTTATCGTTTAATTTAGAGATAAAAGAGTAAGGAACGCCATCTTCCCCAGGAGTAGAATCAGATAAACCATTTAAAGCACAATTAAGTTCAGAAAAAGAAAAGGGGGCATCCATTTCATCCAAAGTAGATGCAGGCGTAGAATTTAGAAAACTGTCCTCATAAGGGACAAATGGGGGGGCAAGCTTGTCAGCGAAATTGTTAAGCCACTCAGAAGGAGTATTTGAGGAAGGATTGACAAAGTTAAGGCAACGGCGAAATTTTTTTAGTTGGGACCAAACTGCAGAGGAAGAGGAACGAGGACTCAGGGATTCACAAAAATGAATCCAACTGACTTTCTTCTTTTTAGAAATAAGCTGTTTAAATTTTGCGTCGATTCTCTGATACCTACTAAAATTATCCGTTGACATACACAATGTGTATGAAACTTCAGCCTCTAGCCTCTGTTCAGATAATCGCTTGCATTCCTCATCCCACCAAGGGGTGGAAAGCAAATGAGTTTTTGAGATACGCTTTTTAGGGAAATGAAGATCAGCTGCAGTTAAAATGCCATTAAGGAAAAGATCATAGCAAACAATTACATCTCCATAGTCTTGTGAAACAAAGAGGTTGTCGATCATGGTATCAACAGACTCAGCATATGCAGACCAGTTAACATTTTTTAACTTATATTTTAATAAGGGGTTTGGATTTATATGGGGAATGGATCGGTGATTTAAAGAAAGGACAATAGGAAAGTGGTCACTACCAAAAGAGGAAGAGAGGACATTCCAGGATATTTGAGAAGCGAGGACTGGAGAGGATAAGGATAAGTCTACAGCGGATTTTGGGTTTTGGTTAGGGTATACTCTACGAGTTGGTGAGCCATTATTGAGGATGCAAAGGTTTGCATCATCAAATATGTCCATCAACAAGAGAGCAAATGGGTCACAGAAATGTGAACCCCAGGAGGTGTGATGGGCGTTGAAATCACCCATTACAAGGATAGGACTAGGAAGACAGGAAATGATGGCAGAAATATCAGGAATTAAAGATGGATTAGGATGAGGAATGTACAGGGAAAGAAAAGAGATGTTCAGGGCTCGGACAGCAACAGCATTAATATGCTGGTTGGGAAGGGATAAGGGAATTTGGGAAAAGGGGAGGGAGTGCCGTATAAAAATGGCACTCCCTGCATAACCATCATTTCTGTCATCCCTCAAACAGGAGAAGCCTGGGACCCGGAATCGGGATCCAGGGATCAACCATGTTTCAGAGACGGCAATAATGATAGGTTTATGGAGGTTAATCAGTGAGAGGAGTTCATGATTTTTAGGACGGACGCTCTTGCAGTTCCATTGAAGGAAGCTGATTAGGGCCATTGTGAAGGATTGAGAATAATTGACATAAGTCTTGAGCAACGTCGGACGGTAAGGGGATGTCGTTACATGTTGAAATAATACTAAGAAGTATTTTTGTTAGCATTTCTAAGAAGTTAGGATTGCTATTAAGAGGATTAGGAGTGTTTTGGTTGAGAGCACAACCATTAGGAGCAGAAGAGGGACAATTACTAATGATCGACTGGTGGGCCTGCTTATCATACCCCTTACCAAGAGGTGATCTTGGGCGAGGAGTACTGATAACAGTCTTCCGATACGACCTATTAGTTGAAGGGATAGGTTGATTTTGGATATTTGGAGAATATGAGGGAGGGGTAAACATCTCCTTTGCAATCTCTGCATAGGATCTACGAACAGGAGGGAACCGAGAGGATGCTTCAATATATGATATGTTATCCTGAGACATAACTATTTTAATTGACTGTTGACGGGAAAACTCAGGACAGTCCTTGTCTGTTGTATAATGGATACCAGAGCAGTGTAAGCAAGTGGCGTTATCCTTACTTACACTACAAGACTCACCTGTGTGGGATTTGGCACACTTATAACACCTAGGTTGAGATCTGCACTGTGTTTTAATATGACCATAACGACAGCAATTAAGGCATTGGATGGTCGGAAGTTTGTAAGTCTCTACTGGAAGGGATGTATGGTAGGAAAAAACTTTTGAAGGAAGTATTTGCCCTCTAAAAGTAATAACGACAGATTGGGTAGGAACCCATGTTGTTACACTGTCATTAATTGTCTTTCTGTTTAGTCTTCTTATTTTCATTACTTCACCACATCCAGTGGGAAGTTCAAGTGACATAGCAAGTTCTTCCATCGTCCAGTCCACGGGGATACCCTTAATCAAACCCATTCTGGTTACATTGAAAGTCGGTACAGTTGCTTTATACTTGCACATTTCAACGATAGGATTTGCCAGAAATGAGTTTGCTGCTTTAGCTGATGAAAATTCAACAGAAATTTTGTTTCGACCTATATTTTTAACACCATCATTAATAATTCCTTGAATTTTATGGGTGTGCAGAAATTGTCCAAATTTAATTGCTCGGATAGTAGTTCCTGAGGCTGGGTCAGACACTTCCCGGGACACTTGAACGATGAAAGGACCCTTGTCATCATCAGAATATATTTTAGGGCCTTCAGAGAAGGATGGGTGAGTATAAATTGTTTGAATAGAGGGATTTGCCGAATTTGGATGAATTATTGTTTTTTTAGGATTAGTATCGGAATTAATTGATTCGTCAACTTGGCGTTTTCGAGAAACAGGAGTAGAGGTAGGACAAGGCGTATCAGTATTTGTTTGTAATGAGCCACCCGGATCCGGGGGTTCAGGCGGAGGATCAACCTCCATTATAAAACTTACAAGCTAAAAATTATTAATATACTATAAATACTTACAAGATTTAAAAATATTAGTAACACCACTTAACCCAACTACCAACTAAAGCACTATTAACAATAAAATATACTACAAAACTAAACGTAAACACTCAGAATCTCTAAACACGTGTGTTAACCAACGCTAACGCAAGCGAAAAAAAAACACCCTAAGAACTAGCGCGCACTGGTAACTTTTGTCACGGTGACTGTTTCGTCACTCTTGTCAAGTCCGTGAATATGTACAGATGCAGACGCAAATGTCATGTCGTAATGTGCGCGCACCTCCATACATATTCATGGACTCGACAAGAGTGACGAAACAGTCACCGTGACAAAAGTTCCCAGTGCGCGCAGTGCGTATGATAAAAGGTGAGTGTTGAAAATGATATAAGTTGACTTTCAGCCGCTGATGTTTAAGTAAACTGAGGTTGCTAACAAATCTGTACTAATATTATAAATGGGCATGTAAATATGTCTGTCTGTCCCTCTATCACGACCATACTAATGGAAGCGAATTTGATGAAATTTGGTGTGAAGCAAACTTGAAGTCCAGGGAAGGACAAAGGCTTTTCATGCCTGACACATGACAACTAACACCCTAAAACGCGTGTGAATTCGCGGGCGACAACTAGTAGCCTATAAATAGATATAATAAATCAGTACCTAATTAATACTTCAATTGGTAGGTATTGGTTTTATTTTACGATAAATCTAGTCCATCTAAATCTACTATTTTATTTTACGTTGTTTTGAATTTGCTATTTGTATATATAAAGGCTAATTTTTTTTTGTCTTATTTGCTATTATTAATGATCACAGGAAACGTACAGTCAGTAATGAATATGCTTTGAATGTGTGTCCTATCTTACCGCTAATATTAAAGTTTAGAACTTATAACGTAAACTGTACTGTGAAAGTTGTGCTTGTGAACAGCTAGTTTTACGACAACGGTGTATAATTTATATGTAATCAACGATAAGTATTCGTAATGATACATTAAGTGAAATCTCGTCTTCAATAAAAGTATGAATAATCTATATATATGTATATATGTACATATAATAGCGAAGTTCCACTTTTCTTAGAAACGATAACACCTATAAACGTGAAATTTGACAGTTTCGTGCCTTACATGTAGACATCCATTAAGAACGGTTTTATGAAACTTCACCCCTTAGAGGGTAAAACGGGTGATAGAATTTTGTGTTTTATAAATTTCGCGCATGTTCAACAAGTAATTTATATGTGAATGAATGAATTATTCTTTATTGCACACCACAAACACAAAACAAAAAAAATAAAGTAACACAAAATTAATAAAATACAAAAAAAGAATTTAAAAAAAAACCAAAAGAAGTACATTAAAAGTGTTGTACAACGGGCGGACTTATGACTTATTAGCCATCTCTTCCAGATTATGTGGTAGCTTAGATTTAATCGATAATAATATTTGTTGTATGTAAAACAGAGCAAATAATATATAATAGTTAATTTTTTATTTTTGTATAAACGTTCATCTTATTTTTGAGTAGTAGATTGTTTTGTCATCAGTAGCAAAATCGTTCTAAATTGTGGTTGTGAAATTGCGTGGAAATCTTTGTGATTTGCAGTCCAATCGGTTGACTGGAAGTCTAAAATTCAGCTTTAAGATCTGAACTACACATATTTGTTGGTTCAGATAAATATTTTTGTTTGTTACTACATTATGATTGTTACTACATATTATCTTTATATATTATAAAACAAAGTCTGCCGGCCGCGTCTGTTTGTATGTTCGTGATAAACTTCATTACTACAGAACGGATTTTCATGAGGTTTTCACTAATTGGCAGAGAAAGGTTTAGGTATATATTTGATTACTAAAGTTTTTGTGTAAATAAGTTGAAATAGAACGACAATGGTTAAACACGTCGGAAAAAATCAGCATAAAAATATAAATAAAACGTAAAAACAAAAAAAAAGAAACTTGTGTCCTAAGTACACCCGTACGAAGCCGGGGCGGGCCGCTAGTTAAATTTGGAAAAGTGGTGATCGATCACACCGGTTAATAAACTTTGTATATGTTTATATTATAGTTTTTCCCACGAAGTCACTGGATCCTTATGTAATAGAATGTAATAGATATTTATCACTAACAATTAGATAATATAAATTCTTGCGGAATTAGATTTCCCTAAGTCTCTGTTCTGCTCGGAATAACCTGGCACTAATGCGAGGCTGGAATGCTTAATGATATCTGTGTAATAGTCTATTCTGCTTCAGAAATATTTATTGTACTTTTTGAGTACTTCATAAAATATATTATTAATAATTGTTATAAAATTATGTCATCTTAAACTAAAAGATGTTACGATGACATTATATGATTAATATCACCTTTTTTATATTATTAATTAATTGTAACGTACGCCTTTAAATAGTGTCTTACGTCTTTCTAGCATTGCTAGAAATTATAACATATCTGTACGTATTAGTTACCAACTAAAACATTTAATGCTACCCAATGATATTCCAATAAACAGATATGTTATATTCATACAAAAACAACAGAAAAAAGTGTGCCGCGCCGGGGACCGTTTATTTTAGTTTATTTTTACATTTCGTTAAAAGTAAAAAGGATAGCTTGATAAAAACAATAAGTAAAAGGGATAACTAGATAGGGATTAATTACGCAAAACGTATTACTACGTAATTTTGTTGTATTATAACGTAAAACAATTAAAGGCAAACGTCACAATTAAGACGTTTTCTAGTCTTACTTCTTGCGCGTTAATAACATCTGTTTATTTCAACATCATTGATGCTACCTATTTCTTTATGAAACTTTCTGGAGCAAATTGTTTTTGTCAACTTCAAATAAAACTGCCTCAAAGGGAAATGTTTTTATGTTCTATACGAAGTTAAAAAAGCTAAACATTGTTCACACGCTTCCATGTGTAAGGGCGGGATAATATTTGTATTGTTTGTTTAAAGCCGTTCTATATCACCAGGCGGGGTATCACAGTTCCACTGAACCACATCGGCTTGATGAAATAACGTTGGCAGCTAAAACCAAAAGACTAACATGTGAAGTATTCTTCGTTAAATAATGTTACGATACTTTTTTTTTATAATAAAAAGGTCATTAGGTAAGATACTAAAATCTTATTTTTCATCTAAATTATTATTATTATATCAAACTTAACTTATACTCTAAGTTACTACTATTTTCCAATGAAAGTCCCGACAAAATCATTTCAGCCGTTCCAGAGATTAGCCGGAACAAACGGACAGACTGACAAAAATTTAAAATAATGTTATTTTTGTATATGTATCGTGTATACATTAAATTAATATGCATTTAGTAAAAAGTGGCTACTTTAATATTACAAACAGACACTCCAATATTATTTTATCTATACAAAGTAACATAGGGTTCCGGGATATATGTGCTTGATGGAAAATACCACTTCTCTGTCAGTTTCAAGAATGGAAACATACTTACCATACCTCGGTAAGCTTAATTACGTAAATATTTCCTTATTTATGAAGGTATGTTCAACAGTTATGTTGAGAATGAAATTCTGTAAAGTCTGACAGATTGGGACGTGCCACATTGCTTACTGTGCAATACATTTTCTCCGTTATATAATGTCACATACAATCCAAGTATTCCATTATATTTTTAAGTAATATTCTTTGTTTATAGTATTCATGTCGTAAGATATTATGTTGAACTACTTCTGAATAAGATACGATCCATAGAGCTGACTCAAACTAGTAGATTTCTCTATAGCACTATTTGTAACGATATTCAGAAAAAAATAATAAATTTTTAATTCTGAAGTTCACACGGTTTCATTAAGTGAATTTATATAATACAAACTTTTAAAATCCCTTTTTACCCCTTTAGGGGTAGAGTTGCGTAAATTCTTAGTGGATGTCTACAACCTTTAAGGAACTTGCCAAATTTCAATATTGGAGGTGTTATAGTTATTAAAGTTATTGATTTCGGGATATATACCATGCTTTTTATTTATTTTTTTATATTTTTCACGAAAACAAAATATTCGTAGATAATGTCGAAATATCGAGCACCACCGAATAAAAATAAAAAACATAGTAAATATCCCGAAATCAAGAATTTTAATAATAAAAATAACCATGTTAATTTAAAATCTGGTGTTATAGTTTCTGAGTTTCTGAAAATCTATATAAATAGATTATTATGAAGATTATAATTATAAAGATATCTTATATTAATGTTTATTATGGCAACAAAACCAAAATGGCGTAGGTATAACATAATGTTGATGATAATATTTATTGTAAGAATTAACTAGTTTAATATTATTATACAATTGAATAATATAAAGAAAAATAAGAAGGTCAATTCAATTTCCTTTTTATGAATGAATACAAAAACAGTGTCCATGAAACATTGCCTGGGTCACGGTAAAGATTAGATTCAAATTAAACAGCAATTTCAATTCAATTACGAAATATATAGCTAAAAGTCACGTTTAAAATAATTATTGAGTAATCATATTTTAAAGCAGATTTCGTTAATTAAATTAATTAATTTCGACATGATTAAGTAAGAGAAAAAAAGGTGTCTAACACAGTAAAATCATACTCAAACTATGTCTTGTATTTTTGCGATATTATGCTTATATAGAAAATGTAATATGTTACGTAAACTGTTCAAAGGATTATGACCCTTTAGTTAATATATGATTTGATAACTTATTCATGAAATAAAAGAATCATTTTATGACATACACTATGAAGAGGTAACAATTGGTATTATAAATAATGTATGCAAATTCAAAATCGAAGTATTGGAACATGTTTTAACCATCACGTAGATAGGTATAATATAAATGTTGTAATACATATATACTATTTTTTATCTTTATATATTATTATATAAACAACTAATTTTATGAAATGAAATCGAAATATTTTGAATGATATTCCATTTAGTATGTTGTCATTCGAATTTTAAATGTAGCATTTACATTGAATGATATTTTGCGTATCTACAATATCGATGTATTAAAGTAGAGAACGAAACGAACGGGTCTTTTCATTCGCTTAATACAAGATTGTTTGCGCTGTTTTGTTTATATGTCAGTTCGTCGACACCCAAACTGTCTTAAATATCAATCAAATTGACGCAGTTAAGCTTTCTTCGCTTCCATGATTGGTTTTTTGTTTTTGCCCCTTGGGAGGCGGTTTTATTTTCGTTATCATTCAAGTATATTCCGACAGATGTTAGGACGCGTGCGCCGGAGCATGTCAGTCTACGATTCGGGTTCGTTGCGCGCGCTTATCTGATTACAGATTTTATCGGGACCTCGGATAAGGAGAATTTAATTACAATAAATCGTTCTAAATTAATAATAACTGATAATAAAATCTATGTCATTTATTAATCGGACGTAAATGTCAATAGATAGATTATCTTTAACAGTGAAGCGGTGTATTTGTAAACATGTGAATTAATTAATACATTTTGTATCTGTAGACGCAAGTAAGAAAATAATTAAATGACTCGAAAGTATTTTACCGTTTTATTTTTCAACGTCTTTTTTTTTTGCAAGACGGGTAATTGAACGAGTTTTCATACGCTTGGATCGCAACTCCCGCGCATGTGCCAAGCGGTCGGCGCATATCTTTAGTGTCAGCTAGTGACATCGACCCGTCTACCCACATAATCACGCACAAGGAAACAAAGGAGCCTGCGTTTTATTTTCTAGTTGAAAAAATTGATTCATCCCGGTCTGAGGTTTCGTACGTGTTGATGTGACAATGGAGACTCTGTTAGTGCAAGAAGGTCCAATAGTTATTTCCTGGATTGTCTTCTTAGTGTTGATATGCCGGTGTTATTATAATATCGGTAAGTTTTTTTCTCTATTAATAAAAAGTGGCCGAATCGTATGAAATTTTGACGTGATATTTCCCGTTTAATCTTATTTGTATTCGAAATTTGAATTTCAAAATATTATAAATACATTTCGAATATATTGGATGTGTTCTTAACTGTCGATTTGTTTTGGTTCCAAATAAAGTTTTTTTTTTGTTTAAATACGAAATGCAATACAAATAGTACACAAACGTTCAATGTCAACATACATTTCACGCGCACGCGGTCATCATCACACATTGCATGTGATAACTCTTTTGCATTCTAGCTCTTATGGGCATAATCTTAAGAACTACAGATAATATCCACATGAGATATATACACTCTTTTTATTACTTTTCATAATAGCTATAAGGATTATATTGGCTTGAATCGATGATAGACTGTCTGAAAGCAGCCATGCGTACATCATTCTCTGCCGACATTTCTGACAATTTGTCATTCGAAACTCGACAAATTCACATCTATTATATACATAACTTTTGTTTTTATAATTATCTATAATTATCGTCTTTCATAATTGCATGTGTATATGTTTATTATATATGATTCACGTGGTTGACTTTGGAATTAAAACAATTTCAATTTTATTTGGACACGGCACACACAAACACACGTAAGTGCGATGTATTCGAATAATTAAATTTCCCGGACATATTAATTAGTTTTGTTTTAATATATAGTAAAAAAGTGACTTTGATGTTTATTAACTAATCACCCTCAATCACGGATATTTGAAATATTTTACTTTAATTTTAAGCCTATCTGGGTAGGTTGCGGTATCACTCACTCTTCAGATATTCTACCACCAAACAACAGTATTCAGTATTGTTGTGTTCCGGTTTGAAGGGTGAGTGAGGTAGTGCAACTACAGGCACAAGGGACAAAACATTAGTTACCAAGGTTGGTGCCGCATTGGTAATGTAAGGAATGGTTAATATTTCTTACATCGCCATTGTCTCTGGCCAGTGGTGACCACTTACCAACAGGTGGCCCATATGCTCATCCGTCAACCTATTCCATAATAAAGACCAGAATAAAATACTTTTTTTTTCAATTACGCCTACGGCCTAACGTATGCAGGCAATCTCATACTAACTAAATATATAAATAAAATAAAATGTTTTGTCGAAATTGATGTTTTTACGTTCGTTATAATCAAATTAACTAATCGTTCATCAGTCGTTCATGTATTTGTATAGATCTAGTGAAATCGATGTGATCGTATTAGCTAATTATGTTATTTCTGTTTATTATGTTTTAATTATAATACGAAAACAAATTATTGCATATAATTAGTAACTAATGGTGTCTGTAAAAATATTTATAGCGGATTAATTAATCTTCAGTCTAGATAGTAAGCTTTACACTAAACAAACATAGTGAATTGTAAACATCTTGCTTGGTTATTTATCGAAACCCAAACATCTTTATGTTTTTTGTACATATTTATACATATCAAAGACAAGGTGGCCCATTGGCTAGAATGCGTGCATGTTAACCGGGGGTTGCAGGTTCAAACTCAGACAAGCACCACTAATTCGAATTCCTTGAAATAAACCTGCATCTAATTTCAATGAAATCATCATGTATCTACCAACCCTCATTGGAAAAGCTTGGTGGAATAAGCTCTAAAACCTTCTCAAAGAAAGTCGAGACTTTAGCCCACTTATAAATACAAAAGTTAAAATAACTTTCTTCAAATTAATATGTTAAAGATATTTCTCACGATGAAATTATCTATTATCTTAATTAACAAATTCTAAATATAAACACGTTAAACACTTTACCGTTTCTGAATTAGGTCACCGGGGAAAGTGCCTAACAAGTCTTACGTTTCTAGCCTTTTCCTACTTGTACGGAACGAGCAGTCGCTCGTCGCATACAAGATGCCCTCGAGAGCACGAGAGCGCTCTGCAGCGCTTTTCATCTGAACTTTTACTACTTAACCAGGATACGAGTGGAATATATTTTTATTGGTGCCGTAAATTGCAATACTTTATCGTAATACAAGTTTACTTGCTCCGTATATATTTTCTTGACGTAATTAATGTTTCAGCGAACGCGTTGTACGATGTATTTAACTAAACGTTTTATCTCTGTTCAACTTGACTTATTGCAGAGAAGCATCGGTATAGTTTAGTTCGAGTGTTATGTACATGTGTGTAGAATCAACTATGATTATTATTGTACTGAATTTGTTATATATAGATAGAAAGTATATAAAGCGGTTTGTAATTATTGAAATAGTTTAACGAAACAATTCTTTTTTCATGTTTGTTAATTCGTAATCTACTTGCGACTTACCCCGGCTTCGCACGGTTGCAATACTGATACTAAATAGACTTCATAGTGTCTTACAATGTTCACAGTTTTTCAGTTAATCTCTATTATATTCGGCATGTATTATACATATAAATCTTTCTCTTGAATCAATCTATTTAGTGCAAAAAAAGAATCTTCAAAACAGGCTGTGTGATTTAAATAATCTAAGCATACATAGGGACCGACAACGGTAAGGGACTTTGTTTTGTACTATGTAATGATACGTCATTGCCTATGTGACAAGTCTTCTGAAATTAGCATTGTTTTGTAAACCCGACAAACATTGTGTCATAAATATGTTAGCCTTACTTGAAGGTTTTTATTTATTAATTCTTGAGACAAAGTTACCACGGATTAAGATAGCTTTGTTAAGTGATGTAAACCACGTGTACGAGAAACGCGAGCCATACAATAATTACAATGAAAATATACGATACATTTCGACATTAATTACTTTAAAAATATCAAATAATAGGTACGATCACCTTTTCTTTCAGCATCGGCGAGGCGAATTCTGTGTCGGTCATTGCTTTTATCTTTTCGCCGTGATTCTGTTATATTTTTGATTATATTATATGCATGGTATTTGTTTATAGGCCATAAACCGGGTCGCGTCCGTCCGTGCAAAGCAATATACATTAACATGGATAATAAAAACACGTGCACCTCTAAATATTCATCGATGTCGCGTAATCGATACACATATTCGTTGCGGCTTACCTTTTATGACCGTGACGATATTGGCGGTTTGTTGTTATACAAAACTATACAAAGGTCAAATATGTTAACATTAGTAACTTGGCTAATTAGTCACGGATCAATTTATTCATTTATTAGTGGAATGCATGATGTATTTCGGGAAATCTTCGTCTTTTAGTGTCGTGAAGTAGAAGCGAGCCATAGTCTTAACAAAATCGTCGAGTAGAGATGCCGGGAATAGTTATTTGTTATCATTGACAGAATATTCGAAGACGTTCTCGGTCGAAACGCTGCATATTTCAGGGTTCTGGCTGAACGAAAACAACGATTTTTAAAAATAAAACATATATACAATTAAGTAGTATTAAACTTTGTTAAAACAAGAGTGCGGGCGATGTATTTGTTTTTTATGTATGTAAAATGAAATAATGGAAATAATTGTTTTTGTGGATGAGACGAAGAGAAGTGCTCACCTAAATGAACAAAGTAATACGGTTACACTAGTATGTAGTAGAACGGTGACAATGCGTTACGAATTACGTACTTTGGTATTTATTAATTGTTTCTATAGTGAAAGGCATTTTTCAGTCAGGTGTAATTTATAAGAGAAAGATATACAAAATCAAAGTATATATTTTCGAGAAAATATTTACAGTAGTCTTTGTTTATTGATTTTCTCGCTGATTGACCAAATAGTATCGCACAATTCGAATACCGGATAGCGATCGAATATTTGTGGAATCTATAACATTCCACGATGAATATCTTAAGAGAAGCCGGATGTATTAATAATAATAACTTTATTAACGCTTACGTTTAATTTATTATACGTATGAACACGCCAATACATAATAAGTTGAAAACAAATTTAAGACATGTGCCGTATTTGTAAAAACTTGTGTATGAAAATTGATCTTGGACATTTGCTGAAACTATCACGAAATATAAATAAATAATTATGAGACAACATCACATACATTACTCTGATCCCAATGTAAGTATCTAAAGCACTTGTGTTATGGAAAATCCGAAGTAACGAAGGTACCACAAACATACCGAAGACAACATATAAAACTAATGATAATCTACATCGACTCGGCCGGGAATCGAACCTGGGACCTCGGAGTGGCGTACCCATGAAAAACCGGTGTACGTACCACTCGACCACGGAGGTCGTTATAAATATATCTAACTAGTTGTTGTCCGTGGCTTCGGCTCGCGACTTAGAGATTCCACAAGTGTAAGGCATGTTGCAAAAGTGGCCTATTTCCTTCCTTGTGGTTTTAATTTGCTTTATAAAAAATTTCACCAATTTAGTTCTGTGGTTTAGCCGTAAGAGTCAGAGACAAACAGAAAGTTTACTTTCGCATAAATAATATCAGTTAAGATTAATAGTATTTCATTATACTATGCTTGCTTGAGCAAATGCGGGTAAAAGCCTATTGAGGAAAGTTTCACGGTAATATCTCGTCTTATTAATCTTAGCAAGATTTAAAATAGATTATTATCCACATCGTTAAACACGTGACCCAAAATTTTATAATATGTGTCTTCTATTTTCGTAACGGCTATATCAATATATGTAAATCAAAAAAAGTGTTGTGTGATATATGATACCATTAGTTAGATCAACAACAACCACATCAGCCTGTAAGTATCCCACTGCTGGGCTAAGGCCTCCTGTCACTTTCAGGACAAGGTTTGAAACATTCCGCCATGCTGTTCTAATGCGGGTTGGTGGTTGGTTACATACTCGGTTTCCTTACGATTTTTTCTTTCGCCGCCGAGCACAAGGTGAATTATAAACACAAATTAAGCACATGAATATTCATTAACTAGTGCTTGCCTGGGTTTGACCCGCAATCATCGGTTAAGATGCACGCCTTCTAACCACTGGGCCATCTCAGCATTAGTTTATTATATTTAATTATTAAGTTATAATACTGAAGTAAAATAATAAATGCAATACATATTGTTGTAAAGTATTTTGTTTGTCCAAATATGGCCTGCCTCATTCAGTTCCATCTGACGTATAAAGTCCTTAGTGCTATTCGGATCTAGGTGACCTGGTTTGTGCCTCGGTGCCGTTTCAACTGTCCGATGCGCTTTGCGAACTGTTTTGTTGTTTCAATTTCGAGGATTTTGTTACGTGGTCTGCTATTTGTGGTTAACATAATAGTACACTTAGTTCTATTGTTTCTTACTGTGTCAATGTAATCTTCTTTATTATTAGAGACTAGGTAACAGATTTGTTTTCGCACGGTTGCGGTGTCGGTTTTATGCTGTTTTTTTTTTAATTCAACTTAGCTCTGTAGGTATGTCGCTTCAATACGAAGCGAAATCTTTAGTAGAATCTGTATGCCGGTATGGGATGGACGTTGGCGTACTAAATTCTGCTTAACATAATGTAGTTCATATCTGTAATTTATTGACACACATATATATAGATCAGTTGGTGGGTCTAAGTGTTCACATATATGTAAATCACTTGTGGGTCAGTTTTACACATAGACCATTCGTTCAATATTCTATCGCTAAACAGCAGTACTACATAATTGGTTACGTTCCGGTTTGTAGGGCGAGTGAGCCAGTGTACCTGCAGGCACTAGGGCATCTTAGTTGCAAAAGTTGGTGGTGTATTAGCGATATAAGAAATATCGAATTTTTCTTGCGGCGTCATTGATGGGCGATATTGAGCACATAACATCAGGTGGCTTATTTGTTCTGTGTATCACTTTTTTAACTAAATTGTGCGATACAATTGTCAGTACATTATATTGGAAAGTATTACTTTTCAGAAAGTTGATCAAGAAATGTGTTAACTGGTTCATTTATTCGTATATTTCATTTGAAGTTGCTAAAAATAAGTTTACATATTAACTTACAATGACACTTCTTGTAGTAAAAAAACGTCTGTTTGTTCATAAACCTAATTTGTTCCGTAAGTTCCATTGTAATAGCTCGGATTAATTTTAGTGGTATCAGGATTAATCAGAAATGTTATTTAGGCTGAACTGATAAATCTTACCACTAATAATGTTACGCAGACGCGCTTCTCGCTGAATTTAGCGTGTAGTAATAACAATGTCAATCTTTCTTTGCTTGCATTTAGGTCACTACGTATCTTACTTTTATCTTACTTCTATATTACTTACATTATAAATCCGAAAGTTGTTTATACGGATGGATGTTTATTACAATCACACCAGAACAGACTGAAATCGGAAAACATAGAATACTTTTAATCTCTACCACTTTCCAATTATTTCCTAGTAGTAAATCGCCAGGGATACTTTGCACGTGTAGCACTAAAAGATAAAAGGTTTATAAATTTAGAGACGGCATGAGCAATCAAATACTATGAATTATTTCTTTAATAAGGTATTTTGAAATTATTTTAAGCAAGCGAGTAAAATAAAATATGAACAATCCAAAATCCAAATAAAGTTTATAAATCTACTTGATGTGAATCGTAATCAAAATCGTCACCGTGGGTTAATTCCTATTTGTCTTCTCTTGTAAACGAATATCTGAAACGATTGGCGCGCCACCTATTGTACGTTGGTACTATGCCAGAAACCTCGCAAGCAACTGTCAACAACAACTAAACAAAGTTACAGAGAAATCGAATGAATGGTTTAGGAACGCATACGACACAGACAAAAAACATTCATTGCATCTATAAAAAAATAATATAATATTCTATACCTAACCTAATCTACTGGGCCGATTTAACTACAAAAATGTGGCTGGGTTCATATATAGCTTGGATTGCACCCGCTAAACAAAAATAAAGTCTTGTTTCACTGTATAAAACCAACAAATTGTATAGATATAAATGAAATTAATGAATGCCATATACTTCTTGTACATCATAAACAAAAATAAAGACAGCTTACTTAAACTTGCTACTAACTTAAAAAATAATTAGTAATAATGCAAAAAAATACGTTGATTTCAAATGATGTACAAAGGGCGTACCTACTAATGACTAATTAACCATCTCTTCCAGACAACCCAATCTATTATTTAATTTAAATTATTCTTTTCGGTCTGCATACATTTAATTTATATTCTCTATTTTAATTACTTCGATCGAATATTTTGTCAAATATAACAATCCATTCATCAGTTCCAGCGTGAACAATAAACACAGTTCTCTTGTTATATAATATGTTAATTTATGCGATTGTTTCGTGACTCGTAAAGCACGTAAATCGTGTCTGTGTAGTCTAGTAGTAGAGCGAATTTGTGTTTGCGTACATGTGCTCTATAATATTTCCTGCGCTTATTGGCAATAAAAATACGTTGGTTAATCTCACTTGAGAAAGACTGTTTTGGCTAATATTGGGTAGGAAGATATTCCTACAATTATTAAAGCAATGCAGAGCAATGATTACTATTGAATTGTACAAGGGTCAAAATAATAAGCCATAACCAAAGATAATTATATTACTTTTAGTATTCGTTATTGTATACCACAAATATTAAATACAGAAATCTTAGGAATTAAGAAAAAAAGCTGAAAATAAAAATGTATAAAAATACTAATAATACGTGTTGTGCAATAGCCAGACTTACCTATAGACTTAACTAGCTGTGCCCGCGACCTTGTATGCGTTTGAATTAAAAAACTATAAATATTATTGTAGCCTAAGTTACTCCCTATTACATCAGTTATGTGCCAGTGAAAGTCCCGTCAAAATCGGTCCAGCCGTTCCAGAGATTAGATAGAACAAACAGAGAGACAAACAAAAATTGTAAAAAATGTTTTTTGGTATATGTACCGTGTATAAATACATATGCATTGAGTAAAAAAGGGCTACTTTAATTTTACAAACAGACACTACAATTTATTTATATGTATAGATTAGCTGAGAGAGATTTTCAAAAATATTTATATACTAATACTTATATTTAATATATAAATATATTTCCCTATCAAGCATAAATATTTTATTATATTTAAGATAATAAAATGTTAATTATTGTACATGACGAGAAATAAAAATGATTTACTAATGTAATCACACAGTATTATGTATATATCTTCATTTAAATGCGCAGTGTGAAGTAATTACGCGAAGTAGTCACGAATTTAAAGATTTCATAATGCATATATAATATTATATTCAGATGAAATTACTTCATTGAATATAGAATAAATATATTGAGCCGAGATTGCCCAGTGGTTGGAACGCTGAACCTATGATTACCTACGGGTTCAAACCCAGGAAAGCACTACTGAATACTCATGTGCTTAATTTGTGTTTATAATTCATCTCGTGCTCAGCGCTGAAGGAAAACATCGTGAGGAAACCTGCATGTGTCTAATTTCATAGAAATTCGGCCACAAGTGTATTGGAGCTTGGTGGAATATGTTTCAAACCTTCTCCTTATGGGAGAGGTGGCCTTAGCCCAGCAGTGGGAAATTTACAGGCTGTTGTTGAATATAGAATATTCTGTAGTCGATAGTTGTTCGTGCGTGTCACGAAAGTTCAACGCTCCAAGATTTAGACGTCGACTGACTCATGATTTAAAAACACACGTTGTTTGTGATTAATCACGTACCTACGAGAATTTTTATTCCTCATTACGTTGTATTTCATATTTTAATTACTTTTATGAATAGATAATCATATGTTTATTCTTTGGTTTCAGGTAACTATTATTATTCCTACTTACATCTTCTATTTAAATATACAAAATGACATTTCCTGACTGACTGATTTATCATCGCTGAGAGTAATCTATTACGGACCCTGAAATTTGGTGAGTAGGATGACTTTATTGAGTAAACAGCCACTAAGAAAGGAGTTTTGAAATTCAACCCCTTAGGGGGTGAAATAGGGGTTGAAAGCTTGTATTGAATAAAGTTACTATAACTTACCTTAACGCTATTGAAATTACATTGAAACTTAGAGGCATTTAATTTGTGTAACAGATGAACATGAAAGAAGTGATATGTTTATGCCTTATTGTGCTTTCAAGGAGAAGGCTTTTATATTTGCTAGAAAACTTCCATACTGTTAACAGATTCCTATGACAGTTTGTAATGTTCATACAAACAGACAAACATTGACACATCTATATGTCATTATATAAAGGAGAAAATAGGCTCTTTTTTGTTATGTACATATATTATTATTTACAATAGAACGACGGATCGGATTTTTCAAAATGGCGTATAAGTCGATTACATCGTAATATAAGGGCAAGCCTATTTAATTAACTTATGAAATACTTGAATTAATTTATATAGAGTGAAGCGGCATTTTTACAGCGAGATAATTCATAACAAACCTTATGAAACATTATTTATTAAGTAAACATATACTAGCGCGTTTTTAAGCTAATATATAAATGGAAATTAAAAAGATTACAAAATACCTATATCGAGTTGTTAGGGTTATAAATATACTTTCATTGTGTGTTATTCTTGTTATTTTTATAAGTACAAAGTTTGTTTAAGATATCAATTATTTTTTCCACTTTATGCTTTTATGCGAACACGAGTGACGAGTCCATATTTACTGGTCGTCTCGAAAGCGCGATTAAAACCGCATACCGTCGAGCGTAGAATTCAATTAATTCTAAGTTATTCATATTTGTTATTCCTGTAAAAATGTTCATACTTTTTTTTAATGATTTTCGTATGAATAAATATGTACGATTCAAGTTGTATAAAATACTTTTTGAATGGTTGTAATATTAATGTTTTTTTTTTGGTGTTTTATTCGTTCGAGCATCATGATCTGATTGGGTTTGTTAAGTTGGATGTGGCATTTTCATCAAGTTATTTGACCCATAAGTCGGTCGGGTATACCACAAATGTATGTACCTAAGATAGGTAGCACTAGACTTGACGCATAATTGTTTACAAAAAACAGGTTTTGATTTCCGTTTATTAATGACATATCTGTCAAGCTATAGTAAATCTCTTTTTGAATATTATTAAATCATTATGTA
Source organism: Vanessa cardui (assembly GCF_905220365.1). NCBI lineage: Eukaryota > Metazoa > Arthropoda > Insecta > Lepidoptera > Nymphalidae > Vanessa > Vanessa cardui. Next base: position 9,719,881 of record NC_061138.1, on the reverse strand, counting down.
CACATACTTTCTCCATATGCTAATTTGTGCTTATGCTTATAGTAATTCACCTAATGATCGTTGATGATGGAAAATGTCGATAAGTAATTTTCATGTTTGGCATTAAATCGTGACATATACATAACCTATACCTTTATTTAATAAGTTTTAGAACTTTTTAAAAATACAGGCGTTAATCCTGAATTTATGGGTTATTGAGATGTACTTATACAAATATATAAATAACTCGCATTAAAATGGTTTGTTGATGTATCTCGTCCTTATGTCCTTCTATGGGGTTGAAAGTAGCTTCATACGAAATTAATTTAGCTGTGTTATTTGCCTGTGAAATAATAACAGATAGACAGAGTCACTTTCGCATTTACACGTATAATATAAGCTATAATGTATCGTAACTAAGAGAAACGAACGTAATCCCAGTATAGTAATATACTGACGTTGACGACCTCCGTGGTCGAGTGGTGTGTACACCGGTTTTCATGGGTACGCCACTCTGAGGTCCCGGGTTCGATTCCCGGCCAAGTCGATGTAGATTACTATTAGTTTTTTTATTTTTTAATATATAATTTTATTATTTAATATAACACAACGTCGTTGCACCTGAAACTTTATTAAGATTCGGAGACGACGATAACTTGGAAATATGTTACACAACAAGATATAACAGTAGCTGGCTTATTCAATTCGGTTTGCGTAACTCGTATTCATTTTGGGGTAGCGGGCTATACACACTGGATCTTGTTCTGTATTGTTCATATAAATCGTGCGATATTATTTCGTAGAATATTAGTATATGTATATTTATTCTTAAATTTCTGATCGTTGAATGTCATTTATGTTTAGAAATTCTTTTGTCAATACGATGACGATGATGAGTATTTAAAAAGCAATTCATTATTTTTTAGTTTTCACCCGTACGCCTCTGTATTTTAAACTACGCAACGCAACTAAAATAGAGTGATTGAGTGCAAATTTATATGTGTACTTATAATGTAATACATGTTTCTTTACTTATCTATCCGGAAAAATGCAACCAATTTGTATATACACAAATTGGTTGTATTTTTCCGGATGTTATAATGGATATGTTTGTTCTTTAATCTTAAATTCGTAAACAATTCACTCATCTGAAGTAGGGTGGGGTCGCTTGTATGATAAATTTATTCATTCACAAGCATTACACTCAGTATTGTATGCCTTGTCGTATTTATTAAAATATTTTCCGGACAGTTCTGCATCTTTTGATTTAATTTAACATAGTAAGTATATATGTCTTTGTTTCTAAATATATGTGACATCTCCTTATTTATTAATATAGATGTTTAATATAATAAACTTATTTACTACTTATTTATCAGAAGTAGTATCGCTAAACATCAATAGTTTGTATCGTTGTACTCTGTTTTAAAGGGCAAGCCAGTGTGATCATTTAATTGAAATGTGTAACATTTAAAATGTATCTTAGCATGAGGAACGTAGTGATGAAAAGGTGCTGATATATTTGGTCGGATTATACTTGCCGCCCCCGCTGCTCGTGCTGACGTTAATTTACTCAAAATATTTTTGTTGCAAGTTCGAGGCGAATATTTACATATATGTTTCAACTTCCCTGCTCATTTTCCTGCTCACTGGCATCGAATCGGGTTTGATGTGGCTGTGGCATTAAGCATGTGATCGTTATTTCTTTTGAATTCCCTCCATAATAAATCTCGTTCTCCAACAAATGTTCGAGATTGTCCCATTCTGTAATTCAGGTCGTCCTCTCAATAGACATCAACAATAAAGCGTTGTCTATTTCTGAACTGAACGCCGATATTTCTCAGTATCTCTAACTTTAGATTAGATTGTAACTCTAATCCGATTTCTGGTAAGGATGATTTTTTATATTTTACATACTGATCCTATGACTTATATGTTTTATTTTGTTTATATTTAATGTTCGTCCCCGTTAGATTGTAGATTGGAGGTAGATTGAAGGTTGTATTAATATACATTTATGTAAAAGAAAGCTATACATATGTATATCACCAACACCATCTAACGCTAAGTAATATAGTAGTATATATAAGAACCACCGTTTTTATTAGAACTGTCAATACGAATTAATATTTTTGGCCCATTATCCTTAAAGTTACTAGCTCATTCACAAATTAAACCGAAAAACAATATCATAAACGATTACTAAAACATTAGTACCTACTTCGATGAGTCCTACCTGACTATACCTAATTCATACTCTCAAAAAAAAACTTTAGCAACGTGTAATGAGTTCCGTATTTATGCAAATTGTACGAAACTAAAGTAATTACTGTCATCTACCAGGTATGTCCATATCCAGGCAATCATCACTAATTTTTCATAAGCTGTTTTTCGTTTGGATTTGAAGGAAAATATCGTGGGAAAGCTGCCTGTGTTGAATAAAATTAAGATTTTTTTTTAAATATATAGTGTTTCACGCATTGGGACAATGATATAGAATATACTTCTGCTTCCTTAAGAGAAGGTGCCTCTGTCCAGCCGTACGTTTCTCGGTCGCCAACGAATGTACGCAAACAAAAACTCGTTTCTAACAATATAAGATTTTGTTTTGCATGTATGTATGTATAAAGATGTAAATAAAAACGAATGCCCATTTTTCTTGATCACGTTATTACTGTTGAACGACCTTATCAACTGCAAAATGCAGCATCTGCTTTTTAAAAAAAATCGTATATATTCTGATGCTTCTTACACAAGGAAAATGTGGAGAAAATTGGAAACTTTCAGAAAACTTAAAAGCGTTCAAGCCGTATCAGCAGTTTACACGACTTTCCTTTTTTTTATTTTTTATTAAAATTCGAACCAAAAATTCCTAGATAAGATAAGATCAAGCACTAAAATGTACAAGAAATATTTTTTCTATTAATAGGAGATTCATGAAATTTTCATAGTTGTTAATCAAACTTTTATCACCGGCGACGGGCCCGTTTGTCGACTTGCATACACCAAGCTCAAAATTACCTTTTGAAACATCACGTTGAATATTTATCAAGTGACCTTTATTCAGCTAACTGAGTTGACATTTTGTAAAGAAATGCAACGTGAAATACAAGTTATGATAAGCGTAACTCGTAGCATTATGATAATATGCTTAAAATAATTAGCATTTTTCCTGACTGAAAATATGTTCTCCTTTTCATTCCTATGCAAAAGATAGAGATAGCAATAAACGGAGTAGTTTTAAACATTTGGTACGACTTTTAGTCTAATATTATAATGTCTTATCCCAATTAAACTATTGAGTTTATGGATGTAGTTACTATTTGCATAAGTAATCATCATTACATAGTTTAAAACAAAGTTGCTTACCGTTGTTTGTCCCTGTGTATGCTTAGATCTTTAAAATTACGCAACGGATTTTGATGCGGTCTTATAAAAGTCATTCGAGAGGAAGGTTTTGTACATGGAAAATACAGTAAAGAAACACTGATCATTTTAGATGTTTCTATGTGATGTCGTAAATAAACAAATTCTTTAGTCTATTAGTATCAGCATTACACCCGTGTAAAGCCGGGGCGGTTTGCTAGTTTATTTATAAAAGCCAGTTTATATCGTATGAAAAAGTACTTTATTATTATAAATTTAGTTCTCTGAATGTGAATGTGAATTTTTGTGACGTGTATCTTGATCTTAATACTCTTTTCCAAAAGAATACTCAAATATTATTATAAGTGATAGCATTATTTTTCCTGACTGTACAGTTGGTAAACGTCATAATAAGATATGTTATAGACAAGACTGAAAATCGAAGTCTTTATCTGTTTCTTCAGTTAAACACTAATTCTGTTCATGCACTATTTGCTTGAAATGCGCTTTCGGTGCAAGCAGTAACATGAAGATGTCTAGAAGTCTCCAGACGAGTCTGGGCGAGAGATGGAATCGATATTACATAAATGCATTCGAGGATGAACTTAAGCGAAAAACTTTTGAGTGATATTGATCCGTATAACCTCTACAGCAGATGCTATTATTGCTTATTAAATTTATCTTTTATTAAACGATAGTATCTTGTACTGACCACTTCGGAAAATCAGTATCGATATAAGTGATCAATTCGCTCGAAATATAGTAAGTCCACAACGTTTTTGGGTGAATTTGAACAAAATGCCTCGTCTATCCGAAACCAATCTCAGGGTTAAAAACAATTTTGTACTGAAACAAAACGATTACACTTAATTCCTTTTTAACCTAATAACTTTTGCTGTCACTTTGAAATTGATAGATTTGGAATTCCTCATAGTTTTCTTGCATCTGTCATGGTTTCAGCTTTATCTTATTATAGATCTGAAAATAAATAATCAATAAACGAAAAACCTGTTCAGTTGTTAAACTTTCATATTGATTGACGAACGAGGGTTACTCTCTATGTCAGGTAAATATATCAAAAATTGTATAATTAGTAGGTAATTAAGTATAATTTTGTCGTATTTTTAAGCTAACGCCCTTGAATAATACGTTTAAATACATTCATTATTTAAATTAGGTAGATTATAATGTTCGCGAACTCATTTGCATTTTTCATTTAGCTTATAAAAGTTGATTCAATTTACTTTTATGTATATATATGTTTATATGTTTTTTTTTTTATTATTTCTGTGACTTTCCTACGTTATTTATGTACTGAGTACACTTAATTAGTACTGCTATTTTCATTTGTTTCGCTTTTTAATTTCTTATATTTGTTCGTTGGTTTGCTGTTTTTTGGTTGATTGATGATTTCATATTGATCGTGATTGAATCATGAATTAATGATCGTTTTTATCTTTTTAATAGTGACGTCATAGTATAAACACGTCATTCTAAAAATCTCTGTTATTTTTGTTTGAACTTTTGGTCTATTGTGGTTTCGACGGCCTCTCCAAAGGAAATTGATGTAAACATAGTTGCACTGGCAAACATCGAACTGTCATTGCGAATTTATCGTAACTATCGATAAAAAAAGGTAAGACTAAACACGTATAAATAATAACTAGCATACCTCTTCACGAAATTATTATTTCGAACACACTTTCTGAACATTAGTAAACGTCAAATATGGCCGCCCGTTGAATTGTCACGTCATGAATTTCCTGGATTTAATATCGATTTTTATCTCTATTATACGATTTTAAGGATATATGTTGTCGCCTAAGAAATCGTTGTTTTTTAACGATCTATAATTTTGGGTAGGTTTCGATCGGGTCCGTCGTAGTCCGGCACGAAATTATGAATATAGATATCCAATAGCTTTTTAATTGGCTCCTCGGAATCTACAGCTTTATAACCTAGTTCACACATCAGTAAGACATTTACAGGACAGAAGTGTTTTAAATAATTAAGATTTTTTTTAAATTGTCATTATATTAGAAGAAAGTTTAATGCAACAAGGCGATGCAAGATGCAGCTTAATGCATAAATTTTCTGATTTAATTTATGCATCTGAAATGGGTTGCAATAAACCTACCTCAAACATGACCTAAAAATATATTCGTTTTTCACATTTGCATGTTTACATACAATGTTTAAATTGATATTTAAAATATTCATGATTTCATCGACTATATTAAATTATTTCTATATTCTGCAAATGTCAAGTATGTTATCCAATTTTCAGAATAAATATTTTTATATTTATATTATAAATCAGCCGTGATCGAAGCCTATTAACATTACTACCATAGAATGCTGGCTTCTGGTAAGGCTGGCTCACTGACTAGAATACTGGCCTCATATATAATTTTTAATTCAAAAATATATATTTATGTATATTTAATGATTATTATTTTGCTTCATTAAAATGATCATTGTCGAAATATATAAGGAATTATTTTAATTATAAGATATTATACATTTGTAAAAATATGCATAATATCCTAGATAAATACAATCTTAACTTTATTACAAGATATATATTTAACTTAAAATATAAAGTTGAGGGCGTGTCGGTGTCTAGAACTATGAAATGCTGCTAGCTTAGTAATTTTATAAGGGTTCAGTTAGCACCCATTTACTAAAGTGAGCCAGTGTAAGTAGTCTCCGAGACAAAATAAATTAGATTTTATGACATGTACCATATTGCAGTAACACCGTACATAATATTTAGATGAAACCGATATCACTTATGTACATTCATAATTTTTCTATGAAATAAAATAATATATTAAATATTCCTACGTAATTTCGTATGTTTAGTAATATGAGTAAACAGAATATTACGGTTAAACTTCAATGGAAGTAACATAGCACATATAGGTGACTCATAATTATTGAGAAAGGGGTCGGTAGCACCATGGTATTATTTCCCGCTATGACGTCATACGTATGGCCTTCACGGCCGGTTGATGACCTCCGCGTACCGTTAGTGCGAATACTATTTTGTTTGTGTATTCAATAGAAACAAAATGTTGAATGGGTTTGTAGAGACAAATGTATTGTGATCTAAAATGATATTGTTTGTTATTTATAAATAAAAACATACCTATTTTATTTGTAATCAGCGTAAGTAATACCTTGATGTATTAAATAAGGTACTTAAATAAAGTATGAGAGGGTAGGAGGGTAGGTATGATAAAGATATTGCTAGCGATCATATCACAAGATTGTAGGTCAACGTATAAAATATTATTATTGTTACTACACGTTGAGATGAGAAATATTGTTTATAATTTTTTTATAGTATTTTTGTATTAGGTACCATGTACCTACATGTTATTTTTATCATGCAGTTAATATATACATAATTTAGATATTATTACTTTAAAATGGTTACAAGTTGCTTGCGATTAATGTGTCGAAATAATAAAATAGTTTTAATGTGTATTTCAATGTCGAAAGATTGTTTTTTCAAAATCAAAACTTTATTCAAGTGAGCTTTTACAAGCTCTTTTGAATAGTCATTTAACAATTAAGTGAAGCTACCACCGGTTCGGAAAGTAGATTCTACCGAGAAGAACCGGCAAGAAACTTAGTTACTCTTTTTAAAAAATTAAAAAATACAATCATATTAGTTAAATACAATTATATATGTACCTAATTTATCCTGCCTGGATGTCAACACGTATTAATTCCAAGCTTTTTTATCATCTACAAAATCTTGTATGGAATAATATGCCTTTTTTTACCAATGTATTTTTTTTATAAACGATTTGAATTTACGAAACGGTAAAGTTAAAAATTTCTGTTTTTAAATGTGCTATTAAGATAATTATTTGTTAGATGTTTTCATTTTAGACACAAAAATCGTGACTAATGTGTCCGATGAGACTAGCTCTAGAAATAGCCGATCTTGAACTTTTGTCAAGACATCGATGATTCAGTCTCGTGTCTTTTTTATATGCATAAACACTTTTTAGTCGCGTCAATTTTTTATTAATTAAACGTAAGGTCTTAAATTTGCCAAGCTTCACTTACAATGCCACTTTAGTTTTTAGTTAAATAATAATCGGATAGCAAACATTAATGTAAGTTTAAAGTATCAAAAATATCAATAGTGTATGTGTGTGTGAATTGAAAAATGCATAGAAATCACGCATTGTAGTAGGTATAAGTTCATATACATAATATCATAATGCAAATTTAATTATTATCATTGTAAATACTTATAGAGTTTGAATTCATAAATTGTATTTTCCTATCATGAGAGTAATAGATGTAGTAAACATTTCATTTTTTATTTTGATAATATACGGCGTTTTTATAATACATATGACATTAACTTTGATGTATATCACATTAATAAATTTTCAATGAGCGCTAAGTTTCATATCAATACAGGCGTCATCTGAAAATAAATGTAGGCCGTCCGTTTCAGGGAGATTACGTAATAAATTAGTAATTTTATTGGAATTTTAAGTGCATAATATTTCACTAAGCTTAGTGCAAGTTAGTTGCTAAGAAGCAAACATTAATTTGTATACATAAAGTAAATGGCTGAGACGCTTCTTTCGAAACGAACCAAGCTCTGAGATTAAGGTGAACCATTCAAGTTATTCGTGGAACGTGAAAACGAAACTATTTGCTTACAAAATAATCTGCAATATTTAAAACGATTTATTTGAAGCGTTAAACGATTCATTGAAAGCGTAAATGTAATCAAACTGAACTAATTTTCGTTACTCAACAACAATAACAACAGCCTGTAAATTTTCCACTGCTGTGCTTAGGCCTCCTCTCCTTTTGAGGAGAAAGTTTGGAGTATATTCCGTAACGCTGTTTCAATGCGGATTGATGGATTTACATGTGTCAGAACTTCGTTGAAATTAGACACATGGAGGTGACGATGTTTTCCTTTACCGCACAAAATTAATTTTAAGCCCATGAAAATTCAGTAATGCCTGCGTGGGTTTGAACCCGTAACCCTTGGTTAATATGTACGCTATCTAACCATTGGACCATCTCGTTCATTACTCAAGTGAAGTCTATTATTAGAAAAATCGTAGAATCGATGTGAAAATTTCAAGAAAAAATGTAATTGGACGAGACCTTTATTCCATTTCCCTCGAAATAACGGGATAAACGAGGTACAAGTGATGCCGATATTTCAGTCTATTCCTATTTCCCAGTTTGGTCGTTTCGTGAAAATTTAATGAATCTGCGGCTAGTTGCCGCTATTTCGGTTTACCTAAAATGTAAGAGAAACTAGGTAATAGAATAACGATCGTTATAACTGCCTACGTATACGGTATGTTCACCTAGTAATTAACTAAGTATTCATTTATTAAATTATTTAATAAAGGACTCTATCTATATTAAAATTATGAAAGTAACTTTGTCTAATTGTCTTTCATGACAAAACCACTGAACTGAATTTGATAAAATTTGTAATGATGCAAATTTGAACTATAAGAAAGGTTACTTTTTTGCCTAACACGTAACAACCACTGCCATAAAAATATAAACAGACTTAGCTGACGAACAATTCACATGCTCTACCACATTGATTTGATTTTACTTACTCAATCCTCAAAAGAAGTACATTAAGTAAGGAAGTCGATTTCTTGACTTTTTAAATTATACTTCAACTCTAAAAACACTAGTTTTAAAGTTTTTAGCTTCTCTGAACAAGACAGCGGTAACCTCACGATAGACTTATTCGTAGAAAGGTTTCTTATTGAATCTAGAACTTTTAGATTCTTCTCGGCTGTAGATTGTTGTTTGAAATAAAAAAACTTCAGCCAGAGAAAGACGAGTGCCATTTGTTATGTACTTTTTTACTTTACTTCGGAAGTCTAGTTTACGTGAGTAAACTTTACGATTGCAGGTTATAAATTTTAAGATTTGATCGCTGGGCTCGTGCCAAAATAAGTTATTAGGTTTTGGGTCAAAAAAGTCTGTTGCAGCCGGAATATAGAAAGTTTGCGAGGCTTAGCGAAGCACTTCAACCCTTCTGAAACTGATCTCATTTTGCTCGTTTGGATTTAATTCTATAATATCTCTTCTCTAATTGATTATTTTCCTGTGAGTGAACGGTGACGTCGAAAAGTCATGAGGACATCCGAAATTATACATTTTTGAATTAAGAATATGTTAGTATCTGTTTTAGCAACAGCGCGTTATAAATGTTTCCTTTTACAAATGTCCGATAAATGAAATCTCAAGACATTTTAATAAATAATAAGTGTAAATAGTAGATTTTATAACCTAATATTGATACTAAGTATGGTAATATAGTTGGAAAGTTAACTAGTCAACGCTAACGTCTAGGGAAAACTTGTTGGACTAAATGGGCGATTACAGTCAAGACTCCTAACAATATGTAAACACGATTTAGTACTCAGTGGAGCCGGTTAATAGCTTATATATTTATAAAATTGCAATTTGTATGATATTTTGATTTGCTACATCATTTCAAAAGAAATTATTAATTAATAGATCTTTATCGTTGTAGTTGCAGAAAATTGTGTAAAGAAAATTGCCACTGATATCTCGATGTTAAAAAATGCGAAAGAATTCTATTTTTGAATTGTGCTTAAAATAATACAAATTTAAACAAACACTTATGACGAGGTAATTCTGTGATATTCATAAATAAGTCGTGTCGATTTGAGCTTCGCTATACACAGTTACCATTTTTTTTGTTATCATACTCATTTGTCTACGTATAATAAATGAAATCTATCTTTTATCATCTCACAAATTTAAAGAATAAAAAAAAGGAGTTCTTTTGAAATACATTCAGGCAGTCTCATTAGAACATGATTCTGCAAGAGCAACGGTGGAATTAACCCTCTCACTCACCTCTAATGTTCATTGGTACACTCGTACCGACTGAATAGCAAGTTAGCATCTAAACTTTTACCTGTATATATGTATATATAATATGTATGTTGGCTTTAAACATGTTCCGGACCCTCTCGAAGCATAGAAATAAGTAATTGAAATATCTTCTAACTAAATAAAATCTTAACCAAAGATAGTGGGTTCAAATCCATATATGTATGCATGCAACAACACAGTACAACCGAGTTACAAAGAAAAAACTTATTGAAATGTCATATGGATATTCTGTTGTGGAGCCACTCGGTGTAATGAGCTGTAATTCCTGAAATTCCTACTTACCTTCACAGACTTTACTTTTATCTTACTTTGGCTTGATTAATGATTTAAAAAACATCTAATAAGTATTCCTTGATGAATGTATGAAACTTTTTAAGAACATAGCCTTTATGTACATTTATTTACCTTCTCGTTATGCGTTTTAGTCTGTACCGCCTTTCAAGTCGAGTTCGCAATTAAAATTTAGACATTAAGGTGGACTTTTAAGCTATTTACTTAAAGCCGTATTTTCAAAGCAACTAAATTTTTCATAATTTACTCGTCAACCCATAAATTTTAATTAATGTTGCCTTTATTTAAAGGCCACATTAAAGTACTCCCTAAAATAAAAAAAATATTGTTACTAACGATAACGTCGGTATGGCGAATATTGTTGGTATTTATAACAGTGTCGCTAGGAATTTGAAAAACGCTATAATAAATAAAAAATAATAAATATTTTTTCGTTGTTAGCGTTTCGCCAGCAACAAAGGTTTACCTAAAAAATAATAATTGTGTTTTAAGTTTCACCTACCAAATTTTGGTTATCATATATTTGTTAAATATTCATTATATAATTTGAAAAGTACATTTTTGTTTCTTCTTAATGCTTAGGATATTAATTATTAATAATGTATCTTTTAACCACATTTTCCCTTCATGTAGTAATCTTCCAAGACTACTTACGACACAGAATTCATAAAAAATATCTTATATCTCTAGCTTGATTAGTATATCGACGTTGAGACTATAGAAATTTGAGAAATATAGTATATAATTAGTCATATTTTTGACTAATTATATAGTATACTAAATATACTTTATGTAATCAGATTCTTTACTTCTTTTATGTTTTTGCATTCATTAGAATGTATATCATTATGACTTTTATTATTAATTTAACTCGTGAGATTGCAAATTTGTTTATATTATTACTACTCGTTGTGTCTCGTGGTTTTACTTGCGTTTAGTTTGAATTGTAAAGGCCATTTCATACAGATTACCATATTGGTTAACGTTTAAGGTATACCTCTTTTGGCATGTCCACACGCACAGACTTGGCACAGCGAGAAATTATTACGTCTTCAATACGGACAATGTATCCCAAAGAAGAATTATTCGAATCGGACTTATTGTACCTGAGAATTGAGTTATCAAACGTACGTTACAATTTCTATCCCTACATAGTATAAACACAAAGTCGCTTTCCGCCATATACATATAAGCATTCATCTTCTGAACTACGCAACGGAATTTCATTCGTTTTCAATAAATCAATCAAACAATAAACAGAGTGACTCAAGGGGAAGATTTATGTTTAAGTTATATGCAAAATATATCAGAGAAAAACCGAGAAAATCGACTTTCCTAGCCGGAAAATATATGAACAACTAGTCGTCGCCTTCGGCTTCGCTCGCGTTAGAGGATTGATTGTAAGGTGTTTTAAAAAAAAAGTAGCCTATGTCCTTCCTTGAAGTTTTAATTAGCTTCACACCAAATTTCATCAAATTCGGTTCATTGGTTTGGTCTTTAAAGAGAACAGACATTCAGAGTTACTTTCACGTTTATAATATTATAGTATGGATTATATTTCGTTTTAAGTAAGTTCTTCAATTTAAAAGTTGTATACAGGCCGGGGCGGGTTGCCATATATAATTAATACGCATTTATTAAATGTTTTGTGTTGAACCAAACTTATATCAACATAAGTAACTTTCTGTTCGTTTTACTATGTATATATTTATGGTAAAAATCTGATATTTTCGATATGAAACTGTGAAACGGAAATTAAGAATAGCGGTTGTGGTGCGGTGACGTTTTCGAGCACAAAGTTATATTTGAAAACTGTTATCAAAATCGGGGCGGTTTTAATGTTTCATTGGTTTATTTGTTGCGATATAAATATTTCTACGTAAATCTATAAACATGGTGTTTTAGTTTTTAAATAAATTACAAGCTAAATTTAGTTTAACGAAAATTTTAACCTCTTTGGTTAATTAGTGATTTTATTATGTTTATTTTTTCTTTAGTTTATGTTAGTCGTATGTTCTATCATCTTGATATTCATGTTTATTAACTTGTTTTCTACAAGCAAGCAGATTATGATATTTGATTAATTTTATTATCAACTAGAAAGACTTAAAACGAGTGTTACTTGATTGAAATAATAAAATGTTCCAGACATACTAATTCGACGTCTGCGCTGTTTATAACTTTTAAACAAAATAACCTTAATCCTAGTACAATCTGTAATAAAAGTTTTTAATGCTTGTAACATTGTTTTACCGTTTGACGATACTTGGGTTTTGTTGTTATGGTCTGGAGAATCGTAGCTGGCCAGCGGAGCGTTCTGCATTCTTGATTGAAATGTCCTTTTACCATGAGACAGGTTACCCGCTTTTTTTATACCCCTTTGTGGACACGATATTATATTGTTATTCCTGTACATATATTTTAGTGTTTTTGTTTTTGTTACAAATTGTACATAAAAAGTATTTAAGCTAAAGAACCTCGTTAAATTAAAAAAGTATCAGAAGAACTAGCTTTTCAACTTTACAATAACAATATTTATTAACATCAGCTAATATAAAATGTGAATATATTTTTGTGTGTGCCTGTGTAAAGCCGCACATAATAATACATTTTCTACGTTATCTGATAGTTTGTTATACCATTTAGTTTAATATAGTTAACAATTCCAAGATTTGTTGAGAAATATATCTTTATTATAATATAACTTAACGTTCTGTTAATCCTGAAATATTTAAATCGGAGCAAATCAGGTTCTATAGCTCGTTGCTGGATGCCGTCCCCGCGGACTCTTGCATTCTTGATTGAAGCATTCTTGCAGAATGAATCATGTTGCCAGCTACAACTGTTTATGTACATTAATCTATACAGATATTATAAATGAGAAAGTTATTTCGCCTGTCTGGCTGTTGCCTAAGCCGAAGAATTTCTGAAGGACATAGGCTTCACTTTTTTATGCCTAACATCTGATTACCAATCCAAAAAATGGGAGGGAAACCAAGGGCTAGGCTATAAATTTACTCAACTCATTCATATTTAATCTAGGCAGAATTTACATTCTATATAATTCAATATTGCGCCTAAGAACCTACAAATTGTTGAACTAAAATATATGTATTAAGGACATTCCCAAATTTAGACGCCATACAAGGAAACACAACGTATAAATCTTTCGCACTGTAGCGTTGTAATAAAACATTAAACTTTTCTAGGTTTTCCATTTACATAAAGACCTACGTGGCTTTTCTTTTTTGAATTTTTGATAACAGCTTAAGCTCGAGCTCGGAAAAAGTCAGCCGTTTCCATGCATCTTATATAAGGGAAAGAAGACTTGACAATATTCTCTATATAATGTTGCATGTTTTAAAGTTGAATTGAAATACGTTGTAGATTTAGTATGTATCATAAAAGCATTCGATGTATGAAATATTGATAGATCGAATTATTTAGCTACAAATGTTGCATTTTAAATTTGCTCTTACATAATATAAATTGTGCATCCTTATCTACTTTTCCTGGCAACCTAGGACATTTTGGAAATTGTCTGCTTTGATAAATGCGGATTCAAGTTAATTTGAAACTTACGAATTGTTTTCATAGAGACGCTTTTGCATTGCCTAGATAATTCCACCGTCCGAAAGTTTTTTGTCTCAATATTGCGGCTAGATATAATACGTGATAAGGAATGGATATGTTTGTATTGAAAACATGAACGGTGTTTCAATCAATATCAGTAAAGGTAATTATTCAAATTTAAATTTATGTAAATTTGGAAATTAGTACAATACGTGTCGTTCTAGAGACGGGCAATAAATTGGAGAACAATGCAAGACTAATGATAGTTACTGTCGATACTATTGTTTTAGTTAGGTATTGTTATATAATAATGTTCTATAGTAGAATGTCTTGTTAAAGTAACAGCCTGTAAATTTCCCACTGCTGGGATAAGGCCTCCTCTTCCATTAAGGAGAGGGTTTGGAACGTATTCCACCACGCTGTTTGCGGGTTGGTGGAATGCGGCTAAATTTCGATGAAATTAGACATATAGGTTTCCTCACGATGTTTTCCTTCACCGCCGAGCACGAGATGAATTATAAACACAAATTAAGCACATATATTTATAGTGGTGCTTGCCTGGATTTGAACCCGCGATCATCGGTTAGATGCACGCGTTGAAATTTCGGGTTATATAGTAATAAGATTGAAGATAATTGGGTTTTATGTGGAAAAAATTCAGTTACAAATATGTTGGTGCTATGATTACGCTCACATATGGTATATGCGTTCTAGTTGTAGTTTGCTAGTGTGCCTTTTTAATGTTTTAAATTAAAAAGTAACATAATAATGTATAATGTTGATTAAAATTATTTTCATTTCGCTCAGTAAATAATTTTATTACTGCAGGAACATCGCGTGTTTATGTATATATAAATAATATGTAATTTATAAAACGTAGTTATATTTAAGTATAAGCTGAGCCCGAGAATTAATGCGCGTTTCAATTTAACAAAATAAATAATGGTCAACTTATTATTTATTAAAAGTAGCCTAAGTTGCTCCTTATTACATCAGTTATCTTCTAGTTAAAGTTCCGTCAAAAAAATAGATCCAGTCGTTCCAGAGATTAATCATAACAAACAGACAGACAAAATTGTAAAAAAATGTTATTTTGGTGTATGTACCGTGTATTCATACAAATGCATTTAGTAAAAAGCGACTCAACAACATACCAATTTAATTGTATGTATATCATTTTATCAACATACTGAAATAATAAAATAACTTCTAATAAATAAAAAGTGAGATGAACAAATTGGAACACAACAATACTAAGCATTGTTGTTTGGCGGTTGAATATATAATGGGTGGTACGTTGCCAGACGGACTTAAACAAAGCTTTACCACGAAATAAATTCCTAATTAGTTGGTTTGAACTGGTTTTAAATGTAGTTGTATTATGTGATCCATACTAATAAGAAGTTTTAATACGTTAATCGTAAATACAATTGTTTTTTTTTTCAATGATAGTATTACCTCTTTCACTTATCAATATTGACCTCTAAATGCCGAATGCCTGAACACGCGTATGATTTATATTTCGAAATATATCACGTACGTTTATATTACGTATAAGTTAAGGTTAAGACTAGATATGTTCCCTGTCAAGTAAGTATATATACTGCTGTGTATAGTAGTCTAGTCTAGACAGAGAGTCTGTCTTCAATTTTAAATTCCTGTCATTTTATAATTCGTCACGTGACTGGTTTCGATATTCAATTTTTTTTAAAAGGTTTTTGATTAAGGATTGCGAAAACGTATGCGAAATCGTTCTTCTATTGCGTTTAATTCCAAATTTGAATTTAAATAGTTATAGAACAGATATAGTTTTTTCTCCAGTCGCGAATAATTTCTCATAGATAAATCTATGCATGTAATAAAATTGTAGTGTCTCTTTGTAATATTAAAATCCCCCTTTTGTTCAAAGCATATGTATGTATACACGGCACGTATAACGAAATAACATTCTTTACATTTTTTTTCCTGTCTGTCTGTTTATTCCCGCTTATCTCTTAACGGTTGAACCGATTTTGATGGGACTTTCACTGACGATAATTGATATTATAAGGAGTAACTTAGGAGTTAACTTAATATATATATATTTTTAATTTATACGCGTATAAGGTCGTGGGCACGGCTAGTTTTTAAATATCGAATGTAAGAAAATAATTGAATTGAAAAGCAGGTTCTTCATTACGATACGGTAAAAGCATTCGTCATGTTGCATTACATGTCCTTGGTGTGTAAATTCCTTCTAGCGTTTCCGGTTTAAGGTTACTAACATCACAGCTCTACATCGATGCGTTTCGCTCGTAACTGGAATGTTTCCATATATACTTGTATACATTTGTTTGTTTCTTTTACGGCTAAGTAATAGAGATCGATGCAGATTAATTTATTTCTTGTTAATTTATCACTTGCAGCGTTTTCCTCCTTTCGTTTTGAGAACGTTTGTGAAATCAAAATTTTCTATATTAGGTTAAGCTACCACCGTACCGGAATGTAGATTGTATCTAGAAGTAGCAAGAAAGAATTGTAGCAAGAAACACAGTACGAACTCTTTCAATATTTTAAATCCAAAGTCATATTAGTTAATACATACAATTACATATGTAAATAAAATATCCTGCCTGGATGTCAACTAGTATTAGGTCTACGCTTCTTTATCAGATAGCTTATTCCAAATGCTCTGATGGGTTTTTTTTTGTACAGATATGTGAAAGAATTTTGTCCAGTATAAGATAAATTATAAACACAATATACACATTAGAAAATTCAATCCTTTTTTCAAGGGATTGAACTCGTTTCGCCAAGTTCAAATTCACGCTTTAATTCCTTAACCATCTCTCTATATAACTTGATATACAGACTTAATAAGAACATTTTGGTTACTTATTACAAATACAGAGTTTAAATTAATAGCATCTTATAAATAACTTAAATTAAATGCTAATGAATCATTAACTAAAAGGTGATTTATCGTACAGTGTATGTAGCCTTTGTTTCATCGTAATATCCTAAATGGCTGTAAGACGATCTCCTTTATGTCGACGTGTTTCGTTTCGTTCTTACTCATATACAAAATTAATCATTATCATTACATAGTATAAAGCAAAGTCGCTTAACGCTGTCTGTTCCTATGTATGCTTATATCTTTGAAATTACGCAAAGGATTTGGTACGGCATTTTTTTCAATAGATAGAGTGGCTCGAGAGGAAGGTTTTTGTTTATAATACATGGACATTATAGTAAAAAAGAAACAAGATAAATTTGTAGTGTATTAATTATTAGCATTGCACAAGTCGGGACAGGTCGCTAGTATGTAAATACATATGTGATTATTATGAATTGTGGGCTTGTTTGTTGTTTTAAAAAAAATATTTCCAAAAATGCTCAATATTCAAAATGTTGAAATGGTTTTTTGCAATATGATTAAGACGACACTCTTGTAAAGACGTCAATTCTGTGTATTTTGTTAGTAAAACACTATTTGTTATTTTTGTATATTTTTTGTGATAAATTAACAAGGTGCTTTTTATTGGGTTATGTATAATAATAATAACCACAGATAATATAGAGTAGGCAAGATACCGCATGTTCATTATGTAGTACGAAAACCGAGCTTGTCATTATTTTATAACTTTGATGACGTCACCCCAACCATACTTGAACAAATGAACATCATAAAATTATTAAAAAGAATTAGAATTTTTTGAGCAATAAAGTCGATAATTAATAATACCTTCATAGACATGATTGACTATCCTGGAATTGTTTTTACACTTCGTAACTGCATAATTACTAGAACACAAATTAAAAGATTGCGTCAAATTTGTGCATAGCCCAATAGGATGCGTTGGTTGGTCCGGCTGCGTCTCCTAAATCTGTTTCTTTATGACTTATTTTTAGAACTTAAAACATCGCTTTTAAATTGTCGTATTTGTTTGAACTCAGTTCAGTCTTATTACAATAAGAAAAAAGTACTTAGTCACCTTGAGAATGATTGTTTTCTTAGGTTCCAGCTAAACTTTTTTGTAGTATCAATCTGCCACAGGCATATTCTTGTCAATTCATCTTGGTGACTAAACTTTTTGTAATAAAATATATGTTCCATAATGTTTAATTGTTGCTTTTGGAAAAATTGTTAGTTGAAAACACAGAAATTGCCAGCTGTTTTAATGAGAACAAGTTTCGTATGAAGAACTCAGTGCCCCATTTATACGAATTACAATAGATGCATGAATTAATTAAATTTTGTATATTAAAATTAATGATTACAAATTTCACGTCTTTTGTCATCTATAAAGTCGATTAAATTACATTTCGCCAACAACTTTGAAAATAAGCTTAAGAAATATATAATAGATACGGTATATATAAAAAAGTTTCGAATTTCAAACTAAAAGGAAACCAATCCTATAAGGCTTTGAGGACAAGCCTCAATGGAGTTGCTAACTCATTACGCGGTAAATAGAGGCGACTGTAACTGTTCCATTACTAAGAAGTTTCGCCGTAATTAAAATACGTGTAATATTGCTTTTTATCTTTCATTTCTTTATGTGATGTAAAGTAATTTTATATTAGTTTCTTCTTCTAGGCTTCGCTCGTTTTAGGGTATTAGTTTTCATGTGTCAGGCAATAAAGTAGCCTGTGTCTTTTCTCGGAGTTGAAGTTTGCTTCATAATAAATTTCATCAAATTCGGTTAAGCGGTTTGGTCCTGAAAGGGCGACAGACAGACAGACAGAGTAACGTTCACGTTTATAATATTAATAATTAATGGGTTTTTATAATGTGATATTTGCAGCGCATGATATTGTATGCATGTAGATTGACATACTGTATAATAACGTATTATATACTGTATTATATACACCTTAGGGGAGAAGAGACCCCAGTTTCCCAAATCATTATATATGGTATATTCGACTTAGCTTTAGACAAGTTATAAAGTTGAATTAATCGGTATATATAGTAAAGAATGTTTGTAGTTAGTCCTTTCCGACAATGAGACAAAATATATATGATAATTAGTTACATTTAAATTATTATCTACTTCTTAATTATCTGTTTTCCTGATGTATAAGTTATTTATGCTTGGAAAAAAAATTGTACTAAGTCTTTTGAAAGATGATCGAGACAGTGTTCCTCTAAGCTCAGGGGACACATCGCAGGATGTATGCTTAGTTTTTCTACGGCGCCTATGTTGATCACTTACCGTCAAGTGGATATTTCTAAAATAATAAAGATTCAAAGAACTAATAGAGCTACAAATATGAAAGCAAATAAAATATATATACTTATTTATTCAAGTAAGCTCGTTGCAGTTTCCAATGTAGTAGGATTAAATTGAATGTATTGCCTACCATCGGTTCGAAATGAAGATTCTACCGACGTACCTCGGTAAATGAAATTACTCGATAACATAGATATACTTACAATATTTATTAAATGAAATAGGAAATCAACGATATACAAGTATTATAAAGTTTTGTATAAAATCTTATACATTTTTTTGTTATGATATGCCTAATTTATTAGTATTTGTTAAGGATTAAAATCGGAATATAAAAACAAATATCTAGAATAAGGATGTATCTCCGCAAAGTCATGTGGAGTTGGAAACTTTGTGTAATAAAGTTACCTTTACTTCTAGCTATTACACAATGATTGTCGCTGACGCAATGAAAAATGATATTATTATTAATATACGACAAAATTTCAGTGAAATGGTGACTAATTGCTGGTTCCATAAAATGTAATTAACGAAAGGAATATAAATGAGAATTTTTGTTAACTGCGCGTTTTTTGTTGGTAACATAATATTATTCACATTAAATTATTAAAAATAATTTGTTATTAAGGGTGGAGGTTATTGTGCTATACATAAAGTTTTATAATTTTCTCGCAAGTAAAACCGCAGGTTCAGCTAGTGTATAAATAATTAAAGCTAGTACCTTCTAAAAACAAATTGCAAAACGCTATAACAAACATACTTAGCGCCGTGGATAAGCTGTGAAGGTTAGAACATGATTCTCATATAGATAAGAAATAATACACTCTCGATAATTATCTCTTTTATCAGAGGTTTCGATATCGCATCAGCTACATAGCATATTCAGTCACACCTCATTTTCATACCTGCCCGTTTGTTCTAAAACTACAGCTGCACCGAAACACGCGTGCTGCTCCGTAGTCCGTAGTCAGTACTCCACCGACTGTCGTCGGAGACGCACGTCCTTCGTCCTCCGATATTCAAACCCTTTAACTAAATCGGGAATATATTTGAATACATCCACGGAACTTCGATGTGTTAAAGTGGTCCAAACAAGTCTAGTGTGAGGAAGTTCAACACACACGAACGTTTCGTGTTTATATCAGAATATTGTGTTTACAGTAATATAAGGTGAGTGTTTATACGTCGATCAGCTGTGAAACACAGGAACCCTCCTGACGAGTTCGTGATTGATTACTTTATCAACTTTTTGTTTTATAAACTCGTATAAGTACTAAATTAAAAATGTTATTAAAATTTCTGTTACGTAAATAAACATAGAAACTATTTATTGGCTTATGTTTTAAAAGATGCATGTCACGAAATATGCTCTTTTGTTTTGCAGTTGAGCGAAAATAGATTACATTCGTGGTAGAGTCGGCCATAATGATTTAACATGAGGTTTTTGTGTCACGTTTCTCATCTTTGACTGAAAGTAAATAGAAAATGTATCTTGCGTCACTAAAGATCGAGATGCTATAGCATTTTGTACAGCTGTAGGTGTTAATTGTTATTTGTAATTGTTTATAGTATTGTCTGAGTATATGACGCACGTATTTTGTGTAAATGAAATGACTTTAAGCGAACAAGCGAAGCGAATTCTTCGCCAGTAGTTTTTTATTCAGACCGAATTTAAAAATTCAAATATGAATTCTGTTTTTAAATTTGACGTAGTTTTTTGTTTGATCAGATCCATAAAATATATTATTTTAACATATTCTTTCATTTCAATTTATATTTTTTTAATGTAAACATTTTTTTTTTGTTTCTATCTTAGTGAAATCATGATCTCTATACAGATCCATATCAAACACAAGCGTATTGTTTTTAATAGACACGTTGATAATAATGAACAATTGTATTTTGTTATCAAATAATAAAAATGAGTAACGCATTTAAGATATATTATTCATGTTTAACGTTTTTCGAACCAAGCGAAAAATAATGATTCTACTTTATTTATTCACCACAAAAAAATATGCATTGTACAAATAAATGCATGTAATATTTACACCATATAATCAGCTTCAACCTTATTGTTAATCTGGTATTCACGAATTGTAAATAATAAATGTACTCATTTATATATATAATATTAAAAGTATTAATATGAATAAATATGTAGTAGGTATATAGTTACCAGTTAATACATATTGTTGGGTAAAGCCTCTCCTCGGAATAATATGTGGCTTGCATTTCGGCAAATGCACAGATAGGTTTCTTTACGATGAGACTTTTTAACAAAATTAATAATTATAATTATGTAAACACACGAACTGTAATTAGTGATGAAAACAGTATATAATAATTCTCAAAATCTAAATTTCGATGATATTTTAGTTTAATGTCTTATTAATAAGCGCAGATCGCTTCCTTTTTTGCATATAAAATAATTCAGACTCTATAGGAATACCCCCACATACATACAAATTTTACCTCTTTACAATATTCGTTTAGACATCATTTTCATGATGACGTTACCGTTAGACGTAGCTTGAAATGCTCAAGGTACTTCTTGTAAGATATGTTTCGTTTTTGAATAAAATACGCATTACATTTCAGAGTTAATAGTAAGATTATATAGATTGCCCGTGATATGATAAAATGTTAGGTATGCTATCAGTGTCTGAAACGAAATTGTTTTGATAAAATTATCAAACTTTATCATCGTCAAAAATCATTGCCTCTCTCTCGCCGATAGAAGAAAGTATCTGATCAATGATTACAGCAATCATGATTAATTATGTATATATGTATGTCAGAGGTTTGTCAAAATCGTAATATTTGATGATTATTATCATTTGAACAGTGACAATGCAATTTCACGGAAATTTCGTCTATGTACTTAATTTTACGATAATTACAATTTCACAAATCAGTTTGAATTGAATTATTATTTCATTGGACACATTCGATATACAAATATTAATATATTTTGATGTTTATACCAAATGAATAATTGTTAACAAAAGACGGCAAAAAGTTGAAACCGTCAAATGCATTTGAACCTATAACCTTTTAATTAAGAACCATGAGTTCTTTCCGCCGAGCCTTCCGACCGATCGACACAGTAATTTGTATATTTCGAAATGAAATATTAAAATATTCAATTACTTCGTTGGTTTGAAAAGCACTCGAATAAAATGTTACGACAGTGTTCAACGAATGTTAATTTTGAGAGGATTCGACGGCGAGGTAACGAACGAACCTCTATTATAACGTGAACTATAAAATTAATAACCGATGTATACATAATGGTTATCATGGCGTGTTTGTATTGAAATAGGATGTACAAACACCCACACGTGTTTTATCCAAACAAAGACTTACCTAATCTACCCAGAATGAGTACTCATAACGTAAAAAAAACGTAAGTGATTATTTTATACTACTTTATATTACTATTGGAACTTTTTCAATTTATTACTGTCTAATCGATTATTTGATACAATGCATGCCCGTTCTTCACGGATATGAAATATGCTGTTATCCCTCCAAGTAACCGTAAAGCTATTATAAGTTCAATATAGCATTTGCTTAAAAAGTCCGTATAGAACCTACCGTACCTAGCCTTTCGTCACCAAGACCCGTAGAAATGAGCGCCATAGAAATTATTAACCTTTCCTTATATCACTGCACCAACGAACTTAGGAACTAAGATGTTATGTCCCTTCTGCCTGTTCTTACACTTGCTTACTCAGACTTCAAAATGGAACACAATAGCACTAAATACTTTTGTTTAGCGGATATCTGATGAGTGGGTGGCGCCTACCCGGACTGGCTTGCACAAGGCTCTACCACCGAGTGATTTTACATTGCTAAGCGGCCGATTTACCGTTGAGCTGTTCAAGTTTAACATGTTGTTTATTTATAAATCATAAATGCTCAAGTGTTCCTGGTACTTACGTAGCTTCATTTTTGGAAGAGTTTACTGATAAAAGCATGTTGATTTTACCGACCAGAATCAGTGAAAAACTGACTGGGTCAATTTTTTATTTAATTAATAAAATATACAAATTGATATTTACAGTGTAAATCAACGTCTGTTAATCTATTAAATAACGTCGCATTTAGTTTTAAAGAGTTGCAAGCTCAAATCTAACTGCTATACTTAAACATAAATATTTACATAGAACATTTAGTTACATATAGCCGTATCTATTCGAAACGCAAACGATGTCCTACTAAAATGAAACGAAAATAAAAATCATTTCCCGTCATCCGTGTTGTCACATTTCATCGATTTTTACGGCAACCTTTTATTTTATTTTCAGTTCGAACATTTCGATGTCATAATTTGTCTGTGTTTTTACGAATACGAGTAAATAAATATTCGTTATTTTTTTTTTAAACTAGCACCGTTCAATCTGCATTTGTGGGTATGAAATGCATAATGAAATAGTATAGAGCTATTCTAGATTGAAGTTCGTGTAATAATAATAAAAGTGATAACAAGAGTGATATGTGATTTTGATTTTTGTGATATGTTCGTCGCTTCATTTGAAGACACACCTCTTTTTACTTTTTATTTTTTATTTTTATAGTTAAATTTTTTCATGTCGTACTGTCAATTGATACTTCTTTCTTATTTAGAGACTTAGCATAAAAAGTTTTTAGTCTTAACATTGTATCTTCAAATAAAGCGACTCATATAATAATGATCGAAATTTGCTTCAAGAAGTTTATTAGATCGTATATAATTCTAGTATTTAAAGTATAAATAAAAACACCCTATCGCCCTAAGTTTCCTTTTAAAATTTCATTAGTGAGATAGAATACAATTCGAATAAAAAATAAAGCTCTGCTCACGACTATATTTGTATATACAACAAAAATGCATAGTGCTTGTTAATTTCATCTGGGAATTCATTTATGTTACTAAAAAGTTTTTATATCCAGCTGAAATGAAACAAACTTTAAAAAGAATGATGTAACACAATGCATACTTTATAATTAATATTGTGATTTTTTTTTGCAATGTTGTTTTGAATGTTGCAGTGATGTTTGAATTTTATTAGCGACTCGCTTTCGCAAGGGTGCGACTTATTAATATATAGCATAAAATTATATGATATAGATAAAATTTACACCCATACCACTTTTAAAAAAGGTAACTCTACCAGTGAAAATAAATTTGAAATTGGAACATTAGTTTTATATATTAACTGTATACCAGATACAATCGCGTTTTACCTCTGTATAATATTTGCTATGGAAAAACAATATATTCTTGGCATTTTTCGATGCACTCTGGGACAATATGGTATAGAATTTAATCCTGCAAATTGTATAAAACAGTTATTTTTAAACAAGAATATGAAATTCACGCTTGTCACTATCCAAAGCGAGCGAAACTGAAGCACAGCTACTTACATTATAAAATAAAACCTTATTCATCTTCTGGTTATAAGTTTTATCATGTATATCGATTTAGAAGTTTGACGGTTATTTTTTTCAATGATATAGGTAGGCGAAGGATGGATCACCGGCCAGTCCTCCCCTCAGTAGTGAAAAAATATTCATCTTCATACGTTACATCGCTAAAAATAATGTAATGTGTAATGTCCTAAGTCTATAAACTGGCTCACTCACCCTTTAAACCGGAACACAGAAATACTAAGTATTGCTGCTGATGAGTGGGTGGTACTACCTAGGCAGGCTTGCCCAAGATCACCTACTACCTTTTATTAAATGTTTTAACTCTCCGTAAAACACTTTATAAAAACAGCTGGATTCGTCTTTTACTTTCTAGCGCCTTCTTTGTTATTTCTGTAGTCGATTTAGTTTAGTTATTGTAATATGTCATATATTCGTTTTATTTGCAATTCGTCGTTTCCAGTCGTGTTAACGTTTCGTTAGTGGTTCATATTTTAGTACGACCTAGTTTCGTTAACTAAACGTACAAGTCTAAGAGTAATCAACATTGACCTATATCGATAATGAGATATACGTGTTTATTAAACCTATCCCATTTCAGCGATTATTGCGCAGCGGACTTCTGGTGGACTTTACATTTATAATTAAAATAATAAGTAATTAAAAGTGCGCATTCGCGTTCATTAAGATGATTAAATAACTGTTTTTATTTAAGTAACGAAAACCATACCTTCATAAATATATAAGATATAGCGCGACATTTCTGTCTTTGGTTTTTAATTATAAGCTACAGGCTGTAAGGAGTCCCTTATAACTCAATGATAATTGCACAATGAGAGGCGTTAATAAACAATTGTTACCAGTTTAAATTATTTAAGATGTAATATCCCTTGTGTAAGTGCGTGTAGGACAGAGGTCGTCTAACGATGTACATGTCACAGATTCACTACTGATCATTGAACTACAATAAAGTCGAGACGTTACAAAAATTACACTGGCTGACTAAAGCAAAACATGGTAATGGTATAACCGTTTAAGTGGATGGTGAAAGACTACTTAGCAGAGTAAATGTTTAATCGATGTAACTTCTAGAAGACGAGCTTTTACAAAATCCACCACAAATTAGTTAATTCTGAACGAAGTCCACTGGTTTAAATCGATGATAAAGCATCGTATACGTAAATAATTCAACGTTCTAATTTGCTAAGTCTATCTTTGGATTGCATTCGAAAACCCAACAAATATAAATCTGCTTAAAATACCAACTTAAGCCTTGCATTAATGTCGCGTTTTGTCGTTAAATGTATGTATTTTGTTAGTCAAATACATTGGTGTGACATTCATTTTAGCTGATATTTTAGTTATTCTAATCTTTGAGGCTTTACTGATTTCAAATAGTTGAAATAGTTTTAAAGATAGATTGTTAGCTTTTAATTAATTAATTTATTACTTGTTGTTGTCTGTGGCTTCGCTCGTTGGTTGGTTGTCACGCGGTAAGCAAAAAAAGTAGTCTATGTCCTTCCTTGGTAGTTAAAGTTTGCTTCATACCAAATTTCATTAAATTCGGTACGGTTCATTGGTTTGGTTGTAAAGAGCGACAGACAGTCAGACAGAGTGATTTTCACATTTATAATATTAGTATCGATGTGAAGGTTACAGTTAAGATTGTTTTCGATGTGTTAAAAATAATAACATTAATGCTTCAAAGGGGTCAATGTCTGAAGTGATAGGTCCAATAGAGCCAGTGAACGCATCCATAGAAATTGGGTAAAATCAGAGCAACTGAGATATACGTCCATTCATTTTGTCGGTGATGAATTTTCACGATGTTCAGTGAAATTCTGAAAATATAAGAAAATAATAAGTCGTGGTACATTAACTGTTAATTAATTATCATCATCATCAACAGCCTATTTTTGTCCAGTGCACGCCACTGTGGTCTTTCTCCGGCTACTCGCATCCAGCTCCTGCCTGCCGCCTTGCGTATATCGTCACTCCACCGTGCCTGAGGACGTCCTACACTACGTTTGCCGAGACGCGGTCTCCACTCTAGAACACGTTTTCCCCAACGGTTGTCGGTTCTACGACAAATATGACCAGCCCACTGCCACTTCAGCTTACTAATCCGGTGGGCTATGTCGATGACCTTGGTTCTTTGACGGATAACCTCATTTCTGATGCGATCCCTCAAAGAAACGCCGAGCATAGCCCTTTCCATAGCACGCTGAGCGACTTTAAGTTGGTGGACCAGCCTTGTCGTGAGTGTCCACGTTTCGGCTCCGTATGTCATGACGGGTAGGACGCACTGATTGAAGACTTTCGTCTTAAGGCACTGTGGGATCGACGATGTTAGGATTCGACGTAACTTCCCAAACGCTGCCCAACCCAGCTGAATTCTTCTATTCACCTCGTCCTCAAGGTTGTTTCTACCTAATCGCAGAGTCTGCCCGAGGTAGACATATTTTTGAACAACTTCGAGAACGGTACCGTGTATCGTAGTCGGTTCCGGTAGAACATGTTCATTGAACATGACCTTGGTTTTATCCAAGTTCATCCGTAGGCCGATACGCATAGAAGAATCAGCCAGCTCGTTCAGCATTTGTTGTAGGTCCTGCAGCGTTTCTGCCACGATGACGATGTCGTCTGCGAATCTCAAGTGAGAGATGTATTCGCCATTGATGTTAATGCCACGTCCTTTCCAGTTCAGCGTCTTGAACATATCCTCCATTGCATTAGTGAACAATTTGGGGGAAATAACGTCCCCTTGTCTCACTCCTCGATGCAATGGTATGGGATTTGTTTGCTGATTTTGTACTCGGACGGACATGGTGGCAGCTTCGTAGAGACATCTCATCACTTGGATGTATCGCCAATCAACTTGGCAACGCTGCAGGGACTCCAGAACAGCCCAGATTTCAACCGAGTCAAAGGCCTTCTCATAGTCCACGAATGCAAGACACAGGGGCCGATTATACTCATGGGACTTCTGTATAATCTGCCGCACTGTATGGATGTGGTCTATGGTGCCGTATCCGGTCCGAAACCCGGCCTGCTCCGGGGGTTGGAATTCGTCGAATCTTCGCGCAAGACGGTTCGTGATCACTCTTGAAAACAGCTTATAGACATGGCTCAGTAGGGATATGGGACGATAGTTCTTCAGCAGGGTTTTGTCTCCCTTTTTGAAGAACAGGACGACCACACTCCTACTCCACGCCTCCGGAGTTCTCCCTTCGAAGAGGACAGAGTTAAAAAGCGTCTGAAGTTCCCTAAGTACCGGTTTACCTCCCGCTTTTAATAGCTCTGTGGTAACGCCGTCCTCTCCAGGGGCTTTTCCATTTTTAAGCTGTCCAAGAGCAGTCTCGATTTCGCCAATACTGACTTCAGGCAGGTCTTCGGAGAAATGGCGTGTTAATGTAGCTCTAGGATCCTCATTTTCGGGATCAGGTCGAGATGCATGCGATGCGTATAACCGGCCGTAGAAGTCCTCTACTTCCGAAAGTACTGCCGGCTTAGAAGAAATGACTTCTCCACTTGCTGTGGTCAACTTCGTCAGGTGGCTCCTTCCAAGAGATTGTACGAACACCTTAGACCCCCGATTCTGCTCAATAGCTCTTTTTATTGCAAGAGTATTGGAGCACCGGAGGTCGTGTCGTACGCGCCTGCTGATCTCTTGGTTTAATTGCCGTTTCTCTGACGAAGTGACAGGTGGGTTTTCACGTCGTTTCTTCATGAGCCCCAAAGTCTCTTCCGAAAGGTTCGACTTCCTGCCCTTACGCTGCATGCCACAATATCTCGTGCCTTCTTCCCTGAGAATTCGAACTACATTTTCGAGGTTCTGGTTTACGTCCGTTGTGGTTTCCACGGCAGCGAATCGGTTCTCCAGGATTGACTGGAATGTTTCAGATCCCGCAATGGTTTGGAGCAGCTTTGGTCGGAGCGTGGACTTCATCAGACGGGCGCGCTCGGCCTTAAAATTGATATTCAGAGAGCCTCGGAGGAGTCGGTGATCACTACCGGTATTGAACCTGTTAATCACTGAGACGTCTCTGAATATATGCCTCTTGTCCGTCATTATGAAGTCGATCTCGTTTTTCGTCATAGTGTCGGGGCTTTGCCACGTCCACTTCCTTTGCGGCTGCTTCTTGAAGAAGGAGTTCATCAAGAAGAGCCCCTCCCGTTCGAGGAAGTTGACAAGCATTTGCCCCCTATGATTCCTGCTTCCAAGTCCATGGGGTCCTACTACCGATTCGCTGCAGTTCTGTACTCCCACTTTAGCGTTGAAGTCCCCCATGACAACGTTGTAGTGGGTTTTCGTGGTGAAGTGGAGGGCCCTCGATATGTCATCGAATAATTCTTCCACTTCATCGTCCGAGTGTGTCGAGGTCGGTGCGTACGCTTGCACCACCTTGAGGCTGTACCTCTCGGTGAGCTTTATAATGAGGTACGCTACCCTATTCGACACACTGGAGATTTCCACCACGTTGTCAACTAGGGACTTATTTACCAGAAACCCAACGCCACCTTGGGATTGTTGGTCACCCTCTCGGAAGTACATTAGGTGGCCTGATTCGAGGGTTACGGTGTCCTCTCCCTCTCTACGGACTTCA
The DNA here is from genome assembly GCF_905220365.1 of Vanessa cardui. NCBI lineage: Eukaryota > Metazoa > Arthropoda > Insecta > Lepidoptera > Nymphalidae > Vanessa > Vanessa cardui. The sequence goes on along the minus strand of NC_061138.1, from coordinate 9,690,486 downwards.
CATAGCCCTAATATGTGCCACCTAATTTTCCCAAGTTCTACCTCAAGTTGCGCTAGATGCGAGTCAAGCCGTAGCGTGCGTCCGTTGTACGTCGCAAGGGTCAGTCGGTTGTGGTGGCCTCCCGTAGCCCGGTGATTCTTAGCACCCCCCGTCCCGCCGTTACCATCGTCGCCACCATGACGAGGAATAGCGGGGCTGCCGGGAACTGGGGGCCGTGGCTTGCGTGTGTGCTGTATGTGGAGGTTGTGCCCATAATCGCCACGCTGGGCAGGCGGGTTGGCGATCGCAGGGCGTAGCTTCTCGCACCGGTGACGCTGCTGCCCGTCACCGGCCTGTGGTATTTAGCTACGCCTATTATGTTTATGGTTATACCGCCATCAGTCGGTCGCCAGAGCCTCGTTTGCTGGTCGGCAGGATGCACCACGGGCAGGTGAGGTTGGCTTGGGGCACTAAGGTGTAGTTTGCGCCCCCTTACATCCCCTTATTAATTAATTATAATTATAATTTTTTAAATAAACAGTATCGAGTGTTCACTCATACTCAACGAGCAAAATATTTACACAATAAATAATTTCTTATTAGCAAACGACTCGTATGCCTTTTGTTATTCAATCAATTCATGGTATACAATAAACTGAGCTGAAACTGTTTAATTATTATTGATTCTTTTCATTAAATTATAGTTCATTTCAAGAGGGTTCTGTACAATACAATGCACGTTACTGCAGAATAATATCTATAATTGAAAAATTATTATGCATAGAAAACTAATGATGCGTCAAAGTTGGTTTCGTTAACACGAGATAATTATATCCCAGTAATTAAAATCTTACAGACGTCAGCGTTTTCTTTCGTTTCGTCTCAGATATCGTTGCAGCTTTGTGTTTAATACTCATTATAATAAAGCTTATTTTAATTCTATCTACGAGCACCACATACGTGCAGTCCACAAGCTTCTTCCAGGCTGTATCCATGTCGCCGCTCAGCGAGCAATCGATGTAGTCATACATACGATTTCGATACTCGAAAAAAACTTAAAACAAATTAAAAGTAAAAAATCGATAATTGACCCTATTAAATCGAATATCATTTAGTATCGACTTTATCAAAGTAAAAATTGAACTCAATCTGTTTGGTGGAACTGGTGAAAAGATGTAAGCCAACACAATTTATACGTAGAGTTAGTAAAAAAAAAAACAAAACACTCGAAGTCATCAGCTCTTGTCTAGAAGTAAAGTAAATCTGATTAACGAAATAAAACAATCATCGCAAATTATATTTTTAGTAGTGACCTGTCCAATAAAGTGATGAGTCTAAGATGCCAAGTTCGTTTATAATCATATATCACTCGAACAGCTCTGCATAAGTATTGAATTATATGCTAATAAATGCCAAGTGCATTATCAAACCCGCTATACAAACGGACGTTATAAATTCAACTCTTTGATCTTCCGGATACACCTTTTCTCGACTCTGCATCTCTATAATCGCTTTTATTTTAACAATCATAAATTTAATTAAGATATTCAATTGATTAAATTCAATCATTTGAATATCTTAATTATATTACCACTAGCGACCCGCCCCGGCTTTGCACGGGTGCATGATATGACATCACAGTAGAAACTTCTAAAATTATCAGTCTTTCTTTATTAAATGATCCATGTATTATATATAAAAATGAGAAGAAGTCTCGAATCACTCTATCTATTAAAAAAACCGCATCAAAATCTGTTGCGTTGCTTTAAAAATTTAAGCATACATAGTGATATAGGGATAGAAAATGCAACTTTGTTTTATACTATGTAGTGATGTAGTGATGTAGTGATATTGAATGAAAATTAAACGAGTCAAAAGTACAACCATGTTCATGATTGTTACCATTATTCAAAGGAATACAAAATTAAAATATAAATCGAACATGAAAAAGTTAAGAAACTGTACAATTAAATAATTTAGGCATAAATTATACTCTTGCGAAATATTTACAATTTCCGTTATTAATACTAAACAATGTTGTTATCTTTGATTGTGCTTATGAAAGCCGTGAAATATTGCATATTACAATATTTGATATATTCGTCACGCGTGTGGTTAATCCAGTATTAATCTGTTTGAACTGCTTACCAGAAATAACGTGGAGTCGGCGATAAGTTCGCCAACGTGTATCCCAAGAACAAATATGAAATGTTTACTCTTTAAGCAAACTCCGTTAGATGTTTGTGTTTTATTATATAAGAACAGTTCGCTGTTTACTTCGAGAACATTTTCGAGGAGTTATTTCGTTGAGAAGTTTTATATTAACTCACATTACGTGTGGTCGTAAGCCAACTGTGACGATATACAATTTTTTTTATTAATAATTTAGATGACATTTGAACTTGTCAAAAAAAAGTATGAAAGTATTTATTTAAAGTATCGTATAAGAAATATTTGAGTATTTTCTATGGGTATAAATTGAATATAATTAAATAAACTGGAAATCTGACAACTAATAAATTAATTAGCGAGTAGACTTAACTTTCTATATTGTTTAGGTTGATAAAAAAAACTGTTTATATTTATACAAATTCGTTCTGTAATCGAAAAAAAGCAAACGTATAAAGCTTGAAATGTCTTTTAATTGTATTTTCAATTGACCTTTAAACATCGTTTACATTTGTAAAGCTTGTAGAAGATATTGAAGTCACAACTATTTTTTTTTCCATTAAATCGATTTAAAAATACATATGAGCAAATGGCCGTCCTCTTCACCCGAGGACACTAGCAACGTATGAACAAAACATCCTATCCGTAAATGCGCCGGTAAACAAAGGATGTTATGTCCGTTTAGTGTCTCAACTTGTTTAAAACGGAACACAGCAATACAAAGTATTGATGTTTATAGTGATCGAATGAACGATAAACTAGTGGTGCCCACACAAAACCCTACAACAACAACAACAGCCTATAGATTTCCCACTGCTGGGCTAAGGCCTCCTCTCCCTTTAAGGAGAAGTTTTGTAACAATGCGGGTTGGTGGAATACACATGTGTCAGAATTTCAATGAAATTTAACACATGCAGGTTGCCTCACGATGTGTGTTGATGTGATTCGCCCCTGAAGATGAATTATAAACACAAATTAAGCACAACAATCAATGGCGCTTGCTTTGGTTTGAACCCGCGTTCATCGGTTAAGATGCACGCGTTCTAACCACTGGACTATCTCGGCTTTTTAAAACCCTATCACCGGGAGTAAATATAGATACAGTCGATATCTAGATGACTGACCTAATAACTGAATTGCCAAAGTTCGGCTGTATTTGGATCGAGTTTTTCCAATCGCAGTTTTCGATATTCATTCTATCGGTTGGTTTATATATTATTTTATAATTTATTTGAAATGAGAACTGTGTTCAGTTTAATTTTAAACTTATTCTCGACTGCTTAGTATTCACGGATACGAAAATGTAAGGTCGTATACCGATTGGTAGACGAATATTTGTTACAAAATATAATTTAAATAATTAGCTCGTTAAGCGTTTTTCTTTACGTCCTTATTCCGTTTACACTATGAACAAAGACTGTGTTTATTTTCTTGTTTATTAGGATATTGTATAGGTAATTTAGATGTTAATTGCCCTCGTGTCTAGGAACTAGTGTATCCACGTGGGAACGTATTTACATATTGCAATTAGGTGTACTGAGTATATACTAAGTGAGCTTTAATTGTTTTCACTCACGTAATGAATGAATTCCCTTTAAATAAGAGAACTTTTCTGTTCTGACAAATTTTATTATAGATTACAATATTTATCGATAGAGATTGTTTGTTTGCTTAACACAAATTGATTAAAATTTCCACTCGTCTTATTTTAAATATAATTTGCTTTTGAAATTTCATTTGATGGGGAAGGTGGTGTACTAAACAGTATTACGCTAAGACTCATGGAGAAGAATACTATCGAGTATAAAATAACGATGACCAGCTTCTAATGTTATCATCCAACCCAATACTAATGATAAATTTTTTTAAGCTGTTACGTTTTTGAGCGTTTTAGAGTCTTGATGGAACTGTAGTAACTGTAGACATTGGTGCTGTATGAAATATTAACCATTGTTTTCATCCAACGCGCCACCAACCTTTGGAGCCAAGATGTTGTGGCCTTGTGACTTTAGATATCCTGACTCAAGCTTCAAACTGGGTCACAACACTACTGAGTGCCCTGTTTGGTGATAGAATAGTAGTATATAGAATAGAAAGTAAAGTACTTTACAGTATCCTCAATAATATCTGTATTTTAACGGCTGTATTTTTTCCTTTCAGTGTTTTATGACTATTATTCCTTATATAAGTAAAAGTATTTAATTACCTCCATTAAAATCGGTAAAATTCTTCGAGTTATGAAATATTCTAGTGCCCTCATTAATTTTTCATTAAATGCGATACGATGTTTTAAGCTTAAATGACGGTTAATTTATGAAATTCGAATTTTCTGTTAAATGAATTTCACACACAATTAATTTTACGAAAATTGACATTTGCGACACGTTTGATTTCATTATTTTATCGACGAAGTTTTCGTTTCGTTAAAACGTAATTTTAGTACCATATACCTATTGGTTGTTTTATACGTAACGTGTTTTATTTCGTGAATAGTATTGCATATTTTTTAATCTGATATAATCTCTGCAGGAAAATATTCGAATATCGTTTTTATGCAACTGTGAAACTGTGTTTTATTAAATTAATTTATATAAAATGAATTACGGTTTCCATAGATCAAATTACATTCGTTGTAATTATTTGTAGTTAATTCTTTATAGAAATAAATAAATTTTATATTTGAATAGTTCATTATGCAATTCAGAGCATTGCGTTGGTTCGTATTCATTAGTCGTTAAATGAAACACGTTTTAGCCTTTATTGCCTTTCATTCCTTACAGTTCCATTTTATTAGATCGCAGTGCATGAATACATAAATATAAACTAGTATATTTATTGAACATTTCCAATATATAATAGACGAATAATGTTTAGTTTTCTTTCAAGGGTCCTCAGCTAACTGTATGGCTGCAGTTCGATCTCTAAATGGTCGTTAAGTGGGGAAACCTACATTCGAGTTATGGATTTAAAAGTATTCATGATATTACTGTTTTTTATTTCAGTGCTATAACTATAATGTTGTTAATAATATAAATTCTTATATAAATATTTTGGGAGTTGGGATATAGAATTTACTGAGAAGGATCGCCAGTAAATTCATTAGTTCCAACAAAATTGAATTTATTGGAAAATACATACAACTTTTTTTAAAAAAGTTATTATATTTTTCGAAGTAAATATATAGAATCAACGTCACGCGTCCACAAGGGAGTAGAGAGCGATGGCAGAGGGCGTGACGGCATACGTGAACGTCACGACGTTTGCTGACTCGGCATACGAGTCAGTCCTACCCCCAAGGCGCGCCAATAGTTGTATCATATGAAAAACCTTTTTTTTTACATCGCCATTTAGTGTTTTCCGTGTATTCCAAATTCGAATAAATTTACTTACGACTTTTTAATGATTGGTTTGCAATTTAATAGACAGCTTACTACAGATTTCCCGAGTGATATTCTACTTGATTACAAGTTACTAAGGTATTACGTTTAGTAGGTGATTGAGGTGTATAAATAATCGATTTTTTAATGAGCTTAGTTTCAAGTGGGGCCTAATATAACGGATTATATCTTGCTCGATTTCTTGTCGTGATAATTAATTAATTATAACGCCTTTATCACTAGTTTCGTAACTCTTCAAACCGAAGTACAAAGTATAACATTAAGCTGTACTTAACATTATTTATAATAAGTACTACTCAATATTATATACCGATTTTCGGAACAGTTAGTGAGACAGTGTAAATACAGGTACAAGGTATATAGCTTAGATTCTGAACGTTTTGATGATGTGTACCCATCTAGGTTAATATTCCATACAGCGCCAATGTCTGGATGTTGATCTCCATTAATAGACATATGTCGGTTATGTGTCAGATAAAATCCTACCACATGCATAACCATTAACCCGCAATGGAATAGTGAATGGAATCTTCATCGTCATCATCATCATCAACATAGGCCAAGCGCACGCCACTGTGGTCTTTCTCCGGCTACTCGCATCCAGCTCCTGCCAGCCGTCTTGCGTATATCGTGACTCTACCGTGCCTGAGGATGTCCTACACTACGTTTGCTGAGACGCGGTCGGCACTCTAGAACACGTTTTCCCCAACGGTTATCGGTTCTACGACAAATGTGTGTGGAATATTTTTCCAATATTCTCCTTAAGAGAGGATACTTGCTTTAGTTTCTTTAATTATTTTTTTATATTCTTATTTTAAGAGCTGAGTCACTCTGATGGACTATTTTGCACTGGTAGGTTACACAAATGGGTATATTGATACCGTTTTATTAATAATAATATGTCTAGTTTCGCTTATTTATATTATGTTTTCCGTACACTTAATGTTGGCTAGCTCTGAAGTGGTGTTTGCAAGATAAACCTTACATATTCTCTGATTCTCATCGATGTATCAAAATATGCTTGATCCATATAATTTGAAGTACATTTAATTTTAAATATGTTAATAATTATTATGTAATCATAAAAGTTTTAAGCCATACTATAGTAAACTGTCTTCAATATCATGTTACTTAATATATTGATCGATTTATTCACCTAAGTGTTATAATATAAGAGTTCTAGAGTTACAGTTTGTGAACTTACTAAAATATAATAGTATAACTTAACCTAGAGATATCAAATTCGCTGCTGAATTATCGATTTTACTCAAGTACCGCGTAATTTAATAATAATTGAACTAAATACTATTAAGTATATTAATAATCATCGATGTTACTAGGCCGAATGGATCGCGTAATCGCTTATCAGATCGCCTGTTTGTTTCAACTAGATATCGATTAATAGATAGACCGAGTTTTGTTTCGCAACGGTGTAATCTTTCATGTTGTTATTAAGTTATCGTGATGTTAAAGTTTCATAACAAACCTCGTTTCCATGGCGATAGGATTATTGTCTTCCCGAGATACGTCGATTATATCGCGTTAATTAACTTCAATGAAACCGAAATCTGTTATATCTCTACATATCTTCTATGCTTAGGAAATTATATGTCTTGACTGAATGTTAAAGTTAGGCCATGAAATTTGTTGATTACGATCGTTGTATTGAGTACACCCACTAATGAACTAATGTCAAAAATTCTATCCCTAAAAGGGTGAAATAAGGGTTGAAAGTTTATACGGAAAGCCATCATTTTTTAAGTTAGAAACATGAAACTTTATTTTTGGGATACTCATTAAAATACGAAGATACGTGTTTGGATAAGGGTTTCTGGATATACACACCAATGTGGTACAGAATATGGACAACAGCTAGTAATATATATAAATTATTACATTACATGTATGTAATTGAATTTCAGCGTTACGGTTGAACCGATATCCATTACGTGTTTTGGGTGTATTTTGAGTGGATTGCTGGATGGTTTCGATCGGATCTGGCTGCTGTGATCGGGACCTAAATAAAACTCAGACGAGCAGCTAGTAATAATATAAAAAAATAAGGTTAATTTCAAATTATTTTAAAAAAGAAATTAATAATGGATAAATTTCATACTATTCGTCACCTTTTTATATATTTGTGTTCTCATTTATCCAGTAATTTAATTTATGTGTGCGTACCGTACCTACATAATTGTGTATGTATGGTCTCTTCGTAAATTTGAGTGAATTGCATATTCCATGATTATTTTACATTTTGTCACTTTGATTGAGTTAAAATAAATTTGAATAAACACGATACTCTTAGATGTTGAATCACGTACTATGACATAGTGATTTAAAATACTTTTTTATTAAGAGTTAAATATAAACGCATAATAAAGAATAACATTAAAAGAATAATTTGGTTATTTTGTAAGTATATTTCTTTATAATCTTTTATTGCATATTTACAGTAGAACTAACGGGACATTGTGCTTTTGTTTTTATTTGTCATCTGAACTACCTTTTGTAATGAATGCCCCTCAAATTGAAACCAAATATTTTAAGCCATTCGTATTGTAAACTTAGTTCACAATATAACTTGATAAATGTTCAGTGGCAGCCATTTTTTTTATGCATTTTTTTCTCAAAGACAAGAAAACCGATTTTTTTATCTATATTTTATTGTTCTATGAGGTTATACGTATTGTTCATAGTAATTACAGATTGAATCGTGTTTTCGTAGAACATCGTATTTTACTGCGTGGGCTGATGTAATCTCACTTTAATACCTTCTTAGATTTGTTTTCATTGTTCGACCTTAAATGGTATCATCAGCTTATTGTATTGAAACTGAACTAGCGACTAACTAGCGTCTAACTGTGATTGCTAACGATCAGTCAATTTAATAGAATAAATATATATCTACGTTGCTATAGTTATTGGGCGTGAAAGATAAAGAAACGCATTTTAAATCGATTGGATTTAACTACATATCTATGTTTTTATAGCTAAATTATTGACTAAAAAAATTTTACCTTTATTATATTGAAAAATTACTTATGTATGACTTTTAAGTTCTTACAAAAGGGAATCAAAATAATCCTATCAATATGTCTGTTCTTGATATTCGAGCTTGTAATAATAAGAATGGATTACATTTGTAATAATAAGAATGGATTTGATACTTACTAAGTGATAGATAAGGAATAAAAATAATGGCGGTTGGTAAAGAAATTAATCGGGAAAATCAGAATGTCAACGTTTTTTAATAGTTCAATATGGTAATAGCTTACAATACTGCCAACATTATTGTTCTTTTTTTAAATCTTTGAACGAAAAAAATATAAAATTATAAAACGAAAGTTGTATATAAGATTTTAAACGTTTGTGAAACCTACACTCAAATGATAATTTAAAAACGTCCATCAAACTGCTTGCTTGATATTATTTTTAGCGCAGAAAGTCACAAGCAACGATAAAAGACCCTTTTATCGCAAACAATTATGAATTTAAAATATAAGAAATGACGTCTGTGAGGTAACTTTGCGTATTGTAATTTTCGCCCAGCTGTCAAAAACATTAGAATTTCCACTTAAAAAGCTTCAACCAAGTAGAATTGGCATATGTTTTCAACAAAATTTTAAATTTCGATAGCAATACGAATTATATTAAAAAAATAAGTATATTTAAATTGTTCGATTCATTTAATTAAACATTTTTCGTTGTCATGTTTTTAATTTAACTAATACAATAAGTAAAGTTTCTTTGTTAAGAATAAAATTAAAGTATTATACCCTGGTAGAAAAAAGTCGAAATAAGAAAATTAAATCAGACTGAAGCTTTATGATAAAACTTCGAGAGAAAAAAATCTTTATGCCAATATATTAATAAAATTGTAAATAAGTATGATATACTATAATTCTTCATCCATATCAACCAAGACATCTATACCTTAACTATAAGTAATGATTGAAACCAAAATATTCTTTATTTAAGTGGGTTCATAAACGGACTTTTGAATGGTCTTTATGTTAGTGTTGAATGAGTTGTAAAGCTACCACCGTTTCAGAAATTCTACCAAAAAGAACTGACAAGAAACTTTTAAACCATTTTATTTGATGAGTATGTCAGTAAAGCACAGTTCAATTTAAATATGAAATATATTTAATATAATATTGTCTAGAAATCGACTAATAATACGTCCATGCTTTTTCAGCATTAACAAAATCTAGTATTGATTAATATGCCTCATTTGTCATTCTTTTTAACACTAGCTTAATTTTTTTATATGCTAAGTTACTACTACTACTACTACTTTTCCGAACCGATACGACATGGGAACCTTCAAGAAAAGAGTGTACTCCTTTCTTAAAGGCCGGCAACGCACCTGCAAGCTACCTGGTGTTGCAGATGTCTATGGGCGGTGGTAGTCACTTTCCATCAGGTGAGCCTCCTGCTCGTTTGCCACCTATCTTATAAAAAAAAAATACTTGTATTTGTATTATAGAATGTTTGCACATATTAACCTTAACTGAACTTTACTATTAAATTGTTTGATATTAATATTGTTATAGATTAAACGAATACGCAATTATAATTTACTTTTTAAATGAGATATATTCTTTGTCTATGAATCATTTATTCGGACAGGTCGTTATCCCTGTTCGTTCTTCGAACCTGCGACCTCGTGTCATTGGAACCATTAGGCAGCCGGGATAGTGGGACTGTCGTTGACCTCGCCTCGTTTCATTCATCTTTTATCATAGATTATTTCACTTGACTTGTCATATATGAAGTATGAATTTCTTTATCTGAATCAATAATTTAACTAACATAATCTATCTTCTTTTGTCTGTAAGTTCGTCATTTTTGCTGTTAGAATCATAAAACTTTACTTTTGGGATACTTATTAAAAATGAGTAGATTTAGATTAGTAGACGTATTCAAGCGTTTCTCGATAGTTTATCCTAAGGGATGAAATACACACCAATGTGGCAAAAAAATTATTCAACAACCACTCGATCGAATCCGCAGCCATAAGTTAGTATAATATATTAACAACGTTGGGAAAACGGGAAAACGTTCTCTATTCCACGGTGTACACTTATTTTTTATTTATTTGCTTTTTTGAGTTTGGTTTTTTATCTCTTTCTGGGTAGTTGACAGAAAATATGTAAGGTTACCTGCGTTTGTTGGATGAAAATTTGACACATAAGTATGTGACCAGCAAGTCCATTGAATCATCGCTCCTAAGATTTGTTTCTTAAGAAGACGTATTACCCCTTTTACAAGCTGTGACTTTACACTTGGTTTTTTTATATTGATACCTAAATATGTTTTATGGTGCTCATTTAAGGCAAATAAAAGCGATGTAACTTTGACCATACTTAGAAATTAATTAAAATAATAATAAAAAAACTAATTTAAAACGTTTTATTGGATTTTATTATGGCTGTTATTGAAGCCATAACTTTTTCTCTTTATGACTTATCGAATATTAATTTTAATTTTATTAAAGACAATGGTTTCCAAAATGAGTAACCTTAAAATTTTTGGTAACATGTTCAGCAATATACCTATAACGTCCCTAGTGAAAATATTAATTTTTGTTATTTACAAGGAATTTATTCTTGTCTGCTTATTTTGTTCTTATGTTATTTTAACTCCTAAATTTATTCTAGCTGGAGAGTAAGAACAAACTTTTTGCAGGCATTTTTTATTTTGAAACACATTAGAACAGCGTAAGACTAAATTCTATAACTACAATTTGTAAGTTAAAGCAAAGTTTATTTTTACTTGTAAATGGTAGTTACAAAAGGAAGTGTTATAGGTAATTTACAAAAAAGAAAAGATACTACGGATTTTATTAAGAATAAATTTATTTCAGTTCATTTTATTCAAATTAAGTTATAACGAAGATTTCATGACATATGTCCATAAAAAATACAAAAAGAAAGATGAACAGATGTCACATTATACTATGCAAATTATGTAGGCTATGAATTATAAATAACATATATACGGGATATCTGTATGACCGAATATTTATAGTTGATATATTTAATTTTGCTTATTCCCTTTCATGCCTTTTAAATATATCTAAACGAATATTACATTTCAAGTACCCATTGCGAGCCATTCCCCGATTAAAGATATCCGGAAGGACATAAACCGTCGCCTTGTCCGTCGTTATGTGCCTTATTTTATATATATTTTTATAGTACCTACATCTCATTTTATTGTCCTCGCATAAACATTTCATGGCCTCTTCAAAACTGAAGATATACGACGCACTTCAAACGGAAGTTTAAAGTTAGACTTATTTGATGTTTCGTAGACTTCATTCTCTCGTAATTACGCCTTCACCATAATTGGGTGCCATTTCGCTAACTACATATATCAAAGTGTGTTCTCGTGGCTTGTAACGTACTTAATCAGTATTACGTAAGATGAAACCTTTTATATGTAAGTTACTATTTCCTGCAGCAGCAATACAGTGAAAAATATGACGTTATGTATACTTAGTCATCTTGTGTGTTGGTACTGTCTATTAAAATCATGTAGGGAAATTTTACGGACCAGTAGTGCATACGAAAGTCGAAAAATAATAAATATGTAATGTCTTTGGGAATTGTGTTTAATTGCCTTTAAATTGATTTTTCCGCTTGACTGGGTGCGTGCCAGGTCAAGGCTGGTATCAACAGGCTAGGCTGCGAATCTTGTTAAGTATCGCTGGTTAAATATTTAATAACTTATATTAATCTTTAATTACGATGATGCCCATCGGACCGAGTAGACTAATGAAAACAATTTATCTGAGTATTATATTTCACTAATATGTTCGAATACATGCAGACAATCTTTCTTCGTGTCGCAAGACGAAAGAGTCAAGGCATAGGATCAACTGATTTATGAGACACGAAAGCATATACTGCTTCTCCAAACTCTGGCCTGCAACTAAGAATTCCTCCATCCCTTTCCATTTTTTTTAAACTAATGCCGTACCTAAATTGTAACCCGACTACAGGATATGCAGCCTTAGTATTTAGTGACAACACACACGAGGTCCAAAATAATTAATAACTTAACAACAAGTTACTGAAATTTTCCTCAATAAGTCTTCAGTGGAGTCGTAATGATATTATAATCCCCAAGCGTATCGTACCTACGATCATAGCAAAACTCGTTGCTAATTCAGAATTGATATTCCCATTTCGCGTAAGGTTTTCCGACCCCTATTCGTCCACGGGTTCACCACATCGGTCTAGGACGATGACATTGTAACCCGAACTGTATACTCGTATAAATTTATATTTCAATCCACTTTGAACTCCACTGGGTTGACTATGATGGAAATTAAATCTTCGCTAGTACACTTTGATCTGAAGCTTGCGAAAATTAGTAATTACCTTTGATAATGTTTGTCGATTTGAATTTTTTGATTACATCGTCATATTATACATTTTTTATTTAAAAAAAAAATTAATACTTCTTTTTGCATTGCAATAAATTAAAATAGAATTTTTGTTTCTAATTATAAGCCAGTAGGAACTAAATTATTTACATTATCGGACTAAAATCTTTTCTTTTTTTACTTAATGCTTCTCTCTCACTTTGAAATCAAAGCATATGTCAATCACACATTTTTCTCATCAAATGAAATCGCAAAAAACAATACACAGTATCGTTAATTTCTTAAAGTTTTTTAATGAAATTGGTTTATTTGTTTTTGACAGACGAATTTAATCAATTGATGAGGTTTCAGAGAAAGGTGACTTTACTTATTCAATAAATCATTGAGTCACGACTGGAGTAATATATATATAGAAAGAAAGTATACTTTTTACATATTTTAAAGATTCACTAGTAGGAAGAGCTATGTGCAGCCTGGGTAGGTAGATATTGCTCACTCATCATATCACCTTAACAGCCATAATTTGCATTGTTGCTTTTCGGCTTAAAGGGTGAGTGAGCCAGTGTAACTACAAGCGCCATTCTCAAAGTTGGTTGCGCATTGGTTATTTAAGGAATGATTAATATTCCTTACTGCTGTACCTTTGTCTATAGGCTGTGGCAACCACTTAACATCAGGTGTTCCATTTGCCAAGCTTCCTATATAAATCATAAAATAAGAAAAATATACTTTAAATAAAAAAAACATTCTATGAGAAAAATTGTAAGAAGAGATAACTTAATTTACTCGCTCGAAACAGATATCTAAAGGGAATGTCCATATTAATAAAAGTTTTCTTACAAAGACTTTCATGATATCTCTTTAGAATTATTTGAATAAACGATCATGAGTAGCTTTTTATGTCATAATACAAAGGCCTATACTTCTACGTCGCCTGCACTAAATGGACTTTTCTCCCATATTACATTCTCCTTTGTTACCAAGCGTGGTCGAAACTGGGACGGACGAAGTATTGGTTTGGCTTTTGTCAAATGTAATTTTTGCTTCGAAACGTCGCTCTTGTTATTCGAGCCGTTGGAAAACATTGCTCTTTTATCCGATACAACGGATGTGTCGCGCCGGATCGTTTTACGTGAATAATTGTTTTAAATCTTGTAACAATTGTGTTACCGCCTTTCCATATCTTCGCATTATAAACAATCTTTAAAACTACTAACATAAGACGGTTGAATATTATTTTGGAAAAGATTCCTCCAAACCGGTTATTTCCTAATTGTTATAGACAGTTTCCAAATCGACGATCAAACCAGATGTCGTAAAGATGTAAGATAAAATAAATCTCTTATATTCAAATTTCCTCAGAGATTTACTACCTTGGAAAAATTGCACGCGATAAAAGGAGTTATTTCAGTTAAAGCATTAAGAATATTAAAGTTTGTATCTGCATAAAAACATCTAAGTGTATAATTTTATGAACAAATTTTGTTGTATTAAAAGTCAATATAGTCAGTGTTCTACAATTACTGGATACGCCAGCTAATGGATTTCTGTGAACACAAAACCGTAATGATGACACGATGAATGAACGATTAATGTATGAGGTTATTTTGCATGACCTCTATGAGTCAAGAGGAAAATAAAAATTATGAAAATATAATGTTTTTCAAATTATACACGTAACAGTCGTAGGTAAAATAGTATTTCCATATTGCGGTCTTTTAACTGATAAGCACGTTTTTAACACAAATTCAAGTATTTTATTTAATCACCAGTAGGTCTAACTGCCGTTGCATTTAAATGCAGTGGTGTTTATTTATTCATTGAAATGACTATACTATTTAATTTATAACTTTGCTTTAGCATTTGCAAGTTTAATACCGAACTTGATGCTGTCCGATGTAAATACATAGATTATAAGTATCGAGTTACTCGCTAATGGATCCCTATGAGATAATTACAAAAGGTGTTTTATTTAGCTCCATTTTTATCATAATTGTTTTATTATATTTACGTATATCGCACTAAGAGCAATTTCAATGACATCTTAGCGTTGACCGCCTACTAGAACAAAGCTGTCTTGAAAAGACTATTTTTAACAGTCAAACGTATGTATGTATATACGTTTCAGTATAGCTCCATAGTTGCATATCATATCCAAACCACAGATGTAAATCCTATTATACCAAAAATGCCACTTGTCTTGATCTAACGTAATAGTATTCCGTTGTGGTATATTAACTATGATCAGGTGTGACATACACACTTGCATCTCAAATCACCATAACCACAACCCTTTCTTTCCAAATAACAATCATAGCAGTACTACGCGTACTAGTAGATTTGCTTATTAATCCAACGATTAAATAAATTACTTGTTAAGTTATTAACATTTTCCTGTAATATTAATGAAACGTATTATGAAGAGGTTGGTTTAATAAAGTATTATAAATAATATTTGTTTACATACATGTAAGTTTGTTAAATAAATATAAGAATGACTCACTTTAAATAGTAAACATTTGCTAGAATCGGATCTGGATAATATTTCTTTAAACATAATAATTATATTACACAATGCAACACGTGTTGCGTTGAGGTCACTTAACAATCTCTGACGATACCTAACCAAAAGGCACGATCGACGTTTGCGCAGCTGTCAGTGAACTCGTGTAGAACAATACGCTCGCTGGTTTACAATTTCCTCTTCCGTTTAAATCTCGATACAAACTATATATTATTTTCAAACATAGATAAATAAAATGGTTTTGTTTTGTTTTGTTTCAGGAACTGCTACAAAGACAAGAAACCGTCGGTCTCTAGAAGCAACACATCTCAAGAACGAAGTTTCACAACAGTCTTCCAAAGTATCACCTAAAACCAATGGTTTACAATTTGGTTTCAAATCAATTTCTAATAAAAATTCTGCGATAAAAACCACTGATAAACGACGCAGTGTTGAAGGTGGTATCAAGCCTAGTTGTATACCTTTGTCCAAAAAAAATCTCGAAAAATCAGGTAATAATAATTCAACGTCACCCCCTAAGCAGGAATCGATAAAAGAAACGACAACGAAAGTGGATAATACAAAAACTAAGTTGGATCAGTCTAGAGGGAGGTCTTTACTTAGAAGTCCTGAAAAATCTAAAAGTGATCCAGAAAACGGTCGTAAAGACAAAGTTCATCGAGCTCAAAAAGGTAGTGAAAGTCTTAAAGAAAAATATCATAATTCAAAGAAAAGACTGACTAGTTTAGATAATTCTCCAAAAAGTGGGAGTAATACTTCAAATATATCTAGTAAAATTATATCGAATGATAATTTGAACACGAATTCATCAGTGATTCCTAATGGTGAGTTAGGAAATTTAAAAAATAGTGCAAACATGTCCACACTCCATGATACTGTTAGACCACATGCAAGCAGACTTTCTCAGGAAATGGATAGTTTAGCTGCTTTGACGAAACAAACTTTAGATAGGGTTAACAAATTATCGAATAACTTAACTAGTAATAAGTTACATGTGACTATACCAGATTCTCCTCGTTATGACACTTTATTTGCATCGACATCGGAACAGAAAAACAATAGTCATACATACAACTACGGATTGGTTAACGAACGTCCTGTTGTAAACAGAGGCGTCTCTGAAAGATTAAAGGATATAGACACGGCAGCACAGAGACTGATCGATTTTGAAAAGCAAAGTGCAATGTTTTCTGATCTCAATAATGATTCTTCTAGTCAAAATCGTCGTCTTGATAACTCTTCGACGTCTCAACATACGCCTGTGTCTATATTAAAAAGAAAATCAATTCATGAAGAAAATAATATAACAAATCCCCCAAATAATTCTATCACTTCGCCTCCTGTTACGTTTTCTCCGAGCGTTATTGAATCACGCAATAAAAGCCGTTCAGAAAATCGACAACGTCAAGGTATATTAAAAAAACGTCGCAGCTTGGATGAATCACAAGTCGCTAGGCGAAGGTCTTGCAGTCCGGAAGTATCGTTTGCTGATGATGGTTCATCTGATACATGTAAACCAATATTAAAGAATAGAAGATCATCATTAGAAGACGTTGTAAGGAATCGATCACCAGATGGACAAATACAAGGCATCTTAAAAAGAAAAATGAGTCGAGAAGAAGATCATTTAAACGACGATATTTCACACGGTTCTCCGGAACCACATGGTATTCTAAAACGAAAATCGAATTCAAGTTCCAGTAGCAGTACTACGTCATCTCACGTATCCATAGCACAAGCTGTGCTGCTGGCAGCTGCAGGTGGTGCTGAGATAGTTGAAGAAGACAAAGAAGCAGTACGACCTATTCTAAAGAAAAAAAGTTTTTCTGAAGAAAGACCTTCACCCGATTTACTATCCTCGGACACGCCAAAACCGATATTAAAGAAAAAGTTGACAGAACACGATGATTACGATTTTGAATTTCCTAAAAAGCCAATCCTAAAATCTTCGAAAAAATTGTCCAGCGATGAGGGACATACATCGAGTTTCGACATGAGCGAAGATGACAGAAGTTCGCGAAGACCATCACTACTTAGATCACGAACTTCAGATCATTCTGGTTCAGAATGTGAGGCACTAGTTAAGCCAATTTTAAAGCAGAGAGGCTCGAGTCTAACTAGGGAACGCAGCCAATCGCCACGCCCACGGCTTTCATTTTGTGCAGACAACGATGTGAATATTAGTGCGACGAATTTTAGTAGCGATGCGAACGACTTGTTGGCGGCTGGTCCGCGACGAGTCTTGAGTCTCGACCCGGAAGAAAATTATCCAAGTGCAGTGATCCGACGGAGAAATTTGCGACCAAAAGCAAATCCTCGGTCAATGAGTTTGGTGTGTGACGTGAACGACGAACTACTCTCGATTTTAAATAATCGCCGATTGAAAGTAGACGAAACCTGTGAGAACGGACTTTGTGACACTTGGGAACGGGATAAACTTACAGACGATAACAATTCGAAAACTTTTCCATCGATTGCGTCTCGAATTAAGAGCATGGAACAAGCTCTCACTAAAGATAATTTCTTAAAAGATCAACCTTCAACATCCAAAGTGAAAAATCGTGATAAAGAGCGCCATAAAACTCAACCTGTCACCATCGATGAAATGAGATCGATAGCAACGAGGTAAGATATTTATAAAGTATTTTTTTCTTGTAGCTTAAGTTTTACTCTAGGCACACAATACAAATTCTATTACTAGTTGGTGACTCATAAAATTACTGGCTTAGAGTTTTAAATCTTTTAGATTTCTCTATTTAAGTTCCAGTCGTATTAAGCATTGTCAAAATGTCACGATTTCTAAATGTTGTCATTACTTTATTGCAAGTAATTTTGATTTTCCGCATGGACGGTGTCCTTAAATATTGTTTTCCTGATGTAAAGGTGATTATACGCTTTGTGTCGATTGTAGTGAAAGAAGCTGAATCTTGGCACATGTCCATTATTTTGATGAACAAATACGTCGTGGGCGTATATCAAATGTTACTCTGATTTTACTTGTTTTCTTATTGAATACAGTTTAGTTTGCATAGCTTACTACTAGAAAAAAATATATATACCCTAATTACATACTTTATTCAATAAGGTATAAATATATAAAAATGATAAATAATCAGTAATTGGACTGCTTTGCCTCTATTAACGGTTCTCGCTTTAAACGATTTTAGTTGTATTTAATATAATTCTTATGCATTTCTCTCAAAATCGTATTTATATATCAAATTTCTATTTTTGTATATCTATCGAATTGGACGTAGTACCACCGGTTGCACCTCATGCAACTTTTGTGTAACAAAAATGTAATTTATATTTTTATATTTATTTCAATTATATATATATATATCAGTTTGGGTGTAATAATTAATAAATAAATAAATGAAGTGTATCCTGCATAAATGTCTCCTAAATATTAAACGATTAAAATAACTTAGCAACCTTCCGATGATTTTAATAATATTAATGACAAAACAGACCCATTTTTTTTTCCTTACAAATGACGAAAATTTTCATTTGAATATTTTATGTATTTAATTTTAAAATTGAATAGAACTAGAGTTACTATTCTTTCGTCGAGCTGTCTTATTTTGACGTAATTGTTTTTGTTCTCAAATGGATAAAAGTGGTTAATCAGATAATGTCTTCTAATTAACGTTTCGTAACTTTGGTAAACATTTGATGCTAATTTCGTGAAGAGCAGTCGTCTGACATCATCTAGTGGTTCAGTTTACTGTTTGAATCATTTACAGTCTGGAAGCGTAACAATTAAATTTGGATCGTGTGCCTCTATCAGAATATTGTTATTTTATGTTTATAAATAATAACGAAAGTTAAAAATGTACCGGTTACTTGAAGAGTGGCCGCAATTTAACTTGTAAGTATTATAAATATCTTGCCTCGCTCGTTCTTTGACACTGTTTTATATATTCATTTTGGTTTTCCAAATTGATTGTATCTTTTTATTGGCTTAATACATAAACAGTGGCTACATTACATGTAACTAATCGTTAAAAGGTCAATTAGTCTTTCTATCAGATTACCTACTGTGCGTGATATTCAAGACGACGTTATTTATACTTGGAATTCTAACAGACTATATGTCTTCTTGGTCGTATTTTTATTATAATGTCGCATTCACTTTATCGGTCTCTTCTAATTTGGGACGATATAATTCGTCTTTTTTCGTGCGTCTGAGATTGCATTAATCTGGTCAGTGATTAACTTCGGTC
Organism: Vanessa cardui; assembly: GCF_905220365.1. Lineage (NCBI taxonomy): Eukaryota > Metazoa > Arthropoda > Insecta > Lepidoptera > Nymphalidae > Vanessa > Vanessa cardui. The sequence continues at coordinate 9,670,791 of NC_061138.1, read as the reverse complement.
GTGGTAGCATTTACTGGTACAGTGCTAGTTAAGACGGCATGTTGATGACGGAAATAAGCGCTCCAGTCGTTACTGGGTCAGCACTATTTCTGGCTCTGTTGTGCTACGCAGCAGGCATTCAATATTTTATGACCAGAACATCTGATGCGGGGCAAGCTCTTGATGCCCTTAATTGTTGCTTTTTAATTTATTGCCACAGTGATAGTTTTTATAATGAAAAAAAAAACCATGCCATACGCAAAGTTGATCTTTGATTTATTATGACACAAAATAAGTTATAATTTCTTGTTTATCACAAAATAATAAGATCATGTACGTAAATTTATAGAATTATCAAATAAAACTATTTTAAAAAGAAATTAATAATATTAAAGAATAAAAAGGATACATTATAAATTCGTGATAATTCTTATGCTAATAAATCACTCGATATCAAACTGGAAATTTATATTTAGAATAAATTGCCAATGGTGTCGAACTCCTTTAAATCCATAAACAAGGCTGCCAGTCCAAATCACTCATGCTATAACTCATCAGAACATATAAAATGAAACTGAAATATCAACTATCTCTTTCTAACTAACGACGAATGTTCTACATTAACGCATTTCTTTTCTCATTTCGCAGTTTGGAGCCGGGCCAAGCGAATTTCCAAGCGTTCGGTATAGCGGGCTGTAGTTTTCCGACCCGTTCCGTCGAGTCCGGTGCTGTTCTCTCGGCCAAGGGCCCCTGTCTGGGGGAGCCCGAACGAGATCCTTTTGCAGAACTCGAGTCACCACAACTGGATACCAATTTATTCTATGCAAATTTACCGATAGAAAACGGCGTCTTAAAAAATGTTGTCGCTAGGAACGACAGCTTTGGTGAGGCTACGTTTCTAGATTTCGAAAAGATCTGCGCCGATAGCGAAGCAAAACAAGCTACTCTAGATGAAATCGAACAAGAAGTAAACAAGGTTCGCGTCGCTCTGGACGAGGACTGCCGTGCTTTGGACGAAGACGAATGTAACCAAGCCGAAGCAGACAATTGGAGCCTGAACGTGTCTTGTGACAGCGGAGTTTACAATCGCGCCTCGTCCCGCGACTCCGGGCCGCATTCTGGTTAGTATTACATTAAATGTCTTATTAATCACCGTTAGTAAATAGCAATTGCTCAGTTTGAATAATCATTAAATTTATTTTTAACGAATTGAACGTTCTGGACGAATGTACGTCGAATCCAACTTTTGACTTATTTAGTGTTTTGGGCAATCAAAGCTAACTGTTACAGCGGTCATAAAGGAAACATGTGGAAAGAGTCGAAATAGTCGGCTTGCATTAGACGATGTTTGTTTATGTTTATCGGTAAAATTAGAACTGTCTCGCTAGTCATATTAGGATGGTTTTCAAAATAATTCTGCTTAACCTTGTCGATGTGTTTCTGTCCTTACATTTAGGTCAATGTAATACGTATGATATTCATTGTCAGCGCTACATTTTAACGTTGCTGGTAAATTATCAGTGAAAAAACAAATGTATATTAATGTGTAAATTCGATCGACGTGTTTTAATTTCAGATCCAAAGTAACATTGTAGTCAAATTTCTTGCACGCAATACTGTATTTTGTGTATGTCTATTTTCGTTCGTGCTCGAGACTAATACAGTTATTATCGATTTTCAGGCGAGGAGTTGGGTTTGATAGAGTGTCAAGAAATCCATGAAAACCAAACTACAAACAGCAGCAACGATTGGTCATCGACGTCTATAGAACAAGGTCTACTCAACATGGACCGTCACAGGAAGTCGACGGAAAACGAGGCTCTTCGAAGCCCGGAGGAAAATCAGAGCGATGATGAGAACAACGATCACTCCGGGTTCGCCCTCGGTTTGGTGAAAAGCAACAGTGTTGTTGCTAGAGCCAGCATGTGGCAACAGTTACAACAACAAGCAAAAGGTTAGTTATCATTATTTTAATATACAACGAATATATCGTTATAATCTCTATAAGCATTAGAACTTTTATGTGAAGGTAATAAAGATAATTTCAAATTTTCGATATTTATATCGCGAACAAAATGCTAGACAAGATTATATGATATTAATATTGTAATTATACTTGTGTATTACGAAGAAATAAGGAGAAGCGTATGATATGCGCTTCTCCTTATAAAACATATAGTTTTAGTTACTACGTAACCGAAACCACATTCCAGTAAATATCCATACGTGTAATTTTCTCAGGCTACAAACTTTAACAATTCTTCCAATTTTTCCAGATGAATTACTTTGTTTTAATTTGATACAAGGATATTTTTACATAAATCTGTGTGCTTTTGTGATTATTTTAGTTAACTTATTGGCAACATGTCTGTCTATGCATGCCATTGGGTCTGCTGTGTTTTAACTTATGTCTGATCAATCGTTATCTCAATTTCAGGAACACCAAAACCGCTGATTCGTCACAGTCGCTCAAAGTTAAAGGAGGGGCCTTCGGTGACGGAGCGGTTCAAAACACAAGCCATCCCAACACAGTCTCCAGAGGCAACCAGCCCCCCAAACGAGGGCTTCTCTCTCGCGCAGTCCAAAAGCACTGCAAACGTGCTAGACAGGGACGAAGATGGTAAGCCTATTTACATAATTCATCTGCACATTAAATATAATTTCCTTTACTTTATTTTCATAGCGGTAATTATTCATTTTCATTATTTATCGAAATAGTACGCCGTGATTGTTTATTACCGGTAACATTATGTAAACGTCACTTGAATAGCATGTAAATTGCATTTGGTACCGACGAAACGCTTTCTGTCTTTTGATTGTCGGCTTTATTTCTTTTTTGCATGTCCTCGACTACTCAACTATGTGTATGTCCCGGGCTCTGTTAAATGCACAATGTAATGTATATACGCACACTCTCACCGGTGGCAGCTAAGTTAGACGAGGACGATCCGGCCAAGATGTCGCTCGCTGAGAAGATGAAGATGTTCAACGCGAAGCTAACCCACAAACCTCCCGTGGCCGGCCTGCCAAGACCCAAAGACGATAGGGTGCCCAGGGCGTCCAGACTCAGGACGATGCCGGTTCTCGCCAGCCAAGTCCAGGAAGCTATGGAGCAAAACGAGAGACTGACCAAGTCATTGACCCACGAAGACGTACCTCGTAATTCAGATTTTCAACTCAAAATGGAACTGTTCCGTTCAGCGAGCGCGAGAAACACGTCCTTAGAATATCTCATGAGGCAGAACGCGAAATTCAGAAGCTTAGGTCTGATTTAGTTCTTTAATTTGTGTTTTTTTTTTTTTGTCGATTTTTCCGCTTGTCGTTTCGCTTATCTGGGTTCAGCACTAATTTATTTCTTAAATGATTCGCAAGGTAAGTGGAATAAATCTCTTCGCATGATTTTCTCACACGAAATATACTAATGGTATTATTTATCTACTTTTATATTTCTACAGGATTTTAGATGATATGATATTTTTGAGGTATAGTAATAAATAATTATATAATGTTGTGGTGAATTTCTTATTTTTATAAAAACTAACACGTATTACCTACCTTACCTATATTTACCCGTATCACCTATGATTCCTTTTATCTAAGACCAAAACAATTAACACTTTGTCGCATGCATTGGGATTAATCTTATAATAGTAACTATAATTTTGAATAATAAATTATTTTGGACATAACCTATTAAAATCTATCACAGTAGTGGACAGTTCTTGAAGTTTTTCTCATATATAAGGAGAAATCTTTTGAATAATATATACATGAATTTTATGAGCAAGAATATTTTAATTACTTTTACATATTTTTAAAAATATTAGGATTATATACACAAGAAAATCCCTAATTACAGATTTAAAAATAACTCGATATTTCAACATCCTTTCGAATCGCTTGTGTTTACTTTGTGTATAATTTGTATTGCACCAAACTGGAATCTATTTCGAGAAGGCAAACATGATATGGCACATTGTTTTCGTAATTTTAAGAAGATTGACTTCGTAATACTAAAACAGGTGTTTTGTTTGGCAAATGGACAATAATCGTTCTTATTTATAGGATACAAACCTTTCAGTTTTATTGTCTGCCTCTATATACGTCTTACAGAGTATATATATGATCTCTGCCTTAAAATCGTATTGAAAAACGCTGGGTTAACGTATTTGTATTATGTATCACTTATGAAAAATTCACGAGTGCGTTTTATGGGTAATTTTAATATATTATTAACCAAATGCTTTTATTATATTGTTTGGATATTGTTTTATTATTCTTTCTGTTATGAATATACTCTTGTTTATATAAAATTGTTCGTACAGATCTCGATGACGACTCGCCTACCGAAAGAGCTCAAAGGATGATAACGCCTGAGGTGAGAGGCATTCTGAAGTCGGGGTCGACTGTAGTCCCTTCGAAGCCCAAGACGTTGACTAAAGGAGAAAGTTCTGAGGTTAATAACTTTTCCTATTTATTTTATATGATTTTTTTTTATGGCGGACGAGCATATAGGCCACCTGATGGTAAGTGGTCACTATCGCCCATAGACAATGACGCTGTAAGAAATATTAACTATTCCTTACATCGTCTATGTGCCACCAACCTTGGGAACTAAGATGTTATGTCCCTTATGCCTGTAGTTACACTGGCTTACTCACCCTTCAAACCGGAACACAACAATACTGAGTACTGTTATTTGGCGCTAGAATAACTGATGAGTAGGTGGTAGCCTACCTAGACGGGTTGCACAAACGCTACCTCACACGCTTTATAGTAGTTAGTCGTCAGGTCTTGAGTTAAAAGTAGCCTGTGTCCTTTCTTGAAGTTAAAGTTTGTATCATACTGTACATACATAAAAACTTCAACAATGTCGATACAGTAACTTAATCGTGAAAGGGCAACATAGAGTTACTGTCTCACATATAATGTATGTATTAGTTAGTATAGATGAAATATTCCATAGTTTGAGTTAAATAATGTGCAAATTAAAAACAAATTGCTTTTAATCTTATGAGACTGTATATGCATATAAATATATTTAATTTTACAACTAATAATTATATATTTTTAATTTCTACAGGGCTTAAAGGATGAGGGCATTGACAGTTCATCAGAAGATGAATCTGCATCTGCGTCCAGCGTCTCATCATCAGAGAAAAGCTGTTCCTCCTCAGACAGTTCAGAAGACATACCAGACCCAAAGCCTCGTAGGTTCCAGCGTAAGAACAACAAGCTGAAATCGTCAAGAACCGACTCTGATCTTACGAGAGTACTACAAGATCCATACCCTCGCAAGATCCAGCTACCAGGAGCTAATGAATTGAAAGAGCGTATCAACCAAGCTAAAAATCCAGATGTTAAAATACCAATGTTGGGGAAACTTGGTAGGAAACCATCAGAGGAGCCGAAGAGCGAAGAAGACAAGGCGAGATACAGAAGATTCGTTAAGAAGCTCGATGAACCCTTGCAACTCGGGAAGTTGAGACGGCCGATGGAGAAAGTCTCGTCTATGGAGGAGAAACCGCCGATTTTGAAGATATCCGCTCTGAACCAAGCGGCAAAGAACAAGTTCTTCGGTTTGGAAGGTGAAAAGAAGGAGAAGAGTATTGATGAATTAACCGCAGCCGTTCGGAAGTATATACCAACGGTTAGTAGATATTATATACACATACACGATCAAAACGATCAAAGACAGATACAAAAATCTCGTTTCCTATCTTTAGGCTATGCAGGTCCAGAGATCTTGGCTTCATACAAAAAAGTAAACAACAATTTAACAGATTTCCCTTAAAACTATCTCAAATCGAATCTTTAAACAATCTCACGTGTAGCTCAGAATTTTTAATTTGAGAGTGTTTATCCACCTGCATATGACTGTACGGGCGTATTGGACCTGTGCACCATATTATGTCCTACATAGTTGGCCGATCTACCATAAGATCCGCTGTGACCAAAAACAGCCGGATCAAATCATCAAGTCAAAGTCAAAAATATTTATTCAAAAAAGAAGTGATTACACTCTCTTTTTGATAGTCAAAAAATCTACCACGGGTTCGGAATTTAACACCTTTCAGACCTGAGAAGAACCAACGAAAGAAAATCAGCGGGATACATTATCATGCCTTATCTATTAATGTTTTTAATAAGTCGTATGTTCCCGTGCTAACCCGAGTCCGTCCGCAGATGTGCAAGTCGGTGTCGAGTCACGCGATGGAGGGCGGCGCGGGCGCGTCGGGCAGCGACGGCGAGTCGAGCGGCGGGCGCGAAGTGCGCCGCATCAACTCGCGACGTCACCGGTCAGTGCGCCTCTTTGCTTTGTTCACTTTCATACACTTTATAGCGATCATATGTGTAGTCATGCCACTAGTGACGTCTATTCATAGTTTTTTCTGTTTTTGCTTTTTTTCAGCCTTAGAGGGAAAAGGCAAAGGTATTACACCGTACAGCCAAGTCTTTTCGTCTATTCATAGTATGATTTGATTTTTAGGTTTTTTTTTTTTAATTTCATAATGATAACATAGGCGTAAAATGTTATGCCAAAAAAGGTTGGGTATATGTAGATAAATACATACATAAATAGTACATCTTTGAATTATATTATTTACTTAATTTTTATTTTGAAATCTATTTATATTTAACGATGGCAACATTTTTCTCAACTATACAGACACTACTTTGAAACATCGATTACAATTTATTATATAAACAAAAAATATTCTAGTTCATTTTTATTTTGGTGCAAATGAAGTCGAATAAATTCGTAACAATATTCAAAGATTGCAAATACTAGTAATGTACATAAGATGAGAAATGAATACGTTGATGCAACTATTATGCAGTCATTTCTGTTATTATAATATTATTGGGTGACGTAATCGCGTTGCTCTAAGATTATGCCGTTTGCACAATATGACATCTGAGTTTGAATGTATGTTGCGAATTCTCAATGCAATATGAATCTTTAAAATATGTTTTCGAAATTCGAAATATCTTAAAACTATTTTGAAACAAGGAAATTAATCGTAATGTTAGCGTAATCGAAGTTGTGTGTTTGTGGAACCGAAGATTCTTACGAGAAAAACATTCATTTATTGAGACATTATTGCACCAATATTTAAAAGTAATTTATACATATGGAAAAGACTAAAACCATGTTTTCATGCCCATCAGTGTACTTACACTAATACTACTAGATGATTCGTATATACTTATTACCGTCACCAAGTTTCTAATGAATAAAATAATAATAAATAAGCTATCGTTATTTATAACAGTTTTTTGCCCAGAGCCGAGATTGTCTTGTCGCTAAAAAAACTCTTTACCAAAGATTACGTCTTTATATTAAAAACGCCACACAATTTTGAATTGCTTATTTTCGTTTTATAAGTCATCTCGTGATTTTGAAAGAAAACATTATGAGAAAATGTTCATATCTGAGTCGAGATGGCCCAGTGGTTAGAACGCGTGCATCTTAACCGATGATTACGGGTTCAAACTTTTTCTCCTTTGCATTGACAGCTACGACTCCTTAGTGCCCAGTAAAATAGTCAATTAGTTGTAATAAGTTTTATTGTAACAATCATTGAACATGTTATCATTATCATTACATAGTATAAAACAAAGTCGCTTACCGCTGTGTGTCCCTATGTATACTTATATCTTCAAAATTACGCAACGGATTTTGATGAGGTTTTTTTTTAATATTTAAAAGATATAGACGACAAAAATTCTGTAGTACAATTAGTATCAGCATTGCACCCGTGCGAAGCCGGGTCGGGTCGCTAGTATATGATATATCTATATGACGAAATGACTAACGAAAAACCTGTTTTAATAAATACATACATGATACCCAAATGATTTTAATGGAAGAGAATTTCTGTTTGACCGTAGGATATTTATACTTCTTTAAAATTAAATATATCTCACCTTCCACAGAATTCAATTGTATTTTAAGTCTTTGTCGAAATAGATATTCAAGGTCGAGTCGTCAGTCATCGTTTACATTTTTTCTCTACATTTGCATAACGAAAATTACATCAACAAGAAGGTCTTAAAATTTTCTTATAATCAATTTGAAGCAATCGAATGCAGCGGTGCGTTGAATGCCGCAGTGAAATTTTCTTTTCCGTTTTGTCACGGATTTTCTTATTTCGATTTCGTTTTTAATCAACCAAGTAATTAGGGTATAGTACGACACAACTTAGATGTAGCATCAGCAAAATTCGTATAACCGATCACATCCGAATTAAGTACGCTGTCGCAAATTACAATATTTATTTCAAATGTGAATATGATCTTTACAAAAACGTAATAACTTGTAATAGCATATGACCTAATATATTCGTCAATTTGACACGACAATTTACATGCTTTCTCGGGTTGAAATGACGCGAGAATCTAAAGCGACGAATAGCGTCGAATTACGCGACAGGGAGCTATTTCTATTGGTTGTATTAATCGGCAGTCATCTGAATGGTAATTGCCGATGCTTTATCTAAGTTGTGTCGTACTATACAATATTATATACCTACTTAATAAAAAAAAAAATCAGTGAAAGTGTTTCTAATTTGTTCTTTTCATGGTTACGCTACCTCAATGTGCGTATTGTTCCGGTCGATTAAATGATATTAGACGAAATTATTTTAATTGATTTTTTTTATTATAATTAATTATTGCCAAGAGTATGTTATTAAGAAGTCTGTTCTTTGAGGTGATAAAAATAGTGATTAAATTAGAACTTTGAATTTGCAGCTAAAAGAGAAATATTCCTTAGTGGCTATCTGATCATTGGTTGCTTTGAGTAAAATAAAAACAATACAAAGACATCTTTAAATCTTTTGAACAAGTTTACTTGTACGTAACGCTGAAACGTAAACTTGAACTTTAGGCAATACATGCATGGTAACTCTACTGATACATTTGTAACATATAAGTAATTAATTTCGTTTGAATTTCTTAAGATCTGTAATATTTTATTCGAATGTTTAAGTGGACATGTAATACAGTTACGTTTTAATCTCTAAAACTGTGAGTCATTGCTTTTGAAGATTAGTTTGTATGTATGTTTTATGTAGAACGAAGTGTATGGTTTGTTGATTATTTGCACAAATCGACCTTCACTTTGAAAGTACACGTAAGGTTGGGCTCATTGCCGCAATACATCGCAACGACTTTTGTATTACACAGTGAATGCCCACTTATATTACACTTTTATCATTTTCATCTATAAGCAGTGGATACTAAGAATGTATTTGTCCAAAAACAAATATATTCCTTTCCCTTACCTAGACCTGTATTACTGAGTTAACTGAATAAATTATAAACTTGGATTTGTCATTACATCATTTTATAAGCATGGAATTAATGTGAGTGATAAATGGACGGCGAGCAGAAATAGGTAACTAATATTTTATTTATTAAAAAATTTCATGCAGGTCTACCACAGAACCAATCAAAACCTATCTGTTTAGTCGCATTATCAAGTGATTTCGTTATTAAATTCATAAAATTCAATGACATTAAGTTCAACGGTCGGCCGTGTTTGATGTTTACTGGTGCGTTCAGAAGATATTTTTCTAATAATAAAAATTATCTTCATAAGTATATGTTTAGTTAATTTTTTATTTTACCCGAGCGAAGCCGGGTTTTTATCAAGTGCTAAATATTCTTTCATATCATACAAATTGGTACTCAATACCAGCACAGATTATTATTGGATTTAAATTAGTGTGTTCCAATTTCAAAAATATTTGTACTATAATAACTTTTCAAGACGAAGACAGATTACCGTTGCATTTAAATTAGTTAGTGTGTTTCAATTTAAAAAATAGTTTTATATAACTTTTCATAAATGTACAGGCACTCAGTACGTGAGTGATCGATTTGATTACGATTTAAATTATGAATTGATGGTGAGGGAAATAAATATAATATCGCAGTCGGCCTCCAAACATTGCCACTCAAAACATCAACTAAAATTTTGGACGTATTGAATTCGTTTTTTAAATTAAATCCCATATAATATAAAAAAGTAAATTTTATTTAAACGTTGAATACATTTTTTAAATTAAATTATAGTTTGCGCGATTCATTCGGGTCAAGTACGGTATCGATGCTTGCTACAATAAACGTTGAATTACTGCTTGCATCGAATGCTTTTTACACATTCATAAAGTAAATTATGTTGATGTATTAATACAAGTAATTTAAGCAATAAATCGTTAATTTTAATAAGATTGATAGCTGTTTCTTTTCGTTTCATAATGTTTTGTATTTGATAGATTTTATTGGCGTTACTAAGTAATTGTTGTCTTTAATTATAAATACGGTATTTGAAATAAGTCTATATAAATTTTGTTGCAATACCTAGCATATTGAACTAGAAAAGTATAATTAATTAGTTTTTATTAATACATTTTTTAATATACAATGGTTCATTTTATTACTAACATTAGTCAGTTTTTAAAACAGTCCGTGAATTATTTTATAGCATTTTATTAATATTTATATTTTTAGATATATACTAATTATGAACTTAAGTTGATTATTATTTATTACCGTATAGGTTTAAAGAAATTGCTTTATTTATGTATTTATTTGGTAAAGCTATACTACCTTTTTTGGTTAGGCACAACAACATTGCCCTTCCATCATAAATTAAAAAAGAAGATTGTAAGTATGTGTAAGCAAGTACAAGCAATCAACATTTGAATAGTTATAAAACAACGTCATAGCTTTCACTCGGGAGCCGGTATACGGCGAGGTATCTTGCGCCCGCGGCGTGCTTAGTCATATCGTAAACCCGGGCAACAACGATCAAGACTATTCAAGGCTCAGTTCGAAGGTTTCTGTTTATTTTTTTATAAGAGTTAATTTATAGTCTTATAAAGATAACTGTATTTTTATGGTATAGTTGAGCAAATTCGCTTGATGGTCAGATATTGTCCATAGAAATATGTACTGTAAGAAATATTTATGTTTCTTCACTAATGCACCACAAACCTTAGGACTTTATGTCCCGACACAGGCTCACATAGCCTTCAAACCGGAATACGACAGTACTAATTATTATTGCTGTTTGATAAAGTGATGGATGATGAACCTACCCAGACGGGCTTACAGCAAGTAATATGCTTTTAATCGCACTTATAGTGAAGAAAATTCATCATCATCATCATCAACAGCATATTTTTGTCCACTGTTGGACATAGGCCTCTCCCAGTGCACGCCACTGTGGTCTTTCTCCGGCTACTCGCATCCAGCTCCTGCCTGCCGCCTTGCGTATATCGTCACTCCACCGTGCCTGAGGACGACCTACACTACGTTTGCCGAGACGCGGTCTCCACTCTAGAACACGTTTTCCCCAACGGTTGTCGGTTCTACGACAAATATGACCAGCCCACTGCCACTTCAGCTTACTAATCCGGTGGGCTATGTCGATGACTTTGGTTCTTTGACGGATAACCTCATTTCTGATGCGATCCCTCAAAGAAACGCCGAGCATAGCCCTTTCCATAGCACGCTGAGCGACTTTAAGTTGGTGGACCAGCCTTGTCGTGAGTGTCCACGTTTCGGCTCCGTATGTCATGACGGGTAGGACGCACTGATTGAAGACTTTCGTCTTAAGGCACTGTGGGATCGACGATGTTAGGATTCGACGTAACTTCCCAAACGCTGCCCAACCCAGCTGAATTCTTCTATTCACCTCGTCCTCAAGGTTGTTTCTACCTAATCGCAGAGTCTGCCCGAGGTAGACATATTTTTGAACAACTTCGAGAACGGTACCGTGTATCGTAATCGGTTCCGGTAGAACATGTTCATTGAACATGACCTTGGTTTTATCCAAGTTCATCCGTAGGCCGATACGCATAGAAGAATCAGCCAGCTCGTTCAGCATTTGTTGTAGGTCCTGCAGCGTTTCTGCCACGATGACGATGTCGTCTGCGAATCTCAAGTGAGAGATGTATTCGCCATTGATGTTAATGCCACGTCCTTTCCAGTTCAGCGTCTTGAACATATCCTCCATTGCATTAGTGAACAATTTGGGGGAAATAACGTCCCCTTGTCTCACTCCTCGATGCAATGGTATGGGATTTGTTTGCTGATTTTGTACTCGGACGGACATGGTGGCAGCTTCGTAGAGACATCTCATCACTTGGATGTATCGCCAATCAACTTGGCAACGCTGCAGGGACTCCAGAACAGCCCAGATTTCAACCGAGTCAAAGGCCTTCTCATAGTCCACGAATGCAAGACACAGGGGCCGATTATACTCATGGGACTTCTGTATAATCTGCCGCACTGTATGGATGTGGTCTATGGTGCCGTATCCGGTCCGAAACCCGGCCTGCTCCGGGGGTTGGAATTCGTCGAATCTTCGCGCAAGACGGTTCGTGATCACTCTTGAAAACAGCTTATAGACATGGCTCAGTAGGGATATGGGACGATAGTTCTTCAGCAGGGTTTTGTCTCCCTTTTTGAAGAACAGGACGACCACACTCCTACTCCACGCCTCCGGAGTTCTCCCTTCGAAGAGGACAGAGTTAAAAAGCGTCTGAAGTTCCCTAAGTACCGGTTTACCTCCCGCTTTTAATAGCTCTGTGGTAACGCCGTCCTCTCCGGGGGCTTTTCCATTTTTAAGCTGTCCAAGAGCAGTCTCGATTTCGCCAATACTGACTTCAGGCAGGTCTTCGGAGAAATGGCGTGTTAATGTAGCTCTAGGATCCTCATTTTCGGGATCAGGTCGAGATGCATGCGATGCGTATAACCGGCCGTAGAAGTCCTCTACTTCCGAAAGTACTGCCGGCTTAGAAGAAACGACTTCTCCACTTGCTGTGGTCAACTTCGTCAGGTGGCTCCTTCCAAGAGATTGTACGAACACCTTAGACCCCCGATTCTGCTCAATAGCTCTTTTTATTGCAAGAGTATTGGAGCACCGGAGGTCGTGTCGTACGCGCCTGCTGATCTCTTGGTTTAATTGCCGTTTCTCTGACGAAGTGACAGGTGGGTTTTCACGTCGTTTCTTCATGAGCCCCAAAGTCTCTTCCGAAAGGTTCGACTTCCTGCCCTTACGCTGCATGCTACAATATCTCGTGCCTTCTTCCCTGAGAATTCGAACTGCATTTTCGAGGTTCTGGTTTACGTCCGTTGTGGTTTCCACGGCAGCGAATCGGTTCTCCAGGATTGACTGGAATGTTTCAGATCCCGCAATGGTTTGGAGCAGCTTTGGTCGGAGCGTGGACTTCATCAGACGGGCGCGCTCGGCCTTAAAATTGATATTCAGAGAGCCTCGGAGGAGTCGGTGATCACTACCGGTATTGAACCTGTTAATCACTGAGACGTCTCTGAATATATGCCTCTTGTCCGTCATTATGAAGTCGATCTCGTTTTTCGTCATAGTGTCGGGGCTTTGCCACGTCCACTTCCTTTGCGGCTGCTTCTTGAAGAAGGAGTTCATCAAGAAGAGCCCCTCCCGTTCGAGGAAGTTGACAAGCATTTGCCCCCTATGATTCCTGCTTCCAAGTCCATGGGGTCCTACTACCGATTCGCTGCAGTTCTGTACTCCCACTTTAGCGTTGAAGTCCCCCATGACAACGTTGTAGTGGGTTTTCGTGGTGAAGTGGAGGGCCCTCGATATGTCATCGAATAATTCTTCCACTTCATCGTCCGAGTGTGTCGAGGTCGGTGCGTACGCTTGCACCACCTTGAGGCTGTACCTCTCGGTGAGCTTTATAATGAGGTACGCTACCCTGTTCGACACACTGGAGATTTCCACCACGTTGTCAACTAGGGACTTATTTACCAGAAACCCAACGCCACCTTGGGATTGTTGGTCACCCTCTCGGAAGTACATTAGGTGGCCTGATTCGAGGGTTACGGTGTCCTCTCCCTCTCTACGGACTTCACATAGCCCTAATATGTGCCACCTAATTTTCCCAAGTTCTACCTCAAGTTGCGCTAGATGCGAGTCAAGCCGTAGCGTGCGTCCGTTGTACGTCGCAAGGGTCAGTCGGTTGTGGTGGCCTCCCGTAGCCCGGTGATTCTTAGCACCCCCCGTCCCGCCGTTACCATCGTCGCCACCATGACGAGGAATAGCGGGGCTGCCGGGAACTGGGGGCCGTGGCTTGCGTGTGTGCTGTATGTGGAGGTTGTGCCCATAATCGCCACGCTGGGCAGGCGGGTTGGCGATCGCAGGGCGTAGCTTCTCGCACCGGTGACGCTGCTGCCCGTCACCGGCCTGTGGTATTTAGCTACGCCTATTATGTTGATGGTTATACCGCCATCAGTCGGTCGCCAGAGCCTCGTTTGCTGGTCGGCAGGATGCACCACGGGCAGGTGAGGTTGGCTTGGGGCACTAAGGTGTAGTTTGCGCCCCCTTACATCCCAAGAAAATTATTTGTTGTTTATTTTTGTAGCTTCGTTTAAAAACGACTTATGCGATATATAATTTTTATATAGCATTAGATATACATATAGCTTCTATATTGAATTGAATATGTTGATGTTAACATTTTAAAATATCAAGATAAAGATTAAATAAATGTGAAAAAAAAATGGTCTAAGAGATTTGTAGATTTAGAAATGTTAAAATGTCTGTGACAGCGAATACCTGTTTTTTGTTGATAAGTCACAGAAACAAGTACAATAACGAGTTTTGTAATAATATGAGAATAATGTAACGGTATCTTCGATCTTGATTTATACATTCGCAATATACACATAGATGTTTATATTATATAATGTTTATCAAGATGTATGCAAGACTTCTAAACAACGTTAAAGCTTCTGATATAACGTATAAGAAAATAATTATATAATTAGAATAGTTGTAGGTTTTGTTGAGTCATATATATTAACTAGGCATATATATAGCTAAATATTAACAAGGCAGGTAATGTTTGTATGTCCTACTAATATTATATAGGCGAAAGTTTATGATGATGTTTGTATGTGTGTTGGTTACGCTTCCACGAAAATAATACTGAACGGATTTGAATGAAATTTTGCAGTAAAATAGGTTATACATCAATTTATAATGATTTTATGTAATTTGGTCATAATATAAAGTACCCGTGCGAAGCCGGGGCGCGTCCCTAGTATCTTCATACTCGTGGTATAATGACTTTGTAACTACTGGCTAATTTATAAAGCTGCAGTATAAATAGTGGCCTCAATTGCGGGTTTGGCCGATAAAAAAAATTGAGTTTTCCTGCAACAGATATTCTCGGAAATCCTTATAAGGGCGAGTGGACTGGTAGTGCATGGACTGCAGTTGTCTAGTCTCTTTAAAAATGCTCGCCTTAAAAAAATTGGTCACGAGGACATAATCATCAATCATCGGTACAGCGTCTTAATATTTTCACATGGATTTATTGTCATAACTGACTCACTAATGCGACGAATTTTCGAATACTAGGTGTATTATTTCGGCCATTAAAATTACAAACTATCTCTTCAATTCTATTTTTAAATGCGAAAGTGTTTTTGCCGCGTGTCAGAAATTTACGGTTATACCTAATATATACCCATATACTCAAAAGCTGGGTAATAAGACAATAAGGCATAAGTTAAGGAACAATTGAACATCTGGTGTAATTCTTTGACATCTAGATAAAACAATCAAAGAAATGGACCTTGATAAACTCTGATATTCCCAGCTGTGTGCCATTTCTGCGCCAATGCTAAAATACGAGCGTGTTGCAAATGATTCCGCATCTATGAATATATTTTTGTCATTATCAATACGAGAAGTCGTAAAACCTAGTTTTGTATCTGGCTCACACGCGAACAATATCGCGATAATTATACATTACACAATACAACACAATAACGCGTTCAACGCGAATGGCCCACAAACCTAGCTTTTGTAACGCCGGATAATTGCGCCCGCGCAGATACGTAGGTACGATCTCTCGTCTAATGTTTTCATATCGGTGACTCATTGGGTAATGCTTTATTTTTAACTTGTTTGAATGTTTTCTTAAGACCGACACAGATAAGAAATTAATTATACGATAAAATGTAAACGACTAGTGCCCCGGCTTTGCACGGGTGCAAATATGACAACACAGTAGAAACTCTTAAAATTATTATCAGTGTTTCTTTGCTAAATTGTCCATGTGTTTATATATAAAAACCTTCTTCTCGAATCACGCTATCTATTAAAAAAAAAGCATCAAAATCCATTGCGTGGTTTTAAAGATTTAAGCATACATAGGGATATAGGGACAGAGAAAGAGACTTTGTTTTATATTATTAGTTATTAACAGAACAATAATGTATATCGAAATTAATGTTATTAATAGAACTATTGGAAGCAGTTTTTAATTATAATTTAACAGAACTTAATTAAATGTTATATCACTGGCACGAAATTATAAAAAGTTCGAATTATGTTTTCACCTTGATACGGGAATAGGCAAGAAACTCATAGTTTATGTTTCAGGCAAATTCAGTGACTTGCATCAAGTTGACATAATTTATGTATTGAGTGATGTGTCTTAGTTATCAATGGATATATAAATTAATGGAATATAATAAAATATTGTACGTTTGTTGAGATCTTTTATGTATTAAAATTTAATGAATTCAGAAGCTATAATATCTTAATTTATTGCTATTATCTTCAGACGCGATACTTTATTTTAGGTTCATTGACATTTTAAAAATGTTACGAGGATTGATAGAAATAAATTTTGGCACGTATAAAATTATTATTCATATTCAGATTTATATATAAATATTAATAAAATACCATCACAAAGGCATATTTAATTTTATGAATTATTTTCTGCAATCCGTATCACATGTAATATACATTATATTTTCCTGGTGATACTATTCTAGTAGTTCCTGGGATTAGATTCAGTTAAAAAATAAAAATAAAACCTCATTAATATCTATTAACCCAAAATCGAATGGCAAACCAGAGTCATCCGGTGAATTCAGGCGTAAAACCAACGGATGTACAGGCTTTCCGAGTCAAGGGAGTGTATAAGCATCTTCCAGACTTGCTAGAAAAGTCTAAAAACTTTTCTTCAACCTGAACTGTTGCTTAATCCTAGGTATTCAGGATCTGCGGTTTTATATCTAACCACTAACCCAACGAGGCAATCTTCTATTCATAAAATATTTATAAATCAATGTTACGAAAATAAATGACCTCCATGTACATATAAGGTCAATGTTAAGATGCTTTACTGCGTAGCTTACCTACTTCCGTTCCTTAAAAGGTAAAAAGAAAATGTAATGAGCGAGATCATATTACTATCGCATTTATGTACCTCTTGAACTGCTAAGCCTATTTCGATGAAATTTGTTATAGAGACAGTTTGAGGTTTTTTTTTTATTTACAACTCGAGGATAAAATGGGGTGTCGGTTTGGGTGCAGAAGTGAATAAAGTCGTAGTTTTAGTTAATATTATATAAAAGTCCGATCCAGGTCTGTCATTGAAATGATAAATCACACTCTCAGCTTTAAATATTATGATAACATACCATCTATATTTTATAATAAGACATTCTAATTCTTTATTTAATCTATTAACCTATATTTAACTAAAGAAAAAGCTACCAAAATATTCACAAAACCTATACCAAAAAGTGCAGTACCATACTTAGGATGCAATATTCATATTTCAGTGGAATTATCATAATCAAAACATGAACCGTTATCAAAAAAATATGAAATGTATTATTTACTTAATATAGTACAAACACGATTTATTTACACATGATAAAACAATGTTGACTTTTAATAGTTATACTAAATAATACTCGCTAATCTCCTTAAAGGTCGATATTTCCTCTCTTAATTGCCGACATGGTCCAATAGATATAACACGTGGATTTTAACTGAAGCTATGTGTTCATTTAATTTTCGAAGCTATGTATTAATTTAATTAATTTATGTTTACAT
The DNA here is from genome assembly GCF_905220365.1 of Vanessa cardui. NCBI lineage: Eukaryota > Metazoa > Arthropoda > Insecta > Lepidoptera > Nymphalidae > Vanessa > Vanessa cardui. The sequence continues at coordinate 9,652,889 of NC_061138.1, read as the reverse complement.
AAATCATTCTGACACGTTTGTATCTACGAATATGTTTACAAATGAATTTCATAATGATGTCAGTTACATATAGTTGTAATATTCTAAAACAATGTGTTACTTTTGATTTAATTTTATATTAAAACTTGTTGTTGCCCGCGGTTTCGCTCGCGTTGTAGGGATTGGTTGTCGTGTGTTAGACAAAAAAAATAGCTATGTCCTTTTTTGGAGTTAAAGCTTTCTTCACACTAAATTTCATCAAATTCGGTTCAGTGGTTTGGTAGTGAAATAGTGACAGACAGACAAAGTTACTTTCACATTTATAATATTAGTATAGAAGTATAGATTGAAGATAGAAAGAGTTGTTAAAAAAAAGTTGAAATTAATTTAAAAATTCCCGTCTCATCAAAGCTTAATTAATGGCGGTGTTAGGTGAATAATACGCCGAGTTATAGGTCGTCAACTCATCAGTGGGCCAGTGATAATAAGAAGGCGAGAGGTTATTGCCATTATATCGTCTGGACTGTTAATGCGCATGACTCAAAAATCATATATCTCTTTTGGTCTTAAGAATTCATGCCGCGATAACATTTTCTAGGTCTTATGTTTTGTCTTGCTTTCACGTCTCGCCGTTTCAACTGATCGACAAGAAATTAGGGTTCACGGATAGTTTGGCAAATAGACAAACGGTGATGGATGGGGGCTTTTATGAGCGAATTCCGTGTCACAAACCGATTTGTTTTGAATTTAACAGACCTTTGGCCTCTGGTTACACTCGGTGAAAATATAAATGACAAAAATTAAGACTAATCTATACTAATATTATGAATATAAGAGTCGAGATGGCCTAGTGGTTAGAACGCGTGCATCTTAACCGATGATTGCGGGTTCAAACCCAGGCAAGCACCGCTGATTCATGTGCTTGAAAACATCATGAGGAAACCTGCATGTGACAAATTTCATAGAAATTCTGCCACATGTGTATTCTACCAACCCGCATTGGAACACCGTGGTGGAATATGTTCCAAACCTTCTCCTCAAAGGGAGATGAGGCCTTTAGCCCAGCTGTGGGAATTTACAGGCTGTTGTTGTAATATTATGAATATGAAAGTAACTCTGCCTGTCTGCTCACTATCAAACCAACGAATCGAATTTGAGGAAATTTGGTGTGAAGCAAACTTGAACTCCAAGAAACATACGCTACTTTTTTTACCTAACATATGTCAAAAACGCCAGCGTAGCCGCGTGGGATAACTAGTAATAAATACCTTGATCTACCACGACTAGTCTTCTATTTTTTAAACGTTGATCAAGGTTTGATTAACGTATTTCATTTTAGAATGAACGGTCATTGGTCAAAAGCAACCGACGACACAATAAACAGCCAATAAGGGCTAAGATTTTGTCAAACATGTAAATGTGAGATCTGTATTTCAAAAGCTGAAGACTGAACGTTATTGGCTAATGTAAATCATATAATCTTTTGCATTTATAATATTAGTAAGATATATAAAATTAATGCTACTAGACTATTTTACTTGTCTTAAGATTACTATATAACATCTTTAGGTTTTATGTATAGAGCGGAAATCTAGATTAACGTAGCGTAAATAATTTAATATTCATATGATTATGTTCATTGTTATATAAACATATAATCAAATTATTACATAAATATATTTTATGATTTGCAGTGTTACTAAAATTTTGGTATAGATGTGTATAGTACTAGCAGCCGGCTCCGGCCTGGCACGGGTGCATTGCTGATACTATATAGTATATTTATACTACAGATTTTTCTTGTTTCTTTCCTATATTGTACATGTACTAAATATATACAAAAACCTCCTTTCGAATCTCTCTATCTATTAAAAAAAAAACCGCATCAAAATACGTTTCGTAATTTTAAAGATCTTAGCATAAAGCGGTAAGCGACTTCGTTTCATACTATGCAATATTCCATAGATTATATTTCTATTACGTATTGCTCGATTGAAGTAAGACAGACGGTCCGTCAAACATACCAATAATTCAAGAGTCAATTAGTTAGACATGTCGACAATGTCTCGTCTAAACGAGGTTTTCCGATATGTCCATATTCGAGAGTAGGAAGTGATTATAGGAAACTTATATAAGATAAGTGTAATGTCTAAGATGTTGGCCGGTGTATGTTATTGCATCTAGTTCCGTGAATATCACCTTGTGTACATGAAAGAACGGAGATGGCCTACTGGTTGAATATAATGCCTTATTTTTATTGGATAGTCATTTTAAAATACCCACTTCATAGAGATTTAGGAGATTAGAACTTGTCTATCCTTACTGATGAATGCTCCGAGTTAAAAGGAACTCTTAGCACAGTTACAGAACGTTTACAGATTGTTACTTGTACATATAGTTACCTCTCTTCTGATACACGTTTCCTACAACGACTTCGCTTACGATTTTTAGGTATCGGGTACTCTATGTAATTTCTCTACCCCTCATAACGTCGTGCAAACTTTATGCTAGTCGGTTGAATAGTTAAAATGTGAAATCGTGGTATTATATTATTACGATTTCAATTTTATTATTATTCATTTAAGCGTAACAAATCATAATAATATTTATTCTTATTAGCATAACAACATAATAATTTTAAATAATGTAACGAGGAAAATAAAATGTGAAATTGATTTTTATTTTTATTTCAAAAGATTTTTTATTATTTTGCATTTGTACTGTCTACTAATATATTATTATATTAGTGGATAAATATTCAAACTAAAATAGTTCGAAAGTGTGCCGTTGATGCACACAAAAAGAATGTTCACCATGCGCTATATTAATTATTATAACTATATATTAATTTTTATTATAACTAACTATTAATTACTATATAATTATATATTATTGATTCCGGTTCATTTGTGTAAACTATTCCAAAAGCGGTATACCAGTTTTAATAATGATAAATACATTTGCATTTTGCATTAATATAATTTATTAAGAAACTGGTTACGAAAAATAATAAATTTGCGTTAATAAATGATAAATAATTAATACTATGGATATAGACCGATTCTATTTTGCAAATCGAAAAATCGTAAAATGTATTCAGGTTAGACTGCGTTTTTATTAAACTCATTCCAAACTAATGTCTAATGTCTCTAGACTTTATGGAATTAATCCATAAAGTCTAGACATTCAATTTAAAGGAATTCCATTTCACTTTCATTGTGATTTTTCATTCTGAAACTTTTCCTAGAAATTTCATGAAAATTATTAACATTTGGTATTTCCTAGACTACTTTATCGATTTAGTCCTGAGGTCATAAACACCGTCCCGAGTCAACTTGCCAGAATCCTGTGTCTAGACCGAGTCTAGACTTAAACCTTACTCAAGTGAAATTCGAGAGCGTCCGTGAGGACCATTTAAAAACATTTGCACACGATAACTTACCTATTACAATCCTTAAGGGGCTAATTTATATGCACCAGCTCTATTCTCTACAGCGTTATCTGTGCTAAATATAGTTAAATTTTAAATACACCCCCGAATCTTACCCACGATTATTAGTGACTACCCTACAGTATCCAAGACTGATTAGGTTAGTCTTCGTAAATAATAATCCGAAATTTAATCCAATTCCTTTTTTTATAATTCAACTAGTAATTCTTGAGAAAAGCGCTTCCAAACACACGTACTATTCTTTTAGTTTTTTATTGCACTAATTATACTATCGTAGAATAATGAATAGACACTATCAGATTCGCCATTACAGTTTTTGATAAGAGTGACTCTTTGCACATATATAGCTTCAAATCGTATAAAATTATTTTCGCCATAATTGCAGTCAACCGCGGTATAATATATTGCGTCACGTCACAGAGAACGATTCAGTAATTCCAAGTCTTATGTTTTACGTCGAAAAATCCATCCAGTGTATTATTTTTTTACTTTCGGTTTCGACATAAATGTGTAATGCGTTAGTGTCGGTGCACTGATTCCGCTTTGCCTCATACGCAATCTGTTATGAGTTACAATTCGAATGTAGGTTAATGTTTCTCAGATCGACTTCTGATGGACTGCATGTCTTAGTTTCAATGATAATTTGATAATGCACGATGCGTTACCCGCTGTACATTCTCGGTTAGCTTTAGTGGTGTGGCCCAAGCGGTCGTTTGATTTACCCTTTAAAATCAAATTGGAACAGTTTGAACAAATATCAATCAGAAAGTGTTTTCGTAATGACGAAATTGATGTAAATTATTCCTTGATTTTTTGTTGAAATAAATAGTTGACCAATTTTACATAAAAAACGAAGACTATCTTGTTTCCCTGATTACATTTGTTCGTTATCTAACAAAACTAGTTTTGTATGTTTATTAATTAGTGTTTTTTTGTTTGGATTTTTTACTCCTTGTATGTTGTAAGTATATTTCGTTTAAATCTGACCTATTTTGTAAGTTCTATATATAAAGAACTTCAAAGAATTTCAATAATAGCTTCGCACATTTCAATTTAAAATGCCAAAGTGCCGTGCTATTTAGAATCTTTGCACCGCACGTGTACGACAGAGACAGGAGATGCTGTTCAAAGGTCAGGCATTGAATAGAATATCGCAGATGCTTTTTAACACAATACAGTAACAATAATTCAACATCACTTGCGTAAATCTGGGAGATAGGATGGCGTAAATAGTTGATTTTTGACGGTTGCTAGTAATTTGTCTTTGAATGCTTGCATCTGTCAGACGTCGAGTTGTACCCTCTATTGAATTTGCACATCCCGTCTACATTCAGCCTCTAGCTAGAGCCGTTTTAATATCGATAGCCTCTTCACGGAGGTCGTCATTGTTTATTCAAACTTGGAGAATATTATAAAATAGAGCTTTTGTTTTAATGTATTATCGTTTCTGTATCGTACGGATCTCATCACATCGAATACTATTGTTTAATCAAGTGTTTCTTGTTTGAATAAACGATACAATAAATCATTGATTGATACGTCACAGCTGATTGCTTCTTTCATATTACTTTTTATTTATAATGATTTTTTTTTCATATCCTATTAACATAAATTTTGATATCTAATTTATGCGTATACTCTATCATCTACGAAATATAACGGACAGCTATGATAGATAAATATACAAACAAAAACATCCGTGAGAGTGAACCATTAATATATTCCATTTTTTGAGTGCACTATCGACTATAAAGTAAGACAAGAATACGAGTTGTTTGTTTACATGTCCGCTGTAGTACGGCCGCGTGTAGGTAACGGGCCGTTAGGATGCCGCGGGGCGCTTCCACGGCCCGACACGACACTCCAGCCAGGCAGTCGCGCGCGGCGAACGCGACCGTTTACACACGGAGCCGGTCGCTCGCACCAGCTGATCGCAACAAATATAAAATAAATAACAATTAAAATACACGTGCGAACAACTCGTTTAGTCTACTTGATTATTTGTAAACGATGCGATGAGACGCGGCGCTCGCATCACTACGGATCGATCGCGACGCGCTCCAACGAGAGCTTAGCAAAATTTCGGTGCAATATGTTTAGCGTTGCAATCAATTGTAGAGTTAATGAGAATTAAATAGCTATAGTGTCCAACGAAGGCCAAGGACTGGGACTGACCGCAAGAGTTCGCCTTACAAGTGCAGTGTTCGTGAGAATGGTTTCCCTTGATTGATTTCCTCTGTGTAGTTGTTGGTGCTTGTTTATTGTATTCAAAAAACAGAGTGAGTATATATTTACTAATACAATTCTCACGCTATGATTTGTTTGTGTTACTACGCTTCACGACTTGGGTCGATTCGTTACATAGTTCGATAAATATTGTATTAAAGGAAAATAGACCGAAATTTGTTTTCGCAACTGAATTTATTTAGTATACATTTTATCTTGATATTTGATTTTTATATTGTGTTTTTTATCGTAATTTTTATTCGTATTTTCCGCAAATCAATCGTTTCTTCGCATGACCGATATTGTTTGCATGTGTGAGAAAGTACTGCTGTAGTCGCAACCCCGACTGACTGTGAACTTGAAGGGTGCGTTACCCCCTAATATCGTACAATACAGAGTCTCTATACAAGGAGTTTTAAATATCCAGTGTCCAATATCTTTAAAAAAGGAATGTATTTCACATTGTGATATTTAATTTAATAGTTTTCACGCTATTTTACTAACTGATAAAGATTGTCCTTATCTATCCGCGCTGTATTGATTTTCGTATTTATAATTAAAATGTTTTAAAACGAGCTAAGTAATTGATAAATTGTAGTGAAATCTAGTAAAATCATCTCGCCAGCTTATCTAATAATTGCACGCGACGACGCCTGGCAACAGCAAGGACTTTCACTATCGACATGTACCTACTATGAGGAACATGAAATTATTCACACATTGGACTACTTTCTACCCTTAGGATTTCACAACTACCTCTTCCTTATCGCCGATCTCTTTGTGACGAGACTTTTGATATTTTATTCTCAAGAATTATAGTCTTATTTTATATTCACTTCGAATAAATGTGAGGTGGTCTTAAAAAAAAAAAACCTATATTTTTTTTATAAAATCAAGATAATATATGGGAATCCAAGTCCGTTCCAACTTCCTCTGTTGAAATAAGGATATTTTTAATTTGTCGATTGTAGCGCCACCTACCGATCCAATCTAAACCACTCATATACCTACATTTATATATACAAATTATATTTGAAGTCGTTCTAACTGTTTAGGAGAAGTGCAGCAATATACATACCACTATTCATATATAATTATGTATATACATAGTCTGCTTCGTGTATTCATTGCGGAAATAGTAAGTAGATATATAAAAACTCGTCATGGTTATACCATAGTATTGTACAATGTATAACAATATATAAAAAACAAAATGTAAAACAATGCGAAGACGAAGACGTTGATTTCTTTTGTAACAAATGTATTGCGTTTGATACGTATTCAATGCGTGAATTCCGGATCCACGGAAGGCGGTCAGATCTCTGTGATTCGTTCGAGTCATGAGTTTCACCTTCTTTCGTATTCCAGGAAGTGTCAGGGAACGTTTCCTAGAGATATATCCGTATGCTATTAAGCTATTGCATACACACTGTAGATTTTATTGCGTTCATCATAAATCATACTGAATTCGTACTAATTGCGCTGTTTGTTGTTTCGAAACGAGATTTATGAAATTTTACATCTAATTACATTTTTAATTACCATTTGTTAATAAAAAATAATATTTAGGACGACATTGCCTTATTATTTCAAGGATGTTGAACGTATGTTTTTTTTTATTTAAATTAATTTATATTTCTAATCTTTACTTTAAGTCTTGAAGTTATTATGTCGCGGTGCTTTATTAAAACTCTTTTCAATTTTTTTTTTAAGTGATGTATTTCATCTTCTCATACCATTTTAACGGACAAAGAGGGAATATTATCTGTGTCACCCATAATTGTATGACTACTATTATACTTATTACGATTTTTTGAATTTTTAATAAAGATTATTACAAATACAAAAAATCGTATTAACTTATATTATTATTATAGATTATCCACATTTTCAGTTATTAATTGATGAAGAGGGTTTATTTAAAAAAAGGTCACATATCGGTTAATTTATTTTATTAATGACGGCGTGTGTATTTTATGCAAATTGTCTCGTTAAGTTTTCGAATGTTTCTGTCACAGTACAAACCCTATACACGATCGTGGGCTGTCGGCCGTGACTTAAGTTTTTTCGTCACCGTTAACCGAACTATTTATGGACTGCAGACATTATGGTGACAGAAAGAGAGAAGAAATGATTATGTAAAATCAGACTATTCGTTATAAAGATAATAGGAAAGTGTTCTTAAAGCCTCTAAAAATTATTTTGAAATTCAGTATATTTTTTTATATTTATCTGAATGAACTGGCAACTTTTATTATGATTGGTTCTAAATTTAAATTTCGAATCGCTAGGTAATAAAGTATTAATAAATAGTAGGACGATTCGTAATGGACGTAAGAGTCCATATCTAAACATAAAGTAGATACGTATTAATAAAAACTGAAGTTTAGAACACCTGTCAAACAAATAAATAATATAATTGATTTAAAAAAATGAGTTATGTAAACAATGAAAAATAAGCCTTATTTACATTTTATTACAGTGAATGTAGATAATTTTCGCGTACAGTTATTTTCGCGGTTTATTATTCAATTACACGTAAATGAACTTTGTGGTTCAATTTTGTTCTCGGCCAGCGGACGAGGTAGACACGTCCAAGGCTGGATAGTCACGTCTCGATGTAATTTGTTCTACAAGCGTTTATTATGCTTAGCCTTAACATTGTTAGTTTTTACACCGCGTAACATTTACGCTTGCCTATTTAAATATATATATTAATGTCGTAGCCATATGATAAATTTATACTAATATTATAAATATAAAGGTAACTCTGGTAAAGAGTTAGTAGAGTTATGAAGGTAAAAAAGTTAAAAGGTAAATAGTTAGTTGATATATTAAGGTAAAGAGTTAGTAGAGTCTGTCTGTCAGTTTGTCGCTCTTTCACTACCAAACCGTTGAATCGAAATCGATGACATTTTATATGAAGCAAATTTGAACTCCTAGGATGGACATAGGCTACTTTATTTGCTTAAAACGTCACAACCAAACCCCTAAAACGCGATCAAAGACGCGGGTGAATACTAGTAAAAATATATACGTGAAATATTGTATGCGTAATGCAATTCGCAATTTAAAAAAAATCAGATAAATAAAACCTGATTAAGTTTAGTTACGAAACAAACTCTTTATGTTTTATGTAGCAGTAGATAACGATCAAACTATCCCAGCGAAGTTTTCTAGAGCTTAAACTTTGAACGTAAGAATACTTAGTCTTACCTATTTAGGATACAACAAGATCCTTCTAGAAACAGAAGAGGGAATTTCCCAGCTTTGTTAGAGTTACGGATGTAACTGTTACAAAAAAAAAACTTGACAATAAATCGTACTTCTCTGTGTTTGGATAGTTTAAATTTATACGGACCGCGTTTGATGTTAGTATTTCAGTAACGTTAACGACGGGAGTGTTTAAAGCCATAGGTGTGTTCAAATTATACTGCTCTCAGTAATTAACTGACGTACTGGGGGTTGTCTTCCGCAGTCAAATATAGACTGTTGATTGACTCGACCCTAAGATGTCTATTTTCATATCGTTCGGGTTTCCGCTGCTATTATTAAATTTAACTTTAAATATAAATGTATTGTATAGTGGTTCGAACGCGTGCATCTCATGTGATGATTGCGGGTTCAAACCCAGGCAAGCACCGCTGATTCATGTGCTTAATTTGTCTTTATAATTCATCTCGTGATCAGCGGTGAAGGAAAACATCGTGAGGAAACCTGCATGTGTATTCCACCAACCCGCATTGGAACAGCGTGATGGAATATGTTCCAAAACTTCTCCTCATAGGGAGAGGAGGCCTTTAGCCCAGCCGTGGGAATTTACAGGCTGTAACATCGTGAGGAAACCTGCATGTGTATTCCACCAACCCGCATTGGAACAGCGTGATGGAATATGTTCCAAAACTTCTCCTCATAGGGAGAGGAGGCCTTCAGCCCAGCCGTGGGAATTTACAGGCTGTTGTTGTTGTTGTTGTATTATATGTATTATGCTACTGGTTTTGGGATGTCATAGTTTTAATAAAATTAACTTCCCGCGAAGGACGCATGCAATTATGTCAGAGTTGAATTATTGAATTGATTCGAAAGTATTTTTCTTTAGATTAATTTGTAGGTAACTGTCTATAAATAATTAAGATAAATATTGTCACGTGATACGTCTAATGGACTCTTGATAGGTTAATGGGCTAGCTAAATCGTTCACATATCAATTTTCATCTTAAATTCCATTTTATTGGTAGAGTAGGTAAGACCCGCTCGGCTTCGCACCGTTTCAATGCTGATACTAAATATACTACAGATTTTTTCTTGTTTCTTTTCTCTATTGCACATGTATTATATACAAGAATCTTCCTCTGAAATATCTCTCTATTAAAAAAACCGCATCAAAATCCGTTGCGTATTTTAAAGATCTAAGCATACATAGGGACAGACAGCGGTATGCGAATTTGTTTTATACTTTTTTTTTTTTTTTTTTTTATTACGCTGGAAAAACGCTTTGCGCGCTTCCCCCACGTGATGGAAAGTGGGGGGGTGTGTGGGACTCCCCGGAGCCCTGAACGCCGAGTGCGCCCAAGCACACCGGGTTTACCCACTAAAAAACCAGCGGTACCCTCTCCGTCTTTCGGCGGACGCCACGGGATCGCTTACGCATGCTACCGTGACGCCCTGACGGTCGGCCCGCTTATACGGGCCTTCAACAGCTAGGGGGGATTCCCAGGGTACTGGGACCCCCCCTGGTCCCTACGGCGCCTATTGAGGCGGAGGGAGAAGATGCGCGTAGCGCCTTTTCCTTCTCCCCGGTCGTCTTCTGCGGAGCGAGTCAGCGGCGGCATTTTTTTCCCGCTCCCGCTCCGCTGCTTCCTTCTGCGACATGACACTTTCGCAGAAGGAGCGCATCTCTGACCAGCACACCTCGCTACCGAGCATGGTGATGATAACGCTCGGTAGCGAGAGGTCTCCGCCCATAGTCGCCGCAAGGATGTGCCTCTGGGGCCCCCACGCAGCACACTCGTACAGGGTGTGGTACGCCGTGTCCACTGGCGCACCACACTCGTGGCAGGAGGGTGACTCCTCCCGCCGCGCTATCCCGTGCAGGTACTTACCGAAGCATCCGTGTCCGGTAAGTACCTGCGTCATTCTATACGACAGTGTGCCGTGCTTCCTCTCGACCCAGCGACTCAAGTGGGGACGGATCGCCTCCACTGTCGCTAGGCCCGCCGTGGGAGTCCCCAGATCCTCCTGCCATCGGGCGATCAGGGCTTGCTGGGCTAGAGCCCTGATCCGCCCGATCTCCGCCGACCCTAGACGGTCGCCGCGGTCCCTCGCCTCGACCCGGAACCGGTACACTTCCGCGAGCACCTCCGCCTGGAGCTCCCAGGGCGGATCGCCCGCGAGAAGTGTCGCCGCAGTCCACGACACCGTACGGTACCCTCTGATGCCTCTCACCGCTATGACCCTCTGCGGCTTTCGCAGCAGAGCCCGATTTTTAGCGGTGAGGGCGTCTATCCAGATCGGGGCACCGTACAGCGCCATCGACCTCACTACGCCGGAATAAAGACGCCGGCATAGCGACCCCGGCCCTCCCACATTCGGAAGGAGGCGACCAAGAGCGGCAGCAGCGTTGATGAGCCTTGGGCCGAGATGAACAAAATGCTGCCCGAAGCTCCATCGTCCGTCTAGGATCAGGCCCAGATACTTCATCTGGGCCTGCACCTTGATAACCGTCCCTTGGACGGTGATACTCGCCCCTCGTGGGGGTCCTTTTCGTGGACCGTGAAAGAGGAGGGCCTCCGTTTTGGATATGGAGACCCTCAAGCCCAGCATTCCCATGCGGTCCACGGTGAGAGCCGTTCCGACTTCGGCAAGGCGAGCCGCCTCCCGGAAGTCCCGTCCAATCGCCGTGACGAGAGTGTCGTCAGCATAACACAACACCCCCATCCCGGGAAGGACGGGAGCCCGCAGGAGCCAGTCGAAACCGACGTTCCATAGAATTGGGCCGAGGACCGACCCCTGCGGAACGCCGCAGCCCACTCGATGCCGGACGATCCTCCCATCGACCCCCGCCCAGAGGATCTCCCTGTCCTGGAGGTACGCCTCCAGCAGTCTCCTCAGATAGGTCGGCACCCCATGGTATCGGAGTGCCTCCCGTATCGTCTCGAAAGAATTTGTTTTATACTATGCAATCATATACGATCCAAAAATTAAGCTATGAGAATTATAACAAATAATGAAAATAGCTAAGAATTTATATTAAAAAATTCTTTGTCAACGAAATAGGTAGGCCACCTATCTATAATAACATATGGAATTGTATGGAATTTAATATCTACAAGGAAATATGATGTATTATAATACACAATATGATGTTACTGTGTTATGATCACATACATATATGTAGGTATGCTATGGTAACGTGATAAACTTGCTTCTGATTGCGACTTCTTAATGTTCCTGTAATGTTTTGTCACGATTTCATACTTCATTAGTTTCGATTTTGAGGTTATCCTAATCCTTCATAACATCAAAAATGTTTCGCTATAATACTCTTTTCAATAATGTGAATCTGGCGATTCTGAAGATTGTGGGTTCAAACCCGTGTACGTGTCTTGTGTTGAAAGATGAGAAAACTTGTATGAGCGTGATTGAATAAGATCCAAACATTCAAAGGCGAGGAGGTCTGAAGTATGTAAATATACATATGTAAATGTTATTACTGCCAATTATAATGCCAATTTAATGTAAAAATGAAAAAAAAATATATGTATATATAAAAATTGCTGACAACTCTCAAGAACATCAGATGCACAGACAAACTGCCCGTTCGTATATTATATACGCATATCGTTCAAATCAATAGGTCTCAGTTTGGACTGATTTTTAATTATAATTAGTATTGAATGATATGTGTACCGGCTCTTCGAATCATTTATGTTTATTTGCATCAAACGATTAATTAATCCTAAGTGCAAAGTGTAGTCATATTTATTTTATTTTTATACTCATATAATCTCTTATTAATTACCTATTACGCAATTAACTAATTGATAATATTTTTTTTATAATTTTAACTGTATTTTAATTAAAATAAGTACGCGTTAAAATCTATACTAAGAGTTATTTGTATTGCCTTTTTGCATGCAACTACTAAATGAATAAACATAAAATTTATACCAAAAGATAAAGCACGTTTCGGAAAAAGTTTTAGTATATGATATTTTTACATAATTGTATCTTCTTTACATAAGCACTATAAATTTATTTGTTGATTAAACAACATTGATTTATACATACATATATATTTTTGAAGCGATTTTAACAACAAATACATTTAAAATATTATATATATATAACTCATAGGTAATATACATATATTATTACGTAGATTAGTAAATATTACTATGTAGAAAAATCAGAGCGACGTACAGTTTTGTTATCCGCCAGAGGTATTTTGTAATGAAAGGAAAGTTTAGAATATTATTTTTTTGTTTTATTAGTAAAGCAATAATAGAGCATCGCTGCAGGGTCGAGCGTGCGATTCAGTTCGTTGAAGGGCCACGCCCATCGCTCATAGCGCGCATGCGAACGCCGCAATATCTACAAAACGCATTTAGAGCTAGGAACGTACCAACTTGGATTTAAATACCCGATTCATCTTTAAAATATTTTATTGCACTATAAATGATAATTGTACTTAATACACGAACTCTTATTTTAAATGTTTTATTCTTAAAACATTTTTGTTATGTTTTTGGTATTTGCAATATTTAAGCGAAATAATGTGCAAGGTTACCCGTGCAATATTAATAATTTAACAAATAGATTATTAATTATTTGATTTTATGGAAATTATCTCGATAATCGATAATTTCCGTTTCGAAAGCGACTCGGTCCAACACTATTTAACGCCATTGCAGACCTCGGTAACGCACTGCGAAATTTTGGTCGTAGTGGTTTTTGTTGGTAGTTTTTTGTTTAGTTGCAATAAATAATAATAGATAGAAGGTAATAAATATCGTTTAGAAATTAAATAAAATTATGCTATGTATAATAAGGTTATTGTTGCAACATCTAAACCAGATAAAAACCTATTTAGACATAAAAGATTGTGATTTTAATAATTTGTTACGAGCTAGACATAAATTAGTGTCTGCCTGTCTGTTAATTGATTTCTTATTTTTATTGCACTACCGCTTAATTGCTCCTATTTTAATTACTTATATTAGTGTTTTTTTCCTAGAATATTACTCAGTATGACATAATTTTCGTGTTAGTAAATCATTTTAATTTTTCTATTCAATTGTACGCGATTTCTTATCTCTAGATTCTAATCTTGTAAATTAATTTTCTTCCCAGCATCTCAAGGGTTGAAGAGATCACTTATATAAATAAGTCCGCTTTTGTACATTTTCATTTTGTAGAATTACATCACTGCTTCTCTATAGCAAATATACTTCAATAATGAAATAATTTAAGTTCATATCATAAATCACGATTGTAGTTTTATTTGCAACAATATTACTTCTTCGTGTAGTCTGTGCGATGGTCGTGTGTCGTCGTTTACAATCGGACGTAATATATGTATGTGTGTTTGTGTGTATGTGTGTATGAATTCTTGTGTACAATACGACATAACTTAGATGTAGCATCGCCAATCGTAAAACCGATCACATCCGAATTGAGCACGCCATCCCAAATTATCAATATTTATTTCTTACGTGAATATGATCTTTACACAAACTTATTAACTAATATATCATATGATGTAATATATTAGTCAATTTGACACGTCGATTTACATGCACTTGCTTTCTCGGGTTGAACTAACGCGAGAATCTATAGCGACAAATAGCGTCGAATGGCGCGATAGAGAGTTATTTGTATTGGTTGTGTAAATCGGCGGTAATTAGTTTTTCAAATTCCGCCGATGCTACATCTAAGTTGTGTCGTACTATACGAAGTGACATGTTTATCAATATGATTGCATAATCGCATGGATGAATACCTGCTCGTCCGTCCCCGGCAATCAATCAGTCGATTACAAAATATTTAAAAGTCAAATAGTAATCAGAAGTAATCATTAAAACCAACGATGAATCGAAGCTTTGCTCGTATTGCTTTATATTTAAACCTAAACTGCTAACCGATATTGATGTCATTTGTAGTGAGTAGAGCTGAGATGGCCCAGTGGTTAGAACGCGTGCATCTTAATCGATGATTTCGGGTTCAAACCCAGCCAAGCACCTCTATATATATGCGCTTAATTTGTGTTTATAATTCATCTCGTGCTCGGCGATGGAGAAAAACATCGTGAGGAAACCTGCATTTGTCTAATTTCAACGAAATTCTGCCACATGTGCAATCCACTAACACGCATTGGAACAGCGTGGTGGAATATGTTCCAAATCCTCTCCTTAATGGAAGAAGAGGCCTTAGCCCAGCAGTGGGTGATTTACAGTGTTTGATTTAGTTAGTAATTTTAAGGCTTAGGGTAGGAAATACTTTTTTTAATCAGGCCTTAAAGTGACGGGTTGTCAGTTATGAGTATAGTTTTATATTCTGGCGGGTAAAGGTGTCAGGTCCAACTAGTGAGAGTATAAAGTTATCTAAGAAGACGCACGTATGTAGTTTTGCAACCTAGATGTAGGTTTCACGAGTAACGAGTGAATGTATGCTACTATCCATCTTACCCTACTTTATTAATTTAATTTAAAATAATATATATTTCTGATATTTCAAAACAGATTATGTAGCTTCAATAAAAGTATTTTTAGACTAAACTAACGAAGTTGTTTATGAACATAATAGATTTTGGTTATATTACGATTACAGTATCTATTTCCTGTAATAATCTATCTTAAAACCAATGACATTACTTGCTTTCTGAGCTATAATATAGCACCATGAACTTAAGGCACCTTATTGAATTCTTATAGAGTTTGATCTATATATTTTCCTTCACCACTAACCACGATTATTATAAATACAAATGAAGTACATTAAAACTCACTTAATAGAATCTCTGCTTCCAGACCCATGTTCAAGCAATATTTCAGACTTCAAGAAATGTATTAAACAACAATAACAAAAAGCTTGTAAATGTCCCACTGCTGGGTTAAGACAGAGGAGGTCTTAGAGGAGAAATTTTGGAACATATTCCACTTTGCTGTTCCAATGCGCGTTGGTGGAACACACACGTGGCAGAATTTCTGTAGAATTAGACACATGCAGGATTCCTCACTGTATTTTCCTTCACCGCCGAGCACTAGAAGAATTATAAATAAAAATTAAGTACATGAATATTCAGCTGTGCTTGCCTGGGCTTGAACCCGCAATCATCGGTTAAGATGCACGCGTTCTAACCACTGGGCAATCTCAGCTCAATTAAACAAGAGACGCCATTTCTTAAGAGAAGTTTACCAACATTTAAAAAAGAGCACTAATTGGCTATATCGTTAATGAGTACTATTTTAATGCGAATTTTATAGCAATGAATAAAATCACGCCAGTCTCGTATTGTGATGCGGTGCGGTCACGTAGCGCATAATAGTTGCGTGTAACAACAACTTGCGGGTAACCCGATATCAAAACCAACCGCGATATTATCTTGATTAATTTTATTTCATATAAAATCTTCAATTGTTTGAATGTAGGTTAATAGAATACAATAAGAATAAGCTTCAGCCCAAGGGGCCTAATTAATGTAATCTAGTTTTCTGAGAGTTCTTCGAGTTAATTTGTAGTGAATTTTGTTTTTTTTTTATTATTTAATGCAAGTTGGTAGATCGGCAAATTGAGCCACCTCTATAAGTTAGATATTGGTAGGTACTGTAAGATTAACGAATCAGTGCCTCGTCAGAACGCCTACCCCGTTCCCATATCCCGTTGCACAAATCCTCACCAACAAGTATCTATAAATGTAGTTTAAGTGTTAGTCTTGCATATTTATAATATCTGAGTGGATAGCATCTACTTAGAAGAGTAAGCTCAAAACCCGATCAAAAATCAAATTAAAATTAATTGGTCGTGTTAACTATTTAAATTAATTGGTCGTGTTAACGACCAATTAATTTAAATAGTATCAGTAGTAGAGCAAAATAATATTGGTATAACCTCGCTTGATAATAATCAACTAACTTCAATAATAATAGGGTAGAATACGACGATAAGGTTAATAATGATACGACTATAAAATTAAATTTATTAAATTAGAAAGTAATAATTATATTAAATAATAATAGAATCCTATTCTTTACTCTTAACACTGCTGATATAAAGTTCTCAATAAAAAATCTTAATATATTTCGCACGATGATATTTGAGACAAATATATCCTATCAAGATAATCAATATCATCAAATCATTCTAGTACGTGCTAACATTGTATATGTATTCAATTTATTTTAAAACGAATTAACGACTTATCGTTGCTATAAAAACACTTGTCTATACAAAAAAAATGTTAAACAAAAGACAGATGCTACCGACGTAAGCTTACTTTTATAAACATCTGTTTCAAACGTGCGAAACACTTGACCCTTACCTTGAGCTAACTTCGCGTTGATGTATGTTTGACGTAATATATGTATGTATGTATGTTAAAGAGATGATTTCTTTATTTTACTACGTAACTCTTCTTGCTATCTGAGTTAGTGTGAACAATTCAAACTTTTGGATTCCGGGCTGTTAGAATTTTCTATTAGAAAAACCCAATACATCCGATGAAGTTTTAATTCAGGTCAGGATTTCAAGAAAGGAGGAGGTTCTCAACTCGTATGTACCAATAAGGCAGTTACATATATATATGTAGCATCACATACAATAATATGACATAGCTTAAATAGTGCAAATAACTATACTTTTTTTCTCAGTTTTAATGAAACAATTAAATTATTAATTAGTTATTAAACAATTACTTTTGGTTATAAAGTGTATTAATATGAAACTCTTTTCCTTGAAATTTATTTCAAAGAATTTACATTATATTGTTTAACTTACCGTATTATAATATATAAATAGAACTGTGTTATGGTATTGTATTGGACTTCCCTCTTAATTTTTGTTCTTTTACCGGGTAGTCTTTACTGCATGAGAAACAAAAAGAAACATTTTGTTTGCATAAAATTAAACTTACAAATAATACAGCTCAAGTAAAAGTAATTTTAAATAACTGCTCGTAAATGTACCACCGCTTCAGGTCAAAGGCCTTGATGATAACGAAGTAGAATTCGGAGTTTATTTTGGCATTGCTGTACTGCACGTTCTCATTAATGCGAATTTCTGCCAACAATATGTGCAGGTTTCCTTCACGATGCTTTCCTCTACCGCCAATGGATAATCACTGGTTTTTGTTAGAATTTGAACTCGCGACCTTCGCTATTCATGACTTTTATTCGCCGAGAAATTGTGAGTTAATTTTTGATTATGACAGAAATGTATCCAATTTGGAATTATTTAAATTGATTGTAAATTATTTCGAGTTATTTTCGCTGATAATATTATACGCTATTATTTTCGCCTTTTAAAGTTACTCCGTGTAAATCATGCTGGTCTGTTTATTATTTAAAACGTTAACTGTTTACTATTCATACGGCTTGCTATTCATAGCGCGGTTGTTATGCAACATCAAAGTCATTATCTCGTGACACAGATTCATAATATTGCATTTAAATGTAATGATATTTTTATAATACGTTTTAATCTGTACACTTTCCATATCATCGTACATCGAGCTTGAAAGATATGTTGTCTTAAAGCATGTGAAACTGTGAGGCGAAGCACTCCAAAAAGGTTTTACTATAGTATAAATTAATATAGTAAAACCTTTTTGGAATCGCGTTGCATTTTGAGGAATAAGTTTTATGTTTATGTAGATGTATATGTAGATGTAAATGAATAGAATTTTGTCACAGAATGATTATTTAATATTTTCAATTAATTATATACCATTAATTAAGTTTAATCATATTTGTAAGAAATGGTGTAATTAATACGGTTAATATAAGAAAAAAATGTAAACGCTTTCTCTAGCGTTCTAGTTATATATTTTTTACTTGAACTATAATGAGGGCATCGGTCAAAATAGTCGATTAACTAATGAGCTAGAAAAATGTCCGCTGTTCGAGTTATCTAACATGATGTAATGAACATTTGTACGTACTTTACGAAGAGTACGTTTTTGCGTTTAAGTAAAAACTCGGAGTATTGTTTAACGACGCGTACCATCGCCGTGGGAAAAACTTTTACAATAACTTTACGGTTACACATTTTTTGTAAATAAATTACTCTTTATGTAGTAATAGAATATCTCCGTACTATTTCTTTTTTCATTTTTTTTTTGTCGTAAGAAACCATTATTCTATTATTATTTGAAAATAAAAATTGAAATAGGTTTACTTTAATAGAAATGCTGTTACAAATTGAATAAATTTTTATTTTTTATTTTGAAGTTCCATGAATTCGTTATTTAAATTCGACGGGGGAGAACTTAAGTTTTCATATAAATAAATATTTATTACTATTATAATAATAATCTTATTATTATTCCGATAAGTTAATCAAAAGAGTAAATACTTTTTACTATACAGTTCAAAGTTCAAATCAGCCTTTTAATGATAAAATACAAAACGCAATATGTTTAATGAATATAAGATGTATTTTCTCAGATAAGCTTTTGAATGAACCGTGACAGTTATTAGTGGTTTTAATTCGCCTCTCAATGAGACATTGCACGCGAAGGTAAATGTTAGCAAGACATCTAAGGACAGTCCCGACATTCACCGAATCGCAAAGTGCAGCGGCTAATGAACGGCGGTCGTACTTGAGACCGAGTAAGAGGCAGGCAGGCTGTGGGAGGTAGACGTCCTCTAATCTAACGGTGGTTATACAGGGCTTACTACACTTAAGGCAAATGAGGCGCGTTAGAATACGTAGAATAAGTTTCAGTTGAATCAAATAGACTTTAAATGGATTATACTTTGAAATAATGACTGCATTGAAATAAAGGAAATAATCCAATGATGGGCTGAAGTCTGCTCTCATTCTGATGAGCTAATTTGACCACGCCAAGTTTACTGCCGCGTACTAGTTTTTCTTTTATAGTATAAGTAAGTACCTACTATAGTAAGTGCTCACAGCCACCCCTAGACATTAGCGTAAGAAATATTGAAGATTCCTTACATCGCCAATGCGCCACCAGCCTTGGAAGTTCTTATGTTATATCTCTTACGCTTCTACTTTAGTTGTACATGTAACACCTAGCTTATTATAGCTTGAAAACTATTAAAATATCAAACAGCAAAAATATTGCAGGATTATTTTAATAAGATTACAGGACTGTCCCTGTTCGCTAATTTATATTTATCTCTTGTAAAATTTATAGATATTCAATGATAATAGAACAATAATAAGCTTAAATTTACACAAGCATTTGATATTAAGATACAAATTATTCGCAAAGATAATGTAAATAGAGCAGCGTGATATTTATTTTAGTCTTTTATGATCTTAAACCGTTATTTGCTTTTTTTTAAGGTTTTTTGTAAAGGACTTGATCGCGCCTCAGACGTATTGCGTCATTCATTTGTTGTATGCTAATAATGTGCAATGTTTCCATACCATATGCATGTGTATATGTAACAATAAATCTCTATCTTTGTTCGCTAACGAGAATTATTACAAATTAACACAGACAACATCGCTATCCATTGTTAAGACAATTCTAAACACATACTTTTTTATATTAGACTTTTTATAAAGGCTTTTTTTAAGTGTATAGTAACAAGGTCAACTGTATTGTACAGTTCCCTTAAGCGTGGTTTAATTGTGGTGATTAAGCGGGTTCGTACATTACCTATTTAGTGAAATAATTAGACTAAATATAATTCCAGCTAATATGGATATACGTGTGTCGTATTAAAACTGAAATGGAGCAGAGTGCTTCTATTTTAGTTTGGATGTCCATTTTGATGTTTAGAGGAATTTAGTTTTTATTACTACGATATTAAGTTTTGGCGTTAATATTTAAATGATTATTAGCGTTCAACGATTTCACTCGTGTTAAGTTTGTACAAGGTATATCTGATTCATACAGCTGTCTGTATTAATTTTAGTTACTTAGTGACCTTAGTGGATTGGAGTAATTTATCAATTTAGACCTTTTGTTTCTGAGAAAAGCGCGTTCAATCGTACAAAATCTCCAGTTTTATAATGTAAAGATAAAGTTGAAGAGGCAAATGTCATTTAATAAGTTTTAAAGTGGTATTTGCGAGGCGATGACTCAAGTCATGTCCGTTTGTTCTACGGTCAAACATAATGTTACAAGGTCTTACGGAAAATAAACTAATCCAACTTTGTTTCTTTTTTTATTTGAAACAACAAAAAACAAAGGTGCAAATTTATTCTTCCACAATATAATATATAAAATTTAATAAACAATTTTCATGAAGTATTCACGGTTATTTTTATATAATTTACCTGTTGACTTCCAGGCAGGATATAGAAATTTAAGTAATTGTTTTAACTAACATGACTGTATTTTTTTTTAAATGTTGAAAAAGAGTAAATACTGAGTTTCTTGCCGGTTCTTCTCGGTAGAATCTACTTTCCGAACCGGTGGTATCTTCACTTAATTATTAAATGACGATTCAAAAGTGCTTGTAAAAGCCCACTTGAATAAAGTATATTTTGATTTAAGCATTTTATAAGACGGGAGTAGGGACTAATTCAAATTAGACAAAGCCGCAGGAAATATTTATTCATTAATAAATCATGACTGTACGTTGATGTTACGAAAGATATACAAAATAGCCGGTTAGAAAAATGATTGTAGCATCAAATTGCCTACTTGTCGATGATAAATTGGTGGCCAGTTTTAGATGACCACCTGCAACGTGGTATTACAAGTTTACGATAATATCCAAGAGGAATACACTCGGTACGAAGTTTGATATGTGCTTTGGAGCGGCAATTACGTACGCTAGAGGTCTTGATGCGAAAATTGCAATATTAATTGTTGCTTGTATTAGATACATCCATCTACTGGATATATGTACTGTATCTCTCGTCTCATCGAGTCGTCATTAAAATAGTACCTGTTTGACATTTATATTTAGTATTAATTGCCTACTTTTTTAAATAAGTATAATAAAATAAGTTAAGTTGACAGTAGTCATATCTCTGTCCGTATGTAGTGTCAGCTAAACCAATTTTTGATGAAATTCCGATTGAAGCAAGTTTTTAATGTAACCATAACACCTAACACGCGAGTCACAACTAGAAACATATACCTATATTATTTCGTAAAGCATCGCAAATTTAATATAAAAAGAGTATATGTCTGTCGGTCTATCTACGAGTGACCTACTGAGTGAATGAACTAACGTGTTCTATATTTTTATCTGTGTAATTACTCGGTTGTCTCCATAGACAACCATGATGTCAAATGCGACTGCTAGTTGAAAGGTGCGTTATGAAATCGCATGTGATATCGCAAGACTTTACGCAATTAGCAGCGCCCTTTTCGAGCTTAGCAGGATGTCGTTAGATTTCTACTGGTCCCCATATGCCTTATACAGTATGTGACACTATTATTTTTTATGTACATTCCGCCTATGAACCTCGATGGCCCACTGTACATTTGGACCTCAACCTAAGATAATAATTGCTTTTATGGTTCGAACTTAGAATCCCGCTGACTTTGTAATAAATGATTCTCGGTTTCGGTGGTTCAGAAAATCGTCGTGAGACCAACAAGACCTACTTGGGTCAGATGGAATTTTACTGTACTGGAGGAGGATTGTGCAATAATCATTCAGTACATTTGGTTTGGGACAACCCGTTAGTTTTATCTATACTAATATTATAGACGTGAAAGCAACTCGTATCTGTTTAACTGTTGTTATTTTGAGACTGAAACGAATTTGATGATATTTGGTATGAAGCAAATTAGGACCTCAATACAGGATATAGGCTACTTTTTTATGCTAAACATGACACCTAGTCTTACGTTTGTTTTAAAAATGTGTTATAGTTTTATTGTAGTCTTAAATAAAAACTTTGATGGTATAATGTCGCTACTCTAATACTTCTGTGAGTCATTCTTATTCCGTTTAAGCTTTCAATTTCGTAGAATGTTAATTTAAGCAGAGAATTAGATAAAGTTTTGCAATTCATTGCTTATCTGACACCTGTTTCTTATCTCTTAATCAATGTAAAAACTATAACTTAACTGAAACTTAAAGTAACGTAAATAGAGTTTCGTTTCGCGTAAATATTGTTTTCAACCGACTTCAAAAAGGAGGAGGTTATCAATTCGTCTGTATTTTGTTTTTTGTTGTATCAAGGTTCATATCTATATTATTATAATACACACTACTAAACATCGGGATGTAAATAGACACACAAACACACACATCGAATCTTTAATATGTGTTCATTCTTTTTTTAAAGAATATAATTGCACTATATAATACAATAATTATCTATAATAATACTTCCATATATTTCTCAAAACTTAATAGTATAATAGATATATAAATATTGACCAGTTATGTAATCCATATTTCAATACTTGAATTTCGAAAATTGTCGTAGGTAAATTTCATTTTGTATATGTTCAGGGGAATGAAACTTATGTGTATCAGTAGTACTCTTTTCCGTTACTTAAATTGCATAGGTATGCTAATTACATGTTCTATAACAAACGAGTATGAAACACATACTTTCCTAATCTAGTTTAGG
Organism: Vanessa cardui; assembly: GCF_905220365.1. NCBI lineage: Eukaryota > Metazoa > Arthropoda > Insecta > Lepidoptera > Nymphalidae > Vanessa > Vanessa cardui. The sequence continues at coordinate 9,629,497 of NC_061138.1, read as the reverse complement.
AATCCGTAATATAACTGGCGGTTCAGAAGTGGAAAATAAGGCGGAAATAAGGGGTTGGTTAATAAACAGAGCGCATCCATACTTATCATTGAATAGTGATCGTTTTCAGTCATTTTTATATGTTTATTGATTGATATAATACTTCCTTACATATATATTCTACGGTCAAATATAAATATTTTATACTGTTGAAGGTTAAGTAAACCAATATAATTGCAAGCAGAAGGCATGATATCTTAGATCTCAGGTGACGCTTTTTTAATGCAAGCTATGTGTAATTTTATGTACCACTAACTAAATTTGTGTTATAAATTTTATGAAGTAATTTTAATACTTTCAAAATCATTTTAAACAAAAATCCGCCTCTAAGATATTTTGCACGAGTAATGTAAAAAATTGTTGCATAAAATTTATTTCAAAATCACGGCAGCAATTTCAATTAAATATTTTTAATATCATACCTAAATGCACTCGAAGTACATTTGTAACAAGAACGCATACTACATTAATGCTCGACTGAAAACGTTAACGATCAGAATCTAGGTCACTTTTAACGTGATGCTGAAAAGCTTCTTTTTTTTTACATATCATGATATACGAGTAAACTTCGAGAGCGTATTCTTGAGATAAAATAATTACGGGTACGTCGAATATATTAAAATATTGCTTTTAATGAAAATGGTAAAGCAGAAAGGATTTTTAGTTCATTTTAAGTTTAAGGGAGGTGTATGATTGAATTAATACATCCATAAGGGCTTATGATGTCATCGTATTCATTTACGCTAGTTATCAGTTCTTCAGAGAGCTTAAGTCCTCCTGGACCTGAAGCAATTGATTTTCAAGACACGACGTGGTTCTATGTTTAAAATATTATTTTTTTCTAATTCTATTTGTGTAAATGATAACAAATATTGTTCCAAAAGCAAAATTGACATATAGCGTTCATTATATTATTATGTATGATTTAATTTATCTCAGTTATCTAATCAAAACTTACCGTAAATAAAAAAAGTTAAATATTATGCTGCTAGGTTAAACTACTGCTTTATTATTTCTTCCGACACATAGGTCCGACAAATAGGTTCTTCAACCACGAAACTTGATATTATAAAAAAAGTAAGTTAAGCAATGCACGACCTCTACTTACACCTGCAACGAATTAGTTCACCTGTTCTATAGGCAAACTTTCACACACTTTTTGTTAACCAGTAATATGATTGAGGGAAATTATTGTACCAATATGTAAATATTGCCGGTTTATAATGTACAATTTATTTTAAAAAAAAAACTCAACGTCAGCCTTAACAGTTTAGTTTTAGGGTTTTAAATTGCAACGATTTGCGTAATTATTTCGTGTATTTACTATTAATTGTTGCAGGCGGCTTCGCTCGTATATTAGGAGGTTAGTTATCATGTGTTGGGCAAAAAAATAGCCTTTGTACTTTCTTCAAGTTCAAAATTGCTTCATATGAAATTCGGTTCAGCGGTATGATAGTGAAAGAGCAACAGACAGTCAGAATTACTCTCACATCTATAATATTAGTATAAATTCAATGGGAAAAGGGAAAAATCATCTTTAGGCTGACACATTTTAAGCTTCATTAACACTCACCCACGCGTTTCCGTAATGGGCATGTAAACCCATAGAGCATAATAAAATCACTTGAATGTATCGTCATTATTTTCCAACTACACGTGTCACATCAGCTAAACAAGGATTATGAAACGTTATACAGGAGCATTGTTCTCCCATAATCCATCGCATCAGACTACGAGTACTAAACAACGCATCACAATTTGAAGCGTCATATTATCGCTAACGATACCCTAATGCGATTTTCCTTGTTCCACGCACACTACCTTATAGAGAATATTTTCTAAATAAGCAATATGTATACAATTTTTTATAAGTGTGTGTGTGCGTGTGACAATATTTTGGTGCCAAAGATATGTCAATATAATACGATCCAGATCTTAATATATCAAATATGAACTTTGTAAGTGAAATTAAGATAAGGAATTAATCGGAATAGTGTTTTATAAATAAACATTATTAAGCATGTATTGTAGCGTACGTATGTTTACTCCGTCGAATGTAGTGGGTTATATAGTTTCATAATGACATAAGTTTTTTTTATATTTGACAAGAAAAAATACATACACTTTTTTCTATTATCAATACATAATTATTATTAATAACTCCGTCAGTTTATTTAAAACATAATGCAATATTAAAAAAGTTTAATACGTTATTATTTAAAAAAAAAGGTTCTTTCGTCTAAAATTGTGTTCGACCTTTATAGAAGTACCTACCTGTGTAAGCCGACCTTTAGACGTTTTAGAATAATCTGTCTACAATGATTTTACATTATAGAAACCGTACATATGTAATCGTTTATCGCGGTCTCATTTGCTACTTGTTTTAATCCTTCGCAATTGATACGATTAAATGCAAAAAGTGCAATTTCGCGTGACGCTTCTAGGGTCTCCTGAAGCCCGGGTCGCGCCAGATGTTAACTTGTACCTACAAAGTTTATACTCGTGTGTCTTGTACCTTCAAAGTTTATGCAATAAAATGTCTAATTAAAAGGTGATACGTTACATTTAAGTATATATTTTAACCTACTTATTACCTTTTTGAATCGATGCTTTATATTTTGCGAAAGATAAAATTTAACGAGAGTACTAATCTTATTAATTGGTACATATATTTTCGATTCCATTATGATACAACTAGATTCAAAAATGTTTCGTATAATACAAAATATTAACCGCATATAATATTTTTGTGAAGGTAAGTATAAAAAGACATGCATACATAACTATCTGCTTGAATACTCTGTGATTAAAAAAGTACTTATTTTTACTATATAATTTATTTAATGTTCCACGAAACAAGAGATAAGCATTTCTTTTATTACAATCCCTTACATCGTCTGAGCCTTATCGAGCTAAAAATTAAAATACGTATACAGTATTCACAACATCTCGCGAACTTAACGCGATATTTAATTAAATCTTCATTACGGTGCTTAAAATTTTGTTGCATATTTCAATTGCTTTCGCGACAATTAAGTTTCCAACTTCACAACCGGTATATAATTGGGTTAATGAGTTACAGTACTATTAGTCCTTATATTGCCTTTCTTCCAGCCGGTGTAGGCGTGTTAACTCGACTTATACGGTGTGGGCGCACTGTCTTCACTCTTGCTGGAATAAATTAATAATGATGCAGTTTCGTTCGCACACAATGTCTTTAACTGAAATAATTCGATAGGACTAAAATTATTGCCTTCCTTTTTCAACTCCACACGTAAGAATAGGATGGTAGTATTCAATTATTTGTCGAAATAGTTTAGTTTGATATCATTAGGTATATTTGTTTTTAAAAAGACGTATGTATCTTGTTTATTTTTGATGTCTGTTAGCTTATTCTATAGGTAATGTACACTCACTTCGTTATAAACCTATATACATCTATATAATCTATCTACATATGTATATATCACATAAACTGAAGTAGGAGCTTTTTTTTCTCTCTGTCTTGCGCATTATAATTTGTAATGTTATTTGAAAATTGGATTCTTTCGCGCCTTACGCTAAACGTCTCTAGAAGAAAACGTCAATAAGAGTAAAAATGTATATTGATCCAAGAAAAAAAAAATATATACTTTTATTCTATCAGTAGAAATTAATTAATCAAATATGTGTTATTATAGTAGGTGGGATTAATGATTTTAGTTGATTGTAATTAAATTAAAACACTACTGAATTTTAGTGTGCTCTTTTGTTTTTATGAAAAAAATAGCGCATTTCAGCGACGGAAATCATCACGAATAAACATGCACGTGTCGGATGTAATTACATGTGTTTCCTTTAATACGTATCAGCGTGATGGAATAATTTTCATATTATGTTACCTAGAGATCCTTTGGACAAGCAATGTTTCTTTATATGTATTTTTTTTTGTTATATTCGAACTTAATTGATAATTTTATTGTTTCTTGTTTCAGGTACGTATTACTTTCGTTTATATGCCAATAATGAAATATGAAATTGCGGTACAGGTAAGTAGGTAAAAATATTTAGCTTATATAATATGATATACCTAAATGTTGTTTACACCTATAAAGATGTATCACCTCGAATGTCACCCATATTAATTGTTTTTTAAGTGTTTAGCGATAAGTCGATGGTACAATAAATAAATAAATACTTTGATGTATTCTATCTACACAGATGACACTTTAAACTCAGGATTCGTAAAAATTTAAACATGACATATAGGTAAGTACATATAGGTAGACCATGTTACAATGGCTACGGAATCTTAAGACAGAAACAAATACGATATCATAACATTATATATTTCGATCCGTACACCGTAGTTTTAAGTAGCTTTCAATTCAAACAATGCCGGCCCTCACTACTAAGTAATACTAAGTATACATAACCTCTCCATATTATCGTAACTTGATACTGAACACCCGGTGATACGATTCTATTTTCGTGGAAGGAAATAGAATTCAGTTGCACTTGACCACGACCACTTAGCAGATCGGAATAAATGTTTTCGTAAAGGTCAGTGACCTATGCTGCCATTGCTATTATGCCAGTCTCTACATTGTAAGGAATCACTCTGCAAGCACATCAATGCTTTAGTTAGGGCTATTGTTTGGTATCCAACCATAATTATAAATACATGGAGTTTTAGTCATAAGTTAAAATTAATAAATTTTCCTTATAAATTACATTAATGTTTTTCGATTTATTTTTATTCTTGACAACAAGTTCGCTATATATTTTTTATATCTCAAAAAAACTTAAACCAAACTACGCTTAAGAATCGATTATTGTAGGAAAATTCTATAAATCATAATTTAATATTATAATAATTACGTCATTTACTTTTATAAATAAAAAAAATATATTTACGAATACAAAGAAATAATCTGATGTGAACCTTGCTATTAGTAATTATTCATCTCCTATTTCCTTTGCGGTATATCCGTTGATAAAAAGATTTTTACTTTTTCTTACACTTATACAACACCTCATACAGGTTTTCCCATAACATCAGGTAAGTATTAGTCTGGTCGCCATGTTCACGGTAATACTTTAAAATAACACCGTAGGCCGCTCGTAATAGAAACTTTTTTTCACGGTTCCGTACGTCGTGTAATAACACAGTTTCAATGATATGATCGACGTGAAAGTCATTCGATATGGGGTGTTTTAATAATATGCTCAGACCATAGACACAGAACATAGTACGCAATCTGAATTTACATCTCTCCAAGCAGAGACAAAACGAAAGAGAAAATATCAGCCTGAAATATTTACTGGCTGCAAGATCGCTTTGTCTTAGCTGTTTTCTGCTTTGTGGACTAAAGCTAGATAGCTAAAACTCGTTTTAATTGCAGTTTTACTGAATTGCAAAAAATGCCGTTGTAATTATTGAGAGATCCAATTTTTCTACAAATTTTTCGTCAATTTATAAACGACGCATATCTTGTATCTTTATGCTAAGCGAATTCGGTAGTATAATAATATATGAAATAACTATTTAGCAAGTATTATTCCCAAATATCTTTGTCGATGTTTTGTATGTTATAATATCTGAGTTTAACTAGTAAATTGGTAACAAATATGCCCTCAATTTATTCGGTGAATCGATTGAGTTACATAGCTCGTTCCAATAAAACCACACATTCCCGGTACTCGAACGTCAATAACTATAAGGGCTATAGTGCGCAGCCTAAATGAAATTGTAGACCGAGATGCGCATCCGACCAAGCACTTCCGGTCTGCCGGCGGGAAATCAACTTATCTACCTGACAAACATGGCGGTGTTTACGCTATGTTGCCAGTTTATTGAAAGCTATTTGAATATGCTTCATAAATTTTGTTAAATTTATAACTCACGTGTTGAAATATTTTTCATTTTTATTAATCAAATTTAAACTGATATTAATTGTTTGTTGTAACTTCGAATTTCAACTTCATTTACTTGATTAAAATTTGATAGGGACTTGTCAAATTATCAGTTTATATTAATCTAATCTTATCACGTTTTGATTTTCAACAGATGAAATCGCTTTCACGCATTTATTTTTTCTGTATGCCTAACTGCTACACAAATCTAAATAGAATTTTGATAAATATGTTTTAACGTACACTACTCCTTCCTCATCTATCCTCCTGCCCTTATACCAATTCTACTCGGGGTCGGTGCAGCATGTCCTCTCTCCTTCCATACTTCTCTGTCGGACGTCATCTCACAAGTAACATTCTTTCTAACTATATCCTCTTTCACACAATCCATTCACATCCATGCTCAAGGATATACCTTCCACTTATATTCCATATACTACTAACACACTTTAAGGATAAATATATGTAATAATAAAAAAATTAATTTATAATTTTATATTTTTTCAAAATACAAGAACTATATTGATGGTTAAAAGTTTATGATTTGACTGAACAATTGTTTTTTCTGTCTACGATGACGAAAATTGGAGATTAAACAAAAAACAATTAATAAAAAAATATACGATAGTAAATATCCTGGACTTTAATTAATACTAAATATATACTTGTATTTTCCTATTAAGGACTTCCGGGATATTGTGCAGTGTTTAAAAATACCATACCATAATCAATCCTACGAGTAATGTAAACAAAGGTAGCTGATTTTATTTGTTACAAGTAGTCATGGATAATTCATTCTTTATTATTATTATTTTTTAATTATTAATGTTCATAAGCCACCGATGTATTAGAGTTGGGAAATTCATTAAATACAGTTAACTTTTTACAATAATTAATGACTTCATTGCCCTACATTGAAAACAGCGATATAAATACTCATTAGCGAATGAGTCAACAATGGTATAGGTAATTTGATCTGTGATTGGTTTCATTCGTCATTCGAATAAGCTGGAATAGCTTTTTTAATCAATTTTATCGATTCAGAATCCGCTCGACTCTAATAAAACTCATTATTTTTTTTTTTGTAGTAAAGTTGTGAGGCTTGCATCCTGCTGACCGTTGATTTGAGGAAGTATACTTAATACAATAGTCGTGTGGAGGAAAGTGCAAGTATATTTTTGTTGCTAGCTGTAGAATATAGAATCGGCTCAGAATTAAGGGCTTTGCCGTCGAAAGATTTCACTCGTGGCAGGGGCTTATCTTAATCAAGGATGCTTGAATTGTGAGGTGTGTGCCCCCTAAGCTCACATACGTCAAAGTGGAAAAATGTTTCTTTTTCTATGAACTCTGTACAATATTCTAATTCATAGTTCGAACTTAAAATCTTGACACTTAGAACGTATTTTTTTATCTATGTTGCAATTATTTCAAATAAATGATTCATAAGTGTTTTTATAATTAAATTGTATACCAATTAAAAATAACGCATGTAACATTTAAATCAATCAAATAATTAATCACTTGACTAATTAAATAATAGTAAGTTTTGTTTTCAAACAATTAGTACAGTAAAGTTATTATAAACAAGTTTGTGTATCGCGCAGTGTTATGTAAACAATTTTCGACTCGTAAAGATTGGTAGTGTGTTATCGAATTAATTAATATGCATTATGTAAATCGTTTTAATTGTCCGTATCGTGTGAATGGTTTTATTTATGCGTCGGCTACTTTTGACGACAAATTGATAAGAGTTCAAGTGATAACATCACAATGATATTATAATTCGATTTTTGAAATTGTGTTATATTAAGTGCTGCCATTTTAAAATACGATTAATCTATATTAATATTATAAATGTGAAAGTAACTATGTCTCTCTGTCTGTTTGATTGTCGCTCTTTCACTATCAAACAGCTGAACCGAATTTGATGAAATTTTGTATGAAGTAATTTTTACAAATGAAAACCAAACCCCTAAAACGCAAGTGAAGTCGCCGGCGATAACTAGCTCAAAATATGTATATGGAAACCGTATTTTCTTCTCATGACATTTCTGTTTATAAGCGCCTGTTATAATTTTTAAGCAATGTGCAAAGCTTGGCGTTGCTATTATTTTAGTGCTACATTTATCTTTGTTATAATTGAAGGGTTGAAGTGTTCTAGTGACGTCTGTGTGCATCTACGTTAGAGTAACTAGTCGTAGAAATTTTACAATTCATCTCGCAAGTATAAAGAACGTCAGCTGTGTGTTTTTTTTTATTCTAGAGTCTAGACGGGGTACGGGGTGGAGGGAACGAGTGTTCTTCTCACTGACTTCACCCTTTAGAAGGTCTTATTATTTTCTCTTATGAGATGTTTTCTTAGTATTTTTCACTGTTTAGTTCTTTTGTCAGCATATTTTTTTGTTCGGCCCCTTGAGTGTTTTTTTTATTTCGAGAAATGTTTTTTTAACAAGCCACTGGTTGTAATGGTTCGTTCGTTGTAATCTCTTGGCTTACTAATTAACTATAAGCTATTGTTTCAATTTTCTGATTTTTTAAACTACTATCTGACCCTTTTCGATAAAACATTCATTTAGAATTAGAGTCTAGTGTATATTCAGTTTCATCTCATGATTGGTTGGTACTCTTAGCGGCAGTATCTATGTGCGGTGACCAATGACCATCGAATGGCCTAACCGGACGTTCATCTACCCATATTATAAAAAATGAACTTGAAACCTTCTTTGATTAAAAGGTCTTAAAAGTTACATCCATATTGACAAAATGATGCTTTACCCACATGTATATAGAGAGATAGGTGGCTCGCTAAATATGAGTGAGCTGTTTAAAGCGAACACAGGGAACAAAGCGATTACCGTACGGTATAATTACTATGGGAAAGCCTAGGAAATATGACGCATGTTGGAAAATGTATAGCGCAGACTATGTATATATGTATCTACTAGCTATTAGTGCTTTGTGATTATGTGTGATATTCTAAGGATAGTTTTTTGATGATTTTCCTGTGTCAATATCACTGTAATATCGTATCAATAATAATTTATATAGCGATTTTTATTTTTTATTTTTTTTTATGACACCAACTCGCCCTGGCACGGATTCAATAGTAATACTAAATTTGCTACATTATATATTTATGTACAACATTCACAGTTCTTTTTTTGTCATTAGACTAAAAACATGCATCAAACTACGTTGTGAAATTTTACAGATCTATACACAGAGACGGATTGACATCGGTAAGCGACTTTATTTGATACTATGTAATGATTATAGTATCCAATAAAAAATCCTATAAAGTCTAACAATACTATTAACTGAAAATAATCTCTTAACTCGCACACAATGTGCATTGTTTGATTATTGGCAGAAGTGAAGTACGATGTCGGTGGAGTGAACAGTGACATGGAAATGTTACCGAGTACAGTTCTCGAGTCGGTCGCCGAGTCCTGCTTTCATTTCCTCGTCAAACTGTCCGCGTTTCCGTGTACGATATGTGTATTAGAAAATTATATTTCTAAGTATCGTTGCAGAACGTGATATTTACGGAGAAATTTAGTGATATTTAGTGAGATCTTTTACGTGGTAGGAACGGTATTCGTGGGACTTCCTCACTTTGGTTCCCTTTGCGAATTATTTAAAATTATAATTATTAATAAAGCACCGTATAAAAGCTTCGCCATTTTAGTTAAAGATTGAAGAAATTTATCCAAGGGTTCATTTTTTTCTGCTAAGCGCGAGTTTGTCATTTAATAAATGCGTGATTCATTTACTCGTATTGTTTCGAAAATAATATATTATACTATTTCCTTATTTATTTATTACTTGTTTTGAGGCCATGATAAAAAAATAGTTTGATTTGTTATTGCGGCTTAATTGTAAATTCAATCAAGTTTTAATTATTTACTAGAACTAAAGTTTAAGTAGTTATTTTGCAATTTTTGATTCTACAGAAAAGAAACTCGTTAATACTCTTTCATCAGTCATATAATATAATATTCATATTCGTTTCAATTTATATGTATGTCCTGTTTGAAAATTAATAAACACAAACTCGACGATCGAACACGATGTTTATCAAAGTCAGTGTTTGCAAACGTTGGACCGTTCCTTACCTTATCTGTATTCCCCTTCGAAATCAAGACAATGACGTATGCGTCTCGCCGTCTTTGACAATTCGTGAAAGACGGTGGAGTTTCAACGTGTTTCGACATGTTGTCCTTTCACATTTCACGGGAATAGATGGGGAGTAAAGAGCCTATCGGTATTGTGGGAGTTGTAGAAACCCGCACTCCCTCATCGCAGTCAGTATAACGTTTTCATTGTTATCTAAGGCAGACGAGATGTTTCTATGCTTAGTTTGTTTGGCGTTATGTGTCTGTGCATTTATTTCCAACACATATGTATATTATTAAATTGATCTCAAGCTGACAAAAGCTTTATATAAAATCTACTAGTAGTTACCTGCGATCGCTTGCATTTTAAGATATTTGTCGTCATGTGTTAGGCAAAAAAAGCATATTAGTATAGTAAAAGTATGTTTGCTTCTTACCAAGTTTCATGAAATTCGGTTCAACGCTTTGGTCGTGAAAGTCCGACAGATAGACAGACAGTCACTCTCACATTTATATAGATTATTATTTATACTATTTAAAAACTTCAATGTATAATATAACTATAGCTACTTACGTCACGTTAATATACCTATTTAATAAAGTGTATAGCAGTGGGGGTTACATATCGCGGTTTTCCGAACGATAAAACACTGTTAAATGCAGGGGTGAGGTGCAACGTAATGTATGGTTTTCCGGAATTGCTATCGACGTTTTCCATCGGGTTAGTTGAGCTACGCGTTATAGTTATAATATCGACATGGGTTTAAATAATTTTATTCAAGAACAGAATGCTAATTAAAATGACTTTTTAATACTTAGCTAACAGCGATCCGCCTCGGTTTTTCACGGATGCAATGCTGATACTAAATATACTGAAGAATTTGTTTATTTGCATTATGTTGTCTTAAATTTTCGCGATTATTACACATTTAAATAAAACTAATTATAACGGATGAATCGCGTATATTAATTATTTTTTAAACATCCCGACGTTTCGAGCACTTTGCAGTGTTCGTGGTCACGGGTAGACTAAGATGACATTTGTCTATTTGAAGAACAAAGGAAATATTATTAACAACTACCGCCAACGATTTCTCAATTGATATCTTGAGTAACGTTCCGGTTGCACGCAGAAGGCACTAACTGTATCTTTAGGTCTTGCAGTCTGTTGGATTTGGGATTTTAAATTTTTAATAAGTGGATCCCAGGTGTTAGAAAGTCTCCAACCATCTTCTCTATTGAAGTTCGGATGTTTTTGAATTTCAATAGCCTCGCGTATCATTCTAGGAATGAATCTGTGTTCTCTAGCGAGGATCTGTGGTTTATCAAATCGGATAAAATGGTTAGGTTTATCCAGAGCATGTTCACAGACTGCAGACTTTGAAGAACGCCTATTTTTGACATCTCCTATATGTTCCTTGACCCTGATACCTGATTTTAAAAAATAATTAATATACGCGATTCATCCGTTATAATTAGTTTTATTTAAATTGTTTATTTGCGTTATCAAATTAGAAATTTATAGAATTTATTAGACTATTCTATAGTTAGGTCAGTAATTATAGAGATATCGAAGTTACTACCGAACTTGTTCAAATAATTAACTAGCTAATATTTGGTTAGACATTAATAAATAACTAATTAGCCCAATGCTGATACAACGGGTCGAATATTGTGTCTCGAATTTAATATTATTTGTCAGTTGCTATAACGTACTATATCGTAAGTGTCCCACTGCAAGGCATATACCTTCGCCCTTTAAGAAACTTATATTAATGACCCTACTAGGAGCGTAGGCATGTTATCAAGTACCACGTAGATTTTGACTTCGCAGAATATGAAAAACTAGCAAATAAGTACTCAATTATTTTTATAGGTATTCGAATGCGCTGCCGTCGATAAAAATCCACGTGTTTTATCCACTGATCTTAGTTCTATGCGACGACAGACAAATAGCAATTTTGTTTAATAAAATTTGAATTCATCAAAAACAAATTCATATTCAAAATCGAAAATATATGTGAACGAGATTAAGTTACGAACATCCTACGAATAAATTATGTATATGCAAATTTATATATAATATGTAATCTTTATATTTGTAATTCAATATTACATGATTTGCTAAAATCCTGACTATTAAAGTAGGAAAAGTCTACATTTTTCATAAATTTCTGAAAGTGAAATTGTTATTTGTAAACATGTTTAATGTCCTTGTTACGATCGATATAATGGATACGTCAAATCGAATTATACGTTTCGTTTATTAAATAGATAAAAAGCGTTATCTATATGGATAAAACTTGTATCTATCGCACGCTAATTTATCCAGTGCAATTTGCTTAGCCTTGTCACTGTTGTGTGTTGAATTCGGTCGATATTCAATATAAGTGTTCATAGAATCCAAGAATATTTGCTTGCATAATATGTTATATACATATTTATTGTGTATATTAAGTTCATAGAAATTATATGTGATAATGGGGAATAAGTAAGGATGTTTTCTCATTTGTGTTTATAATATAACGGACGAATCGTAGTGAACGAATGTAATTTGAGTGACGGCAGTGTCAACTATTAGTGTATACGCAGTATAATTGTCAAATAACATAATTTAAATTATTTTAATTAGTCTTATAGATAGCTTGAACAGATACATTTCAATGTGTATTTCATTTGAAAAAAGGTCTTTCGGTGATTTTTATTGTTAGATTAATTCCGAATCAATCTATACATTAAATTTGATCCCATTATATGATCAAAAAGTACATTTATTGAAATAAATATTATTTTAATTTTGATTTTGAGTTTGACACGTTGAAAATACGTAATATGAAATCAATTATTAGCGTCTATTTAGAACTCTATCGCTTTAAATAAAATATCAAACAAGCTGAAAATAAAGAAAAAAATTAAAAAATATCAATTGTTATATATAAATAATATAAATACTTATCCTAAAAACGTACTGTTTTGTTACACTATGAAAAAATATTTGCTAGTTACATCGGATTAAAATGAGTCAACGCATAAGTAATCTTATTGCTAAAAACCATAACGCTTTCAATTGTTAAAAAATAACTTTAAGTCTGTTATAGTGCAGTTAAGATTGGATTTAAACGGGCCAGTTATTTTATGAGCAGCTATGATACCCACCAACAAACATCAACTCGATTGAATTACCGAGTCTTTGTATTGAACGAATTATTATCGTTATTTGATATTCATCTTTAATATATTGGTAATAGAGGTCAATTTTGATTATGAATTATTTCGTTTATCATACATTGTATTGATACGTCTATTTGTGTCAATGTGCTTATTAATTTATGACATTGATTAAAGTCTTATAACGCACTATTTAGTTCTAATTAACAGTCGTGGTGTTTGTGTTTATATTACACATATATTATAAAGTTTTTTTTAATTATACTAAAAAAATCTGAACTAAATAAAACCATATTGTACTAATATACATATATTTATGTACGTGACATGTTGTACAGAAATAAAAAAGAGAAAATGTAAACAATAGTCGTGTTATCACTTAGTAAGAACTATTTAGACAGGATACATATTACTCCTAGTAGTTTTGTGTTAGCTTTTCTGTGTGAGATGTTACTCATTCACCTGTAATTCTATTGGTAATACTTCGTATTGATGTGTGTAAACCTGTGTGTGCCAGTGTAATATAAGTACTAGAATCATATTTTCCGTTAAAGTGACTCGGCCTGTTTGGTTTCCATTCCGAATTTACACCAAAATATCTATATCAATATAACGTTTAATTATATATAATGTATGTATTACATTATAAAGGAATACATAGGTCCCGATTCGCGTGTTAATACATAATAGGTATGTAAATAATCAATTCTATCGTCATATTGTTGTCATAACAACCGTTGTACATATGTATTATTAAAGGGAACTATTATAGTAAATACCGTACCGCCAATGGAATCGCGTTTTCACATTGCTCCGTAAACCCGACATTTTCGTGTGTACATTTTCAGTCGAGCTCTTTACTGCATAGCTATAGGCCTCGTAATGCAAGCTATGCGGTGTGCTTTGTCCGTGGGTACGATGTACTATTTTGAATTGTTTTGTAGCTCCGTTATTACAAATTAATCTGCTACGGATCTGTTTATTTATTTATTTTATACATACGACTAGCCACGCAAGCATTGCAACAACAAACAACAACAATACCCTGTAAATTTCCCACTGCTTAGCTAAGACCTTTTCTCCCTTTGAGGGGCAGGTTTGGAACATGTCTCACAACGCTATTTCACTGCCGGTTTGTGAAATAAACAGAATTTCTATGAAATTAAACACATCCAGGTTTCCTCACGATGTTTTCCTTCACCGGGGAACACAATATGAATTATAAACACAAATTAAGCACATGAATATTCAGCGACGCTTGCCTGGATTTGAACTTGCGGGTCATCAGTTGAGATGCATGCGTTCTACCCACTGGGCCATCTCGACTCTTACAAGCATTGCAATGTTTCTTAATTAGTTTTTAAGCAATTGGCCGAAACTACTAGCGTGCCTAACTTTATACTTTCTTACTTACTCACAAGTGTCAACAACAACTGTGCAAAGTTAAAACTTAATCGAATTATTAGTTCAGAAATGCGTATATATTTTTAAAGTAAAAATTATTACAGCCAATCAAATTTCTTTGTTGTCTGTTATATACGAATCTTTAGTTAACACTACGGCAAAGCGGGATCATAATTAGTACGTTGTGTTCGCTCCAACAGATGGGACTTAGTCTAGACGTGTCAGGTGATTGCAATATAACAATAACGTATGCGCGATGTGGGACCAATGTATATCGATGTGTGCGTTTGTGAAAACGTACAGTACGAAACGAACGAGCTATTAACGGTTATTTCCTTTGCAGTTCGATTTTCAAAAAGTCAAACACCTCAACCGATTGTTTTTTATTATTTCCTTGCGAAACGAACAGGCTATTGATGGCAAGATCCCTTGCAGTTCGATTTTTAAAAAGCCAAACACCTCAACCGATTGCTTTTAATATTTTCGCGCGAAACGATCGGGCTATTGATGGGAAGATCCCTTACAGTTCGATTTTCGAATAGTCAAACATCTCAACCGATTGCTTTTAATGTTTCAGTGCGAAATGAAAGGGCTATTGATGGCAAGATCCCTTACAATTTCGATTTTTGAAAAGTTAAACATCTCAACCGATTGGTTTTCATATTTTCGCGCGAAATGAACGGGCTATTAATGGCGAGATCCCTTACAATTTGATTTTTAAAAAGTCAAACACCTCAACCGATTGCCTCTAATAGTTCCGCTACGTGACTTCTCGGTGTAAATTGTAAATTAGTTCGTTCCCTACTAGATGTCGTGCAAGCTCAGCGCTTCGGTAGTGTTATATTTTAATGAGCGTCGCGTCGCCATAACCCTTTGTTTGCACACAATGCAGTCTGAGTATACAACTATAAAAGCCGGAAAAGTTTCATTGTTAATATTCTATGTTAGGAGCTTGTTAAACGGCAGCCTCCTGTATCAGTAAGTCGGGATGGATACTAATGAAGGATAGGATAAAGCTAAATATTGAATTTAAAATAATTATTGGATAAATATAAATTGTTTAAATTTTTAAAAGGAAATAAATAACCTGAAATATATTTCCCAGAGAGTAACGACCTGTAATGTGGCACTCCTGGACTATTGCCTGTTCTCTGTTTTGAGGCTTTTTAGGTTCAAACCAGAACTTCAATGTGTAGTTATTGTTTTATAATAAATGTTTACCGTAAGACAAACTACTTTAGCAAAACAAATGAATTGAATTTGGTCTAGATCACATCGTTAATACTTCAAAAAGCTTTGACCGTAGCTCACATCGTAGCTAAGGTGTCCCATGGGGCTTTAATTAAATAGACTCACTCGCATATTATACTCAGAAATAGCGAAATTATCTTGTAAAGTTTGGCGTTTGAGTAACTATCGACCTCCATGGTCGAGTAGTGTGTACGTTTTCGACTCCCGGCGGAGTCGACGTAGAAAAAGTTCATTAGTTTTCTATGTGGTCTTAGGTCTGGGTGTTTAAGGTATCGTCGCAACTTCTGATTCTTTATAAAACAAGTGCTTTGGCTACTTACATTGGAATCAGAATGGAATCAGAATAGTGTATGTGATGTTGTCCAATATTAAAAAAGTAGAATTAAGTACATCGAAACATGTTTATAATGTATAATAATTACGACATTTATTTTGTTTTGTTTAAAGATACATAAAGTGAACGTCCTATAAGCTCGGCTCAGACACTATAAAAGCTAGTTCTAGTGCGAGACATTAAGGCTTTATTCCCTGTAAACCTGTAAGCGGCAATTGCAATTAATTACGTTTGCAGTGTCATAAACAGAGAAGCCAATAAAAGCCGGATATATCGCTGTATCTGCGGATTTTGCAATGTCTCTACTAGACAGGCGTAACTACTATAGTAACTCGATAAGCAATCGAGTTTCTGTAGTAACTATTCGTTAGTTACATTCATCAAGGGTTTTTTTTTTATTTTATGTTGAAAAATTATGAACGTAAATGTAACACTGATCGGCTAAAGCCTGCTATCCTTTGTGACAAAAAGGCTTGGAACTTTTACTCCAAGCTGCTCTAATGCGGGTTGTTGGATACACATGCAGGCTCCCTCACGAACTTTTCTTTCATAGCCGACCACGAGATTAATTAATTATAAAGACACTCAATGGTACTTATTTGGTCTAAAGCTTGTGACATTCGGTTTGCAATAAATAAAATATTCTAATCATTGAAAAAAAATAAAAATGGTATTGGCTAATATCGATTCAGAAAACTTTTTTTTTTCACTAAAGAATATTTATATATTTTACAAACCTTATAAATTAATAGGTTTAGGTTTTGTTTCACAAAACTCATAACGCAAAACACTAGGCATCATAGATATGATTGAACGCGCCGCCCGCCCAGCCGCACTTCGTTCGTACTAGAGTGCATTCACATTTCGCATCTGAGGACTAGTCGACAAGTCGGCACGTATTCTTTTTTTTCTAGTTGCCTTTGCAACTGCATGTAGTTTTCCTTCATTACAAATGTATCTCAATTTTGTAAGTCACGATTCGTTCCCAAAGTACGGTTTAAAGTGTAATGCTTTTAGTATGTATAAGATTAGTAGTAAAAGTTATATCGTTATTTTGGAATTGGAATTCGTAATGTAATTACCTCGTCACAAAAAAGGTTTTAAGTTGTAGTAAAACGTTTAATGAAAATCACTGACCTCAATGCGAGGCAATAAGGTAATGTTTAAAAAGCTATTTTTCTCCAGCGTGAAAAGTCTCTACTTTTCCTTTTATGGAGACGCAGCTTAATACGTCAAAGCGCCGCCCGCCCAGTCGCGGTGCGACCGCGGTAGGGCGCGCTCGCGTGTAACGGACGCCTCCTGGCGAGTAAATATTTAAATAACACGTGGTCTTAGTTTTAATCAACGGTGGGTATATGTAATTATTAAACATTTACAATTGAAATATATTTTGAGCGTCTTAATGTAATAGAGATTAGAATTTGAATTGATTTTTATTTAAATATATTATGAACCTTACCTTTAGGCATGATACGTTTCAGTTGAGTTACCCTTTATTGAAGGAAAATCCGTTGTAATGGCTACGTTATCTTCGTACTCATTGCTGATAAACGTAAAAGTTGAAATCATTAAATGTACAAATTCATTAATTGCTCAGTTTAGTAAAGTAAGTGGATTGTAGCCTTAAACGTCATATCGTTAAATTACTACAATACTTGGTACTTATAAGCATGTTTAATACAATTGAATAAAAAATCCTTACTAATTTTCTATGTATTATAAGTACGAGTGTACAAAGTAGTATCGTAGTATGTTAATTTATAAACAGTACGTAAAAAACTAGCGATACCATTTCTTTTGACTGACTATTTAAATATTGATATGTGCGGTCGTAAATGTTCGTTTGTTGTTCACCAAAAACGTAATAATTATATGTTAAATGACGAACCCTGTAGTATTTCAGTCATAGTATCAGCTTTAATTATACTTGTATATAGGGCGGCTTATCGCCACTCTTTCCGATTTAACTGTAAACTAACGGAATATTATCGTCGGCCGACTTTGTTTATACCAACATGAAACAGTTTCCTCAATGCGATATATTAATGTGCTGTGGAAAATATATACGTAGATTCAGTTCTATAAGGACGTTAAAATATATTACATAATAATTATTAGATTTTTTGTCGATTATTATCACGATGAATATAATTTTGCTGTTACTTTGTGTGACGAATTGTACAGTTACTGTTGTTAGTTTAATTCGAGAGCTAGTAGTTGAACCAATAACGTCATCAGTGGTCAATATTTGAGTCATTAATATCGATACAGATTAAAAAATCTAAATGGTATAATATTTTTGTTTAATGTTTTTTTTATAGTGTTGCACATACATTACATACATACATTACGAACGCGAAAGGTCTTCGCAGTGCTTTTGCACACTTCCAGTACAAAGCGGCGTCGTTGTGCTCCTTGTATCGACTGAAAAATTAAAAATCACGAATCGTTTAGCCCTTTTTATAATCGAAGATGTATATTAATCAAAGCTAAATATCTATTAGTCTTTTTTTTTCTTTATTTCTTCTTAACTGTATAAAAAATAACTACCATATAAACAGTAACTCTACATAACATACAAATATAATTTAAAAATATAATCATGTATTTTCTGACCCTTTTAATAGTTTTAAAAAGTAATAAAACTTTGATAAAAAATTATAATAGCATTATTTCAACTGTGTTCAATTAAATATTAATTTCAAAATAGCATAATAGTACGGAGTCTATGAGCACTAGAGTTGAAACTTAAAATAAATGTAGTTGAACCGAACAACGGTTGCTACAAACTTGACAACATTCAGTTCATTTTGTTTATACGATAAACAATAAACACATTAATGGCACACAAGGATAACGGGCTCGCCTGTGACGAATGCAAGGGAAATATACAAACTCATCAGTTAACGTCTGAACGCGAACGAAATCGAACCGATGACAGACTGTCACTTGACGTACTCCGTCACAGCGAGCCCCTACATTGAAACCCCTTTTTTTGTTAAAGTTTTTGTTACATCGCAAAGATGCTAGTTTGAAGTTTTTGTTATATCGATATTTTTATCTTAGTGGTTCGTTTTAAGTGAAATTTTATAAGTTGTTTTTTTTTTTTATCTCAAAATGTTGTCGATGAGACCGGTGGACGAGAGACTCTACAGTTTTAAGAGTCTCAAAGAGAAATTTGAAAAGCCAAGGTAAAGATTTCATTCATGATTTACAGTTACGATTGTTAATATAATATTTTATCAATATGATCTATTATTAACGTACTTAGATCTTTATTAATAATATTTTTTTTAATAAAAACTTTTCTCTTCGTTTAGAGATATATATTCTTTAAATCGTTTGTCAAACTAAGTTAGTTTTTTGTAAATAAATTAAGTGGTTTTTATTTTTTGAAATAGTTGTTATAGGTGATACGAATCGAAACCTTATTACGAGTGAAATATTTGAGTGTAATTTGTCATTAATTTTATTATTTATTAAAATAAATTTTTGTTTGTCTGCAGGTTCGGTGGTGGCGTTCAGCGGAGCGCCACACACTCCGATATGCCGAATCGAGGTGGCACAATCGCTGAGCGGTATGTATCTAGTCTTTAGTACCTACTTCATCAATTAATATATCCCTTATTTATATCAGCTTATTGTTTTCTTGGTTATTACATTAATCTCTAATTATATTTGTTGGATTTGATAAACAGTAGCGCCTAACTACAATTCCAAGTCAAATTATTCTTTTTGTTTTGCATATTAAATTAATAATGCAAAAATTATTAATTAAAATCTTCAAGTAACAAATATAAACATCGACGAATCTAATATTTAGTTAATGAGATCCTTATGAGATGTTTATATGATTATCTTATGTTATAAACATAAATATTTAACTCGGGTGTAACTGCTAAGCACAGTAATAATTCTCGTATATGAATACAGTATTATTAAAATATAACTTTCTGCAGTGAAACTTGTTCTAGATTATATATTATGTATAAAATATCCTTAACTAACTTATCTAAATAAATCTTAATCTAAAATAGATAATTCATTAGATGATCTCTTTGTATTCCTTAACTAAAAAATATACTTAACCAATATATCTTAAGTTTATACCAGAAGCTATGAAGTATTTCTAAGAAGGTTTTAATATACATGGCTGAAACCGTATACCAACAGATTTGCTTGTTTTTTTTTTCTCTAAACTGTAACGTAAAAATTAAGACAGCGTAAACTGTAATAATTTAACAGATAACAAATAAATATCAAAAAAAATATAATAACCCCATTTGTTTTTGAATATAGAAAATGTAAACAGGCAACATTTTTATTTACTTTGTGTAGGTCGACCACATAAACCACATATTAATTAAGAGTAAATATTCGTATAACATTCTTGACACGTACATATAATATATGCAAGAATTAAACAAACTATTTCCCCTGTATTGTTTTCTAATATTTTGCACACAGATAAAGTGCGAATATGTCAGATAAATATATTAGTACGAGACAGACAGCAATAATTAATTTTAATCTGTGTTTCCTCTAGGGCTGAGAGCGCACACTTGAGGCGATAATATCGTGGGTCGTTGACATTGTGCATTGGTTTCGATTGCATCTATTTTAATTTTATCAAACATCTTAATATACGTATCCCTTGTTTTCAGACTTGTCCGCTCTTTTGTTTTTCAATCATCAATCCAGTTCTTTGTTGTAACATATCTTACACTAGAAAGAGAGAAAGAACACTTTTATTTGAGGCAAAATGACAATTAGGTACAAAATAAAAAGTAAAAATAATAATAATAAAAAATAACTTAAGTACTAATAACTTATCATTTACATAAAAAAAGAAATAGAATGAACAATAAAAAAAAAGTAACGATACAAAAAAAAATAAAGAAAAAGAACAACTACAATATAGGTATATGACGTGTCACAAATAGGTATACCATTCAGCAATTCATAGGTTTCTAGTAGTCGTCGTCACTAGTAGTCGCCCGCGGATTCCTTAGCTCGTTAGGTTGTTGATAGTCATGTGTCAGGTTAAAATGTAACCTCTGTCCTTCATACCAAATTTCATCAAATTCGGTTAAGCGGATTGGTTGTGAAAAAGCAGTATACATGCAGACAGACATAGTTAATTTCACATTTATAATATTAATATAGTAATAGCCCGTAAATGTCCCACAGCCCGGTAATGGTTTGAAGCCGCTGCTCTAACGCTGACTGGTCTAAAAAAGTTTTTTTAAGCGTATCATTTTAATGACACCCTCAGAAACCTCTTTATAGATTTATATGCGAATGTAATGACGCCGCTCGGAGCATAATTGCTTCTTATAAAGTACCTAATTAATAATATTTCAACAACAGGTTTCATATAAATATATCCTATTAGCTTATTTGGAAGGTCGCTTAAATGTCCGGTTGTATTTATTCCCACATTCTTCATGTCTGTCTTCTTGTTTTTAGACAACAAAACTCGAGTCTGGATGAATTGTAATACAATTTTTTATCGTCCGATAAATGCTAATGATAATTAATTTCTTTAAAACTTATACTTCTTAACTTGTAAACTTATTAGTCTACTATTTAAAGTCAGTAAAGTATTCTTTATGGTCATATAATTTTAAGCTATTTTAACTTCTTTATTTTAATAACAAAGAATTGCTTAGCTGCGCATTATATAAAACAATTCAATAGTATTCTGAAACGGTTAATAATTTTAGTGTATTGATCTATGTTTTTATTTTAACATACAATTGTTGTTTCAAAATTTATGACTCACAGTGCTATGTAAATCGGAATAGAAGTAAAAGAAATGCAAATCTCTTATAAAAGTATCGAAGACAATACGAAAGGCTTTTGTAAGACCGCGGTTGCGTTAGTCATTAGTTAATGTATTACCTACTGAGATAAGCCGTCACAGAGCTTTGGAAGACATTGAAAACTTAGAATAGGTATGCCTGGTGTTGGTGATTTTAAATTAATGATTGTGGGTGTTAGAAATTAACTGAATATGTGTACATATACAAAATATACTATGTATCAATTTCATTATTACCTGGAAGAAAAATGTCCATATATAATAGGCCAATAGGCCATAGAAAGGCTCGACTGTTACTATCAGTTTCGTGGATGTGATAGCATATTTTTGGTTTATTTGTACTCGAAATAAAGACCATGTTACGTCTCAGTAAGAATAGAGACTCAGATCAGTAAGAATGGTAACCAAAACAGACAAAACATTGCGCTGTCTATACAATACTTTCAGAAAGGACCTTATATATACATCTTAATAAGAAATACGTTGGATTTTCGTATTTATGACCCTTATAATAAGAATTACTATATAATTGATTCAATATTAACGTAACAATACAGTCGGTGACTATTCAAGAAATGATAAGCCCCCAACACATTAAGATATCTTATCTTTTAATCATTATTTCTTGGAAATGAGCGATTTGTTTTAGTTCTACTTTTGTTATCACTATAAGGATTTTTTGTTTTGTTTTATCGTCGTCGGATAAGGGTCGTATGATCCCATTTCTGTGTAACTATTTATTATTTTAAACATCCCTTTCCGAATATTTAAAGATCAACTAACTTTGCGACTCAGGAAATTATTATTATATCTATTATATTATGTTTTACCGTTGTCAAACCAATGACAAGGTCTTAGGTTATAATAAATAAATAGAAAGGACTTCGATGTTACCTATTAAAATAGGGATTTGACAACATTTTATTCTGATTTCAAATTATTTAATAAATATATGTTTCGTATAATATTAAAATGTTTTTCGATCTATCTTAACGCGAGCTCCTGGAGTAATATGACATTAAGACACACTACTATTAAGTTAAATAACTGAAAAAAGACATAATTCTAAATAGTGATCATCAAAATATTCTTTATTCAAGTAGGTTATAACATTAACTTATGAAATTTTAGAAGTCAAAGAAGAATTGATAAGGCTCCGTAGTTCTTGACGTAAGTTTTTAAACCGTAAAGATTTAAGGGTTAGTAAACCAGTAGAATGGTATAACAAGCACTCGAGGCATAACATCTAATATAATGATGTTGGAATAGGAATAGATTTATTATTACAATAATGTTCATAGCATTAGTGCAGCATTTGGTTTCCTGAGTAAATGTTTAATGAAAAAATTGGAAAAAATTTAGTATTTTTTTTAATAATTGACACCAGACCGCTTGTCTATGCTTCTAGCATTTCATAAGTAGCTAATTAATTATAACGCCAAGCATAATCAACGAGACATGGGGCATCCTAAAGAGCCACTTGTTTTTTCACAGCCCTTAACCTCCTCAGCAAAAATTATAATATACATGTTTATGTATATATGTATATAAAAAGCTGTCAAAGTAACGCTAAGTTTTCTTGTATTTTGATAAATATTTGAAATAGAAATTAAAGAATATTTACAAGCTTACTTGATCTTTTAGGTTTATATGGAAAAGATCAATCACTATAGGCTTTTCCTTTAATTATTATTGAGGATAATAGTTCACATAATATTTATGTCAAAATTCGTTATGTAACTAAGACCAATCTTCGCCAAACCTCTATTCAACCTGTGTAAATGCGATGAAACCATATGTTAAAACACATAAATAAAAGTTAAAGAAATGTTTTTGATTAAAGTGCATTTGTTAGAACATATGAATCATAACCGAAGATTGCGAGTTCATTCTTGAACAAGCTCATGTGCTTCAATTTGTATTTGTAATATCGCCTTGGTGATGAGTGGTAACATAACAAACCAACCCACCAATATAGAAAAGAAAGCCTGTACATAACTATTGAACAATCACGCTCTAATTAGTTGTAACGTAGCAAACCACCAATGACAGAGGAAAGAAAGCTTATTTATAAGCACTAGTTGTTGGTCACGACCTCGCTCGCATTTTAGGGTGTTGATTGTTATGTGTTAGGCAAAAACGTAGCCTATGTCCTTCTTTGAAGTCCAAGTTTGCTTCATACCAAATTTCATCGAATTCGATTCATGACAGAATTTTTTTTCACATTTATAATATTAATATAAGTATTGGATAATCAGTGTAACTTTTTACTAATAGAAATTAAACTTTTTCCAGATTGGCGGCTCTTCAAGCGGCGGGCGCGAACGATTGGCGGGCGAGGGTGTGCCGACTTAGTCCTGAGCGGGAAGACAGCAAGGCAATAGAACGCGCGAAGAACAGGATTAACGTAAGTACATGCATATTCTTTTTTTAAATTTCGAATTGGACGAATTTTGCGCCAAAAAACAAAATTATGTTGTGGATGACACGTTATACTGGTGATATAGACAAATAGGATTTTATTTTTTTAATTTTTAGTTGTCTTTCTTTTGTTCGATTCTGGTCCGATAAATTCTGACATAAAAAAAATTGCAAACAATACAACGTCCCGTTCATTCATAGCATTACAATGACCCTTGCTATACAATGACATAACACTCGTCTCAAATCCTTATAAGAACTTCGTGGTCGCGACATTGTCTTGCATTGTACTATCTCTGCTGGCAATAAAAGTTATCTGTTTAATTTATGAGTAGGATTATTATTATTATAAAACAATTAAAAACTTAGAAGCACGAAGCTAATTGTAGTGTAAATTCGATATTTAAAAAGATAATTATTACCTTTTTTTGATAATGCTTGTTTACTAACTTATTACCGTGTTTAATTTGGTTATGGCACAAAATTTGTAGGCTTGAAATGTCACCTATTTTTAAGTGATCACCACTGATATTGTACATTACTTTCATTCATATTGTGTCACCAGCCTAAGCTTTGTGTCGTTTGGGCCCTTAGTTACGTTTAAATTAGTTTGACATATTAATTTGACAGTTAATTTTCCACTACTTAGTTCAATAACGGTAAGTTATATACCCTTTGACCTTCCTCCAGTAATTGACTCAGAAAACTACCTAACTTGGTGTTTCTAATATATTCGGAAAAAGTTTGTTCTTATAAAATATAATTAACAATTTAAATTATATACCTTATTTATATACTTAAAAAAAAGAAACTTTTCTAAGATATACATATAAGAGTATTTTTACCAAAAAGCGTTATGATATAAAATATAAGACGACCTTTCCCACTGTCTATTGTTCTATCTATGTAAGGTTTTTTACATTATTTATTTTTACAACAATTATTTTTTATGCCATTTATATATACATATTTCTAGTAAATATTTCTGTATAGTACATGTATTGACGATTAATCAGGTTAACTCTTTCACCGTTGTCATGTAGCCAATCAAGTGATGCAATATGTCATGTATTGTAGAACTTCGTTTAGCGGGTCAAACAAATACCAGTTGTTTTGAATTTAGCATTTATTTCAACTGAAAGTCACTACAATTTTGGACACTATTACCTAAAAGGCAATTTTTTGGTTGGTTGATTTTATCGAAACTTGGACTAAACTAAATAAAGACAACAAATTTTCAGAACTGTTTCGGTTCGATAATTTTGCGAAATTCTGATTTATATGAACTTCTTTTGTTTAATATTAAATACCAGCACACCCCGTTCTGATTGCCATTCATGTTAGTCATACAAGTTTGTATCAGACAGATTATTCTAACTTATTTTATAAGACGATCCGATTTCAGAAAGTGATATCTAACATTGACTATACTAATTATAATTTTTGAAGTATATACGTATAAAAATAGCATGTCACTAAGTCGGTTATCATATTACAAGTGAGATGCGAAGTGAGATCTCACAGAAAAGCTCTGTAAATTGCGTAAAGTATCTACATGTACGGGACGCTTTATGCCCTTCTGCGCTACTTTCTATGCCCATTTATGTTTGTTTTTAATTGCCCCTTCAGTTTCGACATTAACATCGGCCTTTGATTGCAGGAGTTTGATTATAAGTCAATCGCCTATTTCCTGTTTTTCTCCCCCTAGGTCACTAGCCCTAGAACTTCATTCGACAGTTTTATCTAAATTAGCGTTTGCAATGAAGTCTGGCTGTGTTAGTCGAGCTATTGTGAGTTATTACGCGGAAACGTCGCGTATCCCGTCGTAACAATTAAACAAGGAAACGCTAGCTTTATTATTATTAAACGAATCTATTTGTATACGTGAAACTATATTGTTCATTTAATGAAAATATTTCTGCTATTAAATTTATTTTATTATGTTAGATGTGACACGTATAGTACGACACAAATTAGATGTAGCATCGGAAAATGCAATGAAATGAAAATAAAACCGATTACTGCCGATTTACACAACCAATAGAAATAGCACCCTATCGCGCCATACGACGCTATTCGTCGCTGATTCACGCCTCAGAAAGAGCAAGTGTATGTAAATAGACGCGCCAAATTGACGAATATATTAGGTCATATGATATTACAAGTTATTACGTTTGTGCAAAAATCATATTCGCATGAGAAATAAATATTGATAATTTGGGATGGCGTACTCAGTTCGGATGTGATCGGTTTTACGAATTTTGCCGATGCGACATCTAAGTTGTGTCGTACTATAGTTCTACTCGCGTTCGGATTGTACGTATTTGTATGTCCGTACTTCCGATGTACTTGGAAAATCTTTATTTCCTAGCAGGTAGTTTTTGGAGTACACAAAAGAGAGCCTCGTATAATTATAACATGTTCCATCTTTCTTAAAAATAAGACTTAGTAGAGTAGTAGGCGTAGTAATTTTTTCGCATTTTTTTAAAAGCTGTATACGACTCCAAAAACCCAGCAGAAGTTCTGTCTTTGTATACATTTTCTTGGCAAACGGTGTGGCGCCATCTAGTGACGATGTATAAGACCATGGAATAACGAAACTTTTATTTTCTTCGGTTTTAAAGTATCAAAGTTTATAAATATCGATATATAACATTATTTTTATAGAACTTAATATAAACCAGTATACATATAGTTATTTTTCTTCTTTGCTTATCAATTTTCTTTTTTCGTGTTTGGTAATTATTATAGGTGATTTTTAGTGTTATCAAGTTTGAAAATAGAACGTTATTATCGTTTATATTAGCAATTAGAGAAATTGATAGAAGGTCTTAAGGTTAAAGTTCGCCCACTAGGCGAATACTATAAAATATAGATAAAATTATCAACCTTTGAAATACATTTATTATGATTGGTATTTTATCGGTCTGCTAAAGGTGCGTCTATCCTATTTCAACGTAAAAATAGGTGCTAATAAATCTATCGTGTTTCAGTCGTGTTCGACGCGTAAAATGGAGATATCTCCGACTGGTACATTGCTTCGACCTTGATGTTCCAATGCATTGATTATTCTATTGTAAAGATGTTAGCGATGACTCTAGTCCCTTTCCAAAATTTTATTTATTGACTTGGCATTTCACTGACTACGTATGTATTGTTACGTTTTTGAGTCTGTGGCTAGAATACGCATAATTTATTCCACATGTTGAATCGAGTGTCATAATTGTTAGTACTAAATACTAAGCCAAAAAAATTCAGGATATATTCCAGTCAAACCCGACTTGTAATTAATGTTGACCGATTATTTAATTAATGTGACTTGTGATAATTTTTCTTTCAATAATTTTGAGTAAAACTCCGATGATATAAAAAAAATAAATTTAAAAGTGTATCAATAGTGTGTATCTATTACAGTTTTGGACTATTTAAACCAAACATTTAAAGATTGTATGTATGAATGTTTGTTATTATTTCACGCAAGAAGTACTGAATGAATTAAATTAAACGTATACATGAGAATAATAGATTTTTAAATATATTGCGTTAATAATACCTATTAAGCAAAGCCGTGGGCTTCTACTACATACAAAAATTTATTATGTATTATATAAAATGCAGGTATATGGATCTAATTTTATGATTTAAGGCTTATATATGAATTATTGCGATATTATTTTCATTAATTTGTTAAATGATTGATATTTTCTATTCATTCTGTCGGAGATGTGTTGATTAATAGATAATCTGTTACGGACATTTATTAAGACACAATTACTTAAGCCTTTACAAAGAACTTTAGGCTTCGTAAAGTTTGCGTAGCGAACAACCAATTTTGGCAAAGCCATCTTCTTTAATTAAATAATAGTGCAAACAATTTTCACCCTTATCCCTTTAGATAAAAGTCTCAATATCAATCGAAGTTATATAGATCGTTGACATGTCCTTCCTATTTTCAGTTCGGCAAAACATTAACCTCAATAACTCTTGTCTCATTAGTTATCCGTGACGTTACATTAGCGTTTTAATCTGAACAAGACAGATGAGAACGATTCGACCTAACCTTCTCATTTTCCTTGTTAATTTTAATAGCAAATATAGTAGCTACTCTAGTGTAGAAGGGTCATATATAATTATACTTAGAAATTGATTCATAAGGAATAAAAAAGTTAAATTAATTAAAATTATTAAAGATTTAGGGCAATACTGAAAATCATGCCTAAGAATGTCTTAATAAATCTTATTTGAGTTATTAATATAAATTATGATCTTTGAATTGTATAACTACTATAATTATTTAAAAAATCGAACGTGTTCTATTTTATTAATTTTTATTTTCATAAATATATTTTTTCATTTGTAATTCGTCCATGTTCCATTTTACAAAAGAGGTTGAAATGCTATGATTCATCATTATATAAAAAAAAAACGTGATTATAACTTTTTTACAGTATAAATTTTTTTATTGAACTCTATTACTGGCATTTGATAATTGCATGTCAATAATTATATTGTGCTCGTCTAAGTTTTAAAGGCTAGTTATATGTCAACGGCAACATTCTATGATTAATGAAATAGCGTTCGTTGTGTCATAAAATGCCAGCATTTCAACCTTTTGCTTTCATCGTAAATTTAATATCAATTTTCTTGACACTGTTTTGACTTGGGTTTAAAATTTATAGCTATATTAAAATACCAAATAATGTTCTATAGGAGTCTTGTATTGCAATTATTTTATTGCATCGAATTAATTTATATAATTCTAAAGTTACTAAGTTTTATAAAATGTTATTTTTAGCGTACAGCGCCACCTACAGTGAAATCCTTGAAATGGTAGACGTTGACAGCTAGCGCCATCTAGTATTAACGAAAATGAACTACATAGAAAATTCGTGTTTGGAACGACTGTTCATTTGCATTGGATATTTTTGGCGCTAAAATGGAAGTTTATTAATTATTAATTTTAATGCCAAGAAGGCATTAAAATTTATTTTAATATTTTCGATGCTTAAATTAAAAACATCATAATTACTACAAAATCATTGAATATTTTTCCCGACATTGGGTACAGGAAGTTTGTGAAATTCTAGCGGAACCGTTAAATTATAGTTCAGACAGCCTTTTATCGTACAATTAAAATATTATTCATAATTTGTATGCTTTGTTCATGCCAGTAAGTGTAATATGTATATATGACACTAATGCATACATGGCCTTATAAGGCTGTTACACCTCCCAAGTTGGTGCAAAGAGGTCGCCACTTCCAATGTTTGCTTAATCGGATTACGTTTTAAGGTCGAAGATTTCTATATCTTTAAACGCTACAAATACGAGAAGTAACGATTACTTTAATTAACATTCGACCTTATACAACAAATTATTTATATATATATTTTTAACGAGTTATGATGATTTATGTGGATATTATTCATTGGTTGTAGAGTTGTAAGTTACTTGTTAGTTATAATTCAAAGCAAATGCCACCAATAATGTTTTATGTAAATCCACTTTAAAGATTATAATATAACCCTACAGCGCTAACAGACCAAAGAGATTAACATAAAAACTAAATAAATCTATAAATAGAATTTAAATATAAATGTTTCTATTTGTAAGAGAAACTAGAATATTTCAATTATATCAGTTTAAAATTATTAATTAATTATTGATATTTACTCTTTCAATTTAATTATCAATAATGATCATTTTATTAATAACAAATTGTGTTTGTTTGTTCGTCCGGTATAACCATTTTAACCATTTGTTCAATCCTATTTAAGTCCAATAAAGGGTACTCACTAAGGATAGGTTTAAGTAATGTAAATACATCGTCAAGTTTACCCTACCGACTACGTTTTGAACCGAGGAGTCTGGTCATCACACAGGAGACACTCACAAGAAATGTCACTCTTGAGCTCGAAAGGGCTTAAACTTCAAGGCTGAATATAGTACTCGCCCCAACGCCCGGTGACGCTGTAAAGGCCAGGCCAACAGCACAACAACACAGATACAAAAAAATATCAAGTTCAATTCAAGATTTGTCAAGAAAGAACTCAGATGCGTTTTTAGGAGAATCTTGAGTCCCTCAACTCATCTAATTTCGCTACTAATGCAATATCATTATAAAATAATTTGGATTAGAGTACTGGCGGGATTAGCAAATTGCTTTCGACAGTGTCGAAGTGATTTTGAACTTCGCTTTCGTCTAAATGAACCTTCGGTTGATTGAAAGATGCGTCAAAGAGATTGACGACGTTTTCTAATCATCAATTTTTGTCATGCATAATATTTTGTCATTTCCATACATTTTGATGTTTTCTACAAATTAATCGTCAATCGTTACGCATTTAGTGCCGCTGGGCGTAGCTTGCGTAATACATTATATTTTCATATATTCATTTCGTGTAATTATATTAACACCAAACCTTGGCAAAGAAAGTAATAATTATTATAATTAATTCATTTTACAACTGTACAATTAAGGTTCTCATGTTTATGAGATTTCTTGTGTTTATTTGATGGTTTTGAAGATAAACTACGAAAAAAAGCAAAAGTTTTACAACCAAGAATGAAAACTCGTAATGTTTTAAAGATTCCTCAATATATTGTATTCAGCCTCATATCAGGGCTGCTACATCATTAAATATGTGTGAAATTGTATATATATGTTTACCAAAAATATCGATTTAAGTCACTGATTTAAAAATTATACGAACTAAGTTGAAATTCCTACGTAAAGGAGTTTAAATTATTTAATGCTTTTAGAAAAATTGCTTTGATTATTTAAAAGCAAATACATAATCAGGCGTCGGGACTATAAAGCTCAAGCTATCCAAGAATATATCTTCAGTAAGTCACTTAATAAATTAAGTTATATTATGTTTTAAGGGCATTACTAAAATTCCTATGAAGGGAAGACGTAAATTTTGTAGCTCTTCAAACCTTTATAATAAATGGGCCTTCTATTGGTGGGTAGTTTCCGTTCACACAAATATGCGAAATAAGAATTATATCGCTCATACGCCACTAACCTTGGAACTAAGACTTTATGTGCCTTGTACATACAGTTACACGTGCTTACTCATCCATAAAAGCGAAACACAACAATACAGCGTATTCCTGTTGAGTTATATGACGATACTGTGGTACATTAGGCTTGCACAAAGTTGAATCACCCCACTAAATAATTGCATAGGAATATATTTTACTATCATATTGTCTACTAGCTGTAACCGCGACCTTGTACGCGTTTGAATTTAACAAAAATAAAATGATTATTATCTTTATTATGTCAGCTACCTGCCAGTGAAAGTCCCGTCAAAATCGGTGGAACCGTTCCAGAGATTAGCCGGAACAGACAATAAATGTAAAACATGTTCTTTTGGTATATGTACAATTTGTAAAAAAGGGCTATTTTAATATTACAAACAGACATTCCAATTTTATTTTATGTATAGATTTTCTATTTATCGTAAATAAAGGTATACAGATACAGCCCTATATAAAGCGCTCGGTACTAAGAGCGCGTCACGATCGGAGAACTGGTTTCTAGAGGCAGTTGCAAGGCTTGCGCATTTTGTATTCCTTTTTTCAAATGTATGCAAACCGCATTGCTTTGTTTGATTTATTTTCATTCGAGATTTTATAGTTGAATTGTTAAACTCCACATGAACCTTGCCAGGGACATAGGTAGTTTAAATAAATCTATGTCTTTATAATCTGTATTTATATTATAAAATAAATGTGAAAGTAGCTTTGTCTGTTTGTCGCTCTTTCACGAGCAGCATGAAATTTGATATGA
The DNA here is from genome assembly GCF_905220365.1 of Vanessa cardui. Taxonomy (NCBI): domain Eukaryota; kingdom Metazoa; phylum Arthropoda; class Insecta; order Lepidoptera; family Nymphalidae; genus Vanessa; species Vanessa cardui. The sequence goes on along the minus strand of NC_061138.1, from coordinate 9,597,248 downwards.
AGCAAAGTTGAACTCCAAGAAGACGATAGCTTATTTTTTGCCTAACATAGGACAACCAACTCCCTAAAATACGAGGGAAACACGGGCGATACCAGTAGTCGCCGCGTAGTGTTATATAATAATATATTATCATAATTCCTATTAAAACTTTTAATCCAAATGTATGTCATTGGGATGTTGACGCTTTCGAAATTCTGGACGGATTCTAGTCGGCTTAGATTTGGATTTTAGTGAATTACGATATACATAAAAATCTACATTTTAATTTACGCCTAGCTAAGCGAGAGGCATGAAGATATGAAATTAACGAATGCTTAATTATTTGCTCTTGATAGTTTAATAACTTTATAACAGTATCTTTCCTAACAGACTAAATAAAAAGTGCTTAGAATTTTTTTTTTTATAGTCAACACTGTAATATGGTTTAGTGTATATATATATATATATAAGTATGTGTATAAACCTCTGTCTTTTAATCAAATTCGTATAAATATTTAATTAGACGTAAGGATTTTTTGCAACTACTTCGTAAATGAAATATTTGTATCCACAATTCAAAATGTATAGATGATATGTGTATATCTTAATGGCACACATTAAATAATATTATTATTATATCCAAAGTACTTGTAAACCACAAAACTATCATCGTTTACCACATAAGAATACCAATAAGGAATACCACATATAATATATAAAATAAGTACTAAGACACCAACGCTTGAATTGCAAAGTTTTATTATTCATAATTTTAAGCGCCTAAAAATAATCATCTTGCATATTTCGCATTTCATTCGAAATAATTATCACAAATAGTTAGTGATCTCATTAGCAGTGAAACTATGCCAGCTCACTTATACCGTAGACGATCTACATAATGTTTGGCGCACACTCGAATACTAATAATAAATTTTGACCAACGCCGTGTTTACGATCATATTGAGCAAAATAAACTTTCGAGTAAATATTTTACGGGAATGATCACAGTGAGACATTATCTGTACTTGATAGGAAAAAATACAACGCTAGATTGAAAAAAAATTGATCTTAAAGAAATAATTCAAAATCGTTATATTTACTATGAATAATTTGAGAATACTTAAGAAAAATTTAGTTACTAGATCCAAATAAGTTTGAATTAAGCCTATTTTGATGATAGTTTTTTTTTTAAGTTGTTAAGTTAATAAAGCTGAACTCTCATTCTACATAAACACCATAAATATAATTGTCAAGGAGATGGTTTTGAGTCACTGTAATAAACTCTCTGATCCTTTGTATTTTGTGGTGATATTTATGTGGCAGATTTTAGAAACACACTTTTCTAAAAATTGACGGCCATCAGATATTATAAATAAAAATTAGATCAAATGTCAGGTCCTTGTACGCACTCAAGCCTTAAATTTTCGCTTAAGCTTTTTGCGTCACAATTAAATCGCTGAGCTATGGCGACCCTATCGAGCAAAGACTCGATTTTGCGTTTATAGGATTATATACTACTACTAATTACCCAATCCGGGACTGTTGAGCAGCTCGGAAGTAAATAATATTTAAACTTTCCGACTTTTACTCTTACAAACTAACCACTATACCAAAGTTATATGCAAACAAACAATAACCGTACAGCTTTTGTATTTTTAAAGTGAAATTATGTATTAAGAAGAAGAAATCGCATGTAGGTCTTATATAATAATGTACATTGTTATAGTCGTAATGGCCCATCGGACACAAAAACATAAACATAAGAATCATTTTTTCCGGACAGTAACTCTACATCTTAATTTCGGATAAATGTACGAATACGTTTATCTTGGTAGATATATAAGACTATGTTTAGCTGTAGGATATTATAGACCTTTTACTGAATATTACTGTATATTTCGTAATCTATACATACAAATCAATAAGTCTGTTTGTATTGTCATAACAACAGCTTTTACTTAAGGTATACGATGGTTTATTCGTACATATGTATAGTACGAATGACAACATAACAATTTCTAAATTTTTTGTGCGTCTGTTTGTTCCGGCTAATCTCAAAGAGAATTTCACAAAAAGGTTATTGTTGTAGCGTATGTAACGTACATTTTTTTTTAAATGATTTGATTTTCGCGTAATTCTTTTCTTTTTATTTCGCGAATGTAAATCCATGGAATTGTTAACGAGATCCGAATTAAATAGCACGCGGAAGTCGTGGATAATAACTTATAAAATAATGAATATATCTATGAAAATATTCTCAACGAACATTTCACAGGAAAAGAGATAAAAGCATATGGATATTGTTATCGGGTACTACATACAATTACTATCTCGGTACTCAAACTAAACTGTTTGTAATAAAATAATTAAACATAAATAAAATTGTTTATTTCGTTAAAACGTTTATTTACCGTGTAACGAGTCGATTTACGTAAGATCTGATCTTGAAATACAATCTCTTGTAGCTCGCTGTACTTGATTTTAATAATTGGGTCCGTGAAGTATACTGTGTACTTTGTTTTAATTTTATTGTTATTTTTACTACTGCTACTATGTACTAACAGCCGATCCCGGCTTAGGCAAGGATTACATATTCCGTATTATAAGCATTCTTTTTTTAAAAAGTATGATTAATTAAATAAAAAAATACTGAAAAAGCTTGCTTGTGAAGCGCTTGGATCAACGATTTTCTTTTAGGTGGCGACGTAAATATTTTTATTATTAATCTATTTCTCAAAAATAATGCACCATATAAATGTATAAATATTCATCTTTAAAATATAATCTATCTTTACGTGATCCTATCATATCAAACGGATTAATTCCTCTTTATAATGTATTAGTTTTGTAAAGCCAAGTTGTTTTTTTTTCCATTAAAATACATAAATAGTGAAAAATTTCAGTTATGATGAGTAAAGGTAAATGTGTTTACGGCCTTCGTCTTCGTTATTATGATATCAATGAAAAAGTTAGTAAAAAAATCTACGATTAATCGGTGCACGAAAAATCACGCGATGGACGCTAATGAAGCTTGTAAAGGATGTTACCACATAATACTACGGAATTCAATCGTTGAAACGATTAGTAGTGTTAACACGTAATATCCAAATAATGGTTCTTAATTTAAAACCATATGTGGTATTCTTATTGCGTACACGATGACCCTCTGGTCTCGACGCAGACTCGCCGGCACCGCACGCGCACTGCCAGTTGTTTTGACGGTCCCGGCGGACGTGCGCGCGCGCATATAACGCACATACAAACCAAAATTTCGCTTTCACCGCGACTTCGTGAATCTAAATTGAAAAGTGCGAAGTAATATACATGTTGTATAAATTCGTATACGGTGAAATTACACTGTCATTTTAACGGTTTTATGTACATTAATGAAATAAAACATTTTTTTTTGAACCCGGATTAAATTTCGTATGTTACGATCGAGTGCGATGATTCATAATAATGTACAAGTGTTTCGTTTGAATCGTTTCGTCGAAGTTACATGTGTATAATCTTTTTCATAATATTATAGGTGTCGTTAAGAAGTTTGTTTGTTTTACGGATTATTTTATCCCGCTATCATTTTTATTTTATCTTGACAGTTCTTTATTACGTCGTTATCTTGCTGAATGTTCAAGGAAATTTCTTTCCTTCGTGCAGTTTTATGAATTTTAATATAAACGTCTTCAGACAAATTCATGTCACAATTTGTCAACGTTACATGAAGTTTCAAATGTTATATCGTTCTTCGGAGTTTCCTCAATTATTAATTATGTCAACAATTTTTTAATAGCTCTTCTTTTTTGATTTTTAATGTAACAGCAACACTATTTAGTAATTCGTAGTTTATTTTATTGCAAATATGTAGCAGGATTTATCATTAAATGCATAAGGCGATAGTTAATTAATTCACATATCATTTTGATATCGGTAATAAAATGTTTATTAGTTTGTTATTGAAAATAATATAGGTACTTTAAATTACGAAGAGGTCTTACTTCTGTAATATTGAGTTGAATACTTTCTTTTTTTGTCTGGATTATACGCTAAAAAAATATGGGTTCATTATTTCAGTGGAACTGGAATTATTGAGGCAAACATATATGACATAACAAGATAATTTAATATTATATTGTTTATTATATTGAATCAGAATTAATTTCGAATAATAACATCTTGCAAATTAGTTGTTTATGAATATCAATCAACTTCGTGCGCGGTCACATATCCGACCGTTTTAGGTTCGATCAACTTTGCATATTTGGGAAGCTGTGTTATTAAATATTATTCGCCCGAAAAAAAATTATACAAAATGATGTATGAGCAAAATACAAGGAATTCGGATGATTTTTTTAATGTATGTCAAAATGATTCACTAATTAATGTAACATTCTTTAATATATTCTTTTTTATTCATCTTCTTCTCCCAATTGGTTTCTCGTTGATTGGCATCATAATAAAATAATATGTTACCCTAACAAATTACGTTTATAGAACTTGTCGTAATTATCTTATCTATAAGGTCATTGGAAGTTCTATTGCACCCTGTTTAGCTGATAAACTTCATATTTTTCCAATTACAAGCTCTCTTTGTTCGATAATAAACAAGGTTTTATCTGTATAGTAAATCGCCTTCATGCATTATTTATTAGTTTGGTATTATACTATACCGTTTATGTAATTATATCGAACCTATTACAAGTTTTAGATCGCAACAAAAAGGGTCAATACTCTCCCGTTGGGCTCGGCAAGTTTTCTCCAGTCAAGGTTACGATAAGACGATTTACTGGTTTTGGCGCACCTTCAGTATTTACTATTCTCGCATCACGTATGATGCGTCATCTGTAACAGCTACTGGGTCGATAGTGTTTACCGTCGTTCTAGGATCTGCGCCTGAGTCTGAGTCACAGCCGCTCGTTGCCAGATAATTGCAACTGTTCGAGTTCGATCAGTCCGCGTCTGTCAACCTCTTGATGCACTCGCATCATGCCTTGCTCCATATCAATTAAGTTCTGCTTATCTTTTTTTACAGTCGATCTTACTAATTAAGGTCAATTGATTCGTTAATGTTTCATGTCAGATCAGTAACAACATAGTGTACATAAACTATCTGTGATATCCAGTGCAAAACAATTATATATATTATAAATGGAGCACGTCTCAAGTGTGGTATTGCATACAAACTTATTCTAGTCAGTGATGTGATTGGACTTAATCAAAATGTTTTACGGAGTGATCATTGCGTTTGGCGCGTTTCTATACCTCGTATGGAAGTTTTTGTTTGCAAACAATCTTCAGCCGAGCTTGAAAGCTAGTGTATCCTTAATTGAAGACAAAGAAGGTGTAAGAAAAGATGAAGATAGTAAAAAGGAAACTGTTCCCATTCCCAAATATATACCTGAAGATGTCAAGATAGGCACGGATGTAGCTGATCATAGTGTTAAGAATTTAAATTTAAATAAAGATGAAAAAAATAATATCAATGAACATGACAAGTATTTTGATATAAAACCTTCCTTCCAAGATAAACAAAAAGAAGCAAAATCTGAAATTATAATCGAAAACGTTCCGAAAATAATAGAAGTGCAAAACTCGACTGTAATTACTCCAAAATTAAAGACTGAAATATTTGAATCTGAAAAATTGATAACTCCTAGTTTACTTATAAAGCAACAAAACGAAAAAAATAAAAATGACAGTTTATTGAAAAGAGATAGTCCGCCTAGAGAACGTTTCGCTGAATTTCTTGAAAAAACCGTTTTAAATGACGATAAATTGCAATCGATAATACAAAATTTATCGCTCGACGAATTACCTACAAATACTTCGCAATTAAACGAATTCAAATCAGAATCTGTTAGAAAGGAAAGCTCAATAAGCGAAAAGGCAGCTAAATTGCAAAAGTCAATTGATGAAATCGGCGATAAGTTCAAACATTTAAATGAAAAAATTAGTTGCGATGAAAATAAAAATGCTAATAACGATGGAGCGTTCGAGGAACGTAAACCGATACTGCTCAAACGCTTCGAGAAACAATCAGGAATGCCAATTGGGCTAAATTTCGGTTCAGTTATTGGGGAATTGAAAAATCGAACAAAAAATTCTAGCAACGGTGCTCACAAACCTGTTTTCAAGAAGTTTGAAACCGACACAGTGGATAATCAGGCACGTTACTTACTATAACAATATGAACGATTTAAAACAACTTGAACCCATCGAAGTAAAAACCTTAAAACATAATATACCAACTGTAATTGTCTGAGTTTGAAGTCATTGTTTAAATAATTATATGTTACTCTTTCTTATGCGATCTTATACAATATTTACGATGCGAATGCGATAGGATTGTCATTCTCATAGTCTAACGTAATAGGGCTTGCGATGGGGAGTATGATTAAAATTGTTCGCATTATCTTGTAACGTTACTTAATACTTGTCATAGTTATTATAAAAAGTAATTAGATTTGACAATAATCACGTATTTTAGGCCCAATTTAAATTTACGTAACTTTGTCTATGAAATAAAAATAAAAAAAGTTGATAGTTTAATATTAGCTTTTAAAATTATCATTGATTTAATATCAGTAATTTTAATCAATTCAATTTTAGCTACGTACATATATCTCATTTCAGGATATGACAGAGATACTCTGAATTGAAGTAAACAGTTTAATTGTTGATATTAATGTCCTTAAGAATAATCCATTTTATTATGTTTATCTATGAAGCACACATATAATATATTAATACGTAAAATACATTTATAAGAAAAATGTATTCCTGAAAATCATAAACAATAGTATCATAAATGCATGTATGATATTTCATTGCTGAACCACCGATCGTAGTTTAGTTCGACATTGGTATAATGTGGAAGCCGAATATGGATATACCTGGAACAGCTACTTAATTTAAATCTTCAACGTAATACAATTTATAAAATCGTTTTTAATATTATTATTGTTATTATTTTTATAATTATGACGACCTCCATGGTCGAGTGGTGTGTACACCGGTTTTCATGGGTACGCCACTCTGAGGTCCTGGGTTCGATTCCCGGCCGAGTAGATGTAGATTACCATTAGTTTTCTATGTTGTCTTGGGTCTGGGTGTTTGTGGTACCGTCGTTACTTCTAATTTCCATAACACAAGTGCTTCAGCTACTTACATTGGGATCAGAGTAATGCATGTGATGTTGTCTCATATTTCTTTATTTATTAATTTACATTTCATTGTTACAGGAATCATTAAACGCAGCCGTCGATGACAAGAAAAAGGTGCATATCGAGGAAACTGAATTAGGATCAAATATTTTAGCAGATAGACGGAATAAATTAGAAACTGCAGCTCAGGTATGATTCATTTCTCATTAGACTGTACCCGCTATTTTAGAAACGTTTACGCGGAATATAATACCTACTCGTATTATCTTGCATGGATCACACTTCAATATATTGCTTACGAGTATCTTAAAACTTATTCCTGGACTCTGAATAGTGATTTTATAGAGAAGTAATGTCTTAGTATTTATTAAACTGTTAATGTTGCCTTAAATTTTCGCGATTATTACACATTTAAATAAAACTAGTTGGTCACGGGTAGACCGTAGTCAGTCTACCCGTGACCACGAACGCTGTAAAGTGCTCGAAACGTCGGGATGTCCAAAATAATTAATATACGCGATTAAAATCCGTTATAACTAGTTTTATTTAAATATTAAACTGTTGTCATTATTGCAAATTTTGTCTATGTGAATACATTTTTAATTTATAAAAAAACGAAATATTATATCAAAACTTCTGTATGTAGGCTCTTCCAAGGATCAAAAAGGTTCAATAAAAAGATCTTAGATCATTTTATGCGGCGGATATAAAATAAAATGAAGCACGATGTGAAGGAATGGGTAACACTTTTTGCAGCAAATATGGAAATGATTCTTGATTTTTTTCAAATACGTTAAGTGCCTTTGTAATAAAACCATTTGTCGACTACGACGTCGCTTGCATTTTAGAAATGAATCGTCGGATTTTGGGCATACAACCTATGGTATTCCTTGGAGTACAAGCTTGCATTGTAATAAATGATATCAATGTCGATTGAGTGACTGTGAAAGATCAACAGACAGACAGTAGTTAGTATAAAGTAATCATAACGTTTCAAACCGTATAAGCCCGTTAGTCAAATACGTTAAATGCATACTTTAAAAAAAAGAAAAAATATGTATATCATAGCAGTCTGAAAATTTCGTTCATACGTAAATTGGAACATAGATTATTTGTCAAATCGGCTCACCAAACAAATGTTAATTCCTAGTCGCAAATATAACTAAACGTATGGATAAGTTTCTTGGATTAGCATGAAACTTCGAACTGAGAAAGCGGTCAGACGGTCACGCTTCGCGACCGTAAAACACTAAGTACTTTGTAATGTAATGCTGGTATCAGACATGCTGAACAGCGCACTGAATGCTCCTAATATGAGAGAACCATTTGTCTTAATGATATACATTATATTGATGATACATAAAGCTTCGTCTTCACTAATGATAATTGGATTTTTTTTTGCTTTGTCAATAAACATTTCATAAAGTTTTCTATGCTAATCTTAACTTATATATAAAACTTGTATTCCCTGCGGTTTCGCTGGCGTTTAAAGGTATTGGTTATCATGTGTTAGGAAAAAAGTAGCCCATGTCCTTTTTCTTGAAAATCAAATTTGCTTCATAACAAATTTTATCAAAATCGGTTCAGCTGTTTGGTCGTTAAAGAGCGACAGGCAGAAAAACAGACAAAATTACTTTTACACTAATAATATTATAATATAGATTACTGTAGTATAATTTTATAGAAAATGTATAAGTTACTCTATGTAACTAATTATTGTTTTAAATACTATTTAAAACAATAATTTTGTTTAAAATATTTCTCTTTCGGCAAGAAGATATATGTACATACATACAATAGAAAATTCATGACAGTATGTATCCATCTTTAATACATCAAATTCGACTAAAAAATTTCAACAAAGCCTAAATGTATCCTCAACGTCTGTATACAAAGGATTTGTGAAAATATCAAGGTCTTGTAATATATTGTTTGGCTGCTAATTGGACCGACCTATATTATTAATAAAGAATGTTTCCGTCTTTCGAAATCCTTTGTAAAACTCGGTCAAGATTCTGTAATGTTACTTTTATATCGTGCTATATATTATTTACCTGTTAATGGTATTTACCATGTTCCAACCAGGAAGAAGGAAAATGAAATATAAAAACAAAGCGACATAACTGTCTACTTAAATGTACACAAGTCTCTGTAAAATAAAATAATGAAAGGTTTTAAATATTTTGTTTGGGACTAATTTATAAGAGTAAAAACTTACTATTGTTATACAGCTGTTAGATTCAACAACAGCCTGTAAATTTTCCACTGCTGGGCTAAGGTCTCTTCTCCTTTTTTGGGGAGAAGGTTTTTGGAACATATTCCACCACCCTGTTCCAATGCGGGTTGGTGGAATACACATGTGGCAGAATTTCTATAAAATTAGACACATGCAGGTTTCCTCGCGATGTTTTGCGCGGTACACGAGATGAATTACAAACACAAATTAAGCGCATGAATATTCAGTGGTGATTGCCTGGGTTTGAACCCGCAATCATCGGTTAAGGTGCACGCGTTCTAATCACTCGGCTAACTTGTCATAGTAGTTAGTTCGTTATTATATAAATATTATTTACTGCTAAATGTAAGCGAAATATAATTAATTAACAAGATTAGGATTTCTGATATAGTATTTTGTTTTAATACCTTTTTTGTTTGTTATCTGTTTTGTAATAGTTATCTATTGTATAATATTATGTGGTTCGTTAACCAAGTAGCTAAGGCAAAAATGATCGAATCCTGTAATCGGAAACATGTTTTCCAATTATTTTTTTACTCTCTCGAAAATACTTAGAACGTAGTGCCAGTTGCAACAGCGTATAGGCATTTTAGCGGTATGAGTAACTTCGAACCTTAGCCATAATGAGTCATTGACCGCATACTGATATAATGCAATACGCAGAATTACTGACTACATTCCTACTGTAAATAATTGTAACCGCAATTTTTTGTGTAACCCTTTCGAAGCACACGATATAATTTTTGGGAGCATCAAGAATAAATTGAGTTAATTCTCGTGCTGATAAACATTGCAAATACAAAGCTTTGTCTTTCTCTCTCATATGTTAAATTAGTTCTGTCAGAAAGAGACAATTCTATGTCGAACTTACCCGCTTTATATCGTTTAATTGTAAAACTATAAAGATATAACCGGAGATTAGCACAATCAATACGGTATTAAATGCTTAAGATAAGATACAAAATCAATCAATCTTGGATGCGAAAATTCAAGAAATGTATTTCGAAACAGAGGTCTAATACCTTATGCTGACAATATTTTAAAAGGTTGTACGAAAATAAATAAACGATTTAAACATTTGCAATACGTAACAGCATTTGTAAGACTGACTCTCGCTTAAAGCATCGTTCTCGTCGTTTATCAAAAACTAGCGACCCGCCCCGGCTTCGCACGGGTGCAATGCTGATACTAAATATACTATAGATTTTTTCTTGTTTCTTAACTATATTGTCCATGTATTATATACAAAATCCTTCCTCTCAAATCTATCTATCTATTAAAAAAAACTGCATCAAAATCCGTTGCGTAATTTTAAATATCCAAGCATACATAGGGACAGACAGTGTTAAGCGACTTTTTTTTATGTATAATGATGATTGTTCTAACAGGGATGGCGAAAACGTGTCCCGCAAACGGACGCGTCTCTGTTCACCGTAGCGGGACGATTGGAGCGGGACAAAGTCATTGCCACACCACCTCTAACACCGCCGCCGCTTACCACACCGCCTGCGTCATCGCCAGCGGTCACGCCCGCTGTTCCAGCACCAAATAGATTCAGGTAAGATTGATGTACACGCAGAGTAAGAAAACCTTCGTCAGTTTTCAAATTCCTTTATCAAATCTTAAACTCTTAGTACCTTTTGTATCTAAACATCAAATTATTGCAACGCAATATGTCATTTTCGATCGGTAAAGCTATATCGCTCATACTGAGCACACGAAAATGGATTTTAAGGTGACGAACCTTTTCTTACCCCGACTGTACCTTTATGAATCTGTTTTGTTAAATTAAAATTGAAATTTTAATACTCTATTCAGACGATATGTGGAATAATAAATTCTTTTCCTGACTTGTAACTTCCGCGAGAAAGTCGAAATGGGAGAGAATGTCAAAATAATAACCAATCAATAAATTAATAATAATAAAAGTTTTTGTATCGATATTATCTTTCACCTCGGTGCAATTGATTAATAAACTTATATAAATTGAACTTCAAGGCGACTACGTCTCGAGGTGACACAGCATCCGCTGACAATGCGACCGCACACAGCTTTAGTTTATATAACCAAATAAAGACAGCGATTCTGTTTAATCGTTGAATTAAATCTGTTCGACTTGCGTTACCATAAAAGGCTTTCGGACCGAATTACTTTGTTTTAGATGCAAGGAATTTATTTTCATTAAAGTGTTGCCAAAGTTAATTCATTAATGTAATTAATGTTATCCGTTATGGATATATATTATTTTAAAGATAACGATTATTTCACAAATATGTAAAACATTGTAAAATTATAAAACAATGTAACTACAGACATAAGGGACATAACAAATTTGTGGCCAAGGTTGGTGGCGCATTGGCGATGAAAGGATTGTTAATGTTTCTTACAGCGCCATTGTCTATGGGTGGTTATAACCACTTACCATCAGGTGGCTTATATGCTCGTCCGTCAATCAATAGCATAAAAAATGAAACGATTTATCCACTAATAATGTTTTTTTTTTGTCCAGATCAAGAAAAGCTCCCACGTCTCCCACAAATGGCTTCGCATCTGGCCCTCTCAGGTCAGCATCGTGCGCTGTTATGAGCGCCGTTGTTGACAACAAACCAAAAGAAACTCCGAAGATTGATCGCGAATCGTTCAAACGAAGTCACTCCGTTAGCGAGAGCATCAGTCGAGTCGATGAGAGTGAGTAAAACTGTTTAGTTAACATTTTATTAAAATTCACACCAATAACTGAACGTTCAAATATCCCTAATGTCTGTTTTACTGTTATTAAACACAAATCAAATCAATTTTATTCAAGTAAACTTCACAATGAAGGGTTTTTGAATGGTCGATAATAATTAAATACTATCACTGTTTGGAAAGCAGTCTCTAGTGAAAAGAAACGGCCAGAAACTCGCATTGCTCTTTTCAAATATACAAATTTACAATGATGGTACTTTCTCTTTTGTCCTGTGTTGGTACACGAGCCTACGTCCGGCCTTTTTTTCTAGAACATCCTTTTATTACAATGTTTACATTTTGTTAATCCGTAGAAGAGGAAATATCCTCGGGGGCGGAGAAGACTGGATGTCAGGTCCGCGTTCCGCGTGCGGACGACGAGACATTCCAGGCCTTTTTCACGCCCGCCCTGCAGCAGGAGAGGTCGCAGCCGGCTGACGTAGAAGTAGACCTCGACGCCATCGACAGCGGCTCCAGGCAACTGTGAGTATGACTTGTGACGTGACATGACGTGTATACCTTACAAGAGCAACTTGTAAAGTTAATATCTTGAATTTAAATAAAACCATTACTTTTATGTTAGAATTATTCAACGGTACACAAACCTAATCAAACCTAGCCAAGTGAAATTTGAAGATTCATTTTGACCTCTCAAATCATTACCGTACAAGCTTTAGTAATTCTGAAGAATGAGTTTTATCACAGGCCTAGCTGGTTGTTGAAAAAAATATTAAAGTTTTTAATGTTTTCGGCTCGTTTTATTTGTAAGCTGAGATGGCCCAGTGGTTAGAACGCGTGCATCTTAACCGATGATTGCGGGTTCAAACCCAGGCAAGCACCGCTGTATACATATATATGTGCTTAATTTGTGTTTATAATTCATCTCGTGCTCGACGGTGATGGAAAACATCGCGAGGTAACCTGCATGTGTCTAATTTCATAGAAATTCTGCCACATGTGCATTCCACCAACCGGCATTGGAACAGCGTGGTGGAATATGTTCCAATCTCTCCTTAATGGAAGAGGAGGCCTTATCTCAGCAGTGGGAAATTTACAGGCTGTTACTTTACTTTTTACTTTTATTTGTAATAAATATGATATGATAGTTTGGCGAGCGAGTGGGCGCGGCGTGCAAAGCGCGAGCGTCGCCACGCGTCGTCGCGCAATCCGCTGCGAGCGCTTGCGGCGCGCACAGACCTGCGCCAGGAGTACCTCGCGCAACCTCTCACCGCGCGAGACCAGCTACTCAAAGAGAAGAGTGAGTACTCACACTCTACCCTCAAAATTGCAATGGGACCAATGCTTCTAATTACATTTACTAAATTTTACTATAGTTTGTTCGAGTTAAGAATGCAGTGAGTTGTCATTGTTTAACGGCTTTACTCCGCCCCCTGACCAATCAAATCTTTTTTAACAGCAGGGTGAAGGTGTATGCATATTTGTGTTAAAATTCCAACAAATTATATTTGTTTTAAAGCCTAAGTATAATGAATTTAAAAAATACACATTAAAATAAAAAATCGAATCGGGGTGTTTAATCAACAAAATTCTTAACACTATATACAATCGTTTGCGAATCTTGCCATCGCGATGTAGAAATTTACATATTTTGACATAACGTCATCTAGTAGCTATAGGTTACATTAATTATTACGTGTACAGCTTGAATAAATTAAATATAAATATATAAATAAACAAAATTTAAATTATAAAAATAAAAATATCAGTTAATAATTAATTAAATGTGAACTTGACTTTGTAAATTGAAAAGATTTGATTGGTCAAAGGGGGCGGAGTCAGTCCGGTAAACAATGACAACTCACTGCATTCTTAACGCGAACAGACTAAAAATGCGAATATATACCTGTGAAATTCGATCCTTAGTAATATCAAAAGCGATAAACAAATTAACGAATTAACAAAGCAAAGTACAACGTGTAAAGCACTCTTAAATTAATTTTTATACTGATATTAATTATTGTGTGGTCGGCAATTTATTTTGAATGTTGACTTTCGTCACCAGTTACTGCAAACTGCGGACTCGCCGCGGAAGCGCTGGCAGCGCTTGCGAGCAAGGAGGACTTCTCCAACGTGGCGCTGCGCAGCGCTGCAGCGTCGCAGGCGCCCGGCCCCGGCACGCGGGCGCTCATGCTGTTGCACGTCAAGGGGCGGCGACGAGTGCAGGTAAATGACCTCAGGGTTTTTAAATAGAAATTTCGGAATCAAGTCTAATGAAAAAATCAAAATGTAATGCGAGTAGGATTTTACAAGCACTTTTGAATCGTCATTTCATATAACTATACAAAGTGAATCTTTCAATGGCTTGAAAATAGCCAGAAAGAAAATCAGTAATAACTCTTTTCTAGCCTTTAAAATACTGTTATGTTACTAAGTGTCGCCTGACCGGATCTATGTTGTAGCTTGAAGGTACCACAATTGTTTATATTAGGTGTATGTCAAATATTATAATTTACCTTAAACTCGAAATACACAATTTAATATCAAGATATGATACATAAATAGGTTTGTACAATGAAATTCTAAGAGTTGTACTCCTAGTTAGGTTATAAAATATTCTGTATTAAGGAGAAGCTTATTATTAAAGCTCCTTGCTCTCTCTATTTATTTGTGAAAAAGAGAAAATTAATTAACAATCAATATAATATCGTAAATACGAAATGTCACACTGAGATAAGCATGTGAAATTCGATCCTTAATTAATTACAAGGATATTTACGCAGTTATAAATATATTAAACGAGGAAATGTATTTTATTACAAAGAACGTGTCGCGTTACGTGGGTTTTTATTACGTCGCGGTATTTATTTAAATATTTATGTTAACAATAATTGACTTGTTTCCGTAAATTTCCTTTTTTAGTATCTCTGTATACTCTAACAATAAATAAACAGCTACGTAAATTTCCACTGTGAAATTTTATGTCACAGAAATATTTAATTGACTTGAGTTTATGTGCCTTTGACCTTGAATAACTTCCTTAGCGACACTTTGTATAGAACCAGAAAAGGAAGGTTCATCCAGCATTGCCCATTTTTTTCCGAGATTCGGTCTTTTTTGTTGTCTTTATTTCTGTGAAATCTATCCCAACACGCACAAAAAAATTTGCCAAGTCCTTTCTTTGTCGCACCGCCAAAAATTGGAACTCTTTACCAGCACACGTGTTCCCCTCCTATTATAACCTTGTTCCTTCAAACGAGGTTTGAAAACGCATCTTCCGGGTCTGCATGGCGCGAATGACTAATGCAGCTCATTCTTGCTGTCCGTACTAGTCTCGCGTTTGGACTCCACTTCCAATTACCATCAGGTGGAGTAGGGTCATATGCCTGCCCGAATAATTTATATGAAAAAAAAAACAAACGTAATTACTAATAATGTATTCATAATATTCACAGACTCGACTCGTTGAGCCCGTCCATATGAACGTGAACCGCGGCGACTGTTTCCTATTGGTCACTCCGGATCAATTGTTCCTGTATATTGGACTCTATGCCAATGTCATTGAAAGGTAAAAATTGCATAAATATTTAAAATAAAATATAAAAAAAATTGCTTATTTTTGTTACTGATATGATTTTCTTTTTTGCTTTTAGAAATCGAAGCACAGACATCGCACAACATATACAAAACACAAAAGATCTCGGCTGCAAGAGCGCAACGGGACTCATCAAAATAGACGAGCAAACTAAGAACTTCTCCAACAAACATTGGAACCAATTCTGGTCGTTGCTCGGCGTCACCGAAGGCATCGAAGAATATAAACCCATAGAAACCGGCCCCGCCGATGAAGACGAGATCTACGAAACCTGCATTGTACAAACGAATATGTGCTATGAGGTCGCTGATGACGAATTGGTGCCAATTAAAGAATATTGGGGCCAAGTACCAAAGATAGCCATGTTGCATCAATCAAAAGTTATCGTCTTCGACTTTGGGTCGGAAATGTATATTTGGTACGGAAAGAATGTTCCATTAGAGAGTCGCAGACGAGCGGCGCAACTTGCACAGGAGCTTTTCGATGAGGGTTACAATTACGAAGAGTGCCACATTAACCCCTTAAACGCCGCTGCGACCCAGGGTGCTAGAGAGGACTCTAATGTGACTACCAAATCCGCTAAAAATCGACCAGAATGGGCCATACTGTCGAAAATCACTCAACACATGGAAACTATATTATTCAAGGAAAAGTTCCTCGATTGGCCCGATTACAGTCGCGTAATCAAGGTTAAGCCTCAAGAAAATAAAACAAACAGTATCGAAATAACCCCTTGCGACGCCGAAGAGATGTGGTCCAACGAATACCAAGACCCCGACCTCGTTTTAGAAGGTTCCCACATCGGCCGCGGCACGCATTACTACGACAAGGAATCGATGCGTCACTACGATATCAAAACGAAATCCGTCTGCAAGTGGGTTATTCAGGAGTACGACTATCAGAAAGTCGAAAATGAGGATGAAATCGGGGAATTCTTTTCCGGCGACAGTTACATTATCAGATGGGAGTATCAGATCACTGTAACGGGGCGCGAATTGAACGGAAAGCCCTCGAAACACAACTTGACGGGTAGAGATCGGTGCGCGTACTTCTGTTGGCAGGGCAAGGATGCTTCTTCTAACGAAAAGGGCGCTGCGGCCCTTTTGACCGTCGAATTAGATAGAGAAAAGGGCCCTCAGGTGAGGGTAGCACAGGGCAACGAACCGCCAGCGTTTTTGAATCTCTTCCAAGGTAAACTGGTGATTCACCAAGGAAAGAAAGGGACGGACAAGAGTAGGTACCGATTGTTCGTCACTCGCGGTAATCTTTCCAACGAAGCGTATCTCTTACAAGTGCCGTGTTCCGTGCGACAGTTGCGTAGTCGCGGATCATTGATTCTAGTCGATACGGAGAAAGCCTGCTTATACATATGGCACGGTAGCCGAAGTATGAAACACACGAAGCAAATAGCGATCGAGCTGGCGAATAAATTAGTGGCGCGGCAGTCGAGCTATTTATTCGGAAGCGAAGACATCAAAATCAGCGAAGTCAAGGAGGGCGAAGAATCGAAAGATTTCCTCGACTGTTTGGGAGTTACTAACAAGCAGTATTACAACTCCGTTCTGAGCGGGGGAAGGGACTGCGGGGGGGACGTGACTCCTCGATTGTTCCATTTCACGGACCTGGGCGGTCAGTTCGAAGCCAATGAGGTGCTGTCGCCGCTGAGGCATGAACACCTGGTGACACCCTTTCCTTTTGAACAAAAGGAGTTGTATTCGGCTTCGCAACCCGGTGAGCATACATCATTATTCTATCGAAATTATGTTCAAAATCATATGATAAAAATTTTAAGATTACTTGGTGGTAGGGCTTTGTGCGAGCCCGTCTGGGTAGGTACCACCCACTCATCAGTTATTCTACCGCCAAATAACAGTAGTCAGTATTGTTGTGTTCCAACAAGGGACATAGCATTGTGTTCCCAAGGTTAGTGGCGCAGTGACGATGTAAGGAATAGTTAATATTTCTCACAGCGTCATTGTCTATGGGTGATGGTGACCACTTACCATCAGGTGGCCCATATGCTAACATATGCCAACCTATACCATAAAAAAAAATTATATTATAATTATCTAAACTGTACTATCCTAATGTTTTGTTATTCTATCAGCCCTATTCCTGCTGGACGACGGACAGAACGTGTGGGTGTGGCAGGGCTGGTGGCCGCACCACGCGGACCTCGATCCCGCGGAGAGGAACGGTACGTCCACATTCTAACTAATAAATTCGACACTAAATAGCACCGTCTCTTTGTATTTTCATAATTTAAAAATTTTGAGAGACTATATCATACGCCGAGATGAGAGCCGAGACATAGAGCCGAGATGGCCCAGTGGTTGGAACGCGTGCATCTTAACCGATGATTGCGGGTTCAAACCCAGGCAAGCACCGCTGTTTCATGTGCTTAGTTTGTCTTTATAATTCATCTCGTGCTCAGCGGTGAAGGAAAACATCGTGAGGAAACCTGCATGTGACAAATTTCATAGAAATTCTGCCACATGTGCATTCCACCAACCCGCATTGGAACAGCGTGGTGGAATATGTTCCAAACCTTCTCCTCAAAGGGAGAGGAGGCCTTTAGCCCAGCAGTGGGAATTTACAGGCTGTTGTTGTATATCATACGCCGGTAA
Organism: Vanessa cardui; assembly: GCF_905220365.1. Lineage (NCBI taxonomy): Eukaryota > Metazoa > Arthropoda > Insecta > Lepidoptera > Nymphalidae > Vanessa > Vanessa cardui. Next base: position 9,578,966 of record NC_061138.1, on the reverse strand, counting down.
TTTTGATTTTAACTTACTGATAAAAATATACAAATATACAAATCAAAACATACTTTATTAAAGGACGCCTTGACGAACTTTTTAGTCGTCATTTAAAAAATTAAGTAGTGCTACAACGGGCTCAGAATGTAGATTCCACCGAATGGAATCGGCATGAAACACATTAGTCACAAGTCTTCCAACATTTGAAAACGTCGCGCAGAGTGACCGTATAATTAACGTGTGTGCGCGCAGGCGTGGGCGCGTTCGCGTCGCGCTGGCAGGCGCTGCGCGCGGCGGCGCTGCGCTCGGCCGACGCGTACCGGCGCGCCGCGCGCTCGCCCGCGCCCGACGTGCGCGTGGTGGCGGCCGGCCTCGAGCCGCACGCCTTCACGCGCCTCTTCGACGCCTGGCTCGAGCACGACGACGCCGCCGACGCCAACATCGCGGTGAGTCCCCGATGACTTAGGGGTTGTCCATTAATCACGTGAGGCTTGAAAGGGGTTTGATAAAAATCACGAAAATAACACAAGGGGGAGGGGGGGTGTAGTAAGATATCTCGTGTATTTATTTTTTATATTGATTATAGTTTATACCTGTATTTAAATTAAGATAATATTCAGAAAATTTTAAGATTCGTTGTAGGTACTAAAAATACACGTGATGTTGAGAAAGGGGAGGGGAGGGTGGTCTTAAACCTCACTACGTATCACCAATGGGGGCGGGGGGGTTAAAAAATGCTAAAAAAAGTTCACGTGATTAATGGACAACCCCTTACCTTAAGTGTACAATAAATTGGTGATGGTAAAATCTGATGTACAGTGGATCGGGTACGATAAGAGCTAAGTTTACCGAGGGAATCGAATTGCTACCGCATTTGCACACACCGGGTCCTGATGATTGATAAAATACTATAGTCTGTTCGCGTTAAGAATGCAGTGAGTTGTCATTATTTACCGGCATGGCTCCGCCCCCTTTGACCAATCAAATATTTTCAAATTACAAAGTCAAGTTCACATTTGATTAATTATTAACTGATATTTTTATTTTTATAATTTAAATTTCTTTTATTTTTTTATTTATATTTAATTCATTCAAGCTGTACACGTAATAATTAATGTAACCTATAGCTACTAGATGACGTTATGTCAAAATATGTAAATTTCTACATCGCGATGGCAAGATTCAAAAACGATTGTATATAGTGTTAAGAATTTTGTTGATTAAACACCCCGATTCGATTTTTTATTTTAATGTGTATTTTTTAAATTCATTACACTTAGTCTTTAAAACAAATATAATTCGTTGGAATTTTAACACAAATATGCATACACCTTCACACTGCTGTTAAAAAAGATTTGATTGGTCAGGGGGCGGAGTAAAAATAAACAATGACAACTCACTGTATTCTTAACGCGAACAAACTATAGTTCTGTAATGATTAAATTTCAATCGTCATTATAAAAAAAAAAAAACCCTCGAACGTCCGGGGATCCCCGGGCGCACTGTGCACTGGCTTGACGTGGCTGGCCCCGCAGCACGGCTACAAGGCGGGCGAGCTGCTGTCGGGCGCGCGCGAGCTGTCGCGTCTGACGAGCTGCGACGCGGTGCTGCCGCTGGGCGCGCTGCAGCGCCGGCCGCTGCCCGACCACGTGGACCCGCACCACCTCGAACGACATCTCGCCTCGCCAGACTTCCTGGTACGCCGACGCCATACCCCCCATACCCGCCCCCTTATAGTACGACACAAATAAGATGTAGCAACGGAAAATGCAATGGAATGAAATTAAAACCGATTACTGCCGAGTCGAGATGGCCCAGTGGTTAGAATGCGTGCATCTTAACCGATGATTGCGGGTTCAAATCCAGGCAAGCACCGCTGTTTCATGTGCTTAATTTGTCTTTATAATTCATCTCGCGCTCAGCGGTGAAGGAAAACATCGTGAGGAAACCTGCATGTGACAAATTTCATAGAAATTCGGCCACATGTGTATTCCACCAACCCGCATTGGAACAGCGTGTTGGAAATGTGTTCCAAACCTTCTCCTCAAAGGGAGAGGAGGCCTTTAGCCCAGCAGTGGGAATTTACAGGCTGTTGTTGTTGTTGTTGTACTGCCGATTTACACAACCAATAGAAATAGCTCCCTATCGCGCCATGCGACGCTATCCGTCGCTTTAGATTCACGCGTCAGAGAAAGCAAGTGCATGTAAATCCACCCGTCAAATTGACGAATATATTAGGTCATGTGATATTACAATTTATTACGTTTATGCAAAGATCATATTCGCATGAGAAATAAATATTGATAATTTGGTATAGCGTACTCAATTCGGATGTGATCGGTTTTACGAATTTTGCCGATGCGACATCTAAGTTGTGTCGTACTATACCCGCCATACCCGCCCCGCGCTCGTGACAGTCGAGTCGCACTACTCACGGATACAGTCTGACCTCCCTTTCGTACAAACTTAATATTTTATAACTTCGGAAAAATTGTGCTCAAACAGATAGTCTATCTCTCTCTCTCTCTCACTATCTCTCTCTCTCTCTCTCTCACTATCTCTCTCTCTCTCTCTCATCTCATTATTCCTTTCTCTTTCCTTCTCTCCTTTTATTTTTATAATTTAGAATTCGTCATGACTATAATTTACTAAGCATATGTTCCCTACCAATACATAAAATATCAGCTATTCTGTCTTTGTGACTGATCCCTGAGTAAAGCGATTGAGGTATTTGATAAATATAGGTTTATTGAGGCTAAATTCATCAGTTAAAAACTAATTGCAGTCGTTTTGCAGCCCATTTGATTATTTTTTTTATGTTACAGATATGTATTTATAAACATTATACTACTAATAGTTCTAAGTCATGTATATTTATGCACTTAAAATTTAATCTGTATCATAGCACCAATGTATATTAATAGCACATTGCTTGTAATTATCTTATTATACAAATAAATAAGATGTACATGATCATACTTAATATTTATATGAGTGTTTTATGCAAGCCTAGGTACCGCCCGCTCATAGTTTATTCTACCGCAAAACAGCACTATTTAGTACTGAGTGGGTGAGTGAGCCAGTGTAACTGCAGGCAAAAGGGACATAACATCTTAGTTCCCAAAGTTGGCGGTACGTTGCTGATTTGAGGAATGTTTGATATTTCTTACAGCATCAATGTCTTTGGGTGCTGCGTTGGAAGTACTTACTATCAAGTAATTATAAATATAAGTTGATAGCGTATATATATTTTATTTCTTAATATTACTTAACAATTTATTATATATGTATATAGATGTAATTTATAGTATATAATTTTTATATTAAATGCTAAAGATATACTTTTTAAATTTTCCAGGAGGCATTCGGCATGACCAAAGAAGAATTTTCAGTGCTCCCAGCCTGGAAACAGACCAACATGAAGAAGGACATCGGCCTGTTTTGACCCGTCGGCGCAGTGCTCACCGGTTCCAGTGTCGCCGCCAGGGTCGCGGGTTGAAGTCCTCGAGTGACATAGTCTAAACTTTTTTGTACAACCGCCGCTATTTCGTACTTTTTTACCGAAAAATGTCGATGGATTTGATACGATTAATGTTAAGAGCACGCTTTAAATTTTATAGCATTGAAAAAGATTTTTGTACTAATGGAATGTAACTGTGTATTCGTTGACGTGATATTTTCATGTAAACCGCGTAGTCTAGGCGAGTAGGAAGCGATAGGATTTGAAATTCGGAATTGTATGTAGTTGTATTTCGTCGCTTCCATGCCGTGGTATTTATTAGCTGTTTTGTATATAGTCGTTTACGTTTGTTTATTTATTATATATATATATTTTTTAAATTAATTTCGTATATTGTATTTTAACTTTACTCATACTTTTTCTATACATTTGTAATATAATAATGTATTAAAATTTTTAGACATACTTATTCATATTTCCCGCATGGAAGCGTCAGAACGGCAATTGTGTAAACGTGATATTTTTGTATTTTGCGTTTTAGTGTTGTTCAAATAAAAATGTCGTTTGTATAAAAGCGCATTTTACGATAACATTATACGCGAAAACTATTTAGCGAAAATGTATCTGGTCAATGTATGAATATCGTTTGAATCGCTAGATAAACCGATACTTATACTATTATATACGCTTTAGGGTAGGCTTTTATAGTCTGTGGCGCTCGGAGACGACATTAAACTTGTGATATCTAAAGCTGTAATCGCGCCACAGACGATCTTTACATGATTAACACATCACATATCTACTCATTAGCTACTTTTGTACTGAGCGTTGGGAGGACCATGTTTAAAATTGTTGAATCACTCCTTACTACGATGATATCTTAGAAACTATACCGTTATACATTTTTCTAATGTATCTAATATTTAAATAACGCAGATGTAATGTGATTTCTAACTAAAGTTGCACTACGACTTCCTAACTATTGAATAATTCAACGAATCCTACATTCGAATGGTATTAGTTTTTTTTTTGTTTCTAGATCGATCTGCGTCCGATAATTTCGATGATTTTACTTCATATTGGCTTGCAATTTATTTATTACGCTATTTCTATGTTGTCTACAATTTTAGATGTTTATTTTTGTAACTATTTTAGCTTTAATGTAACGTCTAATCTCCATATTCACCCGGGCGTCTGTTCGTGATGATGCCAGTGTGGAATCGTTCTAACTGCCAATGAGTAGAAAATAACATTTTAACAATCAAGTCATACTTTAGTTAACGTACTTAGTTAACAGTGTAATCTTCGTTTAATGCATTTACGGCCGGGCCAGTCCGCGCCCGCGGCAAGAACTTCTCTCAAATCCAATGTTTAATGTTTTGCTTTGGTTGTGTTACTTATACTATAATTATTATTGTATTTGAGATTTATTTTGTATAATAATGATGTAATAAATTTGGCTAAAAATTTATAAGATTGTGTTATTGAATTCCCGTCCTAATGCACTTTAATTAAACTTTGTAACGATATTCTATCTTTATTAATATAATACTGTATTATTTAATTATTCGTTCTTTTTTTAATATTATTTTTATCTAAATCGAAATAAAATATGGCACTTTATTCGAGTACTTTCTTACAGACGGTATATCGTATTTATAAATAGTAATTTGATTGACTTTAATGTCAACTCGATGAGAGGTCTAATATTAATCGGTGTCGATATATCGATTAAACAAATATTAAGCACAGTTTATACTACGCCCATACACTACCAACAGTCAAAGCAAACATTTTTTATTTCATATGGAAGTGTAACACTTGCTTATTGATAGTCCAAAATCTACCGCCGGTATGGAAATTAATACGAGGAATCAAATATTTTATTAGTTTTGTGTCAATCTTAAGACTCCCAAGTGACGTTTATGTTAGCTGTACTTTGCATTTGGTATAAGACACAATAATTGGAAGTGCTTTAAAGTGAGTAGGCACTTAGATATTATATCATACAACTGTTCAAACAGCGGTTATTTGTGTAAATACTAAATTATTCATTGATCTGACGTTGTCCTGACCGCATTCGGCTTAGGCGGCTGACTTCAAGGGGGGCCAAATGCAGAACATATTAGAGTATACAAGTGTGCGCGCAGTACACCTGCACTCTACACCCGTACTCTCATCCGATGTAACGTTAAATACGACACGACTGGTAAGGGACCAATGGCCTAACGTGTTATCCGAGGCACGGGAGTGTACAAACCTCGAGACTACGGAATCTTACTGAGAATTTATCAACAGGAAAACCTAATAAGTTTTATCAACCCGACTTGGTTTGAATTCAGGATTTCAGAATCCTTAAATTACACCAAAATATAATAAAATTGCTGTTAACTGTCATCTGATCGATTTTCATCTTTGGATGACATATTAATAGGAAAAAATTCTCTATCTGCACATTTACGCGGATTTGATGTGTGTAAATGTATTGGTCTTACCATCGATAATTTACATAGGTTTACATTTTTACCGCGATTTTGCTCATAGTTCGTAATTGAATAGATAGATAACGGCATTAAATTTAGTCTTAGCTGCCGTGGACCGTGCCCTTGGTACGCTAAGATTTACAATGCATGAACGTTTTAATTACATTATGAAAAACACTTTACTTGGTGGTAGGGCTTTGTGCAAGCCCGCCTGGGTACGTACCACCCACTCATCAGATATTCTACCGCTAAACAACAATACGCAGTATTGTTGTGTTCCGGTTTGAAGATTGAGTGAGCCAGTATAACTATAGGCACAAGGGACATAGCATCTTAGTTCCCAAGGTTAGTGACGATGTAAGGAATAGTTAATATTTCTTACTGCGTCATTGTCTATGGTTGATGATGACCATTTACCATCAGGTGGCTCATATGTTCGTTCGCCAACCTATTCCATAAAATAAAATAAAAATATATAATAATAGACAATATTAATAATATTAATTGCTCACCTTAAAATTAATCAAAGAATATATTTATTATATTACTAAATTTATATTATTAAATTAATTAATGTTTGTCGATAAAAGATTATGTGAGCTTTTTGGGTCAGGAACCTAACATATATTCTTGATTCACAGCAATGATATGTTTCGTATTTATATTTTAAATTATGATTATAATGATCGTTAACTAGTCGTTAGTAGTTATTGTTAAATATAAAATAAATGAAAGCACGTAGTTATAGTAATATAATAATTTATTACACATTCTCGTCAGTTTATTTACAAAATTGCACAAAGTGAAATCCTACTCACAACACTTATGTCTAATTTTTAAAAATAAAATTGTTTACATTTCTACCTAACTAACTACCTACATTTCAAGATAGCACTCTGTACAGAGATACCTTTGAAATCAAATGCCTGTCGTTTTACGCGAATGCACTAACTAATCTTCTGAAAAGCTTTTTTACCCCAAAGTCTTCAATGTCGGTATCATTTTCCATTTCGTCACTTTGACTGTCTTCACCGTCTTCATCATTGTCATCATTACCATCATCATCTTCAGCATCGTCCTCTCCATTACCATTGTCGTCCTCTTCACCACCGTTATTATCATCATCGACGTCAGCATCGTCATCACCATTGTCATCACCTTCGACGTCAGCATCTTCATCATCGTTGTCATCACCATCGTCGTCACCGTTGTCATCACCATCAACGTCAGCATCGTCATCACCGTTGTCATCACCATCAACGTCAGCATCGTCATCACCGTTGTCATCACCATCAGCGTCAGCATCGTCATCACCGTTGTCATCACCATCAACGTCAGCATCGTCATCACCGTTGTCATCACCGTCAACGTCAGCATCGTCCTCACAATCATCGTTGGCATCATCATCATCATCGTTAGCATCATCATCTCCATCATCGTTAGCATCATCATCTCCATCATCGTTAGCATCATCATCTCCATCATCGTTAGCATCATCATCACCATCATCGTTAGCATCATCATCTCCACCATCGTTAGCATCATCATCAACATTAGTATCTTCATCAACATTACTTTCGTCATTATCACCTTCTTCCATCATATCAACTTCTTGTTCTAAATCCTCTTGTTGTTTTAAACGCCTAGTTAACCAAATAAAATCAACAACAGCATCTTCCTCGCCTTCCCCTCCTTCTCCAGATCCTTCGACATGGTCGTGGTCATGATCGTGTTGGTGATCGTGGTCGTGATCGTGTTCATGGTCATGATCGTGATTATGTTCATGGTCATGATCGTGATTGTGTTCATGGTCATGATCGTGATCGTGGTTGTGTTCATGGTCATGGTCATGATCGTGGTCATGATTGTGTTCATGATCATGATCGTGATCGTGATTGTGTTCATGGTCATGATCGTGGTCGTGATTGTGTTCATGATCATGATCGTGTTCGTGATCATGGTCATGATTGTGTTCATGGTCGTGGTCATGATTGTGTTCATGATCATGATGGTGGTCATCATTGTGTTTGTGACTAAGCGATGCATGGCGAACAACAGCTTCTTCAATTTCTTCTTCATTATTCAATTCATCATCATTGTCTTCCTCCTCTTCTTGCTGTTCAATTTCTTCTTCTTCACCTTCTTCGGCGTCTTCCGCGTCCTGTTCCACTTGCGTATCTTCTTCCTGCTCTTCTACATCCTGATCTTCTTCTTCCTGGTCATTAACTTCCTGCTCTTCTTCGTCCTCGTCATCGTCTTCCTGTTCTGGAAGTTCTTCTCCGTCCTCATTTTCTCCATCATCTGTGTTATCGTCTTCCTGTGATTGTAATACTTCTTCGTCAATGTTCTGTTCACTTGTTTCTATGTCATTATTATCTTGTTCTTCAACTTCTTGTTCATTAACCTCTTCGTCTTCTTCAACTTCTTGTTCATCAACATCTTCGTCTCCTTCTACTTCTTGTTCATCAGCCTCTTCGTCTTCGTCAACTTCTTGTTCCTCAACTTCTTCGTCTTCTTCTCCTTCTTCATCATCATCCTCTTCATCGGGTACTTGTTCTGATTCCTCTTCAGAACCAATTTCTTCTTCAGGATCTTGTTCTTCCTCAATTTGACAGTCTTCTGGTGGTGTAGATGGATCGCAAATCTACAAAAGATAAATCATAAATAATACTAAAAGGCATCCGCAAATAAAACATACTTCTAAAAATAGCATGTACAATTAACATCATATAAAGTAATAGCCTGTTAATTTCCTAATTCCGAGTTGAGGCTTCCGTTCCGATAAAAGAAAGTTCGGAGCTTATTTCACGAGGCTTCTCAATACACGTCGGAGATTAGACTGTAAGTTTTTCTCACATTACTTTCTTTCAGCGAGTACCAAGTGAATTATAAACACAAACTAGTACATTAAAATGCAGCGGTATCTGCCTGGGTTTCCATTAAAATCACGTTCTAACCACTGGGCCATGCACTCGATATATAATATTTTAAATATTAAATGTAAAGCGTTTAACTATATCGCTAGTAAAACTAGGAACTTAAACATATTAAAAATTGAAACTTAATGTCATTATATTGATTAATTTACCTGCTCGTCTTCATTAAACCACGTCCCCGAAGGGCATTGCATAAGATAAGCACGACTTGAATAACATTGGTAGTAGTGCAAGCAGCTGTCGACACTGGCGATTCGTAGGAAATTTTCTTGGCCAATGCACAGTGTCTCCGGATTTTGTCTCAAATTGATTGAGAACGCGGAGGCGCTGGCCAGCGCCGCCACTAGCAACAGTAGCCCTGTGGTCACTACAAAAAAAAAAAAGAAACGTTTAATTAGATTGAAAATGAAACAGATCAAAGAACAGTGAATAATAGATTCACGTCCATTTATAAAATATAAATAAAGAACAGTGGATAACGAGTGTGGCTCAAAATGCTAACTGAATTTCCAAAAAAGAATACATTCAATATATTTCACATTTAAACTACACAATATCTCAATGTAGTATCACGTGTTCAATTACAATTACATAATACGCTGTCGAAAATTAAATACTATACGTGAAAATTACTTTTTTTATTGAAGCACAATAACCGTAATAATTGCGTTTCTATGTAAAGTAGCATTAAAGTCCATCTCAGATTTTGAGGGTCGATTTTACTCACATTTCATTTTGACCGCAAAATGGCTCGTGTCGTGATGCGATCTTCTAAGAAAATAATTTTATTCTGTTGTAAGACACCAATTTTATCGAGAACATTATATCTAAAGAATCAGAGATAATGTCAGACAGTATTGTTAGTGGAGATATTGTCGATCACAATTTATCATACATACTTTTCCTTCCTTAAGCCGTGTTTAAGTTATTAAATAACTAGATACAGTTTTATGCGATTAATCTATCGCAAATGTCAACATTTCATTATTTTCAACACATCATCGCTGTTCCTGCAAAGGTCACTATGTGTTTTTTTCAAAATTTCGACAGCTGTGCCGATTTAATCGTTATTAGCCTTAAGCACGATAAAACTCGAATGAAATAGCTTACCTAAGTAATAATCAATTTTCTCAATAAAAGAGGCTCTCTTTTTTACTTAAAATGCGTTTCAGTACATGTTAAGGTTTGACTTATCATGAAAGCAAAGAAAGTCTGTTTAGTTACGATTTTTTGCAATTATCGTCATCATTACATAAAATAAAACAAAATGTAAGTATGTATGCTTAGATCTTTATAATTACATAACGGATTATAAGATAGAGTGATTCGAGAGGAAGGTTTTTATATATAATATATGGACAATATAGTAAATAAACACATTTTTCGCTAACATTGCAAACTATGTCTTGATTGAAATACTTAATATAAGACATTCACTAGCATATTTTATGAATTTAGTTGTAAGTAAACTCAGTAATAAATATTAACAAAACCTCTTTGAATGGTATTCAAGTATTTCATTAATTTCATGATACTATAAATTTTCATAGGTATAAATTTTGTAGGTAGTAAAATATTATAAATAAAGACATTTTCCGTGCCCGATAAGTTTCTATATAACACGGCTTTATAATTCCGGTTGTCAATGAAATGCCATTTGCGCGTTCTTCGCATGTTCTTCTATATAACCTTGTACTTGATGATTGCTCAGATTAGAATACCTTTTTAAATGATTCAACGATTGAGAGAATACTTGATACATGTATAGTTCGAACTTGTGAACATATTAATGTTCTATTTAATTTTGATTTCATTTATTTGTAATCAATTTGTAAATGTTCTTTTATGTTAGTAATTAGTCTATACTTAATACTTTTCGACATTCAATACATCTTCTATTTAATCTAAATTAAATTAAGGGCTGAAGGCTGTCTCGGGAGGTACTCCAATTCTTACTTTCGTAATTCTTAGATCGTATCTGTAGCCTCACTACTGGATATTTAGATATTTCCTTGAGTCGAGATGGCCCAGTGGTTAGAACGCGTGCATCTTAACCGATGATTGCGGGTTCAAACCCAGGCGAGCACCGCTGATTCATGTGCTTAATTTGTCTTTATAATTCATCTCGTGCTCTGCGGTGAAGGAAAACATCGTGAGGAAACCTGCATGTGATAAATTTCATAGAAATTCTGCCACATGTGTATTCCACCAACCCGCATTGGAACAGCGTGGTGGAATATGTTCCAAACCTTCTCCTCAAAGGGAGAGGAGGCCTTTAGCCCAGCAGTGGGAATTTATAGGCTGTTGTTGTTGTTGTATGTTTCCTTATTATATTTAAAAGTAATCAACGTCATGAAATCAGTGTGCTAAGATTAATTACTAATAAAAAATGTTTAAAATAAATATAGTTCCCATTTTCGTACTGTTATATACAAATTACTTATGTTTCGAAAGAATGTGGTAGAACTTATACATATTTATTATAAGCATAATTATTACCATACATGGTGAACATGCGTATGAGCCATCCATAAACTTACGGCGTAGATTGATCGATAGGATATCATTGAGATGCTGCTATCGTTATCTAATATATTTGACGTACTTTACAATACTATGACGTAGTCCGTTCTGTTTAAATTTTGCCATTGAAGTTGTAAATTTAAAAACATTTCACTCTGTTACCATGTCAAAGTAAGTTGTTAGTATTCAAGGATTGTCCTCTGTAGAGTCCTTGTGATTGAAGTCTCTTAATATTAAGATTTAAAATAAATTATAAATCTTATGTTTATTTCTTATGAAATACTAGCTATGCCTGCGACCTAGCACGCGTTATAATTTAACAAAACCGTATGTACCGTGTACAGACACTCCAATTTTTTTATATTATACATATAATAATTTTTTTTGATTGATAATACTAAAAGAGGCAAGTCCGTTAAGTAAATACAAAAAATAAAAACGACTTAAGCATTGATCCTTTTTATACACCTGTTCTTTTATTCGAGTTATATTTCAGCATATTAAAAACTCTTGTACTCAATTTCTTAGTAATACTGAGAAAGGAAATAATAGGAAACCAGAAGATTTAGCGCATCTTCTATTATATATAATAGAGTTGTCAAAATAAAAATATTATTTATTCAATACGGCTAATAAAAGCATTTTTGAATTGTCATGTTACAGTGATGAATTAAACGTAAAGTTTCAGGAGGTAGATTCTACAAAGAATAATCGAAGAGAAACTGAGTATTTAGTTACTCTTTTCAACCTTTTTAATTACAGGGTATGTCAGTATATAGTCAAGTATAATTAAATTTATATATATTCTGTCTAAAAATAAATAAACAGTAAATACTCCCTTTTTATCTTTAACTTAATCTTGTATTATATAATATACTTTATTATCATATACTTTTTTCTTTTTTTATGAGTTTTAAATTTTTGGATAGGCCGAGTTAAAAATAACTGGCGAATCTTATTATAGAAACGAATGCGGTAGCCCAGGAAGGATGTATTAACTTTGCGAAGTCGGAAATTAAGTTTTATTAATTTAACTCTTCTCCTCTGGTCTAAACAATGACACCGGTTTTGTCAAAAAGGTTCATTTCAATAAACATTATATTGGTGTAAATATATCGATAAACAACTGTAAGTTGGCCCCTTGAAACCCTACATTCAAGATTATTGATAGACCGTTTGTTTTTGCAGGATGAAAATAGCTTCAATCTTTAGCGATACACGAAAGCAAAATACCGTAAGACATAATACTACGAAATTAACCAATGTATACTAATCGAGCAGTATCAATATCAATTAGGCGTCTAACTTTTCTAACCGCGCATGCTGCGGAGCTGAGTCTCCCTGTCAGGGACGATAAATGAGGATTCTACTGAAGTTTTGATTCTAAATAAATCCCTAGAAATACTGTAAATTAACTTGAAATATAGCTTTCTTTCTTTAAGACAATTAATATATACTCTCTTTGGCATTTCGAACTAAATTATAGAAATTTTGTAAAATTACTTTGCATTAATGTTAATGCATTGTTTATAAATAAGGTACAATCAGCAAATAATACGATTTTATATGCATTTAACATGAAAAAGATGATTATTTATATATAACAAAAAAACACATAGAAATCAGAATGAATCTTTGTGGAACGCCCATATTAAGTACAGATTCAGAAGTCTTTATTCCATTAATAATTAATTATTGTAACAATGAGACTAAGAGACTACTAAAACTAATATTGTTTTTTATGTTTTCGCTTGTACTAAATCGTTACATTTTTTTTCTTTTTCTCTACAGAATCCAATGTTTTGGATAAATCAAAGAATATGCCAATAGTACTCTACGATTTCTCTTAGACATCGTATGTTTATACATATGTCTAAGTAGTGTCATTCCAGCATCAGTTGGTGAGCGATCCCCAGTAAAGCCGAATTGTTCTATATGAAAAATTATATTTATGCCAAACTTAACAAGACATTATACTATAATATATTTAGCATTATATTTTCAAATATTTTATTCAACGGAGGATGCTTCCATTTTTATAAATACAAACGGTAACTCCAGTGCTAAAGTTTAAATTTACATCTGTGTAATATTATTGTAAATTTTTTTTCTGGGTAGGTACAACCCACTCATCAGTTATTCTACCGCCAAATAACAGTACTCAGTATTGTTGTGTTCCGATTTGAAGGGTAAGTGAGTCAGTTTAACTACAGGGACATGGGACATAACATCTTATTTCCCAAGATTGGTGGCACATTAAAGGTTGGTGTTTATAAAAATGGAAGGATGCTTCCATTTCTATAAACACCAACGGTAGCTCCATTGCTAAAGTTTAAATTTACATCTGTGTAATATTTTTTTTCTGGGTAGGAACCACCCACTCATCAGCTATTCTACCGCCAAATAACAGTACTCAGTATTGTTGTATTCTGATTTGAAGGTTAAGTGAGCCAGTTTTACTACAGAGACATGGGACATAACATCTTAGTTCCCAAGATTGGTGGCACATTGACGATGTAAGGAATAGTTAATATTTCTTAAAGCGTCATTGTCTATGGGTGATGGCGCCCACTTACCAACAGGTGACCTATATGCTCGTCCGCCAAACTATACCATAAAAAAATTCAAATTCATACACCACTATACTAAAAATTACAAAACATTCCAAAAGTTTTTGAAGATGTTCCGATTGTCAGGTCAGATAAACAAAACCAACGCAGATCATATGTTTGAAAGCTATTACATAAAATACACAACTATCAATGCACGCGATGCATGCTGACATACACAATAATCAATCATAATCGAAAATCGGAGCCACAAACTAATTCTTTTAAGATAAGATAGCTTTCGGGTTGGACAATGCGCCAATAGTTTTAACAGTAAACTTGAGATTACGTTCTCGAAATTTTGCACCTTTTTTGTTTCTATGTAACGATCATTATCGTAGATATGACAGCTCGTGATTGTCACCTTACTTGGGTTCTAGTTACTTCTATAGCCGTTCACTTAGTTTATTATTTTATATTGAAACTTAAGCGGAATTGAACACAATCTTTCGATTTTACTGCGAAATCCTTTGAGTGAATTGACGGTTAATTTTTAAGATCGAATATGTGTCTCCATTTTAAGCAATAATTTAACAGAAAATTTTGATAACGGAATAGTAGTTTTATTTCAGTCACTTTGGGTGAGTAAGGATCGATGGAGGTTGAATAAGTTATTCTTAATTCATTTGTTTTTAATTAATTAATCCATTGCATTAGTTTGGTCTCTGATCAATAGCGCACAAGTGAAAACAAAGTAGCACTATGTCCTCATTCTAATAATATCATTTGATTCAGGTATTATAAAAAAAATAATACATTTTAAAAGGGCCAACTCAATTGACGACGTGTATTTGATATAATTATGAAATTTAATACGAAAATTCAATGGTTTAATAGTCATTTTGATATGTAATTTGATTGTCCTGAAAGTAATCACGCGGTGGTCACTCTTTAATCTGTGGCGCCATGCACCATCACAGCTGTAATCTCGATCCTTATCAGGTTGCGTTAACTTGATAAACGTTGAATATCGACAAAGTATCTTTTCTTATATCTTAAATCTTCAAAAGGTAAATTTTACTTACAATATTAAAAAGGATCGTGCCTAAACATAAATATATGAAAAGATGAATCCTTGTGGACATAATTACCGACACAGCGAAACAAACAGCTCGTTGGTCGGTCCGCGTTTACGAGAAAATCTTTGACACTACTTGGGTGAATATTGATAATAATTGGTATGGATCTTGCATCTCTTTCATATCTTGAATCCATGTTGAGTTTTTGGTTTTTTTTTTTAATGTTATAGGTTGGCGGATGAGCATATGGGCTACCTGATGGTAAGTGGTCACCATCACCCATAGGCAATGACGCTGTAAGAAATATTAACTATTCCTTACATCGTCAATGTGCCACCAACCTTAGGAACTAAGATGTTATGTCCCTTGTGCCTGTAGTTACACTGGCTCACTTACCCTTCAAACCGGAACACAACAATACTAAGTACTGTTATTTGGCGGTAGAATAACTGATGAGTGGGTGTTACTTACCCAGCAGGTACTTATCTCATATTTAAAAATTTGTTCGATTGCAAACATAAGTATATATATATTTTTTAAGTTATTGACTTATTACCAAAAGGACACGTCATTATGCTTTACCGGTAATTTGTATTCCCTTTTGTTGCGTCACAATAATGTCTCTTCTCTTTGTCTGAAAAAATAGACAGCGTGGTTTGTAAGATATTTTGTGCCTTGCGCAAATACTTCGAGGTACTAATTTTCACCAGCGATTTTCTAGAACCGGTGTAACTTAAAGAAACATTAATACGAAGCAGTAGGCTTTCTTTTAAAGCTGGCAATGCAAAATATTGTAGGTGACCATGGGCAGAGGTAATCAGCACCATCATATTCATTAAAGAACATTACATGTTGTGTAACGTGTAAATATATCTGTAATCTATTAGAAATTCGCTCTTCGAATGAATCACACATAATTCTCCTTCATAAGAAAGGGAATAAAGATGACATCGGCAACTATAGACCAATCAGCCTAATATCAAATGTGTACAAAGTCTTCGCAAAAATAATTTTAGAAAGGATAACAAATGTCTTAGATGAAAACCAACCGATTGAGCAGGCAGGATTCAGAAAGAACTACAGTACTATAGACCACATCCACACAATCAAACAAGTCATGGAAAAATACAATGAATACCAGAAGACACTGTATATCTGTTTCATAGACTACTCCAAAGCATTTGATAGCTTAAAACATACATTTATCTGGCAGAGTCTAAAGGAACAAGGCGTGGAAGAGGTCTACATAGAACTAATCAAGTCCATATACAAAGAAAGCAAAAGCAGTGTTAAACTAGAGTCAAAAGGAGAACCCTTTCCAATAAACAGAGGTGTAAGACAAGGAGACCCTTTGTCGCCTAAGCTGTTTAATGCTGTGCTTGAACACATATTTAGAAAATTGGACTGGGAGAGTAATGGTATCAACATCAATGGAAACCGCCTCAATCACCTGAGATTTGCCGATGATATTGTCTTGCTGGAAGAAGATCCCAAAAAGCTGGAGCATATGATAAAAACCCTAGCAGAAAAAAGCAGAGAAGTGGGCCTAGAAATTAACGCGGACAAAACAAAGCTAATGACAAACTCAATAGAAATCGACATAGAGGTCTACGGAACCAAGTTTGAGTATGTGAAAGAATATGTTTACCTAGGACAAATCATATCTCCGGAGGACTCCATGACTAAAGAAATAAACAAAAGAGTAGCTAACGGGTGGAAGAAATACTGGTCGTTGAAAGAAATCATGAAGAACAAAGAATTAGGGGTACATATCAAGAGAAAGACTTTCAACACTTGTGTTCTTCCCTGCATGACATACGGCTGCGAAACATGGACTCTAACAGAAAAACATAGAGAACAACTAGCCAAAACTGTAAGAGCAATGGAAAGAAGCATGTTGGGAACGAGGCTTAGTGATAGGATCAGAAATGAGGAAATCAGAAGAAAGACCAAAGTTACGAATATCATATCTCGCATAGAGCATCTAAAATGGAGCTGGACAGGACACATGTTGCGCTGCAAATTAAACAAGTGGAGCCAACAGGTGACTCTTTGGTATCCTAGAGAGAACACCAGAAAACCAGGGCGTCCAAAGAGTAGATGGAGTGACGATATCCGCCTAACCCTGGGACCATTTTGGACTAGAGTCGCGCATGATCGAGCTCAATGGAGAGAGCTGGAGGAGGCCTATGCCAAAAGGCACGCCGAACTTCGACATATTATAAATAAATATTTTATTATTTTGTATTTGTACTGTGGTTCGGAATAAAAGGGCTTTATTATTATTATTATTAGAAATTCGCTAAAAATAGCAAAGACAGAATCGTCTCTAGAGTGTGCACCAATAAAGAAAATGAAAATGCAGGGTGTATGTGTATTCGTTAAATGCCAAATCCAAACGAGAGCTGTGCCACCGTGCAGAACATGCGGAAACCGTATAAAAGATTTATTTCCAGTTCAATTGAGAGTAAAAATTAATTTTCAAACTTTGTAAGGCTACCTTCGAAGTGCACTGAATGTTTTTAATTAGTAGCAATAGTGAGGGTAAGTTTGATTTTCTTTAAAAACCCGATCATTTTCATGGGTTTCCACTGAAATGGATAGTTTTTTAGAGTTTATGTAACGATGTTCTTTTTTCATTTGTTACTTAAATGTATTGTAATGTTATTTTGTACTCACTAACGTTTTAATACATAATCTCAATACTTTTAAAACAGCAACATTTAGACAAAGGTAATATCCAATATTTAGAATATTTCTAAGAAAAAATAGAATTCCAAAAATATAATAATTATTTTCATGATTCAAATATTTCTCAGAAGTGTTTTATAATTTCAACAGAATATTTAATCTGAAAAATAATTATTATTAACTTCAATTTCAAATAATAATTATACAAAAAATGAAGGATACCACTGAAAAATGTTTGGAACTACTGATTTATTCACCGAACCGCTGATGGCATTTGCAACCAGAAGTACTAAAGGTATTTGGGCTTGGATTAATGAAAATGGGCATATTTATTTTTGCTCTTCGAAACAAATGGTTGAATACAAGGGCATAATATTCTACCATTACAAAAAATGCAAGTAAATAAATTTAATGATGATTTTATAATCATAATTTGCCTATATCGAGCCTGCCTTTCACAACAAAAGTTATAATAATCATAAAAGTAGTTGCAAAGGGAAACAAAATATTTTAAATAAAATTAAAGATGCAATACTGATATACTGTGAATGTAAATATGCAAATAAAAAAAAAAGAGTCAAGGGCGATGTAAGGAATGATGATCATTGTAAGAATAAATACTCGTCCGCCCTATAAAAACATTTTTTATATTCCTAATTTATTTTAAATGTTACAATTCCGACATTACCTTGGAACATCAAATTTTTTGTGAAGTATTGATGTACTTCTAAATTAATTGTAATATATTTAATACCTTATAATAACAATTTCTATTTCTTTGTTTTCCGTTATAGAGAATTTCTTGACACACAAAACTGAGATGTAGTTTAAAGTTAAAAAAAAATATAGATGACATTTATTTGACTGTTATAGTTAAAATTGATTAGATTAAAATAATTCAAGTGTAAATCCCACGCAGTAACACAGGGTCATTTAACAGAATCAACTTAGGCTCGATACTCAGTATTACTGTCTCGTAAATGAACGGTAAATACTTAATAAATGGGTCTAATTAAATTTTCTCGGCGCCACTTTACAATTACTTAAGCCGGAACTGAATACACTCTTACGCTAAATAGATTCCGATTGTATTGCGGTCTCGTATAAACGTATCCAGAGTCAATTCTCTGATAAGTTACGTTCCATATTATCAGACTTGGTTTTATGTTGAGCCGAGATCGCCTTGTGGTTGGAACACGTGAATATTGATAGAAAATTATGGGATAATACTATATATCTACTGTATATTATAAACAGCATTAATGATGATGAATTTTTGTATGTATCTTTGTTTGTAATTGATTTCGTGCTGATTATAATTGTTAGGAATCCTGGATATATTGCGATATAAACAATATGTATCTACCGAAGAGTATTGGAGCGTGGTGGTGGAAGAAACTCAAAGATAATTCTTGTTTATAGAGAGGAAGGCCTCAATATAGTAATGGGACTTTTAAAGGCTGTTACTTTTATCATTATCGAGATAATACAAGCTATGACTTAAGTATTGTTCTAGATCTAGAATCTACCATAAAAATTGTTAGCCGAATCGGTTTTAATGAGTAATAGCTAGCTTACTTATAATTGAAACGCACCCAGCCGCTCAAGTAAACTTATAACAAACTATAATTCAGATGATTTTTGACATATATCCTTATGTTGTAATTTTTGCGGCATTTTGCCTCTTAATACTTATAGATTTGCTCGCCGTTTTTACTATAAATCGATTCGCACGTGATGATTTAATTGATGAAAAACATTTATATAAGTTTTATAAATTATTAATCAAAATTCAACATTCACTTTATTTTTAAAAATATTAAAAATTATATATCCTCTTTGGTCCCGATGTTTCATAGGAATATATCTATACGTCGCCTAAATAAATCGTAACAACTTCAGACCCTGTGAAATATCGCAATAAATGCCGTACGTGGGAAGTTGGCGAATGATAACAATATATTTTCTACAGCTTTTATATCGACGCATAAAAATTAATAAGATCTTAGTTGTTAGGTTTGCAATACACTTGTGACCATTTATATTCTATGTACAGTCAGAGTAAAAAAACCTTCGACAGATTTCAAATTAATTCCTTTATCAAATCTTGAATTCTTAGTACATTTTGAATCTAAGCATCAAAACATTGCTATATAATATGTCATTCTCAATTAGTAAAGCAGATTATCGCTCATACTGTGCACACGAAAATAGATCTTAAGGTGACGAACCTTTTCATACCCCGACTCTACAATCTTTGAGCATTTGTAACTGTATTCCTTTTTACGTATTTCCGGCACAGTTACAATGGTCGTAAAGAGAAACGAATTTATAGGAGAAGCTTAGATTATTTTTATATCTAGATTAGTGTCGCACTATAAAAGAACTAAAACTAAACCAACTTTATTACCTTGGTGTGCGTGATATAAACGTTTGACATTTGCCAAACATACATCACTTTAGTGTGTAAACATATATTACGTTAGTGGCCAATTGTTTGACGCGTTCTTAAATTTGACAGTCTATTTAGACAAATAAATAATCAAAGAGAAAGAACTAAATAGATAATAAGTGTTCTAAAAACAATGAACATTTCGATTGTCAAGAAGTTCCTTGAAAATAAGGGCCTATATGGTAGTGGAATCTGACAAGAGTCTGATTCGTCCTTTTAAATTCAAATAAACCTTTTACAGTTGTTTAATATATCTACTAACATAAGATAAACAAATAAGTATAGGATCATGGGATTTTCCAGTCTAACTCGACTATACAGTACTTTTATGTTCAATATATGTGAATCTAACCTCGAATTAAGAGAAAAGATTCGAAAAATCGTTTTAAAGTTTTAGATGATATCGATTAATACAATATACAGAATAAGTACAAATCCAAGAATGCTTTATTATTATATACTTGAAGTACTTACATATATATACTATTACTAAATATATATTAAACTTGCAAAATTCTGGTAATTAAAGCACTATTGACAATATCAACTATTATCTTAATACAAAAATATAATAGTGTATTAATCTATACTTCAATACTAATATTATAAATGTGAAAGGAAATGTGTCTGTCTGTTTGTCTGTCGCTCTTTCACTACTAATCCAAGAAATGACATACGTTACTTTTTTTCTAACACATGCCAACCAATCCCTAAATCGAAAGCGAAGCCGCGAACAATAACCAGTATAAATCAAAAAAATAATTATACACACACATGTATTCCCTATTTAGTTACACAAAACTTTGTACGTAAAGAAAAATAGTATTTACTAAGCTTATGAACAAATCGATCACTAGCCGTCAGTATCACGTGGTCTGCGAACTCCTAATAAACGTTCTCCTTGATTCGGGTACGTTTAAAAGTTAATAAATGTGTATATATGTAGCTCAGCGAACTTTTCTGATTATTTAGTGTATAATTTTGGATTTCTTGAATATTTCTACATTTTTTTTTTCTTTAATTTAAGGAGCTTGGTCCTTTCTTGGACTACGTCGCTCCATAGATTACACAAAATTTTACAAATAATCTATATCAACTTAAGAGCTACTAAACATATTGTTAATATTTCTACATTGATTAATGTAAGAACAGCTTTGTAAATCTGTTTATTTGAAAAGAGCAGCTAAACGAGCGATATTTTGATTTAATATAATTTGAGTCACATGTTGGAAAATAAGCTTTGTCTCACCATAACTATGTGACACATCGAAATACAATAACATCAATTCGCTTAACACGAGACACGAGCGTATATACTTTAAGTCGTAGAAAACAATTTATTACGAACAATGTAATAGTTCAACCGAGTTCCAAATATATATCGTAACACGAGAATCATTAATTATCACATTCGAAGGGATTTAGTTGCGGATGATAGATCATATTACATGATAATAATAGTCATCTTGTTAGTGTTGTAGGCATTTAAGACCTTACGAACTTAATTTATATTAAATATATTGCTTATTCCCTATACTATTTTACTTTGTATTGGAGTATATAAAATTTTGGAAATAGTGATTATTGTTCTTAGGATCTTTCTTTTTTATTAGGATGACATAGTTAATGAAACACAATTGAGTTTTTCTTTACGAGAAGATTTATTGGTTAGTTGTGTATGTATACATTACAATAATAAAAATAAAATAAAATAAGATTGTATTGCTTTTCAAAAAACAATATTTACGCACTTGCAAGAGACATTTAATGTTATTATTAACAATGTCTTGTCCTATATTACCAGAATCTTTACTTTTCTAAGACTGCTCAGAAAGGATATATATTAATATTTTTCATAGCTAACAAAATTTAGTAGTCATGTTGCGTTCGATGACAGTTGATGGGCGGAATTCAAATTAAAGAAAAATACCTTTTCTTTACACATACTCTAGATATTTTTTTATCTGTAGCTTTTTTTTAAATGTAGATTTGCTCGTTGTACTCATAGCTAAATATAATGCTGCAAATCCCAACGTCCTGGATAAAAAGTTAAGGCATTTTTCGAGTACAACCCCATGCCTCAAAACGCAAAATCCTGAACGTGAAATCTCTCTGATCTTATCGGTTTAACCGACTCATTTAAATATGAGAGTGATGCAATAGAAGATGCATCTGTGTTTGCACACATTTGTGCTGACAATATATACTTCGTTCGCTGATCTCCCTTGTGATTAACCGCTGTGGCCGAATTCGGTCAGGACAATATCAACATCATCCGTTTTGTTTAAAGATTTCATAATATTTTTTGCAGCTCTTGTTCTTGTCGATACAGATTTGGAAACGATTCTTTCTTTAAAAAGAATTTGAATACATATACATCCTTAATACTGAATACATATATATCCCATACACATGGATCCATTCGATTGGGAGACGTGAATTTAACCAACTTGTGATTTAAAAGGGAAATGCCGCTAGCTTGTCACCATTTAACGTGATTAAGATTTGTATAATAACTATTCTTAATTTCAATTACTATATAATTATGGACCTAACTTAAATAATTCTTATTTAAATAAATATTATTATGTTGCATGATAATAGATAGAGAATAGTATACATAGTAATTGTATCAGAAGAAAAATGATTATTCCTAATTTATACATACTAAGCGACATAAATTAGCAAATAGTGTAAAACATTCTAAAGTCTAAACAAAATTATCACTCAGTAATGCTGATAAAATCAGAAAAACGACAAAAACTAAAGAAATATTGAAGTAGACGCGACAATCTGCTTCAATAAATATCTCGTTAAATGGAATCCTGTCGAGACATTTCGATGAAAAAAAATACAAAATCCAAAGAAAAGAGGTTTCTCAACAATTTGCATTCAAATCAGTTAAAACGAACGCGAGACATACTTGTATCTACATATTCAAATACCCCATAGCTCGAGGCTTTTAGTAAATTGACTTGATGACATCGCGCTCCATAAAAATGTAAACATTATCGCTTTTTTTTGTTTCAATTTTAGACCATTTGAATGCTAGATATAAAAAAGAAAGTTTAGTGAAACTTTTTACACACCTCAGGTGAAAAGTGAATGTCGAGAATTTTTAATATCCTTTTTTCTTGAACGTTTCGTCACATTTCTGAGTCCGTTCTACCGTCGCTATTAAAACCTTTTTTGGTTGGTTTCATATTCCACTGTTTGATGTGTTCCAAATAAGACCTTAGCTCTCTATATTATCGCAATTTTTAATCTATAAATCTTACAAATAAATAAATATTTGTTTATTTACTATGTGATTATAATTTAGAGTCGGTAAAAATACTTATTAGTTTTAAATAATGTAAGAATAATCAGAATATTTTTTACTTAAGCATATTTTATTATATGATGTCACTAAGTTATATTTCACTTTTTAATCTATAAATATTTTTTTTTTTTTATGGCATAGGTGGCAAACGAGCAGGAAGCTCACCTAATGGAAAGTGACTACCACCGCCCATGGACACTTGCAACACCAGGGGACTTGCAGGTGCGTTGCCGGCCTTTCAAAAAGGAGTACGCTCTTTTCTTGAAGGTTCCCATGTCGTATCGGTTCGGAAAAACCGCCGGCGGAAGCTGGTTCCACAAAGTGGTTGTGCGAGGCAGAAAATGTCTGAGAAATCGCGCTGTTGTGGATTTTCGGACATCAAGGTGGTGCGGGTGAAACTTAGAATTTTGGCGAGATGTCCGATATACATTCCTTTACAAATAAATAGATATTTGTTTTTTTTTTAATAATTGATTATAATTTAGATATAATTTTAGATTTAGAGCGAGTCGAGATGGCCCAGTGGTTAGAACGCGTACATCTTAACCGATGATTACGGGTTCAAACCCAGGCAAGCACCGCTGATTCATGTGCTTAATTTGTCTTTATAATTCATCTCGTGCTCAGCGGTGAAGGAAAACATCGTGAGGAAACCTGCATGTGACAAATTCATAGAAATTCTGCCACATGTGTATTCCACCAACCCGCATTCTCCTCAAAGGGAGAGGAGGCCTTTAGCCCGGCAGTGGGAATTTACAGGCTGTTGTTGTTTGTTGTTATAATTTAGAGTTGATAATAATACTTACCTATTAGTATTAAAATGCGCATTTAAAGAATATAAAAGAAGCATATTTTTTTTTACTTAATACATATTTTCATAATATAAAGTCGCTAAATATACCAAATAAGGGTTAAATAGTGCATATTTCGATAACTCTGAACCTATTTCAAAAGCCAATCATAGTCGAATTAATTTTAATGTTACACGCTGTTTTATATCACCACGAACATAAACACGGGCTATAATACCTTATAACATAAAATGGCTAAAGAAAAATTATAAATAAAACATATTTTAAGTAAAAATAACGACAAATGAACTAAAATTTAAAATATTACCCTTAATTATTTTCATAACGTAAGAAGCAAGTAAAATATATTTTAGTAAATGATATAAACAAACGTTCGTATTAAAATAACCGTTTAATTATGAGAGCTGCTTGCATTAATATTTTCTATAGCAATTAAAAGTTCATATCTCATTTTGTATTTGAATAGGGTGCAGTTTGAATTAAAACAAAATAAAACGTTTCTTCTTGAATACTACATCATTAGATTTAATTCAACTAAGAACAATTACAATAACATTGCTATAAATATTTCTTACTAATTAAAGTAAAGTAAAGTAACAGCCTGTAAATTTCCCACTGCTGGGATAAGGCCTCTTCTTCCATTAAGGAGAGGGTTTGGAACATATTACACCACGCTGTTCCAATGCGGGTTGGTAGAATGCACTTGTGGCAGAATTTCGATGAAATTAGACACATGCAACCTGCATGATGTTTTCCTTCACCGCCGAGCATGAGATGAATTATAAACACAATTTAAGCACATATTTGTAGTGGTGCTTGCTTAAGTTTGAACCCGCAATCATCGGTTAAGATCCACGCGTTCTAACCACTTGGCCATCTCAGCTAATAAAACTAATAAATTATTTTTTATCGTTGTCATTCACATTTATACAGATGATAGCAATCTAAATTAATATAATAACTGTGAAAGTAAGTTTGTCTGTGTGTCGATATTTCCGCAACCGCTGAACCGATTTTAATAAAACTTGGTATAAAGAAAACTTGAACTCCAAGAAAGAACAGACTTATTTTTCGCCTGACACGTGACAACCAGTGCTCTAGAACGCAAGCGAAGCCGCAGCCGCCTACTAGTATAAAATATGTTTCATATAAAATTTCATATATACGGGGCGAAGAGACACCTCACGGCTTATGTCAACCCACACTTGGTTATATGTTGCGGAAAGCCCTAAACAAGCAAATTTATTGTTAAAATAAAACACCAATTAGCTTCGTGTAAAATATCGGGTTATACAAAATTTCTACGATATTCGCTAAAAATATATTTGAAATATGAATATATTTTGTTTTGTAAAATATGTAAACATTTTTTTTAAGAAAAAACTGGTTAAGTTTTTCAGAAAAAGATTAAAATTTTTTTGTGAAACCAAAAATATTATACGTTAAAAATTAATTGATCGTGTAAAATGAAACCTTAATTATATATACATACCTTAATGAACATTTTCATTACGATTGATTTATCATTTTAGTCGAGAAACAACAAACAAACAGACAGATATAGATATATAAATAAATTAATATTTTGAGTTCAATGGAATTATCCATATCCATATTATCGTATACTGAGTACTGATGATTGGTGGTAAAATATCTGATGAGTAGGTGGTCCAACTCATGATCATTAAGTTTTTGTATATATATATAATAAAGGTTTCATTTTACATTGTCAATTAATATCTTTTGTTAAACAATAAAATTTTAATCTTTTTCTGACAAACTTAACCAGTTTTTTCTCAAAAAAAAGGTATATATATTTTATAAAATAAAATATATTCATATTTCAAATATATTATTAGGACTTCACCAAATAACTATTTAAATTTTAAATTGACCGAAAAGACCGACAAAATTATTAGGCATTTTTTGCCATTCAACTTTAGGTCAAGCAGATTCAAGAATCTTCTTCAAGATATTCAGGATGTCAACGTAATATGTAAATAACAGCTTAGTAAAACTACAATACTATAAATGGATGTTAAAATATAGAATACTGTAATACATATGCCCACGAAACTGAATTGAAATTGAAATAAATTATGTTTAAATCAGCATTTTCAAAGAACTTTCCACCGTAATTGACTGCCCATGTGGCATTTTGAAATTCAAATACTTAATTGGCTAAATACCGATCGATCATTGGTCGCCTATCACGTCATCATCTACAATCGACCAATAAAAAGTAACATTAAAATAGGCTATTTGACAATGCGAAAAATAAATTGTGAATTATTGTAATCACTGTATATTATGAGTTTAAAAATGGTTATTTACTAACGAAAGATGAAAATAATACTTAATTTATTCAGAAATCAATAAATAAAAATTCATTTTTTCAATCGTTTGTCACGTGACACTTTCTTGTAAACCTTGCTTTTCTACCATATGTACCACAGATTAAAATACAGCAAAGTGACGTCACCGACGCCTTTGCAGCCCCATATTGTCCAAGTAGCGTTTTCGCGCGTTATTTAAATATGGATTTTTTTCGGCAAATATGTACTAGAAATTAAAAATCACTGGGTTCCTTAACCTCTACTAAATAATATAAAATGGATTTTAAAAACCAGTCAAATAGCCTATTGTGTATATTTGTCACTTATAATATAATGTATTGAGTAATTAATGTGAAGCAAAAATAAAACAACAATGACGGTACGTAGTGTATCTAGAACTTTGTAAAGACGTCACTCTGTGAAAGACTGGCTAATACTAGTCGCAGCGAATGGCACATTGTAATGGAGTCCATCTATTGTTGTTCAACAATAACTTATACTCTTTGTTCATAACTTCAACTGTTATCTTGTTGTATGGGATGCCTAACTTCGTATATATAGACTCCGATGTTGAATTAGGTTAATGTGGTATTAACATTTCTCTGCATTTCAAATATACAGAGGTTCGTTATTACGAGTATGCTTAAAGTTTTTTTAGAAATCAATGCAAGTGCTCTCGATCTACAGAAGAAACAATAAGGATTTTTATTTTTATTTTATTTCTATACGAATGTACTTGAAGTAATCTCATTACTATTTCAAAGATTGTTTTGTAAGCAGACGATTGATGTGAAATAAATTTTAAATGAATATTGTATTTGTGTTGAGTTAGAGTTATTATGTTTTTATACATCGTATAACTATAATTGATTAGAATATTTTAATTAATGATATGTCGATTGACTATTTTTAGCATATGTGGTAATTTAATATTTTAATTTTTCGCGATTAATGCTGGCCGAATGTCTGGCCGGTAAAGAAAATAAATGTCATAATCGAACGCGGCGGAAATGTTTGGATAGAATGTGGATCATTCTTGAATAATGAAAACGATGGACTAGATTTAAAATATAAAACACCAGATGAATAATTTGATTAGTGAGAAACCAACGTTAACAAAATAAATCTGAATTCAAAGAAAATATTGTTTTTCTTTTATAACTCGTGACCATCTTAAGAGTTGAATATGCATTTAGACTATTTTGCATTTTTTAAATAGTATAAATAGTACTTTTTTATTTTAAAAAATCGCTTTCTTGACTTTTTGACATACCACTCGAAACAAATTTCGAATATGTCAAAAGTTCAAGTTATTTAATTTTAGCTTGTTCAGTTTAAAGTAGTTTTAGTCTTCGTGCCATTTGATGTCAAATATTTTTTTGATATATTAGTTGTATTATTGTAAAGTTTAATTAAAATTGAATGCATAAGTTTTCTGTGAAAGATTAATTTTTTTTATGGTATAGGTTGACGGACCACCTGATGGTAAGTGGTCACCATCACCCATAGAAATATTAAATATTTTTTATATCGTGAATGTGCCACCAACCTTGGGAACTAAGATGTTCTGTCCCTTGTGCCTGTAGTTACACTAGCTCACTCACCCTTCAAACTGGAACACAATTATACTGAGTACTGTTATTTGGCGGAAGAATAACTGATGAGTGGGTGGTACCTACCCAGACGGACTAGCACAAAGCCCTACCACCAAGTAATAAACATCCATAAGTACAAATTTTCGTCCTTATAATATTAGTAAGGATTTGGAATCTGTATATAACACATATTTAAATTTAACCTTAAGTTACAACTCTTGCCTATCATAAACATTTAATCTGTACATGATTCATTTGTAAAAACGAAGTTTTTTGTGTACCTGGTTAATGCGGATAAAAAATTGTAATGCTTAGTTTGTTCTTGATTAAAAAGGCAGCATTGCATACTGGTAATATAATATAATAGATCAACTTTGTTGATGATTATAGCACTGAAAGAAGCATAAAAATGCTTATTTATTGTATGTATTAAACTCACTCAGCATTTACGAAATAATCTTTAATAATGAAAAAATACCCCAGTTTATATATATTTATATATACATACATATATATACATATATATATATACATATATATATATATATATATATATACGATATTTTGATGATGATGAATTATATTGTTTTATCAAACATAGCCCTTGAAATTACAAGTAGAGTTATACATACAATACTTAATCATTTTTAACTTGAAATAGATTTAACATGGAAAAGTTAAAGATTTTCAATCCTCCTTTAAACCCGCTCATAAATATATAAGTCAAAACAATCAAAGTATGTAATTGACAATTAGTATAACCCATCACTAGTGAGTTCATAATATTATAATGTAAGAGACAAAATTTGTTTAAACATTTAAATACATTTAATTTTCATAAATTGATTATTAATATAATATTTCAAATGCCCAGAGGCGATTGAAAATCAGGACATAATTTGTCAAGCATGCGTGAAATATATGCAATATTTAAATATCAATGCAGCTGTTGGTTATTTAAATGTTTCCTTGAAATGTATTGTTTTATATTTATAGACAGCTTATTTGACAAAAATGAAAAAGTTCCAGAGCTTGATATGTAGGTAATCAGAAATATTCGCATTTCTGCTTACATTTTTCATGAAGTAGTTTATACTATGTACTATGTACGTTACATATTGTGCTATGAACAGGCGTTCACGGCGCTGCAGAAAAATAACTTTGATTTTTTTAATCAAAAATATAAGGTAAGCAGGAAATAGGTCTTGGTTAAATAGGTTTTTAGTGTCTTTTTTAAATTGTTATATTTTTATCTCTACAGACATTTGTTTTAGTCCTTTAGTATATTTTAATTTTGTTTTGTTATTTTTTTTACCTGCCAGTATTATTATTACCAGACAGCATCACAATTTAAATTCGAAGGCATTTACAGTGTAAATAGTTTCATATTTGTGCATATTGAGCTGAGTCCCTGGGTAAGAGCCAACACCATTGTGTAAGCCTATAAAGTATTTTAAATATAATATTGTCGTATAATTTCTAGCTGTTGAGCTATATTCAGTCACAGACTTATATGAATGTTATGAAATAGAATATTATTAAATTTGACATGGGAATTGTTAATCTGCCTTTAAATACGGAAGATAATGGATGATTGTAAAGAAAACTGTAAAAATAAATATTGTAAACCATATTAAATATTGTTAATTATTTGATGTTCCTGTTTATCAGAAGATGGGTACAATTTTATATATGTTGAATATTGGTATGTATATGATACAGAGTGTTTAATTTACGTAAACATATTAAGAAAATATACACATTTTGTTATTATTAACAATCTTCAACTAACTGCTGATTTGACGCACCCTTTCAATGCATATTCGTGTTAAAGATTTTAAAATTAACGACTGCCAAATGTGCATATGTATCGATTGGCTGAAACATGAAATAAGCTCATAAAACAATATTTGATTAAAACTAGAAGAAAAACGGGACATCCCTAATAAATTAGTTTAAAACAACCATTAATAAGATATATGCTTTTAATATCGACGTTTAAATCATACCAGTGACTGGATAATAATTATTCTTTTACTACAGGCTATGTATTACTTTTCCCTGCGAATTCAACTCTATCTGAAAATGAATTAACATTTTTACATATTTAAACATACAAATGACACGATATCATTATGGATAATTATGAGTTATGTAATTATCATTTAAATTTATTAAGTACGTTAAATAAATAATGATACATTTTACATTATCTATAACTATCACCACGTCCTGACATGGTCTGAATATTGTTGAAATATTTAATAATATATAATAAAATATGTTATAAATTATGATTTTTTTATATATATTAGATATCTGTATGTGTGTTTTTTCTTTAGCGCTCTACCTTTCGAATTGTAGCTTCACTAGTTTCTTGTCCATATCTACCTTGAATGTGAATGAAGCCAGTGGGCCGGCCGCGGTTCTAGCAATAGTCGTGAAGAACTGTGGACATGAGTCCTCTGTTTCTAACGCTTGTACAGCCTCTTATTCTTAAATTTGCTCAAGCCTCTAAGGCTTAGAAGATTGCTAATGTGCAATCTGTGCCTAAGAAGAATTGGTTTCTTTTACGCAAGCGCGCTTTGCCTAAGGCTGTATCTCTTTCCATCAGGTATGATAACCGTCAAACGTTAACTTATCTATTTGAAAAAATATCGTATTACTGCATTTTTTTTATAAAATACAAAAATACAATTCTGATGTTCACCTGTATAATATTGCCTTGTGGTTACTGTTTAAAAAATATATATTCGTAATAAATTGCTGTAAGTCCCATAGTGTAAATAACTGTTTGAAAATATATTGTTTTTGACTCGGGAAAGTCATAAATCCTACTAATTAATTTAAATTGATCAGACATTTTTGAAGAATTTTAATTTGGTTCTTTTGCAATATTGATATTTAAAAATATATTTATTATTAAAAAAAAATATAAAACAGACGTATTACTGATCAAGTGTGTAGTTATTTCTTATTTATTTATAGAATGATATATAACTTTTAATTAAGTACAAAGAGTAAAAATTGAAGCTTTTTGGAAAAATGGCGACCTTTAAAAATTAACATTCAGAATACAAAAATACTTGAGAGTATAGGTATTACGGTTTGATGTTATTTTGATCGCGCGTTAATATAAATTTATATACTTTCAACTTGATAGTACATAAAATGGATTAATAGTATAATAAACAATTTTAATCTTGTTCGAAGTTATCTATTCAATATTAATCAGTAACAAGATTTTGTAATTAAAACAGCATAACTTTATTCACGTTAAACATCTTAATGGAAACGCTGAATTGGCTTATTAATTATAAACAATTTAGCTTTTGGAGAGATTTTAGTCGCTCAGATACTTAATGAGCCGAGATGGCCCAGTGGTTAGAAAGCGTGCATCTTAACCGATGATCACGGGTTCAAACCCAGGCACCACTGAATTCTTCATGTGCTTAATTTGTGTTTATAATACATTTCGTGCTCGGCGGTGAAGGAAAACATCGCGAGGAAACCTGTATGTGTCTAATTTCAAAGAAATTCTGCCACATGTACATTCCACCAACCCGCATTGGAACAGCGCGGTGAGATATGTTCCGAACCTTCTCGTCGCAGGGAGGGGAGGCCTGAACCCAGCAGTGGGAAATTTACAGGCTGTTGTTGTATACTTAATCATGAGGCTTCGCAATTAGTTGTAGGTATACGAGATGTGTTCAAAAAGTCTCGCGAATTTTGATCTTTTTGTGGCTTTATGTTGGTACTCATGTCTCTCACTTATGCTGACAAGCTCGGCCATTTTGAATGTTCACTTAATTGTTGACAGCTATTTTGCTTGCACGTTTACGTCTTTGTTACGTCTTCGATTTTTACCCATTAAAAAAATTGATCAAAGAACCTCTATCAAATTTTGTGTGAAAAACGAAATCAAGTGTGCGGATGCATTCCGAATGTTGACTGTGGTATACGGATAAGCTACCTAAGCGCCGGACGTCCGAGCATTTCAATAACAGACGAAAAAATCGTCGAATCACCGTTAGAGAAGTTGCTGAGGACCTAAACATATCGATTGGCTCGTGCCATTCGATTTTTATCAATAATTTAGACATGAGACGGGTCGCCACGAAATTCGTATCAAAATTGCTCAATTGCGACCAAAAACAGCATCGCATGAACAGTGCTAATGAGATATTGGACTTTACTACTGGAACCTGACTTACTCAATGGAAGCGCGAACCAAGACCGAAAAAATCGCGCCAAGTTTGGTCGAATGTGAAAGTTTTGCTGATAGTTTTCTTCGATTGCAGGAGCGTGGTGCTCATGAGTTTTTGCCACAGGGTAGAACGGTCAATAAGGAATATTACCTGCAAGTTATGCGCAATTTTCGCTAAGCAATCCGCCAGAAACGCCCGGAATTGTGGAAGAACAAAAATTGGCTTTTGCTCCACGATAACGCCCCTGCTCACACATCGTTGCTTCTGCGCGACTTTTTGGCCAAAAACAACACACTAATGATGCCGCAGCCACCGTCTTCCCTAGATCTGGCCCCCTGTGACTTTTTCTTGTTCCCTAAATTGGAGAGGCCCATGAAAGGACGACGTTACGCTACGCTTGACGACATAAACACGGCATCGAAGGAGCCGCAGGAGCTGAAAAAGATAAAAAAAATGTTTTTTTTAAATTGCTTCGAAGATTGGAAAACCCGTTGGCACGAGGGTATAATATCTCATGAAGATTACTTTGAAGAGTCAAAATAGGTATTCATGAATAAATAAATAATTTTTGAAAAAACACAAAATTCGCGATACTTTTTGAACGAACCTCGTATGTATATAATCGTTTTTTTATGTTGGTGGTTTTTCGGAATAATCTCTAGGTAATTAAGTTACGTTTCCCGACGTGGCGTCTCTGGCGTCTTTAGATATTTATGAAAGGAAACATCGTTAAAATTTCGTTAAATTTATCATTTTAATGATCATTTTAACGAAGTTAAGTAAAATTTTGAGCAAGACAATTATACGTTGTTATCGTGAAAATTATAAAATTAGAAAAAAGTCGGTGACTCTTGAATATGGTAATTAAATGTTTTGAATACTAAGCGTTTTTATTTCTTAGTGTTTGATATATTTATTTCTTACGTTATATATTATTATGTAGTATCTCACAGTATTGACAACGTATTTAAAAGGGGAAAAAATAATTTTCACGGACTGCATCAAATCGTAATGCGTTTCATAGAAATATTTATGAATTTTTATGTTTTACTAATAAAATTCATTTTGTTTTAAAAATGCTTATTTTTGTAAAAATGAAATGTTCTTTACATTATTTATATCTGTCATTTTTCACACCACAACGCGAAAAGGGTAGAGGATATACGAATTCAGAACATGAATTCGGATGAGACACAAATTAAGCATATGAAAATTCAGTGGAGCTTGTCTGGATTTGAACCCGCAATCATCGATGAAGATGAACGCGTTCTAACCACTGGGATATCTCGGATTTTTTTATAGAATAATAATATTTAACATGGACTCTCGACGACGTTTACAATTCACAATACATACACAGAATTATGAAGCCTATATACATCATAATAAAATTTAACTGGCAGTATACGACTAGACTGGTATTATAAAAGACTTTTAAAAAGTTTTTACTACATCATGCTTCGTGTAGTTATCGGTAATCGATAGAAATGTAGTAATATCAATACAACGGATCGCAGCAATCAATTTATGATAGCGAGGAATTTAAACACACTGTTATTATTATTGAAATTAGTTTTAAAAAGTATAAAAAATATTCCACAATTTAGTTATAATGATATATTATGGCGACGCATACTTATATTTAAAGTTAAAGAACTGTTGTATTGTAATATCGGATTCGATTTAAGTGCCCTATTAAACCCAATGCACCAGATTTAAGCAGTCGCCACCGCATGTAGACAATAGTACTGAAAGAAATATTAACCATGCCTTACATCGTCAATCCATCACCAACCGTGGCAACTAAGGTGTTATTTTCACCTGTACTCATTCACACTTAAAACCGGAACACAATAATAGTGAGTACTATTGTTTGGCAATGATTATCTTATTGAGGCCCCAGATAGGTTTGCACATTGCCTACTAAGTGAGAGAGAAGGCTTGAGACTTATTTCACCACGCTGTTCCAGTGCAGGCTGGAGGATACACAACAAACGTGTGACAGAATTTCATCCACTATTTACAAGAGAACTAGAAACAACAATTACGATGAAAATTTAATTGTACTACTATAAGTCCAAAGCCAGTTCATCTTTGGACTCGTCGTCATAGATCAGCTTCACGTATTCTAATTCGACTCTCTGGGCTCTCAATGTATTTAAAGCTTTTTTATATTATCCGGGTAGGCACATAGGTCCGGGTAGGACTCCGCTCCACCTGATGGTAAGTGGAAATGGAGTCCAAACGCGAAGACGACTAGTACGAATAGCAAGAATGAGCTGCACTGGTCGCCAAGCCGCCCCTCAAGATGCCTCTTCACGACTCGTTTGAAGGCACCCAGGTTATAAGAGGAGGGGAACACGTGTGCTGGTAAAGCATTCCAGTTATATATTATATAAATATTTATATGTCATTATTATTTATATATTTATGCTATTTGATTTTCTTCTAAGATATTCTCAGCTCGTAGTTACGAAGTTGCATCTGTCATTTTTTTTTGTATTTTTTATAGCTTCGTTTTTATCAGAACGAAAAAGAGGGAACATGTCATTACATCAATCTTCTATACATTCGTTTAAAATTATTCCTTGTCAAATAAACAGTATTAGGTGAATTATATTTCAGTCTTATTTTAAAATATTTGTCTCGTTTTGGACTAAATGAAACTTCAATGGCAAACCACTAGAGCTGAGTGGCAAACGTCAATATAAACGCGGACATTGTGGCAGTTACCACTCCTTACAGCCGATCCCATAAGAGCCATGGGATTGGAACTGGCATGTCCCTTATGCCTTTTATTGTATTTATATTATACAAATAAACTTAATTTTATAAAGTCTTAAACACGGACTAGCTAATAAAGCTGCAGACCTTAAGGTTCTGTGTTCAAATCCTAGGTCAAGATAGTAACAGTTATGATGGAAGTTTATTCTTTATCTTAGTGATATATAGTCTGACATGGTAGAACTTTTCTGTTTGTTCGAATCGCACTAAGACAGTTAAGGACTAGAGAATTCCTCGGTTTGTGAATAAACTTCAGCATTATTATATCGCAGTTAGCTATTGAGTTATAACACAAATACGTTCTCATTTTAGAATGGCCGCCATAAACGAAAGCACTTTTACACTTTATTTTTAGGCATGTTTTTGTTTATTAATACGTAGTAAGTTTCTTTCCGCTGTCAGTCTGTCCCTGTGTATGCTTAGATCTTTAAAACTATGCAATTAATTTTGATACGGTATAATAGATTGAGTTATGGTGTAGGTATAGTACGACACAACTTAGATGTAGAATTAAGTACGCTATCTCAAATTATCAATATTTATTTCTCATGTGAATATGACCTTTACACAAACGTAATAACTTGTAATATCATATGACCTAATATGTTCGTCAATTTGACACGCCGATTTACATGCAGTTGTTTTCTCGGGTTGAACTGACGCGAGAATCTATAGCGACGAATCGCGTCGAATGGCGCGATAGGGAGCTATTTCTATTGGTCGTGTAAATCGGCAATAATCGGTTTTATTTTCATTTAATTGCATTTTCCGATGCTACATCTAATTTGTGTCATACTATACGTCTATAATAGATCAATTTACTTCCGGCTTAACAAACTATCTCATAATCAAAGAATAGCTGAAATTGGCTCAAAAGTTGTAGACTTTATCGATTACAAACGAATTTTTCCTCCTATGTTATCCCATAGGAACAGTACATAATTATGCGGTAAATAATAGGTTGAGTCATTATCTGACCCCTATACAAATCAGATCAGATCAGATCGATCCCGTGGTCCCTTGTTGTGAAAGACATATCATATCTATCCCCTGGGAACCTTACATTTTCCGGGATAAGGTCGTGATGTTTGTGCTATTACAGATTATAATTTACCTCTGTGCCCATAATATTAGTAAAATAACATATATAAACCTTCTTCAAAAAGCATTGATTCTTATCTAGTACATTTTTTGTTTAAATTTCTTTAGTCAGTCAGTCAGTTTTTCCGTCACCAAACTTATTAATATATATGTACAAGTTGTTGCTCCGGCTTAGTTCACGATTTAAGGGTTAGGCGTGAGAAATAAACCAATGTCTTTCTAGTAATTCGAACACATATACGGCTATATATTTTTATTTATATATTATTTATTATAGTTTATATATTATTTTATTATATATTATTTATTATAGATTACGTATATATTATTTAAAAAAAAAAAGAAAAGAAAAAAAAATCAGTGTGGGCCACGTCTCCCAAGAAGACGACAATAATGATTTCCAGCGAAGATCTGCTGATGTTTAGTATAAAATATAAAACGCCAAAATGTAACTGAATATAAAAGGTAAAAAAGGACACGGGCATCTGCGAGCCTGTGGATGTTGTATTTTAAATAATAAAAAAAAACCAATGTTTTCTATGTCCGTGTTACGTCCTTGTTCTTGGTAATCAAGCTAGCTTTGCCTTATAGATACTTTCATCTTAGGTTCAGTGATTTGTTTGTTAAATATCAACAGGTAGATTTACATTCGCATTTAAATTAAGAACATAAATAAAGAGAATATTTTATATTTTTTTAAACCAAATAATCAATAATAAATGAATATTAAACACGAGGGAATCCACAATGGCATGGAGGAGAATTAATCCTCTACTTTGTCTTTCAATAAGTAACTCTATAAATGGTAAATGACCCTAATACAAAAGAGATAAGAATAAAACCTTTTTTGTCTAAAAATAACAAGTCAAAAAAATATTATGTACATAGAAATAGGATACTTTTAGGAGTTAATATATATGAAAGAGAATCTGGATCGAGTTAAAAAAAGAAAAGGTCCATATAAAAACGATAATATACGCTTTTTATCTGATAAAATTGAAGCGATGAAATCGTTAGGTATATTGTTTCTCGGATCAAACGTTCCGTGTCGTAGTGTTTGGATCAGGTGCCTTCAGTGTCAGACCCAACGAAAATATATTTTATCATCGCACTCACCTCGACTTCCAAGCTGTCCATATTTTGTGGTATGAAACGGAAAAAGCTTATCATTTTATCATTAAACAATACTTTTTATGGAAATCGTTTAATGTTATACTAGAAGCGTGTTAGTATTATGAATACCATATGTCCATATCATGTCTCATATCCCTCTTGACAGTTGACATTCACGGCCATTTAAGATATGACCTCACTGGCCATCAAGAATTAAATGTCTAAACTAAGTGATTTCAATCAAAGTATTTAATTATCTCGTTTTGAAGTTAATAATTATATCCTTTTGAATTACTGATAAACATTTAAAGTTAAGTTCATAATAATGTATGAATGCAGATTTAAAAATTACTACCAATAAATATCAATGTACATAGTAAAGTTGATATTTACACAGCATTTTCTAACATCCCAGAGCTGGCTTACATAGAAAACAAGAGTAAAAAATATAACAATAAGAATTTTTCCAGTGAACGTTATGTAGTATTAGTACTCTTCATAAAACGTAGTTTGTAAATACCCACGTGTGTTTGAAATGAGAACATTGTGTATTTAATACGGGAAACATGTTTGTCTATACCGTCTTTATTTCATCTGCAATTTTATTTTTAATCTGTTGCACTCTTGTACGTTTGTAAATGAACAAAGTCAATACAATGTACTGGAAATACTGGAACACTTTTATGTATAATTATATTATACAGAAATAACTGAATGGTAATAATTTAAAGGCTCAAATAATTGAAATGTTGTAAAGGTAATTTAAGGTGTTTTTTGCATAGCAGGTATACCTAGTATCTGAGGCTCGCATCGGTAGGCCAATCGTCGAGGTGTCACGGTAGCTTGCGCACGCGATCCTGACACATCCTCCGAAGGGACAGAGATGGTAGTGCTGGTTTTAGTGGGTATACTCATATAAGTTCCAGATTCCATATACATGAGTCTTTTTTAATATTTTTCTATAACTACCAACTTAGTAATTCCATAAAAAAAAAAAAACAAATATGGAATATCATGTTGGTAAATCTTTGGAAAACCCGCTCTTACAAAACTAGTTACAAAGCTAACGATTTACGAATTATATTGAAATGGTTCTAAAAAAACCTTCAATAAATATAATAATATAGACAAATACAATATTATAAAAAAATGTAATTGAGAAAAAATATAATGTATTAATAAATAAAAAATATATAGGTACTAACAATAAACACAAAATTAATTGATAAGCGATTTTCGAAAATAAATAATACTCTTGCATATAAAATGCCATGATTTAAAAAGAAAACGATAGTAATAAGATTTCATCATTTGTTATTTGCTTTAAATAGCTTTTTTTCTTTAGATTTGAAAATATTCAAACGCTTTTTGATTTTGTTTTAAAAACATTTTCCCACATATTAAGTTAATGACCTTGTGTGGTAACTGAAGTAACAAGTTAATGCTTATTCCATGTACAGTGTAGCCTGTCACGTGTCTTAGAACATTTTTTTTATATTTTTATATATATTATTAAATCCAGAAGTAGGATAAAAAAAAATAAAGAACACGTAACTAGCGACCTGCCCCGGCTTTTTACGGGTGCAATGCTGATCCCGATAAAATATACTACGGAATGTCTAATACTTTTTTGTAGACCTTTGCAATAATGTTATATTGATGTACGATGGGCCGTTTAAGATATATTTTTATAATTCCGTGGAAATAATTTTCAATAGTCGTCCGGAATCTGAAAGGTAAATGTCTTCCTGTGCCTCGGAAAGCACGTAATTTAGTTGTCACTTTTCCAAAAGGTCACAATCGTAACGATAATAACACAATCGTAATATTTGCCTAAAATTGAGTACAATATGCAATGAGATGTATTTGTTTTAGAAATATCATAAAATCAGCGCAACATTGCTACTTTTTTTTCGTTACTAACTATTATAAATCTAAATAGAACTAGTAAAGACGATTAAAAATATTTTTAATGACCATTTTTTCACCATCATTTTCCAACAGACGATTTATTTTTTACCTAAAACAAATCACTTACAGTTTATTTAAGCCACATAATCACTACCCATTTTCATACCTATGAAAATTCTATAAATAAAAAAGATTGATTCTACGGGTAGTTTGTTAAAATATATAGAAGCATTTTTATTCCAAATATGAAATTGTGAAAAATCATAACATCTCATAATAGGAATAGGAAAAATCATAACATCTCATCACGATAATAGGAACTAAAACGACTTTAATAATTATGTTGAAATACCGTGAAACTTAAGTCTCTGTGTCAAGTTCCTGTGACCCGAAGTTTTGGTCCTAATTTCACATTAGAGTTGAAAGGTGAACAGTCTGTAACTTTGTCTAATTACAAGCTTTCATTAGTGAGACAAAACGGAAGTTGTTTGTTAAGTATAGTTTTAGATTCATTTTCTCACAATAATGTACTAATATTAACAAATAAAATACATGAGAGGACAAAAATTAAAGCGGTTTTACACAAATAAATTAAAAAGTAGAGTGGATTATTCTTAAACATTAAATTATTTAAAATATACTCAGAAAACCCAACCACTCCACAATCGGTTAATATAACAAGTAAAAGTAACTGAAATTAATTGTAACTTTCATAGGTAGCTAAATTGTATTTGTTATTAGTTGAACCTGTGGCCTTACCTGTGCAAAACTTATGAGACTTTTCGTATAGCACACAACCTTCTACCTCGGTTTAGCCCCTTGAGGAGTAAATTAAAAAGTAGCCTATGTCTTTCTTTGAATAGTATTTCGATTAAAAAAATGCAGGTCTAAGAGCAAAATCCTAATGGAAAGATTAGACGTAGTAATTCAAAGACCAAACAGGTACGTAAATCGGATCGGATCGTAGACGACGAAATTGAAAAAAATTAAAAAAAATTAAAGTTAAAAATATAAATTTCCATTTGGCTCAGATAGAAATTAAATAGTTTTATATGTAGGATATAGGTATAGATATCTATGTCATTTTGCTACTACCACCAAATATTTCCTCATCTATCACTATTTCCTAATTTAATGCCAAGGGATTTTAAAAACTATAAGACATAGCATAGGTAGGACAATTTAATAGCCAGTGGTAAAATAATTGTGAACGGTAGATATATGACGCTTAAAATAATAGCGAAAAGTATTTGTTTAGTGATCGAAACCAATTCGCTTCCCTGAGATTTGAACTATGACTTTTAAAGAGTTCGTAACAAAAGTTATTAAAGTTTGTAACGTAAATGAATTTAAGCTGCTTTCTTATCGTCACACTAATTAAATTTGAAATTTGTAAAGAATAATTGGGATGAAAAACTTTGTTTTGACGAAAGCCGGTTATTGACCTTATAATCTTTATTCATTTGGTTTTTTGTAAGGTCTGATTTCTTATTTCATTTTACGTTTAATAATACTATCATATTAAATTGTGTAATATATACATATGATTATATTATAAAATATTTCAATAATCAAATTATGTAATTATTCTTTATTTGTCTGAATATATGTATATTGTTGCAAATACTTTGTGATGCAATTGTACCATTACTTAAACACATTCCGATGGGACTCTTAAGCCCCGAGATTATAAATATATCGGACAGTTCTTTTGAGTAGAATGGAAACAATTTCTATTTATTTAACTTCAAATTAATATGCCGTATATAAAAAAATGTAGTTAGAAGATAATGAATACATGACTTAATAAACCATTTATTATTGCAGATATTATATATGTACTGCTAGTAGTCGCCCGCAGCTTCTCTCGTTTTATGGTGTTGTCATGTGTTAGACAAAAAAGCAGCCAATGTCCTTTCATGGATTTCAAGTTTGCTTCATATCAAATTTCATCAAATTCGCTTCAGGAGTTTGGTCGTGAAATAGCGACACACATACGGACAGACAAAGTCACTTTCGCATTTATAATATTAATATAGATAACATTATAACAAAGATTTTTAAGTAAAATTAAGCATGTGTATTTTAAATGTGAGCACAATATTTTGATACATAGTATTATTCCTCTTCGAAGGCGATGTCTCGAATGAACACAGTCACACATTTGCATTATAACTTATTTTATAAATAAAATTTCATTTTTGAAATTTGAATAAATTTAATAAAACGCTCCGTGGTCATGTGGAAAGGTAAATAAATGAAGCGATTCGTCAGACTTTCGTGCCGCGCTCAAAGCGCGATATATGCCAACGGTTAACTCAACACGAAAAGGCACTCGGCTTTCTACATTACAATTTAGATAGTATTTATCACACTATCTGCACTAAAATATTTAAATATACTCAAATAAAAACTAAATGAGTAAATTGATTCGTCAAAACGAATAAGAAATAATTTACATAAATTAAATCATCTTATTCGCGTTTCGTGTGTCGGCCGAGATGACCCAATGCTTATAAAGCATCTTGACCGATGATTGCGGGTTCTAATCCAAACAAGAACCACTGAAGGAAAACTTCTTGAATCTTGAAAACCTAAATGTGTATAATTTTAACGAAATTCTGCCACCTGTGAATTCACCGATCCGCATTCGAGCAGCTTAGAATTTACTCCTAAAATTCTCCTCAAAGGGAGAGAAGGCCTCAGCACAGCAGTGGGAAATTTACAGTCTATACTTGTTGTGGTCCTACTGACCTATTACAGTTAAGTCCCCCAATCCAAGTATAAAGAACAGTTGACTGCAAAAGATATATTATAATCACCGAGGGGCTTGCAGGTGCGTTGCCGACCTTTAAGAAATGAATATATACTCTCTTCTCTTGAAGATTTCCAAATCGTATCTATTCGGCAAAATCGCCGGCGAAACTTAGTCCAACAGTGTGGTGTTGTGAGACAAATAATATCTTATTACAATTTGTGCTGTGGATGTCAATTGTTTTTTTTAAATTCTCTGATATTTTTTTTACCATTGTTGCAAAACGAAGGTTCGGTAATTTAGCAAATCTCATAAATTATTTTGAGTACTAATATGACGCATGTCTGCATTCTCATAGTGAACTAATTCCAAAACTCGTGCCTCTAACGCACACGTCGCCGTGGGTGTATTCGAGTATCGTTCTCAAAGAAGAACTAAATAAAATATAACTCCACATGATTCATCCTCGCAGGCAAACTCCTGACATAATATTTTGAATGTTTATTATCCTTTATAAAGTGAACTGTTCGTACTTCACAGCGTTCACTCATGGAACTAGAGTCACGTTTAGGATAAATGGAAGTGTGTGAATAGTTTAAATGTGAAATTCTAATATGAAAATCGAAATTCATTTATCACAGAGAATTTATCTATTTTTTAATATCATTAATTGTATTTATTATTAAACGACTAAATCCGTTTCCGAATGTTGTACGCTTTTTTACAATCAGTACTGTGAACCCG
Source organism: Vanessa cardui (assembly GCF_905220365.1). NCBI lineage: Eukaryota > Metazoa > Arthropoda > Insecta > Lepidoptera > Nymphalidae > Vanessa > Vanessa cardui. The sequence goes on along the minus strand of NC_061138.1, from coordinate 9,536,130 downwards.
ACTCCTATTCTAATGGAAGAAGGAAAAAAGCTAAACAAACGTTATATTTACCTATTTTTGCGATTTGCTGATAAATCTAACTAAATTATGCACTACTAAGAGTCTAGAATTAATATATCTTTATTTATATCATTATCAACATTCCTATTACAGGTTTGCCGACATTCAAATCGCCATTTTATCACAAATCTATACTGAAAACCGTAGATTAATCAAGTTCTCGATGAATTATATCGTGTCAAATTGCCGTCAAATGTTGTTTATTTTACTTTTTATGATTGGAATTGAGTAAACAGTAGTAAAGTAAATATATTATTTTGGGTTTTATCCGCGATAATATTTTTGATAATTTTCAATAATGCCAAGATAAGCTAAGCCTTGATAGCAACTGAGTAGGTATAGTTTTTCCCCGCGGATTTCCTCCATAATCCCTTAATTTCTACGCCTGGCTTAACCCAGGCTACTTCAAGGCTATTATGGACTTAGTGCTTTAGTCTTAATGAGGTATCAAAAGGTCTCAAAGAAACATTACTTAATTATTCAGAAATACTCGTATGTACTATATTTAATTAAATAACTGAATCTGTATGTGACCCAAATCTGTGTCTACCTGTAAACCCATGTCATATTATAAAGATTTTTCACGGCGCATTAACTTGGTTTTGTATTGTATAAGTTATTGAATGGATATTATTGGTGGAATACACATGTGGCAGATTTCTATGAAATTTGTCACATGCAGGTTTCCTCACGATGTTTTCCTTCACCGCTGAGAACGAGATGAATTGGAAACACAAATTAAGCACATGAATCAGCGGTGCTTGCCTGGGTTTGAAACCGCAATCATCTGGGCCATCTCGGCTCTGAGTTCAAGTTTGCGTCATAACAAATTACATCAAATTCAGGGACAGACATACAGAGTTACCTCCACATTTATAATATTAATATAGATTGTTAAATCATTACTCTCTCTCTGTGGCACGCTCCGATTATGTGTGGGAATAAATATTTTCGTTCTTGTAATTACTGTTTATGAAAAATTTAATTTTAATATTATTGAAATAATAGTTATACCTTTTTTGAGTCATATGCATATTTAGAGTCGTTTCATTTCATTGAATTAAAAAAAAGAAACTGGCAATTTTGATAGGAAAGAAACAGAAATTTGTTAAAATACAATATGGAATTTCAATGCTATTTAATATTAAATTAATAATAAATATTAACTAACAGTAACTACTTCGTTCACATATGCCAAGCATATCCAGGTGTCTTATGAAGAACTCAGAGAATCCACGAGATCGGCGAAGATTCTCTGCGAGCAGTCGTATCAGCGGTACTGTTATATTCGTTCGTGGGACTATCATGGTCAGATCAGGATCGGAAAGGAAAGTTGATCAAAGTGAACACAAAAACAGTCATTTAAAAAAAGAAAAACATTAGCACAGACTATTATAATAACAGTAATACGTATCGGAGGAAATAGTACAATATAAATGATAAAACCGTTCGACCGTTTAGTTCCCAGGTGGAAAGAAAAGTCAAGGTGGCGCAACGTAGTATTTGCATTTCCATATTTTATCTTCACCCGCGCGGACAGATGTGTCATATTATGTTTTAAGATTATATTTCTCGAAATCCATTATAGAATAAAATAGACAATTTTACATTGGTTGAGATTCACGCTAGTTTTATTTATGAGCTATTCTGCTATAAACAGACAGACAATTACTTTTCTCCGGTATTACCGGTACTCGTTTGTATTTTCTTAAAATTTGAACACACAGCATGCATAGTATGAAATTCAAAGAGATGGGGGAGCTATTTTTCCACGTGTATCGTCAGCTGTAAAACTTTTGCAACATTTCTTCTTCTTCCATACTTCGCCATCTGACGTCATCTCACAAGTAACATTCTTTCCAGCCATAAAATCTTTCATAAAATCCATCCATCGTTTCATTGGTCTTCCCCTAACACTATATCTACCAACATTCATGATCAAGGCCTTCCTCACAATATGTTCCTCATCGGCTATCAGTGCCACTTATTAAATTGATATTTAAAAAAAATGCATTGCTTACTCTTTTATTTCAATAAATATTTCACTTATCAGGGACTTCAGGGAAATCAAACTTTTTGCGGTCATGTTGGATTAATCCGGTACCATAAATAGATACAGCATTTATTTTTGCACTTACACGGGTGCACCTTCATATCCCCCGTGCTGTGGCCGTCAAAATTACATAATCGTTGTTAATTAATCGTAATATATTCTGAAGTACACTCAGCAGAAACTATTAGCATACACCAGGTTACGTTAATGAGTTCTGATGTGTTTCCGAGAACGCGATACATCCACACACTAAATACAAACAAACCACGAACCTCAAACATAAATACGATATCAACGAATATTTAACGCATTCATAAACTATATTGGTAATTAAAGTAGCCAGTTGCTACCTACACTCCGGTCAGTTGAACATACCTGAAATTTCAAAATAGGTACAGTGGGGGTAAGAAGAAGTTCGTCACCTTAAGATCTATTTTCGTGTGCTCAGTATGAGCGATAATCTGCTTTACCGATTGATAATGACATATTGAGTCGCAATGATTCGATGTCTGGATTCAAAAGGTATGAAAAGTTTACGACTTGATAAAGGATTTAATTTGTAAATTGACGAAGGTTCTCTTACTCTGACTGTACATATCGTTAAAGAGTTCAAAGTTTACGCAAGTAATATAACATTATAATAATTTTAATCAACACGACTGTACACGGTCATGCGTTAATAACAAAAAGGTTACTACCTGAACGCACGCACATCAAATTATTTCACGAGGGACTTTAAGTCCGAATGTTTACAACGAATTCATATTTCAACCTTTCCATTGAAGTCATTCTTAATATGATGAAATTTTATAAGCTAATATTTCGTTAAGTTTAATTTTGTTTATTCACTATTAACATATCTCGACAGTGAATCTTTTATTATCGGGACTGACTTTTGTAGTCTGTTTATTGTTTAAATATTAGATTGTTACTATTGTGTTGCTATTTGAATCTAAGATCGTCCAAGGCATAGAACACATGGAATTTTATAGAAGATAACTCAGGCCTTCCCGAACACCATTCACTTTTAATATTAAGTTAATATTAAGTGCTTAAATATATACAAATATGAATTAAAATAGTTGCTGTATAAATCTTGACCGCGTGGAACGGTGGCAAAAATTTAAGCAGCATTTCCCCGTGAAATCGCTATTCCGATCCTCAGGGCTAAAAACGAATAGCCCTCTTGTCACCAATGGAAGCAATCATTATTAATATTATTAATTTTTATTTACGTTCTTTACTTTATTTTATTTTACATATTAATTTTATAAATGCGAAAGTATCTCTATCTGTCTCTCTGGCTGTCTGCCTGTTGCTCTGTGGTATGAAGCAAGGCTTTTACCCTTCAAAAGGGTATAAAACCTCCTCAACACGCAAGTAAAATCGTTGGCGAAAACTATAGTTATATATAAATTCAAAAGACCGATCTCATAATCGGTGTTACTGTTTATACGTTTACTTTGCTATCATGAATTTTGTATGGATTACTCCCTAAAGTTTCTCCTTTAACAACAACACCTGTCTCTATGTAAACAACTCCTTTAAAGTTCAAGTATCCGTAAACCATTAAGGAATATCCGGACCCTTCGATATGGGCTTCGTCCGGACAGTATTTTATTAATGAGGACTTCAAAATTACTAACTTTAACGTCTTTTGATAACAAAATATAGAGCTAGAAATATCTAGGATCTAAGTATAGGATATACCACGGACAAGAAAGACAGTCCATAAATTTCGGAGCATACAATATTCAAGTAACTAAATTATTAGTAGACGATGTTGATGATCTTTAAATATTTCAAGCTAAAATTTGCGTTATACCATAGTACATTTACCTGTAAATAAATTAGAAGATTACGATACCAAAAGTATCAATAAACAAGGCTTATTATTGCGTACACGATTATATATTTCTTGATTATCTTATATCATAATTAATTATTTAATAATTCGGCGTGTCGGCAAACGTAGTGTAGGACGTCCTCAGGCACGGTGGAGTGACGATTTACGCAAGGCGGCAGGCAGGAGCTGGATGCGAGTAGCCGGAGAAAGACCACAGTGGCGTGCACTTGGAGAGGCCTATGTCCAGCAGTGGACAAAAACGGGCTGATGATGATGATACATCTTTAACACGCGTTTGATAAAAAAGAGCTAATACTTACTACTAATAGTTCTCGCCTCTAATAATGAGTAGAACCTATGTTTCGAAATCTGTTTATTTCATTTTTTTTAAATGACAATTCAAATAACTTATTCGGTAAAGTTTATTTTCAAGTGGTTTTAACAAATACATTAAAATAGAAATATGTTTACTTACATACTGTAACTGTTAGTTGTTTATTAAAGTAATCTAAAATATAATTACTGTCAAAATTATATCATTCTTACGGATACCTAAAACAGTAATAAACATGACTTCAATCAAAACTCGAAAAATATAAAGCAAAACCAAAATGGAGTCATCAAAACAACGCTTATACCAAAACTCAATCAGAGTCGTGCGTAATAATGCATAATCCTTTGAAATCATAAAGTACATATTATACGCAATTACACTCAGTATTATGCCATTATTCTGGTCATTATTGTCCTTATGAGATCGTAAAGGTGCCAACATATAAATTTTGGCACCTACCATTAACGCATTCATTTTTCGCTTATTAATTTAGTTATCGTACTCGCTATATACGTTTGGTTTATTATTATACATATATACGTAACAAGTACCTATATAAAAATGTATCAATTTATTTATTTATTTTGGGAATGTTTGCTATTATTCAGTGAATGCTATAGTAAAAATATAAACAGAAAAACCATAGAGATTAATCAAGTTTACGGATAAAAAATCATACGTAAAATCAAATAAAAATAATTAAAAAAAAAAAAAGTATTCATAAAATAGTTAACATATATATTCCGAGTAATTTGAGAAATTATTATTATACTGTATATGTACTATACATTATACTATATATGTCCCAGTCATTGACATTTAAAATGTTACGTCCTGCCAGTATTATTCTATTTTCAAAATAACAAAGTTATTTTTTTTTTCATTGTATTATTTCTAGTATTTTAAAATTGAAAGTAAAAGCCTTATCCTTGGGGCCTAAAGGATGCTTATTCCGCTTATCGTTAAAACCGCCGTTGTCTATAACTTGCGATTAACTTCTTAATCATCAGAATAATTAAATGTTATACAAAGTTGAAATTTATAGAAGCAAAGATCCAACTTTGGTTGGTAAGAAAGCTAAGGCCAGCCCCTCGAAAAAAAAACCAAGAATTAATGTTTGTGTTTTTGGAATTATTGTTTGTGCTTTTGTTCTTCTGTATAAACGTTTTATGTAAACCGTGAAAAGCTGATACTAGTAGAATTGATAAACGATAAAGATTTATTATTAATAAACTATGTACATATACTTTGCTTGAGCTTTACCATAGTGTACATAACACTTTTTTTTAAACGGATACTACCTCGTGTATCTAATCCTAATGAAAGGCTGCAGATTTTGAGTTTTTGGTTCATATCCAATTCCAAAATTTCAAAATTTTAGTAAGCTATGAATTTTGCAAATGATTTGAAATTATACATTACTTTTGAGAATTGAAAAGATTATAAAAATTTCTTTTGAAAACCATAAGTCTTTTCATACCTTCATACCGTTCCATGAATTTACTTTTACGATTAGTTAGAAATAAAAGTTTAGTCATTATTCAAAGGATTCCACGACTTTCCGCGTTAATAATAGTTGTATTTAAACATTATTAGGTTTAAAATCGAACCAAAATAGAAAATTATGTAGAGTATTTATTTTAATAGTTTTTTAAAAACACAATTCATTTTTAGTTTTTGTAATGTATTTATAGTACTGATTTTATCTAAACATTTTGAATTAATTTTAAAATTTGTATCAAAAAATTAACAAAACGGCAAGCCTTTCCCTTTCGTCTAAAGAATGAGTATTAAGAAATCTTTTGTTAAAGTTTTAAAACATTGTTAAGAAATTCCAATTGTTCGAAATTAAACGTCATTCTTACAGACAACGTAATTTTGAACTTTAAAATATTTATGTTTTATCGTGCCTTTGCGATTCGCTTCAATTAAAAACAATATTTTGCCGCGAATTTCCTTAGAAATGTCAAATTTGAAAATCTTTACATATAATAAAATTGAGTCTGTTTGTAATATTAAAATAGCCCTTTTTACTCAATGCATATTATATACACGGTACCTACATATACCAATTATCAATCATCATTTTTTTACAATTTTTGTCGGTCTATCTGTCTGATTGTTCCGGCTAATCTCTGGAACGGCTAGACCGATTTTGACGGGACTTTCACTGGCAGATAAATGATATAATAGGGAGTAACTTAAGCTACTGAAATTTTCCTTTTTTGTTAAATTCAAACGCGTGTTTGTTTTTTATTATCAATTAACCGGACTAACAACATAGATATAATTCCGTTAATATGGATATATTAAAATAAATAATTTATCTAAAAAAACATTGCACGGACAAAATTTTTTTAGTTATACAAAATGCGAGCAATTGGATTTGGACATTCGCTTGAATGTCCAAATCCAAATGCTCACATGCAAATATATAAATAATCTTATCTAAATAGATCATAAACTACGGTTCGTGTATTGCCTTTAATGCCTTCTGAAAAAACTGTTCCACGTCGCTATATGTAACGACCATTTAGTTTAATTACAAAAAATGGCTTAACATAAATGGCTTTTATTGATAAAAGGATATCGATTCTTCATTAGAATTGTTATGAAGCTGAATAACAAGAAATAATATACTTTTTTAATGATAGAGTTGGAAAGAAAAATGGGCCACATTAGAAATATAAACTTTTCCTTACATCGCCAACATGCCAACAACCTTTAGAAACTTGATTACATCAAATTAATATGGCCAATATTGGTTACTAATAATAAAACTATAGGTCTAGTATAGTCATAGCTGTGACTTCATAACTGAATTTGAAAGGTTAATGAATTATTTAAAAAATAAGACAATTAATAAAACAATTCCGGTACTTCTCCAGGCATACGGCTAATAATAATAATTATCTAATAAAAGCCTCTGGAGGTACACTCATAACTGGAATACAAAAGGTAAAACAATATTTGGATTCGAGACATTCCTCCGCCTTATTAGTTACACAAAGGAAGTCAAAATGATTTCGCGTTCCTCTAATATTTTCAAGTGTTACCGGGTCATTTTCTTATTTCATTTCGTCTCTCGGCCATTTTAATATACATTTACTGTTTAATAATTTAATTTTATTATGTTATAAGTAAGCATTACTCGAGCTATAATTGTAAACGTGAAATTTTATTATAGATTATAATCTATCTCGCGAGATGGTAAACTATCGAAAGATTGTAGACCGTAACATACTGCTTAAAATTTAACGCATTATTTTACGGTAGATTATAATCAAACGAACTAAACTTCGTAAAATATAATCATTTTAATTATATTCAGTTAATCATATTATAAGTTAAATAAACATTTACAATCTTTTGATAGCTTACGCGTGAGATAGATTATAATCTAACGGTATTTACAATTTTTACTCTGATATTATAAAGTTGATGTTTGTGTGAATCTAATCGCAAGAAGTATTGGACCGATTTGTATAATGCTTTCACTATTAGATAGATAATTTATCTAGGAAGACTTGTCTGTAACCACTACGTTTGCTGTGTTAACTGTTAAAATTTCGCTTATTTGTTTAATTTATTGTTATATATGTATTATTTCAAATTTATATTTAAAATCCTTATCAAAATAACGATTAGGTACTACTAAATTATTACCTACATAGTAAGATTATATGTCACAGTATTTTGCGTATTGTTACGAAGTACCACTCTCAGCGATAATGGCGTGATGTATCTAACGGCCTCCTTAATTTACTTAGAGTACATATATTTTCAACTATTGGAATGGAGTTGCGGACAAAAGCCTGGTAATCTTTTTTTTTTGATGAAATATAGATTCAATTGCGGACAGAGAATCCATTACACTTCTGATTAATAAACGAAACTTAATTTATTGTTTTTTCGAAAAAATAAATAGTGATTGATATTTTAAAGGTTTTCTTAGTAACCTCAGTACATGTTTGTCTGAATACGTGGGCCGGATGCATTAACACCTCCTCGTAATACCTAAAGTACATTGTATGCAAATTATATTTAAAAGGCTTCCGAGTAAAGTTGTAATCCCTTCGCAATTCTCTTTATAGTTTTATTTAATTCTTACGTTTAGATATTTCACGGTTGTCTTATATAATATAAATATGGATTGTGTGTATGGGATGAATGTTGTTGGCCTCGTTGGCGAGAATTTTAGGCTATATATCTCGAAGCATAATCCCGGATGGAGCTAACAAAAAAAAATTATTAATTTTTCCAAGAAAGTTGACAATTAAATATTGTCAAGTTGTCCCTCTCAACGGTAATAAACATATGATATAAATTATTTAAAGCAGAACAATACGATCATCGATTAGGTAATATTACCATTATATTATATACGTATAGTATGATAAAAATCGTCGAATAAATAAATGATTAATTTATCTGGTGACTGTTATAATTCCATTAAGGCCTTCTTTCGCCTCAATAAAGAGATGGGGCTGTAGCCAAGCAGCGCAACATGTAATGTCTGTTACTTTTGACGTATAATTAATTAAAAAGTAAACAAAAATGACATATTTGTGGGAGGTAATATTATTAAGCAAGTTCCGGTCTTATAACACGGTTGTGTAATTGACTCAAATTACATGTTATAAGTAGTTCCATAGATCAGAGGTGGTTCAGTGTTGAACACGGCACTATCGGTGCTCTGAAGTGTTTATTTGGTAATGGTGAGCATATTGTAACAATTTATTAACATAAGAATTAATAACATTAAATGCTTAAATATATACAAATATGAACTAAAATTAGTTACTGTATAAATCTTGCTATATATGCTAGCTATATATGCTAGGTGCATTTCCCCGTCGAATCGCAATTTCGTTCCTATGGGCAAAAAACGAACCAGCCCTCCTGTCACCAGTGGAGGCAACGAGGTGAGGTGTTAGCGTATTGTTGTATTCATTCGTTAATAATGTAATTTAACTTCATTATTCTGTATCGAATTCATTGTAATCGGTGTTTATAAATAAATATTTAATTATATTAAATATATACTTTGTTTGCTTATAAATTGGTTTTACTTGTTATTTCGCCTTCCGTTCTTCCACAAATTTTGCTATGAATATTTTTGTTACTTGTTGAATTAATTAAATGACGATGACACTAGTATTTACTAATGACTTGTTAGTTTATTGGGTAATTTGAATAATGTTTTCCGTCACCATACAAATTAATCACTTACCGAATGAAGGCAGCATTTAATACGAAAAAAGGGACCTTAAATATAAATTTGTTGATAAAGAACGATCATGATTAATTAGCATCCCGGAAGTGGCATAGACTGCAAGCTTATTGGTTAGTTTTATTTAGTGAAATGGAGAAACGATGAGCCAATCAAGAAGCAGAAAAAGAAGATTAAAATTTTAAAAAGTCGTAACAGGAATAAGCTTACAAAAGATTTTTTTAAATAATTGGTATTTAATGATAAATTTATGATATCGTTTTGCTTGTAATTTAATTTATTTTATACATTGTAATTATTCGATATAAAGTTTTATGAAACGAAGTTATATTATTGAGGAAAGCAACAGGTAACATTTTTGTATTATTACTGTATGTAAGGGATTAAATAAAAGTACTTTTTCTTTTCTTCGATACCCAATTTATTAATATTAAGTTATTCGACAGCATTAAATAAACAAACTAAGTCCAGACGGGCACCCAGAAATACATATACGACGAATTCACATATATCCTAAGCTCTATTTAGACAAATTTAAATAAATGTATGTATGTAGAGCGTTACATGAAACTACGATCTACATTATGTCAATTGACCCAGCCTATAATATAATAAATATTATTAATCAATTAAATCACCAAGGATAGCCTTTCCCCCTTAAATAAAAGGAAAAATTCGAAGTTACTCAAATAATATCTTAGTTTAAAGAAAATAAACATAATTACACATATTAAATAAATAATATTGTATAAGTCTTATATCTCGTATATTTGCTTTTAATCTCAAGAACATAGATTTTTAAATAGAGATATTTTTATATGTTTATGTAACAACGAACAACTACAAAGTTACAAGGATTAACTATAATCTTCAATGGACAATTTATGATGCGTTTACACTTTCGCTGAGACAAATAACAGTTTTAATTTCTTTATAAACTTATTAAGACTCTGATCGCAGAACGGAAAATTGCGACCATAAACCGAATGTCTAACCGATACGTTAATCGCATCACATCATCGACATTGTTATTTATTTACAAGAATATATAGTTTGTTATATAACCTAAAATTAAATAAGAAAATAAAGGCATAAAATTAATTTAGAAAATTTATATATTAAGGAAGAAGATAATATTTAACATCATATCACAGTAATATAAGTTACAAACATAGTTATAACTCAGTAAATAAACGATCTATATAAAAATATCCATAGTGTAACCGATTTAAAACGTATTCGAGTATTAACTAGAAATTGTCTATGGCTTAAACGTTCCTGAGGAGTTCGTCTGATGAAAGCAGGCCGTCCTGAAACAAATACAACATTATTCATCCGGTGATTGGTCATTTTACTTTCTAATTGTCTATAAATAAATATGAGACAACATCACATACATTACTCTGATCCCAATGTAAGTAGCTAAAGCACTTGTGTTATGGACAATCAGAAGTAACGACGGTACCACAAACACCTAGACCCAAGACAACATAGAAAACTAATGATAATCTACATCGACTCAGCCGGGAATCGAACCCAGGACCTCGGAGACCACGGAGGTCGTCAATCACAGTCTATGTCACACACAATACACACACATGTATATTTAAATGTGTGTATTAAAAATCATATCAAATTAGGATTAAGGATAAAGGCACGAAAAAATGCTCTACAATAGAGTATGTTTTCTTACGATTTCATATGAATTTACATTAAACATTACACTCTCCACGATAAGGGTCGACTGGATATTGTAATCTGTGATAAAAGTGACCAATGTTTTGATTTGATCATCTCAAGATATCAAAGAGAAACATACGACTAGAATGTGAACGGTTTAAAATATACTTTTGTTGCTATAACAGAATCACTACAAAAAACATTATTATAAAAATATAACACACTAGTTATAGCCCGCCATTTTTATGGGGTTAGTTGTCATGTGTTAGGCATAAGACGCAGCCTTCCTCGTAGTTCAAGCTTGCTTCACACCAAATTTAATCAAATTCGTTTTATTGGTTTACACATAAAAGAACGACAGACAGACAGACAAAGTTACTTTCACATTTATAATATGAATATAGATTGTGTATAAATAATTTCGTTCACGCTTACTTCACACTTATTTCATTCATTACACAAAATAATAAAAACTGTATTTAAAAGTAATTATATCAGTTAATAATTATTTCGTTTTATTCGAAATACCAATTCAATTATAAACATTTATTAAGAATATTACGAGTCGTTATCTTCAATTAATAATTTCAATGTAATTTTCGTAAAACCTCCGTATTTTGTTGAAAAAGCCATTTACATGATTAAAATGATTACCTGATTAAGGTCAATGAACTTGCGAACGACGGATCGGGCGAAGTCGGGGTTGTTAATCATCTCGTTGACAAACCAGTCCAGGGGGATACTAACAAACAGAATAAAAATATCGAGTGAATTTAGAACACAGACTAAAAAAACTTACATTCATTTTTTATCTGTGATTTTTTGTATAGTCTACATTAACCCTATAGTACAATTGGATATCAACACTCAGGCGCAATTTTTAAGCCACTATTGGTTACTTTCTTACGGATCAGAAGGAAATACAGATAAATAAATTCTAGGAAAAATGTGTGATGATTACAGTTATCAGCAATCTTAGATTAAAAAATATATAGCTACCAATCCAAAAGAAACAAATAAAGTAAGACTTTATTAAATGATATATCTAAGGCCTGTTACTATGTCAGCGTATGTGTATAATTTGTTTCTCTTTATGATTTTTAATACAGAAAATAACAAAGTTTAATTTTAAGAATGGGCAAATAGATTGTTTATTACCAAATTTTAATAACTCCCATATCTTATTACTTACAGATTACTATATATACTTATACTTAAGTATATTTTTTAATAGTTAAAATAAATCAGCTTATAAAATAGTGTTACAAATAGATTTAATAATTTTTAGTTACTACACATTTATGAATATAAAAAAAAGTCTTAATGGGATCTCGATGACTTAGGATTAAGCCCAGGATCGGGTCAAATTTTCCTCGCAAGGAATTTGCAATAGCAGTCTGGAGTTAACAGTGAGTAAGCTACTAAAAATTCCCGTGCCTCAGAGCACATGAACCGATTTGTATAGCACCTGAGCCCTGAATTCTCTCCGTGACTGTTGGATTGCTGATTGGTTTGACCCTTACACACACAGTCGCAGTAAATTAAACAAACAATGAGCTTATTTGCAGATACTGAAATTGTTTATTAAGCGTAAACAAAACGGATTTTGTATTAACTTTCAACTACACATACATAAGTAGAGCGATTCTGTAAGAATTCATTTCATATCTCACTCGGAAATTTTGATTACCCACGTACAGTAATACACAATTTTGATATGTGTATTCTATACATTTAATAATAATTATTATTAATAAAATAACAATAATAATTATTAGTGGTCAGAACGTGTGCATCTTAACCAAAGCACCACTATATATATGTGCTTAATTTGTGTTTCTGATTAATCTCGTGCTCGGCGATGAAGGAAAACATCGTGAGGAAACCTGCATGTGTCTAATTTCTTCGAAATTCTGCCACATGTGCATTCAACCAACCCACATTAAAACAGCGTGGTGGAATATGTTCAAAAAACATTCCTCAATCGAAGAGGAGGCCTTAACTCAACAGTGGGAAAGTTACAGGCTGTTACTTTACTTTACTTTAATAAAATTATTAGTCAATGTCGTATATCATATTCGGACAATACACTCCCGTGTTCTGCGATGAAATTCGAGTTTCTTCTTACAGAATAGATCTACAGGTGTTAGTGTTAGTGTTAGCTAGTGCGTATTTTAATTTAAAAATGTAATACGGATGTAGCTACAGATAATTTATTTTTCACTTTCTTTCGTAATAAGATAATATCATCTATTTAATATATAATGTGTTTTACGTTGAACCAAAAAATTAGACTACGAAAAAGATCTGCTAATGTACTTTTTTGTTGTTTAATTTTTCAGCTAAACTTTATACTTATATCACCTTATAAGCTTTTAAAGTTAATTCAGCTTAAAAGCTAGCGGAGTAAAAGTATTTGTTCATATTATAAGATTTAAAAGATAAATGAATATACTTAGTTCTTTGTTTATAACGCTCTTGACTTCCTACTCAAAAATACAAATTTGAAAAAAAAAATTAAAATTACAGGGACATATCACGTCAGTTCCCAAGATTGATGAATGATTTATATTTCTTACTGATGACCACCGTTTATGAGTGCGAATAAAAAAGAAAAAAGTGTGTCTTTCTTTTTTTTTCATCGAAATAAAACGAAGGGATGAAGAATAATTTTTCAAAGTTTTATCACAATCAGACGAATAGGTAGGATAGCATAGAGAAATAATTTACAAGCATTCATTATTATTCATTAAGACTCGTATTATAATAGACAATTTGATATTAATAAACTGTACCAAAAAGTATATTTTATAGGATTTAGATTTAATTTTGTTTTTTTAGAAAGGATATTAAAATATTCCTTTTATTTAAATACCTTTTTGGCTATCATATAAATATAATAAAACAGAATTCCATTTATACAATGGGATAAAACTTTTTGTCTTAGTCTAAAAGCCTTTTTTTCGGTAAACATAAATAATAAAGTCATCTCCGTCGAGTAAAAAACGAAGAAGGACCCATCGTCTAAATTTCTTTTGAATATTACTTTCTTAAAACTAATCCCGAAGATCTGTTTTGTTTTGAAATAGTATAATCTCTTTACCATTTGCATATTAATACGCTCCTTTTTATGGATGGCGAGAGTCGAGATGGCCAAGTAGTTAGAATGCGCGCATCTTAACCGATGATTGCGGGTTCAAAACCAAAAATTCATCTCGTGCTCAGCGGTGAAGGAAAACATCGTGAGGAAACCTGCATGTGAAAAATTTCATAGAAATTCTGCCACATGTGTATTCCACCAACCCGCATTGGAACAGCGTGGTGGAATATGTTCCAAAACCTTCTGCTCAAAGGGAGAGGAGGCATTTATCCCAGCAGTGGGATTTTGCAGGCTGTTGTTGTTGTTGTTGTTTTATGGATTCGTCAATAAAAGGGCATTACAATCTACTGGCTTTTTAATTTGTGAAAAATTGCATTATTACAGGAAAGAAACATGTATATAAACCTTATAAGCAATGAAAGAAAATATCGTGATTATTAATAATATACTTTGGAAATCAAAATAATATTAATCGATGATTAGATAATAAAACTTAAGTATATGTTATATAACTGCATTTTTAAATTAAATTTCGACAAAATACAAGCTCTTAGTATAGTCATGAGTCTCGGAGTCAAATCCTGGGTTCTCATTAACAGCTAATGGGTATAGATAGATATAAGTCTTCAGCGCAGATGTTTTTATGATGAAGAGATGATGATGATGATGATGATCAAGAGAATGTCAAAAATCCGAAATGACTATTGAATGAATCTCACCTGTCCAATGTCTTCTCTTCGGCGCCATCTTGTCCGTCTTTCTCTTGCGCTTCGAGGTTTTCCCAGAAATTGTCCAAGCCGTATACTGTTAAAATATATATTATTTAATCATTCAAATAGAGATTGTAATTTAAATCCACGCGTGAAACCTTTTTAGCGTTCAAATTAATTCTTCTCGGTAGAATCTACTTTCCGAACCGGTGGTTGCTTCACTTAATTGTAAAATGACGATTCAAAAGTACTTGTAAAAGCCTACTTGAATAAAGTTTATTTTGATTTTGAAATTATAATGATAAAAAACTACACTTATAATTGTCAGCGCTCGTACTTTATATAGAGTTGTAAAATATCGACAGAACGAAAACAAATTTCTGCTGCATTATTTACATAGATTAATTAATTTTATGATTTCTAAGGGCTTTTACGTATTCAAATCTCGCTACATCTGATAGTAGTTTTGCAAAGGGTCATCTGATGGTAAGTGATCAACACCGTCCATAGACAACAGCGCTGTAAGAAATATTACTACCACCAAATAACCTGGCATTGCCAATGCGCCACCAACCATGGGTTGTTGGAGATGTCAAATCCCTGGTGCCTGTTTACACTGGCTCACACACCTTTAAACCGAAATACAAAAATACTTAGTGCTGTTGGTAGTTTTATTATTGTAGACAAAAGTATCTTATTTATTAATTACTTACATAAATGTTGATCTGTAAACAACTCACTAAATAAATATATAATGTATACTATAGTAAAACAATCAATAATTGCGCCGTAGACAGAACAACAATGGAAAAATTTTGACAATACCACAGATTATATAGTAATAATCATTACCTGTCAAAATTTACAAGCAATTATGTTCCTTATACATTGATACAATAGTATAAATATTGTTTAAACGTTTAGATTACATATAACTTAAGCTTACCAAGCGTTTGTCAATTGTTACGGTCAGTGCGTTATCATGGCGTTACAAATATTTCTTTAAATATTTATGACAATCACAACGCGTCGGGTTAAACCTGCTACCTACGAGTTTATTTACGTATTCGTCACGCAAATGCATTTTTTTGTCCGTAAATGACAAAAAGCAAACAATTAAAGCGATGCAAAGTATTGTTTTGTAAATGTTTAGTTTTTGTTGATGTGTTTGCATGTTACAAATATACCAACCAATTCCCAAGGCTTTCTGAGGGGATATGAAGATTTAATACTTTATTATTAGACGTTGGCAGCATCAGTCGTCCAATATTGGGAGCGAATTATTAGTTGGACCTTAAGTCAAGTCCAATATTGGAAGCAAGTCTCCAATATACCATTATTGGATTCGTATTATTATTTTAAGCGTGATATTTTTATGGGCGATGTACCTCCGTTTGCTGTTCCCTGTCTTTTTCCGTAACCCCTCGCAAACAGTACGTTGGATTTTGGCTGGAAACCACCTCTGGTCACTCTTACTTCATCGTCTGGTATATTCGTACATAACAGGAATGATTATAAAAATTGTTTTTTTTTTTTAATTAATTTAAAAAAAGAAGAATGACATTGAATTCATCTTCTCTATCTTATCTATGATTTTTTTAATATTGTTAATAAAATAATTAATGTATAGAATCGTATGTCAATTTTCGATTCTTAATAATTGACCAATTGTTCTTTGAGTCAACGTTTTGTTATACTTTCGAGTAATTTAGCTCCATTTCCCATTCCCTCCCTCTTTCCATATCCTCTCGCGATAAGTACGCTGGAGTTTGGCCTGAAAGTGCCTCTGGTCACTCTAATTTCCTCCTCTGTTAGAATGTCAATGCAATTACTTTAACCGAATTCTCACGCGATCTTAAGAGGGATTCAGAAAAGCGCCATAAAGTATAATAAAAATATATTTTTATTTCGCATTAATAGTACGCGTACGAATTAATTTATAGAAAGCTTTTTATATTTTCTATAATTGAAGAACACTAGTAGCAAGCGTGATCTTCACAATTATGAAACATATATTTATTTTTTTTAGTTTTTCTATTTTATATAAAAGCTTGGAAGCGTTTAAGCAGTCGACGGCTCGCTTTTTACCTTCCTCATTGAGGTCATCGCTACTCCTTTTGCCAAATTCATAAGCCACCATCAAGGGGCCTTTAGGGTCAAACTTCCTGCGAACTGGTTCATCTGTTGAAGTAGTGATTTGTGCAAAGTGTAATGTATATGTAATGTTAATTTGTATGTAATGAGTTAACATGGAAGCAATCCGGTCTACGGGTCACACGATTCTCTTACATTCTAACAATTATATAAGCTACATATTAGACACTTAAAAAGATTTATATCAAGGTTCTATGATAACACTTCTTGGTACTTTCCGGTGATTGTAGTGTAACCGAATAATTTTGAACGCATCATTAAAATATTCATAAAATATTTTTCAAACGAGAAACAAAAGCTTCAGATCGCAACAGTTTAAACTTGAAACTTTCCACTTTAGCCTTTGGGGCTTCGTTAAAATTATAACGCGATATAAAAGTGAGACCCTCGACTAAGACGGAAAATTTCAATCTATTTTATCTCGTAATAAATTACATTTCATTGGCTCGAACGACACACAAGCGGCGGACAAAGAGAGCTAATCAGATGGTTTTTTAACCAGCCCAAATGGATTTTCTTGTTCAAGCTGTACTGTGTACTTGTATTGCCACAGCACTCCTTTGCAATTTGCTGGTCATTCAGCAACCGGAACACCGATTAGGTTCTTTATTGTACCTTCTGCGTCCAATTCGGGCGTTCTTTTGCCAAAATCTCTTGCTATTCCGACGGAAGGACTCTTAAATGTTGGCGTACCGCGATTTGTGCGATCCGACGATGTCTGATGATCGACGTCGCCTTAAGAATAATGCTTTAATGAAGTGTACTTCTTATTTTGTAGAATTACAGATAAAATTTACCGTTTTGTGAAACATATGATAAACTAATCAACAGAAAAAGTAGTAACATATATACGATATACGTACGTAAGGTACGATATATATGACATCTTTTAGCGATAAAAACCGTAATTTACTTTGATAGTATTGTAACATTTTTTCAAAATAAATTATATTAAGATTAATATAGTTTATATTTGACAAAATGCTACATTACGCTGAAAATCAATGATTTAAATATATTTAATGTTTTTGAAGAAATTCAACACTTAAAACTTACTATAAAACAGTTTGAACTAGTTGTACTGCAGTCCTAAGCATCTCTTTGTGGAAGATAATAAAACTCAAACGGAATTCTCTTGTTAAACTGTTTGATAAATAGTTTGATTAACTATCTAACAATTATTTTATACAGTGTAAGTAAAAGTGATCTTTCATATAAAAAATATAAGCAGTTGCTTGGCAAGTGTAACACATCAAATTTATTTAAAAGTCGCATAATAATAGATGTGTTATAGTATCATAATACAGCGTGGCAACATTCACACTAAAAATCTTAAAAGTATATACTGGCTGTATGTATAAGGCTTAGTTAAGAAAGATTTAAAAAAAAAGGTTCGTGTTCTTATATAAACTCGTAAGTTGTACTTTTCTTTCGTAGTTAAAATTAATACATAGTTGTTATTGTACGCAAATAATTATTTACAATAAAATATTAAAAATATACTCAATAATATTAAAATAAGAATAATAATTATGACAAATATAATTCATTCTCTCAGCACTACTATAACACGAATCAAATATTTAATCATTCTAAATTTAAATTTGTAATAAGACAAACATGTTAAAAAATATAAGGTCTGAAGTTATCTATGGAGATAGTCTTGACACAATCAAATATCAAAAATCATAAACGTGTAATTTTTGAAGTATTTTGTCACTCACGTTCGGTTCTGGCGCGCTTGCCGAAGCCTCTGGCCGTCATCATTTCTACGTTTTTGAAGCCGCGTGTGGGGCGCTGTTGTTTTCTTGTGAGCCGGCCGTCGGGAGCACCCTCGGAGACGCAGAGGCACACCGCCACAAAAACTGCTAGTACTGTGATATTCATGACTGAAAAAAACGCTATATTATAATAAGCCTCTTTAAAACAAAATTGTGTTTATCGCTGTACGTTTTTTTAAGATAATGTTAGTTTGTTTCAATTGTCTTGTTTATAAAATACTTTCATTGCAGGAGGGGAAAATGAAAACAATAGGATTCAAAATTACTTAGTCAATTTTGAAAATGAATCAAAACAGGTTCTTTTTCTCCAACATCAGGTTGGACATTTTCTTATTAAAATTTTGTATAATACCGCTAATTTTAAGGATATATTTTGTTTCAAACCGTTTAGATATTTGCTTTAAATCTCATGCCAATCACTCATGACGAATAATTTGTAACAGTTTGATCAATTAAAAATAATTTGAACTTCCGGTACAGTAACACCGCGCCAAATTTCCAGCTGCGTCAGCTCGAGTTGTTTTCGTAACAAATTGTCGACGTTCGTCAACGAACGTGCCTGCTGTATCTCACACAACTTAGCACTTAGTGCAAAAAGACGAAACATAATGGATCCACTCGGACGCCATTACAAGGTTTGCCTTAAACTAATGTACTGTAGAATTTGCTCAACGGGAAAAAGAAATATAGAACAAATTCACTGCTCTTAAATTTGTCCTTTTAAAGTCACCTGTGTAAATGTCTCGCTTAACTCGATTACAAAGCTACGATAAGTTGGAATTTATAAAGAAAATATTGGATTTATTGAACGTTTCTCTTTTTCTAATCTAACCGAACACCATTTATGGGGTTGCTTTAAGTTTAAACGAACTGTAGAGTTTGCGGAACGAGGACCTACCTAAACTTTACAACTATGAAACTCTACCTAAGCTATATCAAGTAAACAGCGAGAGAAAGTTGTTGTATTAATTTTATCGATTTTTTTTGTTAGTGTATAACGAGAGTTCTAATGATGATTCATTATTTAAAATATAATTCTTTTTTTTAAATTATTTATTCCAAATTTGATTTTATTAATTATATTACATAACACCAAGAGATATCAAATATATAATACATCAGTTGTCAAATAGAGAAGAAAAAGATAGTAAAAAAATTTGATTTTACCTATTTCTAAATAGATGTAATAATGAACATTACTATAATAAACTATTATAATTATTATAGCATTACGATTATTTGGCTGTCTAAATAATATCATTTACAAAAAAAAATATATAACAGCTTACTGTGAGAATTCAAATTAAAAATGTAAAAAAGGTAATATATATCACCTCTTTGGAAATTTCTACCTTACTAAAATGTACGTTTTAGTAGTAAGTTATACTCCACAAGCTAACAAGGCGTGACGTGCCAGCAGGTTTATGGGTCATTACAGGAACACTAACTCCACACTCAGACTTTTATAGTTGTCACATAGAGAGCGCCTGTTAGTAGGCTTTTACGGGAAAGTAATAGATATCTCCAACAATATATATGTAAAAGGTGAGGCCGTAAAAACTACAGTACAATATTTCTTATAATAGTTAGATGATCATTTTAACATAATGATATGGCATGATAATCAAAATTTTTTAACTATAGACTAGAAGTGTCAATACTGATTATAGACTCCTCCCCTCCCCACCCCTAAGTTTAAGTGTAGCTCACTGCACTACTTGATTTAGTGCGCATCAATTACACGCAACGCAGAATGGATGGAGATGGTTAGAACGCGTACATCTTATTATGATTACGGGTTCGAGCCGAGGTACCAATTAATTTCCATTTGCTTAATTTGTCTTTGTAACTCATTTTGCACTTGCTGATGCAGTAAATCATCACGAACTGTCACATGTGTATCGTCGAAGCTGCATTGAAGCAGTATGGTGGAAGATGGCCCAGTGGTTAGAACGCGTGCATCTTAACCGATGACTGTGGGTTCAAACTCAGGCAAGCACCTCTGAATATTCATGTGCTTAAATGTGTTTTTATAATTCATTCATGCTCGTGATCGGTGGTGAAGGAAAACATCGTGAGGAAACCTGCATGTGTCTGATTTCATAGAAATTCACACATTGCATATGTTCCAAGCCTTGTCCTCAAAGGATGAGGAGGCCTTAGCCCAGCAGTGGGAAATTTACAGCCTGCTATTTTTGTTATTCTTAGTGTAAGATCACCCCCTAACCCAAATGTTGGGGAATATACAGACTGTTCATATTATATACATTGTGTATTATTTTAATTACTTTGGTATTGGTTCGTTTACAATTTGCTATTACTAAACAGAAACTATTAAAGAAGCCTTATAAGCTAATCCAACTGTCTATCATCAATACTGTTCTATTAATATCCAACTATATTGAAATGACGAGCTATTTAAGGTACAGACGTTACTAAAACCATTAATCGCATAAGTTTATTATAGAGCATTTAACATATCATGTTAGTTGTGTATTCTGTTAATAATCTTGCTCGCATTGTTTGTAAGTCAAGTAGGTTTCAACTGCCGGACTTTTTCGGTATTTCCCGCCTTATTTCATGTAATATTCTTTTTTTTGTGGTTTTTATCTGTGCCAAAAGGGCACAGATTATTTCTTCAATGTCACGTGCGATTTATATTCTTAAACTAAAAGTTATTGATGATGATGATGATGATGACATTGACGTTTTGTTTTTTTTTATTATACAATAAGCAAGGTTGAACAGCATTCTAACAAGACGGATTATCAAGTTCAGGAACAATGTCTTTACTTCCTTTCCGAGGATCAGAAATGTAATGTTGATACTGATAATTTCTAAGCCGAAAAACTTAATATGTATTGTATTATTATAAAATAAAGAACTACGGAAAAAAACAGAGAATTTTTGTATAAACACATAAAATATACATTTTATTTTAGTACTTAATTTAATAAGAACGTTTTTAATGCTTGTTACTTAAATAATTGTTATTGTTACATAATAATATTTCTGGTTTCAATAAAAACTGATGTATTTTGAAATGCGATCGAAATTTGGGTTTCAATAATATAATTATCATGAACTTTATGAATCTGAGTTAGAGTTTCATAACATTAGGCTTAAGGTAAAAGAAAGTGACTAAGGTACATTCGTATAAAACAGGTTACGTTTCATGTTTACAACTTATTTAACTAACAATAGAACCTTTAATGTCAGATTCTCTGTTATAATATAATAGCACATTTTTAATGATGAAACATAAAAACATAATCCTTTGTTCTCAATTAACTTCCAACTATATAGCCAGTTTTTTCTTATTCTTTCTAGCACAGAAACAATGTACCTACATTGTTTCTCGCCTACGCGTGAGAAATGACAGTATAAATCGTAAGTTATATTAAGGTATCTTTGTCTTGTATACAAAATATCGCGATGATCGATCGAGTGGTTAAGACGTGAAATCGTAACAGACAAACCAACTTACCCATTTGTAACATCAGTTAGGATATGTATGTATCTTGTCTAATTATATTGAAATTTCTAAACGTGCATTTGACATGCATTTCAAGCAGACAGTACGCTCAAACGAATAAATATGGTACCTGCGTCTGTTTATTTAGAACGTACAAACATTTTCAACTCTGTTTATGTAAATGTTAGACGTTTCGCAAATGCTTTAAATGTGTTACTTTAGAGTTAATTAATATATCCATTTTGAATGATACAAACACGTGTAAAACAGATTTATGTATTGGTAGTAGTCGCTCGCGGCTTTCCTCGCGTTTGAGGGTATTGGTGGTCACGTGTTAGGCAAAAAGAAGTTCAAGTTTGTCCCATATCAAATTTCATCAAATTCGGTTCAGCGGTTTGGTCGTGAAAGAGCGATAGAAAGACAGACAGAGTTACTTTCACATTTATAATATTAATATAGTATTTGCAAATTTGAACACAATCAGATTTTTTCTTATTATAATTTTATTGCATGAATTTTTTTTATTCGAATTTCAAATAATTGAATCAATATAAATGTCAAAAATCAAAATAAAATTTATTCAAGTGAGCTTTTACAAGCACTTTTGAATCGTCATTTAACAATTAAGTGAAGCTACCGATTCGGAAAGTAGATTCTAACGAGAAGAACCGGCAAGAAACTCAGTAGTTACGCTTTTTCAACATTTAAAAAAATACAGTCATGTTAGTTAACAGAATTATTTAAATTAATACATCGTGCCTGGAAGTCAATAGGTATTAATTCCACGGCTTTTTATCATCTACAAAATTTTCTATCTATGTTCAATATCAATTCATTAAATAATAAATCTCGTCGTATAATACGTATGTCGTCAAATTAAATCTTATTTGTGTCTGACAGGTCTTCAGTAAAAGTTATCCTCGACATGAGCAATGAGAGCCGCAAGGGTTTTATTCCAAAGTAATTTATGTAGATAATGTTGAATTTATTTCTGGATATACAACTATATTTGAATTAACTTGATTCGTTATTAACTTCTATAAACATATTAAGTAAGTTGTTTTATTGAAAAGTTATTATTAAAAAAAGTTAACTGCTGCATATGGAATATATCTCATAAGGCGTGGTTTTCTTTATTAAAATGTCTTATTTCTTTTACATATAAAAGTAACAACCTTTAAATCGCCCACTATTTATATATACCTTATAGCTAAGGCCCTTTCTGGAGGAGCTTTGGGGGTAATTTCACCACGCTGCTCCAATATGTTTAGCAGATACATAGGTTTCGTTGAAATTAGACACATGAAGGTTTTCTCACGATATTTTCCTTCACCTCGAGCACTCCTATCTCGGCTAATATAAAAATAATATATAATAATAATTAATAAAATAATTATCAATTTTTTTTTTTTTTAATTTAATATCTACTTGTCAATATATTTTTATTGATGTCGATCCTTGTTGTTTGTTGAAAGAGAAATAGCGGACGAGTTAATCATATTTTTTAATTATTAAATTACTTGGTACGTCAGCTTTGACACGTCGTGAGAGTGTAAATTAAATTAGCACATTACTGTTAAGAGTTGCAGTATCATTTGATTCATAATCATCACTACATAGTAAAAAATAAAATCACTTTCTGTCTCTATGTCTCTTTATATTCATAAATCCTAAAAAACGAAGTAACGGATTTTAATTCGGTTTTTTTAATAGATAGAGTGATTAGAGAGGAAGGTTTTTGTGTAAAATACATGGACAATATAGTAAAGAAACACTGATAATTTAAAAAGTTTGTAATGTGTTGTCATGATTAAACAAATTCTTTAGTATATTTAGTATCAGTATTATACCCGTGCGAAGCCGGGGCGAGACGCTAATACATTATAAACTTAAGTGGACAAACAGAAAATCATTTAAAAGTATCGTTGACTACGATTAAATATACATAAAACACATAAATTAAATACATTTTACGCGGTTGAATAAAACGTTAGAAGTTTACAAATTAAGCAATTACAAAATTTAACAACGTTCGTTTGTACAGATTCTACTCTATATCTATTCTATGTATGTAGTAGTCGGACTTGATATGAAACTCGATTTGTTTTTAACGGCCACTGTACAGAAACGAGCACCGAATGGACTACAGGATTATATGCAATATTTTTAATGAATGCCGAATGCGTTTGGCGTATGAAAATTTGTCAGTTATAATTGGCAGTGTTCATGCATAGCGATTGTAATGTCTGTTTTTTATATATGTCACTTATTACATAACAAATAAGGTACTAAATCGTATGTAATCTGCTTTCATTTGATATTCTTGTCAGTGATATTAAATAAATTTCTTTCTTGCATTGCATCTGATGTTATGACACAAATGTCATATAATTTAATTGTATTTATATAATAAAAAATTACATTGAAATTTAATTGAAATTTTGGATCTTAATATTCACTGGTTCAAACGAGTATAAATCATATTTTAATTTCAATTATTACAGAATCTCTGTCTTAGTAAATATTCCGAGGTTACTTTTACTTGTTCCGAAGATTGTCATTACAGGATAATCTCATTATCTCCTATCCTTGTACCATCTCCGAAGTTTATATTACTGTTTTTGTTTGCGCCAATATTAATGAAAATTTCATACCTGCTAAGGTTATCTGGACTGCAATTACATTAAAATTTAATTGTCTTTGTTTTTCGTAACCAAAAATAAAGTAAAACCATTTTTTTTTTTTTAATAAATATTAAAATGCAGACAGACTGGTTGTAGGTACACGACGGAAGTGTAGGAAATGCTTAACTATTCTTTACACTCTTCAATTCGTTGCTAACTGTGGGAACTAAGAATTTAAAGAACGTAAGAAAGATGTGTAATGTTTTTGTTTCCTTAATAACCCTCAACGCTTAAACTAAAGCACTACACAGTATTTAGGTGCAGAATAACTCAGGAGTGGGTGGTATCTACCCGGGTAAACTTACACGATACTTTACCACCAAGCAGAGTCTTAACAAGCAAAACTATTATATATAATACTGTATTAAGTGATCGCATATCATTTTTACTCAGTACTATAATATACATTCAACAATAAAACCTGTGAATTTCCCACTGCTGGGCTAAGGCCTCCTCTCCCCTTGAGGAGAAGGTTTTGGAACATATTCCATCACGCTTTTCGAATGCGGGTTGGTGGAATACACATGTGACAGATTTTTTCCTTCAATTCGAGATGAATTATAAACACAATTAAGCACATGAAAATTCAGTGGTGCTTGCCTGGGTTTGAACAGGCAATCATCGGTTAAGATACATGCGTTCTAACCACTGGGCCATCTCGGCCATATATTATATATTCAAAACATTTGTATTCGAAAATTTTACTACAAGACAAACAATACAATACAAACGATAATACTTATTTAATAACAAAACTCAAATCAAATATTTCAACGAAACACTATCAGATATACACATATACTTTCTCAATAAAGAAATCCCAGTAATGCAAACGTTCGTTGTTTTGCATTTTCAAGTGACGATCTTTCTTTTGAAACGACGATGATGAATATCGAGTTGTCTTATATACGAGCGAAACCGTATAACGCCCACGCAATACAATACCGCCATCGCAATAAAAAACGTCTTCAAGTCATTGTTAGAATACTAAGGAACATAAAATACTAGCCGAGCACATCACTTGTTTGAAAATAGAACTATTTTTGAAATCATTGTTTTTTAAATATCATGAATTTATCAATTTTTTTGAATGTTATTTTACAAAGAGTTTTTATATGCATAGCTTTTTGTTCGTATTTTTAAATATTTCATTACGATTTTCAATATTTCGCGCTTGATATGTCAATAGTCTAAATTTAAAAAAAGCTGATATTGCTTACTGCAAATAAACCTACATATATATCATATCATAGATATAGATGAAAAAATATTTATACACATTACAAAAAAGACGTATATATAAGTGGATATATGGATAGACGATACTAACATTTAATCGACGTATTAAAGTGAGTCATTATTTCAAATGAGTCGTAAAAAGAATGCAGAGCAATTTAAGATGCCTTTAATGGTAAATCCTATAGTTTAATTATAAGATTATTTCATTTTATTAAAAAATATAAAACCTTATTCAGAAATGAATGGATTCGAACCAAGCCAGCTGATTTTTGAACATCGTATCGTTGTTCTAAATTTGAAATATCCGCTTAGATTTTGAAAACTGGTGAATGTGTTCTTAAAAAAGTTGAAGTTTTTTTTTATTTGATTATGACCCAATAAAACACACTTAACATACAATCAATTTGATTTACAATGGCGTTACGTTACAATAGACATAATTTTTGTAATGAAATAATTAAATTACCGATTCCCATGAGAAATGTATGAAGTGCTTAAATGGTAATTGTAATAGTAGCCAAATATAACCGCACCCAAAATAGAGCGTTATGAGAGTACAAAAGGCTTTATAAATAATTATATGAACGCACCGTCCAAAATTAAATAACACCAAGGTCGATTAATTATAATTTACACTTATAATTCTCTCCTGAATTAAATATGCCTGAAAATATCCGTATGATAGAAACGGTAGATAAAAAAGGGATCTTCATAATTATATAGTTGGTTCAAGCTATGAAATATGTCGTTTCAGACTGTATTCAGATCCGTGCGTTTGTTCAGAGTTGCATTTTAGCAACTAAATATCATCAATAAATATAACTTTATTATTACAGATATGATAAATTTCACTAAGTTTATTTTCATTGATTTTCATATAAAATACATAAATGTTACTGAATTAAATACCTAACATTGGTAAAGAAAAGAGTAAGTAACTTAGTATGTTAACTGAAAATGACAATCAAAGTCTTTGTACCTTTGTATATGGCATATTTGATTATTGAGTGTTCTCGTTTCAAATAGGTCATATTTATAATCAATCAGAAACTAAGAAATATCTTAATTATATTTAACCAACTCATATTCAACTACATGCAGTTGGAATCTTCGCTGACCACTGATGAAGTAATTACTGGCTTCGTTTCAACTAAACCAATTTACTCGATTCAATAGCACCTTTGATTCCATGAGTATTGACCACGCTTTAATATAACTGAGAAGGATCATCTTACCACCTATACTGTAATTACAGATCAGACCTTAATCAGACCCTCTTCTCTGTAATTTGTTGAAGTCTTGGAGCAATTATCGTCTTCAGTAGCCATGCAACTGCACTGATCAGGTTAATACATATATAAATTTACGATCGTCAGATAAATAGCTGTTCCAAATTTAAATTTGATATTTTATATACATACAGCATAGAGTAAACATATCTTACAAAAAACGAATAAGGAAATCTACATATGACTAATTATATTGAAATTCTGCCACATGTGTTTTCTGACCCACATTGGTGAGTGATGAAATAAACTCTTAAACTTTTCCTCAAAAGGAGAATAGGCCTTAGTAAAGTCATACATAGGTATTTGGTACACACATACAAGATGTTACTGTATACTGGTGCTACATACAGTTTCATTGAAAAAAAGACAAATAATTTTATTATTATTTCGTATGAAAAGTAAAACAGTGTTAATTTTGATCATCAAAAAATTAACCTAACGATTCGCCCGTATTAATTGAAATACTACAAGCGTTAAGAAATAGTTCATTGTATTTTATGTATAACTTGAATATCCTTTGAGTAATTAAGCCTTAGTGGGTAAGTTTAATTGATCAGAAGCGGTATACTTTGCCTCAGAGTCTGTTTAATATAAAGTAATTTAATACCAAATAATTTAAATAAAGTTGCCCAAAACAATATTTTGTGAGTAATGTTTACATATAATTACTATTATAATTTTTATTTTTTATATTAATTTTAAGACACGTACAGGGTATGCACGTTGCTTCTGAATACCCTTAAACCAATATAACAAACTAGTTTAATGTTAAAGGTCTTCTTTGGTTTCTAATAAAAACCTCTTTTGTTAAACCTCTTTTGTGATCACTGAACCAGCGCTTTCATGAACAAAGACGGATATGTAATATGAATCATCTTTTGTTTTTAGTATAAACATGGAAACTTTAAGGCTTTGGCAGAGGAATTTAGGATTTAAATAAAAATTCTCCTCACATACACCAACGCTGTTTGCTCATGAATATTATTTTTACAGTGTTTAAAATATATTCATACTTAAAATGAAAATGACAAAAGATGAGAAATAATTAAATGCAGTAAAAATTAAATTCAAAGGATGGGTTCAGTGGGGACAATATGTACCAACCGAAAATTGCAAGTTCAAATCTTAAGCTAAATATTCGTATGATAATTATATTTGTTCATAATTTTTTCCTGATATGCTTTGTATTATGTCTAAAAATTCCCTTTAAGAGACGTGGAGACTTCAACGGTGACATCGTACTCATTCTTTTATATTATATCTTACTAAGCGTTTGTACAAGTTTAAAAATATCACCGCGTAATGCCTTTTTGGACTACTTCACAAAGCAATCTTGCTTTCCCAGAGAGAAACCACGGAAATGGTATTAAAAAGATAAATTTAAATTAAGAACATGAAATCGGATGAAACTGGAGTGAATAATGATATTTTCCTTTAGAAACTGCATAGAGTGATTGTGATAAAAAAAGTCATCTCACTTATTGGAGCTGGCAACACTACAATGGCAATTAACAGAAAATTTAATCTCTTGGTATAATTGAATTGAGTCCGTATTTTTTGTTTACTATCAAATATTGTAAAAACAAAATATTTGACAAATGATTTTGTTTTTTCTATATATTATTGTCTAAAAATATATTCCTTAATCCGCATATTATATCAAAGCTGACAAATATTGTGGCCCGAAAGGGATTATATCATCCAAATAAGCCTATATTATTTATATTTAAGCTCAATAATCTTGGGCAAGTTTCAGGCCGAAGATTAAATACCAATAAATATTTGCTCTCTAAATAGATGGTAAATAATTCACAACTCATTTGAGATTTGCTTAGGGATTCTGAGATATTTGCTTCGGCCCATCTATACATAGCTATTCTAAGTATATGTATAGTGTTATATGTTACATGTTACTTTATGAAATTGAGAGTCGAAATGGCCCAGCGATGAAGGAAAACATCGTGAGGAAACCTGCATGTGACATATTTCATAGAAATTCTGCCACATGTGTAATCCACCAACCCGCATTGGAACAGCGTAGTAGAATATATTCCAAATCTTCTCCTCAAAGGGAGAGGAGGCATTTAGCCCAGCAGTGGGAATTTACAGGCTGTTGTTGTTGTTAAGAAATTGATTATATGATAAAAACTAGGGAGATTATGACACGTAAAACTTAATCGGTAATGGATGTTTTACATACAGGCGAACAGTACTGAAATTTGATGTGTTTATATAAAATGTGCAGGAGTCTAATAAGCTGTCATGGGTGTATCCAGCAACCCAATGCGGGAGCAGCTTGGTGGAATGAGTCCAAAACCTTCACCTCATGAAAGAGAAGAATCTTTAGCACAGCAATGATGCTGATGATGAAGATGCTCCTTTTTATTTTATTTTTATAATTTTTTTATTTTTTTTTTTATTTTAATAGCTCTTTTACCCGTTACCATTTGGTTTACGCTTTTATTCTAGCTATTTTCGGCTCTCTATTTATAGCCAATGTTAGCGACTTATCGCTAATAGCTATCGGATCTTAACCCCACAATATATTTTTCTTAAATATATTTTTGTGTTACTTAGTATTTATGATATGATACATACTAAGTAATCAAGTATAAATAAATACGAAATTATGGATAGTCATTGTCTATCTGTTATTGATGTCGGTTTTATGCAAGCTCTTTTGCGGGTGTGGCAGGGCTTTGAACAACACCACGCTTGCCTTAACTGCTCGCTCAAATTTAATAACAGAAAAGACTCAAATTTAATAAGAGAAAGCAATCATTTAACGGGGAGGAAAAGCTCACCTTTATCTACCTTGGTGGTAGGGTAACCATGAGATATTCTACTGCCATACAGCATTAGACATTAGTGTGTTCTGGTGTAAGAGGTGAGTGAGCCAGTGTAAATACATAACATCTTTTCTAAGGTTGCTGACGCATTGGCAATGTAAGGAATGGTTAATATTTTTTTAAACCACCGTTTTCTATGGATGATGGGTCTAATGAGCCACCTGATGGTGGTGACCATTTACCATCAAATGACTCATTTGCACGTCCGCCTATGTGTATCCTCAAAAACCACCCTTTATTATATACGTGACGTAATTAAAAATATTAAATGGTAAATTGAAGCTACCGGAATTCATTTCACGCATATTACTTAACTTTTATTTTCAATTAATAAAAACGCCGTAATACTCAATGAATTAATTCATTTTACGTTTACGTTCGATAATATTTAATCATAAATGTATTTCGGCATGATACCATTTTTATTTTAAAGATTTATTCGAAATTTGAAAAGAATAGTAATTTCAATAATAATAATAAATTTATTATTATTGTAGAAAATAATATACTTGAAAGATATAAACTATGTAAAGTAGATAATGAGCAAGAAATTTTTAGTTAATATGTTTTTAGTGCAAGTTGAATAATTTTCTAAGGATTATTTCTTTATTTAATAAAAAATCATATTTATAGATACATAAAATATTGTAAAATAATCTTCTTAATTGTATAAACCTATGTTACCTCTTTAGACTAGGCTTCATAGCCTGAGATCAGGATCCTCGGGTTTGAAAACAAAACCGATAGAAAAATATTCGGTTTTTTTAAATGCTCGGTAAATCTCTTGTTTGCACAAAGACTTGTGCACTGAGATATGTCCTGTGCAATTAGCTGATCTCCATTAAGATTAGCCGGCGAGACCGAAAGCGTCAGATCCTCATCATCGAATGTGACAAGAGATCATAGTCATGTGTCTGAGTGTTTTTTGTGATGAATACGAAAATATATATACATATTCGTGATATTATTCAAAAAATTTAAATAATAAAACTCCAAATTACATTAAGCGGTAGTGAATTAAGCAACAAACCAAAAAACGACCAAAGAGAACAAACGGAAATAACAAAACAGTACAGCTCGACTTACAGAAAGAACTCTTTGAGAGCATGTGAATACGCCAATAGGATTTTCAGCGTGGGACAAACTACAGTAAAATTGCATAGACAAGCAATTGACACTCATCACGTTTCAGACTAAACAAACGCACCTACACGATGCAATTACATCCAATACTTGAAAATGGAAATCTACAACGCTTTGATCATTGATATCACTCGTCATCGTAATCGTTGTTTCGCGAATAGCAACGGGAATCAAATTTAAACTTTAGTGATAAGATTACGTAATAATTATTGACTACATATTGTCTACTATAAATAATAAAACTGCGATTTGTCAAGACCAGAATACTATGTACCTATATTATAAAATTCAATATGATGTGTATATTTTATTTTTAGAATACTTTATAAATATTCATTCTATGATGTCGAAAAATCGGGTAAATTGTTATGAAAAACGCGTTGAAATGCTTTTAAATTGTTTAATATTTATTTGATGATAAATTTTTCATACATTTAAATTTTACAGAACAGCTATCCGAAGCGTTAATCAGGAATATTTTTAAGAAGAATATCTATATAATAATTCAGTGAACAATGACAAAATAAAGACATTACTTCGGAAGAAAAGGGTGAAAGCTGAATTTCTGGATAAACCTTCCTTTTGTGGTTCTAAAAAAAATTCCAAATCCATTGATCCATGTGACGCTAAGAATGTTATCTAGGATCAAAGATCGCGACAACCAGTTTTTCTCGATTAGCTCTTAAACAGTCATAGTTATGAAAATTGTGATTATTGAATTAGAAGCTCATAAAATTTCCAATAAAAAATATTATGTCACTTTTTCTCGGAAAACCAACTGTTTTCGAGAAAATTTTATTTCTTTATTCACTGGACTATAAGTTGTGCTCAGTAAGTAGAATATACATATTTAAATTTGATTTAATTGTATCTATATGATTATTCTATGGAAATAATTATATCATTAATAGCAAGTACTGAGATACTACTAACTTTAATTTAACTAATAAGATCATGAAAGTAACATAAGTACTTTATATTTGAATATATTTTTTAACAAACAAAAAATAGGTATGAACATTTTTAATTATATACGGCGTCAAAAGATAAAATAAATTGAGATTGATAATTTGAGAAACACTTCTTTACAGTCGAAACATTTTTATTAAATCTTTCCCCTGATAAATTATCTCGTTAAAAATCCTAATTCCACGGTTAATCCTATTAGTTTCATTAAAAAATTCTAGTTAACTTTACAGGGTTTCTAATAAAATCTGATAAGTCAAATTTATTAAATACAAAGAATAATACAACTCCGTTGCTTATAAAATGGACATAATAAAACCACCTGTGGCGTAAAGACGCTTACAAATATTATTTCCACTGGAAATATTTATCATTTCTGAGTTCAAATATTTTAAAAACTCTTTCTATATTTTATTTAAACAATGATTGAACACAGTATTTCGAATTTATTTAATAATGTACGTAGTATTTGTGGTGATTTCTTAAAATTGTTATACTACTTTGATTATATTGTATATTGGTATATAGTATATTACTAGAGATCCGACCCGGCTTCGCACGGGTGTAATGCTGATACGAAATATAGTAGATAATGTATAAATTATCAGCGTTTCCTTACAACATTGTCCACGTATTATATACAAAAAGCTACCCCTTGAATCACTCTATGAATTAAAAATTAAAAAAAACCGCATTAAAATCCGTTGGGTAATTTTAAAGTTCTAAGCATACATAGGGACAGACAGTTGTATGCGACTTTGTTTTATACTATGTAATGATGAAGGCAATAACAATTTTTAGAAAATATTTTCGTCTGTTCATACTAGAGCTACTCCAGTATGAACACTCCATATTAAGGCCTCACTTTATTAAAGTCATTCCATTAAAGTTATGAAAACTCGAAAGACATCGAACAAACGTAAAAAGATATGCAGCAGTGCAATATACTTCATTGACTGTAATATATATAACATATGAAGAATATATGCATTGAAATAGCCTAACACCGTTAGTAGACATTCGTTATTCCACAAATATAATCTTATAAAATAGATCTGCAGGAAATTAAATATCAGAAAACGAAGTAGCTGTATTCATTACTATTTAGATATACTTATTGCTTTATAGTTTTCGAGCCAAATGAAAATCGATTATTTCGTCTACATTTAGAGTCAAGTAAATATGAATATTAATATATGCCGTATCTGTTATTTACTTAGCTCTATTGCCGAATCGGTTGAGTTGTTAATAACGCAATGAAGAACCTCTCATTAATTACCTTTTCATATAAACGCTGTATCATTCTCTTTTTAACTGAACCAACTCAGCATCAATTATTTGTTAAGGATTAAAAGGCCCAATCTAAAAATATTAATTTGCAATAATTGTATGTAATAATAACTTACTATTAGTATTTATTAAGTTCTAAAACCTGCTAAAATAAACAAACAACTGATATAATTTAAATTGAATTCAAAATTGAAAGGTAGAAAATATAGAAAAAAAAACAATGAATTAATTCCGAATTTAAAAAAGGCTATGTAACAATGTAAGCTTTTGATGTCGTTTTTTATAACAATATCATTCAATTTATTATATATATTGCAATCAGTCAGACACGATTGAAATTGGATATAATAAAAGCGAATCTGAAATGTATTGTTAGAGGTGGACTTTTTAGTAATACATAATTTTTTCTAATATTTTCTCCTTTTACGAAACCAAAAGTTTGAATATTCACACGATGTCGTACCACGCATAATACACCTCACTGGGGGAATATTTATGATTTTTCTTTGTGATGGAGATTGTATCTCATATCGTTTTATACATTGTAGTTTTATGTCATCGAAAAATGTGAATTTTCGGAATTTACCATCCAAAAAATAACCTATAATATCGATAACTATTAAAATATTTCTTATATAAAATATTTAGAATGTTCGAAACATTTTTAAAGTATAATGCAATATTCTTTAAAAATTCTAAGTCTGTGCGAGTTAAATACCTTATAAAAGCTTTTGATACAGAGGAAGACTTTTATAAAGTCCTCGAGACGTACTAAACGTGCGATGTCAAGCCGTTAATATATCTTCCAGGTTATTTTTGTTAGGAACTGGAACGGTTTCGTTCCGTTCTACGTTAAAACTCAATAACTTACACGCTTTATATTGTCGGAGTTCTACAAGTTTCTACAAGTTCTTATGTGCGAACACAGTATGATAAACATCGTGTTAAAACGACGATCTTAACTATTGTCAAAGTTTTAATCTACATTGCTCAGTAGCCACATTATGGTCGACAACCTGAGATCCTCGTTTAAAATCCCAGGTTATGTAATCAAAAATAATTGCTTTCTATCTTTCTTCTTCTGATATCTATTGAGATGTATCTAATTGCTCTTTCACTCTAAGATTTGAGAGATAGATAAGCGCGTGTATTATGTATTTATTAAATATACCTGTATATGTGTGATTATCTAACGTTACTAAAAGTCTTTAATGCCTATAATTTAATTATTTTATTTTATCAAATCAAAAACACTTTTATATTAACACGAAGAGAATAGACAACTTCCTCTATTTAAGTTGGGTAAGACTATTCTTCGTATAATTTTATTAAAAATGTATTTCTTAAGACACGGCTAGTTAATTCAGGGCATAGACGAAACGGGCGCTGTTAAAAATAAAACAAATTCACTATGGAGCTCGTAAACTTTTGATCTAAAGAGCGTTTGAAAAACAAGTTTTAGACTCCTGATGTGATGAGTTTGGACCGCCAGTACATTTTCACTTTGAACGAATTACCCTTTGTACTTGAGTCTGCATTATTTCTATTTACTGAGTTTTCGAATTTCGATTCATATAAAACGCTTTATAACTCACGTTCGAATTATCGTTACGTTATTTTAATCGTCACTTTTATTATCATTAATTTTGTGCCAGTCATAAAACCTGTTGCATCAAAAGCATTTCCCTCGATCATTACATGAAAATGTTGCGCTTTTACACCGTGTAATTTTACTCTAAATTTAATTTAGTATATAGTGTTGAAATTAATACTTTTTTCTGTTTAGTTCTTTAAAAAGAAATTTTATTAACGTAGTTCCATTTTCCATTGTAAAGAGTTTATTCCACATCGGTGATCTGATTGTAAAATTATTTTTATCTCAAAAGTTAATCCTAACAAGCTTGAATTTTCCTGTTTACAAATCAACGCTATAAAAAATTAAATTAAATTGAAATAAAAATCTTTACAATTATTAATAGAATTGTATAAAAGTATTTTAATAAACTGATTTATTATACGGATAATATTTTGTGTGAAAACAAAGAGATTGTTGTTGAATTTTTGAAAACATATATATATGAGATTGAAATAAACAAAATAGATTTCCATCTAACTAGCAGCCCATTGAAATGTTTTATCTAAATAGAATCGACTAATATCCTTCGCCAGAAATGGCGCTATTATTACGTGTAACATTTTTTCTGGGATTATCCTCAAGATAGATATGCTAAGACTGATTTATTTCTATAGAGGCATACTAGAGTCTTTATATTTAAGTAATAGTAGTTTTATACCAAAACGTATAGATTAAATCCATGATAGATCAGTAAAATCATCTTTTGATACCAATTCATTCGAAAATACATCAACAGTATCGTAATATATTATTTCGTTATACTAACAATTTGTGAGTACATGAAACTATTCAACGGACAGACCAAGATAATGAACATAAAGATGCTACTAATTATATTAATTGTTAAGAAAAATAAATTATAAGACATAATGTTTGTGTTAGTTATCGAATTATTTATATTCTATATTTAAAAGAACGTTTTAGGTGAAATCTTTTTCAGTAATTACATTTTGTAAATATTTTTGTTCGTAATCATAATTTTATTGTACACCAATTAATTTTATTTCCATCTAAAGGCGAAAATGAGTATGAATTCGTTTGTGTAGTTAAAACAGGTTAGACTTTAGATTGTCTTCAGAATAATTTTATAAATTTGAATTTATTTTACAAAAGGGTACAATTTTGATTGGACGCAATTTCAATCTAAAAAAACTATCCCATTATTTAAGCAGAATGAAGTGCTCATTTTTTTAAAAAGGCCTATTTCCAAGTAGATCTTTAAAGCAATTTGTCTTTCTATGTTTGGTCTTAAATAGCTACCTATCGAGAAAGACTGTTGTACTGTAAGTTAAATAGGTTATTTTGTATAAACGTTACATCAACCTGTGACCGACTCAGGGAGGTTTTTTTCCGGAGAGATCAGGTGTTACTTTTAAGTATAATATACATGATAATAATCTAAGAACCTGACATTCTAATTAAATTTTATATTTATGCAAAAAAGTTTCGTTGTTTGAACTTTAAAATTATCAAAGTAAAAACTATTGTTTTTGTAACAGTATTACTAAATATAAAGAAAATATATGTGTATATACTATGTGTATGTACTACGGAAAATCTTAAGATTTAAGAATAAGTCTTAGGTTTTACCGACATGAGTTGGAAAGTGACATTTTTTTCGGGCTTTTACTGCAATCGCAAACCCTCCTGAACATTTACCATTAAGAATTCAATAATCTTAGGTTTAACTGGATAATCTTAGGAACTAACGTAGCCCGAGCTTCTACAGTAACATATATCTATATATTATGATCACGGAATCACGAGATCTCGAAACTATAATTCTGATTGACTTGAAACTTAGTATATTTGCGCCTTTTGCAACAAATACGATCACTAAAATTGGATTTATTTTTATTTAATTTAATTATCTTTGATAAATTAATAAATCGCCACAGGTAGCTAGAGAAACTTAACCGAAATTTGAAGTTAAAATTTTCGGGATGGAATTCTGCCACATATCTCTACCGAAAATACCCAGAAGTGGTTACATTATATTTACAAGCTTAAAATTATTATTATAATTTTGTATATTATATTATTGATAGTTTTAAAAGTGTATTTAAATATAACAAATAAATCAAAGCTTATGTTAGCCTGTATATCATGCAACCAGTTTTATAAATAAGGTCCTTTTTTTATAAATTACGTATATTTAAAAAAAAAGTAATAAATGAACTTTCTATAACGAATGCTAATAATAATCGATATTTAATATAAAAAATGTGAAACTAACTCTGTCTGTCTGTAGCTCTTTCACGATCAAACCAATGAACTGAATTTGATGAGGTTTTATTTTGCGGCAAACTTGAACACCAAAGAAGAGGCTAATTTTTTTGCTTAACACGTGAGAATCAAACCCCTAAAACGCAAATGAAGCCGCGGGCGACAACTAGTACTATAAATGAAGAAATTTTGCAATATTATATTAGTTTATGTTTTCAATCCTACTCAACGAGCTTAGCACATATCAGTCGGGAGTCAGTAATCTTTATTTTACACGTAGTTAGGGTTAGTGCACAGATAAATAAATTTTGTCTGCGAGACGAAAGAGATCTCAAAATGTTTATACACTTCTAAGAAAAAACAAAACGCTTCAATTTATTGCAGAGTATTCTCGTTAAACATTTTGGTTTTTAAACAGACATTTATAGAAATGTGATTTATTCCGACTAATGTGGATGCTTGCCTTTAAACAAATCTTTTAATCTACAGCTTAGAATTTCACGAAATCCAATATTAAATGTTTCAGTCCATTTTCTCTATTTACATGAAAACAGGATTAGTAATATGATACAACACTAGAATGAAACCAGAGGTTCTAATTTTTGTAAATTTAATTTATATCGTAGTAAATTATGTTTCGTATTTTACTTGCTTTAATATGCGACGAATAAAAAAAATGCTATTTTATTATATTGGTACTAGTGACTGTTTTTAAAAAGTATTTTGTTAGACTATAATGCACTTGCAACGACTCAAAGTACTTGTTGCTTTAATTAAATGAATTTCAATTAAATTTTGATTTATTATTTATGTATAGCACTTTAAAAATGTTACAAATGTACAATGCATTCATAAAATATTTCATTTAATACTATTGTGCTATCGGCTTTAACTTTTTTAGTTTTAATATTTAACAGATTTTAGTTTAAAAAAGGAAGGTGTTCGTTTTATAAATACTTTATTTTTAAATGATCGATAGTTTTACCCCTTCTTAATGTCAATGGTTTAATTTTATTATCATTTATATAAGTTAAGGTTCTCAACCTATATTTGTACGTTATAAGTATAGAAGAAACTTCTTTTTTCTAATTTTAAAAGTATCTATTTTATCATTAAATTACACATATTTTCTGAAGCAATGATTCACTACAAATTTTAGATCAAGCTTATGAATATGTTTTTATCACATAATTCAAATATGTAACACAGTGTAATATAATTAAATAGTGTATTATTGAATATTTTAATTTATTTTTTTTATAAAATTTAATTAAGAATGTATACCTAATGCATTATTTTTTGTTTGATGTTATAAAGTATATCTTTGAATTGGTATAATATATTCCCTGTAAGATTTGAACAGAAATTACAATAGATACTGAACGGCTTACAATAGTTATACTTTGGGTATTTAATGAAAATATTTGATAATAGATTACGTCAAATCATAAGTCATGAATGTATATTCTATAAAAAGTAATTATTTTATCGACTTTTGGTGAAATAGCCGTAAGAGGATTTTATATGTGGATCGCATCACATAGGTCACCAAGCACCCTCGACGCATACAGTGGTCTGATAAATTAAAAATAACTTTTTACTTTACTATATATACCGCTTTTGTAAGTATAATTCATATAGCTTTTTCTATGATATATTTTGTGTTTTCTATTAGTTTATAAATATGTTTTTCTTTGAACCCCACATTTAGTATCCTAAATCCTTCTTTACAGTATATCGCATCTTTATGTTCCTAATTAAACTTTTTTCTATGTCCAAAGCCTAACATGAAAATGAAATAAACCTATCAAATTAAAAACCCATGGAGTCCTTAACTTAGACGAACTTACCTGCAAGTTTCGTAATGTAACGGGCACTTCACTGACAGAACGCGTGAGGCGCGTAGTGGCTCAACCCGGAATGGCCTAGGCGGGCCAGTGTGGTCCGTTATATAGTAACGCGAGTACGTAGCGGTTGGTCTCCTGCACGCCGCGCCCAGCGTAGGCGTGCGTAGGCTCCGGCCTACGGCATGCTACGATACAAGTAGTACATAGGTTAAAAATCATTTAATTTTTAAATTAGTTAAAAAATGTGTTATCATACCGATTGTCCTCAATATTGTTTACAGCAAAACTCCTTATAATGAGAAAAAAAACATCCAAATGTCGAAAAATTAAATTGAAGTAAATATAACTGAACTTGCAAAGTGCATGTAAATATTTTATTTTATTAGGTGATATACAGGTTGATTATGATGATTATGATATGCTATCGTATGTTTGCATGTGTGGGTTACGTTCTTAGTAGATAACAGTTATGATAATCATAAAAAATATTATAAATCAAGGTTCGTAGATCAAGGTTTAATTATGAAAGAAACTTATAAAGATTATGCTTAACAAAGTCTATAGTCAAAAATATTTATATATGAAAGTTTTGTATTTTTTTATATATATCTTATAAATTTTATTATCTTGGTAACTAAATAAAACTCAAATCAATTCATTTCTATTTTTGTAAATGTAAATAATTACAAATTAAATTTAAAGTTAAGCTACATTTATTTCTATTATTTCTCTGCGATATGAATAATTAATTTAATATTTATTTTAAAAATTACTATAACAATAATATCACTAATAAGAAATATAGTATTTTTTGAACGGAAATTACTATTCGACTTATCAAGACTTTAATTAACAAAGGAGTTACCATATCTCCTCGAATATTTTTTCTTCCATCGAATAATGCATTCTTTTATACTAATGAACGAACGTAAAAGGAATACTTTATCACAGTTACTATTTAATCAAAACCAAGTAGTCTTTGAAGATACATACATTAGTTTATTAATTTATGCATTTTATATGTTTCATTTAAGAAAATGAGTCGATAGAGTTACGGTATATCCGGATACTTTTTAAATACTATTTAAAATCGATTTTAATTAAATATTTGACGAAGACAACCGCAGCAAGATATAAATTCATGGTGGAAGGAAGATATAATACTGATTGATAAAATTTTTAAAGCGACTTATGTCTACTAGAGATATTATTTGTGTTTTTACTTACTGTCGATTTTAGTTCAAGCCATTCTATGTAGATAATCTACCCAGTCATCAGTAATACTTTCGGCACAAACAGAATAGAGTTCTAGTACTTGTATAGAATAATAGTAATACAGCCTTATACTGTCGTATTCGTATCGATTATTCAATATAATTAAAGACACAAGCGATCACCTTGGGGACGTAATATTTTTTGCATCAACAATATCCTCGAACAGAAGTGACAACTTTCC
The DNA here is from genome assembly GCF_905220365.1 of Vanessa cardui. Classification (NCBI taxonomy): domain Eukaryota; kingdom Metazoa; phylum Arthropoda; class Insecta; order Lepidoptera; family Nymphalidae; genus Vanessa; species Vanessa cardui. The sequence goes on along the minus strand of NC_061138.1, from coordinate 9,495,079 downwards.
AGCACTACGTGTTGATCCATTTGTTATGTATCCAAAAAATAAAATGTAATCAAAAGACTGTCAGTTTATATATACATATATAACCTGTAACACTACGCACTAACAAACGAAACATTTATCAAAAGCATAACGGAATGCAACTCCAACTAATTTCTTAGCGAGCAAACCCAAAGAATGTGTATGTTATAATTATTTTTAAAATGTAATTTTATCCGTTTTATAAAACTAAAACCTATTAAAGAATAAACCTTTTGATCTTTTCTGTAAACATATAATATATGCATGTTGTTCAAAGCACTGTAAAAGATACTTTTGTAAACTGTTACTTTTATGTGTACTAAATAATTGTTTTATTAAAATATTTCTTTAAATTATTACGGTACTGGAAAGGTGCTTAATTAAAAGTCTTTCATTATTATAAAACAATGACATTAACTCCGTAAATATTATCCACGTACGACGTTTGAGCACCTACGTCTGTTGAATAAAAAAAATTAGAACAATGAAAAATGAAGAGCTATTTTAATTTTAGTTGCATCTTTTTTTTATTATCTTATTTCGTGCACTATTTTAATTATTATTAGGCACGATGTTACCTAAAGGATAAAGTAACTGTTAATGGTTAACATTGACGGTACTACTTAAATTAATTTACCTCATTAGTCTAATATAACACTAGCAAATAGATTCCGAGGTCCTGAGTTCAAACTCTAGATCCGGCCGATAAAAAAATATAAAGCTTGCTATAGAAAAAATCGTACTACCTAGAGTCTCGAAGTTGGAAGTGTGTACACTTTCAACTCCACGTAAAGTCATGAGCCTTAACTCTTTCCCTATGTGTCGAAATTATCGATCGAATCGGATTATGAAATTAAGTTAAAAAATAATGATCAGATGTTTGTATTAAAAAGTCAAAATTCATAATGATGAGGAGTAATGATGTTCTTCGGACACATCTTCTTTCAAACACGGTGGTTTTTTTTGCAATATTTTGACATATTATAAAGCACAATCGTGTATGCAAATACAATTGCATTGGCTATTTCCTCACTCTTATAATCCACTGTGACATAAATTCTGTCACCTGTATATCCAAGAACTTAGATTGGTAAAGCCTGATTGAATAAGTTTCGAACTTGGTCCAAACTACAACAACAAACAACAACAGCCTGTAAATTCCCACTGCTGGGCAAGGGCCTCCTCTCACTTTGAGGTTAAGGTTTGGAACATATTCCATCATGCTGTTCCAATGCGGGTTGATGGAATACACATGTGGCAGTATTTCTATGAAATTTGTCACATGCAGGTTTCCTCACGATGTTTTCCTTCACCGCTGAGCACGAGATGAATTATAAAGACAAATTAAGCACATGAATTAGCGGTGCTGGCCTGGGTTTGAACCCGCAATCATCGGTTAAGATGCACGCGTTCTAACCAGTGGGCCATCTCGACTCTTGGTCCAAAAGAGGTAAGGATATCTTAGTTTAGTAGCGTCACATTAATATACTATTACTTTATTTCTTTTTAGGTAAGATATCATAATACTAATAATAAAGAGAAAACTTCTTATCCTTAATCTAATCAAAGCAACAAAACGACATTCGATATTCCATTTCAAAATATCGAAGATTTGAGTAACGTATTACTGACCAATATTTTATACTTTATTTGGAAACAAAAAACGAGAGGTACTTACGTGATATATTTCAACGTCTGCTTAATAACTAAACTCGATTAAAAATCATATCTATAGATGTAAAAGTCTACAAGCCTTAAACCGTCACAGTAAGTAATTTGTCAAAGTAATTCAAGTATTGACAATTCAGCTTAATTAAAAGAGAAAAAATGAAAGTCGAAATGAAAAAGACGTCCGGGGTGAAACAAGAAACCAAGCAAATATTCGGTTCAAGTATAAATAGAGGTGGGCAATTTCTTTTACTTTTAATGTAAGATTTAATTTTGAATTTTATCTGCAAGGGGTCTTATAGAAATATATTAATATTATAAATGTGAAAGTAACTGTCTGACTGTCGTTCTTTCACTACCAAACCGCTGAACTGAATTTGATGAAATTTGGTCTGAAGAAAATTTGAACTTCACGGAAGGACGAAGCTACATTGCCTGACACATGAGAACCAAACTCCTAAAACGCGATCTAAGTCGCGGGCGACAATTAGTTTTATTACAATTCATTTTTGGCGTTTTCAATAAGCAATTATATAAAACGAAATTCTGTAACAATTCTATTAACAGTTAAAATTCATATATTGGTGTCTACAAATGTCGAAATCATCAGCCACATAAAAATTTTGAATTAACTAGAAAATTCCTAAAAGGTACTACTAACGGTACCACTTTCTATCACTGTCATCAATGCAATTAAACGCTGGGAACCTCTCAAAATATGCGTTTTGGGAGGTAAATTAATCATTTTCATTCTCAAAATCACTTTCACTTTTCAGTACAACAACAAAGCCTTTTGCCATTTCAAAAATATATATTCAAGGGGCGCTTACACTCGGTACACGAGACAAAAGTTAAGCTATTCTTTCGTCAATTGTTTTTCGTAACACTATATGTATAAAAAATATAGTGTTACGAAAGATTGAACTGAAATTTAACCTTGAAGCTTTCCCCAAATCCCAGATTAAGAAGTTTCACATAAAAAATAATGAACTGACTAATAATATTTGTATATAGTATGCCAACAGAATAATAATTTATATATTACGACGTAGAATAAAACAATTAAATATCTAGTACTGTTTTCTTTGCACATTATTTGCGGACTGAAACAAAATAAAAATGTAATTAATGGTGATGTTTCTTGCATGATCTCTCGGCAAAATTCATATGATAAATCGATATCTATTTACAATTGCACAATAACCATACAATAAGGATAACTTATTGGATTAATGCATTTTTTTATGGTTAAATTTCCATAAAGATGTATATCTTCCTCTTAACACAACTCACTTTTTATACATTTGTACTATACGGGTATGTATCGATGTAAAGTGAGTGAAAGCAAAAATGTTTTCAGTATATGCTCGGCTTCTGAAGCACCGTCTTGATCAGCAAAGGACTAAAATATTAAAATACGCAACGGATTTTGATGCGGTTTTTAATACATAATAATTTATATAATACGTGGACAAAAATAAAAAGAAAAATCTGTAGCATTAGTAATAGCGGTAAAGACCCGCCCCGGCTTCGCACAGGTGCAATGCTAATACTAAATTATACGTTACAGATGACAGAAAAATCTTGTTTTTTCCCTATATTGTCCATATATTTATAATTCTTATTTAAACATAAATTTCTCGTGAACTAACATTAAATATAGCAAAGAATATAATAACCATATTATTTGATTATCAAAAGATCAAAGTAACAGAATACCAGAAAACAATATTTGTTTATTATATACAAAAGTTAGTCTGTAGTATACTAGGATACATAGATATATCTATTTTCATCTCACGAATGTACGTGCTACTAGAGAACTAACTCTAGCCAGCGTTATTAGGTCACTGACAATTTCTAAAGCAAGTTTATTAAATGACTATTTATACTACAAAACGTTAAACGATCTGACGTTTTGAAATTTTTAATTGTCTTATGAAATCGAATTGTGATTTTTGTATATGTAATATCCATTGATGAGCTATCGGGAGAAGCCTGACTTATTTGCTATGAGCTCCTTATAGCTATATATATATATATATATATATATATATATATATATATATATATATATATATATATATATATATATATATATATATATATATATATATATATATATATATATATATTATATAAGCAGCTCCTAAACATTATGAGGATATGTATTGTTATTCCGGGCTTTCCAAAAAAAAAGTAATAGCCTGTAAATTACCCACTGCTGGGCTAAGGCCTCCTCTTCCATTAAGGAGAGGGTTTGGAATATATTCCAACACGCTGTTTCAATGCAACCCGCATGTGGTGGAATACACATTTGGCAGAGTCTCGATGAAATTAGACACATGGAAGGAAACATCGTGAGGAACAGCGTGGTGGTGGTTACTTTACAATTTAGAAATATTACACTTTTTATTGATTTTTAAAATTATAATACCAGTTAAAAAAGAAAATCTCAGACCTGAGAAGAATCGGCGGTAGAATTTCAGTTGTGTTTTTTGTGTGAGATGTGTTAGTTTATGTTAACGTGATTTATTTAAAAAAAAAGCCTGGGGTTGTTTTATTCCCAAGACGTGCTGTCAGCTATAAAGACATTATTATATTATTGTACTACGATCCTTAAACGCACAAATATTTTATGTTGCAATACTAAAATTTTAACAGTTATATTCGACTTATATAAGAATACACATTGACACAGACATTCGAACACCAAATACAACTAAACCTATGTAGTTGTAACAAGAGTAACATATTTGTTATATTTGTTTCTTGTGTGAATGGATTTTAAATTACAAATTCTAGAAAATTAATTTATATCATTACGAACGTGTGTACGACATTATTAATTTATATGGAGAAGCAACAGCCAATGCTCTTAAATTATTAATTAGTGAAGCTTTGAGGTGAAAGTTATAAATTGCAAAATACTAAAATAATATTTCTATTCGATTCAACGTATTTATATTATTGATACTGATATTTTACTGTCAATATTATTATCTTGTACAGTACCCACATGCGTGTGTGTGTTTGTGTGCGCGGTTGTGTGTGTATGTTCGTTAGCCTTTTTTCACTTAGTTCGCATTGTTGAACGTGCATAGGCAATGTAATATTTAAAATTTGGTACGACGCCATTGTATATGAAGATTAGAGACCTACTACGAAATGGCCCATGGCCCATCCACCACAAAACTGATCAGCTCATGTATTGATTAGTTAATATAATTTAAACTTCAGCATGTATTATAAACTCCTTGTTGACCTTTGTACATCAACGTTAAAAAATGAAAAATAAGAAAATATTAATTTGAGAAAATCTTTTTAGTGTTGAGTGTAAATCTTTTAATCATTAAGTAATAAAGCAGACATGCCACATACACTCGGGGTTTGGAAGGGCTGTTGAAGAAGGCTGATGACATGACTTTGAATGATTACTAAAATATATTTGAAACAGTATATGTGTTGGTTAAATAATGATGTGCAGTAAACATAATATTTTTTCAAGTTTTTTTTATTGTTTGCTCTTCACACATTCAAATCTCAGTTAAACAGTCACGTATATTATTATAATTTTTATGTTTATAATCCATTGCTTTAGGCTTATTATAAAACAGAAAATATAATACTCACCCATTAAACATTACTAAATAAAAAATTAACAAGAAATAATTTAAAATGGCAAAAAAAAACGCAGTAAATATAGAATTATTAAAAATGTAAATATAACGCGAAATTTCAGCTAACTTTCGAGAAATGAGTTGTGTATAGTGTTATATTAATAGTTACAGATCTAATCGTTTGCATTAGTGTGAGTGTTTTACTGTGCTTACTAGATATTGTAGTGTGCGCGAAAGGACCATGAGTTATGACGGCAAAAAATACAAATTAAATTATATTTGTCACGTTTAAAAAATCGTGGTTGGAGCTTTAGTGAGTGAATAATTCTATACAAGCATATTGAATCCGTTGATAATGTAATAAATATAGGTCATGCAGGTCGTAAAAGTCCCATTAATGTGTAAAGATAAAGATCTATTATTAATATTTTCCTTTAGCTTTACGAATTTCACGAGGAATCCGAAGAATTTATGGAAGAATCCGGCCGCTGAATTTCACCTGTTGACAACGCGTCCGAATTGTCGGTTTCATCTGTAACATCCAGATTTCCGATTTCAGCCACGCGCAACGACTTTGTGGAACCAGCTTTCGTCTGCGGTTTTTCTAAAACGATATGACTTTGAAGTTTGAAAAAACGATCCTAATCATTCCTGGCCTGAAATACACCTTTAAGTTGTAGATTTCATTGCCGATGGGCAATGCTGTTTATTATTTTCTAACGAATTTTACTCATTAACTACCTATACCTTAATTAGGATTTTCTGAATGTTTTTTCGAAAAAAATAAATAAGGGGAACGTCTACATTATTTTCCTCCTCCAAAAAGTTTAACGCTCAGTCATAAATACCTATTAACTAAGTGTCGTGTGGTAGGTATGTGTGACATAAAAAACGAACTATAGAGATTACGCGACTTTTATTACTCCTTTTAAATCATTTGCATTTACTACTTCCTTGGAGACGATAAAATAATCCTACGTGAAAATTAGCTATATTGGTTTGCTCAGAGCTTTATATTTTGAAGACGGTTTGCCTCATTTGCATAAGATAGATCTTAAAAAATCTTAACGCTTCTTATTAAACCAATATAGTGTATATATTACTTGTGTACATAAATTATATACAAGAAATAAATGCAAGGCAGTCTTATCGTTGAAGCTATCCAGGCTACTGGAAGAAAGTAAGATAGGAAAAATAAACATCATAGCAAATATAAACATAATATAATACATAAATACATGATGGCATGTTTTCGGATAAGGACCATGCTGTGAGGAAGGTCTTGGTGGGTATAACGATAGGAGACGACCAAAGAAACGATGGATGGATAGTGAGACGATCAAAGACGATATGGCTGGAAAGAATTTGTGAGATGACGTCAGACAGAAAAGTATGGAAGGAGAAGACATACCTCCTGCGCACAAATAAAATTGGGATAAACGCAGGATGACATAAACACATTAGAATTGAGTTAAAACCATATATAAAATGATATTTAAAAAAGGAAATAATGCAATTTAAAAATAAGACTCTTAACGTAAAAAAAAAAATAAGGATCGAAATCTTATTCGTGTTCGAACCTTATTTATATAAAAATGAATAATAATATATAAATGAATAATAATATAACCTTCAAATAACGTTCACTAAATGCAAAGAAAATTACACTTTATGAGGTTCAAGATAAACAGCGAACGTTATTGTGAGTAAATTGAATAGTCTATCACGAATCTTGACGGAGACCAGAATAGAATGCCGGCTTGGAGTGTTTTTTGTCACCGAAAAGGCTACACGAGCTTCATTTGTTTTGATTTTATCTTATTCTAGCAGTAATTAATATCGAATTCCCAGAAAATAGACCGTCCGTTTTAGTTTATGATATAAAAAAATATTGCTATTTTTTTCCATTGCGTACCTATATTGTTGAAAAATACTATTTTTGTCATATCATGATAAATTATATAGAAGGGGTTAAATTTGTTTTTTTTGTATGTAGGTGGTATTTTCTGAAACTAATGGTCCAGTTCTAAAAAACTTTAACCTAGGTTCGGCGACTCAAGCCCCAGTATCTCAACATCAAATTTCATCTAAATCAGTCTAGCGGTTGAGCCGTAAAAACATTTATAAAATTCGTATAGATTGAGTGGCTGAAATGTGACGCGGGCAATACGACTTTGTTGACAAAAACCGAAATTACTTTCCGAACAACCTAATATATTTTTACCTCACTGATTAGTCCCATATATAATGATAATCATTGTATGTGCACTAGAAGTAAGGATAAACTTATAACGCCAAGTTTCCGACTCCGCAAAATCAATAAATCCTTCTTGGGGCAAGGTATCAGTTTCTATAATACAATTCCGCAGGCATTTTAAACTTTGCCGTTTCGTAAATTCAAATCGTTGATAAAAAACACATTGGTAAAAAGGCGTATTATTTGATACAAGATTTATAGATGATAAAAAAGCGTGGAGTTAATATCTGATGACTTCCAAGCAGGATATATTAATTAAAATAATTGTGTTTAATTAACTTGACTTTGTATTTTTTAAATGTTGAAAAAGAGTAACTACTCAGTTTCTTGTCGGTTCTTCTCGGTAAAATCTGTTTTCCGAACCGGTGGTAGCTTCACTTAATTGTAAAATGACGATTCAAAAGTGCTTGAATAAAATTTATTTTGATTTTGATTTTACACCACATATCCCACATCTATTAACCGACTACAAAGAAACATTTACCTTTTTATTAGTTAGTCGAAAATAACCCAACGAATAAACAAGTTATTGTACTATGTTAATGTTATAATGTTACTACGACTATGTAGATGATAGCACTTCTTGGAAATAAAACGATTGCCTCCAGGTCATTTGAAATACTAATTTAATTTTAACAATTTTATTCTTATGATTATTGTTGTGAATATATTTCATAATTTTATACCACGTACATTTTTGATTAATTTACACGCGTAACTCGTGAATTATGTTTATTTATGTCTTATTGGTCAATTTACCAATTTTTTTTCATCGAACCTATGGACCCTCCGATGGTAAGTGGTCACTGCTGTTTTAACTTTTACTAAATACTTATATAACTAAATTGCCAGCTATCTTTGGAACTGAGATGTCATGTACTCATTCAAACCGGAACACAACTTGGCTTGCACAAAGACCCATCAAGCAACTCGTTATTGAAAATTTGACGATCCCTCAATATACCTATATTATATGCATGTTTTTTCCTACTAAAGTCCAAATTATTTGTATTGATAACACTTAAGAGCGTCAATAGATACAACTCAAAATAAGATAATTGGTTGAAAACCAGAGAAGTTACAATTCCTCTTGCCACCGTCCGTACGAATAGATGTTTTAACCTACGCAACGCATATCAATCAATCTTAAAAGGAGATTCAAGAAAATGGTTTTTATAAATAATTAGCAGTGCCCGCAACATCGTGCGCGTTTGAATTTAGTTACTTCCTATTGCATCAGCTATCTCCTATTAAAAGTCCCGTCAGAAGCGTCAAGCCGTTACGAAGATCAGCCAGAACAAGCAAACGCACAGATATTGAGATAAATATTGTAAAAAGTATAGTACAATACAGTAGTATATGTACAGCATATACATATATATTATTTAGTAAAAAGCGCTTATTTTAATGTTACAATCAGACACCAAATGTATTATATGTATATTGTATAGATTAAATGAAGTGTAAAGATGGTATAGGTATACTACTTACCCGTCCCAGGAGACTTAAATATACATTCAACTATATGAATATATATTTAAGTCTCCACTATAAGTGAGGTTAAATTATATCGCCGATGTCACATAACAAAAGTACCTTTAAGTGTTAACGAACCTATTGATACTTTTTCTGTCTATATCTCTATCTCTGTCTATATCTCTACATATCTATGTGTTTGGCAATTCTAAGGTACAGTGTGAACGTTTATTAAAGCAAAATGTGAATATAACTCGGTTCAACAAACATTCTATCCCAAAACAAGATCGAATTTCAAAAGCAAAACTTCTTCATACAAAATATCCTTTGTTTTAGTAATTTAATAATATAGTTTGTTTTTTTATCATATTTAACTTTGCTGGTGTTAATAGGACAAGTAAATCACTAAATATTATGTGGATTAATATTCTCGTAGCCGTTTCGATAAGCTTAAAAATTCTGAGATTAGTTTCACAATGGTATAATATTAACATACAAAAAATATAAAAACATTTTTTATGATACCAAGTTAATCTTTTTTAATAACTTTTAGCGCTGATTCGTTCCTTCAGGTTTTTTAAATGCTATTTGTCTAATTATGTAGACTTATAATTACGATTCGAGAAATCATATCATCAGTAAAGTTTTATTCCGAATATTATTTAAACATTACCAACTGTATTTTAAGTGTATTATTTATTTAAAATGGTAATTTTCTACCACAAGAGACATATAGGCCATCTGCTGATAAGCGATTACCATGGATATCTGTCATTAATTCCTTACACCTCCAACGTGCTGCCAAACTTAAAAATGATATGTACCTTGTGCTTGTAGTTACACTGACTAACTCATTCTACAATCCTGAACATTTCGGTTGTAGGTAGTGGTACCCAGGTGGGCTGGCACAAAACCCTACAAATTAAATTCTACAGCTAATGGTACTAATTAGTAATGTTGTATTCCGATTTGAAGGGGCAGTGAGCCAGTGTACAAAAACCCGTAACTATACATTTTATACCTTTATTATTATTTCTCAGGAGAAAGTTAAATAATTAAGTAGGTTACTCACCTTGCAGTTCAATTATGCCATAAATGATCAAAACCAATTCAATTTTTCTATTGACTAGGTATTATATGATTTATTGCCTTTAAATATATTAAACTCTTATCTTATAATAGACTAGCTGTGCCCGCAACTTTGTACGCGTTTGAATTTAACAAAAAAAAATATTATTGTAGCCTTAGTTACTCCTTATTATATCAGTTATCTGCCACTGAAAGTCTCGTCAAAATCGGTCCAGAGATTAGCCGGAACAAACAAACAGACAGACAGAATAAAATTGTAAAAAATGTTATTTTGGTATATGTACCGTGTACACATACATGTGCATTGAGTAGAAAAGGGCTATTTTAATGTTACAAATAGACACTCAAATTTAATTTAATGAAATAGATATTTTTATGTCAATAATTATGAACATTATACTTATAAGTACACTGTAAAGGATTATACATAATTATATTTTGTGCATAATATTTAAGGCTTAATTAAAATATACCTACATATTTTTCCCAGCGTCAACAAATTCAGGTACCGGTCAAAGATTGACCGTAAATCCAATAAAAAAAGGTATAAATCGAATATATCGAAGAAAATTTGATGTTTTTGCTCGTGTGGTTTCGCCGTATTGCTATTTTAATGGTGTATTATGTTTATCATAATTTATTTCTATTTTGCTTGAAAGCAATATCTTGAAAGAAGGTTTTATTTCAAATAATATACTCTTTTATTACTTCTGAACATACTTTTGTTATTTCCATGTGATTGGTGAATCTCTTGATTATATTGATATATTTACTAAAGAAAAGTAGAAGGTTCTCAATTGTTCATACAAGCATGTACTTGTTATACGTGTACATAGGGCCAAGAGTCTTATATAGTTTAGATATATCATGTTTTCTAACATATTAAAACTACAATTAATGTTTTTTTAGAAAAAATAGAAGATAAACTGGTAATACTAATTTATAAAAGTAATTAATTAATCTTACAGCTTTCTTACCACAAAATCTTATAAAAACCTTTTTTGACTGGGTTATATGTGTTAAGGAGTAAGAATGCGTCAATTAAACCATGAGACTAGTTACACATTGATTTAATAGAAGCGTTGCACCGGCAGGGACGCAGCCACACACACATGTAAACGCTTACATAACTACATATATAGTCTGATAGCCCATAAGAATATCTTAGGGATAAAACAATACGTCTCATAGACAAGGTTGACAGAAGTCTCAGTTTATTTCAATTCAGGAAATCAGATTTACGAATCAAAAGGGAAGAGCATTCTTGCCTCCATTGAGATCTGATTAATTGTGATCTCTAAAAATTGTTAATGTCTTTAATGTAAAAATAGCTTATGTATTCATATTTATTAAATATATTTGATAGGGTACTAAACTATCTGGAACTCAACCCTGAGGCAGTAAGACGTGGGCGTCGTGGACACCGCCTAGGGCCTCGCGGTTTAAGGGGTCTTCCTGCAAAGTTAAAGAGGTCCCGAGCTTCCATAGCTAAGGGTAAAACAACCGATTGGGGATGATCGAAAATTTTAATAAAATATCTTGTAAAGTTTGAAAATAATAGTAGAATATGTTCCTTTCGTATTTAAAGTACAGTTACGAATAAAATAAGTACTCATAGTTCGTCTGCCCTGTGAGTTTCACACAAATAACTTATAACTTTCACGATAAGGTATCACATCACAATAGTCACAAACATACTTAAAAACATTTAAATGTACATTTTCTCACTATTACAATAAATTAATTATTTATATATACGAATATATTTGTACCTTTATAGATATAAATTATTAACTTATTTCATCGCCTACACAAATGAATTTATAAGTTTCGAAATATCGTAATTTGACTTTTAAGGCGTCACTAATTACAGAATAATGATTGGTAAAATTAATGTGTACATTTGAAGCATCGGTAAGTAGCAGAGCTTAGCGGGATCGGGTTTAAGAATTATTTATAGAGATAATTGCAAAACGATGCTTTAACGACGAACGTTGAATTTCTGATACATGACTTTATAAAATAGTATAATATTAATGTTCCTTTAAATGTAATTACGTGGTTATGTTGATTTTAATTTGATTAATATTTTATATTAATGCTATTCAATCGCTCGAAACCTGGCGACTTAACCTCTGTGAGTCGTAGCGTGATGTTAAAGTCATATACCTAGACCTATAAATATTGAATGAATATATTATCAGGCTAGTAGTCGCCCGCGGCTTTGCTTGCGTTTTAGTATGTTGGCTGTCATGTGACTTCAGGCATCAAGCAAAAAAGTAGCCTATGTCCGTTCTTGGAGTTCAAGTTTGTTTCATATCAAAATTCATTACATTCGCGTCAGCGGTTTGTTTGTGAAAGAGCGGCAGACAGACAGAGTTTCACATTTATAATATTAATATAGATTAACAATTAATATAGTACAGTCGGAGTAAGAAAAGGTTCGTCACCTTAAGATCTATTTTCGTGTGCTCAGTATGAGCAATAATCTGCTTTACCGATCAAGAATGACATATTGCGTCGCAATGATTCGATGTTTAGATTCAACAGGTACTAAGAGTTTAAGACTTGATATAGGAATGAATTTGAAAACTGACGAAGGTTTTCTTACTCTGACTGTACATGCTAGAAGACCTTCTATTACACCTTGCTGCTCGTTTGCGTGATGGTAACACATATGGTAGATTTCCACTCATTATATGCAGGATTCCTAACACGTTTTCAGAGCGAGATGAATTTTGTAGTTGTTAAAATTTTAACACAGCTCATATTCATGCACAAAAGAAACTATAAAAATGTTTTAAAGAAGTTATTTTTGTAAAATAAAAGTGAGCACTTTACTTACTAACGCAAGTAAGCTCTCGCTAAAAGGTCGTTTGTAATCTTAACGCCCACTATTTTTCACTTGAAATTTGCTAAGAGATGAATAACACGAAATTTAAGGGCTCAGTGTCGTAGAATGGTAAATTTCATTGTTGTTTAATATCACTTTGTAAAATGAAATGATTTAAGGATATACAAACTTTTTGTTAAATTCAGAATAGATTAAAAATACACAATTACTGAGTATTCGTTTTTCCATCGAAATTCAAATCTTTACTAATATGATATAGAGGTATTTGTTTGTTATTGTAACAAATAGTAATATTCCAATTCTAAAAAGTGGTTCACTAGTAGAAGGGTTCGTAAAAAAATAATATTTATAGCTGGAACGTATTGCCAGTGCAATATACATATTTGCATACAGCAATTAATAACACAGTAATTGCTATAGGTACGGTACAGAAAAAGAATATGTTTGTAAATAATAACATTTTCCTATTTTATACTAAAAATCAAAAATTCAAAAACAAAATATGCTTCATTCGAGTAGGCTTTTACAAGCACTTTTGAATCGTCATTTAACAACTATATTAAATGAAGCTACCATCGGTTCGGAAAGAAGATTCTTTACTCTTTTAAAAATATTTAAAAATACAATCAATGTTAGCTGCATACAATTATATATGTAAATAATATAAATCCTGCCTGGAAGTCAACAAGTATTAATTCCATGCTTTTTTATCGTTTGTATTACCTTGTATTGAATAGTATGCCTTCTTTAAAAATGTATTTTTTTACAAATGATTTGAATTTATGAAATGGAAAAGTTAAAAATGTCTCTTATTATAAAAACCGATATCTTGCCCCAAGAATGATTTATTGACTTTGCGAAGTTGGAAACTTGGCGTTATAAGCTTAGTCTTACTTCTTGTGCACATACAATACATACTCTTTATAATCAGATGCATCAACATTCACATTTGCTTTTAGGTAATAACGTAAGTAGAAATAGTTTTACTAGAGTATTCTTCTTGATTTCAATCGTTCATTCAAATTCAAGTTCGTGAATTGGTAATGTAATAAAGAATTTTAGTTTAAATGTTAATTACTAACAAGCGATTTTTAATTGGCAACATAATATACCAATTCTTCTTATGTGACAGACGATTTAATTAAACATAAAAGGAACGATTTGTGTACAGAGCAACGGCTTAGAAATTTTATCAAAGAGATATCTTAGTGCAAAATTGTTTGGCGAAATTTAGAGGGAAATTTAATACCCTGAAACCTCTCGATTGAAGGTGTGAATTATAATTAAAACTTACTTAGACTTTAAGCGAAAGAACTGTGGTTATTGCGCTTGTGTAAATGAGTCGCTAATGACAAAGATAGAGCTAAGTAATATTAAATTTGATGTTTTGGAGACATTTTGTCAATTGTACGTTTTTAAACATTAGAGGTAGCATTTGTACCACCAATCACCAACAATAAGCTCATAAACGTTACCACAAAGCAGAGGTGGCGCAGTAAAAAGTAACTCGGTCTGTATGTCGTTCTTTTACGGCCAAACCACTGAACCAAATTTAATGAAATAGGGTATGATGCAAGAAAGGGCATAGGCTACTTTTTTGCCTAACACATGACAACCAACACTCTAAAACACGGGCGAAGCCGCAGGCAACTAATGGTTTACCGTTTAATTATAATATTTCAATTAATAATTCTAGAATTATCCAGTTGATCATATGTAAAAGTTTGTTTTATTGATCGACATTAAAAATATTTTACAAAAATAAACCGTTGGTATTTTTTTCTCGTAAATTTCTGTAACTATTGAAGATTAATTAATTAGTATTTAGATATAACCTAAAATATGATAAGAAAAATATATTTAATGAGCACCATAAAAAAGTCAGTCGAAATTATGGGTCTAAAACTAGAAAAGTCACTGGCTTCAATTAATCCAAATTAATGGAAGCAAACTAAACAGATTATAACCGGGTTTAAGCGACCTCTCCTTTTCATGCAAGTTTCATGTACAGATAGTTTTTAGTAAACGTTTTTTAGGCTTTAATTGTACTAAAAATAAACATTTTCAGTATAAGCGTTTTATGTACATAAAAAATCTTATTAATCTTAGTAAAATTCAGCAATTCGCATTTACCTTTTCTTAGTAAAATAATTTACAAGCATTTTATTGCATCGTCGATACAATACAAAGTTAAATAAATCCAGGAGAAAAGTGACTCTTACGGTAAGATTTGGTATAGTTCGGCGAATTTATCGCCTCAATCTATTTATTATCAATAATATAACATAAATTCTGCTACAACGCTTTCCATTCAATCCAAACACTTTAATTATACATCATATGAATTTAATCTTTGTTTTAGGAAGTACTATGATACTTTTGAATCTTCATTTTACATAAAATTTGAATCTACTGTTTTAATCACCTATGAAATGCTTTATTGTATAATTCACCTTATTAATCAAAATTTTCTTAACAAGTGATTAACATGTATTGATTGGAACATCTAAAAATATTTTAGAAATTAGAGAATAGCTTTCTGTCACATAAATTAGATACTATTTATGTTTCAGTAATATGTGTACCTACTTACATTTATAAAATTTTCTTAGGAATTTCTTCTAACTTTATTTCTTTTAGAGTATTAAATTGAGCAATCTTGAAACACAAAGCGCATTCGTCTAAATCGTAGAGAAGCTCTCAGAGAATTTGTTTCGATATATTTCCAATCTACGTTGCTTTCAGCTCTCAAATAGCAGTAAAATTTGCATAGATTCGTAGTCATGTATGCACTCAATGGAAACTAAAGACTGGTTTATAAGCTAAATAAATATATCGGACCAATATATAATCCATATATAAATACGTGATTATTAGTAATGATTATAATATATTGTGATTTTAAACTGTATATTGACCACAAAACACACATTGTGGTTAACTGATTCAACCGACTAAAGTAGTTATTATAGTACTAATATACCTACTACCATATAGATACATATAATATTACGTATATGTCGTGTACATGTGTGTATGTAATATATATGTGCACTCGATAACCAAATATTATGATGGTACGACGAATATTCTGTTCGACAAATTGGTACGTTGATATGTCTAGGAATTCAAGCTTGCTTCTTATAAAATTTAATTTTCATCAAGTTAGTTCAGTTCAGACCGTAATAAAGAAATAGGTAGATATACATACGGACGGAAAAAGTTATTTTCGAATTTATAATATTAATAGATATAGATAATAGTTATTTATATTAGAGAAGTCAGTCGAATAGGCCCAACTCCCAGCGCTGGATTCACCATACGCGCTTCGGGGTGGAAAATTTTCAGAGTGACAAAATTAGAAGGATGAAAAAGATAGATATCAAATTTGTCCACTTTATGCAAAATTCCGATGATGATTCGCATTTTGAGCACTTATTCGACAATAAGCCCAATACAGCGCTGGATAAACGCTACGTGATTCGGACCGGCGAGCTTTCAGATCGACTAAATTAGAAAGGATTGAAAAATAGAATATCAAAAATATGTCCACTTTATGCAAAATTCCGATGTGGGCTCGCATTTTTAGAGCCTAGGGCAGCGCTAAGGTTCAATCTAGCTCTGCCAATACCGGACATAAAACAAACATTTCGCATCGCATACTACGTATAGTAAGTGATATAGTATACCAACGTATCGAATAAAGATAGGACTTTAATAATGTCCCGAATGTAACGGTATTTGTTTACTTTGCAAATAAAATGTTCATATCCAGATCTAGATCAACTGTTGATTCAAGGTACAATACAATATTGCAAAGTTAACAATAATACACAATTTAATAATATATAACATTGTCATAAATTGTTACTATTTGAAAACGAATTGAAAGTAGTAATTATTATTTGTTTTAGTTGCCATTTATAAATTCGGAAAATCGGAAAAATTTGCTCGAGGCACCTAACCTGTATGGATTTTTTCTTTACTACTACTAAAACTAATTCACCACCGATGATATTTAGTCACATTTCATAGAAATATTTGTCTTTGTTTTGCGCTCAGTAAGGAGGTGGAATTCCAGACTACCCGTATTCGCGAAAAAAAAATTGCCAGTATTCTTAACTTGAGCGCAAAGAAGTGTTTTTGCTCATCGCACATTATTATCATTATTCTATGAAACGTTACTTGAGCTATTGGCAGTATTTACAATATGGACTATAACTTCGTTTGTGAAATTCACAAGCCCGTACCGCACCGGACGTGTGCTCTGTTGGGCTATAGTTAGCCGTTGCGCTGTTATATATATTTCAATATTTAGTTGTGGCTAGATAAATTGAGTATTAGAGTTGAACAAGGAAAATCTGTCCATGTGAGCTTCACTCAAAGAAGACTTTTCCCGCCAAAAGACTTCATATTGGAATTCGTCAAAATACCAGATACTTGGGCATGCGTCGGGATCGAAGACTCATCTTGAGAAAGCACATCTGAACCAAGCGCTAACAGCAGGCCGATAGATCGCAAATCAAACTGGTCATATGAAAGTAAGATAGCTATTTACAATACCATCTTCAAGTCAATCTGGTTAATTACGAAGTCCAGTTACTGGGTACTGCTAGCAATGTGCTTCTTGAACGATTTCGAAGCAAGACATTAGGAGCCATGTATTTGATAAGGTAGTATTTTTTTTAGCAAATAGGTTTGCAGTAGAGCCTATGGGCCACCTGATGGTAAGTGGTCACCATCACCCATAGACAATGACGCTGTAAAAAATATTAACTATCCCTTACATCGTCAATGCGCCACCAACCTTGGTAACTAAGATGCTATGTCCCTTATAGCTGTAGTTACACTGGCTCACTCACCCTTCAAACCGGAACACAACAATACTGCGTACTGTTGTTTAGCGGTAGAATATCTGATGAGTGGATGGTACCTACCCAGGCGGGCTTGCACAAAGCCTTACCACCAAAATAAAGGTAATTTTAACACTGATTTTGATTCGATGTCCCTAGAAAATATTTTCATAAGTAGTAGACAATTTTCACCTTCTTCAATTACCAACTACTTCTGAAATCACACGAAAGAACTTTAGAATTACATCATAAGTTCTATATGCTAAGAGAAACAATTTTAGACAGTATCACCGAGTTTGAAAAATGTCAAAAGTAATTTAATTTCCCATGGAACCCCAGACTGAACTATAACATTTTTTTTATTACAAAAATGTAACGTCAAATTTCCGGTTCGAGTAACATTATATACATTTCAATTAAGATATTACAAAATAATATATGACTCCTTTCAGTCAATGCAAACGTTATTGCGATGTTTTTAATTAAGAAAACTTTGCTTCACTATCAGTTTGCTTAAGAATTTAATTTTAGTAAATATCTAGTAAAAGAGCCTCAGTATAGCTAGCGACGGCTCTGAACGCTCATAAGATTATTATAAAATAAAGACAAGATCGACAATTTGATAAACATAATAATAATTACTAATAGAAATAAAAGTGTAAAATAAGACTGAATAAACATTTAAGAAAAAAACTCATATGAAAAATAATCTCCACCACATCACGTAGCAGCCGAATTAGGCGCCTTGACCAAACAGGACAATATTTGTTAAGATAAGAGGCTCTCTAATAGAATATTTGAGATCGTAGGCAGGTGAGGGTGACGCACTTATTTACAGGGTCATTTCATCCTTCAATATAATGCGATGTGACGTCAAATAAAATATGAAATGTGCAAAGATTTTTATACAGATGATTTCTACTTAGGAACAGATAATAAAACTTTATTATGCCGCTAAGTAGTATGATGGATTTCAAGTTGATTTTAGTTCATGCTACAACTTATATACCTACGTTGATACATGGGCAAGAGTGCAATATATGTATATATATAAACCCTATCAATTAAATACATTTAGGGATTAGGTGAATATATCCTTAGTTCTTTGTACATTTTCTATAAATTTCCAATCTACGGTGTTATTATATTCAATTTTGATCTCTCATATCTTGCATGTTATTTTAAAGAGTCTGATGTAGTTCTTTACCTGTACTGTCACAATTTTTTCGCCTTCCTTTTTCTCGTCAGTACGTAGATAGATATGTAATATCACCTGTTGAAAATACGTCTACATGTATATAAGAGAATATCATTTCTTAATTTGTTTTTATAACTCGTCAGCACTTCGAGATGTTTTATTTATAGATTTATTCTGGATTCTTAAGCACATTCGATTTTATTAATACTATCAAAGCCATATATATTAAACTCTATGTATAAATATTGACAAAAAATATTATTAACATAATATAATTGAATTTAGTTTTTACCAAACCTATTAACTTGACACAAAGCTAGATACAAACAAGTCTTTACTTTTTATTCAAATTATAGTCTTCCGGAATATCAAATTAAAGTTTCGCGGCCTTTGTAAATTTATTACCATAAAAAAAATTCATCTTTTTTAGTACTAGCAACAATCATACAACAATTTTTTTAACTTATAATTTTAATATTTCTATGTTTAATCACGATTCGTTAAATATTTATAATTTTGAAGCATATGTTTAAAAAAATGGTATACTAAGTATTTACTTTTACATAATGAAAATGTCAACCAAAAATTTACTCTATAAATTGGCTAACATCCGCTTCAGAATGACAACATTCAATTTAATGTACCCCTATTATTGCCTATGAGCCAAAATCTGCAATACTATTGGCTACACTAGCAAAGTTGAAAATGGCGCGGGTTTCGTCACATCCTGTTATGTGTTGGTGAGTGCATGGCCTCGACGTCGATCCAGTTCTTAAGATTTTTATTCCGCAACGCCGCAGTTCCTTTGCATATGTAATATTTACCAAGATATTATTCGTAATGGTGTTCTGTAAAAGGCCATGGATTTGATGAAAACGGTAAGGATAACATAGTTGCAGTATTCTAAAAAAATTTGTTTGGCTTTTGTTTCTTGTTTTGGTGATATTGAAACTGGCCATTACATTAGAAAAAATATCTCTTTCCAGAATTTGTGTGCACGTGGGAGGTAAGTGTTAATAGTTTTCATTATGTAGATGGGGTCTGAATTCGAATTTAAGCAATAAGAGTCAAAGTTTGTTGATTTGTCAATACATTGCACCCGGCAACCGAGCGTTGTTACGCCATCTTATAGTCCTCCAAATGTTCCGCACATTTGTCGGCTTTAAGTTTTAACGAGAAAAAAATTAGATATAGACGAGAGCTGATAATCATGCTTTAGAGGGATTGAGATGGAAGCGATTTAATAAACATTGGTTCTAGGTATGTCAATTTCACTTTTGCATTGCATCGTATTACATGACTTGACAAACCACATGTGCATAGATGGATTTGTTGTTGTTATTTGGTCGGTACAGACCCAATTGCATAATATTTTATGCTGGATAGTATGTTGCTTTTCTATAATATGTTTATTATTTTATTACGCTTAATATGTAGTTATATGTATAATCGGACGTATATAACCTATAAATTTGACAAGTGTAATGAGGTCCAATGTTCAGTATATTGTCATTACCGTCCTTTTTGCATCACGTATCAAGGTTACATTTTTCAATGATCCCTATTCGTCTATATGTTTATGAGGAAGTCTTAAAAACTAAAAAAAATATATAGGTGTTAAAAAATATTCATTACTTAATAACATATTACTGCCAGTGGCTGTTCAACATACTTGAAAATATGACATTTGAAATGAAACTTTAACTTTATTCTATGTACATACATATGCAGTAAATGTAATGCCAATTCATGGCTTATTATATTTAAATTACATTTTCATAAATTATTCAGCGATTCAGACAGATTAAATATGAAGAGTAAATATAATATTAAAATATGCCTCAATAAGTAAGATGATAAGGCAGTGTTTCAAATATTGTCATGTCATCCCAACTTAAAAGAAATTCAATACATTGTATCCAATATACAATATGGTGAAACATTGTATATTGTGAGTTTAATTCTAGGAAATGAACACCACACATTATAATTAGCTCAGTAAATATGACAAGTCTAAATAAATGCCTCGATAAATGTTTCTTATTCGCCATGAACAGTATACCTCTGTAATTTTGGTACTCACGATACAGACATATAACCCGTCAAGATTGCATGAGAAGTATTCAATTTCGAGTTCATAATTTTTGCTGTAACTTCAAATTTTGCGAACTAAAAGTCAGTTTGAACATGTATATCTCTAAAATGAAATGGTTAACTTCAGAGTTTGTTAATAATCTGATATTCATAGTAAAAATTTGCTCTTAAAGAAGACAATACTTTCTAACCAGTATTCTCTTATCTAAAATGTCGAATAAAACAAGTCAATAAGTAGTTAAGCATATAAATTAGAAATAGTAGAAAATACTATAAATGAATAACTTATTGATTCTGAATGCAATGCTTCTATTAAAATATATTAATGGAAGCTCAAATTTCAAGAACAAAACTAATGTAATAGCAATACCAAAACCACTTCTAATTTGGACTTTCATGATTCTCTTTTTGTGATTCAAGGTCTTGCTAAGATATACCATGTTATCGGCTTTCTGATATACCACTATCATGAATACATATTACCATAGATTACTCAAATCTCAAATAATGAAATAATGTCAATTCAATGACAAAGTCTTTGAAGAAGACTTCTAGATCAAGTTATTATCAAACATCAAGTAATATATTCCAGGTGATATATCAATAAACCTGGCTTTTGGTGTTGAAACAAGTTATTTTTGTCCTTAAATATATATCTGTGATTTTTTATGAATTATCTATAGTTATAGTAAATTAATGAATTCAATGCCCTATTCTTTGTGTTTAAAAGTTTGATTATGCTACTCTACTGAGTTTCTAAATAAAGTTATTGGTTGGTTAACTGGTGTACCAATGTATTGAAAATAATTATCTTTTTTTGTGATATGACTCTGATGAGTTAAAAAGAGTTTTTCTTAGTTTGTAAAATGTAAGACCCATGTCACGAATTAATTCAATTACGACAAAGATAATATGCTTATTGATA
Organism: Vanessa cardui; assembly: GCF_905220365.1. NCBI lineage: Eukaryota > Metazoa > Arthropoda > Insecta > Lepidoptera > Nymphalidae > Vanessa > Vanessa cardui. The sequence continues at coordinate 9,473,027 of NC_061138.1, read as the reverse complement.
AATTATTAATGGGCTGCCTCATTGAATCAAAACAACAGACTGTAAATTTCCCACTGCCAGGCTAAGGCCTCCTCTCCCTTTTGTCTGCTCAAAAGGGAGGTTTTCGAACATATTCCACCCCACAGTTCCAATATGGGTTGGTGGAATGTTGAAACAAAAACTAATATTTCATTTGAGTTCAATAATATATATTCTAGTCAACGCCTCTTGATCACATTCACATTTATGGATGAAAATAATCATGCATTAGATTAGAGAATTTAAATTGAACATGGAAACATATAATTTGTTTACACCCTTTTTAATATGATAAAACTTCATAGTTAACAACTGATCTTATATTTTATCATTTTAATGAAGACACATAGGTGACAACCTGTCTATTAATTGTATTTATTAATAAATTGAATGGTTACCTTCTTCCCTATACGAGTTTTAAGTTGCTTATCAAAGGTCTTATCATGTCAATAGTTGCTGAGAGTTGTTTGTAATGTTAAGTTTGAAGCAAAATTTAAATTTCAACCATTTTGTGTCTAGCAACTTTGTATATTATCTAACATATAATCTTCATAAAATAACGGATGAGGGTATGACCTTAGCATATCGCTTTTACATTACATTTTGATCTTAAAAAATTTGTAACAATTGAAATAAAATTTCATTGAAATATTTTACATGGCAGAACGTGGTGTAAAAAGGTTTACACTAATGAGTTTAAATTATAACTTCCATAGTAATCTTGTATAAGTGTACACAGTGAATGAAATCTCTCTTCAATACTTTCTTTTTATGCTTTTTACAAAGACAGTCTTGATGTTTCTATGCTTGATCTTAAATTTTATGTCAAGAAGAAAATAAAGCTGCATTCAAAACCTATTTGTACTGTCTGAAAAATAGAAAAATTAAGAAGAGTGGTATGTAATGGGGATGTGTTAGATATAAGTTCATTTTTGAAAATCTGTGGCGTGTTGCAGGAATATGAGTTCCTAGACTTATCAGATGTGAAAGAAGCGGAACTAAGCAGTTTGCAGTGTGCACTCTTCGAGAAAAAACCTGAAACTGCATCCACCATCGCAACCGTCGGTTGGACTGACCCTGCTGTAGGTAAGGAACTTTTTTTTAAATATATTTTCTTGATATTTTTACTTTTGTAATTATACTACTTTTTTCTGCTAGTCTATAAATGAGTAAATTTTAAAATAATTTTATATTTAAAAATAAAATTGTTTTATAATTGTTTCTTCAAATTATGTGTTAATAGATATTTCGTCTTGTTCATCGAGCACGGCGGGACCACCGACCGTGTCGAGCAGTCTGGACAGCCTGTCGGGCGGCGAGTGCGAGATGGCGCCCCACTCGCCGCAGCGGAGCGCGGGAGGGCCGCCACACGCGCCGCCGCCCTACGTGCAGCCGCCTGCCTACCCGCCGCCCCCGCCTCACCAGTGGCCAGTCGGGCCCCCCAACGTATACGTGAGCCAAGTCACAGCTAACGTCAATGTACATGGTTACATGGGTCAGTACTATCAACCACCGCAACCGCAGTACGTACCCCCACCGCCACAACAAGTGGAAAGAAATTCCAGAAATCACAGAAGAGAACGTCGTAACAAACGAGCCCCTTCACCTCCTCCACCGCAACCGCCCCCGTATTATGTACCATATTCACAGTACTACCCGGCGGCCCAAGCTCAAGGAGCGCCATTATACCATCTGCCAATGTATCAGCCTCTAGTGTATGGACCATATGCATATCCACCATACTATCAAGAATATCCGATACCTGTTGAGGGAGATGCGGGTGACAAAGGGCCAGATGAATATCAGCAAGAAGTTGTTATGGAACAAGAGGCGGTGGATGCGTATTACGCAAGCGCACACTATGCGGCTCCACCATATGGTCCACCAGTTGAAGGCGCCGTAGAATACATGCCTCCTATGTATCTACCGCCACCACATCACCCGGCGCCTATGCCTATCCCTCAGCAGCCACCCCATCAATCTACACCACATCAGTTCAACGTACATGCTAAAAACTTTGTACTGGGACAGAATCACAACAAAAATTTTACACCTGATAAACAAAATCAAGAACAAAAACCACCTGCCACACCCACAACTACAGCTACAGCTACGAGCAATGTTGAAGCGCTTCCTATTAAAGATCTTAAAATTGCTAAAGGGCCGAGTAGTCCAAAACAAGAACGACCACCTGAAGCCGTAGCACCAAAGCCTACTCCTCCGATCGAAAAGACATCGCCGACTCTTAAGACAGATCCTACTAAGCCTACTTGGACGCCAGAAAATAAACCCCAAGAAACTATCCAAGCTCAAAATACAACAAAAACATTCCCACAAACCACAGCTATTAATGTAAATACTCAAACGGCGAGTGCAAAAGTACCTCCAGTGCCTGGAAAGACACTGAAAGGACCTACTGCACCTTTTTCAACTGGAAATAAGCAACCGCCCAAACCTACTGTTCCCACTGCTGTTCCAGTACAACAATCGGCCTCAACACCCAAAGCTCCTTTCGGCAACAGACAAAAGCGAGAAGGTAATACGAATCGCTCTCCGTCTACTGAAAATGCAGAAATTGAAAAAGCAGTTCCGATTGAGCACCCTAAACGAGAGCCACCATTGCCACCTAGTAAGGCTCCTATGCCAATATCGATTACTCTTCACGCTCAAGGGCCTCCAGTGATAGTAACAAACAAATCGCCATTTGCACATTCAAGAAAAGCAGCTGCAGTGCCCGAACCTCCTCCAGCGCCACAATTACCGCCGCCGGCTCCTACGGCATCTGACTTTCCTCCTCCCCCTACACCAAGAAATCGAGGGGAACCAATTCCCCCACCAGTTGTGCAACCACAACCCCAACCGGCTCCTGGAAAATCTTGGGCGAGCCTTTTCTCTAACAAAAATAGCAGTATAACAAGTACGGCCTCTCCTTCGACAGTTCCACTTGAGGAACCGTCCAGTCCTACAACTTTGACGCCACCAGCAGCTACTAATGTCCAAAAACCAGTAGCCAAAGTGCCTCCATATGATGCATCTCCATTGCTGACTTCTGTAGTAGATAAAGCCATACCAACTGTTCGACCAACGACTACAGCTGCGCCTACTATATCTTATTCTGAGAAAACATCAGTGAACGCCGTGAGCAATGTAAACGCGCCAGCCACGGCAACTAAGCCAGCTACCACACCAACTTCAACCGATGTCCGAGAAGTGCCTATTCAAAAAGAAAGTTCACCGACAGTACCAGTTCAACCATCGCCATTTAGTGATGACCCTAATTCATACAGAATGGGAGGTAATTATCAGACATAACTTTCTAATAAATTAGCTAATACATATGGTTTTAAATTTTATTAATGATATTAATACTCACATCAGCTCATTGACCCAAAAATATGTACGACAATATTGTCTGCTTTCATTGTGTACTAAAATATTCGATTAAATTATTTATTTAAACTAAACATTTTGTATTTCAGAATTTTTGTCAAAATATCAGTTGGAAAATCGTCCCGTTTCGCTCCTGCCCCGCGGTTTGACTAACCGCTCCAATTACTGCTATGTAAATGCGATTCTACAGGCGTTGATAGCCTGTCCTCCCTTCTACAACATGCTAAAAGCACTTCCATATCAGACACGTCGTGGGAAATCAAGCACACCCGTAATTGATTCGATGTAAGTAAAATGATATTGATACTACCAATCAGTAATATTAAGATCGTTTATACCGTATTAGGATTTTGCACGAGATTTTTAATAGGATTGTGTGCCAAATATTTTTTATATGAAGAAATTACTCAACAAAAACTCTCACACTTTATTAATTAAATCTTATGTAAAAAAACAACGCAATATATTTACAAATTATGTGTTAGAAAGACGTTTTTTCAAAAATTTATTTTTTTAAAAAAAAAATACTTAATCGTATTTTTTTCTGATTAGCAGCAATTGGTAAAATCTGTCTTAACAAGTAACTATTTGATTTAAAGTATAGCCCATTCATTTTATTTTTTATAAATGCTTCTTCCAGGGTGGAGCTGTGCTATGAGTTCAGTCCGCTGGCTAGCGCCGCTCGACGCGGGCGTGGTGAAGCCGGGCCGTCTGGAGCCGGAGCCCCTGCAGTCCCCGCTGGGCCTCCTCTGGATGGATCAGCAGGGCTTCGTGTTTTAAGGGCTCTACGCCCCTTCCCCGGCTCCCAAGAAGGCCGGCAAGAGGACGCCGAGGAATTTCTTGGATGTTTGCTCAACTCGCTAAATGATGAAATGCTTGAGGTAACTAATAATAAAAACAATTTATATACATATGTATCACATATTTTACTAAGTTAATACTTTAATGATCTCCAAAATATATTTACGTACGTACACAAACATTTAATTTCTGCTTTCAACTTATTTCATAATAATTGTCGCCCTAATAATGAAAGAATTCAATTTTTTTTGCTTTGTAAAAAGAAAGTTAGGTACACTTCTACTAAAATAAATTGTGTAAACGTTGACATATATTGTTTTTAGCTTATTAAACTAGTAGAGCCGGAAGAACCAAAAGACAGCAATGGAAGACAGAACGGTGTTGTCGCTCAAGAACAACCTGCCGAAGAGGAAGACGACGATGATGAATGGAAGGTAAGCAAATTGTGCTAAAATTTTGCACTAAAATGCACTAGCATGTCAAAAAAGTCAAAAGTCAAAAACCTTTATTAAAAATAGAAGTGTTTACATTTTCTTATTGATTGTCGATAATCTACCACCGGTTCGGAATATAATACCTCAGACCTGAGAAGAACAGGCGAAAGAAACTCAGCGGGATATTTTTTTTTTTTTTATAATGTCAATTTATAATTTACAATAATAAACATATTCCTGTTATTTGAAACAGCCTGGATGCGATCATCTCATTCCCAAGGTGTGCAGTCAACTAGAAAGTCATTAGTGCTGTAATATCCTTTAGCACACAAACGCTCTTTAACGATTCTTTTGAATTTTATAATTGAATATTGTTGAACGTTTTCTAGGATCCTGTTGTAAAAACGTATACACTGCCCTAAAAAAGAGCTACTAACCCTGTGTAATCGGGTACTAGGCGTAACAAGTTTATTCTTGTTCCTCTTATTAATGCAGTGTACGTCACAATTTTTGGGAAAATCATTTATGTTTTGGCGTACATACATAACATTATCAAAAACAAATTGAGAAGCGACAGTCATTCATTTCATTTTAATTTCTTTAAATTTACATCTTAACGAATCTTTTGGGCCCAGGTTATAAATTGCACGAATAGCCCTCTTCTGCAGTACAAAAACAGTATTAATGTCAGCTGCATTACCCCAGAGTAGGATGCCATACGACATAATACTTTGGAAATAGCTAAAATACACAAGGCGAGCTGTATCCACATCAGTCAAAAGTCTAATCTTTTTTACCGCGTAGGCTGCAGTCTGAGTCTATTTGCCAATTTACTTATATGGGGGCCCCATTGGAGTGAATCTATGGTTATACCAAGAAACTCTGTTGATTCTAATAGATATAATGCTTCCCCGTTTAAAAGTATATTCGTTTTGACACATCTTATTTTGGGAGTAGTGAATTTAATACATTTTGTTTTTCTACTATTTAACATTAAATTATTGACACTAAACCAATGTACTATTTCTGAGAGAGCATTGTTCATTTGTTTTAAAGAGCGTTTTTTAACGATTCTTTTGATTTTTATAATTGAATATTGTTGAACGTTTTCTGGGATCCTGTTGTAACTGTATCTATGTACTGGGCATGATGTAATTGTACGGTGCCGCAGGTGATGGGCCCGCGCAACCGCGGCGCGGTGGAGCGGCGCTGGGCCGCGCGGCGCACGCCCGTGGCGGACATCTTCCGCGGCCGCACGCGCCTGCGGCTGCACCGCGCCCCGCACCACGACGTCACCGACGCCGTGCAGCCTTTCTTCACATTGCAACTCGATATTGAGGTGAGCGATCCATGAGTAAAGTAACAGCCAGTACATTTCCCACTGCTGAGATAAGGCCTCCTCTTCCATTAAGGAGAGGGTTTGGAACATATTCCACCACGCTGTTCCAATGCGGGTTGGTAGAATGCACATGTTGCAGAATTTCGATGAAATTAGACACATGCAGGTTTCCTCACGATGTTTTCCTTCACCGCCGAGCACGAGATGAATCATAAACACAAATTAAGCACATATATATAATGGTGCTTGCCTGGGTTTGAACCCGCAATCATCGGTTAAGATGCACGCGTTCTAACCACTGGGCCATCTCAGCTCATTCATATTGAAACAATTATTGTTACATGCTGGTAATTTGGCGTCTTATTAATTTAGCATGAAATTACAATTTTGCTATTTTTCAACAGCGTTCTAACACCGTTAAAGATGCCTTGGAGCTCTTAGCGGGCAAGGACACTCTAGAAGGTGTCTCTGATGCCTGGCAGCAGCTTTCTTTGGAACAACTGCCGGTGGTGTTGCTGCTTCACCTTAAGTGCTTCCAGCTGGATGCTGAAGGTCACACAGCAAAAATCGTCAAGAACATTGACTTCCCTATTGATCTTAAGATTGATCCCAGTATGTATAATATATATTTCTATACAAGTATAGCTTTAATGTCATGTAATTATAGTAATACTCTACAAATGATCACATTTTCATTTTAAAATTTAAAAAATCCGTAAAAAATTATTACACAATGATGCTATTTATTTTTCGTCTCTGAAAGCAATAATAAAATTGCTAACTTGTGGACAAACATAACTGAGTAACTAAAATTATATAAATAGACACACACACTTAAATGCAGAATATCTAAAATGTAGTGTTATATTTACAGAGATAATGTCATCTAAGCACACAACTAAGCAACGTCTCTACAAGCTGTTTGCAGTTGTTTATCATGAAGGAGTGGAGGCAGTAAAGGGACATTATCTTACAGATACTTTCCACGGCCAAGCTGGTTGGATAAGGTAAGACACATTTATATTAATTAATTAAATTAATTGTTGATTTATGGGATTTTGATTTAAATAAAACAGTACAATATGAACTTAGCTGTATACCTTAATATTAAGGTAAGTAGGTTTAAGTAAATAAGAAGATGCTTGCTGATATTGTCTGAAATAAAAAAAATATAAGCGATTTTGTTTATTTTAAACATGTGATAAAAACTAAATCGATTAAATACCAAATTTTTTACTAGAAATACATTTTAATTACAATACAAAAATAATTACTACAATGATGTTTCATATTTTTCGTCTCTGAAAGTGATATAAATCACTGTATATGTAGACAATCTTGACTGAGTAAACAAAGTTATTAAAAACTATGTTAATCTAAAAAAAATATGTTATTAATAATTGATTTGTTATATTTCAAGGTATGATGACTCAACTGTGACACAAGTGACAGATGCTCAGGTGTTAAAACCAAAGCCTCCGCGAATGCCATACCTGCTGATGTATCGTCGGCACGACACGCTCGTTCCACATCGTCCCCCCGGCAAGCCAGAGTAAGGTATCGGAGGCCTAAATATATGAGACAATATTACATTAGTGTTAATGTGAAGTGATTTCAATGTGAGCCCGTGTATATAATAAGCTAACTGTGCCTGTCTAAGACTTGTTACTGCACAACGAATTCACTGTATTTAATGTAAGTACATTTAAAATTGATTTGAAAGAATAGTTAGTTTGCATTTTATTTTTTGGCACAAATATTTCATGATTTTTGTTATTTTTCACTGAAAATAACTTTCTTTGCCTTATTTAAGTTGTGTATATTTTCTTTTTAAGAAACTGTTAATCTTATTTAAATTTAGTGTAAATAAGACAAGCTGTAAATAAATGTTTTGTATAGAGTGCAAAATAGAGATATTTTGTTTCATCAATGCATATATTTCATCACAAAATATATTCAATAAAATTATATCTTGCGAGTCATATAATATTAGGAAAAATTACATGTATGTAAATATTGTCCATGTATAGTACTCGAGTGGAGATTCTTTGAGTTACCGGTTGTCATTATCGGCTGTAATTGTGAAAAATGTGAAACATTCTAAAAGTTTTCTATTTCTAAAATGTACATAAGATTTGTAAATTAATAATTCTATAGAATATATTTCATGTTGATATGTTTATCCAACTCCTTTTTTAGATGTAAGGTTTTGACAATATGGAATTGTGTTATAAATTTTTAAAAATATAAAAAAAATGAATGATAATTTAAACTTCATACATGGTTCTGTATTGATCATCATTCTTTCAATCATGCATCAACTATTCAATATTGATGTGAAGTACAAAGATTGAATATTGTTGTGATAGTAGAAAGGAGGTGCACTTTTTGCTTTTATTCAACTATTTGCATATCTTTTATATTTTGCATTATATTGTAATAAAATTATAATTATATTTTTCTGTGCTGCCAATGCATGCTAATTTTATGTCGATGAGTGTAAATAAAAACAAATTGTGCATTCTACACCAGATTGCATTTTAAAGGATATGCGAATGTATGAACTATGGAACAACTCGACTTAAAGATTTCGTCCTAGATTAATTAAATATGTAAGGGTTTGAGTGGATTGTTCAATGTTAGAGTTTACGGAAACGGTGCTTCGACGGACTGAAAGTAAGGCAGTGAGTGATGTGCCCTTGGTATTGTGATATGGAATGAGAAAGGACGATTACTACAGATTGTTTAGTCGTAGATATTGTTATATTGTAAGTGTTAAATTTAAATAGAATATATGTTATCTCGCCGTTGGCCTCTGTGGACGTCTGTTTTTAATATTATTCAAAATCAACTCGTGATCTATCATTTCTGTTGGTAAAGAAATTTTTGTATTGTGTATGAATGTGTAAATTTCTGTTGGGGGTGTATGGAAATTTTACAAGTATTTAACAATATAATTTTGTTTTATATGTGACTAGTTTGGAGCGTAGCTGCATTTTAGATCAAAAATCAACAATGTATTGATTACGATCTGTTGCGATTGCTGATCTCAAATAAATGTTGTTGGAATCACATGTTTAATGTGTATGTAACTTTACTCACTAGAAATTGAAGGCAATATATCAAGGCCTTAAAAAAAAATATTTTGCTAGAATCAAATTAATATTAATTAAAGTTTTGAGTTTGCTACTAAATAGAGCTTTTTACTTAAGTGTTAAAAAAATGATCTAAAACACAATTTGGTTCCAGTCCAATTGTAATAAAAAATATTTAGTCTTAAACTTAGTCAATTTAACTACTATCATAATGAAGATTGATATAGGTTTAGTTTCATAATTTTCTGGTACAGAGTTATATATGACTAACGTTCTAAGCTTTTATATGTATAACTTGGTTGTTGTTATTTGTTTATTTGGAGTTTGGGTAGCTCATAGTATATAGTTAGTGATGTAATGGCATTATTATTAAATATATAAACACACACCATTACATATGAATAGTTTTGTGAGTAAAATCTGAGCCAAAAGTATAAATACAATTTACTTTAATTTAAGAATTAAATGTGTGATTTATTGAAGTGAGTCCTTGAACAATTATTATATTCTATAATTGAACTGCCTTAGAAAAATAATTACAAATTAATTTACCTCTAATGGCAGTTATACTTTAGTATAATTTTGGCTCATTTTCTTTAAATACCAGAATATTAAATAACCAAATAGCTCTCTGGTAGAGCTGACATAAATTTTAAATTACAGATCATATTTATAATATGTATGTTATTTGCACAAATCGATTTTAAGTTAAATGTTCCTTGCGATGACGCTGAATTATTTGCATGTATTAAAAAAAAAGTGAAGTGGGGCATACACCAAAAATGAAATTATCTGCTGTCTCGAGTTGTGATATTTGATTAAACAATGCAATTCCTGTACTTCTTGAATGCAGAAGTATAATATCAATTTCATTAAAAGATTGTAAATGTAAATTCGACATACCATAATATGGTATAATGAGTATTGTAAAGATTAGTTGTTTTGCTCGAGTAAAACAGACTAAGAGTGAATGCAGAATATATTTATATATATTTGTAAATAATGAGTAAGTGTAGTCCATTATGTGTAATGCTCCTCTTGTGCGTAAGACTGAGCGAGGGATCCCCAAATGCCGGTGTGTAATTTTATTATTGAGCACTTTAGAATAAGATATCTTCTTGTAACGATGGCCTGCCTTTTGATTTTGTCTAAGTTGCGTTGCATATTTATTGTTACATGTGTACTGGAGTTGGAATGTGCCGAATTTACGAATGCTTTACCTGTATCAATTATATCTGATTTGGAATTGTAATTATGAAGCAGCTTATGAAGACGATCTGTAAAGTGTTTTAATTATTTTTTTTAAATCGAATTTAACTTATGAATAAAAAATTTGGACCAAAACGAATAGCTAAAAGCCATAAAAATTGGTTGTACATTATTTGAATACAAATCCTTACATCTCAATGTTATAAGATAATGTTCAGATATTTTCATTGATCCAACATGGCTGTTTCCGGTGATTTAATATAGGCTAAATTTAGCCGATATCCGATAATCTCGAATAATGCGCAAATTTCCGCTTCCGCAAACCGAAGGCTGGAGACCACTGGCCACAAACAAGCCATCATAACATTTGATTACGTTTCAATTTTTACCACAATTTTCCAATTTCAGTGTAGATATAATAAACTGTTGAAATGTAAATTAGTTTGTGTACTGAATAGTAAACGTTCCTGATATAGTTATTATTGTCTGAACAACTGTGAGTGAATATGAGATAATTTTATTACTAATTTTAGAATGCAGCTTTTTGTGTATTACCTTAAATGCTCCTGTGCCAATAATGGGTCATTAAAAAATGAATTTATCATAAAAAATATATATATCGATGTATATGTGTCTACTATTAATGAGGATTGATTCTGATATTGTACGATTATTAAATATGTAATCCTAATTTATTTTTAACGTTTTACACTGTTTTTAACAATGAGAGTTTAAAAATGAAGCATATTTGTTTTCTATTGAATCATTAAGTAATACTTGGTCGTTTATGATAGATATATATCTATTTTTTTAAATAAGTTTCGAATATTTACGAGTTTATCATGACAGCGCTACACCGTAGCGTCTTCATCGCATCTGTTGTGACAAAGGCAACATTAATAGACATTTTAGTTTTCAGTCGATAGCAATATTAAAGCATTTTTTCTAGTCTCAAACAATTATATTCGGTGCAATGAAATATATCGAAGTAAAGACTTAACAACTAAATTATACGAAATAGCTTTACAAATTCAAACAATATGTGCAATTGATTAAAAATATTCATATACAAAACTGATTTGTTTCAAATGAACACTCGGCGGTCTCTATCTTAGATTTTAAACATGCAGTATGCTTATCATTATTTTTATATGAGCGGATCATTATTTAAGTTATGTTTAATATTAGTTTTAAGATCCAAGGCTGTATTAAAAAGTGTTTCCCAATGACTATAATTATGGATATATTCACTACGATAGCTGTAATTTATTGTGAAAAAATTATGACATTTATTTATAATAATATATTACCGGACCGGTTATTTATATGGAAAGATATTTTTAAATATTTTAAAATTGATAATTTTAAAACGAAATGAATAATTGTTTTCAAGTTACAGCTCTTGTAGAGGATAATTAATTTCGTTTAACCTATTATTTGAAATGTAAATAAAAAACTGAATATAATGGATGAAGCGAATGCTAAGATCAAAGGTAACAAAACAGGGCATTATCCATTATAATCAGATTCCTAAGTTGTTGAAGTGGATGTGTGTATGACTAATAAAATAATCCTTTATTTTGGTAACAAATTGGTGTTATGAAAATTTTGTGAATAAAATATGGTGTCATTCTGATTTTTTTATTTAATTTCAATTAACAAAATATTAATAGTAAAACGCGTCGTAAGCATATTACATCATTATAAAATATAGATAATTAATTCTTCATTTCTCAGTGCCCACAATATTCTGAAACAAAAATATATTTTGTGTCATTTTATAACGGAAATATTCACAGATGATTTAGAGTTAAAATCCATGCAACCACGATTTAGTTTTCATGTGCTTAATTTGTTCATTTTATCATCATTAACATCAGTTAATCATCTCATGCTCGGTAGTGAAGGAAAACAGTGAGGAAACCTGCATGTGATTAGTTTCAAAAAAATCTGCCACATGCGTAACCACGTTGGAGTAGAATGGTGGCATATGCTCCAATCTTCAAAGATCAAGAGGCCTTTGCCCAGCAATGGGAAATTTACAGGCTGCTGATGTGATGTGTTGTATAAGTGTTTGTGTATAATTATGGCAGAGCTCTGGCATAGTCTCTTGGTTCTGGCGTTATTTTAAATATAATAGAATTTGAATTAGACCATTTTGCTCAGAAAATAAAACCATCATATTTTTTTTTATTTAAAAAATTTAGTAAAACCGCTTCTAAATTGCCTTCGGAAACTAGCTTTTACCGAGAAATAGCTTCAAGACACTCATTCCCACTATTTTAAGCACAGAGTGCGCCAGTAGAGTATTATTGAATTTTTATATATTTTGCTTAAAAATCAACAAATATTAAGTGCGTAATTTTTATATAATCTTGTTTGGAGTATATGCCTCATTTAACAATGCTTTTTGACATAAGCTTTATTATCTTCTAATTTGATATATTCCCTGAAGGTTCGACTTTTAAAAGCGTTGTCAGTTTTTTGATCACTCCGATCCGAAATCCGAATCACACAGATCGTGGAGACAGGCGAAATTGAATGACCATGAAAAATCTTTTCAATTTATCTCGTATGAGCACAAAACTTATTTTGAAATTCTAGACAACCTCATCTATACTACTATATAAATCTCTAGAGTCTGTCTGTACATTTAATTTTTTTGTTGAAATACGTCATAAGTATTCCTTTTATGACTGACTGACATGAGCTTTACCATTTTTTTAAATTTTGTCTGTCTTTATGTCCCGCTATAACTCGTTCTGGAGTTATAGCGGGACATACAGATAGACAAAATATCGGCTGAATCGATCTTCAGATAAATTAGTATGCAGAAAGAAAGTGTGCTTGCTCAAATGATAGGCTTTTTATATATATAAAATAATAATGTGTTTGTATGTTTGCCGTTTAGATACTCAGGAACTATTTGACCGATCATTATGAAAATTGGTATGTATGTATATGTATTTTTTTACTTAGAAAGTTTGTATCCTATCCCCTTCATCGTAGCTTGCCACCATGTGGCGCTGCGATATAAAGACTTTTACGTCGTTCAACCGATTGTCATTAAAATGAGTACGAAGTGATTAGCAATTTTGATTATAAGAAAGTGAACAATAATCATAAGTATACTCATAACTTCAATAACAATGAATTTATATAGACCAGAGACTTATTTATATAAATAGAAATTAGGAGCTACACATTTTTTACAATGGCCGAAGAAACAAAATATTGGAACATCGACGCGAAACGCGCAGCGTCATACAACCAAAAAAATATTGAAACGCCACACCAACAAGAAATAGGTTTAGAAACAAATAGAATCCAAATTTCTTATTTGATCAAGTTGCAGATCTGCGAACAAGAGCATCTCCATCAAGAGCTACTGAAAAAACCTGGCGAGTGAATCCAACGACTGGATGATCAACGATTAAAATAGACTAAATCAAGATCTAGAAGATGCATCCCAATGTGATCATTGGTTCAATGAACATAGTATGCTCATATTGTCACACTATCAAGCTTAAAATAAACTGCTGGTATGTTCTGTTCCACAAAATATATTTATCACAACTGGTTGCATCACCAGAACCTATTCTTACCTACGTTGCTGGAACTACTAAGGAGTCTAAATATTTCCTTCGGCATTAAAGAAATTACAATTCATGTTTTCAAATACCTAACGTTATTTGGAGCAACAAATATTGTACAATACAATAATTTCGCGTCTATTTTTAAAGTGAAGAGACAAGTATATCATCAGATTGGTTCACTTCTTCCGGTATCTGAAGAAAATCCTCAGTTTCTGCAAGTTAATGTCATGGACAACGTAAAAAAGTAGATTGACCGACGATGTATGTTCAGTACCACAACTAATCGAGAAATGATCGCTAAATTAAGGATTATGCTTCATGAAAATAAGTTAGAGATTTTAAAACTGCTCTAGAAAATGAAACAATAAATTTCAAAGTCATCATTAATGCATATATAACGCCATTGAATGAGCATGAAAGGCGATTTAATCTTCCCATGGCGCCTGAGTTGCTGCTGTAATTTTTGGTACAGAAATTACAAAACGATAACGATTGTTATCACGAAGCGACACAAAACCAAGCAAGATGTCGCTGATATACATCGATCCTATGACGATTATTATAATTATCTAATTCTGTTTCTGTGAGCAGAAGATGGATATCATCTCGGACTGTATCAAACTAAACCCAAGTCTGACATCGAAGAGATTTAGATACATGGATTTTTATACCTATCGTATCGAGATAATCAATCTAACCATATTCTAAGTGTTGTCAACTGTTTCAGCAATTCATTGTTATCATGTACGCTAAGGTCGAGAACGAACTATTAAACTATATTTGATGCAACCAATCAAAACTTCGAGCACAACAGTATATTCATTTACGGGATGCTATATTGAATGATAAAGTAGCTGCTGATATTGGACAAAAAGCAATACCATCTTCGTACCGTACACTGGTCCAAGTCCAAGACATATGCACGAATATGCTCTGGATATGTTGTAAATGTAATGACATCGATATTGATAGAACCGGATGAAAAGAAGACGTGTTGGGAGATGCAAACTTTTACACGCTAAAGAAATTTAAATAATAAGGTACAATCAACTTTTCATCGAGATTAAAGCAACTAAAACATTCTCATGAATTATATCTACTTCCGGATTCAACAAAAAGAGGATGTGATCTTGACAAATAAGTTTATAGGTATCATTAACAATCTGCGGCCTATCGAAAACATCGCCGAAGATGAAATAGATGACGAATATTAAATGTAATAATTTGTAAGAAATTAATTTAATTAGATAGAATAGATCTCTCAAGTTTCTTGATTTGTTCCTTCGTTATATTTTGTGCATTGTTAATGATCAAACATTAATTAAAAAAAAATATATATATTTTAATACGATTTATGCCCAGCGAAGCGGGCGGGTATAGCTAGTAATAAATAAAAAGAAAGAGGCCGCTTGGCGTACCATTGCTATATAACTAAACTGGAAGAAGTGAAGAAGAGATGAGATGTTTCATGTAAAAATAGCTTTATTGGGTTGGGTTTTTATTAAAATTAATAGATAAGTGGTAGAAGATCTGGTAAATGGATGATATCAAGCCAGACTTAGAAAACCCTACTATAAATAAGTAATTATATATTATGTGTAGGAACTTTTACCTTAAAATACATACCCGAACTCTAAATTTGAAAACAAGGTAAAATATCATGTACACCGCCACGGGTACTAAAGTAAGCATCACTGGTATCCACCCCGCTACGATATCCGCCAGTGGCCACGACGCTATCCCAGATACAAAGAATACCTGTGAAGGAAAGCATTTAAACCAACTATCACTAAAGTATACAGATCCATGTATGTTATTATAATACTTTTGATCAAGTTATTCTAGAACATGAGAGCTAAATCACATGTATGCACTCGTTGCTAAACTCACCAAAAGCGGTACTGGCGCCAAAGCCCAGCAAATCCTCAGAAACACACAAGGGTATTCTCCTACGGCAAAATAAATATCTTCACAAAACGTTGTCTGTCCATATACGTAGGTAATTACTATGGCTACAAATGCCGCAATCGGCGTTCGTGGCTTGGAAACAGGCCAAGTCATTAGAAAATTAAGGATGTACATGCCGCCCTATAAAAGAAAAGACGGCAAGATTATGTTTCATGTAAAAATAAATTATATTGGCGCCCAAAATGGGACAGCGTTAATAAATATAATACTT
The DNA here is from genome assembly GCF_905220365.1 of Vanessa cardui. NCBI lineage: Eukaryota > Metazoa > Arthropoda > Insecta > Lepidoptera > Nymphalidae > Vanessa > Vanessa cardui. The sequence goes on along the minus strand of NC_061138.1, from coordinate 9,456,966 downwards.
GCTGATTTGTATAATTTTGACGCATATTCTTTTCGAATATGTTCAAGTATACACTGGTTTAATGATAGATGTAATAAAATATATAGATTATAATATACTATGCTATAGGTACATATACGATAGATACATATATTACTTAATTAAAATCCACTTTAGATAGATCTGTTAATATTATTATATTGGTGATATTCCATTTTAGTAACAGCCGTACATAATGCTATACTAAAAATTAAAAATGCAGTTTGATCAGATAATAGAAGATTTTGTTATTACATAATTAAGTTGAGGCAATATTTACCTGTGTACATAAAGTGATGATTCCAATGAAACAGAACAAAACGCAGATCAGTATAAGGAACGCCCATGTGATCTTTCGTACTAATCGTCCAGTAAATGTTGACATGATCGTTTGCACCAATAGAGCCTTGTAAAATTTATAAGATTATACTATATTTCTTTATTTTGAAACCGTCGTAGTTATTAACGAATGTCCATTTATAAGATTATCTCAATTCGCAAAAGTGCGAAGATAGCGAATTAGGAATAGGCCTTTGATCACTTACCGTGGAAGATATTGAGAGTACGAAAAGTGTAAAAAATATAAGAACGGACCAAAATTGACTTCCTGGTATCCTTGCTACATAATCTGCCCAAATTATTAATGAAGATGGCGACCCTATAACAATTATATTTGTTAAGTAGGGATATGAGATCTCTTAATATATCTATTCACTTTGAGAGGCATGTGCATTAGTTCATAACTGTATATACGTAATTCCTATAGTGGACATGTAAAATATGAATACAGCTGCCGTAGTCTCTTCCCCAAAAACTTTTCAGATTTTGGTCGATAGCGTAAAATTCCTTATTTCGAATTTGAGTGGTACTTTACTTGGTGGTAGGGCTTTGTGCAAGAACGTCTGGGTAGGTACCACCCACTCACCTCTATCTCTCACCACCAGTACTCAGTATTGTTGTGGTCCGGTTTGAAGGGTGAGTGAGCCAGTGTAACTACAGGCACAAGGGACATAAAATCTATTTCTTACAGCGTCATTGTCTATGAGTGATGGTGACCACTTACCATCAGGTGGCCCATATGCTCGTCCGCCAACCTATAGCATAAAAAAAGTCTTATCAACATTTTGGGTAGTTTGGAAAGCTTGAACTTTGAACTTTAATTACAAATCTCCAAAACTAATCAATTACCTTTCCATATATTTGTACTATTGTCGTAATCTTTATACAAAGCACCATGAGCAGCTCCAAGTATGAGTGCACTTGCGGTGCAACAAAGTTTCGATACAGCGAATGCGTACATCGACGTGTTTGCAAGCATGTGCTTTTGTTTCGGACAGTATGAACCGAGCATTACCAGTGTACCTTGAGAAAGAGCCATTTGAACGAAACAATATTCGAGAGCATCGCGCCACAACTAAAATGTAAATTTAATAATATTATTCACAAAACATTAGAATTCCATATTATTTATAAAAGTTAAGTAACAGCCTGTTAATTTCCCACTGCTGGGCTAATGGCCTCCTCTTCCATTAAGGATAGGGTTTGGAACATATTCCACCACGCTGTTCCAATGCGGGTTGGTGGAATGCACATGTGGCAGAATTTCGAAGAAATTAGACACATGCAGGTTTCCTCACGATGTTTTCCTTCTCCGCCGAGCACGAGATGAGCTGAGATGGCCCAATGGTTAGAACGCGTGCATCTTAACCGAAGATTGCGGGTTCAAACCCAGGCAAGCACCACTATATATATGTGCTTAATTTGTGTTTATATTATTTATACTGAATCTCAATTATCGAAACTAGCAAATAGCAAGCAGAAAACACAAACGTAAATGTTAAACTCTTGACGACCTCCATGTTCGAGTCGTGTGTACACCGGTTTTCATGGGAACGCCACGCTGAAGTCCGGGGCTCGATTCCTGGCCGAGTCTATGTAGATTACCATTAGTTTTCTATGTTGTCTTGGGTCTGGGTGTTTGTGGTACCGTCGTTACTTCTGATTTCCATAACACAAGTGCTTCAGCTACTTACATTGGGATCATAGTAATGTATGTGATGTTGTCTCATATTTGTCTCATATTTATCTCACTTCCAGAATTAACACCCCATTTCAGTAACTGTTAGGCTTTGCTAATAAAAATGTCTATATACCATGGCTTTTAATATAATCAATCACCTCTAAACCATCATAGAGCACACTCCAATCGCACTCATTGAACATTCTGGAAGACCCTTTTAACCTGACCACACCAGCAGCGCTGCTCACGATCACGAAGAAAGCTATGAGATCTTTAAATAGCACCAACTAGAAAATGGAGATTATCAACAATAAAAGTAAATCTTTTTTGTCTATATCATATGGCACACAGACCACCTGTTGGTTAGTGGCAAAGTGGTCTGTATAAACTGTTTTTATTACGTAAATTCGGACCAAAGATGAACGCAATAACGAGCCTTATAAACACTACAACGTTATTGAGTGCTCTCCGTTTTGTTTCCTTAAATAATTCCAAAGATATCTGCGAAGCCTTGATAATAAGTTTAAAGTATATATACGACACAACTTAGATGTCGCATCGGCAAAATTCGTAAAACCGATCAAATCCGAATTAAGTACGCTATCCCAAATTATCAATAATTATTCCTCATGCGAATATGATCTTTGCACAAACGTAATAACTTGTAATATCATATGACCTAATATATTCGCCAATTTGACGCGTCGATTTATATGCACTTGCTTTTTCTGACGCGTGAATCTATAGCGACGAATAGCGTCAAATGGCGCGATAGGGAACTATGTCTATTGGTTGTGTAAATCGACAGTAATCGGTTTTATTTTCATTCCATTGCATTTTCTAATGCTACATCTAATTTGTGTCGTACTATACTTACTACTCTCACGGCCATAAACAAGTACTAATAATTATGAAATAACATGCCTTTGAGTAACTATATATTCGTTTGCAAGAAACGAAGTAGACCAGCACCCACGATATGACGTAGTATACCGTCAACTCAGACACCACGTTCCCGAGTCCTCCTTGCAAGCCATCGCGCTTTAGATTTAATACAAAATTGCTGTTGAAAGATTAAATTACGATTATTTGTTTATTATATACTCTTTTAATTTAAATTAAATTTTTACTTAAATATGTAACTAAATCAACAACAACAAGATTAGCCTGTTAATTTCCCACTGCCGGGCTATGGCCTCCTTTCCCTTTGAGGAGAAGGTTTGGAACATATTCGACCACGCTGTTCCAATGCGGGTTTGTGGAATATACATATGGCAAAATATCGTTGAAATTAGACACATGCAGGTTTCCTTTTTCCTCACGATGTTTTCCGATCGCCGAGATCGTGATGAATTGTTTACAAATTAAGCACATGAAAATTCAGTGGTGCTTGCCTGGGCTTGGACCCGCAATCTTCGGATAAGATGCATGTGTTCCAATTACTGGGCTACCTCGGCTATTGTAACTAAATAAAACAAATCAACTAACAAAAAGAACGACTGCGCCGGCGTTTCACTTCCTTTCGGTAGCGGTCTATGTCTCGCCGCGCACGGAGGGTGGGCAGAGGAAGCACAGTGGAGCCAGGGTAAGAACGAGTGAATGGAATGAACCACTAGAGCGAGGCACCATGCACTTACTGCCCCTAATGATAAGGCCATAAATATGCACGATACGAGCATAGCAACTCCGATACCTTAAAAACAAAAAAGGGGACAAGTGCGAGTTGAACTCGCGTGAAGAGGGTTCCGTACGATATTAATATCTCCTAAAATATTGGTCGTAGAATCCTCATTGTGGGCTTATTTTTTTCATTAAATATTCATCTACAAACCGATTCAACAAAACTTAACATTGGAGTTAAAAAATATGTTCTCCCACACATTCCACCTGCAAATGTAAGTTGGTACGCACAATATTGAGTGATTTACCATGTTATTTTAATATCATGGATTTCTTATAGGTTTTCCTTTAATCTATAAGGAGAAAACTAATTCCTGTATTTTTTTCAAAATTGTAGGTTCAGTGGTTTCGGAGATAAGGTGGGGGGGGTTAATGGTCAATTTTTGTCTATTTTCTTGGATAACTTGGAAACTATTTATTTTAAAATTACAAAAAAAAACATTTAAGATTTTCTCAACAAGACCTTTCATTTGATATGCCACACGATGCAGTTTTCAGATTTTTTTTTTTTTTATTTTCCCCTTCCCCCCCAAAAATGACCCCCCATATACAGATTTCATCTGCTCACGTCACACCTCTGTATTTGGGTTACAGGAATTGATATGTGTACCAAATTTCAACTTAATCGGTCTAATAGATTCGGAGATAATTGACTGTAAGCGACGGACGGACAGACACACGAGTGATCCTATAAGGGTTCCGTTTTCGTATTCAGGAGTACGGAACCCTAAAAATAAATTATACTTACATAATATAAGACAAAGACGCGGTTTTTTATAGATAGTGATTTGAGAGGAAGGTTTTTTTAATAATAGATGGAAATCTCGAGTGGGTAGAATACACACGTGGCAGAATTTCTATGAAATTCGACACATGCAGGTTTCCTTACGATGTTTTCCTTCACCGCCGAGCACGATATGAATTATATATACACTTAAGCACTTGAACATTCAGTGGTGCTTGCCTGGGTTTGAACCCACAATCATCGGTTAAGATGCACCCGTTCTAACCACAGGGCCATCTCAGCTCCCGATATTATAAAATAGCTTAATTATATCCTACAAATTGTAATCGGGTTTGTTACTTATTTTATTGAAAATTACCTCTCGCAACGGGCGCCATATCCCAACAGTTCAATACACCTTTCTTTGTGACAATTCCTAAAGCGAGTTCCATATAGAATGCAGGATATGCAAAGAACACGCTAAATACATTATAGAGGAAGAGAAACGGCACAAGACGCTTTAAGTCGTATACGTAAGGATGCCACCACATTTGGACGATGCCGATACATGAAGATATGACTAGTTGCCGGTAACTTATGTTATTAGTCCATCGATCTTGAATCTAGGAAATACAATAAATTATTTAAATATATAGATTTTAGAGATATAGTGCAAACCTATATTCTCTTTTTACGATAAACTATATAACCAATTTCGATAAAATTTGGTACGAAGTTTGAACTCTAAGAATCTAGGCTACCTTTTTACCTTCCAAGGCGGTAAAGATAAATTCTGGGGTTGTATTCAAGTTTTAAGTATTGTCATAACGATCCTTCTTTTAGCCGTATGGGCGATGCCATAGGTACAGTTTGAATAAAGTCTATCTGAATGAGTGTATCACGATGTTATCACATTATTTGTAACTGTCACAGTACGTAATAATTTGGCTTTTATTGTGTATTATGTAAGTCTATTAAGTATTAGGTACCTATAGCAATATTATAAATGAGAACAGTGACGTTACTCTGTATACATCAGAATCAAATAAATTAATTATTTTAAACAGTTTTTTAACCAATGTGTCAAATGTAATAATATTAATAACAAATAATTTATTTTTAATAACCAAGGGCTCTTGGGTCGACACCGATTCGATAGAGTCCGTTAAAGTTTTTGTTCGACTACTCTGCAACGAATTATTAGAAAGATTAGGCATATAAAAATTACAAAAGAAAAAGTTATTCGTATTGAAAAAAAAAGGATAGTTACCAAGCTTTCGCTCATTTTAATTAATAAATATATATGCGAATAATATTACAAATTCAAAATATATTTTGTACATGTCAATGTAACAATTGTGTTTATTTGATTGGTCTTTGACGTGGCGCTATTTGTTTTAAAAGAAATAAAAAAACTACAGATTAAATATTAGATACATAATATTTGAATCTTTGTATTGAACTGTTTTGATATTGCCTGTTTATTAGAACTTTCTTAAGTTGGCGATGGTATTATTTTATGTCTCTAAATTAACTTTACGATTTAATTATTTTTTGATTTTTTGCTAACTTTTTTTTTAATAGAAATCTTCCTCTCACCTACGAGAACCGTTTATTATAGGAAAAAATAATAAGTAACTTGTTTGTCAACCGACTAGTTTTGTTTGTTTTACGAGTTAATTAAAACATTTATTAACATAATAATTAATAACATTAAATGCTTAAATATATACAAATATGAACTAAAAGTAGTTACTGTATAAATCTTGATCGCGTATTTGATTGGTGGCAAGAATGCTAGCAGCATTTCCCCGTTGAATCGCAATTCCGATCGTCTGGGCAAAAAACAACCCAGCCCTCCTGTTACCAGTGGAGGTAATGAGGCGAGGTGTTATACTTTTGATGAAGCCTTTTAAATTAAATTAGATATATTCAGAACGTGCAAATTCATTATTTTATTATCTTAAATTTTGAAAAAATATTGTGAACATATTGCAACGATAGCTCGAGCACAATGGCTCAATGAGGCAATATGCTACTTTTTTTATAATTATATTAATAAATAAAACTCAAGTAGTGTTAATATAACAAAATTTATTATTATATCGCCGATATACAATTGTCGTTTATTTTAATAGAATTTGCACAAAATATATAAGAAACGTAAACATCTGTTTCAAAAGAGCTTCTATTTTATCTTATGTTCATTGTAATTAATTCGTATTAGCTTAAATAATAAATGAAATCATATCCTGTACAATTTCTATTAAAATGAACACGCAGCTAATACAAGATGTATTTTAGCTAAACTATCAAATAAAACTAAAAACTCTATTATTTGGCCAATCAAGCTTAACCAATAACTAGATAAAATGGTACAGCGAAAATTGTTACGATTCGTTTTGATTTAATAATTCACAAAAACAACGCATAGTACGACACAAATTAGATGTAGCATCGGATAATGCAATGAAATGAAAATAAAACCGATTACTGCCGATTTACACGACCAAGAGAAATAGCTACCTATCGCGCTATTCGACGCTATTCGTCGCTATAGATTTTCACGTCAGTTCAACCCGAGAAAGCAAATCGACGTCTCAAATTGACGAATATATTAGGTCATATGATATGACACGTCGTTACGTTTGTGTAAAGATCATATTAACATGAGAAATAAATATTGATAATTTGGGATGGCGTACTCAATTCGGATGTGATCGGTTTTACGAATTTTGCCGATGCTACATCTAAGTTGTGTCGTACTATACTATACTTGTGTACCTTTTCAACTTAAATAAACGGTTTTGTGTCAGTAGCTTTATATTACCGATTCTGTTAGGCAATATTTGAACTTTTTACGATTAATAACTTTTTATGTCAATGTCATTAATTCTAGGGTGTACATTTTGTTCCTGGACCTGCCATTGATATGGACTATGTATATAGTATATAACAGAATCGGTACCAAAATAAAAAATAAAGGATATTTAATATAACTTATTTTGCACTAAAGAGCATTTTAAGATGGTTTTCCAAAAGATTTTGTTGTATTTTTTGGTATGGACATAAATTATTGAGCCTGAACATTATATTGGCCGTCTTTAAAAATAAAATAAGATATGATTCTTAAAAAGTTTTTACGTTTAAAACTTACAGAAGGTAAATTATTACCAACAATAAGTATAAAAAAAAACAACTTTTTAATTAATAATATTTCACGTAACGCCAAATGCACTTATGTACAGTCAGAGTAAGAAAACCTTTCAAATGAATTCCTTTATCAAGTCATAAACTTTTAGTACCTTTTGAATCTAAAGCACTAAACTGACAGTTGTCAGTATGCATATAAGATTAAACTTACAGAGTATGATAACTTGGTTCAAAATAGTGTGACATCTTTGGACTACGTCTAGTTTTACATCAATTTTGTATCTTTTAATGGCGTAATTAGTCATTACAAATTTAAAATTATGTAGGCATGATATCTTCTACTGAATTATCAATATATGGCTCTCAGTGTCGTATAATTTCGATCGGTAAAGCAGATTATAGCTCATACTAAGCACACGAAAATAGATCTTAAGGTGACGATTTCTTACCCCCAACTGTACATTATGACACGTTATCCCCTCATTTATGATATATACGAGTGTATACTCGTATTGTATATATCGTATCGTATCTCATATGAAATGGTATCATTTCATTGCATCAAAGGAAAAATGTATTTGTCCACATATACATAAAATAATAATAAATGACATTTTATTCATAGACTACAGATAATAATTGCTTCGAAGCATAGTTATTTAATATAGGATGTCTATGACTATATAAAATAAATTAATTATTTGATCGAGTTAAAACTATTTACATTTTGTTTTTAGCGATAAAGTGATAAAATATTGTTTGACCTATTGAAATACTATGAAAAAATTTAATTGATTTGTTTTTTAAAATTTTAGCTAGCTGCTACTAGCGCGATTATTTTGATTTTTTCAAGATTTCATGGCTTGTATAGATTCATGTGTGAAATATTGGTCTATGAAATGACATACATATTATGTGTATAATCTGTTATGATTAATGTTCTAGATTTAAGCTGTGTAATGAAAAATTATCTTCTAAATCAATCATTCGTTTTTAACGTGTCTATAAATAAAATGTCATGACATGGTCTCTATATTGTCTCAGAACATTTTTCTCGTACATTTAAATTGAGATTGTATGAAAATTCTGTAAAAATGTCTATTATTTTCTATATAACATCGTATGTTTAAGAAGAATGCTTAATTAACAATTATAAATGAACAAAAAAACACTTCTAACAAACAGCGAGCGCTAAAATTAAATACGGATAGCGTTACACAAGCTGTGCAAAGTTTATATGACAGCAGCTAGTTACTAACACCTACTACAGTGGGCATAGACAAAGTTACACAGTACTTGTCGATTACGATTTGATCAAAATATAGAACTTCTATTTTTTTTAATAATAAAATTTGGCTTCTTTATGGTATTAATCATCATCGCCTATAGACATCTTGGAAGCTAATATGTTTCATCCATTGTACCTGTAGTTACACTGTGCACCCACCTTTCGAACCAGAATAGAACAGTATAAAGTATTACAGCTTGGTGGTAAAATCTATTATGTAACAGGGCCTTATGAAGCCATAAGTCCTTTTTACCAATAAGCGCTACCACCATGAGCATAAACCAGCAAATACTACATCTATGATTCGGTTACAGAAAGATCTACCTGAGTAGAATATTCTTATACATATGGGATTAAATTCATCTCGTATGTGTATATCCCGAAGTTGAAAATCGCTAAATAATTGTCAATGCTCTTTATCTAATTTAACGTCAAAAAGTTAGGAAAAAACCATTTCGTAGTATTTCTTTTACACATGAATTATTATAGCCCTCTCAAATTTGCAATTTTTTATTAGTTACTTCAGACATTGCGTGCAAAAAATAAAGATTTTCTAATATCATAGGGAGGACTAGGACTTCCTGTATAATATCTAGATATTGGCACTATGGTCTTCTAGCTATTTCTTTTTTTTTAATTGAACTATCAATTTAAATTCGAATATCATAGACAAGTATTGTTTCTTTTTTACACTTTAGCGAAGGAATATTTGCAAACAGATTAAATATTATAATAATTATAAAAACGGAAAATATGTAAACAAAACAGACTTCACATTTAAATGTGTTAAGCATTATTGCTTAATTGAATTATAGATATGAGATGTAAATTCGATATTTGTCTTATTCTCTATCTATCTTTGACCTTGAATTTGTCTTTTATGATTCATTCCAAAGTAAATGCAGTAACACCCCACTGCTGGGCAAAGGCACCACGTTGATGATTCTGAACTTATCCTCCCTTATTCATCTTTGTTTACATTTTAAGCAGTTATCGTTAACATATTTTACTTCGCCACAGAGTATGCAATGAGCTTCAAAGATAAACCTTTTTTTTAATGACGACTATTATTAATAATGCGGCTAAGTTTTAAAACTTATTTATTCTGTCATATATGTAACTACGTTCGTTCAACAGGAGAAATTTAACCCTCTATATCTATTTTACTTAGTCACGCTATAACAATATAATTTGTATGCATAGAGTCAGCCTAAAATTATTGCTTTTATAAATAATTAAATTCTCTAATTCTCAAATACTGAAGAGGTCCCCCGCGGATGGGAGAGGCGCCAGGCCTCCTGTCACGTCCGGCAATCTCGATACGTCAGGCAGGTTGTCTATATGAGACTTCACTTCAGCCTTAACTTCGTATATCTTCTGGAGTTTTATATTGTATTCCTGAAATTAATTTCTTTTAATGTTAATTATTTCCGTAATCAATATTTTTATATGTTGCCATACTATAAAACTAGTTCATAATAAATATATACATAGATATTACCAAAATAAATTTTTATACTGAAGATTTGATAAGGAAATCAATTTAATTGTCACTTGATCCATTTTCATTGTATCATTTGCGATGAAAAGTACTTATTACATTTGCAAAGTTAAGAATATCAAGATCAATAAATAACAATTTGATATGTTATGAACATAGATAGGTATGATGGCCAAACCTTCGGCTCAATGGGTCTACATTTTGGACCAAAATTGTAAGAACTATTTTGATTGCCTGATCTAAAAGAAAATGATGAACGGGGGCGAAACCGATTTACGCCCGTCGGATGCTATTGTCCTTGAGAAGACCAAATACAAATTTTCAGTAGCAAACACAATCATAATATGATCTAATGATAAATATCTTTCTTATTGGTTAATCTTGTATAACAATTATATTCATATAAATTTTAACTTTAATATTTCATTTTCAGAATTTCTCAAAAATATGATAAATTAAAAAAAAAAATGACAAACATGAAGAAGTCTTTACGCCTTATTTTAAAAACACTTTTAAAGGCCTAGCGAAGGAAAACTTTAGTTACTAAAACGTCCATCATCATACATTAAAACTATAATATCTAACGTTTCATATCAAATGGATTAGTATTAATGCTTAATTTTCAGCAAAAAAATTACATAGTTTTAATATTACATAAACATACCAACCTCAAGCTTGGCCTCAGCTTTCTTGGCTAGTTCGCGTTGAGCCTGTTCGAAGTCCCTCAGCATTGCAGCGACTTTCCTTCGTTTCTCCAATTCATCGGACAGCCTCAAGTTGTATTCAGCGAGCAGTTCCACGGCTGAATTGACAACGGCACTGAGACTCACAGCGGACTCTTTATCTATAAGAGAAATATTACTTTTAAATAACATAAAATTATTTTAATATTTAAAAAAAAGTAGTAACAAAAATTGTGTAAAATTTATATTAAAGTTACAGTTACAGTTGTAAAAAAAAACGTATAACAGATTATAATAAATAATGAGTAATATAAATGAAATTAAATCAATATAAATTTAATGTAATAAATTATAGATTTACATAATTATTTCTAAAGCAACTTAAATTAAAACAAAAGAAAATTTGACAAATTAACATAAAACTATGAATAAAATATTAAATATAATCTGTGAAACTGAAAATGAAGTCAAAAAAAAAAATCTGATTTCAGGAAAAAAATAAGGTATTGTTTTTGCTTTATTGAAAAATGAAACAATGAGTTCTGATAAGCATTTATTTCTGCATATTTCGGTACATATTCTTCAATTGTTCTGTGAATGAGTGTACAATAACAGAATATCTTTATATACGATTTACCTTCTAGCTTAGACAACAATTGCACTTCGGAAACTTCTGGAGGCAGTGATGCTATTCTCTCTCTTACGGCCTCATCGCTTGAGGCACTTGACTCTAACTCTAGTAAGGCCTGGAATTTTATAATTTTTGTTTTAAAGAGTAATACAAAATTCAGAGTATACATATATAAGTAACGTCTGTATGTTGAGATCTTCTGACTGAGATAATGCAATAAGCTATACTTGCAGTTTGTTATAGTGTCTTTTTTTAAACTGTCTTAGTTCTAAATGTAAACATGGAAGTATAACTCAATACACTATGTATATTATAGGTAAATATTATTGAAGCATGTTATTAAAGATTTGATTTTAAAAAGATAACTAACAGTTGTAATATCATAAGATGACAGTGAATCTGGAGGACAGTGGGAAGGTAACCGAAATAGGGACTAGAAGTAACTCTGCTTGTATCTCTTTCACTGGTACATCACTAAACTAAATTTGATGAAATTTGGTGACGTAAACTTGAACTACTATATATAACACTATTTCTTCTTGAGGTTTATATGATACCTAATTCCTAAAACACGAACAAAGCTAAGGGGGAACTAGTTTAATTTTCAAACATTTATGTCTATAAGAGCATTAGGATGTACGTCGAATAGAAATATAACCAAATTTTAATGTTGCTTAAGAAGGCTATGTATTTTGTTACAAGCTTAAATCTAGACAGGTAAGATAATTTCATTGATATTATTGTCATTCATAAGTTATATCGCGATATTTGCACTGATATTCAATATTATCAATTTGAATATATATCGAGTTAAAGTTTTTATACCTTTATTAGTTCCTCAGGCTCCGGGGGGTCACCAGGAGGAGTGTTTGGACTGACTGAAGAATGAGTGTCGTTAAGTCCATCTGAGTTAGTCTTGGACTCACTCTTTCGCCTTTCTTTTTTCTCTTTAACCTTTTCTGACAGTCTCGGCTTTTTTTCAGGTTCTTTTATTTCTGTATCAGCTTTTTTTCGTTTAATTGCATTACGCAATTCAACATCATTAGGGTCAACTGGAACACAAGTAAAGAATAGTTAATTAAATAATCCATAATATGATAGGCTTGTTGATCATCCTCACATGATGGAATGTTAAGAATATTTTAAAGAGATTCAAAAAGCAAATTACTAGATTTTCAAAACACTTTTCTCTTACAATATTAAAAAGACCAAAATATTCATTGTTATTAACACATAAGAGCACTTTCAAAAGACTTACTAAAGTACACTATAGAACCAGCAAGGTAGTCCGTAGTTGTTTGTTCTACTATTTTAGTAGAACTCTTTTACTATATATAGTTATACCAATAGTAGTCATAATCAACAAAGCCTCTAATGGGTTACCTTAATATTTATGTTATTAAAAATTTATTAATAGAAGCTTACAAGATAAATATATAAGTACTTACCAATGATTTTAAATTCTATTATTCTCTCTGGTTCATATACACCCCTTTCTTCCCATATATTCAATATCCTATGAAGAGAATGCTTGGTTTTAGTGTTGATACCAGTCTTAGCCATGTGTTTTAGGGCTTCAGTGAGAACATTGCCAAACTCTTTTCCATATTCAGGCCCCTTTTTTTTACTATTTTGTATTACATCGTTAGCTAAGTACATGAATGTTAACTGCTTGCCATCCTTTGCTAGAATATAATTTTAAAATGTAGGTTATGTTTCGTAGGTTTAAAGTTTAAAGCTTATATAACACAGCGATAACAATAATAGACTGACATAGAAACAGTTCGAGGTATGAAACGAACAATACGATTTAATAGTAGCAGTTTATTTATTAACAAAACAGTTTGTAAAGCTACATTCGAATCCTATTAGACGAATGCAATAAATAACATTGTTACACGATAGTATTGTAAATTGTATCCACGATATGTATACTATGTTGATACGGGTAAAATAAACAATAAAACTTACCTTTTAGCATCTCTTTAAACCAAGTTTTAACAATAGCGGCGTGGTGTTTTCTATGATGAATAAGCCATAGAGATAATGTTTGTATACTTTGTTGACTTGAATTTAAATCTTGTAACTTGCGTATTAACGCGTTTTCAGTAAAACCAGACATTTTATGGTGTTATAATTACTTGCAATCTACTATAAATACCACACACGAGCAGACTTATTTTCGATATTGCAAAGTCTCTGACATTGACTTATCGAATGTCGATGAGTGACGTTTGTTTTTATGAAACGCCATTTTCAAAGCAAAATGCTACCAACTTAAAAAAATGTAATCATTTTCTTTAATAAAACAATAAAATGAATTAAATATTTTGTAGATTGAATAATGTATATTTAATATTTAAGCGTAGTAATTATGATAAATAAACTATTCATTTGAAATTAGGAAATTAAAATATTGTAAATATTAATAAAAAAATACTACCGTATAGGTAGATTAGGTTAATAGATTAGGTAGGTACTAGTTAGTACACAATACACATCCTTGTTATAAAGTAATAAATAAAATTATGTGTACTTAAATTCACAAAAACTAGAACTTTGTATTTATTGGCGCCTTAAATCCTGGTCATACTAAACTTAACAAAGCCTGTCTGTTAAAAAATTTTTTTATTTTATTTTATTTTATTTTATTTTAGGGAAACAAACAATAAGATAAACTTATGGGATAGGAATATACAAAATTACATATATCAGCTAAGTTTCCACTGGTAAACATTTTAATAAATGTTATTAAAATGAATAAATCTAAAAAAATATTTAGGACCACTGTCAATTGTTAAATGACCGGATTGAATTATTATGTTTAAATGAATTGAAACGCATGGACCTATTGTAAAATTTACGTAACTATGTATCGATTTTTTTTAAATTGTATAACTATCATTTTTATTAGAACTCTTAAAATCTTCATTATTTTATAACTATTCTAATTTGCACTTAACATAAAGAATATTTGCACTTATTTAAAAAAATAACATTATAGATTTTATTGGAAATATTTCATTTTTTCATCATCCCGAGTTTTTAACTGCTAGTAAATAAATAAAAACATCTTCAAGCAAATGAAAAAAATAGATTAAAAAGTATGAAGTAATTTAAAATAATAATTATTATCTATAAATTTAGTATAAAAAACTATAAAAAAATTGTACTGCCGAAACCCGGGATTGAACCGGGGACCTTTAGATCTTCAGTCTAACGCTCTCCCAACTGAGCTATTTCGGCTATGACGAAATAATGATTATAATGTATCACATTAAAAATGAATAATGATAAATTTTAATCATTTCATTTAAATTTCATATTCATATTGATAATATAAGCACTGACAGGGCTGCGTATAATAACTATTCAATAAACAGATTCAAATTAAATAGCAATCGACTATCGACAGTGTTTGTGTAAAACCATGTATTGTTTAGGTTCCATGCAGTCAAACACACAAGAGTTAAGCACACGTAGTAAACCCATAAATAATACAATCAATTTAATATTATGAAAATGTATTATTTCGATGTAGAGACTACATCCCTGAGAACATTATAATTGTCATTAAACATAATTAAATAATAAGAGCAAATCCTAGAGAACTTTCTAACAAACGTTCATAACTAAATAATAAGGAGATAATATAGCTTATAAACAATAACATAATATGAACGTTTATTATTACTAATTTGTTTAAGTGTAATTATCTGTAATTATTATTATTTGTCATACTAAATAAATAATCAATACGCGCATCAGAAGATCTCACTAAGAGGTGTAATAGCTTACTATAAAATGACAGGCGTCTCAATCGAATAGGACATTTGTGTAATGTGTTGTGATTAATAGTAGAATTCCGTAGTAACACCAATTGCAGAAATAAGAATACATGATAATCAAGGTAGCATAGCGGGGAAGTATACCGAAAAATACTTATGAACAATGCCAAGAGAGAATTTACAAAAATGTTTGGGTAGTTTGAAAAACGCAACATTTGAAAACAACTACAGGCCAGATAAATGAGAACACTTATTATAGGAAAAGTGGAAAGACGGATTGACAAATAGGCCACAAGTGGTTAATAACTAAAGTAAAGTAAAGTAACAGCCTCTACATTTCCCAATGAGATAAGGCCTTCTCTTCCATTAGGGAGAGGGTTTGGAACATATTCCACCACGCTGTTCCAATGCTGGTTGGTGGAATGCACATGTGGCAGAATATCGATGAAATTAGACACACGTAGGTTTCCTCACGATGTTTTTGTCACGCCGAGCACGAGATGAATTATAAACACAAATATATAGTGGTGCTTGCCTGGGCTTGAACCCGCAATCATCGGTTAAGATACACGCGTTCTAACTACAGGGCCATCTCAGCTCACGGTAATAATTGCTCAAATGAATTTGCACAAACCAAGTATCGAGCACATAAATCAAAAGGAATTATTGTTGTTATGAGTTTTCACACTCATAGTATTTAAATGTACATACCTATTAATTATTACTGAAACATAAATAAGAAAATTAAATGGCAAACGAAATAATCATTTTTTTAAACTTTTTTGTTTTATTGTTAATTCATATGGGAATTAATAATAAAAGCAAACTTTTTTGATAATATTGTAACTTAATTTTTTTAGATTAGCGCCTGTAACGTACAGAAATATTTTTATTTACAAACGATATATTCGAATAAATTACAAATTTTGAAAAAAAAAACTTCAATAAATAGAAGTCATTAATAAATATTGTAATTTACATAAATTTTATCGACTATGACAGGTATGTATATCAATGAAATAAAGCAACCCCAGTGGTCATTGCTCACTCGTTAACCCTGTTCACAAAGCGAACATCAACAAGATCTTTCTCTGCGAGCACGCACCTGCGCCGGCGCAGCCTCTTCTCAGTAGCCACACTTTTCAAAGGCCGCACCGCACGCGCCTCTCGAACGCGGCCGCTTGCACGTGAAAATGAAATCGAGTTTCTAAATTAGAATCATTTTTAAATTTAATATTTTTACTTCTTTCCAACGTAACTAGTGGCCTGTCCTCATTGAGCTTTCTTTTTTTTTTTAAATTAATTTAGAAGTGAATAAAAAATAATGATGTTTTTTTCAAATAGAGTACCCAGTGTTTTTATAGTCGTGTCTTTAGTTTTATTGGCCAATGCACAAAAACAAACGAATAATCTACGAGACGTCGGTAAGTTCATTTATATTTTATTAGAAATAATTACAAATCCATAATAATATATTCAAAATTATTATTCTTTTAATAAAAGGAATAATGTATATATAGAGAAAATTATAAAATAATATCTAAATTAATTTTATTGTACGCCGTTGAATTTAAAGCAGATATAAACACAGTTAAAATAAAGATGTTAAGGCTGTATGTTAATTAATATTTCGGAAAATATCTTGGGACATCAGTTAACCTAAACATAACCGATGTCAACAACCTACATTTAATATTATTTTGAGCCAAGGTAAGAAGCACCGTTAAATGACTCGTATCCATATATGTTTTTAAAATTAGAATAAATAGCTTATTTTGTTTTGGATTGTTATTTTCAAATATATGTAATATAATGTGTATATGTAGGTAAAGCGATTGCTATATATTTGTGCCCGAAATTTTCCTATTCTATAGGTTTCGATTTAGTAATGCGATGTGACGTTTAGAAGTTTCACACTAAATTAAATGCGAATATTTTTTTAAAAATATTTTTGTGTTTGTCAAAATTGTTCTACATTTTATTGAAATCGATATTCGAACATCATCTATTTTCTTTAAGTAGACTAAAGTCCTAAGGCAAAGGTATTAGTTAAAAAGTACTTTTATTTTAATATAGTTTCTCAATTGTATAAAGAAGATTCTTTAATAAAAACCAACAAAGAAATTTAAATAAAAACACAGAAGCAGGTGCTAAGAAATCATCATGCGATTAATTTGATATTATATAATTCATGGCGGTTATTATGCACATGAACGCATATTATTATTATGTTTCGAATCGCTGCTGGCCAATATCACTTTTACTTTTAGTGACACAACTGAAAGTGATTTCTCTCTCGAAAACGAGTTAATGTCTGGTACAGATATGTCTGTGTAACAAAAAATACATTTAAATTTTCCCGTCTGTTCAGTGATTATTACACTTATTTTAATTTTTATTATAATTTAAAAATATTGTATTTTTTTTAACTAACTTAAATTTACTTTAAAATAACGGCCAATTCTTTTATCTCCATTCTAGAATTTCTTGAATGCTTTTTTAAAATCATATACCACATAAAAAAATTAAGCTAAGTTCATTGGAATTTTATTTTCTGGCAATACAAGAGGCAAAAACATTATGTGCTTATTTGTTATTTTTACAGACTATAAATCATTACATTTAAAATTGTTTAGAGTATATTTTCTTATTATCAATTAGTATCTGTCATTGATAAATATGTTACTAATGGATGTTTGTGTGTATAAATTGAAATAAGTTTTGTATTATTAAAATATATTTTATACGACAAACTACTTACAAAAATACCCATCTCTATAATCGTTAAACTTGTTTAGTTACATCATTAAAGCAAAACCAAAGCTTAACAAAAAATAACAAATCGAAGCGGTCACCTTTTTAGAAATCTACAATCAGTTTTCTTTTTTTTTAATTGAGTTTTGTGTCATAAAATTTAAACTAAGATAATTTTTTTTGAGGAATTTTTAAGAAATCGATAAAATATTAATAAAAGGTAATATGAAATGGTCGATCACCTTTTAAAATTAAATATATATTACCTATTAGTCGAAAAAACAAGCTTATCAATTTTTTTTTATATATGTTATTCAGTTTTTTTTTTCACTTTTATTTGTGCCAAGAAGGCACAGATTATTTCACCAATAGCACGTGCGAAATCAATTTGTATAATAAAGTTAGTGATAAATCTAACGTTAAAATTTTAAAGTATTGCAAGCCTAACCAGAACACAAATTATATATGGCTGTTTTTAATGTACGTTTTGTAAAAAATATATTATTATGAACAAAATATTATTTACCAGCCCGTGAGCCTAGTTGTCCAGTGGTTGGAATACTATCTTGTTGTTTGCAATCTTAAAGTCTAGCAAACAAATGGTTTTAATTGAAGCCTTACACGTTTACTTTGTGTAAGCACTTGCTTTATTTTTCACGAGTCTTATAGTGATGATTCCTTTCGTTTACTCATGAGCAAAGAGTAAAATTGTCTGTCATTGACTAGTCACTCAAACTCAAATACCATTACTCAATATGGAAGGATTACACTTACTTATTGATGGACAATTAAATACTACCAACGGTTCCGAAAAAGAAACATCCAGACCTGATATGAACCGGCGAAAGAAACTCGGGTTTCCTTTTTTTACAAACTAATATATACATAATATATTGAATATAAATAGAATATAATAATATAAATAGCCAGGAGGCGATCGTTTAATTCCCAAGGTATATAATAGTTCCTTAACATTTTTTTTTTATAATATGACAACAGAAGCATTTTGAACGCTTTCTGGGATCCCATGTAGAACATACATTGCTACACAAAAGAGTTACTGACTCTATGCATTCGAGAAAAAGGAGTAACAAGTTTGTGTTTGTGTGTTTGTTACTAAAAATTTGTCCTTCTGGATATAAAGAAAATGACTTTTAAGTGAATGCATGTAACCTTAGGCATTTAAAATATTTCATTTTAAATGTAAGAGGTAATCAAAATCTACAGGTTATTTTGAATAAATCCACTTTCAAGTTATTTTAATAATACAACCGTCGCTGTGTTTTTCAACATCTGATTAAGTTTATATATATATATATATATATATATATATATATATATATATATCTTTATTTTATGATAAATTGAAATTCTTTATAAAAAATTAACGTTTATTTTATCCTTAACATTTATGAGATTAATATATATTTTTTTAACTATTGGTATTTAAATATTCTCTATCCAATAATGTGTCATCTTTATTTTTTTTTTACACAATTAAGTAAGGACCTAAATTTAGAGAATTACGTTTACGAGTTTTTGAACCGGTCATGTTTTTTTTACTGCATAATATTTTCTCGTCAAGCAGCCACACCAAGAATTTAAATAAAATGCTACTTTTAAATATGCATACCGACTAATGAGTAATTGTTTAAAAAAGGAAACGTGTTGTCACACATCACTTTTTACGTTTTTACTCATTATTGAAAGTTTATGCTTTCGTAATGATCAGCAATAAACCCAGCAATCAGCATGATTATTGTTAAAGTCTTATTTACACATATGACTATATAATATCCATGTTATAAAATATAAAAGAAAAACATAAAATGTTATTATCTTTTCATATTTTATTAGTATAATGTGTAACGTGGGCATCATTACAATTTGAATGCAAATATTCAATTTTTCGCAATCCACCGGAAGTGTGGTGCGAAAGTTTAAATTTAAGTTCCAGTACACATTATTCTATTAATTCATACACATACTTATGTTTACTAAAAATCCATATGTTTCAATGAAAAAACGAATTATTAGTAAGTTACGTGAATAAAATAAAAAAGACTGTATTATCTGCTCGTCTGCAGCCTTCTCGTTTTTCTCGTTTTCCGTCGTGTCTTCTTTGTCTGTAAAAAGTATAAAATCATTACGTTTTAGTCGTCTGCCTAGGGTTTCTTTGAATCAGTTCTTCTAAATTTAAAAGTCTTTCGTTACAATGAGTTTGACTGTCATAAGACCAGTCATTTTCAGTCTTGTCATATAGGTTGGTTATCCGTTATAAAAACTTTTTTTAATAATAGTTAACTTTTATTTAGTAATTGTAATTAATAATAGCTTAAATTACTGTTTATTAAATTAGCTTTCTGCCAGTTAAAGCTCCTTCAAAATCGGTCCAGCTGTTCCAAAGATAAGCCGGAACAAATAGTTTGGCGTAATTTGAAAAATAAATATTTTTAATTATAGGTTGCATGTAGCTGTGAATGTTATTAAACTTTTCAAAATTGAACCCTGTAAATAATCGACTGGCTATATTATTTTATCATTTCTTGTACTAACGTTTATACGTTTTCCTCCGTGCTTATACTATGGGAATAATTAGGTACGACATTAAACTGTCACAGTCATCTGTTGCATTGTTATTAAAGGATTAAGCTAATTATACTGAGTTGCTATAACGCTTAACACACGAAGCTTACACAAAGATTAAGCATCGAAGATGTACGCAATACAATTCAAGCGTGGGTTTGCTTTTATTTTAAAATCAATGTAGCATTGCGCATTGAACATGTTACGAAAAAAATATTTTAACAGATACATAATTATGGTTTAGACACATTATTTGAAATTATACATTCTGACGTTCTTTTAAAATCAAGGTCTATATATTATTGTAAAGAAGTGACTGATCTCCGTAGATTTGTTTAGCGCACTACCTATAACCAAAAACTATTAAATGTTTAAAATAGAATTCAGAGTATTACTCGGAAGTGATTATGGTATTTATATATTAGAGATAGTGAAGATTAACCGTAAGATTTTTTTATTAATTTTGAGATTTTAAATGTTCTTAGTATATAAGTTGAAATTATGTGATATTTTTATATGTTTCATTGCATTGGTTCAGTAGATTACTCTTAATATGAATGTAAAAATTAAACAACTAATACTTTCAATGAAGGTGCTATTAGATATGTTTGTTACTAATTTTAAATATAATTTATACATCTGTATCGATCCAGTCGATAGATCGATTCCAGTGCCAGAATTAATAGATATCACGATCACAAATGACAGATGACAGATTAAATTCTCAAAATCATTAATTGTTTCTCTTCAACCTAATCACTTTCATCAATACAAATCATATGATACTACAATTAACATTTATTTTTTGTAAATTAATTATCGATTACGAAAGAATCGATTGTGTTCCGATATAATCGATTATTTAGTATAATAGAAGGTTTCAATTTAGCATCAGTAGTAAGGTTAACGGTTATGATTAAATCATTTAGTGATTGTTAATTTTAATTGAGCCACGACAACATAATTTAATCAACGTTAATTGCATTGTTCATAAATTATATTTATATTTAACGGTTATATTTATTTCTATAACACCATTTTTTCATATTTTTATGATATTGCTTAATATTTTAAAATTAATATAATTCAAATAAATATTTTATCTGCGATAAAATTAACCCAGTTTTTTTCAATTTCCAATATTTTCGCACTTAACTTAAAGCACTACATTGATTGACATTAATTTATAATAGTATTAGCGTGACAATTAATACAGATATAAAAAAATCCTTGATAAACAGTTTTTTTCGCACGTGACATTGGCGAAATAATCTGTGCCTATTTGGCACGAATAAAAGCCACAAGAGAAAAAAAAAACAGATTTTTAGTTCCTGATATTAGTGCGTTTAACTAAACAAAAGTCGAAACTTCTAGTAAAAATATAAATTAAATTAATTAATACTAGCTTATTATATATCGAATAAGGTGTAATCCAATTCGAAGAAGTCTGTTTGTAGTCATCTTTATCAGAGCATTTAATGTTTTGCAAAAAGACAACCATTGCCCAAGTGAAGATTAACTTACATAATATAATAATTATTTGTATGAAAGTCGCCCTACAACCAGACCGTAACAGTCTTGTTTTCCACTAAAAAACATAGCGGCACTTGACGCTATAAAAATAATTTGCATAAGGTCGTGGTTAGGCTTGTTCACAGTGACTGGTTGTCACGATTCACGTGCTTGTCAACGACAAACAAAACACGACAGCTTAAAACAATATGTAAATATACATATAACCTCATATGAGTAGGACAGAGAAAACATTGCGAGATATATTTTAGGCAATGAGGGATTACAAAATCAATATAGAAAAAAAATATTGTGTTAAAATATTAAGGAGTCAACCTATTAATATATTTAAAACAGATGAAACATATAATAAGATTACTTATATTTTGATAAGTGAAATCAAATAAAAATATATTAAGAAATTAGGTAATAAAAAAGAATATCCGCAAGCGCCACTTCCGGCTATGACTTTAGCCAAGAAACATAAAAAACATCAAATTCGGTCAAGTCGCTAAGAAGAAAAATAATTACGAACTCAAGCCCCTACTTAAAACTTAAACGGTATTTCTTTTATAATTTACCTTAAATATTAAAAAGAAGGTTCGTTAGAAGTTCGGAAGAACGGTTAATCTAATAAAGTCGCACATTGCTCAGGTTCAGGCTATTAATTCGGTAGAAAGTTAGCCTTACTGCAAAACATGTGGGCAATGATTTGTGATGAGAGTCCAAATAGCAGGTCACGGTCAGTGTTTTGTAACACTTGTGTCCAAATAACCATTGTGGACACAGGCTTATGTCTTCCGAGCCGACGATATTTATATCGTTCAAATGCATTTATTTAAATTGAAGTTTAAATAAAATTAGAAACTGATCTTTTACTCACGATAAGGCCAAAACATAAACATATTTCTCATTACGAGACTATTAAATGATTAAAAATTGCAAATTAGTGTTTGATGACTTTTTTCTTTGTGTATTTATAGTGCTATCTGGTGGTAAGTGATAACCACTGCCCATAGACTTTCAAAACAGTGTATTACATCGCCAATGTGCCGCCAATGTTGGGAGCGAAGATGTTATCCTTTGTCTACAAGCGCAGGTTTTGTTCAAACCGGAACACATTGGCTGCTTGAAGGGATAATATATGATGAGTGGGTGGTGCCTACCAAATACCAGGTGGGCTTGCAAGTTGCGCAAAAATACAATCCTACTAACAAATAAAATGACCATTTTGAAGTATGAAACTTAATTGTAATGGATTGACATAAGTTTGTAATTGAAATGGAGAGTAAAAATTAAATTGGTTGAATATCATTTTATTTATGTATGCTTTAAGCATACATTGGCTTGTAGTGGAAGGAAATCGAACTCCCAACCACTTATAAATGCATGTAATGTAAATTATATCCGTTTAACGACTCGAACATGTTAATTAAATAGACACGACAAAATTTGATGTAATTAAATATAAAGCAATAACTCCTTATATTCACTTTAAAAAAACTTGTTTTTCAATTGAATAAAAAGCAATGCAATTCTTTCAAAAATATAATTCAAGATTTTGTTAAACATATTTGCATGTACATGTTAATAAAAAAAGTAAAAAGGGACTAACATATGCATGGAACACTATTAAATAGAACTGTTTATAAATTATTCATGACTAAAATTAATTGATCGCGGTGTCGACGGATTCAACTAGGCCGCAATGCAATGAAGACAGAAACCGCCAGATAAAATATTTATTAACTATTCGCTGCTGCGGTATCTGTTGCGTATTTATTGAAAACGAAAAAAAAAAATAGTTTTAGATTCCCTAGAGATATTTATTTATTAATAAATAGAAACATTCACACGTATTGAGTTATTTTTTTTTTATATAATCGTAAATCGAATTTTAAGTAGTCTAATATTTTTCATTTCATTTTAGTTAGGAGGACTCTAAAAAATATGTTGAATACGCAATTATTTTTATTACTTTTTAGTGCATACTTTTTTTTAAAACATTTTTGTTTGAAGTCGGTTTTTGTTTTTGGTAAAAAAAAATTATTTTTTTATTTATTTGCGTATAATAATAATAATTCCCTTTTTCAGAATTCATGCCCATGACATATCTTAACTCTATCGTATAAACGCTTCGTAAATTTCTGTTTTCCTTTCCATATTCAAGAATAATCATTTAACCGAAGTTCAATAAAAAACTGTCCAAATACCTACCGCTTTAAGTATTCGGAGATCATTGTTGGAAAAGAGAAAGTCCCAGAAAGGTGTCGTTTCAAATGTATTTTAAGACATTGGTTTGAAAAGTGAATGACGATAATTAGTCTTCACGTATCATATGACTTATCTTATTTATTCTTCTTGATTAAGTGCGAACTTATAACATAACAGTAAACAAGTGTTTTAGTAAATTATTTGACATTTATTTCTCAGATAATTTGTTGAATGAGGCGACTGCCTGCAGCGAATCGATTCCCGTTGGTTTGGGAAAAGGGGAGCTCTAAGTTTTTATTTTTTGTACTTTCAACTTGGCAGCTATTGTTTATTTTATTAAAATAAGACACTTACTTACATTATTACATAAAGTAAATATTCAAATTTGAAATCATTTCATTATTAAAGATTTATTTTGGAGATAGCAACTTATTACAAACGAAACAGTCAATAAGCAAGCAAATAGAAATACTGTCAAATCTACATCATAATGAGAAATCATATAAATCGGTCGGGTCACCGCATATGCGTATCGAGTTCGTTTCCATTCAGTATCGCATGTCAAGGACTTTGCAATGACATTATATTAGTGTGGTTTATATTGCAATGTCAATTGACCTTCATAAACGATTATAAACAAGAGAATATGAACACTATGTCATTGGTGCTTAAATCTAAATTCTAGAAACTGAAATAATCGATCTCGGTAAGGAGGTTCTAATCGTATTGAGAATGTAGCCTGAAAATTTTATATTTCATTTTTAATCTGTCTATTAACCTCGCGAATGCATTGATCTACGGACATTTTTTTAAACTCATATGAAATGCAAACGTAGTTCATCATACAGTTTACATTTTTATAATTAAAAAAAAAATACGAATATTATTTGTACCAATGTTAAAATATTAAATGATTAATCTGTTAATTTTGAATCGACATTTAATATTGAACTATATTTAAAAGAAAAACCATAATGTCTTTTGATTATTCAAGTTCGATACAGAGCTACTATTTTTTTATTCCACTATTGTCTCTGATTTTTACTTGAATTTAAAACTAAAAGCTAAGTATTCAAAGCAATTTGTCTGTCCAAAGGATAAGAGTGCTAACCCACGGAATAAAGCGCAACTTTATATCCTACTTGCTTTTTGAACGAAATTTAGCGAAGTGGAAATTTACAATATCTCTGCCAATATAATGCTTGTTATATATTTTATAAATACAAATATTTTTACAGTTAACTAGCTATATATACACCTAGATTTTAATGTTAATTTGAAATTGGTAAAACTGTTATTATTAGTTATTAGATCAAAAATACTGGGATTTTTTGAACCAACATATTATAATTATATTATTCCCTTAAGAAAACGTAAACGAACCCAAAACTACAAGGATGAAATGTGAAAAAAGAACATTGGTAAGCATAATGATTACTAGGTAATGTTTCATCACACGCTCTTGTGCATCTTTATAAAATGTGACTTATATATAGAGTATATGTTTACGGGTGTACAACAAAAGTGTATTTTCATTTGATTTATTTTAAATTAAACAACCGTCTTACAGATTCAAGAGTCGATGCCCTCATGTATAAAACACGTGGATATAAACCGTTTAACGTGGTAACTTAAAATTAAAAGACAGACTAATAAGCGTGACCTCAGTGTAATATAATAATGGTCGTTGTCGGCATCTATTGTGCGTTGCATTTTTATGGACATCACTCAGAACCATTAATTGCTCGTTCGTTATTTACGAGACCGACGTTACCGGTGTTTAGATTTGTTTTTCGAATCTTTTAACACATCTGGGCAGATATAACGCTAAAGTTTCAATTTCCTTATAGTATATTTTTAAGGAATAGATTTTGGAAGTACTGTTTTAAAGTGGATTGGAGACTCATTTTATATAACAGGCTCGATTTTCTCACGATGGTCACGAGTTCCCTACATATCATATTTTTTATATTTATGCAGGAATGGCATTGAAATGTCAAATGACGATGGTCACCATAGTTATTGATGATGTATAAAATATAACAATTCATAAATCGCCAATGAGTCAAGAAAGTTAGATGTTAGAAATTGTGCAACTCAAATTAAGCACATAAAACTTCAACGATGCTTGCTTGATGTTTGATCCCGTACCTAATCATTATAGATATAAAATATATTGATGATTAAGAGTTATGTTACTTCAAAATCGGATATAAAATAATTATAAAAGTAGGTATATCCCGCGTTTTATATAAGAAATACTATACATCTTCAAACTAAAGGGAATATTTAATTAATGCTTTATTATATATGAAAGAAATGATGAATACAAGAGGCAGGAGGAGGATAAATTACTATTGGAACAAAAATATGAAGGTAAAAACTAGATTAGAAGTGACGGGTTGATGTAAGAATTTTGAATTTCATTCGAGTGTCCTAAAAAGACATGTCAGCTGTCAACTTCATGTTAATAAGTTTATTTAGAAGGTCGAAATGATATTGAAAGTTGTAATGCTTCCTCTTGAGTTCTAAATAATGTATTTTACAAATAGCAAAAATGTATATTATACGGTCGAACACACATATCTCAAGATCAGGAATTACTAGTCTTGTTCAGCAAATCAAAAATCAAAATCCAAATATTTTTTATTCGTATTAGGCTAAGGTACACTTTCGAATCGTCACGTTGAAATAAATGTAAATCGACCACCCGTTCGGATAGTCGTATTAATCGTTTTGATTATTAAAGAAGGTTTTATTTACGAACTACAACATATTTTACAATATGATGTTAAGATACCTAAGAGAGAGAAAGAGACGCAGTAATCATGAACGTCGACTACATCTTTGGTCGAATAGTATAGCATACTTTTAAACAAGGCAAGTATAAACTTAGCGCGGTGGAAACTGCGACGCAAAATTGAAACAAAATTATGTTATAAATATTTATGAATAACTAATAAATAAATATAATCAGGTCTTTCATCAATAATTAAAAATATATATGTTTTCGTAATATTTTAGACAATATATCTTGTTGTAGATATTTTGAAAAAAAACGGCTCTGAATCGAAATGTTTTTGATAAGTCAATTTTTTTTGTTGTTCTTAAACACTCGCTAAATAACATCTAAGGTCGTCCATAAACAAATATGTCGTCAAAAACAGTAGAGGTATTCTGCAAGAACAATATCCTAATTAACCACAGAACCTCTGTGTGAAATGTCAAAATTTATTAGAATAATTACAAAATTCACGTACAAAAATTGCGTATTGACGTAGGTTGGTTGACAAGATTTCGCGAGTGAGGTTTGGCGGGAATTCCGACAAAATCACACTATTGCTTTTAGTTATTTTAAGTCACGTGGTATGTTACCTCATTGGTATTATTTAATTGGAATATTTTATGTAAGTACCAATAATAACAAAACCATGGTTCATTTGTAGGTTGGTTGACAAGCTTTCGCGAGTGAGGTTTGGCGGGAATTCTGACAGAATCACACTATTGCTTTCAGTTCTTTTATGCCACGTGATATGCAACCTCATTGGTAT
This sequence comes from Vanessa cardui, assembly GCF_905220365.1. Taxonomy (NCBI): domain Eukaryota; kingdom Metazoa; phylum Arthropoda; class Insecta; order Lepidoptera; family Nymphalidae; genus Vanessa; species Vanessa cardui. The sequence continues at coordinate 9,428,863 of NC_061138.1, read as the reverse complement.
TATTTAATTGGAATATTTGTTATAAGTACCAATAACAACAAAACCTACCAAAATAATCATTCAAAGCAAAAGTGCTTCCTGAATTATATTGAAGACATCAACAATTTCCTCATTTTAACCTTCAAGTTATTATTTAACCTGTCGTCATTTATAACCGATGATATTTGTTTGAATGGTAAAAAACTAAGCGAACTTGTTTGTTTTTAATTGGGGATTCCATGCCTAAGACCTTAACCTTTCGTATAACATATTATGAAATATAATGTACACACACGTACAAAAAGTGTTTGAATTATAGCCAATAATATGTATAATTTTATAGATAGATATTTAAATATTTCGATATATCGCCGCAGAAATAAAAACCGCAAGAATATTTTATTAATTAATAAATTTAATATTTTGATCCGGAACAAAATATTTGGAATTACAATTAAAAGGTTATCTTACACGGCATTAAAAAAAACCAATGCCGATTCTTTCTTTCCGGTGATATGTAACAATCAACTTATTAGGGCATTAACTATGGCGAATTTTTAATTTTTAATTGAATTTCCAAGGGAAATTATTTTATCGAAGTGCATTAGTATGGGTGAGCGTCGCTCGTACCTACAAGGTGTGATGATAATAATTAAGAATAATAGATTAAAATTATAAATAAATAAACAAATATGAGACAACATCACACACATTACTTTGATCCCAAGCTTAAAGAAAGCTTAAGCCCAATGAAAGCACTTGTCTTATGGATTATCGGAAGTAACAAGGTACCACAAACACCCAGACCCAAGACAACATAGAAAACTTATCTACATTGACTCAGCCGGGAATCGAACCCGTTACCTGGGAGTGGCGTACCCATGAAAACCGGTGTACACACCACTCTACGTTTGACACTCGCCTAACGTCATACTACTTTACAAGTGTGTAAGACGTGTAGGACGTGTAGGACGTCAGTCGTTTACTAGTGTGTGTGTACAGTCAGTAGCCAACAAATGTATAGTACGACACAAATTAGATGAAGCATCGGAAAATGCAATGGAATGAAAATAAAACCGATCACTGCCGATTTGCACAACCAATAGAAATAGCTCTCTAGCGCGCCATTCGACGCTATTCGTCGCTATAGATTCTCGCGTCAGAGAAAGCAAGTGCATGTAAAGCGACGTGACAAATTGACGAATATATTAGGTCATATGATATTACAAGTTATTACGTTTGTGCAAAGATCATATTCGCATGAGAAATAAACATTGATAATTTGGGATAGCGTACTCAATTCGGATTTGATCGGTTTTACGAATTTGGCCGATGCGACATCTAAGTTGTGTCGTACTATACAAAGTTCTTTGGCTACTGACTGTTGGACAATTTTTTTTTTTGACGCGTTCTCTGCTTTAATAGTCCATCTACAGAGATAACAAAAATAATATATTTTAGTTTATTTCATTTAAATAATATTCAATTAACGACTACATTAGTGAATAGTTTATAATTGCTGATAAGTAACATATTTTTTTTAAATTAAGCGAATCAATACTGCATCACTGCGTAGTAGATATATGCCGGATATGAACACCATCCTGATATATTTTACTAACATTATAACCTTTAAGCATTGATATCAAATGAAAATGATACGTCTGTAACGAGCATTCATTTATAAATATTAAAATTAGTTATACCTATCGGACAAGGGCTTATATCTATTGTACTGACATTTTAATATTCACTACCAAAGCCGCTTTTGGTATCTTACTCAACTGCATTATCGATATGACATTCAAAGAAGTAAGATGTTATTTTAAATAACAAATAACGCTTTACGATGCGTAGTGCTATTTGTAATGAAAACGATACATTCTCGATTCGATTTTGATACCACTTATACCGAACACAAAGGTGAATCGTAGCTGCGATTACTGCTGAATTATAAAACCAATAGAAATAACTCTCTTTCTCGCCATTCGACGCTATTCGTCGCTATCGATTCTCGCGTCAGTTCAACTCGAGAAAGCAAGTGCATGTTAATCGATGTATCAAATTGACGAGTATATTAAGTCATATGATATTAAAAGTTTGTGTAATGATCATATTTTCTTGAGAAATAAATATTTTGGGATAGCGTACTTAATTCGGATGAGATCGGTTTTACGAATTTTGCCGATGCTACATCTAAATTGTGCCGTACTCTAATATAATATATAAAATTGCAGTGTCTGTTTGTAATATTAAAGTAGCTCTTTTTCACTTAATGTTTATGTATGTTAGTATTACACGGTACATATACCAAAATAACATTTTTTTTTGCAATTTTTGTCTGTATGTTTGTTCTGGCTAATCTCTGGAACGGAACGATTCTGACGGGACTTTTAGTTTCAGATAACTGATGTGATAAGGACTAACTTAGGCTACAATAATATATTTTTTTATTAAAATCAAACGCGTACATACAAGGTCGCGGGTTATTCTATCAATTTATATGAATACGATGTGTTCTCAATTATATTCTCATCTAAGTTTGTCTGAAACGTTTCTGTGTCGAAATAACAGTAGAAGAGGTATACTGCTATACGGTAATGATTACGTTTCAATTGTATTGTGATAAAATGACTGTTTGTTTGTAAAAGTGACGTCCAACTTACAAGTTCATGATGTAGCGTATAATTTAATTTTTATAACAATTGTCACCTTACGATTTTGACATTGACTCTTAAGGTAATTTATCTTTCCGATTAGCATTCGCGTGCGATACGATTATTATGAAATCGAATATATAGAGATATTTTGAGTTGAAATAAAACTAGCTATAACGGATTTGAATCGCGTATATTAATTATTTTTAACATCCCGACGTTTCGAGCACTTTACCACCTTATTTATCACCTTACCACGAACGCTGTAAAGTGCTCGAAACGTCGGGATGTTAAAAATAATTAATATACGCGATTCAAATCCGTTATAGCTAGTTTTATTTCAATGTGTATTGGCGAAAATTTAAGACAACATTATATTTTGAGTTGATTTTTCAATCAGAAAGTGTTAAAGAGATATAATTATTTCTTTATGGAAAATATGCCCAAATATTAGAGTAATTAATTAGATACAAAATTAAATCAATGTTCGGTTAAGCTTTACGCCTTCTTATCACTCCAATAACTCATAAAATAATTAAAATAATAGTGACAACACTTACGAATTTACTAACTTCATTCGTTGTTTTTAATATAAAAATTACGAGATAATTTAATTGAATTTTACTAAGATCTAAATTATGTTTTAGGCATCCATACAAAAAATAGCACACAGATTTTTTTTCAAGAGACAAGTAGATCTATCATATAATCAATACAGTGATATATTAAGTTTATAAAAAAAAGTTAAACAAATATCAACCCAAATGTTTATTGGAATTGGTTCCAAATTCAACTGGCAACACCCAAACTTGACCCACACTTACTTATTCATGTAATTAAAGTGTAAAAAAATTAAGTGGTTAGTTCGTGCCTATAACTGTAACAAGTCCATAGGTCTAGTCTAGACGAATCGATTGCACCTTGATCGGTAGCTAGGCAACCTGGTTCGCTAGTTTGGCCACACCAAAATAAAATTTAAATTAATAATCGTTTCATAGATATGTCGTACATCAGTTACAACATTAGATACATGCATTCGAAAGGACATGTAGGTACTTTTTAAAATTTATCTTTGCTTACAACTTTAAAAAAAAAAAAATAGTTCGTTAGAAATGAGAGAAATAATTTTGAAAAACGAATATTGATGTTTCTTCACAAATTATATAAATATCACCAGTGCTGGCTTCGCCTTTAAATAACTCTTTATGTATTATAGTTTGTCAGTCAGTCAATTTATTGGTAACTTCAGTTTTAATACACAAATAAAGTGAGAAGTTATTCATATTATTGATGTATAAAATTGCAAGTAAAATGTCAACGTACCCAAATTCCAATTTCAAAATGTGGTCCAGGGGATTAATATGAAATAATAAATTATAGTTATCATGTCATTTAGTCATCATCAATATCCACGTTGGTCTATTGGCTTTCTTTTAAGACTGTAGATATTTAGGTCTTGAATAGACCCTGGGTCGGACTTAAAAAGTTATTAGGTTCTGTCAAGATTTTTTTTTAAATCCATATCACGCAAACGCCTGTCATTTGTCATCTTGGCGGTCGTATGGGAACTTATTATGAGAGTTATGGAGAAAATAGAGCATTTTTGTTTGTACACACACCAGTGTTCTCTTGAGGCGAAATCAGCCCCGCGTACATAATCAAAAACTTTACTTTTAGACAACATGTTTTCAAATGAGGTTACATATATTAAAAATAGCTTACAATAAGTAATAACTCCACAATAAATAGGATAAAGTTTCATTATTTTCTAGAATAGAGTTTTCAATTTACGAGAATGTATTTTATAAAACGACACACTAATATTTTTTAATTATTCATCAAATCATCTCTATCATAAAATTTAAATGTCCGTATGAAGTAATATAAAATATCGCAGAAAAACATTACAATTTTGTTACGAAATGACTTTTAAGAGCGGGGTAACTTGAACTAGATGCCCGGTTAATTGCAACTGAACGAAATCAAATTGCGATATATAAAATAACGTTGGTATGTATCGGAATTGGAACATTCTGGATGTATGACGTAATAGTGATCTATAATAATATTATGAAGAGGTACAATTTGGAGGGGTAGTCAGTGGAACTAATGATCCAATTGAAAAAAAAAATCTTTTCGAAAGTTCTTTTACTTCTGAGTACTATATAATCACGTATATATTTTTATTGTTCAATTCCTATCTCCACACAAGTGTTGGCTTCTTTAATTTATTTTGCATTTTTATATTTGTTGTTGCATATTATTTTTACGGAGTATAATTTATATCATATTAACGTACGCTATAATTATATTGAACGCATCTCAAAACAGTTATCAAAATATGACTTGTTATAAACAATTGCTCACATATTTTTTTAATTCATTTAATAAGACTGATGATGAATAATGAATATTAGCTAAATAATTAATTCTACTAGTACTAAGAATTATTATAATTGAAGTACGTGTATTATTTATTTGGTAGAGCTTTATTCGGTAGGGTAGGTACCATCCACTCATCATGAGGTTGCCACCAAGCTATTCGTTTTTATTTCCGGTTTCACAGGTGAGTAACACAGTGTAGCAACTGGCACAAGGGATCTAAGTTTTCAAGCAAATAGGATCATTGGGTATATAAGAAAATACTTTTTTTATGATTTGAATATGGGCAATGGTGACCACTTATGGTTGGTGGTCACCATTCATCAGAGGACTCATTTGCCCGTAAACTTTGTTTACAAATTGGGCAATTTTATTTGGACAAACGAATACACTTTTTATAGACCAATTGACTTTTAATTATTTATCTTTTTACAAGGCATACTTTATTTTATTATAATATCATACTCATCACATTGTATTAAAATGCTAAATGACATTAATGTAACAAATTAAATAAAGATACCGCAAGAATAATAAACATTATGACCTATATCATAAATGCGATGCCATAATACTTTTGACGAAGGATTGTGTAGCAGTTAAAACTTATGTCTAGCTCGCCATTTGAATATAATTAAAACGCACTAATAAATTCTAAATCCATTAAATGTATCGTTGAGAATGTTATCAATCCTTTTTAATTGTTTTAATTTCGTATAAATATTAGTAATAGTAATTAAAATTGGCATCGTGATTATTAATAACAAGTGATTTGTGTAGATTTATAGTTTTATTTATATTTAAGTATTGATTGAGTATTTGAATATTTTCGTGACTTAATCTTTAAAATCATTGCAACTATGAAATATTTAAAGTCTGTTATAATATTTTATTAAAACTTATATATCACACAATTAATTATAAATTGTCATGGCAACATTTAGTAATTTATTTTTATTATAATGTTTCTTAGAGAACAAATGCAAGGCTTTGTATTAACCAATTTGAGAAGAAAACAAATTAATACACACGAATATTCCTAAATAATATTGTACTATATATGTACTATACATACTTATATTATACACACTTAAACTCGTCCACTCAGCAATAAATATACACTGGTAGTGATGTTTGGTGGTTAAATAGCTTATCGATTGGTGGTATCTACTACCGGCTACCACCACAATATTTATCGATATCGGAATTTACATTTAAATTCGAATAAAATGCGGCATCAATTTACATTTCTTCTATTTATTTACTAAATATATAACGCTATAATTTTGGTTATACAATTTGACTGTGACAAATAGTTTAATTAACTTGGTGGTAGGGCTTTGTGCTAGCCCGTCTGGGTAGGTACCACCCACTCATCAGTTATTCTTCCGCCAAATAATAGTACGCAGTATTGTTGTGTTCCGGTTTGAAGGGTGAGTGACCCAGTGTAACTACAGGCACAAGGGACATAACATATTAGTTCCCAAGGTTGGTGAAACATTGACGATGTAAAGAATAGTTAATATTTCTTACAGCATCATTGTCTTATGGGTGATGGTGACCACTTAACATCAGGTGGCCCATAAACTCGTCCGCCAACCTATACCATAAAAAAAAAATATAGAAAACTGTATCATAATATTAAAACACTAGAAAAGTGTGTTGCGTTATGTTTGTGTAGCTTCATAGTACCAGTTAAAATAAACTACTCGCGTCTTTATTAGGTAATTCATAAATGATTGATTTCGTTCATGTATCAGCTTTTACTTTTACAAATGCATAAATCAAATATAAATGGATATAGCAGCCATAAAATAAATTCAGGTAATAGTTTGATACGAGGGTGATTGTTGGCAAGAAATGTATGTAGTCAAAATATTAATTGAATCAGCCGTCTGAATTTAATTATTAACGTCTTTAATAATTGCAACATGTTGTTATTTAAGAATAGTCATAAAATGGGAAACTAGAACATCGTTTTATTATTATTATTTAAGCACCTTTAATTCTTTAGTAATAAGTAATAAAAACAGTGATTCCTTTTTTATTTCTATTTTTTATAGTTTTTAGGACCTCTCGACGAGTAAAACAAATAAAAAAAAGACCCGCTGAGTTTCTTTCGCCGGTTCTTCTCAGGTCAGGGTGTTCCTTTTTCCGAACCGGTGGTAGTGTTTATTTGATAATCAATAAGTAAGTGTGATGCTTCTATATTGAATAAAGGAATTTGAGTTTGAGTTTGAGTTTAGTATAGGCCTCCTCATCTCACTCCACTTTTTCCTTCTTGACTTATCCTCATCCAGTCTTTGTTTACTAAGTTCTTCCTATCTTTGCAGCTCATGCATCTCTCTTTATCCTGAAGTGCAATGTGACCATCCCACTTCCATTTTAGTTTGCAGTGGGTTAAGCAGCCTGTTATAATATCCCCTGAAAATTTATACCTATAAATATTACTCTCAAAGAAACAGGGAGACAGAGATTAAACAATTTTTGTAAGAAGTAAACTAAGCGGTAATTAAACGTCTTTGAATTCGTTTTCTTGTTCGTTTCTAAACGCTGGATTCACTGGACCATCTTTAAAATATCAAATTCTTTCTGACTAAACTACATTTAGAATAATTTCCAGTAATGTAGTATTACTTCTAGTCACTACAAACCAGTCGCTTTTAGTGTTACGTAAGATAAACATTATCAAATTAGCTGTAAACCAATCTAGAGCACTTTCACAGTCCTCTCAGTCTGAGCCTTCAATATTATATATCCTGACTTCGACAAAGTATTTAAATCCGTTTGGTATTGAAATGGTTTTGTGAAATGAGAGTACAACAGACCAACGATTTATATAATTCTATTTTAAAATATATTTTTTGTTCAGCCTTAATAAATCTCGCATGCAAAGTTTCGTTGTGTCTTTTAAGGTTTTAATTAAATTCGCTTAATATATATTGATAATACACGGAATAACAACTTCGTCACCGATTCTAAAATTAAATATTATAATATTTAAATCGAATTTTTTTTGAATCAGTACCAATATCAAAGAAAACTTATACTAGTTATTATTTTATAAGTTATAAATTCAACTGTTCTCTGGTTTTAGGACTTATCTGATTGTAGTCCTAATGAGAGTCAGGGAATATAGAGGATACGCTTGTGTGCACACACCCTTGAACATTATACTCATAACTCTAGCCCCTTGTGTAGTTTGAGGATTACCGCAACGACAAAAATTGTTCAAGAGGGCATCACTACATAGCGCAGTAAAAAATAATCCATAAAGATTGCTACGTGATGAACAACATTTTAAGGCTATGATTCAGCTGTTCTTTTAATTAATAACATTCCAAGCGACTGCCGTAATAACAATGTAGATACTGGATCAGATAAAGTCAGTTATGATAGCAAATTTTCATTGTAATCCGGTGTAAAACACGGCTTATGTCAGTAAATAAGTATGTAGCTGCATGCATACAGCTCTGCAATGTAATTGCTCAATTTCCTGTATGAACGTGATGCTATTAGGACATAATGAAATCATCTTAAGTGCCATATACACAACGAATTTATTTGATTCTATTAATCTGGCTCTGCACGCCGCTTCGCTTGTGATTTTAACTTATAGTCCTATACTAGCTAACTCCACATTTACCTTTCATGATCATTTGATAGAACGTAAAAGTAGGATATACACAATAATTTACTTTTACTTTATCAATGGAGAAAGGATGAAAAGTATCATAGCTTACCTGTCGATGGTAAGTATACATTCACAACTGGGATCAGTGTACCAATAATTATACTGGGTACTCCACCAATGAATAACGTGCATTATTGTTACCGAACTGGATAGAAATGTAGGAACAACAGCCTTACATTTCGAGGCACGGGGTAACTTTGAATTTGCGACAAATAAAACCCGATCTAGTGGAGTTTGATTTAAATCTAATTACAGTATTAAGAAAAGCGTTTTGATATTTGGCGGTTAGGAGGCCAAGATGAGAGACATGGCGTTTTTGTATAATATTTGTTGGTAAACAACATTTGAAAAAAAGAACGCTAAAATAAATTAAAGACGGATTTTCTATGTAAAAATAAACGTAACCATTATAGTTGTTTATTTATTCAAACATCAAAGTAAATTGTCCTGCATTTATTCCGATAGAGCTATCCCAAGTTCTGTTGTATGCAAAATTCTGTGGGACAACTTAAATTCAGTTTCAACGTTAGTAGGCCGATATGAACAGAGATAACAATTTGTTACGTGCCACTACTTGCACGGAAAATAGTCTAGTTGCATTTAGCAATATTGTATATTATACTGTATGGTCTAAGGTCGAATATTGCGTAGCAAAAATGGTCGAGTTGTACGGAGATTGGAACCATCGAAACGTTTTGCGTTTATGATCCTTTCGTGCGACGGTGAACGGTTATATTTCTGAATCGATTTTTGTATCGAGTACTTTTAAAAAGTTCACTTTGTTATTGTAATCTGTTTCGTTGAATTTAAATTCTAAATTTAAATTTTAAAAATGTTCTGATTAATTCGAAGATTTAGTTTTGTTTAAACTCTTATTTAGACATTCTTAATTTGAATTATAATTATGTGATTTACAACTATATAATATACTTATAGTTCATGATGTAAGTCAAGTTTACAATTTCCGAAGTGGTTGCATTTTGCTGGCCATTCTGGGCACTTATATCTGTATCGTTTTGCTGTTATTACAGATACTAGGAATATAAGATGTTTATAGTATCTTTTGTTATCAACAATAGGTTATAAAGAGATGATATGGTAACATAAATTAAATGAAACTTTTGTCACATCGATGCAAATATTTGAATAAACCGTTTATGCGATATTGTGTTAACGTCTATTATATTACGAAGAGAATTCCGAGATAGCTGTTACGGGGTATTGTAACAGTATTGAATATTTAGTTTACGCAAGTCCGTGTTATAACCAAAATAGAACGATTTGAAGCCTGCTCGCCATATTTACACTTAAACATTATTAGTGCATACCGAACGCTCTAAATCGAGTCGATGATTTCGTAGTTTCGAATTCATTCATAAATTTCAGACGATATCTCGTAGAAAAACTAAGTCATTGCAGTATTGATGAATTCTCGGGAAGCTCAATATCAAATGCATACTTCGTAACCTAGTATTAATGAGTAAAATATCGTAACGGAAACTTATAATTAATTTTGTCTAATTGGTTGCAAGGTTGTCTGGGTAGGTACCACTACTCCAACACTCATCATATATACTTCTTACTTACTATATACTAAGTATTATTGTTAGACCGCCAAGGTCTACCGCCAAGCAACAATATATTGTTGTGTTCTGGTTGAAAAGATGTGTGAGCTAGTGTAACTACAGTCACAAAAAACATAACCCCTCAGGGCTCAGGTCCCAAGATAAGTGATGATTTGGCGATATAAAAAATGTTTACGGTACCAATATATGAGAGTTAAGGTGACTATCTACCATCAGGTACGGGTTGCTCCACTTGATTCGCCGCTTACACATATTATAATTTTTATTATTTGCAGTAGGTACAGTATTCAAAGCCTCACGATTTGCGATCAAAAATACAAAGAAATAACAAATTTTATACATATTTAATCATAAAAAAGTCACTTATATATGATACTGAAAATATAAAAATCTGATAAATTTACAACTGTTACATTTCTATATACGGAACACAAAGAGAGACACCATAAAGGGGTTGAGTTGACGCACAATGCATCATTTCTGTGTCAGCCACAGGCACCATAATTACTTGAAATAGCACGCTACGGTTGGTCCTGTATGTTTTATAGATCATTATTCTTTGCTCAGTGTTGTCAAGCTTTAGGCGATGTGTTCACGGTGTGTTTAACAATGGAAGGTAATTGCTTACTTATTGTAAGTCTGACCAAATTGTTTTATGCGGTGTTATAATTTATACTGGAATATTAACAAAGCAAATATATCGATTTGTAGAAGTAAACACATGTTTTCGTACTAATATGTTTTTATTGTATCATACCAATATTTTGGTACCCCTTGATATTGGCGCACTGTGGGGGTAAAACCGAACCGTGTGCCGTAACAGCAAACGGCATGACATTCTTACCGCTGGCACTTTCTACTTCTTTATGAGTTTGTGGCGCGTATATTATATAATAACGTTGTGAAGATACTAAGTACATTGTTATAATAATAACAAATTTATATTTATTTAATTAACGATAATGTGTGTCTTTTGTAAATCTTTTGATTAATTGGTTTTCTCCAATTATACATTATTTAAAAAACTATTTATTACATTTTCTGGAATACATCAAGTTAAAATCTTAAACGTTTAAAAGTAGATAAAACCCGAGCTCTGTACTCTTTTCTGAAGAAAATCCCCTGGAGGGTTAGAAGTTGGAAACATTCGATGCCCAACTTGTTGCCCAATTTGGAAACAAAAATCTTTTTCTGTAAAACCTGACCTATCTCACTAGAGAAATGTTGAAACCCACTTACGTTTATTCAACGCAACCTTCATGTGGAATAATTATTATTAAAGTCAAAGTCGCATATGACTTTCTGACATTAAATGTGAACTTAAAATTACTGTAAACAAATCTGTCTGGATACACGCAACTTGGATAAGGCGTCAAGAATACAGATCGCTTTTCGAAAATCGCCAATGATGATGAACGACGACGAACTTACAATAAATCAAACCGAGTAACTTATAAGTGATTATGATTAATTTACTAGGGTTTCATTTATGTTGAAACATATTCCTATTTAGGAAATAACCGATCGCTGATGATTAATACAAGATTACACTCTTTAGTTACCTCTGATACAAATTCAATCGATTATGACGAAGTTGTTCCGGCTTCTGAGATACTGAGTACAGATCTAAAGATTTAGTGGACCTGAAGAAATAAGAAAACTAAAGGCATAATAGTTTGTGTACCGAGCGTAAATTCTGAGATACATATTGTTGTCATAGCGTTACTGAATCCTAAATAAAATATTCTTTGAACATAATATGTATAATTAAATAGAAGCGTTTTCCAGTGTTTAAAAGTGGTACAGTTATATATTTTAGTTAGTTATTAGTCTTGTAGTTTTATTTATTTCTAATTTGAGTCTATATTCATACACTCATAATCACAAAATTTATGTTTAGATTTTTATCAGTAGATTCACCAATGAAAGCGAAATTGAACGAGGCAAGCCTTAAAAACCGATTGATAAGAATTTAATTTGAAAAATCATTTCATATGAGTTTCCAATAAAGTTTTAAGTTCAAAGCAATTGTTACACGACAATTTTATAAATTCTAATATAATAAAATGCATCAAGATACAGATTACTACTAAATACAAGCTGAGTGAATCGCAGACCTTATTTTCTGTCCATAATTGAGCACTTCGCGCTTCGCGTTCGAGTAATGCAATATTTGATCTTTCGCTATTCGTATATTAAACGCAATGTAACAGTCTGGCTTCTGCTACTCTCATTTTTAATAGGAAGAAGAAGGATTAGAGTTTATACTACCAAGTTACTCCGAAAAGAGAAAATTTCAACCAAACGTGTAGGTTACCTCACAGCTTCACCACTGAGCAAGAGATAAATTTTATAATTATCGATGACATGACATTAGTTTGGCCCAAGTTTGATTCAACAATCCTCAATTACGATTTAAGAGTTCTAACCACTGAGCGACCTAAGATATATCGATACATGTATAATACATATATCGTATGAAGTCGCAACACACAATATACAAACAATAAATATAAGTATTAAATATATTTTCGGCTTTACGAAACACAACATTGAATTCCATCGACCTTTTATTAAACGGCTTATAAATTGGCATATTTCAATAACCATCATCAATCTTAGTGACGCTGCTTGAAGCAACGTTATCTCTTCCTTTGACACTGTTGCAATATTCAAAATGTGATAGTTGTCATATTTGAATCTGTATACATTTAGTCATATATGTAGGAGGACTGGCAATGGCGTGACTTGACCTGATGGTAAGTGATCACCACTGCCTCTATACATATATTGGATAATTAAGAAAAAATAATTATACCACATATCACCAGTGTATCACCAGTATTATCGGATAGTTATTTGTCGGTACTCTATATGACGACTAGGTGGTACCTACCAAGTGCTTGCACTATATAAATATTACAATATTTTAAATTTCATCAAATAGTATGTATGTATGTATATACTTTTCTCATCTGTATTTATAATAAAATTTAAGTGTCTGTTTGTAATATTAAAATAGCAGCTTTTCCCTAATGCTATGCAGGTATATAAACAGTACATACAGCAAAATATATTTTTTTTATAAATTTTGTTTAGCTGTCTGTTTTTTATTCCGGCTAATCCTTAGAACGGTTGGACCGATTTTCACAGGTCTTTCGGCAGAAAGCTGATTTAACAAGTAACATAGGCTACAGAAAAATCTTTTTGATAAATTCAAACACGCACGCAATCGCGGGCATTGCTAGTGATACATAAAACCCTTTACTATTGAGGTTCTATATTAAATGATATCGCCGACAATCATAGTGAAATGCTTTCCAACATCGCATTTCACATCACGTCACAGCATGCATTTAGATTGACTGTTAATATGTAAGTCACTATAATTATAATTGCTTTAAGACATGCACATTTATACAGCTATTTGCAAATATCATGCAAATGCAATACATAATGTAAGATGTTATGATATTATACAATTTTATAAGAGATAGAACTTTGTTGCAGCCTTCCTAGATAGATACAACCTACATAGTTATTTCACCGCAAAATATTAATATATTGTATTGCTATGTTCTAAATTTCAGGTGTGTAGGCTTGTTTATTTATTTAGTCTGAATAAGAAAACCTTCGTCACTTTTCAAATTCATTCCTTTAACAAGTCTTAAACTCTTAGTACCTTTTGAATCTATTATATTATGGGATATTTCACAGGACATATTAGATGACTGACTTCCTAACTGATTAATTCAATGTATGACTTAATACTGTGTAAATATATTAATATATTTTTTGCCGACAAGATATACATTAAAAGATGCATAGAAGTATACGTTATTTAAATTATATAATCGTAATATCCCTGATATAATATTGACTGAGGAAGGAATGAATTAAGTCATAGAAAACTTGGTGGAAGATTCAGTGTAATTGTTCTACGTTTGAAGTTGCTTTTAGTTGAAACTTTAAGCCATAGCGCCATTCGTATGGAACTAGCTCTGTTCCGTTCTAAGAAATTATTCCAATACTCTAATTTAGCAAAACCAATTCAAAATGTAATTATAATAATTTTTTTAACATCGAACGTGCGAAGCCAGTAGCCAATATACCTTAATGATATAATGGTGATATTAACGAAATATTGTGGATTCGAGCCGAGTAAACGCCGCTGAGTTTTCATAGGCCTAATCGGTATTTGTACATAAATTCTGTTCTAGGCTTTGAAGTAAAACATCGTGGGGAAATCTACATAATATAACGGCCAAAATTCTATCATTCAGTCAAGTCTCTTTTGGTCTTTTGATTGTGTTTTTATGTTTTATTTGATTTAAAAAATACGTAACAATGTCTATAAATTCGTAAAAGAATAGATGAAAAACTCTTTGAAAAATGGCTCTCAAACTGTTGATTTTAAATACCTGAATTGAAAAGCGATGCCATTGTTATTCCGATACAAAACCTAAAACTCCACCCAGAGATCACTCAAAATGAATAACCCTCCAATATTTCACGTTCACGCGAATATCAAGAGGATTTTCAGACTATATTTTAATACAAAGGTGTAACATTTTATAACATCACTAGCAACCCAACCTGACTCCGCACGGGTGTAATGCTGATACTAAATATACTACACATTTTTCTTGTTTCTTTGCTATATAGTCCATGTATTAATATATATACATAAGCACTTCTCTCGAATCACTCTATCTATTTAAAATAAAACCGCATCAGAATCCGTTGCGTAATTTGAAAGATCTTAGCATATATACGGACAGACAGCGGTAAGCGACTTTGTTTTATACTACGTAATGATACCCAAACAATTCGCGTCTCGTGTTATGATATAAATACGTGCATTACCATAATCGTCTAGAATATAAGCGCTCCACTTTCTTTCCACAATGTCTGCAGGCTCAAAACCTGAATCATTCCTTGCATAACTAAAAGCATTGGTCAATTTACTTCAATAGCTTATTCAGTTAATCTCATTACCAATGGAGGTGTTTCTATTCGAATGATAAACAATTATCGCCCACCAAACATACTGGTTCCTTGTGCTTGCAAACTTGAACTTTTAGCCTAGTACACATAATCTGGCGTGCAAAATTGCTCGATTTAAAGTATTGATCTATTCACATACGATACGTTTTTCGTTAAATTATCGTTATAAATGTCAGAAATATAATACTTTTTTACGTCATTACTGTTAGTATTATTATTGTATATAGTATATATTTATATTGATTGGATTATATATTGGATATATATTGGATTGCGTTTGATTTCTGTGAACCCAAAATTGAAAAGTAGTCTGTAATAATTTATTTTTTATTTGAAAGTACGCTTAGTTGCTAATTGGTACATATTTCATATTAAGAAAAATATATTTAGAATCAATAATAAAAAAAAATAAATAAAAAAAATATAAAACTGTAAATAAAAAAAATTAAAACCAAAGTAATATAAAATAGGAGATATAAATATTTATTAGAACTATCCATATCCATATACAGTTCATGATTTAAAAAAAACAGCCTATATAAGTAAAAAAGTCGCAAAGGTTGTTTTCAACCCTTGCTTGGTTAAGACTTAATTTATCCTTTAATCTGCGATGGCATATATAAATAAAAATAATTACCCGTACCCGTATCTTTTAAGTTTACTTTAAGCGTAAATTGTATTTGAAGCAAATATACAACCAAACTTAATTCAAAGCGCTTTAATCACTGGTTTTAATAGATGTTGTGTAACAGATTAACAAATTGTTGTACCCATGCAAAATTCATACTTGGTGATTGTATTGTATTTCCGTGTAATACATTTTGTGGAGTAGATCAATGTATTACGAATATAGTATTATTGCCCGTACTTCTAACAGCTTATTGGTGAATTACGTTTTAGGAAAATGAGTTACCAAAATAATATTGGGTATATTTAATGGCTATATATATGGGGTTTTGTAAAGAAGTAGGTAACAGTAGTAACGATAACAGCCTGTAAATTTCCCACTGCTGGGCTAAGGCGTCCTCTCCCATTAAGGAGAGGGTTTGGGTTTGAAAATGCGGGTTGAGGAATGCACATGGGGCAGAATTTTGATGAAATTAGATGCAGGTTTCCTCACGATGTTTTCCTTCACTGCCGAGCACGAGATGCAACAAATTAAGCACTGCACAGCATATAGTGGTGATTGCCTTGGTTTGATCCTAAAATCATCGGTTAAGATGCACACGTTCTAACCTCTGGGCCGTCTCAGGTCCTTGTGAGGTTTGGAGTTAATTCCACCATTCTATTCTGATGCGATTTGGAGTAGCGAGCGAGTGACGAAAAGTGTATAGTGAAGCTATTTAAATAAACCGCAAAGTGTTGTCCAAATATTATTCCATTGGGATTTCATGAACTCCGTATTCCATTTAACATGCACGAACATGCACTTGACTGTATAAACTGATGTCTATACAGCTAATATTGTCGGTGGTTTCGCTCTTCACATATGTCTAAGAAAACTTGCGTAATTACTCAACACTGTAAACGATATTGTAGACCAAATTTATTATTTGTTTTCGACTAAATTTATAAAAACAATGTTTTTATATTTGTTTGTAATGAAATTTGTCATTGAAACGTACTTTTAAGCAATAGGTCATGCTTTAATATTTCTAAATACTTAGCAATCTAGGTATAACTACTTAATAAAATACTAAGAAGGTAATATTAATATTATAGAAATATGAATTACCTATCAATATTTTTTGCTTATATTTAAATATCATACCTAAATCAATTTTAATTGCTTCAAAGACAAAATATTATTTGCGGAAATAGCGCACATAATTTTAGCGCTTTTTTACTTGTACTAGTTATTTTTATGCGTATAACTTCTACAATATATTTCTTTACTCTCTTACGGAGTTTTTCTATCAGGCACGAGAACGCCCCAGAACGCCCGTAAAGCTGTTAGTCATGTGCCTTGATAGCTTCTCGGTCAGCAGAAAGTATCAGTCTTTATTCATGAACTTGTACCCCAAAATATTCTTTCGTAACTTAAAGATTCGTTCTCGTATGAAAAGTCCAGTAAGAAGAACATTATTATTCTGCATTGGTAGAAGAAAAAGAGCATAACATTTTCAAATCAAATTTAATGTAACTAATTTACTTATCATTTTGTCTTTTTCTGTTTTTTTCATTTATTTATATCTATTATTGTCAAGTGCAAGTGAAATGAAAGTGAGAGTGTAACTACGAAATGGAATGTGGCTATTTTCGTGCGAGTACTCGATCGTTAATGGAAAAAACTGGAATACATATCAAGGACAAAGTAAAAGTAGTCTTGTTAAGTTATTCAGCCTACATTTAACTTGAGCTCACGAGGATTATAAAACGAGACACAGTTCCGTTTATTACGAAATATATTGCCATAAAATAATTGGAGTAAATGCATGAAGAGCTTTATGCAGAATGTAGGAAATCGGAATGCAATCGGATTGTAAATCGCTCGAATTTCGCGCAAGTGTTGTAAGTCTTCTTAGTCATTACATTTCAATACTGTTTAACGATGTATTTTATTAGTAATCATTCGTCAATTTAAAATGTAACATAATAATATTACTTTATTGTCAAAAGGTCATAAAGGCAATTTGTTTAGTATGGGCTATCTAGTGGAAATGCTCATCACCGTCCATTATGGAGCCGAGATGGCCCAGTGGTTAGAACGCGTGCATCTTAACCGATGATTGCGGGTTCAAACCTAGGCAAGCAGCACTGAGTATTCATGTGCTTAATTTGTGTTTATAATTCATCTCGTGCTCGGCGGTGAAGGAAACCTTCATGTGTCGAATTTCATAGAAATTCTGCCATGTGTGTATTGGAACAGCGTGGTGGAATATGGTCCAAACCTTCTCTTCAAAGGGAGAGGAGGCTTTAGGCCAGCAGTGGGAAATTTACAGGCTGTTGTTGTCCATTATAGGCGTATATAATATCAACTATTCGTTACAACGCCTATGTGCCACCTATTCTATTAGGTGAAAACAGATATTAAATCTCTTGTGCCGGTAGTTAGCTTCGCTTACATACCCTTCCAGCTGCTATATGTCGGTAGAATTTGTGCTGAGTGGGTGGTACCCAGATGTGCTTGCACAGAGCGCTACTGCGAAGTAATGTTTATTTATTTTGCTTTAAATGTACAATGTACCTACAATAAATTATTCGGGCGCTTTCTATTTGAAACAGACAATATAACAATAGAATTGACAGCGTCTGTTGAATGTCATGTTTTTTTTATTAGTTTTATATTTTAGATACTTGATATTAGAGATTTTGTTTGAATATTTATAGCTAGCTGGATAGAGCAAATATAAAGTGAAAAATAAAAAGTATCCTGCCTTCGTTTATTTCTTTGGACCTGACGTGATTAGTACCCGATATCTTAATACATATTTTCTAAATTAGGTTTGTTTTAAAAAGTCGTTTTCCGTTTTCTCTCATTTTTGGTTCAATGGAATTATAAGAAAAAATAATATAGGAGTTCTTAATGTCAACGTTAATATAAACGTAATGATAACTCTCGTAAACCATACACTGAAGCATCATTTTGTCTGTTTGAAGGTTGACGGTATATTGACAATAGTCTGTTAAGTTATTAGTACTACGACATCAATGACTGTTTATAGGACCCGGTCAAGGGTACAAGTTTATTTCAAGACAAGCGACGTCTATATATTGAAACGATTTCCTTAAAATGTGATGTTAACGGCTCAGTTTCACAGTCTGAAACACACATTGTCTTCTTCTTTTTAAAATACTTTAATTAATCAAACTATTCTCTCTTCAATTGTTTTGTGCATAATTTATTATAAGCTCTGACGAGCAAATGGACCACATGATAATAAGTAATCTATGCCTATAGATAATGGCGCTGTAAGAAATGTTAACCATTCCTTACATGGTCAGTGGCACCAACAGTGTTATATATCCCTTGTGCCTGTTTATTTTAATTTTTATTTTATTTTATGGAATAGGCTGGCGGACGAGCATATGAGCCACCTGATGGTAAGTGGTCATCATCACCCATAGAAAATGACGCTGTAAGAAATATTAACATCGTCAATGCGCCACCAACCTTGGGAACTAAGATGCTATGTCCCTTGTGCCTGTAGTTACACTGGCTCACTCACCCTTCAAACCGGAACACAACAATACTGCGTACTGTTGTTTAGCGGTAGAATATCTGATGAGTGTGTGGTTCCTACCCAGGCGGGCTTGCACAAAGCCCTACCACCAAGAAATGTGACACAACAGTGAACTGTAGTTACAATGGCTCACACCCTTCAAAGCGGGACATTACAGTACTGAGTACTGTGTTGGTAGAATATCTAATGGCTTGCATAAAGCCCTCACATCAAGTATAATCTTAATACAACTGAGTAGTTTTCTTGTTCTATTCGCCTGGTCTTCGCAAGGTGATATTAGTTGTAATGTACACTGTCATGATTTTTTCTTTATCATTTGTTGGATAAGATAAGTGGTAAATGTGACATTGTTTTAATATATTTGAGACCATATATTTGAGAATCGAAATGAACACTTTTTCTAACTTATTTAACATGTGCATGACTTCATACAAATATTTATAAAACTTTCTTTTTTATCAATTGTACCTTGTTTCGTTATGGTGCTTGTAATAAGCATACATGCATACATACAGACATCAATAACAAGGTTCATAAATGTGTAATATAAATTATACACTAGTATATATATATGTATACAGTGGCCCAAATAGGGCGGTGCCACCGGTGCCCGGGCACAGGGCGTAGACTCTCGGGGGCGCAAGAATAGACAGACTGGGCAGGACTATTGTTTTTTTCGTTTTGCTCTTGTTAACCGACTTCAAAAAAAGGAGGAGGTTCTCAATTCGTCGGGGCCTTTTTTTTTTTTTTTTTTTTATTTTTTATGTATGTTACCGAATTACTCGAAGATGGCTGGGCCGATTTTGACAATTCTTTTTTTGTTTGAAAGGGCATGTTTTACAGGTGGTCCCATTGTCAGGAGATCAGGATCTGATGATGGGATCCTGGAGAAATCGAGGGAACTCCTCAAATTTTATAGGCACACCTATAGTGATTTCGGTTTTATCAAAGTACCTTGGTCATATGCTCACGAAAAGTGACATTTGATGAAGTGGAACTGATGATGAAGACCACAACTGGTAACCAGAACCTATTAGTAAGTAACTATTTTACGGGTTTAGTTCTATTTCTTTAAGATAGTCGTCAAGCAATTGATGTTAGTAAACATGCCTTTGATGAAGTCTAGCTGATGGTGGATTACCAGGAGAATTCCTCAATGATTAACAGCATTGCATCGGGAAAAATGTTATTGTCTAATTGGCGATGAGCAGTTCACATTAGGCTATTGTAACTTAGGTAACGCTTAATTTGAGTTGCAGTCCACATCGTATTGAAACAGCGTTGAGTTATGTTTAGAGTCGAAAGCCGAAATGTACTGAGTATAATAAAGTGAATGACAAATACTACCAATTGTAATTATAAATAACAAAACAACACTGAAAAGCATTAAATAAATTTTTATAAATAAAAAAAAACCGCCTTCAAAAATGAACTAAAAAGAAAAAAATAATCAGTTACATCCATATCCAATTTACGATTTTTTAATCACCTTTTGAAGTCGGTGCCAACAAAGTAAATAAATTCCTATATTGAAATCATTTAATTTGTATCGATAGTAGGGTTTGTCTAATGGTGTCATCTATACAATAAATAGATTTAGTTTTTGTATGTATGTATTATGTATTATGTACCTATATTAGCAATGTTGGCACCGACTTTGAGAGGTGGTTAAAAAATCGTAAATTGGATATGGATGTAACTGATTATTTTTTTCTTTTTAGTTCATTTTTGAAGGCGGTTTTTTTTATTTATAAAAATTTATTAAGATTCCGCTGAGCCCCTAGTCCTTGATTCCAATACAAACATACTTACATGCTAGTATCGTTAAAAACATACATCGCGCTCATTTTTTTAGCAGCACGTAATATTTTCGAGTCAATTACAAGTTTGATAATTTGATCGCGTTATTTTTTTCTATAACTAATTTCCGAAGTCAATTTCGGTGTGTAATAACATGCGTTTTAAAACTGAACTAGTCACTTTCTCCGTACAGAAAACCGGACCGGCGATCAATAGAATGTAATAAATAACTATTTATCACATAGAGTACATCTAATATATGTTTTAACTAGCAAATTTTACTGGGAATATAAATGGTTTGCCATTTTGTGTCTAACAAATAAAACCTACCCAAATATTTTTACAAATTATGAATTAAAGTTGTATTTAATATAAAATATTAATTTAAACATAGCTATTTTTTATTGTATATGGTATAAATAAATATTAAAAAGATTAGTTAAATTTTGAAGATAAGTATCATTTTTAGATTGAGGAAAAATAACTACGTTTTTATTTCAGCGTTATACCATGTGTTTTATAAGAATTAATATCCAGCTAATTATATAATATATTGATGAATAATTCAAAATAGAATAAATCAATTATATAATATGAACAGCCTGACGCAAAATTAAAAACCAGTAAGAAAATATATTTGTCAGAATTTTACTCGACATAATATGGTGGTTTCATGTTGGACAACGTGTTACATATATATTAATAAAATATTATAATATAAATAGGTATAGAATTTTCTAATTCATATATTTCAACAATACTAATTATTCGAAGTTAAATTGCTTATCTTACAATATATATTCAATATATTATCCTGCAATTACTTTTAATATTTTCGATAAAAATTGTATTATTATTAATGTTTTCTTAGTTACCTCAAAAGTCGGTATTTAGTATTTGAGAATGTTGAAATTTATTGAAATTGCTGTTTAACGTATCAAGAATCAACTTAGTGTAATCATTGACCGGTACTTCAGAGTTCTTGTAAGAATAAAGGCATAAGACCAATTCAAGAAAAGGTTTACCATTATTTAAGCAATATCTCAAAACAAAACCCTATATACTTTTTTTCATTTCCCGACTTTTGCGAACCTTTTAATTTACCGCATAGCATACTTTATTTACTATGTTACTTATAATACCTTATCTTATTGATACATCGCATTACATCTCGCTAGAGTTATTGATTATATACCTTCTTTCGATATACAAAAATTATAATGTAAGCCACTTTCACTTGTCTATAATGATGCGTCAGCATATCTATCAACAAAAACTACTACGTGTGAACAACAAAAATAGTAAAGTCATTGCAGTCAGCAACCTATATGCAAAAGACTATGGTAGGTATTTCATTTTACACAAAGTAATTAATTTTTATATTTTGTCTGGAATTCGCTTTAATTTCCTTTTGTTTTAACATATTTTTTTTATTATTTTGATATATTATGAGTAAAGTCCTTTGTATTTCAGAATTTAAAGTCTTTAACAACTTTGCTTATACCGTAGGTACTACGGATATCAAAGTTGTTTTTTACTTAAATCAAATAAATTAAAAAACAAAAAACACGTTCAGTACAAGTCTCGTAGCAATGTCGAAAAAAATGGATTTATTGGATCTTAATATGATTAAAGATTTTAATCCAACAAAAAAAAGTATGTGAATACGTAAATAAACTTGTAATAAAGATACTAAAAAACATTAACCATTTCCGTTAATATTTATTTGTAACAATAAAATCCTAAGACATATTACATATTTAAAAATAGTGCATATTAGGCTAATTTATTACGAATATATTATTCGAATATTAAAAAAATAAAATAGAAACAAGTATTACCAGGAAATTATATTCTCACCACTAAAAATATTACAATAAGAATCAAAATCAGAAAACTTTTATTTAAATAATTTTATCTACGCATAAATCAGTAACAAATTTCAAACTAAAAATAACCTAAATGTTATTCATATTTGTGGTATATTGCTTTACTTTCTCTTGGTACATCCGATGTTTTTCTTCCAAAGATTTTAACGCAGAAGAAGGTCTGACTCCACCAACATTAAACATGAAATTGATTTGCAAGGGAGAGTCGCATTTAGTTTGTATCGTTTCTACCTTTACTCCTCTTATCTTGGCACTTGATTTAATTCTCGGACTGTGACTTTCAGTTACTGATCGATTATCCTGACCTTTGGGTGATTTTGTATTCTTTTGATCCATTCCCTTATTTGGTTTTGATACCTTTTCGTTTTGTGGATTCTTTTTTTCTGGATTTCTTGTGTTGTTTTTATCTTTTGATTGTTTATCTCTTTCTCGCCGACTCTGGACATCTGCCGATTTTGATTTTGTCTTGTATATTTTCTTAATCAAGGATGATTTTTCTTGTAAACTTTTGTTGACTAAGTATGAAGAATTATATTTACAATTTTTTTTACACTGTTTTTGATCAATCGAATCCTGTCTTGTTTCGGAGGCTTCTCTTGCATTTTTTTCATCCTGAACTTCTTTTTTGTAAATTTTAAGGCGGTTTTCCATTCTAACTTTTTCCGAATATCTTTGAAGACTTCTGGCTCTTTCTAATCTAGGTTTTATTTTTTCCATATCAGGTCCTAAACCACCTAGGTGTACATTTTGAATTGGGGAATATATTTTACTTTTTACACGTCGACGTACTTGTGAAACTTCTGAAATACTTTTTAAGCTATTATCATTTAAATCGACTCTTAAATTTTTTTCGTCTTCATTTAAATGTAGTACATCTTCAAAAGATTGTTCCAAATATTGTTCGAGCTCTTTTTTCATAAGTTTATTATAATAAATTTCATTATATGACTCAGTATTATAAAAATCACTAGCGTGATTATTAGATTCTTCGCCAATACTCGATCTCTCAGTATCTCCGAATTCTGGAGATATGGAACGGATATCAGTACTAGCTCTTTTAATAGGTGCTTCTGTTCTAGATGAAGTAAATTGTTTTCGAAACATTTCAAGATAAGACTTCTTTTTAATTCTCTCTAGGTCTCTGTTCACTAAATAATTGGTTACTTCATTTGTTTCTTGCGTTGATTTGTCTTTCCTTGTATTAAATTTTGCATCATGTTGATTTTGTTTCTTCCTTCTTTTAGGAATTTTTATAAGCACGTCCTTTTCATAGAGTGGTACAAGTATAGTGTCGACATATTCGTCGGATGGTCTTTGTTTTATGTTTTTTCTTTTGTAATCGTTTTCGAGGCTATCTATGGACATATCAGAGCTGCTTTGTGATTTATTATCCATGGTTAACTGATGTAATTAGAAGTGCTCTCCGAGGTAATTTACTAACAATCGCATGATTTAAAGATGACGGTTTTGACGCCGTATCTATCAAATATATCATCATGTTTCAATTGTCATTACAATAAAAAGAGGTCCGATTGATTTGCAGCCTCTTTACATAAACATATGTATAAAACGAGGAAATTGTTCAAAAACAGAATAAAAAAAAAATTAATCTATTCATATGATATACTTTAGATACCTAATAAAAGAATAAATATCAATTTTATTTTTGTTTGTTTTCCATAAATAGAATGTAGTCAAAGACATCAACTTGTAAAATATGTCTCAATCAACTATAATATCTTATCTAAATGTTCTCCTATAATTTATTATATTTCTGAAATATATGTCTTAAAGATCAATTGATACATTATTCGATATAAATTTAAATGTTCCACCTAATCAGAGTTTTTTTTATATAATTAATGCATTTCCTTGTTTAATATTTCATTTATAATCTTGATTTTATATTTAAAATAAAAAGAAAGCTTCTGTACACTTGCTTGCTAATAATTCAAGTATAGTAATGCCTTTTTATGAATCAACTTGTTTAGTTAATATTATGTGGAAGCGCGGTGTTATTTTATATATCTCTCAAGGAGTTGCCTATGTAAGGCTTCTTAAGCGGTCAACTCTTATGTAAAATTACTTTTTTGTCACGTTTGCACTCAAAAAACACTTGTAGTAGTGGCGCAAAAGCTTCATTAAAAGTATAACACTCTGCCTTATTGCCTCAACTGGTGACGGGAGGGCTTCGCATCGGAATTACGATTCAACATATTCAACATATATATATATATATATTGCTAGCATTCTTGCCTTTATTCCACGCGGTCGAGATTTATATAGTAATTATTTTGTATATTTGTATATATTTAAGTACTGAATGACATTAATTGTTATGTTAATAAATGATTTAGTATTTGTCAGTTTAGTATTTTCGAATAATTTATTTTCAAACATACAAACCGTCGTCGTACTTAAAATATATTTTTTTCTATCGTTTTGAAAACGATCTTTATTATACATCGATTATTTATCCGAAAAAAGCAAATGCTTTTCAATCCCCTCTCATCTTAGGAATAAGTTTTGTTCTTATTACAATAATCTGCTGTGATAATTGATTAACATATAACAAAGCATCGTTTTAATCCGACACCCGATATCGGTTTTGTCAAAATATTTTCTGTTTTCGGCACTCAAGAGTTAAATAACTGCAATGCTATCTGGATTTATATATATGTATATATATGTCATTAACATACTATAACTTTGCTTATAGCGTTAGATGTACAAATTTCAGATGACCAAATAGGAGCAAGTAGGATGATAAAACTAGGATTCTAGTGCGGTGAAATTTGTTCGATCATCATTAGTTGTTACATGTTTGTAGCAGATTTAAAGGTGTTATGTAGGTACTTGAGGAACAATCAGGGCGTGAAGCGAACCAGGGAAGCGAAACGGCGCGTGATCTTGCATTCCAAATGTAATTCCCTTCGTCAATCTATGCAGAGTTAAGGCATTGTTCCGACTTGGACGAGAGCCAGCTCCCAAGAACAACAGATCTGCATAAATCTCAAAAGCTACCAAGCCATAATGATCCTTATTGTTAGTGATATTGATATTATTTTTCAATCATCGAAATGTATATATGAATATATATTACATTAATCTGAACTGTACATATCTTAACTTTTAGCAGTTGGATGATTTATTCTTGCGACTAAGCGAAAAGTTGATGAAAATGATAGTAAAAATGAGTCGTTAATTTCTTATCTCATTAGAGAGAACGCTATTTTATAAATTACTGGATTTTGTGTAACATTTTGTAAGGAACTTTGTGTGTGCAATGGGCTATTTGACTTGTTTTTAAAATCCATTTTATATTACTTAGTAGAGGTTAAAGAACCCAGTAAACGTTTAATATTTTATTTCTAATACAAATTCGCCGAAAAACATCATATTAAAAATTCAATATTTAAATAGCGCACGAAAACGCTACTCGGACAATATAGCGCTGCAATGGGGTCGGTGACGTCACTTGCCTGTATTTTAATCTGTGGTTCACATATTTGGCAAGCAAGGTTAACAAGCAAGTGACTTCATCATAAGCCCGGCCAATCAGAAGCATTTTGTGTCACGTAACCAACGCTTAAAAAAATGCATTTTTATTTATGGCTATGGCAACTTTTGTTAATAAATAACCATTTGTACACTCATAATATACACTGATTACATTAATTGACACTTTACTTTTCGCATTGTCAAATAGCCATAGTAGATTTAGGACTGTATAGTTCTTAAAATAATCTTAACAAAATGTTGTTCTATTACAAATAATTCATAAGAAAATATTAAAATGTTTAATATGTTATCAAATTATCTAAAAGTCTACCGCAAAAAATGTCAAAATATGTTCAAAATCATACGTTTTGGACCGATTACTTGACATTTAATTTAAAAAAAAATTCCATCACATGATAATTATAAATAAACTCGTTCAGTTAATATAAACAATATGTCTTATTCATTATTGAACCGCGATTAATGTGAATCCGTTTTGTCTTAAGGTCGTATATGTGTGTTTTTCTCACAAGTATTATTTTAAAACAACTAATAAACTAGTACAAATATTTATCTCTGATTGTCCAATGGAAAAAAAATCTAGTTTAAGTAAATAATCATCCAATGAAACCAAATATTTTTCTTCATTGTTGACAAATACTTGTAAATTTCCCACTGAAAAGGTTTGGAACATATTCCACCATGCTGTTCCAATGCGGATTTGTGGAATACACATGTGGCAGAATTTCTATTAATTACACACATGCTGGTTTCCTCACATGGTTTTCCTTCACAGCTGAGCACTAGATGAATTATAAACACAAATTAAGCACATTAATTCAGTAACACTTCCCTGGGTTTGAATCCGCAATCGTCGGTTAAGATGCACGCATTCTAACCGCTGAGCCATCTCGGCTCTTTTTATTTTTCTTATTCGCCAATTTAGTCGGTCCAAATTAGGATAATACCCATATAAAATAAAACAAACAAAGTCATTTTGGAACATACTATTTTAATAACATAAGGCAATTTAAACCGAAAACAGTATGATGTATTCTCCGGTTACAGTTCTCAAGGATTATTTAGATCAGTGATGCGAGTCAGACTAGTAGAATGTCAAATATT
Source organism: Vanessa cardui (assembly GCF_905220365.1). NCBI lineage: Eukaryota > Metazoa > Arthropoda > Insecta > Lepidoptera > Nymphalidae > Vanessa > Vanessa cardui. The sequence continues at coordinate 9,401,059 of NC_061138.1, read as the reverse complement.
ATGTCACTGAGTTAAATGTTCGGAATGAGTTCATACATACGATAATACTATTATAATAATTGTTAGCATTTTCGGTCACAGTAGTCACACTATTCAAAATTCATTATTGGTGACTAAGCTGTATAGCGGTAAGCTTTTGTCAATAACTTTAGAAATAAAAATGTATACATAGCTCTATATATAGTGTAGAATTGTTACATATAAATTGTTTGTCGTAATAAATGAATCTAAATAAGAATCACACTATTTAAAATTTAATATTGGTGACTAAGCTGTATAGCGGTAAGCTTTTGCCAAGAACTTTAGAAATAAAAAAGTATACATAGCTCTATAGGTAGTGTAGACTTGTTACATATAAATTGTTTGTCGTAATAAATGAATCTAAATAATAAATAATTGGTCTAGTAACGAGAACTAGTGATTAGTAAAACTAAAGGAAGTTCTAACCGTAACTCGGACAAACAACTAAGCTGTTATTATAACAATTTCGATAATAACTTGCGCGAGTTCTAAATAAATAAATGATTTCAATTATATGTATATATTCTAGTATATATTCTAGATGGCCAAGTGGTTATAACGCGTGCATCTTAACCGATGATTGCGGGTTCAAATCCAGGCAAGCACCGCTGATTCATGTGCTTAATTTGTCTTTATAATTCATCTCTTGCTCAGCGGTGAAGGAAAACATCGTGAGAAAACAAATTTCATAGAAATTCTGCCACATGTGTATTTCACCAACCCGCATTGGAACAGCGTGGTGGAATATGTTCCAAACCTTCTCCTTAAAGGGAGAGGAGGCCCAGCAGTGGGAATTTACAGGCTGTTGTTGTTGTTGTTTTTTTTATTGTAGCTAAAAATTAAGGAGAAACTATTAATTTAATTTTGATTTCGGTGGCTATCCTCGCGAATATAGCACTGTATATTCTGACACAAGTTCACAATCTTCTCTATATTAGGTCTTCTATGTCTTTAAGTCATTTGAAGACTCTGTGGTTAAGTAATGTGTACATCGGTTTTCATGGGTACGCCACTCCGAGGTCTCGGATTCGGTTCCCGGCTGATACGATGTAGAAAAAGTTCATCAGTTATCTATGTTGTCTTTGGTTAGGATGTTTGTTGCACCGTCGTTACTTCTGATTTTTCTCAAAACAAGTGTTTCAGCTACTTGCATTGGAATCAGAGTGTACTGTGATCCCAATGTATGTGATGTTGTCCAATATTTGTTTATCACATCTTAACGCATACCCACCCTATGCTTAGAATACACATTTTAACGTTTTCCGCTATTAAACATTTATTGACAGTAATGTTAAATATTTTATTCTAAACTGGGACTTAAATAATTAACTAGCTGTAGCTACTAGGTCAACGATACACTTTTATTTGTACCGAATTCGTCTGTATAAATTTTATAGTCTAGATACTGTATTATAAATAAGTAATGTACACGCTACACGTATTTTGAGAATTGTCGATGGATATCTAATTTCTTTCAAGACTCAAAGGAAATTCTGAATAATTATAAAATTTATTTTTATTTACATACTAATTATTTTAAGTTTATCACATATTATAAAACAATAAAGTCCCTTCTCTCCCTTTGAGAAAGAAAATTCGGAGCAAATTCCACCACGCTATCGCATATACGATCCAATGCGGCTGGATGGAAATGGTGACACATGTCATAATTTAGCCACCAATTATAATCTTTAGTTAATTTAAAAAAAAAAAAACAGTTTTTAATTATCTAGCGGTGATCTGACCAATAGACTTTCTTGTTGGACAACATAACCATAACACGGAAATTTCAGAACTACATGCATGGGGATGAACAGGGTACATGTCATGTAATGTAATATACACTACAATACTATTTACTTTAAACGGACAGTACGTAATGTGAACTCAACGAAAGAACAGAAAGTCGCCCATAAATGCGTCACTGTTTATATACAGAAAATATGCAAAAAAAAAGGCTTTATTCCTTCACTCTTGTAATCCGATGGGTCGGGAAATACGATACGACCAGAATAAGCTGAAACGCAGGACCGACAGATTTATATACGTTTCAATAAACGATCTTGTACGTAGAACAATATTCAGACTTCGAGATGCCACAATAAAATCTCGACAGCAAATCCTAATATCTTGCTTACTCGCCTGACAGAGGTTTTGAACTCATAAATATCTTCAATATCAATGAGGAAATTGGCTATGATAAGTATGGTACAAACAAACAAAACATTACTTTAAGAACAGTTGACATAATTGGTGAGTATGGTGCTTGAAATTTGTAATAATATATTCAAACCATTCAATGAGATTTCAAACACTCTACAAATATACAACATGATGACAAACACTTAAAACCTCAAAGGGTTTATTGTAAATAACATCTAACTTCTTATAATAATAATCTATTATTTCTCAATTACAAAGTTTGAGTACGAGTACGGGTGAAGCACAAAATAATCACAAAATAAAACATATGTGGTAGAATTTCTATGAAATTTGTCACATGCAGGTTTCCTCACGATGTTTTCCTTCACCGCTGAGCACGAGATGAATTATAAAGACAAATTAAGCACATTAATCTGAGACTAGTTATCGCCTGCGGCTTCGCTCGCGGTTGTCATGTGTCAGGCAAAAAAGTAGCCTATGTCCTTCCTTTAGCTTGAACTCAAGCTTGCTTCACAACACATCAAATTCGGTTAATTGGTTTGGTCGTGAAAGAGCGACACACAGACGAACAGAGTTATTTTCACATTTATAATATTAGTATTAGTATATTAGGTTGGCGAAAAAGTCTTTTCGCATATAGTATGTATGAACTTGTAATAAAATCTCTTTGGCTATACCATTTGTATCTGGCTGGTTTTGGTATCATTAAAAAGTTTTAATTTTAAAGAAGGCACTTCCAAATTCAAATTAAGAATTTTTGTGATTTTCATTTGTTTTTGTTGTTGTTTAAATGAGTGAATCTAAAGAAGAAATTCGATACATTTTAAAATTTTACTATAAAAAAGGTAAAAATGGAACTCAAGCCGCGAAAAAAATTTGTGATGTTTATGGACCTAATGCAGTATCTGTAAGAGTAGCGCAAGTTTGGTTTAAGCGTTTTCAAGCAGGAAATTTTGATATCAAAGATGCATCTCGCTCTGGTCGCCCTGTTACGGACAAAATTGATGCCATTTTTGAAAAAGTGGAGCAAGATCGGCATATTAGTAGTTACGATGTAGCTGAAGAACTGGCAATTGACCACAAAACGGTTTTGACTCATTTGAATAAAGCTGAGTACACAAAAAAGCTCGATATATGGGTGCCTCATGAACTCACTGAAAGAAACCTAATGAACCGTGTACTCATTTGTGATTCTTTATTACGACGTAATGAAACCGAACCATTTTTGAAGAAGCTGATAACTGGTGATGAAAAGTGGATCACATACGACAAGAACGTGCGAAAAAGATCGTGGTCAAAGGCCGGTCAAGCTTCACAGACTGTGGCAAAACCCGGATTAACTCGCAACAAGGTAATGCTGTGTGTATGGTGGGATTGGAAGGGCTCATCATTCATTATGAGCTGTTACCGCCCGGCAGGACCATCGATTCAGAACTGTGTTGCGAACAATTGATGAGATTGAAGCAAGAAATTGAGAGAAAGCGGCCAGAATTGATCAACAGAAGGGGTGTGGTTTTTCACCATGACAACGCTAGACCTCACACATCTTTAGCCACTCAACAAAAATTACGAGAGTTTGGCTGGGAGGTATTAATGCATCCGCCGTATAGTCCTGACCTTGCACCTTCAGATTTTCATCTGTTTCGGTCTCTGCAGAATTCCTTAGGCAGTGTCAGGTTAACATAACGAGAGGACTGCCAAAACCACTTGTCGCAGTTTTTCGATCATAAGCCCCAAATTTTTTACAGCAATGGGATCATGTCACTACCAACAAGATGGCAAAAAGTTATGGAACAAAATGGCACCTACATACTTTAGTCAAATGTAAATAAACTATAAAAAAAACTTTTTGAATTTTCATATAAAATACGAAGAAACTTTTTCCCCAACCTATTAGATTGATGTTTTGTGTAGTATGAATGTATGAACGATGGATTCCCAAGATAACATTGGCCGTAAGTATCTAATAGAATAACATGCCCATATTGAGAACATTTGCGGATACTTCGCATCAAAATCGTGCGTTGGGCCATCTGATTTTACAATAGGGGCACTGTTGATGGCGTAAGTAGGGTTGTCGCTTATGCAAGAGCACCTTCGTACCACCCACTCATAATATATTCTACCAAACAGCAATGCTTCGTAATGGAAGGTTGAGTTACCAGGCACATGGGAGATAACATCTCATTTCCGAATGGTGACGCAATACCGATTTAAGAGATGGTCTATGGATGGTGATGACCACTTGTCATATAGCCCTTCATGTAGGCAGACAAGCAAGTCTGCCAGCCTACATGTTTAAAAATAAAATCAATTTTTTTTTTTTCGAATTACTCCTTATTTCTTATGTAGCATGAGAAATATATATTCAGCATTTTTAATTTCATATTTTCGTAAGATATTATTATATCGCAATAATGCTTTGTATTTCTTATTAAATCTAACGTAATATACGCTGAAATGTGATCGCATTGTTGAATTGTTATTTTAAAACAATGTATCTTGCAAGTTCCGGTAATAAAATGTTACCATTTTTAAAGCACTTAATATTTTATAATGCTTATATAAATGTGATGAATGTTAAATAATAGGAAATACCTATATTTAATACACAGATAAAGCACAAAAAGAAAACATTTGCATTTACCTTAACTATTATCATTACCATGACTTATAACAAAATACTTATTTGTTCGGAAACAAAATAATATAAATTAATTATCTGTTAACAATTAACAAACTCGAACGAATCGAATGAAAGGTTTCGCTGAATCGATAAATTCGAAAGCGAATGGAATGAGAAAATAGTAACGATTCTCTATGATTCGTTAAATTAAAACCGTAATAACATTAGTTGACTGAATCAATTTAAGGTACGATACACATCAAACGCACCGCAATTTTATAATAGCAAAGGAAATTAAAGCGTCTACAGAATGTTTAAAGTCCATATTTGCTTGGAACGCACATATCAAGCAAGGTTCTCAGCCGACTGTACTCCTATACCTTGCGTTTGTGAATCGTCCCATAAAGAGAAACCTCAATTACTATACAACTGATGAAGATTATAATCACTATGATTACGTCTAATGAAAAATAACATAGTATTGTTTAAATAATCACAATTAATATCAAAATATAAAGCGGGGTCAGTCTTCATTTTTGACACTTCATTAGAGTATAAGGTTACTGGTTTGCCTCATCCAATTTAAATGATGCGACAACAATCGTCGGTCCAAATTCATATAATAATAATATTTATAATCTATAATGTCAATATGTTATTCGTCATTTATCATTGACATTTAATTTGGAACAAGATTTATCTCGATTCACGACAAATATACATTTTTTTTATCGATATAATTATGTTAAACATAAATGCTTTATATTTTTTAATATAGATTTTCACATATCACCATAAATATTACATTTAATTATACGGAACAAAAGCGGTATATGAATAAAATATCGATATTAAACGATAAGTATTCGAATAGATTTGAAATCATCGAATTTCATATATCACCAAAAGACCTAGATTGCCTTGAATTAATTCGTAAATTAATTAGTATTCTTAATTTAAATAAGACATATATGTCGCATTTTGTTTTCTTTAATGATGTATTACATTATACAGCTAATTAATTGAAACATCGATAAAAAATCGATTTCAAATATCGAATGCCTTGATAAAATTATTTCATGGCAGTCTTATTCTTATTTGTATATTTCATTTTTATTATTGACAACAAAACGAGGTGCACGAGATGAAATTAGGATACGATTAGTCCTTACAAGTTGTGCAATAGATGTGGGTCAAGGTAAAGATCGTTGCAGATTTGGTGACAATGCCCATTGTCGGTATCAACGTTGTAGGTCAAAGTATAGCAAGCGATAGGCGTGATATATTTCACGAAACATTAAGACTCAGTATTTGAAGACTATCTAATAGGAATTGCATTGTTTGTATATGTTAGGTTGATAGAACTTTAGTAATAAATTTTTATATGTATTATATTGTAAATAAAGATCTATTACGATATTATTGTTATAACTTGAAATGATGATGATGATGATGATGAAAACGTAGTTCAAGGAATAAAATGTATAGCATTTCTTTTAAATCAAATTCGTTTAGCTAGTTTTTTATTAGTCCTATAATTAATAATGATGAACTTTGCCGTTTCATAAATTCAAATAATTTGTAAAAAATACATTGGTAAACAAGGAATATTATTCAATACAGATTCTTTTTGACTTCCAGCCAGGATATATGAAATACATATATAATTGTATTTACTGACTTGAATGTTTCTGACGGGTTCTTCTCGGTAGAATGTACTATTGGAACCCACGGTAGCTTCACTTAATATACTTTTTAAATGACGATTCAAAAGTGCTTGTAAAGGGCTACTTGAATAAAGTATATTTGATTTTGATGTTAGGAATAAAGGCTAACGTTATTCGTGAAAAAGCGAAACATGTGTGATTAATATAGGAAATTTGATGAAGTTGCGTCATATTATTTTATTGCATTCCTCTGCGTGATCGGTTAGTGCGATTTTAATGTAAACCCAATCAGTGGTTAAAACTCGAATGCATATTATGCTGATTGTGTTTTGCAAGATGCTGTTGGAAAGGCTTAAGTTCAAGTTCGGTAATGTTACGCCTCTCGTTGCATAATCATAGATAACGATGTGTAGTTGAGTTAGTTGAGTAATGACATTTGTTTTTTTTTTTATTATTTGTGTTTTTTTTCCTTTCGCCACATACTTGCCTTTTTGCCTTTATATTGTATTTGTATTATGTCGTTGCATTGAAATTTCTAATTAAATTAATACTCTGTTATTGGTCTTTCTTATCTAAAGCCGCTCTGCAAGATGAAGTAAAGTGTAGGTATAGTTGATACAAATAAAGGAATTATAGATTCCAAATCAAATAAGATAGATTCACAAATATATATTTTTTAAATCTAACTTATAAACCGCCACTAACGGATTATAAACAGATATTAGATTGTATTATGATGAGCCAAAGAAAGTTATTATCAATTTACAATGACATAAATTTATATCTATTTGATATATATATTTTTAATAAGTTTGAAGTTACAGCATTTACAGCTGATGGTAAATAGTTACTACTGCCAAAATACGTTAGCGCTGTAAGAAATATTAACAATTCTTTACAGCGCTACCAACCTTGGGAATTAAGATGTTATGCCTCTCGTGCCTGTACTTACACCGGTGACTTACTAACCCAGACGGGCTTGCACAACTAAGTAAAAATCTTGTTGAGATTTCATTTCATTTTATTTACAACCGGAATTATTATCGAGAACATCCTTAAAATGAAACACTTTAAAATTTCAAATTGTTTTTCATATTGTGTAACGAATTAAGTCGAATTTCGAGTGAAATATTAAAATACAAATAACATAGATATTGTTTAAGAATAAATTATGATACGTAATGATCTGCATGCAAATGAATTTGTAAAAAGTAGACTATCTTAGTTACATAAATTGTACACATACATATATAAATAATATCATTAACATTCAATCAAGATAAGATAAGATAGAAATAAATAGATAGATAGCTCCTGTAGATTATCGAATAGTATTCGTTGAAATAATTTCATTTCGCTTTAACGATTGAACTTGACCTACTTTGTGCATTCGAAGCTTTATTGAACAATAGACGATATGTTAAATTAATTTTTGAATATTTTACACTTAAAATTAAACTCTATAATTATATAAATACGGTCCAAAGTTATTCCTTTCTTTGTTTTTGTAAGGCCTTTGTAGGTAATGATCGTCGTGAACGCGATGATTGTGATCGTAAACACTCAACTTGTAATGATAGCATCGATTATTCTCATTCATGTATTCATTCATTCAATTTTATTTCGTTCAATTGATGTTTCTAATTATTATGTATACATCGCAGCTGAGTCTAAAGAATAACTACATACAAATTTTAAACGGTCCAAAGACACTCAAGCATTGTATTAAATTAATTAAGTCCACTTTTAAGTAAAAGGATTCATATTAGTTTTTTGTGTGTGTTAAATAATATATATAACTAACAAAATTAGTAGATGTACAAATCTAGGAAATTAACCTGCTTTTGAATGTTGTATGTAATTTACAAGTAATAACAAACATGATGACAATACAAAAATCATAACCTCTTATACTTGGTGTTGGTGACGAATGGTTATAACATCAGGTGGCTCATATGCTCGTCCGCTAATGTACACATAAATAGTGGATTTAACACTCATTATACCCCGAGTTTTAGCTTATTTGTTTCAAAAAAGACATTCATATACTTTATTCTTTTTTTATATTATATGAATGAAATGAATGCAATGTACAGAAGGCGTTCTTATCACTGAGAGAGCGATCTCTTACAGACAACCTTCGGATAAAGGACACCAGATTGATAAAGCAGTATGATTAATGTGCCGTTCGTAACAAATAGTTTTCTAATTTCAAAATATTGATTGTTTTCTATTGCAATTCTGATTCCAGTGTTCCAAATACAAAAAAAAATATTATTTTTAATTAATATTATACTAACATTGATTAACCTACTCAGCTTAGAGATTTTGCTTTGCGATAATGATAGGCGCTATCAATATTAACTTATGTATCTGCGTACTTTCATTGACTACAGAAATAACTTGATTTATAGTTTTTTTTTATTTATAATTAAATGTCATTGTTTCAAAATTCATATTAATCACTTTTTGAAATAAATATCAAAATTCACTTCGATGTTAAAAACAAAATGTCGGCATAAAAAATATTTTTGTAGTCATGTATTGTAGATTTTTTTAATGAATTAAAACGCCAAAAGCATCGGATTTTTCATGATCAAAATAATTTGTATTATTACCATAAACAATATAATATATATTTCTTACAAAAGATTTAAACAGATATCAACAAAATAAAAAGATACCTAGAGGTATGTTTTTAAACAGGGGTTTAATTTCAAAGTTTAAAAGGAAGGAAGTAATTGACTTTTCTGCCGTTAGCAAAGTTTAATTTCACTCTTTTTTGGCAATGGAAAACAAAAATAGGAATGTATTCTTTTTAATTAAACAACTTCGCTTTCAGACTTTATTCTTATTTGCGTAGTTAAATTACCAGTCAATTATTTATTAATCACGAGCTTGTACAAAATATATTTATTACATATGAAATAAATATTTTTATTTTTAGTCAATGTACAATTTATTTATAGTATCTTAATTTACGTTTACTTCCCACTGTAGTTTTAATAAATATATTTTTTTCAAAAATAAACTATAGTTTGATTACGAATGATTCGAGCTGTCTATGCTTCCCGAAATTTTAATTAACATGATCTAATTACAGAATATCATTCAAAGCAGCAATATTAGAAAAGAACACAAATATATTTATTTTAAAAAGTAATTTCAATTATAAGTTATATTATACTTATTTGTCGTATCCGAAAATCCAATTTCAAGTTGGAATTTCGAAACATTATTCCAAATAAAATGGACGTCACTTTAAAGCAGTTTTCAATATCAGCCCGGACTTCCAAATTTGACAGCGTTAAACTCAGATCATAAATGACGTCATATCGGACTATGAGAGTAGAGAATTAAAAGATGCATTCGTTTCCCGCACGGAATAGTGTATAATATCTCCTGTGAATTTATATAGTTACTCTTTCTCTCTGGAACAGCCGTGTGAACGAAATCGACAAAAGAATCAAAGAAGTTAAATAAACTACGACCTTCTTGATTAACTTTATAGTCTTCATCCTAATATTAATGTCATAAAATTCCTATTAAACGAATTATATTTAATGTTTAGTAAAGTTAAGTCACGGTAAATACAAGTAGCTATCGTTACGTATTTAAAGATAATTTGTTAGTATGATTCAGTAATTTTAAATAATATCATGGAGGATAACAGATTTCCGTATTAACACAAAAATATATATTTTACGGTCGCGACGTCTTCAATTGATCACATACAGGTGTGATGCCATTTTTATGAGTATGTTGTAAATTAGACAGTTTAATACGTGCGTAGGTCGTGCAGTGAAGATCCTCATCTTATATTTTGAATAAAAAACGATGCATTTCGAATGAAAAAGGATTACTTTTGAGCAATCAGGATTAACATAAAATGTTTACCATATATAATTGGAATTTCATATTACGCTGGAGATGATCTTAAATAACAACTAGAGTGATAAAGAAAAATTAAATTGATGGACTTATATGGAGAGTCGTGTATGAAAAACCATTTACATGGTATATTTATGCGCCATATTTTAAATAATTTACGAGTTAATTATTTTTCTGATTGTTGAAATTACTTGACGTTAAGTGTATTTAAGCCCCAATAATGAACGGTACATAGACTGCGATGCGATGAGAAAATCGCTGGTCGACGCATAGCATAGCTTAACGTTTGTTAGGAACATGTGTATTATATAGTATGTATGTATTAAATGTGTAATTATTCTTTGAAAACTTGGAAAACTTTACTTGGTGGTAGGCCTTTGTGCAAGCCCGCCTGGGTAGGTACCACCCATTCATCAGATATTCTACCGCTAAACAACGGTACGCAGTATTGTTATGTTCCGGTTTGAATCCCAGTAGGTATAACTACAGGCACAAGGGACAAAGCATCTTAGTTCAAAAGGTTGGTGGCGCATTGACGATGTAAGAATAGTTAATATTTCTTACAGCGTCAATGTCTATGGGTGATGGTGCAACTGACCACCAGGTGGCTCATATGCTCGTCCACCAAGCTATTCCATAAAAAAAGACGTAGTCTTGAATGTCTTTTATAATATTCTCGAATAATTTTAACCTCAAAGTACAGTCGGGGTAAAAGAAGGTTCGTCACCTTAAGATCTATTTTCCTGTGCTCAGTATGACTGATAATCTGCTTTACTGATTGAGAATGACATATTGCGTCGCAATGATTTGCTGTTCAGATTCAAAAGTTACTAAGAGTTTAAAACTTGATTAAGGAATTAATTTGAAAACTGACGAAGGTTTTCTTACTCTGACTGTACAATCGTCAAATGTGTCTGTGCAACTCAGTACATGACTTGACCTTTTATACCAATGATTTATTAAGTGTCTTATTTTTTATCTGTTATGAAAAGTATAAATATTATTATTACTGTAATATATCTAAAAATATATGTTAAGAATTCAAGAATATAAATATGTTATGAGTAGTTTATTCCATGCAAATTAAATATTTAATTGGTTTATTTTAATAATCAAGAGTGATTCGTTTACAAAATGTAAAATAATACATATTTAAATAATATATCAAGATCATTCGCAAATATGCTTTCAAATTAATGAGTGTTGTAAGCATATCTGTCGATACAACGCGCTAAAGATTGTTGTGTTTATTTTTCTGACGTGAGAAATGGTTGAACATTATTATAATTTACGAAGCATTACATTTAGGGTTCTCTTTTCATCGATACATATACATATAAACATACATACATAAACACACAAACATATGCATACACCGCTTTTTTACGGTGTATGAATACTCAAGACATCTACTAATTATGGTTCTTTGTTTCTCATGATCGTAGTTTTTATAGCCTATAATTTCCTCAATAGTCGGACTATCTAACGCGATATATATTTTTTTTGTACATCAAATTCAAAGTTTCTGATAATAGCATGTTCAACCAAACAAACTATTCAGCTTTTGAACATGTTTATAAAAATGTCATATCCATTCTCACTTATTAAAATGTTATTTACGTAATATCATTAACAAGAAACTTAATGAATATATTGTTTAAATGAATAATAAATAAATTAAGTTAATTAAATCATGCATGACATAAATATTTTACGGAAGGCTTTTTTAAGAAATAATTATGGGTCTGTTTTTTTCTTATACTCGATGGTTTTGTATTGATAAAAAATAAATGAAAACAACAAATGAATACAAAAAATATATAAAAAATCGTCCGAAATTTTTCAATTCCTGTTACGTATGGTACGTAAAATGGTTGCCCTACCCCACCATAAACCAGAAACCATTTTAGGTAATCAATAAAGTGTAAAAGTAAAAAAAACATGCGAAATTATCTGCATATCTCTTATTACGATTGCATCTTCTTCCAAAACGAATCGAGTTGAGTAACTTTATTTATTATTGTTTCTTAAAATAAGGCTTACAAAAATTTGCGTTCGATGACAGTGTTGCAATATTAAAAAATAAATAACAATAGACTAAACGTAAATATGTCGGAATTGAATTGTTTATGCACATTATTATTGTATTTAATTACAATATCAGTCAAATTAAGAATAAAATTGGTAATGAGTTAAAATTTAATGTCATTTACTATTAGTCAATTATTTTTTGGTGATTACAATATACATTTGTGATAAAGAATATACTGCATCTTATCGGTAATTTAGCGTATTTTTCTAATATAAATGTTGTACTTAACTAATTGATAAAAACATAATGTGGATCTTTCCATGGATTTTTTGACGACACAAGTAGGTATAAGCTTTGACAGATGGCTATATGTTGTTTGACAGTTGAATCGTTTTAAATTAGAGAATGGGGATGATATGCAACTTTTTGCACAGATTCATAATAAAGATGGCGGCCTATATGGTAGTAAAATATTTAAACCATAATAACAAAACGATTGTCAAATTAAATCTTATCTTATGTTATCTATGATAATAGAAGTGATTATTAATTTAAATTTTACTAAACTTTAGTTGCCGTTAATCTTTCATCGTTTCGGAATGCCAATTCTGCTGAGAACCAAAGAGCCCACGGATATTATTTAAAGGCTGATACATATAAATGTAAATAATTAGCTTATATATACAGGTCTCTTGAAATGATGATGAACATTTTTTAAAAAACTATTTGTCGTATCGATTTTAATAATTATATAGAAATCTTAAATGGTAAAGTCGTTTTATGTTGCCATTCAAAAGATATAACAGTTTATGTGATGGTCAAATTCTTATGGTATCGTTACCTGGACAATTGCTATAAATTAGGTTTACCGACATATTAATAGCTGCTACCATGTCTAGATCATAAATTATTAAAGGATTGCGATAGAATGCTTTTGTATTATGAAGTAACATTTCATTTATTTATGTATAATCTGTGTCTGTTGAAATAATGAATATTAAAAAAAATGTTTATCTTTTTAATCATACAAAACCGTAGATAATATATCTACAATATATTTAATTTCTATTATTTATTAATTTTTAGAAATAATAAATAAAATATATGTATTTTTTACAATTAATCAGATAAATTGAAAACTTAACCTCAATATTTTTTTGTCCTGTTAAGGGCGAATGGTTTTAGACAATGTGATGTGTTAAACTAACTTGTACTTTACACTTCCTTACAAATCTATGACTGCTTAAATATTAGCGTCCATACATTCAATATGGTATAACAAGCAATCAGATAAACCGCTATTGTTCTTGTTATGCAGTCTTAACAATGCCATTGTGGCTTCAAAGCCTCAGAGCAGTACAACAAATGACAGAGCAAGATTTATGATAGAGTTTACAAATATTTTAAGGGCATCAATGAAACACACGTAACTATGTCCGGTTCATATGGTATTTAATATCTGTACGGAGGTGAAATTTAACGAATTTTAATATACGAATTAATTATCCTTTTATTTTTATTAAAAGCCAAGCCCCCTTGAATACATTGGGAGGAAATGGGGAAGCAGATAAAAATGACGTCAAACTCGTTTTAAAATTTAACCTCCGGACGCTGTCTTTGATTGGTTTACGCGCAGTCATTTTTATCTGTTATTCTCCTTTCTCCGCAGACTTCCACGAGCTGGCGAGGCAGAATGTTATCACTAAGCAAATATTGGAGGCTTTTATTCAGAAGAAATTGGGACTAGCGAGTACTAATGTTAGAGCACCTTCCATATTTGATATTCTACCGGGAAAAAAGACTGAAGAGAGAACAGTAAGAGATTCAACAAATCGCAGCTTAAAACATATCCATCCCCATATGATAGAAGATTCAGATAGGCCAGATGATGGGGATATGCCAGAAGACGCTGATATAGTAGACGATACAGAAATGCCAGACGATTCAGCAATTGCAGAAGATTCAGATTTCTCTGAAAATTTCGAACTACCAGACATAACGGTCCAGGATTATGGAGAAGATGACAACTTGCAAAGCGTCGAGAGTGAACAAGTAGACTCTATCTATTCCGAAGGTAGTAACAACTTTCAAACTCTTGCTCTTACCTATCCTCCATCTATCTCTTTCAAAATTCTCAATATCATATGCTGAAATAATACTTTCAATAATTATATCAACAGTCGAAAAACTTGATTGATGTAAGTGAACTTAACGAACGTACTAAGCAAAGATTTGAAACCAAATTACCTAATTATTTAAAACAATATTTGCTTTGTCTTATGAATATTTTATAGCTGTGCGAACCGCAAATCTCATAAGAATTATCAGGAATGTACCAAATATACGACAAATATTTGTCGAGCATAACAAATCGTGTGCCAATTGTGCGAATGGCAGTGTTAGTTCAATTGCGTATTCTTTACACGATATTCACTTTAATGAATACTGATTCAATATTTGTAGACAAATTTTGAACTTATGAAAACATCGCAAGCAAGTATGAAGTAAACTTGAGAGCTATCACTATATTACCACATCAAACTTGCTAAGTGAGTGTAATTGTTCCTGTTTTGCGTATTTTATTTACTTAATGTTACTATATTTGACCTTTTAATAGCAAGGTTTGTTTGTATCCTTGAAACATGAATATAGGAATGTATTTTTCTTATTGTGAAACGTTGATTTAATTGTATTTTAATATATATCATATTCTTTTATTGAAAGTCCCAATATTCAACATATAATTAAATCTGATCATAATTTACGTCAAAAGTAAATATTTTTCGTTTACATATAGCCTATTACCTACCTAATTCTTAAAAAAATATATGACAAATAGATTCCTAAACTATTTTTTTTTCTTAAATAATCAAATTCATTTTCTCGTACGGTAAATTATATTAATTTGGAACAATTTTTTTATATATTTTTTATTGTATATGTAGGTGGTCGTGCTAATAAGCCCGATGGTAGGTGGACATCACCGCTTGTAGACAAAAGCTGTATGATTTATTAACGATTCCTTACATAGCCAATACGCTACCTTGGGAACAAAGATGTTACCTATATCCCTTGTGCCTCAAACTTTAAATTGAAACCGAATCGAACGGACTTGCACGAAGCCCAACAAAATGTACGTCGACTTTTAAAATGCGGATATTTTAATTTTTTTTAAAGAACTTAATATAAAAATAAGATATGTAAATCAGAATTCACTTTATTTAACTAAGTAAGATTAAATTAAATTTGGAATTGCTTCGAAACTGCCAAAAAATGTATTGTATTTTATATATTATATGTATTTTCATACGTTTTCTATTATTTCGCATTAACTTCTTTTTTTTGCATTATTCCTTCAGGATACTCAACGAATTCTTATTCCACGCCATGTTTGTTATCTTTGCGCTTGATTTTGTACTTTTTGGTCAAAAATCTTCGCGTCAAATACTTATGGACATCCATACACTTTAATTTAAGATTGAATAATGTAATACTACTTTATCTACATGTATAACATTATTCGGCCTAAAATTAGAGCTACTAATTAAAAATACATACAATACATTACTTTTGTCTATTAACGATTTTTTTAATATAGCTTAAACATTTTTAGTGACAAATACCAGTTGCTTTTTACAATAGAAGAAGGACCGAATATTTTGTAAATATATTGGTAAATTGAAGTTACCTTATAAACGCACTAACTGGCCTAAAAGATAACAAATCATCTAAATTACATACTATAGTAATTTTATTGTAAACTATATACCGCCCGCAGCTTCGCCCACGTCTGAGGGCGACGAGCTATCTGTCTAGATTTATTATTAACCATAATCGCCTCGCAATTTTACGGTGACAATTTATATGTCACATATAGAATTGAAACAAGCTGCAATGGAAATGGCGATTCAAAAATTGAAATAAATGTTAGTTTCAGTTTCAGCAGTGCTGTAATCAATCATATATATACCAATACATTTTGCATGCTGTCGTCTTCTTTTTTTATGGTATAGGTTGGCGGACGAGCATATAGGCCACCTGATGGTAAGTGGTCACCATCACCCATAGACAATGACGCTGTAAGAAATATTAACTATTCCTTACATCGTCAATGTGCTACCAACCTTGGGAATTAAGATGTTACGTCCCTTGTGCCTGTAGTTACACTGGCTCACTCACCCTTCAAACCGGAACACAACAATACTGAGTACTGTTGTTTGGCGGTAGAATAAATGATGAGTGGGTGGTACCTAGACACACGGGCTTGCGCAAAGCTCTACCACCAAGTATAATTGAAGGAGGACATAACTTGTGTAACCCTGATACTGTTTATTTTAAGAATGTGGTTTTAATCTGTATCCATTGTTAGAGACTCATAAATAAAAAAAAAAAAAACAAAACCCGAGCTACCTAAGGTATTTACATAAAAGAGTAAAGAATTAAAAAAAAACACAAAACCGCAGCTAATTTTAACGTAACGCTAATACAATTATCGATTAAACAACACGACCTTCCTGTAATGTTCATTTTATTGCATATTAGTATAAAAATCTTTAAAATGTTACTAAACAACATTTCAATTCGTTTCATATCAAACTATCATCAAAAGGTTATTTTACTAAAATTATTTGACATTGCATTTAGACCTTGGCAAGGACGCCGGTAAGATTACCTAAGCGACTTTTTAAACACATAAAAACGGTTGAATATCTTTATTTGTTTTTTTTTTTTTTAATAAATCAACAGCCCACTCTTTTACCGAATTGTCCTCTAGAAGAGAATTCGTCTTGAAAGTAATTCACGCGTTGATATCTTTTAAACTTTTTTAAAAAGTCAATAAATAGATTATATTTTAAATTAAATTCTACAATCTGATATTTAATCATGATTAAAATAAAAAAAATAGTACACCTCACAATAATTATACTTAGATCTGACGTTAAGTTGTTATAAGATTTTCTCGCTTACTTCACTAATAAAAAGTTCATTGACATTAATGACAGCTAGTCATTTTTCAAACAAGTAAATTTACGATAAGTATGTAAGTTATTGAAGTTGCCATTTTTAATATTTACAGTTAATTAAAAAAAAAAAACATTAAAGGTTCATCGTTTATATATTTTACTGCACATTTAAAGTGATGCAAAAAATCTAACGTATTTTGACTTTTATTTAAATTAATTAAAATGTTGAAAATGTTATTAGGATCTTCTTAAGGACGAATGGTGGGTTACAGTTTACAAAAAAGGAAATAAAAATATTCTGGAATGAGCTCGAAGGAACGAGTTATACGAGTACAGCTGACATTTCCATCGTCGATTAGTTCTACAATAACTTTGATATCCCGTTGGTTGAACATCGTAGACACATATTTAATAAAAAAAAAATCTAAAAATAACACCGACTTCAACGTGATAACTAAAAAGTAATAAGATAATTTGATTTAAACACGTAATATTTAAATCGGCGGATCGTATGTAAATATTTCTACATTTTGTTTTTCACTCAAAATCGTCCGATTATCACTTTGAAAACGGTGTTATTTTTTAGAAAAAATATTTTATTTTACTCTTTTTAGTGTTATTTTCTCAAAGTATAAATTAAAAGTCCTTATGTAACAAATGGTTATTTGTTAATTTTGTCAAAAAGCGCTGAACCTATTTCAATAAAACTTATATGGGACCACTTCTGGAGCATGATATACCAAACAATAACATAACAAAAGAAATGTTTAGTGAACCTTTACTTCTCTTCATAAAAGATGTTTTTTTGAAGTCGCTTAAAAATGGAAATAGGAACGCATTCTAATTTTAATTTAATCGTTATCATATTATACTTTATTTAATATAATGTATAAAACATTGCTATACAACAATAAAAATTGCTAAAACGTGATTTATTTTTGAGTCTAATTTGTTAATAATTTTTTCAAGGATTTTATCTGAGAACTTCGATATTATTGCTCGATTATTAAACAAACATGTGAGAAAGCGTTATGCCTTCTCCAGCTGACCTGTCTCTCTTTCTCTCTCTGACTTTTTTCTTTTGCTGTCTATTGTTTTCATATTTATTAAACTTAACTTTATTATTTTTTTTAATACAGCATTTTAATAACAATTTGAATTCTTGCCATTTGGTTTCTCTATGTCAATTATCCTTAAATGTAATTGCTTTATGCCATTTGATAAATAATATACAGAACAATTTAAATTAATTAAAACCTCTCCCTTTTTTTTAATAATTTTAACATGCACTTTTTAAATTTTGACACTTTTTTGCATACTTTATAGAAAAAAATATACTTAGTAAATCAAATATGTTTCATTTCCATTTACAACACATATGTATCGCGCCCTCACCCGCACCCTTAAGCCCTTAATTATGCAACGTGGTGGAATAATCTTCAAACAGCCTCCATGTAAAAGGAGGCCTTTGACCAGCATTCCCATCTATGTAAGACTCTAGATTTATTTGTATTGTTTATGAATGATATATTTTTATAAGGCCATGTATGTTATTAGTGATTTTTTATTAATAATTGACCCCAAAATTAAAAGGTTTACCTTTAACACTGCAATAAACATAGAATCATAGGAATTCAATTTAATTTGTTTTTTTTATTATTAATAATATAAATCATTAATGACGACTTTAAACATTTATGTGTTAATGAAAACTCTGTGATTCGTCTGTTATTATTAATTTGATCGTGTTAAAATTTAAATTAAGAATATTAATTGAATTCCATATTGAGTTCGGAATCTTCATTTCAAATTATCCTTGACACGACGTCCTATTACTAATAAATCACGATTTTTATATAGATATACGTCCTTACATCAATAATATTTAAAAATCACTCAAATGCGTATTTAGAACATGTTGAATAGGAATCCACGACTAAAATACTTAATAAAAATGACTTCCTATTTTATTTTTATTTTATTTTATTTATTTATAGATACACAAACAAAATACAAACAGAACAGAACAATTTTGAACTAGATTACATTCCTAAGCATGCGTACACGGCATGTTCAGCCTGGTACTATTTTATTTATAATAATCAAATATTAGTAAGTTACAGCAAATATATATAAAAAAAAATTGAAATTATGTAACATTAATAATTAAATTTACAAGTTTATATAATCATTCTACTGGGTATCTTTCATATGTATTTCCTTAGGAGTCATCTAGATTTATGTACCTAATATAGATTTATATAAATAAAGTGTTCTGCATTTCACACATATTATCTAACTATAATTTGTTTCCCATTTATTTAAATATAGAATTAAATAAATAACAGGCAATAAAAATCCAAACAATTTAGTTTTGTAAAAACAACAATTACTATAAATTATTTCATCAATATTTTACAATATGTGGGTACCTATATAGTATATCACTCGATTTTGCTCTCGCTACGGAACCATAAACGAAGATACGCATTTTGAACGAACCATTAAAATTTATATCCTAAAAATATTAAGATACGATGAATTTTCATGTGCCACTTGAATTTAAATTAATAATTAGATATATTTTAAATAGTTTTCATCTTACATAATCCACATCACGGATGGGATATCGATTTTGTCATATGATACACAAATCAAAAGATTGTTATTTAACAACTTGCGTGCAAGTATTGAAATCAAATTAATTAAATCAGATGTAAATACGTATACAAATTTTATAGTTCTATGTTAATTTTTGGGTAAAAATATAGGTAAGTGAATAAAACTTGGTGATTTAAAACAAAATGAACGTATGCAGAAATTAATCTACGAATATGGTTAGTTTAATAATTTGAATTAATTCAATTGCTTCGCTATAATTGAAATTGATTATTTTAAATGTATTTGTATTAAAAGAAGGTTAGATTCATTAAATATTTGATATATTTTAGTTGTAATTATATTGTAAGTAGAAGTTAAACATCACATTTTCTACCGGCAAGCTGCACTCACCCTTTAAACTGTTATAAAACAGTTAAGAAGCAATACTGAGGAATACAATGTATTGCTTCGCAGCAGTATATGATGAATGATTTATATAACACTTTTCGTGATTATTTTAATCGATATTTATAAGTATATTGACCAGTGGCAGATTTACAAATTTGCCGCTAGTAGGTTATTCAATTTTTGCCGCCCCTTACTTTTTTTTGCAACATTTATGATCTGTGTTCTATCGTCCTCATAAATCGGTTTTTTCCCGTTATTAGTATGATTATAAACTAGGTGGAATTTCTGTCAGTTACTAGATTATTTTTCGAACCCGCTATGTAGTGACGAGTATACGGATTACGGACGTAATGTGTATACATATCATTATAAGTTTTTTTTTTAAACTGTAAGATAATAACAAATTTGACTAAATTTGCCGCCCCTCTAAATCCGCCCTAGGCTCTAGCCTACTTATCCTATTGGTAAATCCGCAACCGAAATAGACACATATATCACTCTTTATCATTTCAGTTCTAGACCAATAAGTTTACACGAAATTTTGTTTTTTTCTCAACTTTGTAAAGAATAATTAATCAAGTTACCTAAACATAATGAGATGACTTGTTTATAATTAATGTAAATATATCATCATGATAATTTTTATAAATGTCACGGTATTTATGGGTCAAATGTTAGAAAAATTAATATTCTGAAAATGTAGTTAATTTTATATATATGCGAATTTTATACGAAATTTGACCTTTCCTAAAAATAATATAGATCAATTTGGCCATCTTGTGATCTATTATAATGTATTATTAACATCTATTTAGAATAATTATAAAGTATTATAAATGTATAATTACTTGACTTTTAATTAATCATTAAGACGCCACTTCATTATGCTTAGTACACAAATGAAATCTCTATAGCGTTGTGAACAAATAGCTGGATAGATTGAATGTACTGTTAATCGTGTTTTACTAATAAAGGTTTAATTATTAATAATTAACCTTTATATAAAAAATACAATTTAAGACAAAAAGCCATAAAAGTTTAATTGTTTCATCAACAACAAGAACTCATAAAGCACACACAAATAGGAGAAATACATTTAAAAATACTATATCCGCACTATTTTGTACTATACTATATTACTGTACTATCTGTACTAATATTATAAAAGCGAGAGTTACTTTGTTTTTTCACCTTTGCACGCTGAAACCTCTATACCGAATTAGATGAAATTCGGAGTGGAAATAATTCGAGTGGGGAGAAAGGACGTTATGTTTTTTTTTTTTAATTCATCCCACGAATAAAGTAATGTTTAACTGTTAGTCACAGGCTCAGCTAATAATTTTATAAATGTGAAAGTAAGTATATCTGATATGTTTTGACGGCCAAACTATGATAGCGTATTGTATGAAATTTGGTGTAACCTCCAAAAAGGACATATATATTTTTTTATAGTTAATCCATCATAATATAAAATTACATTAATTGAGAAACATATTCAGTTTACAGTTATATTGAATCGTATGATAAAACTAAAAAAGATATGTTTTAATCATTTCCCTAACCTTAATTATGTAAAACGTTTCTATCCAACCGATTTTCGCGTAATATCTCCCACTGATTTCCCGAAGGGTGAAAATTTTTCATAATGGCGACAGCTTTGAACAAACTCGACTTGTGCGGCTTGGATGCGAAATAGTGTAAAAAAGGACCATCGTTAGAGCTGTGACCCATTTCCGAGCTGCCTCAGATATTCAGCTTTAAAAATATCTTTAGCTCAAAGATATCTTTGAATTTCTTTCTAACAATATAACAACTTAATTTTGTATGCAATTTAAATGTCTTTGGAGAATTACGTTGAAAAGTAACCGAGGTTTATTTTAATTTAGTTTTAAGTTTTGACTATTTTATATAAAGAATTGAGATTTCAATTGTGCTTTGTATATTATATAACATGAGCAAATTGAAACAAGATTTTTAGACGGTACTAAGTACAATTCATACAAAATCATCGAATATTAATTTTATTTTATGAAAAACCTTATCAATATATAAAAATGATTACATTATTTTTTGTAGTATTTGCGTGAAGGTTTGATATATTATATAAATGACTTATAATGTGAATAAGGGAAGTAGTTGCTTGCAAAATAACTTAAGACATCATTGCTAAGCATATCTGACAAGAGACGATAAAAACTTTTAAAGGAGGTTCTATTCAATTTATTTGAAATAAATAGAAATGCAGGTTCCTAGGCCATTTATATTCAAAATCAAGTGTTAAATTTCACATAACAAGTAAATATTCAATTTTTATATTTTATTGTTTCAGGTAGGAGTAAAAAGTATACAAGTCAGTTTATTGAAGGCGAATTGGAACCTTTTAATCGTAAGCAAATTTTAACAATTTATCTTCAATTGGCCATCTCTATCCTCACCTTTTCTTTTATATCTTTGCAATATAAAGTGCACCCTCTAAAATACTGGAATCTTTTGCGACATATTACAAATTTTCTTTTGATCTTTTTGAATATTATGCATTCGGTTAGATCTTAGCTTTGTCAAGTAAAATTTACTATAATGTCTTTTGAGATTTCCAACGTGACATAAGCAATATAATCTATGCCTTGTCAACCAAACTATTGGATTGAATTGTTCTTCAGTTTTGAATGTAGATCTCGGTTGTGTCGTCTCTGACAAATGTGCATAGCTGTTGATATTACACATTTTAGCTATCTCCAAGATCTAATGAATGTTCAATATATCATTAACGAACTGACTAATGAAAATTATAGAATTTACAGGACATGTTGGTGCAAGCATATTACCAACATACATAGATTGTGTGTGTGTGAGTTATTTCATTGGCTTAGTGGCCTGTAATGCTGTAAACCCCGTGATTGAGATTCAGAATCAAAAAAATAAAAATAAACATTATTCAAGTGGTCATTTAACAATTAAGTGTAGCTACCACCGGTTTGAAAAGCAGGATCTACCGAGAAGAACCTGCAAGAAAGTTAGTAGTTACTCTTTTTCAACATTTAAAAAATGCAATCCTATTAGTTAAATACAATTATATATGTATGTAATGTAGCCTGCCTGGAAATCAACAGGTATTAATTCCAAGCTTCATCTACAAAATCTTGTATCGAATAATATGCTTTTTTTACCAATGTATTTTTTATAAACGATTTGAATTTACGAAACGGTAAAGTTAAAAATGTCTGCGGAATTTTATTATAGAAACGGAGCAATACAAAATGGCGCTGTTCCCACGGTTGGCTTTCTTATAGTACTACTTTATACAGACAGCGGCACCTACCGAAAATTTATAAACGTTTTGAAGATACGAATATAATTAAATGCTCCGTGAAAATATTTAATATATTATGTAATAAGAATTTTTCATTACGTAAGCAAGATAATATTTTAATCAGAACGCGAAGCCGCGACGTGGTAGTTCTCTATGATATAAAATAATAATAGCAAACTCACTTTCGATATTACTAATGAGGACATTTGCTTTTTGATCCACTTACCTATTAAAACATCGATAAAATTTATTACCTCCAAAAAAAACTAATAAATAAATTAACCGTGACCTTTTATGTTTATTATGTACAATATGGTTCGAATAATTAATTAGATCAGCAAATATTAATTAGCTATTCGTGACTGTTATGTCCTGTTTCAGACGACTTAAAGGCAATTAATGAAATGTGTCGATTTCTGGTATTTTACAAGCGGAATACTATAATTACCGACGCATCTTCGTGATTATTAATGATGCTAATATATTATTTAGATTGATATTCTATTTTAATGTGATGTTTTAGTATTGATTGAGATATTTATGGCATTGACATAATATCCGCTTGTACAGTGCCTAATTATAGTTCAATGAATAATATTCGAATTTCAAGTATTCTAGGAAAATTTTTAAGTCGACTTCCTGGATTAATATGATTATCAAATTTTTACCTTTTTAATTTTTATATAATTAGATCGTCAATATTACAATATATGTCAATTACAGCCGGCAAGATTGTTTGGTTCGGAGTCACTTTCGTCATACATATTCACGAAATAATGCAACAAATCTATAGTTGGATTATCGACATTGATTTTTACAATGTTTCATAGGCCGCCATATCATCTGTCATATGCTTCTTGACAGCTGACATTTCTTTTTTTTTCTAACATGACTAAGAGCGAATGACCTCACTAAACATCCAGAATAAAATCTCAAAACTAATTAATTACAGTCAAAGTATTTTATTATTTGACGCTACGACATATTTATATTTAATATTTTATATTTTTCATTAATAACAATCCGTAAATGTCTGAAAAAAGTGAAGGTATTTCACATCACTGGTTTATTGGATAGGTTGGATTAAAATGAACTCAACTGCAATTAAATCCAATATCCAGTAGCAAAAAAGATTTTGCAACATGTATTATACTCGTGTGTTCTTTATTTTTAGACGTTATATAAGGTTTGTTTTTTTGTGATCTGTAGGTCACAAGCACGATAAGTACCCGTCTCGACCTTGTAATCGTAAATAAAACAAAATGTAATCAATGAGCCTGAACTTTCTATCCAAACTCTTTTTTTAATATCTAGGCAGACTCGCACATGAAACACCCAATGGAAAGTGGTCAACACCAAATAAATTGACGCTGTACGAATTTTTAATCATTCCTTATATCTCTAATGTGTCACCAATTTTGTGAACAGATATTAACATGCCTTATACTTTTGCTTTTACTTTAACTCACCCTTCAAAACGGAACACAATAATTATAATTATTGCCATTTGGCGGTAGAAAATGTAACGAAAGTGTGCTACCCAGACGGTCTCGCACAATATTTTAATATTAAACGCAAAATTTGGTAAACTCAATCAATCTAAACATATAATAATTTGAGTGTAATATTAAAAAAAAAAACCATATTACAAAATGCATACGTACCTATGTATACGTCTGTATACTGTAAATATACCAAAATAATATTTTTAATAACTTTTGTCCATCTGTCTGTGTGTTGTTCTGGCTAATCTACGAAACGGCTTCAGCTATTTTGATGGGACTTTCACTGGCAGATAGCTGATGTAATAAAGACTAACTTAGGCTAATTTTATTTTCGAATAGTCTACAAAATTACAGTCAAATTAAACGGGCATGAAGTCGCGGGCAGCTATAAACAATTTTAATAACTAAAATATTTACGGATAATTCAATAAAAATGTCCTATAATTCGTTAAATTTATTGCTTGTTAAAAGTGCAAAACAAACGTTAGTGAATCTAACCGCTAACTAGTTTCGGTCGAGACGTACCCGAATGACATTTGCACCGGACCATTTAAACCAAGGTTGAAGATTCACGCATTTTGCATTTCATTGCAGCATTGTGGACTATTTCGTACTACTTTAAATAACGTTTAACGTATAGAAGTAAACTTTTATTACTTAAGATATTTATAAACATTATTATTTTTAAAGTAAACCACAGAGTCCATATACAGTTTATAATAATAAGAAATACATATGTTTGTTCTACAAACTATTTTAACTATTGTTGACTTTGATGGAAATTTAGTGAATTGTTTTGATGAGGAATTCTAATACACGCAAATTAAGCAACCGAAAATTCACTTGCACTTATCTGGGTTTAAACTAAGAGCTTTGATATATCGGAAATATATACCAATCTTTGAACCATCACAGCTGAAAATAGATATATAAAATGTTATAGTTCATCCGACGTATGACTAATAAAATATTTTCCAGCATAACTTTGTAAAAATAAACTTTTTTTACTATGAAGTATTGAACTGCAAAAACAGCATATTTTACGTCTTATTACAAGATATATAACCTGTTTCGTCTGTGAGTATTGTATATGCTAATGATTAAAGGACTTGTCTGTCTGCGTACTGAAATTTAACTAATTTAGCACATTCTATGCTAGTTGTCACATTTGAAATTTCCAAAAGTATATCAAAGCCAACAACAACAGTTCAACTTCCTGTCGTCTATTGTACAAAAGAAGCTTATAGGTAAACCAATGATCCAAATTTAAATTTTTTAAGCTCAGTAGGTTACTCTGTGCATTGATTTTATAAATAATAATAGACTGTATTATCTTATTTATTATTTATGAGTACTCTGGTCGTAGGTTGGCGACATGTTTTTTATATTGTATCACAGGGAAAAAAATAAACCTACTTTGACATTTATAACATAAAATACTAGTAAAAACTATGTTGTTTATTTAACAATTAGTGTGCATAATTTTCTTGTAGTTCCAAGATATTAATAGCCAGTCTGTTATTAATACGCATTACTTTCTTTTTTTTATCATTGATCAATAAAAATCTCTATTATGAAAGTGAAATTCCTTAAAATAATGAAATATTTCAAGTGAGAATGGCACAGAAATATACCTAAGTTAATCACAATAGTTCTCAAATTAAAAACACAAACGCAGACACGAGAAAATGATAGTTTGGGTTGCATATCTTTCCTATGACAACACGATCCACAAATATATCCATAAAGAACCATTTTAAATCACAACGAAGGTCTTACATATTAGATTTCGAACGTGATATTCGAAAACAATAAAAATGATTGAGTGATTTATGCTTTCGCCTTCTGAGGATTAAATGTCCTTGAATTTTGACATTCAATGAAATGAGATGAATGTTTCGTCTTGTTAATTTAGCTTAGGATTCTAGATCAGATGCTGAACGGCATGATTTTCAACACACGGTCTTTTCACTATACGAACTTGCCTAAGGAAATACTGATGAATTATTCGCAAGAAATATGGAACAAATTTTTAGTGGTGCGATTATTTAACCTAGAAATCGATACTAGATCAACAAGAATGTTGGCTTAATCATATTACGTATTATAACTCGTCACTCGTCGTATTTATAACTTAAATCATTATCTGAAAATATTACAAACTATTTTAAAGATGTATTCAGGATAAATGATCTCCATGTTAAATTCGTGTAAACTCGTGCTTAAAAGTTATCTTTGTGTGCGTAAGGCAATTTACAGAAGACAAAAAAATAATGATTATATTGTTTGTTAATAATGTGTGGATCACGCCTTCCTGCATGAAATTCAATTTGTGGCGCGAAGGCATATCAATGTTTCAAACTTTTTTTTTGTTAGGTAACACTATTTGGGTGCAATAAGATTTAATTACAAGCTGAAATTTTGAGAGCAACATGTTCATATTTATCGTTTTCTCATGAAATTTTTCAAACGTAAAAATATACAGAAGTTTGTAACAAAATCAAATTCTGCATAAACTACATTTTATATAAGTATATGACTTAGCTTTAATAAATAGATATATTTTATATATGATTTTATAGTTCGAGGCTATATATAATTAAGGTTTTATACTCCTTAGACAAATTACTTATAATTCAATAAGACACTTATAATTTTTTATGTTCACTTAAAAGCCACAAAATTATACCCAAAGAGCTAATGTTCACGTATTCTCATAAAATACGTCAAACAAATTAAAATAATTATTATTATCCGTAATGTGATTTCAAGGTCAACGTAAGTACATTAATTCCACAAGCGAGAGTCATTGGTCAGTTAATTCCCAAGTATCCAGTCGTACAAAAAATGACGAATAAATATTGGATGAATAGCCGCTAGACCAGAGCCCTAAGAGACCTTGCCCTTTACAGTTGATTAGCAGAACATTGCTCTTAATAAAATGTTTTAAGGGCACAAACCTATACAATCGTCCACATAAATTATTCTCATTCTCTTCTTACATTTATTAGCATACAAACATATAGTAATATTTCCTTCGTACGTTTCTCTACATATGTACCTTTCATACAAATAAAAAATAGCCATTTACAAATTTAGAATTTTAATGGATTAAAAATTTTGCTTCAGAGTTTATCACAATACTACGTAGTCTAATATAGGCTGTCCAAAAATTAAGAAAATGCTTTTTGCTTCATTTGGCTTTGGACGCGGTAATTAATAAAGAAAATGATATAAATATTACTTTTGCCCTTATTCCGGAGATAAAAAACATACAAAAAACCCAGCATACAAAAAACTACATATATTTTAGTGTAGAAAATGTCCTCTGCTAAAATATTTACCTAACCTAACTAAAAATGAATACGTCAGAGCCCTGTACCGTTGTATGCCTTATAACGGTCTACGAGTAGGTACTTTGCCTGATTTTTTTAAATTGATTTTGTACCACAACTTTTTATGTAGACTGTACATCTATAAAAAGGTGTAATATTCTTTTTATAGGTTAGTTTATGTTTAAGGCTACGGTAGAGGTGTTGAGTTCGTTACAGGGTTGTCCTTGAAATAAACTGGAACGGGTAGTTTACACGGCACATTACAATATTTGCAGACTAGTATGTTGACAGGACAAACACTTCATAATTATTATGGGATATACACGCATAGCCATTAATTATACATACATGTATAATCGTTATGTTAAAAAAGTCTTTGTAATTACTAATTAACAGACATTAATTTATTTTTTCTGATGATCGAGAATATATACGTCATGAGTTTACTGATACTATATGATGTAGGAACATGAGAATACCTTCAGAAATATATTAAAAAAAAAAACTTTAGTATTAACTTTAACAACAAAACGTACCTAATTTATAATAACTATTCTAATATAAATATGCTAGTAACACACAAACCACTGAACCAAATTTGGTGAAATTTAGTATGAAGTATGCTCCAATCCCAAGAAAGAACAAAGGGTACTTTTTATGCAGAACATCTGATGATGAACCCCTAAAATCGAGCGAAGCCGTGAGCGACATCTAGTAAGCTTTATGTACAAATAATGTTTTAGTTGTGTATAACATATGTTAATTTAATAATCTATGTGTACGTATAAGTGTTAGTCATACATTTTAAATTGACACAGGCAGTTTAATAGATAAATAAAAATAAAACACGAGTAGGTAATCAATCACATAAGACTTTCACCTTCAGGCTAGTAATAATTCATTTTTGAGCCCAAATTACATTCAATTTGAATTAAATTGCCATTAAGTAAACTATTATTTAAATATTCTTAAAAGACCAATTACGTTGTATATTTATGATTATTTATTTAGTCAAAAATTAACATATTTATTATATTATATGTACATATAGTAAAAAAATAAAAGCGAATTAAAAAAATGCCTGTATGTACGATGAAATCTGGTTTTTGAAAAATAAAAATTTTTTTTTGTGGTAACTGTTTGTATTAATTTGTATAATATTGTTTATGGGTTGGCTTCATGTAACCCGAGATGGTCCAGTGGTTAGAAAGGGTGCTTCTTAAGCGATGATCGGCGTTCAAGCCAACATGATGTGATTAATTTTTGATTACAATTCATCTCATGCTCGATAAAGGAGAAAAAATCGTGACAAAATCGTGTATCAAATTTTAATCAATTTCTGCCAAATAGTATCCACCATCCCACATTGGATCTGCCAAGTAAATAACCTCTTTTTTCAAGAACTTTTTAAGTAAAACGCATCTTACAGATTCAAAATTAAGGCATGACTATTTGCAAATAGAGACTAGGATAAATCGCTTATTGAATTTTGGAATTGTTTTTTATTTATATTTTTTCATTTGTTATGTATTAAATGATTCATTATATAACTTATTTAAAAATATTATTGTATAAATAATGACTGCGTGTATAAATAAATAATAAATGAGTCAAATGATGAATAGTCAGTACCATTCGTTGAAACACAATTTACTTACTGGACGATAAACGTAACTCCTGTCAACAAAGTAAAAAATGAAACTGGACGTAAATATTTCGTTAAAATGTTTCAACTGCAAACATTACAAAGATATACATTGTAAGTTCTAACTTAAACTTTGTATAACCTAATTCAAAACCTTTCTTATTATTGAGGTTTTATGTTTCATTTAGATCTTAATAATTAATCTCGTGGTAGTATATATATATTTTTTATTTTATGGAATAGGTTGGCGGACGAGCATATGAGCCACCTGATGGTAAGTGGTCATCATCACCCATAGACAATGACGCTGTAAGAAATATTAACTATTCCTTACATCGTCAATGCGCCACCAACCTTGGGAACTAAGATGCTATGTCCCTTGTGCTTGTAGTTACACTGGCTCACTCACCCTTCAAAACGGAACACAACAATATTATATTAGCGTATTGTTGTTTAGCGGTAGAATATCTGATGAGTGGGTGGTACTTACCCAGACGGGCTTGCACAAAGCCATACCACCAAGTAAAACATGTATTTTAAAACAAACAAATTAGCGAACCATACGATTACGCATGTCTGGAATCCGATTGCAATTCCGGAAACGGATAAATACATTGGCATACAAACGAATACCACCATAAATTCCATAAAGCTTATTGTCGTATATGACCTTTATATATAAATATAAATCAGAAAAGAGCGAAAATATCTGAGACAGAAAATGTATCACAAAATTTATCGCTACCTCGTATTCGATTATCAGAATATTTTTCTTTCATATGATTTCCTGGATTTAAATGTTTAAAATAAACATTTTTACCTTAAAAAGAAGTGAATAACTACTATAATAAACGTCATTTTCTGTGTGGAAATAATAATTTAACATCAATGGGCACTTCTTTTCCCATTTCAAAAGTTATTGTTCAGTATAATATTGCTGTTAATAGCTTATTTCAATAGTTTTGTCGTTGACATATGACTGATTACACTTACCAGTAGTTATAAAATGCTAACATTTATAATTGAAAATGTAGCACGTTCCTTGTGCATATAACCTGTTTGGATTAGCTAGCTTTCGTGGCAGTATATAATGAGGTCTTAGGTTGAATCTGGAATTGATAGATATAAAAATTACTGTCATCGAATATCTAAAGATGGCGGGTAAATTTAGTAGCGAGAAAGATACAGAATTATCATTGTCAGCTGGCAACACAAGGAATGTACACACTTCATGAAATTTTATGTTTCTACCTAAAATGAATGGTGACTAACAGGTCATATACATATAAAAGACTATTTGCTTTTGTCTTCCTGCTATAATAAAATAAGAGTGATATCCGCCTGACCGACTTGAGGTTCTTCGGCAAATCTCGATGATCGAACTGGTGAGGTCTTGAGTGAAAAACTCATTTTTTTTATATGTTCCAACCGGTCTTCAGTTTAGTACCCCGGGATTTGAAACCTTATATGCTAGACGCTTAACCAATGAGGCAGCTCCATTTAACCACACATTACGATAGTGGTATATTAATTATTTTGTCAAGCATATGTTTATTCCGTTCACACGCACATTTAAAATGCGTTTAAATTCCACCTTCTGGGTGAATGCATTATCAAACAGCTGGTAAGCGTACATTCGAACAACTGATATACATATATTACTTTTAAAATTGTTTAAATACTACAGTTAAAGGTCGAAAAATTATATCTAATATTCAATTATTATATAGAAGAATAGTTTAATGCGAGAAAATTATAATATTATTCACCCTTATAAAATGCACGTTAAACTGCGCATACGCAATTAAATCGAATTTATCTATAAAACCTTGCAAAGGTCAAATCAAATGAATCGTTTATTTGGAGAGTTGAGTTTGCGACATCTTCACTACAAACCGCTTGACCGCAAAAATGCGGCTTTCAAACTGAAGGTTACATAAAAGCTTTGCTTATTTTATCATTGTTAATACTTAGTATAACCGCAACCAACGCGGCGAACACGCGTATTACGACGCGCGCGCTTGCGTTCTAAATTTTTTATATTTTTTTTCGTGATTTTTTTTTCGCGGTCTCAGTGACTAATGAGGTTGACTGTGTTCGTTTGACCTCTTTTTTAAAATATTTTTTTCAAAAATTTTGTAAGTGCCTGCAATTTTTAATAATTTCTAAATAGGGGTTAGTTTTTTTATTTATAATAGGGATTGTTTTATATATTAATTGCACGTGACCTTGGCATTTAAGTGACAGGAATCAGATTTCGTTGCGTTCAAATACCTAGTGATGTCATGGAACTGATTAAACTCTCTGCTGTTTCTGAGTATATTTTCACGTCTTAACTCAAAAAAATCCATTAACTTCCTGTATATATTTTTTAATAATTAAATTTTTATAAATCATATTAATATGTCTAGTTTGTATTGAAAGTTTTTATTAAGACAATGACCTTTTAAATTTTTTTAATGAATTATAAGGGTAGGATACACGATAAGCTATTTTTGTTAATTATTTAAATATTTTCACTCATAAAGTAATAGCCTTGGCAGGAAATTACATAACTTTTCGCTTACAACACCCACGGTATACAGAACATAATTCCTATGTGTTTAAGCTGAATATATTATTATTATTTGCAAATGAATGTAGAAATAATCAGCCATACACGCATAAAATTTTAAAATATAATTTTTCGACGGTGACATATACACTTTTTTTAAAATTTTAGTCAAAGCTAGAAAAAAAAAATTCCTTTAACATCTACTTAAAAATAGAACATTTTAATTTTCGAATTTAACTTTTTTCATAATGGGCTGAACGTTTATTTCATTGTACTTACGACTCTGCCTAACATTTTATTGAGGTGTCAAATAAAGTTATGTTCTCAGACGCATTTAATTTTATTTTATCATTAAAAACGAAATTAAATAATATATCTATCATTGACAGTTAATAAGTAAAATAATGATGATAACAAATAAAAAAATTGACAGCATAAAAATAAAACAATCTTTACTAGCACGTACATAACAATATTTAAATAATAATAATAATTTTAATTCAAGCATAAATCGTTTTTCTTCGTGAATAAGTGATGTTTTTACATTACAAGATCAGACCGAAAATTAACCAATATATATTATATAATACCTATATAAGAATCTTTATGTAAATTACTTTACTAAAGGCATGCATGAATCAAAAGTGCTACACATAAAAGGATGTTCCACTCAAATATAAGATAACCTTGGCCGGAGGTTAATTAATGCAAATCCAAATATCACTAAAGCATAAACGTGTAATATATTTTTTATTATAAATACTAAGAAGGTAACAAGGAGTATTTATTAAATATTAATTTATTTTAATTTCGATATTACATGCGCAGTTTCACTAGGCATTCGTTGTAGGTTTTATATGCATAATAAAATTGAAAGTAATTTATTTAAATAATTACTCAAGAGCTAAAAAAGTATATGTGTTACTAGTTGTCGCCCGCGGCTTCGCTTGCGTTGTTGTTTGTCATAGTCATGTCATACTAGACAAAAATTAGCCTACGTTCGTCCTTGGAGTTCAAATTTGATTCATACTAAATTTCATCAAAATCGGTTCATTCGTTTGTTAGTGAAAGAGGGACAGACAGACAGACAGACAAAGTTATTTTCACATTTATAATATCAGTATAGATTTATATAGAGATTATTATGTATGTATTAACATAAATTTAAACATACTATTTTTTTTCTTAAAAGATTTTGATGATTTTGTGCGGCATAAAACGGAACTAAAACTCACTATTTGCAAATATTTGAAATATATTTTTTATTTAACATATTAAATATTCGTTTTTTTTTTTTTAATACAAAATCTATCGTATCTACCTCTCTACGGAGTACTTCTATATTATATAAAATAAAGACATTATACTAAGAAAAACATCCTTAAAAGTAAAAAAAACCTTAGCGCTGATACTTTATTAGTGCTATGATATTATTTCAAAATCGTTTTTATCTGTCCAATACAAAAACTTTAAGTTAGCGCTGTAAAGCTTAATTATAATATTAAAATCGTGCTTCATACCGACATCCTGTCTGACTAATGTAGGTATTAAACTTTACCTTAAAGGATAATACAATCGATGCTTAAGTAAATCAAGAATCGATTCCAATAATTATGATCATTCGATATCTCATTTAGGGTAATGTAGTGTTTTAAATCATTGAATAAAATTCTTACAAATTCTCGAGACTCTATCTTCTCGAAACTGACTTCGTGCAAGCTCTCAATTAGAACTTGATTTCCTTTCATAAGGGATGAATTAAAATCGTAATAGCCAAAAAATGTAACATTATTCAATTAAATTTTTTACAGTCGTCAGAAATTCAAATTTACACAGAGCATAGAGGAAATTCAAAATAACATTAATTAAAATAATATAAAAGGATGTATTCAAAAACACGGAGACTTATAAATGAGATTATTTTTTAAAAATGATATTAATATAACTTGGCTTTGCTATCATTTTCTTTAGTTGAGTCTGTTGACGTTAGTGAGGCATGCATTGGTTCTAATCTACTGTGCCGGAACCAATATCAATACCTTTCAACAACAATGCTAAATCATTTTGCGACCATACATTACGTCGACAAAAGACAAAAGTATATCAGATAGTTATTAAAATATTATTAGATACTTATTATATATGAAATTAAATAAATACTACTATGAAAAAAAGAAAAAACCTATGTATACCCCACCACTGGCCTTGAAGGCGAAGGTAAGGAAGTAATTCCCCCAGTATGGACCACGCACTGGATACGTATGGCTAATTTTTATTCAAGTACAATTTGCATTGTTAATCAAGGAATTGACGTGATGGTACAGTTCCTAAATCATGGAAACGCGTTCCAATAAATGATGCAAATGCAACTGACATGTAATAACAATAATTACAATAACATCGATACATTGACATTTATACAACAATTACTCGCATCAGACATTTATATCCATCGAAACATTATTACATGGGCAATGGATAATTTTATATGCTCCTCAGTTATTTGTTTGATTTATCAACAACTGCAAAATCAAGTATTATTTATTATTTTTTGTATAGGCGTACATCTTATATATATTAATAGTGTATGCCGATTTTTGTCTCAGTGATTATGGGACCATATCTGCACATCGGTTATGGTCTGTGTTGTTGTAATAAATCTTCTGGCAGAAAATTAAAGAGGATTCTTGGTTAAATTGATACAATTTAATACGAATTAATTTAAAAGGGCGGGAAAAATAATGGCCCGTTAAAGAGAAGTAATGTATATGACATTAACAAAACTATTTAAAAAAGGTTCATTCAGTTTACAGTGAAATGAAATCCTACTCGCAGTGTACTTCTTTTTTAGAATATATTTATGTTATATACTATTTAAAAAAATTCGTTCCCTTATAAAATTACACACACAGTAGTATAAAGTACTCCATTTAGATATATCTAATTACTTACGGTGCTAGTTTTTTCTAAGGTATTAAACTTTTTCCGGAAAAGTATTAGTCGAGTGAGCAAGTCCGTAAGTTTTTGCTCTTTCTAACTCGTTTAGGTCCTACAACTGAAATGTTGCAACTTCTCGACTGCTAACTTTTCATTCGAGTAGCTAGGTAACATAAGATATCTTAAGCTAGCGACTGACCTAAAGTATTGTAACGTAACGTTCGTACAATGTATGCGTGTTTCCAAAATCA
Organism: Vanessa cardui; assembly: GCF_905220365.1. Lineage (NCBI taxonomy): Eukaryota > Metazoa > Arthropoda > Insecta > Lepidoptera > Nymphalidae > Vanessa > Vanessa cardui. Next base: position 9,365,149 of record NC_061138.1, on the reverse strand, counting down.
TTACATAGTATAAAACAAAGTCGCTTACCGCTATCTTTTCCTATGTATGCTTATATCTTTTAAATTACGCAACGGATTCTGATGCGGTTGTTTTAATAGACGATAATAGAATTTTAATAGACGGGTCATTTCATAAATAAAGATAAAATAAAATGTGAGGGAGATTCTTCTTTGTGATACCTGGGTCTTACCATTTGTTTCAAACTTGGTCAAATTGAAGATGTAGGACGTTAATAAAGATACAAAGTAATACAAAGCGTGTGGTCGTACCGATGTGTCGACCTACTGACTTGTAACACTCAAACGTTTCATCGAAAACCTGATAGGGTATATCTTAATCGTCACCTGTTCGCTCAATCGTATATCAACTATACGAATGCTGAACATTTATCATGTTTTAACGTAAAATTGACACAAGTCAGTCTCTAGCTTTACGTTGAGGATTACTTACACTTCTATTTAGACATCCAGTTGCCAACATTACTGACACAATACTGATAATTATATTGCAAACAATTGCTCGACTAATTTGAAAAATATTGACCACTTCTCAACTCCACGCGAAACTAAGAGATCATAAATTAGTATAGCTTGTGTTTTCGTTATCATATTTAAAAGATCTGTCCAATGCTATTATTCATTTGTTTTTATCCGCGAGCTATAATTTAAGATAATTAATCATAAATATAGATTAGTTTATTTTAAATTACGTATACAAACGTATGAATAAATTCGCAAATACTTCCATCGATTTTACGAAACCACATACCTGTCTCCCGACACTTCGAATCAGCAAAGGCGTGTCAGATATCAGTCCTAGCAGTACGAGAACGTGTTCGTTTCTCGACTAATAACGTATTCATACATATTATGAGGCCACGATTGGCGTCCAACTTATGTAACAAGCCTGCTTGATGTCCGTGCTAGTAGGATATCTATGAGAAATGCCAATTTCCTTTGAAACTGATAACTCTGCCGGCCCGTAAAGCGGAAATTAATATAACTAGATAAGGTAAGGGACTAGAATTAGGCAAGAAAAATATTTCAATATTTAAAAGGATAACGAATATCCGTGAATAGAACATATGAACCATAATCAAAGATTGCTCATTCAATTCCAGCACTCAATTTTTTATTGCCTTGGGTAATGGCTATTAAACGCTTTTTATTCCAAAGTAGTTGCAAAGATAATCACGTCCAAACGAAAGAGACATACTAACTCTTTGAGTTTCATTGCATATTTTATTATATCATTCATGTGTTTGGTGTTTGAGAACTATATCTTCATAGGGATGTTATTCTGCCACAGGAGTATCCACAATCCGAACGTCGTATTATACAATATTTTCAAAGCCTCCTTAATAGGAAAGCTCAACAGTATAACTTTAAATCTTACAACCTCAATAGTTCTACGGTATACAGGTCTCCTAACGATGTCAAAGGTTCAGGTTCGATCCTGACCTCTTGTCTTCCATACAAAGTTATTACGCAGTTTGAGTAAAAAAAATAACTTATTAAGGAATTTTAACGCACATATAACTGTCTTACATTGTGCAATGTATGTTAGAAAATACGAAATCTTTATAATAATATAAGTAAAGCTAGCTATTTCATTATAATATAAAATGTATATATACAATTGAAGTGTAAAATAATTATAATCTGTATGATGTAATTTAATTATCATATATAATTAAATTTCGGTAGTTAGTAAGGTCAAAATGTTTCCATGATGTTAACTCTTTTAAAAATATGCAATGTCAGATACAATTTAATGATACCTATAATAAAACCGAATTCAAGTGGAATCCTATAAAATAATGTCTTTGAGATCAAAACTTCATTTAAGCAGTGTCAACTATGTATATAATGAACAAGATTAATTAAACATGAAACTGATTCAAATGTAGATATACTCTTATATAAAATATATTAATTACTGACAATTAAGTTTTATCTATCTATCTTTTGCATACCTTTTTATTATCCTTGTTTTTGTTATGTGTCTTTAGTTTATTTCAAGTTCAGATAGAGTAAAGTTTCATAAACCTTACATTTACATAATGTATGCGATTTGCTAATAGACCGACTATATTATATATGTATAATATAGTCGGCAACACTATTCCACTTAAGTACGTATATACATATTAATTTTACTTACAAAGCTCGCCGACATTTAAAACGCCATTTTTACAATACATACGATACCTAGATTACTTTAGATCTCCACCAATGACGTCATTCAGATTCAAGGTCAACCTTGTTTATCTGTCTTACTCGCGTTAATTGGAAAAGGTTGTATCCGTCTTATCATTGACATCTAAAAAAGTACTTTTAGACAGACGGACATTGTAAACGAGAGAATTTATGAATTCGATGATATCTTTGCGGAAGGCGAGGAAATACGGGTAATTTACTGAAGGAAACGGATACCGTTTGATACGATATTCGTAATGTTATATATTCTTTACAAATGCTAATTAGCTGTTCTTATGTACTTTTAATCATAATCTATGTTTACTTATGTTATTGTTTGATGAAAACAATTCATTTAAATTTCATATTTCGAATGCAAATAGCATTAAAGTAACGGCATTCCATTAAAATTCTCAATGGAACTGGAATTATACGTATTGCTAGTTTAACAAGATACCACAACACAAGTATATAGAAGGTCCAGTGGTAAGAACACGTGAATATTAACTGACCACTGAATTTTCAAGTACTTCATTTGTGTTTATAATTCATCTTTCATTCGCCGGTAAAGGAAATTGTAGCGTGGAAACCTCCTATTATATGTTTCATGAAAATTCGCTTAGATACTGCAATTTGCATTTTCCCAATTCGTTGAATGATCAAGACCTTTTTTATACATTGACAATAGTATTATTCTCGTATATTGTAGTATAAGAGCCGAGATGGCCCAGTGGTTAGTGGTTAGTACGTCATCTTAACGAGCATCTTAACCGATGATTTCGGGTTCAAACCCAGGCAAGCACATATATATGTGCTTAATTGTGTTTATAAATCATCTCGTGATCGGCGGTGAAGGAAAAAATCGTGAGGAAAACTGCATGTCTCTAATTTCATCGAAATTCTGCCTCATGTGTATTCCACCAACCCGCAATGGAATAGCGTGGTGGAATATGTTCCAAACCCTCTCCTTAATAGGAAAGGAGGCCTTTGCCCAGCAGTGGGAAATTTACAGGCTGTTACTTTACTATATTATAGTTACAAGGATTTTCTAAAAAGTCATTAAGCAATGATCAACACTTGGAGACTCGAAAATATCTCTATTAAAGAATTCAGCTACTGACAAAGATGGCGCCAATCGATGATGCCGTTGCAAGAAATTTTAAGTGAGATTTGCTTAACATTGCAATGTACATGCATATAAAGTTTAGATCGTGAAATATCGTAGCGATCAAAGTAATACGATTGCTACGATATTTTTATGACACGAATTCGCGGTGATCGCGTCATGTATTAGGCATCATTTACGAGTATAATAAAGCGTTCTTTAAGATGATCCTAATAAGAGGAAAATTAGTATCTTTTATGTCGAAAATCTTTTAAGCAAATATGTTCTGCTGTCAATAATAATTGATAGTGTTGTTTTAATGGTGACTTTTTGAAGAATAACAAAAAATCTGAAATAATACTTCAGTCGTGTTTGGTATTGCTGGCAACCTAATGGTAAATGATCAACACTGCCCATAAACCTTTCACTCCCTTCAAACCGGAACATAATTAACGTCGCTCTTTAATTTTTCTTATAAATCTCACATCTAATTTGATATAAAACAATTGGTTGTATAAAAATAACTTATTTTAAAGTTATAAAACCTCAGAAACCCCATTGTAATGAGCTCAAACAGCTGTGCTGTAGTTAATGAGTAGCCAGTATCAGATCAGCATTCCCATGTTTTTGTGATATCTTTTAAGTTGCGAATTAATCAATTTTTAATCTAACAAACCAACTTCTACTAAGTTCCACAAACTTACAAACACGTCTCTTACATCGGGGTACAAAAACATCCCAGATCAAAGATCATGGGAAACAAAAAAAAATGTATACGTCAAATAAACGATAAATCCAATCAATTCTCGTTAACAAATATTTACGGAACAACAAAATTACATTGAACACAAAAATATGTTTAACACTGATTATCTGAAAGGACGAGTCAGCAGATAAAAAATAATTAAAAATAAAATAGACAGCTTTTAAAAAAAACTGGTCGCTGTATTTACTGGGATCAGCTCAGTATGATTAAAGATAATATTTTAAATAAATGTAAGGTCGTCTCCATTCATTGAAGCAAACAAAAAGCTGATTTTTATCATTTCATATTTTATGTCAGCCGGTTATCGATAAAGTTTAATCACACCATATAATTACATTCACACTATATTTATCCCATCAAAATTGATATAATATGACAAGTAATATTTTTTATCGCTTATTTAATTCTTGGTATACCTCCACATAAAATTGAAGTATGCTGGCTCGATGTTTTAAAAGCACTTAATGGTATTGTACAATTTTAGTTTCATTAAAAGGTTTTTATTTGCAATTATTTTGTTTGCATAATAAGATGATACGCCCTTTTTTAAGGAAAGAAAAGCGTTGATAAAAAACGAGTTGTACTATATACTCAGTCGATTTAGGGTTTGACATTTTAAGATTTAAAAGAATTAAAAAAAATAGTTTAATATTAACTTCTACTTTTTTAATACATATTATGTTAAAAAATTTAAATATTATCTTAAATTTATATACTTAATAATGTTTTAAAATATCATACAACGCAAAGCCTAATCCGTTTGGTCTAACAAGATAAAGTTTTGCGCATGAGTTCTTTACGGAAAGTACGCATTTTTCAATATTTATCAATTATTTTTCAATATTATATAATAAAAACGGAATAATTTTCTGTGTGAAAAATCGTAATTAGTGAATACGCCTTATGTTAACAAGTCATATTTCTTTTTTTTTTATTCATCACCTACTCCGTTAATATTACGGATTTAAATTACGCCAAATTAGAGATATGTATATTGTATACGGTTGTTTTACGGTGTTTTTAATTATTCTTGTCAACAACAATCAACAATATCTCATCGAGAACACGGCTATTAACGTTAACACTAATAAATTCAAGTAAAGTAGAGCCATTCTTTAAAAACAAACATGAAAGTCACCGCAATACTATTGTGAAATTTCCTAATATGATATACGGTTACTTTTATAAATATAACTTAACAAATACATACATGAAAATAGCTTATCACAACAAGTAATCCACATTTCACGAGTGAGATGCGAAATTATTTACAGAATAGCAATACAGCACTAACAGCTTATAATTAATCTGAAATATAACCAAGGAAATGAATGCACGTTGAGCAATGATCTCATTCGATCCAACACTGATTGCAATATCAATAAAGAAATCGCGTACGATCTTAATAATAACATTAATTACTAGTGTGTATTGCTCGTAATAGCCGCTCGTTTTAAATGTAGTTGCCATTAAAAAAATCAAAGGATATAATGGATAAGAAAAACATGTACCCTATATCGTTTCCCCGGTCAACGATCAATTTAATCGACTTGTATAGTAGTATAAATATACTTAAAACTTATGGAATAACTTATGGAATATATATTAAGACGAGATATTTAACATTTAACAAATTTTAGATATGTGAAAGTACCACGAGGCTTCATTGAATTAATAGAAAATACCTACCTAGTACCTGCTTATCAATTTGATAATTTTGAATCTTAATTCATCTGTTGCGTGTCAGATTTACGAAATATAATTATGCTCATCATGTTGTAAGCGATACGCAACAGTGCAATATACAATTATTATAATAGTAACAAAGGAATTAACTTTAAACACTAATCGTAATAACATTTATATGATATACATAGATGTAGTAAGAGATACCATTTGATAACTAATACAAATACGGACTATCTTTTCTTTATAAATAATGCAACTTTAGAAAAAAAAATAAACTCTATTGCAGACATATCCTAGTGCCTCGAATACGTAAATGTTACTTGAAGATTTCGTGTAAAATGTTTGTATTTAAATCATAAAGCAGTGACAAAAAAACATCATAAGTCATCCTGCATTTGACAAATAAAAATCTGCCCCATATATATGTATAGATTTAAGTAACTGGGTGGTATCTTCGTAAGCTCTTTACAATAGAAAAGAGCATTAGGCATAATTTAACAGACTATTAACAGTAAATTCTTCTTATCATTTAAGTTAACCTCATTAGCCAAAAACAGTCAAATTAAGTGTACCTGAAACAATTGACAAAAATAAGTCAAAATAGTTTAAACGTGAAGTGTGAAGTGATAAATATAATTAAAAATGTTTCAACGTCAATATCTACCTGTAATCTTACTCGTGATGAGCTGTATAGCTGACACCAAGACCGTCAACTACCAGTCACCTCTCAATAGTATTGGTGGGAAACCAGGTAAGAAATATAAATTAAGAACCTTAGATTTATGAATCAACGCTCCAAATATATATCCGATTTATTATTGAAATGGAAAATGTAGACGATGATTTTGGATTATGAATCGTACCCATTGGAAAAATGCTAGATATTAAACATTTACTAGAATTTTCACAACGAATAATGTTTATAAGTAAACTGTAGTAGTACAGTATTATGTAAGATACCCAATTAACAAATGTCACAATATATTTTGCAGTCAGTAAGCTAGTTACAAAAAGGAAAGGGGAAAACTTTAGATGGGTAAGATCGCGGCGCATATTTACCAGTTTTTTTTTAGGTGCAAATATTCTAGATATATATATTAACCTCGGGTTTTTAAAATGTTTAAAAACCCATAGTTTGTCTTAGATTTTCGCGATTATTACACATTGAAACAAAACTAGTTTTAACGGACTTAAATCGCGTATATTAGTTATTTTTATCATCCCGACGTTTCGAACACTTTACAGCGTTCGTGGTCACGGGTAGACTGACTACCCGTAAAATAATATTTCAACCAATAGTTTTTCGCTATTAATTATAAAAAAAGTCCCTAATGGGTCTGTCTTCCTATTTGTCTTAGCGCGATAAACTAAAAACTACCGATTTGATTTAATGCGGTTTTGACAAATCGACAAGGTGATTCATAAAGAAGGTTATACTACATTAAGGTTTTGCACTCATTGGCTGATGATTGTTGAAGATAGCTAAAAAATATCACGCTATTTGGGAACTTTAGCATCGCCCACCGCGCTTAACGATAATCATATTAATTACGGTATAGTTGTTATGCAGTTCCTTATTCTACCAGTTCAAAGGCGGGAGGTGTGACCAGTTAGGTATATCTAAGGTGTCATCACCATAAAACAGATATTTCATAGGATGTCTAAATTCCTTCATATAAGAGGTGTTGACTAATATATGTTATAATACGGTAATTAAACCGTTAAATTAGTTTTCTGAGCTAGTAAATTTTATGCAAATAAAGTTAGAGGTTGCAACTATTGTTATTGCAAGTTTATCATGTATTTCCATTGTATTTTTTTTGTTGTATTTTCAAATTTCGAAACAATTTATTTTAACGGCATTTCTAATGATACATAATACTTTTTTTATTTTTTATTATACAGTTGTTAGGTAATCTTTACTTTATACTACTGCATAAAACTATTTCATTTAAAACTCATTTCAAATTTTATTAATAGTTAAATATATTATAATATATTAAATGATTATGACGTAACATATTTAAGGGGGTTCCGTTAGGTAAGCAAATAATCACTACCTATATAAAACAAACTTTAAAGAAAATTGCCTTAATATTAAAAAAAGTTCACGATTTCGTTTGTGTACAGTTCCACGATCCACTTCCTAGTCTTAAAATTAGACTGGTTCGGTTACCAAATACAGTACAAACTTCACAATACACTTAATCCAATGATAGGAACTCAAAGATATTCCTTTGAATTAATACGTAATTGAACTTTATTGAAGTTTAATAATAATAACAAATAATTCACTTTAATTGCAACATAATATATTGCGAATTAAAAAGATTATAATTGATGATAATACTATGTAATATAATCGCTCTCTTCATCTGATCGAGATAAGATAGTAGCCCCAAAGAACAGTAACCTAGCTACTCTGCTAGAGGAGCCTTACCTAAAGTGACAATTGTGATTTATAATTCGATATACTTTGCGTGACTAAGGTAAAATGGCATTATGCCAAAAAGGCCCAAATAAAAAAAAAACTAAGCTAATTTTTTTTTTTTGTATAATACGTGAAATTCTGTAAATCTAATGAGTTATGGTCTAGTTATAAGAAAAATTATAACAATTTACGTTTAGTTAATGTATTGAGTAATTCTTGTCATTAGGAAATAAAGTGGTTGCATATTTATTTAAAAAAATATTTAAAAAAAAATCAAATTGGTCAGATTTTACAGACCTCAATAATCTTAATATTTTCGCGTGTGCAATTGTTTTATCTACAAATTTACTTACATAAGTACCTAATGAGTTAGAAGGAGGTCAAAGTGACTCGCAATGCTTTGCTTAAATAATGTAGTAATGCGGCTGGTGTTGTATGAACTTGGGTCAAACATTAACGTATTTTTAGACCTAAACACATTTGACAAATAGCGCCGTGTCTACTTCATTGACAACATGCTTACATTTCTTAAACAATTGCACTATCTGACCTTGAAGTTCATTGCCTATTTAGTTATCACAGAATCAAAGTTAGATCAAGTATTTGTTTAATATTACAACATACAGAGCTAGGAATTGCATTGTTAATAGTAAAAGGAGGAATTACTTTTCGGAAATATTGCTAAACTGGTTCAGCTAGCGTGTTATCTTGATCGAAAAATAGAATTAAATGTTGCTACAGTAGATAAAAAATTTCACTACACGTATGAGTCAACTATCTCAATACGAATATATTATTGCATCAATATGAATGCTATCTTTAAAAATTTTATTCTATTGTAATACATGCGTCATTTGAAAACAAATGAATCATATTTCTGCTGCGACAAACAGCCTACATGGTGACTTCCCAACGGTGCGGAACCATATAGTGCAAACGTGCGTATAGAAACTCTCATGAGGGAACAGCCATTAATTATAATCAAAATTTATGTACTTCATTCGAATGGGCTTTTACAAGCGCTTTTAAATCATCATGTACAACTATATTAAGTGAACGTTCCATGTCTTCGGAATGAAGAATCTAACGAGAAGAACCGACATAAAACTTGGTAGTTTCTTTTTGAATATTTAAAAATAAAAAGTCATGTTAGTTAAATACAATTATAATATATCCTACCTGGAAGTCAACAAGTATTAACTCCAGGCTTTTTATCATCTATATAATCTTGTTTTGAATATAACGCATTGTTTACTAATATATTTTTTAAAAATGATTTGAATTTATGAAACGGCAAAGTTAATAATGTCCGCGGAATTTTACTGTAGAAACGGATACCTTGCCCCAAAAAGGACTTTGTGAAGTCGGAAACTTGGTGTCATATGCTTAAGGAGATTCTTGTGCACATACAATGGTTACCACAGACTTTATCAAAGTGATCGATATTACTATGAATATACACATCATTATTCTTATAGCCCGGCAGTATGATAATTCTGCATGATAGGTCCTGTTGAATAGTTTTATCATAGTACAATCCTACTTGGTCCCGTCTGTGTAGGTTCCACCCACTCATCAGATATTTTACCGTCAAACAGTGATATTTAGAATCGTTGTGTTCCGGTTTGAATAGTGAAAGAGCCAAGCACAAGGGACGTTACATCTTAGTTCCCAAGGTTGGTGACGCATTAGCGATCTAAGGAATGTTTAGTAATTCAGTCTGTGGGCGGGAGTGACCTCTTACCATCATAGGCCCATTTGTTTATCTGCCAACCATGATTACAAAAAAAGCCTAATACTCATCCTCCTGCCCTTATCCCAATTTTATTTGGGGTCAATATCAATATAAAAAAACTGTCTTAAAAGGCCTAAATATAGGTAATTATTTGTTATTATTTGAAACTTCAGTTGTGCTATTTCAATCATCTTTGACCTTTACTATCTCAATGTCTTAACCATCATGATGGATTGGTCAACATCTTTGTCTTCAAATTTGGTAAAAATGCTTCGTTTTCCTGTCCGCCATTCCACGGTTGTTTCGTAATATTCGATTAAATATCATATAGTTATGAATCATAAACACAAATTGGCTCTCACTTTTGATAGGTCTTCATCGTAGCTTACCTTGAAGATTCATTCTACCGGCGAACATCAATGGTCTGCATTCTTACCAAAACAACAATTAAAATTTCTACCTTATTTAAAATAGACACAATTTAAATTGTTTATATTACTTTTAACAGCGGATAGTTTACCAATGATTATTGCAAAAGTATAAAATCTACATCTGTTATACTTTCTTCAATTTCATTACGGTAATTTTTCCAATGGACTTATTATTTTCAATTAAACATTCCTATTTTATATTGTCTAACGATTCTTACCTGATTTCTTCGTTAGTATATTGGGGTTGGATATATGTTCGGTTCGTTAAGGCCTGAGTTCAAACCCCAAGTCCCCCAAGTCAGGCCGATAAAAAGTTATGGAGTTTTTTAAAGATTTCTTAGTAACAATACCCTGGGAGTTGAAAGTGTGTATATTCCTGAGCCTAAGATCTTTTCGACTATATCGTATTAGCCATCACATCGTATTGTAAGAGTTAGAGAATAGAGGGTGTTTTCATCCTCTCCCCTTATCACAATTTACTTGGGATAGGCAGCATGTCTTCTTTATCCATATTTCCATATGTGACGTCATCTCACAAGTAACATCCTTTCCATATTATCTTTCACTCAATCCATCCATCGTTTCTTTGGCACACACTCATGTACTATAATATGTTTAGCGTAGTTGACAGATACTCCTTGAGATATCCGCCGTGGTTGAAGTCAGTCCGGGCAACATCATCAAATACATAAAATTGCATCATGACTTAGAACTGTCGTTGATATTATCTCTCATTTTTCTCATTCGGTAAAGTAAAATAACGGCCCGTAAATTTCCCACTGCTGGACTAAAGCCTCCTCTCCTATTAAGGGTTTGAAATTAGACACATGCAGGTTTACTCACGATGTTTTCCTTCACTGCTGAGCACGAGATGAATTATAAATACAAACTAAGCACATATATATATAGTGGTGCTCGCCTGGACTTGAACCCGAAATCATCGGTTAGGATGCACGCGTTCTAACCACTGGGGCATGTTAGCTCTTTTCTCATTCAATCCCATTCGAAATAGTCTTCCATGTTGTGTGTAACCGGTGATTTTTGTTTACAGAATGTTCAAGCTGCAGCAGCGAAGACGAACTAGGCGTAACGAGATGGACAATGCCTCTTTTGAAATCAGGAGAGAAGCGGTACTATCTAGGAATATTCTTCAAGGTAAATAAATACATGTATAATTACTATTTTATCTTTTATATTACTATTTTTTCAAAAATAATAGGGATGACCTCAAAAATATATATACAATTTTTTTTAACGCTCAGTTTTTTTGTTTAAATTATTCATCATTTAATTTATAATATGAATCGGCCAGTACTGATTTATGGTACGCGAATTTAATAACCTAACACGATTTTGACTTATAATTTCTCAAAAATGACCTTTTATGAACCATAAATAAAATATACTCCATTGCATGTTGTTGTTATGTCAGTATAAGAAGCGTAATATAGCGTAATATTATGGCACTCGATTTTAACAGCGTAATCATTATTAATGTTGTTGTGAGATTATCAAAGTTTTCATTGTTGATACATTCTCATACACTTAAAGCGAGGAAGTCTATCGACCTCGCTTTTAACGTCCTGTTGATAAAAAGGCGGTCATTAGAACAAGCGAACGGTGTATTTGATTTTCACACTGGCAACTTCGTACTTTCCGCCTTTAGAATAATGAAAATTTTATTATGTATTTAACCGTTACTGTCTGCTCTGTGTATGCATAGATCTTTAAAATTACGCAACGGTTGATGCGGTTTTAATAGATAGAGTGATTCAAGAGGAAGGTTTATATGTATAATACATGCATAATATAGTAGAGAAACACTGATCTTTAGAGGTTTCTAATGTTCTGGCGTATATAAGCACATTTTTACGCATACATTGCGAACGCTGGGTGAACGAGATTATACAAGTGGAATACACATGTGGCAGTATTTCTATGAAATTTGTCACATGCAGGTTTCCTCACGATGTTTTCCTTGACCGCTGAGCACGAGATGAATTACAAAGACAAATTAAGCACATGAATCAACGGTGCTTGCCTGGGTTTGAACCCGAAATCAATGGTTAAGATGCACGCGTTCTAACCACTGGGCCACCTCGACTCTACTACTGTATATGTATATTATTAAGATAAAAATTGATTTTAACAACCCACTGCTTAGCACAGTAGGGCGAATAGATCAGTAAATTAATATGTATCTATTAATATAATCCATTGCTTCAAATATGCAAATCCATATAGTAATAGTGTGTTCGAAAGCTCCATTTAAATATTTATAATGATAAATGAAATGTCATGGCGTATTTATTTTAGTCCGATTTTGGTATTTGTTTTTATAGTGGCATCAGATATTTCTGATGTATTCATTATCTGTAAATATTTCTTTAATTGTCTAACTATCACGGTTCATGAGATACATCTTGGTTACAGACGAACGGTCGGATAGCGTAGTCTTAATAATATGGTCCCGTCACCTTTGGGTACGGAACCCTAAAAATTGAAACGAAAAAATTATTGGAACATGACTATCAACTAAAAAAATACTTTCTCTATTATCCTTATAATTTATTCATTACGAAATTAGTTCTATATTATGTTTATTTAATCAACATATTTAAAAACTATAATATATACAAACAAAAAAACATATATAAAAGCAAACCAATATCAATATGCTTATATTAGTTCTTAAGACACGTGTAATATTGTCATTAACTTGACGTCACGAGTTATGCAAGCGCGTACGCATCTCGAGTGGTCGCGTGGTTTGATCGATTATCTGCTTTCTCTTTTCAACGAAACATTTTAACAAACCACACCTCGTACTACAATGAACGGATGTACAATTATTGTCGTAATATTTCATTTATCTCACATCTCCGATTGTAAATAAGACATAATCAATAATGCAAATTGAAATTACCACTAAGCAACGTAAGTAAAGAAGGCTTAAAATATTTACAGCTAATTTTTTAACGTGTAGTTTTTTGTTTAAACATACCTTTATTATATTAAATTTTTACTAATACAGTGTAAACTCTATATAACGACACTGAACGGACTGTGCATTTTATGGCGTTATAGAGAGTGGTCGTTAAATGAAGAGAAGAAAAATCTGAATTCGAAAAAAGCTTATTTTAGTCTATTGTTAGTAGTTATGTACAAAAAATATATATATTATTTGAACGCTATTGCGTATACTCTGTTTTTATGTCTGGCGCCTATTGCTGCACCAGTAATTTTGTTGTGTATTTTTAATTAATTAATTTATATCTGATATAAAGGAAGTTATTTTCCAATAATTTAGCTGCTTTCAGAACTTCTTTAACGCTCGGTGGAGGCTCAAGCTCATCCGTCTTATCTTCTTCATCTCTTTATTCTTGAATCTCAGTTTTTTCTCACTGAATCCAAAATTTCTATGTCTGTGAGTGAAGCCGTTGTAAGCAGGCAGTTGTCTACTTCGATGTAGGTTTGAAAATTTACCGTATTTCCTGCCATATTGAACTTCTGAATCCACTCTGTTAATGGAAGGTCGTCGTCGTCGTATCAAACTCAAGTTCTGTTTCCACCTCATCAATCGTAGAATACATATGATAACGTTGTAATCCATGACTCCTACTTATTAGGCTTGGTCACAGTCTACATCCCAATTTGTAAACAAATGAACGAATTTCTAAGAAAGTTCCTTAATGCGTGGTGCCGACATTCGAGTTTATTGAGGGCTAGAATAATAAAGCGACAAAAGAACGTACACAGATGCGCAGTTTTTTCTAATTTTAGTAACTTAAAAGGTACTTTTTATTTCTCAATTTTTGTCGTTATTGAGAGTGGGTGTGATGCTATGTAGAGTGTATCATTGTATGGAATACAAGCTAAACCAACTAAAACCAATTGATTTCGACGCTTTAGAGAGTTTGCCGTTAAATCGAGTGACGTTACATGGAGTTTACACTGTATTATAAAAGGTGAAGTATCTCTGTGTCTTTCTGTCTCTTCGTTATGTTATCAGGGCCAACCCAATTAATTGATTTTGTTGAAACTATAAGGCAGGATATAGTCTTTTTCTTGATACTCAACACATGACGACCATCCACCATAGCGCGAGCAAATCCGCTGATCACAATTACTATTAATATGTCTGTATGTATTAAAATACTGTAAACTAGCCTTGCCCGCGACTTCATGCGAGTTTGATTTAAACTAAAATGTTATGTAGGTATAATTATAAAATAAAAGTAGCCTCACACCTTATTACATCACCAATATATACGTGAAAGTCCCGTCAAAATCGGTCCAGCCGTTCCAGAGATTAGCCGGAACAAACATATATAGAGACAGACAAAGCTTTTAAAAACATGTTATTTTAGCATATGTACTATGTATACACACATATGCATTTATTATAAGCTTTTTTTTATTACAAACAGTAACTCAAATTTTATTACATGTCTATAGTTAGTAATTCTGTAATAAATAAATTAGATGGTAATACGTTGTACTGGGTATATATCCTGCTAGGATGTGTTGCAACTTGGTACGTCGATTGATATACTCGTGTCGTGCAGGTTTCCTCACGTTTTGTTTCTTCACTGACGATATCGAGACTTATATTAGACACGTGAAGTCGAAGTACGAAGCCAAATTTTACCCTGTGATCCTATATTAAGATTTTGGTGTATATTCATATGTATTAAATCTGTTCAAACAAAGATACTTATCATTACATAGTATTACACAAAGTCACTTCACGCTGTCTGTCCCTATGTACGCTTAGATCTTTAATAATACGCAACGGATTTTGATGCGATTATTTTATTAGATAGAGTGATTTGAGAGAAAGGTTTTGTATATAATACATAGCACATATAGTAAAGAAACAAGAAAAAATCTTTAGCATTATAATATAATACATTACTTTTTATTATTATTTATTTTCTAACAACTAATATTCACATGTTTTATCCACCGAGTTTTCGGTTCCAAATAAACGTATCATTATTCCATTTTTGTAGAACAAATTACTCGCTAACTTTCATTCATATTTTTAAATTAACATCCGCCTTTGAATCCGTTTGATACGAAAGTTATAGCACTTTCAATATGTAGTTGTAGGTACCTACCAGGTATTTTATATTGTGTCGAACGAAATTATTAACGATGTGATGATGATAAATTGTCTGTTCATGTTTTGGCAAGTTGACTTAATACGCGAGCTATATGTTAAATGTTAATATTGTAACAAAAAAAATATAATTTTGTTCTTATATGTAAAGAAATGTTATTTTTACAAAATTTGATATAATCCTCTAAAAGGAAACAAATTAGAAATCCATATTTTAACTAGAGATTCGCCGCAAATTTTCTGTAAGTTATATACGTATGTCCTAGTCTGTCGTAGTCTTTTGTTTTTAACATACATAGAGAGAGTTACTTTCAAAATAGTAATATTAGGAGAGATATAAAGCCCAACATATTGTCGCGATATGTTATTAATCCTCAATTTCAAATAAGACAAAAAATCTTGGTCAAAAAAAAAGATTTAAACGCGATGAATTCGTTGCCATTGTGGAGACTGGAAGTACATCTGAGTACATATCTCTAAAAAAATATATTACTGGTAAACAGCAATAGTGTATATCTATATACTTAGGAATGATTAAGGTCTCAATACATAAATAAAAATTATAACACTGTGTAAATCATGACCGCGTGGAATTGTGGCAAGAATGCGAGCAGCATTTCAACTTATATTTTAGTGTTTTGCTCGTAATAGCCAGTGAGCCTGTCCAATGTTTCAATCCTTGTAAATCGTAAATTTTCGCCCAATACAAAATTAGCTCCGCCTATCGTACCGGAAGTAATATCGCGCTGCAAAATGTCACGGAAACTATGTAATGACCATTTGTACACGTGTTCATGTTGGTCTGCATTGTAAATTGTCGTTTTATTGCCATATCAAGTTACATGTCATATCAATTTTTTTTTAGTTCACTATTTGGAAGAGAAACCTCTTTCGAAGTAAATAAGATAATGGCTGCATTTAAGATAAATCATATGAAATTTCACAAAAACAATATGTAGCTTATCAAATATATTTACGCGTTTCATCGCTGGAGGCAATTTTCCGAAAAGGTTCCAAATTGAAACAATTACAATTCAAAAATGCTTTATTGTAAGTTGTACCTAAATATATATATACATTGGATTTAGATTATATGAAACAATAAATATAAATCATAATGATAAATATTAGACAACATCACATACATTACTCTGGTCCTAATGTAAGTAGCTAAAGCACTTGTGTTATGGAAAATCAGAATTAACGACGGTACCACTAACACATAGATCAAAGACATCATAGAAAAGTAATAAACTTTTTCTCCATCGACTCAGCCGGGAATCGAACTCGGAGTGGCGTACTTACGAAAATCGATGTACACTCTACGTCTAAGAAAAATATATTTGTTTTGATGTTGAAATAAAAACACGATTATTCCACGACGTTTTCCTCAAAGAATATTCCTTACGTAAGTACATTACAATGGTATGCATTTTACAATCGTAAATAAAATATATTTACCTGAATTGAACACTGTTGCTGTAATGGTACCTCAACGCAATCGCTAGGTGGTAATCTTGAGGTGCGGAGAAAATAGCTTTTACTAAAACGTCTTCGAACAAAGATTATTTTGTCTTATGATTAGAAGAGTATTATTTAGTTCAATTTTAATGTTAATCGTTATTTTTATCATTGATTTTATGTGTATTGTAGTGTATTCTTGAAAATTGTCATACAACATTTTACTAAAAGAATTAAAAAAATGTTTGATTATTTAAATAAGAATTTTATAGTTAAGGAAATCATGTCATACATCAAACTTGGCATAGTCGTCATTGCACTTAGTCTATGTTTAATAAGTGATATTTTAAAAAAAAGAATGTCAACAAAACTAAAATTACGAGTAAATTTTTTTTAATCTTATGTAAAATTTTTAAATTTTCATAAATTATTCCAAGTACTTATATTATTTCAAACCAAGCCAAATAACATAACCCTTACTTTCTGAAAGGGTTTTGAACCCAAAACTTACTGTAAAAAAGTAAAGTAAGTAAAGTAACAGCCTGTAAATTTCCCACTGCTGAGATCAGGCCTCCTCTTCCATTAAGGAGAGGGTTTGGAACATATTCCACCACGCTGTTCCAATGCGGGTTGGTGGAATGCACATGTGGCAGAATTTCGATGAATTTAGACACATGCAGGTTTCCTCACGATGTTTTCCTTCACCTTTCTTTCACGTGCTCGGTGCACGAGATGAATCATAAACAGAAATTAAGCACATATACATAGTGGTGCTTGCCTGGGTTTGAACCCGCAATCATCGGTTAAGATGCACGCGTTCTAACCACTGAGCCATCTCACGGTAACGATGTGTGTACTTACTGTACCGATTATTTTCGTTTACGTCACAGTCGCACAATAGATATTTTCTAGTGAATATTTACAAAGTTATTTCTCTAAACACAATGTATTTTAAATGTATTTATTGTCTTTATTTTAAACCACTTAAGAACTGGTTTAAGATTTATCATGCATAAGATAAACCGTTCCGAAACGCAATTTTCAAAGCAATTAGCTGTTTTCGTAAACGATAGCCTCCGTTTCAAAATATATCATCTTGATAATGAATTGCCTAATTCTATGTTAACTTCAAGTGCTAATTTTATGTAAACAAGAAAATGTCACCGACCAAATTCAATTAAAATAGATTCGTACTGTAGATGTTTTACACGTAGTATTGACAAATTATAATCGAGTATAAAACTTTTGTTTTATAAATTGTATTTACAAATATTATTACTTTAATAACCTAGGATATTTTTCTTCAACATAATAATTACATAAAAATGTATAGGTAAAGTAAAGTAGCATAAGCAAGTACCCTCCTCTTCCATTAAGCAGAGGGCTTGGAACATATTCCACTACGCTGTTCCAAAGCGGGTTTCATGTGGCAGAATATTGATGAAGTTAGACACATGCAGGTTTCCTCACGATGTTTTCCTTCACCGCCGAGCACGAGATGAATTATAAACGCAAATTAAGCACATATATAGCGGTGCTTGCTGCAGCTCCGTATATATATAATATATGCTTAAATCTTTAAAACTACGCAACGGATTTTGCGGTTTTTTTTTAATAGATAGAGTGATTCGAGATTAAGGTTTTTTACATAATAAATGGACAATATTACAATCACAGATTATAATTTTAAAAGTTTGTAATGTGATGTTGTAAATAAACAAATTCTGTAGTATATTTAGTATCAGTATTGCATCCGTGCGAAACCGGGGCGTTTCGCTAGTACTAACCTAAAGCATATATAAACACATATATTTAAAAAAAGTTAATAAGCTTTGCACTGTTGGTCCTTTTTAACTACAAAAAACGCCACAGATATTAGATATTATCAACAAAATTTATGCTATTGATTAATAAAATATTAATAACACATCAATCATATTAGTTCAACATTAATTATGAATAAAAAATTACATAAATTATTTATGAAATCGTAACGACATTCAGAGACCACACTAATTGAATAATCTATAATTACATTAGATTTTAATTAATGTAAGAATTAATTTTAATGATATTATGTATGTTTAAATGGATGTTATATCTTGAGATTTTTTCATATATTTATTTACGTCACAAATATTTTATATCATATATATTCATGAATAATTAACTGTTAGAATTCTTGCAGCATTTCCTCGTTTAATCGCAATTTCGATCCTCTGGGCAATAATGGAACCATTCCACCTTTAATTATGGTAAATTGGACTATTACTCCAAGGTTCAAGAGTTTAGGTGCAATTGGGATAAAGACATAACTCTAAGTTATTATAAGAGACAAATATTTCGATCGCTTATTTGCTTCAGCTTCTTCTATGCCCATTTTGATTCCTGACTTCGACACCGTTTGCATGGTCCGAAGAAAGTTGACACTCACTACTGGTTCATGGTTTTATACTGTCTAGTTTGTTGAATCTCGCCACGGAATTGATGTAGGGCTATTCTGTAACAAGTAACTCGTATCTCACCGTAGAAAACGAGCATGTAATATCAGAAAGTGATATGTGACATTGACTAAAATAATTATATGTAAAGGAAACGTGTATCAAAATTGCTTATCAGTACCTCAGTTGTCAACATCTCAGGAGTGAGGTCCGAAATTAATTCTTACAGAATTAACCCTTTTATCGTACACCGTATCATTTCGTAGGTATACATTATAGCACGAAGAATATATTTTAGTCGTGTATAACAGTTTATATGTACATATATTTAAAGAGCCATCACAACACATTCCAGCCATTAGCTATTTATAAAGTATAATTATATAGTCATGAAATTGTTCTCGAAGCAATAACGATTTTATTAAATAACGTCTTATAAATATATGCAGATATTTTATACTAAGCCCAAAAATAACATCATAATGTTTATAAGTCCTGTTTCGTTAAAAAATAACCAAGTGCGATTTGAGTTCGCAGAAAAGGGTTCCGTATGCCGAAAATATTAATTAAAATATTATAATCGGCATATAAAAAAAAAATTAAAGTGCGCTACTTCCATTTCTGCCATTACTTCTAATAAGGCCGTTCATATCTAACCTTTTGTTAATGTATAAGTGCATACTTAAAATTAAGTCTTTTACTTTTTTCTTAATTAAAGGAACAAAAGTTAAATTAGTTAACGAAAAGAAACTTCGTAAAAACCGGTTTTCTAATTATCAAAGCGAATGTCACGTCATAAAAAGCATTGTAGCTTCAAACACTTTCATTTCACATTACAAATTACATAAGCATAATTAATGAGCTGAGAAATTAAGCATTTCTGTAAATATTTCACATAGTGGGTTCATACCTCCTTACATAAGTAGCACACTTTTTAAATTTAATAAGTCCTGTAATAATTCCACGCCGGGCAAAGGCCTAACTTTTTTTTAAATAAGGAGGTTTTAATAAAGGCTTGGAACTTCTTTTAGAATTCTGCTACAGTAGTTCTTAAAATTAACAGTAACATAAATCGTCAGGAAACCTTTCCTGGCTAAATTCCCATTAAATATGAATGATATAAATAATGAAATGTAATTTTCATAACATTACTTTATGAATTTGATAAAAAGATCACGCATGATGCACACATACTAGTGTAGGTGGACGAGGTAGATATGTCCATGATCTAAATAATTTTTGTATCATATAACTAGCTATTGCTCGCGGATTTGCTCGCCTGGAAGTTAAATACATTTTACCACATTAGTTTGTATTTTACCCCTTAAGATAGCATATCCAAAATTCTCCATATCCAGATAAAAAATCTTTATAATTCATCTCGTGCTCAGCGGTGAAGGAAAACATCGTGAGGAAACCTGCATGTGACAAATTTCATAGAAATTCTGCCACATGTGTATTCCACCAACCCGCATTGGAACAGCGTGGTGGAATATGTTCCAAACCTTCTCCTCAAAGGGAGAGGAGGCCTTTAGCCCAGCAGTGGGAATTTACAGGCTGTTGTTACAGATAAAAATGCCTAGGTAGGTATATCCGTTTGTGTCTGTGTATAGGTGTAAATATAATATATGACTTTCTAGTTTCTTGGCTTGTAGCCAATGCTGTGTCAACTCTCCTACCTAGAATCATCTAATTTGGTTGGGTATGTGACCTTTAAATTTCGATTTATGAATCAAGTTCATAACAAAATTGCGCAAAAAATACTAATACAGACACGTTACCGATCGATGGAATATGCACGCAAAAACTTACTAAATATTCTTCATATGAAACGGATATACTCGTACATAAAATAAGGATGAGCATTTAAATTTTCAAGTTATAAATATTTTAACTCCGCCATTACAGTTATGTTTTATAAAACCTGTCTACAGCTGACTAGTATTAAGACTCTGTGTAAGATAAGAGTAGAGTTTATTTATAATCGTAACTTTTTAATTGCCTGGCATTTAATCCCAAGACCTCGAAATCTACAGCCTAAAAATTATCCAATAGACCAATGAGATCCTATATTAAATTTCGTATATTATTTTATAATTGTACCATTTATATATATGTATATTTGTAAAGGTGTATTAGACGAAAATACTATAGGAGTAGTTTTTTTTTAAAGTTTTAATCAACTGATATTTTTATTATTATTATGATATAAAATGTACAAGCTATATGAGTACATAGCAACGTATTTTATGCAACTAATACGTACATTCTTTGCGAAGTATTTTAGATAATCTACACTGGTTGATGAAATTCTATAGCCAATCAACTTGCAATAAGTCCGATAGCTCGCGCGAGTTACACACTAAACGTGTTATCTTTCATGCCAATATAGTTTTTAATTCAATGCTGTAAAGCATGTTCTGGTATGATATAATTAAACATCTAAGCCTGCGTTAGTCGCATATTAAACACTCGTTGAAACACGAGACCCACTTTCCCAGCATGTGACGGGAGACGATTAGGTATTTATTAAAAAACAAGCATTCTTTCAAGCAAGTAAGAATGAATTATTTATATTTTAAGAATCTAAATGGTACGTGAGTTTGACCTTGATAAACAAGGTTAAGAATTGAAAAAAAAAAGTGAATATCTAAATTATTCAGTAAGCGTATATACAATTCAAGTAGTAATTGCTTTTTAGAATATGAAAAAGATGTATTATACATAGGTTAAAGAAAAACTTTCATTATTTACATTTATATTGGTAACTCGTTTGTTAATAATGTAACGTTCAAGAGCCGAGATGGCCCAGTGCTTAGAACGCGTGCATCTTAACTGATGATTGCGGGTTCATTCCTAGGCAAACACCACTGAATATTCATGTGCTTCATTTTTGTTGGTGTAGGAAAACATCCTGAGGGAACCTGCATGTGACTAATTCCAACGAAATTCTACCTGTGTATCCATCTACCAAGCCATATTGGAGCAGCGTGGTGTAATATGTACCAAACCTTCTCTTTAAAGAGATAGGGAGGCCTTAGCCCAGCAGTGGGTAATTTAAAGGCTGTTAACGGAACATTAACGTAACGTAACTCGTTTGTTTATTTTGATTTAATAATACTAATTATTGCCAAACATAAGCTTTAATGCTTTCTATAGTAGGAATAAATAGTAGTAGGAATAAGTAACGAAACTCGAGCTGACTATGTTCGTTTTTCATATCGATAGATTTTCTTAAATATAGTTTATTCGTATACAAACTTCGAACAAAGGATTTTAATTTGAATACTGGAAGCAAACAATCTTGTCTAATAAAGTTTATAATTGACTGCATTTATTTATAGCTAAATTTTGCACACTTCCTTACTTACAGCATTTTTTTAAAACTTTTTGCGTTAAAGGTGTTTCACTGAAACGTGAAATCGACCTTAAGAGTTACCCTCATTGCGCCCAAAGAAGTTTCATTTGAAAAAGTTTTTAATGCAGTTTTTATTTTTATTTCAAAACTTTTTTTTTTCAGGCGAATTGGTTCAAAGCTCAACAGTACTGCAGATTCCACGGCATGCATCTGGCCTCTGTTTCGTCGCAGGAAGAAAATGACAGACTAGAGAAATACGTCAGAGAATCAGGTAAAATAATGACTTTACTATATTGAATAGATTATATTTTATACATTTACTTAGTCTAGACAAGAAATTATTCATGCAATAATTAAAGTTAATAAAGATAATTTAGAGTACAGTCTGGCCATCCTAGCTAGAACGTTATAATTTACACTTTAATTATTAAAAGAAACTAACGACTTCAAAATTAAAACCAGCTAGTCATCTAAATAAATAAAAATATCTATGAAACTACTGATCCGATTTTAATTATACTTACACTGTTCCCTAATTTGAAATGTACCTGACATAGATTAAAAATGATCAACTAAATACGACTTTCAGTTTTTGAAAAATTCGTGAACAAACATACAATCATACACTAACAAAATTAAGCACACGTGTTTGGAAGCTTAGATGGAATCTTCACACTTAATTAAAATTAAATTCTAACATACATAAATGTCGAACTGAAAACCTCCTTCTTTAGAAATCGGTAAAAAGGTTATAAGACTATAATTGTGAGAAGGATTGTAAGTTACTTTGCAACACAACTACATACTTTTACAATGTTCTCCTTCGCCGCCGAGCACGAGTTTAATTATAAACACGAATTAAGTACTTGTTAATTCAATTGCTTGTTCAGGTTTATCCGTAATGTTCGGTTAAGATTCACGTCAGCCACAATCACTTACACTGACATAATAAGGAATTTTGAAAATAGATCATTGGTATGATAGTAAACAAACATATCATATTATTTCTTGATATAAATATGCTCAGTATTGGATTCGCTTTAAATAGGATATTTCAAAAATATTTCAAGATTATTTATAACGTTACTTCGTACAGAGACACGGCCTTGTTGCTTTATTTTATATCATACTAATATTGTAATACGTATAATAAAAAAAAAAAAAAACCATGTTATTTTTTGTGAATTAACTGAAGTCAATTTCATTTTAAAATTTTAATAGTTTTGGAGATATTGGTATACCTAAATGTTATTTTTATATTATTAAACTAAATTTTAAAAAAAGAGTGGGTTAAATTTATTTGTTCATTTATACTCGTATACGTTTACTTATATATGGGATTAATTTTACCGTGATGTATTATTATCACTATAAAGTTTTTGTCTTGTTTAATTACTAATTACTCTGTATGTAGATTATTACTATAGTCCTGCGGCATAAACCCTACTCTAACGTAGCCTTCTGTACCGTCAAATACTTACATATCTATAGAAATATAGACAGACAATATTGCTAGTTTTTACTTATTGTTACATTCTTAACAACTTATTTTTTATGGAACCATTTTCAAAGTCAGATCTCAATATGACTTATTTTGGGCATTGTTCATAGATTCAAGTTTTTTTTACGGAAATATAAATAACTATTTCATGCAATTGCATCCGCTTTTAATATTTGATTGTGGCCTCCCCAAAAGATCAAGGGAAAAATATGAAAGTATCTTATAATCGATTAATTGATCTTAATAATATGACTCATAGTCATTAACACAAACAAACTCTTAGTAGTAAAATATAATAAAACCTCTATGTGTATACATATTTTTTTTATTATTAACGTGAAGACTTCTGAACGTAACGATATGAGGTTTTCGTCCTTCTTAATTTTAATTGTCAAAATAAATCTTTTACCAAAACTAAATATATTTTATCTTTGGAATTACTCTCAAAAAATAAACTGAATTAAAAATTAGAACTGGTTTAAAATGTAAATTTTACTGGAAAATTATTTAGCCCGCTTTAATCTTTGAAACAATATTCTATACCATCTTTATCTTATTATATATTTTCAATATGCGTAGCGTAATAGTATTTAAATACGAATAAAGGTATAGATCATTTAGTTACCTAAAACGTAATATTAAAGTATTAATTCATGTCCCATAAACACTATGATAACATGAAAATGCAAGCAGTAAATGAATAAACAAATATTAGACAACATCACATTCGTTACACTGACCCCAATACATAAGCTAAATCACTTGTGTTATGGAAAATCAGAAGTAACGACGGTACCAAAAACACCCAGACCCACGCCAACAAAGAAAACTAATTAAATTTTTCTACATCGACTCGGCCGGGAATCAAATCTTGACCTCGGAGTGGCGTACCCATTAAAACCATTGTACCCACTACTTACTCGACTATGGAGATCGTCAAAACAGTATATTTTGATTGTTTTAATTCATATCACAATATTTAATATTCCAGGTTACGGCCGCGAACATTTCTGGACATCGGGCACTGACTTGGCCGAGGAAGGCAATTTCTTCTGGATGGCGAACGGCAGACCTCTGACATTCGTAAACTGGAACGCCGGGGAACCCAATAACTTCAGATACGAGAACGGAGAGGAAGAAAACTGCTTAGAACTATGGAACAGAGACGATAAGGGCTTGAAATGGAACGACTCACCTTGCTCCTTCGAAACATTCTTCATATGCGAAGTTCGATCCGATTAATGTACGCGTATCATTGCATTACGACACGATAATAACATCATTATAACCTCGAATACATGCCATGAAGGTCACAATATAATTAATTAAAATGTATATAAACTTATTACGATCTATACGTACCAGTTGTAAACACTTAAATCTTAATTTGGACAATCTTTGTACGTTACTCTTTACAGTCGTGTCGATTCAAATGTTATGTTTTCGTTAGTTTACAATCGCAATGTTGTGATAACAAACGTACTTAGTGTGCTAGATTTCAACTTCTAATTATGTATTTTCGTCTTTAATATTTAAAAGTACAATAAATGCCACGCGGATCGGTCAGTAAATGAAAACAATTCGGTTGAAAATTTTAATAATGTTCAATTTAATTTTAATTAGATATTAGGACAGTTTCGGCAACGTAAAATGCTATTTAATTTATATTTACTTTGATGTTGAATTGAATTGAAGTATAACATATATATATTGTATTAGAAAATAAGTTGGAATCAAAAAAATCGTATTTCGTTCTTATAAAACGGTCACTGCCTAATGATCTTGTTAGGATAAAATCTCTAAGCCTAGAATTCAATGGGACGCCTATGTGTCCATAGTCAAACTTAGTAGGTAAATACAATAGTTACCTTAGCAATATCTGTAAAAATAGACGTAAGTACCAACAATAAATAAGATTAATTTTACAAAGTATTTTCATTTTTAATACTTATTTGATGAATTAATTAATTTATTACATTATTCAATGAAACTTTCTGATTTATATAAGTATTTGCACAATTATATCAATATGAAATATCCTCATGAAGCCAAACGATCAAGACATATAATTACGAAAAATCTTTGAAGTAAGAAGTAAAATTAATATGTATTTAATTTAATTATTCTAAATAGAATTTAATTAAGTTCTGGCTGTATGATTGTCATTACAATAAAGTTGAAATTTATTTCATAGTTTTAAATAAAATAATTTGAAACATTGAGACAAATGTAACGTTAGTTTTAAAATGTAACGCAAATCGTAACATTTTAACTTTTTTAATTTTTTTCTTGTTTAAAAAGTATATATATATTTAAAATAATAATTTAAAATAATACACATTAGATTCCCAAAACCAACATAGCACTGTATCTTATTTGTTAAAACAAATTAACCCAAAACGACTTAAGAACCATCTAAATCTCTCAAAAGGCAAGTAAATAGCCAAGGTGCGTTAGCCTCAGGCAAGCACTTGCAACATGAAGCAAAGTACACATGATAATACCGTACGGCTTTTGGAAGACGAATAATAAAGAGGTGAGCGCAGTCCTACCATGTTTCTTTGACCTTTTATTTTCATCTCACACTTTCAGATTCTCCGCCAGCGCCACTTTATATTATCAAGAACCCTCGACCTATCTTATCTTTAGAAGTTAATCTAGATGTTCTCGATTTAAGGGCATTTCATCCCTAAATAACCGTATTGTTTCAAATTTTCAAGATTATAACAAGAAAAGAAATCGCGGTTTTATTAAAAAAAAAATTAAATAATTTAAAATATATATTTTTTTCATCATTTATTTGCGTATGTTATATTAAGTTTTGTAAGTTAAATTAAAAGTCCAAATCGGTATTTCGTGTTATGTTTTGTAGACTTAAACTTTCTCAAATAGGTACTCACTCAAAACAATTAAAACCTGTTCAAATCGTACCGGTAAATCTAGCTATTAATCCGATTGACGCATAACAAACAAATAATTCGGCCTCATAATATTAGTTAGATGATAGTTTTTTTCTTTTAATTATTTAAATGTTATACATATATATATTTTTATAGTATAGGTTGGCGGACGAACGTATGGGCCACCTGATGGTAAGTGGTCACAATCACCCATGGACAATCGTCAATGTGCCACCAATCTTGGAAACTAAGATGTTTTGTCCCCTGTGCCAGTAGTTTCACTGGCTCACTCAAACACATTTGAATTATAAATATTAATATAATTCAAATAATTGCATTAAAGAAGTAAACAGATCCTGATATAAAGAATAAAATGAAAATTTAAGATGAAGTCAGTATCCCTGGAGGAATAACTATCCGCGACGCTATACAATTTTATTTGAAATGGATTCAATAGAAAGTAATCTTCTTTTTATTATTTTCCGAAGAGAAATAGCGAAGGCGAGATTAATTATAACGTCCGGAAGTCTTCCTTCTCTCGGTCTATAATAATTAAAATCTTGCAACCCTAAAAATAGACGTAAAAAATCTTATTTTCATAAACAGTGCTTTCCGCTTGCCGCTATATTTGGCAAGACGTGAAATGTTGGACTGCGTTAAAACTTGGTATTATTTATAATCTGTTGTATAAATTTAAATTGAAACCATAATTATATTTACTATTATGGTACATGTATAGCCGAGATGGCCCAGTAGTTAGATTAGTAAATATTCATGTGCTTAATTTGTGTTTATAAATCATCTCGTCCTCGGCGGTGAAGGAAAACATAGTGAGGAAACCTGCATGTGTCTAATTTCATAGAAATTCTGCCTACATGTGTATTCCACCAACCTGCATTGGAACATCATGGTGAAATATGTTGCAAACATTTTCCTCCAGGGAAGACAATCCCTTATCCCAGTAGTGACAATATTACAGGCTGTTTTTGTTGTTGTTACATGTATATGAATAATTAAAAAATAATTACTCTTTAATTTTTACAAATACAGATGTATTTAACGATAGAAAATAAATTTTAATTTCATTCGGCTTAAAGGCAGTCTTTGCCTGGTTTTTACTTGAACCAACGATGATAATATGGACGTGTTCAAGAGCAGGAATTTAAGTAACCTTGAGACATTACTGTTGTAAGTAGACACTGATAAAAAAAATTCAAGCCTTCACTCAAGCCTAAGGGATTCGCCAAAACGATTCATCGAATTTAGCTTAATTTATTTGCTTCAAATTTAGTCCATTTTTTCATTCATTTATAAGCACCTATTTATTTAGTATCTGTAAGAAAAAGTATGCATACATGTATTAAGTCATTGACCAGTTTCAAGGCGAAAAAAAAACAAATATGTCGCGATTTCTAGAATGTTCGACAAAGATCAACAACCTTTACTTACGATTGATATAACAAATTAAGTAACCATTTAAAGTTTACTTAAATGCAATTGTAACGAAAAAACCTTTTTAAATTTACTTATAACTATAATTATCTAACCAAAATTAAACATCGACAGTAATTAGCTAATGGATTTAAGTTGAGACACGAAAGCGAATAAAAAATTTAAACGTTTAATTATTTACGTTGTAATTACGTATTCTCATAATATTGTAAGAACGTTATAAAATACTAAAACCTAGAATTAGATTATATCGAGAGAACAGTCTGCATTCAACTTATTACGTAGTCAGGTTGTTGGAGCGAGGAATATGTCATCACACTGCGCGTTGGTTTTACTATTTAATTATCAAGTAATGAGCACTATCGTATAATTTCATAAAAAGGAAATGTTTAGTGGCTTAATAATAAAGATTGCGATGAAATGGTACTGAATTTAATCCTTAAATCGATACACTAGAAAAGTGAATACATTAGTAAATATTTAATGCTTATTCCTGAACCCAAACTGTTTCTTTACTATCCCATAAAATTACCAGAGTCAAACAATGGAAGCAGCAAAAAGAGAAACTAAAAAATATACTTTATTCAAGTCGGCTTACTATAGGTATTAAGTGAAGCTACCACCGGTTCGGAAAGTACATTCTACCGAGAAAAACCGGGGAGAAACTCAGTAGTTCCTCTCTTTTCAACATTTAAAAATACAGTCATATTAGTTAATTACAAATATCAATGCATATCCTGCCTAGATATCAACAAGTCATTTCTTTATAACACCCTTTCTTCGAGGCCTTGTGCCAGTAGTCTTATATTTATAGACTGTTACTATTTAAACTCTGTAATCCATAAAGTGTTTATTATTATTTAAAAAAATAATAATAAAGTATTTTTATAAATGCAATAAGTGCTCAAGTATTAGCAATAACAATAAAACCTCCTTTGAACGAAACCTCGCGGCTGCGGTTTGCAAGTTTTTGATGTAACTGGCCAGCACTGTACAAACTGAGGAGGTGCATATTTTCCGCATTAAGATGTAAAACAGTCAACACTAGCTTCAGCAAACATCCCCGCGGGGCAGCCACGTCATCTCACTGGAGGCGCTATTAAACAGGACACGAAGTATTATAAGATTTTAGCATAGCATATAAACTGCGAGTGTAGAATATGTGGAATTAAAAATGAAAATATAATCATCGTCAAAAGGTAAAGGTTTATAAACGAATGTAATTATATAATGTAGTTATAATTATATTCGTTTATAACTACATTACAATATATAACTACTATATATAGCTACATTATATCATCGTAAATCGACTTTTAAGTACTTTAATATTTTTTATTTCATTTTACTTAGGAGGACTCTAAAAATATTTTGAATACGCAATTACTTTTATTACTTTTTAGTGCATATTAATTTGTTTTAAAATAGTGTTTCGATAAATTCGGTTTTTCGTTTTTATTTAATTTAAATATTTTTTTTTATTTTAATTGAAGCTTATGTAGACTATTTTTTTGAAATATGGATTTATTAAGCATGCTGTTTAAATGAGTCAGTCAGTTCAGTCAGTCATTTACATTTTACATAAAGTAAACGAAATTAGGGAGAAAACTTTATGTAAATAAATTATAAATACAATTGTAAATAATCAAACTACTTTGAGGACAATTTCCAAAGAGACTTACGAATAATGCAAAAATCGACTTTCAAAAATGATGCTTTACATAGTACAAAATCGAAAAACATAGTCACCGTCACAGCTTGATTATTTAGCTGGTCAGTTTCAGTACATAAACTACAAGGTACCACTCTCGAAAGTCGATCTTAATAAAAAAAACTTTTCAAAAGAGCTAATATATACAATTCTTAGGAGCACGTTAGCGATACTCGACCGAATCTTCGCACCTTATGATATATGTAGCAACGGCCAACGAACGTAAGCACATTAAAATTTGGTTAAAAACAGTAAGAAATTCTGCAATACTTGAACATAACCACGTTACAGCAGGTGACTCAAATATCCAAATAACCTATAAATAAAAGATTCGGTCGAGTATCGCTAACGTGCTCCTAAGAATTGTTGCGTTCCATTCTATTCCGCTACTTTATCATTGATCCCATCCTCAGAACCTAACCATACTTTCACCAAACTACCCTTGAATTATATCCTTTCTAACAAAAAAAGAATCACCAAAATTGGTGGGCATGATTTTGAGTTATTCACCTATTTTATCGCGCACATCTATAATGCAAATTTAAGACATGTATGGTTTTCATATGGATATCATCATCAGAACTGGACCACATGAGAAGCACTAGCTTTTAAACAAAAACAAAATATCAAAATCGGTTCACTCAGTAGCAAGAGGTAACAAACATAAAAAAAAAAACAGACGAATTGATAACCTCCTCCTTTTTGAAGTCGTTCGAAAAGAAGGTCTATCTTAATAAAGGATACAGGGACAAAAAACCCGGGCATGTTGGAAGCGCCTCGCCGATGATAGTCAAATATTAAACCATCTTGTCAGAGAAGGGGAGCCTACCAGAGTCCTGCTTGCAGTCCGGCATTTAATGTGCTTTAGATGAGGCTGATGATCCCAAAAAAGCCTAGTTCCGTTCTGGATCTTATCGGTTCAATCTACATTTGTGAAACTTACGTAGAATCTAAGTCTAAAGATCTTGTAAGCGCCTGCCTGAATAACACGTATTTCAATATATTTTAAAGTTTGCTATTTATATTATAAACGGCACAAAAGCACTGACTACCTTCCTCATATTATTTTCAAGTACAATATTATATTCGAGAACTCGAATGAAACGAAATTCAAATGTTCCCAATAGCCATGTTTCAATCAAACAGGTACGTTTAATATCGCTCCAGAACACGCCGCATTCAGCATTATGAAACCACTGCGAAGTATACTCTAAATGCGCCTTTTTAATAAAAAAGTATTATCTGTATAGTAAACGACATGGTATGTAAAAACTTTCCGCTTTTTAAGATATTTTGCTTTTTTTATACATAGTTATTGGGATTATTATTATTTATTTTTAACTGGCTTTTCCGGCGAGGCGTTGCTGGTATTACATTATATCAAAATCAAAATCAAAATCAAATTATATGATTATGACAAGCTAAAAACCTCCTTTGAAACATATTTGCATAACAGAAAAAATGTCTATATTATCAGCGGTTAAAAAATAATAAGGATATTTTAAAAATAATGATTATACTGAATATATAAATAGATATAATAAAAGGTAGACGTTACGATGACGTATTTTTTTTATTTATACGCATAAGAATGTATTTGTCTATATTGCCAAACTGTATACATATATATCATTACACAACGGTGTCCTAATTCGATATTACAGCATGTTAAACAAAAATATGTACCTATCTGTTTCAGAATATAATACTATCTAAGTTGTATATGATATATTCCAAGCAGCAATTATTCTAAGTTATTTTATAATATCGAAATCTAAATTATAAACAAAAAAGAACTGAAAATAGTAATAAATCATGACCATGACAAATGGTGGCAAGAATACTTGCAGCATTTCCCCAACGCATCTAATTTCGATCCTATTTGTTTATTTGTTTGGTATTACTAGATTTCGACGCAGTTCGATCGAGAATCTTTGAGATTGTCACGAATGTGAATGTACGTTTTTATAAAATATATAAAACAAAATATATAACCATATAATATATAAAATTAGAACATAAAATATAAAAAAATATTATATGATTTTAAAAATAGAATTGGAGCTCTACCAAAATTGGCAGATTTTAATCAGACATCTGCAGGTTTCACTACTAACAGTTTTTGATTTATATGAATTTATTTATATGCAATATTAATATTCCTCGTAGCTACTTATGTCCACTTTAATTTGACTTTTTAGTTTCTATGACAACTTCATCGATTTTTAAACGTCTTTTTTTCTCAACCAATGATATCGCGTCCCTTCGGTATCAAACGTTGTTTTTTTGGATTTGTTCTCTAGTGGTTGGTTCAGTATATGTTTTTAATTACATTTGCATATTTTGTTTTTAATTGGATATCCTAAAATAAAATTTAAAATTAAGGGTCAGTTCATAAAAGGAAGAGTCGGGCCAGTGGTCAGCACTCGTGAATTTTAATTGATGAATCCGTATTTACATACGGACAAGCGGTGCTGCGTTTTTGAGCACTTAATTTGTGTTCATAATCCACAGTTTCAGTTTTATAAAACAAAGTCGCGATCGAAAGGTTGGGTGAGCGTGGGCGGTTTTTCACGTTGCTTATGAAGTGAAAATTTGTTTTGCCTCTTGCGAATTGAAGATATATCCCACATACAATTTTGGTTTTGGAAAGTTTCATGTGCATTAAAACATATTACATGTGCATTGTCCCACACTGAAGCGAGACAGCAAAACTCTAATCCCTTTTTTTTGTGGGAAAATTATGTGCTGTTAGGCTTTTGTTGATATTGTTACTTTTATAAAAAATCGAACTTCTATCGTGGTATTGATCATTAAAATGTTTTTTTTTTTTTGTGAATTTACGACATCACATTAGACACTTCTAAAATTGTCAGCGTTTTTTTATTGTATTGTCCATGTATTATATACAAAAAGTTTCCTCTCGAATCATTCTATCTGTTAAAAAAACCTCATCAAAATCCGTTACGTCATTTTAAAGATCTAATTATACACAGGGACAAACTGCGGTAAGCGACTTTGTTTTATACATGTAGATAAGAAGATTCTCCATAATTATCAGCGTTATCGACGTTAGAACTATATATGTTATGCACCGTATGACACCACGTGTTGTCTACCCAAATGGGCTAACCTAACCTAACCTAATCCGTCCCACCAAGCATTCTAATATAATTACAGTCAACGTGCTCTAGGCAGGAATCTATTCGCAATATTAATACAGTATGCATTTCACGTAATTTCCGAAACTCAATTCGATAAATTCAGCCGGCGCGGCGGTGGAGCTAAGTTAGCGTTTAAATTAAATTGCATCCGGTTTGTAAAATTGACGTTTTCTAGTTTGAACGTGAATTTATTTCTAATTATTCGTATTTTTGCACAAAAATATAATGAATTGTGATGAATACAAATTTATTGATTCACGTATAATCGGACATCCAGTTTGTACACATAGTCTCGTAAAATACATCTCGTAAATAAATAAATCAATAAAAAGAACTTGGAAAAGCATTAAAATATTCATAAATAAATATAATAAAAATAACAAATTAGGAAATTTGATAAAGATTTTATATATATCGAAATATACTGAAGTATTTTCATTTTGAGTAAGCAGTGCAGTATTGTTTTATTATATTAAAATAATAAAAAATAAAACATCTTAGATGTTGTGTGCAAAACAATCTCCATCTTTATTGTCTTAACGTAAAAACAATATTACTTCGGTGTTGTAAAGTTCTCCAACTTAATTTTATCTCTATAATGAAAATGACTGTTATTTTATTACAGCTGGGCTATTCAGAAACCGCGGGCGAGAAGCTATAAATATAAACTAGATGTTGACACAAATACAAGCACTTTCAATGTTGTGAAATTTTATGAAAATCGTAATATACTCGAAGCTACACACAATGCTAGTGATTAAAATCAAGCATCTGCATAATAATTATAACGACATAGTTCCGTACTTGTGAATAACTTAACTTAAAATGACGCAGTAGTACCGTGTTCTCAATTCCCGGTCATTTGCGGGAGAACTTAATTTACCACTCGTTAGCTTCTTTTATTTTTATAAACACTCAAATTACAATATATTTTTTATTTTACTTTAACATAATATAATTGTAATAATGACTAGTTATATCCACTTTAATTTGACTTTTGAGAAGGTTTCGATAACAACTTCATCGATTTTTAAACGAATAAAAATGTCTGTCTCGCCGTAATATTTGTCTAATCTTGGTATAACTTTTCATTCTTTTCATGAGAAATAACTGGCAATATCCCCTCAAATTATTACTTCCATATATATCTAATATAAAACTGATACTCATTAATTGTAAAAATAAATTGTATGAATATTCACAAACTTAGTGTAACACTTATCGTATGTATAAAAATGAATGTTGGAATATCAGTTTCAGGTTCAAAGACTTCACTGTTTGACCTATTATGTGCCGATTCTCATGGAGAAGATTCTTCTTATTTCTCCTTGTTATAATTCGCCTCTACGCGTCGCCGCAGCGCACAACATTCTATACTGCTGTTAGCGATCACCACAACCATTGATATACACATCTTTGAGTACGGAAAATATTTCAGTAGTAAAGTCATATTGGAATACAAATATTGCGATAGACACGTAATTTAATACCCTTGGTTGGGCCGTTAAAAAGTTATTGAGTGTAGCTGATGTTGCTGAAATATTCCCAGTAATAGCCAATTGTAGAACTCACATTACTGTGCTTCCAAAACTTCTTCGATTGAGAGAAAACTCTTGTGTTAACACTTATTAACACATAATAATAATATGTTATAATATGTCCTGCAGCTATGTTTTCCTTGAGATTGGCTGTAATGGTCGAAATCGGTCAAACAGTCGTCGTCAAATGTAAGTAGTAATGTTTAACTATGATGAAAAAATAGATATACGATTAAAGTAATTGTAAAGTTTAAAAATATATAATTATGTTATATTTTTATTAAATTTACAGCATCCACAGTTCTCACGGTTGCCCGTGTCTTTTTTTAAATTTTACTTTAATACATTTTGGCGGTTTAAAGTTTTATCTAATTACTGAACATCAGCAGATCTTCGCTGTATCAAGTTTAATATTCAGTCACTCGATTTTTTATCCAGAAGATATAGAGTATTTAATATATATCGAAACATATTAAATACATTGGTATATACAAATATTTAAAGGCTGGCAACGCATCTGCAAGCCCCCCGGTGTTGCAGATGGATGAAAAAGTTATATCAGAAGAAAGTTTACAAACAAATTTTAGTCATTGCGACAAATTTTATTGTTCTGAGCGAGGTCTAATAAAAATGAGTGTACTATTTGTATAAATATAAGTAAGTGCTTTTTGGGCATTATATTATATTAAATGATAAAAATATACCTGTCTCTTTCTCGCGACAGTAGACATGTGTGGTTGTTACTTTAAAGAGGCATGTTCGTTTCAATTTCAACGTACATTTTGTTCTCATACCCTTTTTAGCTCTTCACGAACGCAACGGCAATGCAACGCTTTCAGTACGCTTTGAGATGCATTGTAACATCGGGTTGCATGACCTAGTATCAAAGATTGCAAGTTGAATGAAAACTGTACCCACCGTCTGTGCGACGGAGTTCATTGAAATCATTTTTATTTTTATATATATTTTTAATATTTATGTGATTAATATATAATCAGAATTGTTGAAGGAACTCGATTAAATGTTTGAATGATTATTATTAAATATTATTATTATTATAACAGCTCAACAAACTCAACGCAAAACAAAATATATTTAAAGTTTTAAATCCGAAGCTCTGAGCGTGTAGGGAAAATGAAAAAATCATTCATTTGAATTTATAATTAACAATTTTGAATCTAATTCAGAATATAGTAGTGTTAATTTTTGTTTATAGAGTTTAAGGTATTACAAAAGTATTATCTAATATCGATATAAGTGATTCGACTCTTACAAATATGATTAAAATTTAAAATTTTAAGTTTTCAAAATGATAACCAAGTCACAAATGTTACCAACATTATCTATCCGAAGAAAAACTCTCTTAACTCCACTAATAAACACATATAGAATATACAATAGCCAGTAAAGAAATTAAATACTAAGACAATAATACGTTATAGAAATAAAATGGAATAATGTCGTATAAATAACTGTAAAACGTCACTTCCGCAAAGGCTTACTGCGATAAGAGGATTCCACCGTAAGCGGTCATGTCACTGCAGTAAGTAGTGAGCTAATTTTATATTCAACTAAGAATAAAACTTTATCGAGTTAAAGCCTTTATGACTATTGTAATAAAGGCTACGTTCTAAGTATGAAACAATATGTCCAAGACTTTGAAGATTATCCTTTCCCAGCCGGGCGACCACGATTGTGCTGATCCTTAAAACTGAATTTTCTATTATATTTTATACTATTTACTATCTGATATTTCTATGTTCATAAAATACACTTTTGATTGATTTTTTCTCTTGGCTTATTACTATAGTTTGTTCTTTGTTCGTTTATATGTTTGGCTCATAAAAAGTATAACTTAAACGTAAAATATTGTAGAAAGTACTGAAGTCTATTTTAAAAGTAATTATAAAAAAAATTACTGTAATTAGGACAATCTGCAATAAAAATAACTTTTATACATACTCATATATATGTATACATTAAAGTAACATGTATACTGACTGCTGAGCTGAGGCCTATTCTCATTTTTGTGGAAAACGTTCGAAACCTTACTCTGTCATGCTCTTCCTAAGCGAACCACGTGATAGATTTTCATTGACTGCAAGCAGATTTCCTCTCAATCTTTTGCTCATCGCTGAATACGAGACGAATTACATGAAAATCAAGTGGTGCGTGTCCTAATTTAAACTTGGAGTCGTCAGCAATGATGTACGTCTTCTACTTTGATACCTTACCTTATAGTAAAGTAAAGTAATATCCTGTAAATTTCCCACTACTCTGATAAGGCCTCCTCTTCCATTAAGGAGAGGGTTTGAAACATATTCCACCACGCTGTTCCAATGCGGGTTGGTGGAATGCACATGTAGCACAATTTCGATGAAATTAGACACATGCATGTTTCCTCACGATGTTTTCCTTCACCGTCGAGCATGAGATGAATTAGAAAAATAAATTAAGGACATATATATAGTAGTGCTTGCCTGGGTTTGAACCCGCAATCATCGGTTAAGATGCACGCGTTCCAACCACTGGGCCATCTCAGCTTCTGGATAGGTAAGGTAAGGTACCTTACCTATCCAGAAACACAAATCACTACAATCAGAAATACAATCCTAATATATGTATTGATAAAATCAAATGTAAAATGTAAGTATTCCATATTAAATTCATGGAACAAATATTTGCATGAAATGTTTAATAACATTCGTTCCTGGTAGCGTTCGACATTCAATAACAAGCACATTTTCGTCTTAAAGCGACTTAAGTATATGTGAAGGGTGTGTTTGGTATAATCCGACATATTTGTGTAATCCAAAAAAGTTGTATGACCGTATATACATGACATACGTGTGTGTCTATGTCTTATACTTTAGTAGGAATGACTATTTAAATCGGTCGAGTGGACATTCCATGTCACTAAGAGTTGTAACCATCTATCACGCCCATTCAGCTGGATAGGCTTGGAAACTCGAAACACCTAGCTAGGTGCCACCTGATTATCGGCAAATAAACAGCAATATAAGTTTTTTTCAGCCAATGTACGCACATGAGACATAACATCTTAGAACGCGAGGTCGATGGCGCATTGGCGATGCATTGGTAAAAATTCCTTACGGCGCCACTGTCTACGGACAGTGATGATCATTTATTAGGGGGCCCTTTTGCAAGCTCTCTTACTAAAGCACCTCAATTATTATTAATAATGCGAGGAGCTAAAAGATGAATTAGCATAGAAGGTTGACTTATAATCAAACTCCTATCGACATTGAATCTTCTTGGCCGTCGATTTTGAATATATGTAGGTGAATACAATATTTAAATAATCAAATTGAAAAATAAAAAAATTAGATGTCATCCTCCGACGATATTTAAACGAATTAATTATTTAATTTCCAAAAACACACTTTCAATTATTTTTTTTTAATAGATGTTTATAAAGGTTACAGGTTAAAAAAAAACGGAAGTCAAAGCAAGTAGGTTTTACTATGTGTATTAAATATACTGATAGAACTAAATACAAGATGAGATCTGTATTAGAATAAATATTAATATTCATTGTCTGCTTCTCGCATGGTAAACCTACTTGCAACGTTGTGGAAATCTGAAGCGAAATTGCATTTAATGAAGCCTTCCTTGCGAGATATATTGCACTCTGTATACAATGAAGTTTGTATTCGTTTTTAATATAACTTTGATGTGTTTGAATGAGCTTTATATCGCATCTGTGAAGTCAACTTAATAATGATACAATAGGTTGTACCTACATTGTATTGAGTTAATAATATAGTACAATTTTATTATAAAAAACGTTTATGTATTGAAGTACAATTATTCTGTTTTTTAAATAATTTCTACTCACGCTTTCAAGCGTTTTTGTTACTGCAGGTGCTTCATACAATTTTCTCGAATAATTCTATGTACAGTCAGGGTAAGAAGAGGTTCGTCACCTTAACACCTATTTTCGTGTGCTCAGTATGAGCGATACTCATCTTTACCGGTCGAGAACATATGACAACGACAGACATATTTTGACAATTCAATAGAAGGTCTCATATCAAATTTAAACTTTTACGTTTTAAATTACGCCGTTAAAAAGTTTTCATATTGAAACTAGACGAAGTCTAAAGATGTTACTCTATTTAGAACCAAGTTATAATACTATGTTAGTTTAATTTTATATGCAGCTGTCAGTTTTTGTGCTTTAGTTTCAAAAGGTACTAAGAGCATACAACTTGATAAAGGAATGAATTTGAAAACTGACGAAGGTTTTCTTACTCTGACTGTACTTATATATGTATGGCAAATTTAATTACAATTTGTTCAGCCGGTCTGTCGTGATAATATATGTTTGTTATTATCCATATTTAAAAATTCTCATTTTAAATCTAAATAATAAACAATTCAGTTTTATTTATATATTATTATACAAAAATACAACTATAATGTTTAAATACTTATACATAACTACAAGCGGGGAAACGCTGTCTGCTAGTTAAGGCGAGTTATATAACAATGAGTGCATTACATCGGATTAATTTAACTAGAGCTGGCTCGGATACCATATTTATTTGTGGCTTTCGTCCGAATATTTACTATACTTTATTATAGAAGGTAAAGCGTAATTCTTGCTATATTTATCAAATAGTATGCGAAAATTTCCCTTTAGTTTTTTAAATATATTATATTAAATTTGACCTAGAAAGAAAGTTCTTAAATATGTATGAAATTAGTATTATTTTATTAAAATAATCAGTTGAGTTCAACGCATTTAGTTTAGTATATATAAGCCTTAGCTCCTAAGTATATATCAGGACTGTCATATTTATCAATAATTAATTACCCAGACCGAGAGAATCATTAGAATTCATAGTTTAATTTTTTTTTTCCAAATGTACACATAAATGTTAATGTAGACAGAGCAATCTTTAAACAATAACCTAATTTTTTTTTAAATCGGTTGCAAATTAATTATTTGTCATAATATGTTTTAAAATACCAAAAAAGGTCGAGAAGGGGCACCCCCCTTCGTGAAGGGGCTTCATTGTGACTTATATTATTCACTATGTATCTCTTAATTTGTTTTATTTATCAAAATAATTAAATGTTGTTTTTTGTCGAGATGGCCCAGTGGTTAGAACGCGTGCATCTTAACCGATGATTGCGGGTTCAAGCCAAGGCAAGCACCGCTGATTCATGTGCTTAATTTGTCTTTATAATTCATCTCGTACTCAGCTGTGAAGGAAAACATCGTGAGGAAACCTGCATGTGACAAATTTCATAGAAATTCTGCCACATGTGTATTCCACCAACCCGCATTGAAACAGCGTGGTGGAATATGTTCCAAACCTTCTCCTCAAAAGGGAGAGGAGGCCTTTAGCCCAGCAGTTGTTGTTGTTTTTTTATATGTAGAAGGAAAAATTAATGCTAATCAGTTAACAATATTATAATGACCCAAAAAGACTGATATTAATGAATGAATATTGCTAAATGGCGGTAGAACATATGATGGTTACACCTACTCAGTACAATCGTCTACTACCTATTTGAAGTTTTCTACTAAAATTTTGGATTTTTTCTCCGTTATACACCTATTGAACGTATAATTTACACTAATATGTATTTAATGTAACAAAATAAAAACATCACATTTAGAATTTATATTTTATACATATTTATATATACTAAATGAGCTCATTTTTATTGCATTTTAAATAATGTATTTGAGTTTAAAACGAAAAAAAAACAATTGGAGTGGACTGGTAAAGTAAACTTCTAACCTTTTTTTTTAAAGCGAAGGCCTAACCTATTCTGTAGAACGATTACGTTTAGTCTGTTATATTTATATTCATGTTTTAATATAAAATTAAAATGAAACCCTCTTTACAGCGTTTTATGACGTACATGACAAGCTATAAACACTTATGACGTAAATCGACACACTTTCGTCAGGTATTAAAATACTTAAAATATTAGCACGTGAAGCGCACAATGCAGGCGATATGAGGCGTTTTCTTTTGCGACGGTAGCAATATGCTGAGTGGTAGTTCCTATTGTCATTCGGGGAACGAGAGCCATTGTCGCTTTGGCGTCTTGCAAACGATGTACATACTTGTTACTTGCATTATTTTGCTCTTGCTAACCTACTTACTGACTGACAACCTCTTTTTTTAAATATATTACTCTGGGAGTAAAAAAAATTATTAACATAAGAATTAATAACATTAAATGCTTAATTATATAAAATGGACTAACACTGGTTGCTGTAAAAATCTTGGGCGCGTGGAATGGTGGCAAGAATGCTAGCAGTATTTTCTCGTCTTCCAATTCCGATCCTCTGGGCAAATTACGAACCAACCCTCCTGTCACCAGTTGAGGTAATGAGGCGAGGTGTTATACTTTTGATGAAACTTTTTGCACCACTACTCCAAGGGCCAAGCGTTTCGACAGCGAATGGAACACAAGAGTATTTCTTTGGTTCAGCTGTTTCTGTAGCGGCACTCAAAATTGATTTCGCTACAGAAACAGCTAGATATATTAATACAGAAGAAGAGATCAAATTTAGCAACGTTTTATCTACTAGAAGAATTAGAACTTACTTATAAACTTTGGATGGCCCACGAAAAGAGGCCACGCACTTTTTAAAAACGGCAACGCACCTGCAAGGCCCCCGATATTGCATACCCATGAGTGGTGGTATTCATGTTCGATCAGGTAAGAATTCCATTGTGTAGTGACATTTTAGAGTGAGTTCTAAGCATTAAAGTGCGCAACCTGTAACGCTACAACTTTTCCGACATTTTTATAACAACTGATTCGGATTGCAGGCGAATGCTCATAATTTTATCTGAGATTATTGTTTGTAGTTCTACGTTAAAACATCATTTAATTATAACTAAGTATATAACAAAATATAGTTCGTTAAAATGGTGCTCCTTTGTATATAAAAAAAAAAACATCTAAATGTTCAAAATCGTCTCTTCCAAATAGATTACATTACATTGACAGGTACAAGCTACCGGGTATTTAATTAAAAAGTGATTTCTCTCTTTGATTCGTCAAAAGAAGAAGTGATCTTTCAGAAAAATAGATCTGTTTTTTGTAATTATACGAAATTGATAGGTAAAGCCGTAATCCGATCTCATTAAAACCACAGCTCGTTAATCTTGTGGATGGGTTATTATGAATTGTTATTTGTTTGTCAACAACAACAGCCTGTAAATTCCCACTGCTGGGCTAAAGGCCTCCTCTCCCTTTGAAGAGAAGGTTTGGAACATATTCCACCACGCTGTTCCAATGCGGCTTGGTGGAATACACATGTGGCAGAATTTCTATGAAATTTGTCACATGCAGGTTAGATGAATTATAAAGACAAATTAAGCACATGAATCAGCGGTGCTTGTCTGGGTTTGAACCCGCAATCATCGGTTAAGATGCACGCGTTCTAACCACTGGGCCATCTCGACTCACATTTGTTTGTCAACTCAACATTAAATTGTGTAAGTCCAAAATAACGTAAAATACTGAATACGTCGGTAAAATTACCTACATGGATACTAATATTAGACGACCAAGATATCGAATTAGTGAATTTCGAACAGTTGTCACGTGCTCAAGATATAAGTCATTACGGCGTATTCTGTAGTTTAAAAATATATTGATCAATCCTACTGTTATACTATATGTGTGATTTGTCAATATTTATGACAGTATGAATTTTCTATGTAATAATGTCTTTATTTTAAAACACAAGGTTAATAATGTATAGAAATGTATTAAGATTAAGTTAATGTCAGAATTCCTTAACCTTCCTTGAACCCGCGAATATCGATCAACTTAATATTGACCTATGACCTTTAGCTCGAACGATTGGAACCTCTCCTCTCGTCCCGAAACCCAGTCTGTAGTTGTTTCGTTGCGGGTTATATTCGACGTAGGCGTCATTTCATACGCTTATTGGGTACAATCTTTAAAAAAATATAGATCTCGTTTGCATGTTCTTTTGCATGTTCTCCCACGTCATTTTTGAGTACAGATTATATTATGTTACTTGTTACTTTATTCATTACAGAGGTCTAAATTCCTTTTTATATAATATTATTTTTTTGATTCGCTTTGCATTTCAAAGTGTGATAATCTGTTCTAGCAAAATTTGTTAAAAAATCACATCGTCTCGTAATAACGTCATCCACGTACGTCGCACTCCCGCTATCGGCGAGTGCGGCAAAGGTTAACGCCGGCGAGCCCGGTGGC
This sequence comes from Vanessa cardui, assembly GCF_905220365.1. Taxonomy (NCBI): domain Eukaryota; kingdom Metazoa; phylum Arthropoda; class Insecta; order Lepidoptera; family Nymphalidae; genus Vanessa; species Vanessa cardui. Next base: position 9,321,892 of record NC_061138.1, on the reverse strand, counting down.
GCACGCGGCCGCCCCCTGACCTTTAAAGCCTCCTCCCGCGGGAGGTAATCCCTCCGCATTACCACGCGACATATCTCTGAAAGTGTTTCATAGCATCGTCGAGTGCGGATTAGCGTTTATTGCGAGCGCACCTGTCTAGGTGGGCAGGCGACGCGCACTACTGCAGGCCGGCTCGACGCCGCGGCACGGCGACGCGCGACGGCGCTCCGCGGCGCGCATGCGCACTCGAGCCCACTAAAAAATGAATTCCCGTTTCCCGCACTGTGGGCCGCACGCTCGTCGTCGCCGCCGCGTGTCGCTATTTTCGCGGCGATATTCGGACCGCGCCCGGGCCGCGATTGTTTGCGGGGTGTGGTCTTGTGTTGCTGTGCTGTGCGAAAGCTGATGCGGTGAGTTGTGCGGAGGATGCACCCCGTGAGACCCGTAGGGCTCCGGCCGGTGCGTTCGGGCTGCTAGCGGCCGCGGCATGGCGCGCCGCGCCGCCCGCGCCCGCGCCTCCTCACTCGAACCATGAGCGACCTGCAGGCCACCTTCGAGTTCTCCGTGGAACTTTACAAGTTCTACAATGTCGATCTCTTTCAGAGAGGGTGAGTTCGTCTTATTAATGCTGCTACCCGGACACTAACAGCTGAACTATTTAGTTTTGCGTATCATAGATAATGATTGATAAGAATCTTATTCGATTTCTATCTATCAAACAAGACATTGAGCTCAAAATTATTTTTAGATGGAGCCTTTTAGAAACGGTGCTGATATTTCTGTTAATCATTTATTCTCCAAAATATATAAAATATATAGACCATCCGACATTTATTACTGTTAGTAATATTTTGTATACTAAAAAGAATACATACCTCCTTATATTTTTTAAGAAATAGATATGTCAATTATTGAGTATTACTATCGCTTCGCTGTCGCTCAAAAATAATATCTTAGAACTTAAGAAAGTAACGTTTAAAATACAGATCAAAGTTGTACATATAATATCTATGTAGATAGTCATAAAATCGTTTTGAAAATGTTTCTTTTGTAAAATAATATCATAGATGACACTGGTGATGGATAAGTGACGTCAACCTAGTTAGAAGTTACATAATGAAGTACGAGCATCGTAATAAATACAATACAATCCCGACATACTTGAAGGAAAAGAATGGGACAAAGAATTCATTGAAATGTGTATAATTGTCAACCTATTATTCGGGTCTGTATTTTAAAAATAATATTGCAAACATTAAAAATTCAAATATAGAATGACTCTAGAAACTGTAACTCATAATTGCCATAAACAAAATTTATACAAATCAAAAATGAATTAACCAAAAACAATGTATATATTCTTAATTCAAATTAATATGTGCACGTTTATGTCATATCATGTAATTTAAGATGTATTTAAAATAGCTACCTTTTCGGACAAGACTACTGGCCGCTGATTAATGTTTGAGTTTCACTTGGTTTTTATTGAATGCTATAAAATTATTAATTACAAATTCATACCTTTTTTGTTTATTTATTTTTATTTAAAACTAATGACGTCTATTTATTTTAAGTAATATTAAAACTATTCAAATATTTATTATATATAAGATACACAAACACAAAAAATAATATTCCAAATACAAATATATCATTATAAAATAACCAAACGGTTAGTCTAATATTACATTACATGACCATTAATAATATTAATACAAATACATGCACATTACAGCGCTCTTTTACTTTGACTAAAGTCTAAAGACTAAATACCGGTCATGTACTATCAATTGCTAATCTTAGAATTAATTGCACTAAAAATCAGTAAGAAAATCATTCGGTTTTTTTCAATTAAATGGTTCTTTGAATGTGTCAAATAAAATATATAAAAATAAACTTATGAAAATAGTAAGTATGTTTAACGACAGGTGCTATGACACGTAAATTAAAAAAAATACAAGTACTCCACAGAATATAAAATAAGTAAATAGATTTCAATTAAAATTATTTTAAAAGGTGTCATCTTAAGAGTAACATTTCTGAGCATTTTATTTAAAGTTCCTTTAATATTATATATATTTATGAATAATCGTTACATAAAAGAATTAACTAATGTGTAGGCTGTGTACACACGTAACAAAAGTTAAATATGAAAAAACTTTATATCAAGAATAGTTCTGGTATTAACTTTTAACTACTTTTGCTCCGTTGCACTGTTCTCAACAGTTATGACGTCAACTGCCATAACTTGTTAAGATCTATCCGCAGGGGATCGTTCAACTTGTAGTACATTAGTTTTAACGAGATTTCGTTTACATGTTTAGCAAACTTATTCATATATTTTTAATAGTCGCCATTAACCAAATATTTTTTACTTTCAAATTCATAAATAACAATAAACATTATATATTTTCATATTAATGAAATCCTTGATTTTTAATTGATTATACATCAACGTAAATGACGTTTCAAATTACATTATCATAAACATTATTAGGTATATAAAATAGCAAAAAATATAGATTATAGGTATTTTTGAATGAAACCTTTAATCGATTACCTATAATTAATGTTTTAATTTAAATATATCTCGTGGAGCATGTACGAATAATGCTTATTTAGGGTTAACATGACATAATTTTTGACTCAAATACATGCGGATATCCAGTGATAATTAAATTATTGTCACTATATGGCTTCATTTGTTAAAAGAAATATGTACAAGTAGCCGCGAATAGATAGTAAATTTTGTTAATTGTAACTTTCACCGTAATCAACATGACTTCCAAGAATTATGATCGTTCCTTTTTTACTCGCATTCAGCTCCTACAAACAAACAAATTATACATCCTTCTAATATCAGTATAGTCTAGCGACATTGACTTTTTATCTAATTATTTATATTTTCTTTATATTCAACTATTTTCTTGCCCGGCTAGAAAAGCATCTCAGTTTAATTTTTCATCGAAATCGGACCTATTAAAAATTCATGGTCGTTCCTTTAGGGAAACAAGCAATTCGAAGCTCAATGTGATAGTAAGGTTTTAATAAACTAAGAAATAAGGAAACTACTATTGAAAATCCTTATTATTATTTTCCAACTTTGTTTACGTTGACATGTACATTATCGTTTATAAAAATTGAATTACAGTCGTGATTTGAGTGGATTTTCCTGCGGTTATAAATAATTCATGGCAGTGAGCAGGGCTGCCGATGCCAGTTGACAAGCCTTCGGGCACCATTCTATTAAGCTACGAGTGGAATATTATAAAGGATCGTTCAAAATAATGTATTGTTTTAATCTTTCAGTACAAATATAATTAAATGACATGGTTTGGAACATATTCCACCACGCTGTTCCAATGCGGAATACACATGTGGCAGAATTTCTATGAAATTTGTCACATGCAGGTTTCCTCACGATGTTTTCCTTCACCGCCGAGTACGAGATGAATTATAAAGACAAATTAAGCACTTGAATCAGCGGTGCTTGCCTGGATTTGAACCCGCAATCATCGGTTAAGATGCAAGCGTTCTAACCACTGGGCCATCTCGACTCAAATCACGTAAAGGCAATATTAAACTAAGAATACATATAGATTTTCATTTTATTAGGCAACACCGATCAAGTGAGGGCTTTCATAAAAGGTACAATAGTAGTTTTCGGCTTCGTTCACGTTTTACGGGTTGGTCGTCAGGTATTAGGAAGAAACAGTAACTATGTATTTCCTTTTTCTATTGGAGTTCAAGTTCTTAGTATTTCCACCCATGATATCTATGAAAAAATATTTTTGCGCTCAATATATTTTATTTCATACAAATATGTATGTAGCATATAACATCACGCTACGATTCGCGTTGACAGGAACGTCTGACGGCGCGGAGTAACTCGGAGGACATAAAATATATGGGTAGGTTTTTGTACAAGCTCGTCTGTGGAGGTGGTAAGTAATTTTGTTTGGCGGTACAAGTGTCATGACATCTTAGTTCCCAAGGTTGGTGGCGCGTTTGGGATCTAAGAAATAGTTATTATTTGTTACCTTATTACATCTTACCTGATTCTGTAACCCATCCACCTACCTTTATTATAAAGGCTTTAACAGTTCGATTAGAAAAATATTTTTGTGCATTAGGTAGCTTTTTATCTTTATTGAACATTTATCACTATTAGGCCGGAGTCGTTTAACGGGGATAGCTACGCAGAACAGCTGGTCGTTGCATAAATTTGTATATTTTTTTATGACTACACGTGACATTGTAATAGGACAATAGTACAATAGTTCGATTAATTACAAAACTTTCATTGTATAGCGTTTGACCACCTCCGTGGTCGAACAATGTGTACATTGTTTTTCATGGGTACGCCACTCCGAGGTCCTGGGTTCGATTCCCGGCAGAGTCGATGTAGAAAATTCATTAGTTTTCTATATTATCTTAGGTCTGGGTGTTACTGTCGTTACTTCGGATTTTCCATAACACAAGTGCTTTAGCTACTTACATTGGGATCAGAGTAATGTATGTGATGTTGTCCAATATTTAGTTATATATTTTATAGCCTATTCAATTTAAAAAAATTACAATCCATATAACTTCGTACTGTGAACTCGAAAATCGAAGCTATGACGATAAAATCAACTAATATTTCGAATTGTATCGAACATGCAAATATTACGCAACTGAAAATGCACAGCGAGTAATTATTAGAATATGCATAATATGTTCAGTAATAAAGAGTAATGATGAAATTCCGGTCGCTTGGCAGTCGATACCACATTCCAAACTAATGGTGGCATTACGTTTATTCGACATGATAGGTTGCAAGTCGACATGCTTAATTCATTACATTTGGTTAGAGCTTGAATGAGCTACACAGAGCCAAGTAAACTTTGATAAAGATAACATATTCGTCTTAAGATTCTTGTTGACTTCTAGGCAGGATATATGTATTACAAACATATATTAAACAATTAGTATTTCAAAAACATGACTGTGTTTTTTTAAATGTTGAAACAGTCCAACTACTGAGTTTTTGGTGGTTACATTCGGTAGAATCTGCAGTCCAAACCAGTGGTAGCTTCAGTTACTATAGTTTATTAAATGACGATTCAAAAGTGCTTGTAAAAGCCTACTTGAATAAAGTATATTTTAAATGTGATTTGTTGTGTTGTGTTTTGTCTTAAGAAGTAGGCTATGTCCTTCCTGAAGTCCAAGCTTGCTTCTTTGCATATTGAATTAAATGCAATTTTCAAGCTAATATGAAAAACATAACTCCCTTGCTCTGTGCATTTTGAACATTCTACTTTCGATCCCTGTTACAAAAGTTACAGAACTTCATATTCGTTATAATATCTCAGAAGATATTAAAATATGATAAGATCCTTTTTTTATAGTATAGGTTGGCGGACGAGCATATGGGCCACCTGATGGTAAGTTATAACCATCACCCATAGATAATGGGGATGTAAGGGGGCGCAAACTACACCTTAGTGCCCCAAGCCAACCTCACCTGCCCGTGGTGCATCCTGCCGACCAGCAAACGAGGCTCTGGCGACCGACTGATGGCGGTATAACCATCAACATAATAGGCGTAGCTAAATACCACAGGCCGGTGACGGGCAGCAGCGTCACCGGTGCGAGAAGCTACGCCCTGCGATCGCCAACCCGCCTGCCCAGCGTGGCGATTATGGGCACAACCTCCACATACAGCACACACGCAAGCCACGGCCCCCAGTTCCCGGCAGCCCCGCTATTCCTCGTCATGGTGGCGACGATGGTAACGGCGGGACGGGGGGTGCTAAGAATCACCGGGCTACGGGAGGCCACCACAACCGACTGACCCTTGCGACGTACAACGGACGCACGCTACGGCTTGACTCGCATCTAGCGCAACTTGAGGTAGAACTTGGGAAAATTAGGTGGCACATATTAGGGCTATGTGAAGTCCGTAGAGAGGGAGAGGACACCGTAACCCTCGAATCAGGCCACCTAATGTACTTCCGAGAGGGTGACCAACAATCCCAAGGTGGCGTTGGGTTTCTGGTAAATAAGTCCCTAGTTGACAACGTGGTGGAAATCTCCAGTGTGTCGAACAGGGTAGCGTACCTCATTATAAAGCTCACCGAGAGGTACAGCCTCAAGGTGGTGCAAGCGTACGCACCGACCTCGACACACTCGGACGATGAAGTGGAAGAATTATTCGATGACATATCGAGGGCCCTCCACTTCACCACGAAAACCCACTACAACGTTGTCATGGGGGACTTCAACGCTAAAGTGGGAGTACAGAACTGCAGCGAATCGGTAGTAGGACCCCATGGACTTGGAAGCAGGAATCATAGGGGGCAAATGCTTGTCAACTTCCTCGAACGGGAGGGGCTCTTCTTGATGAACTCCTTCTTCAAGAAGCAGCCGCAAAGGAAGTGGACGTGGCAAAGCCCCGACACTATGACGAAAAACGAGATCGACTTCATAATGACGGACAAGAGGCATATATTCAGAGACGTCTCAGTGATTAACAGGTTCAATACCGGTAGTGATCACCGACTCCTCCGAGGCTCTCTGAATATCAATTTTAAGGCCGAGCGCGTCCGTCTGATGAAGTCCACGCTCCGACCAAAGCTGCTCCAAACCATTGCGGGATCTGAAACATTCCAGTCAATCCTGGAGAACCGATTCGCTGCCGTGGAAACCACAACGGACGTAAACCAGAACCTCGAAAATGTAGTTCGAATTCTCAGGGAAGAAGGCACGAGATATTGTGGCATGCAGCGTAAGGGCAGGAAGTCGAACCTTTCGGAAGAGACTTTGGGGCTCATGAAGAAACGACGTGAAAACCCACCTGTCACTTCGTCAGAGAAACGGCAATTAAACCAAGAGATCAGCAGGCGCGTACGACACGACCTCCGGTGCTCCAATACTCTTGCAATAAAAAGAGCTATTGAGCAGAATCGGGGGTCTAAGGTGTTCGTACAATCTCTTGGAAGGAGCCACCTGACGAAGTTGACCACAGCAAGTGGAGAAGTCGTTTCTTCTAAGCCGGCAGTACTTTCGGAAGTAGAGGACTTCTACGGCCGGTTATACGCATCGCATGCATCTCGACCTGATCCCGAAAATGAGGATCCTAGAGCTACATTAACACGCCATTTCTCCGAAGACCTGCCTGAAGTCAGTATTGGCGAAATCGAGACTGCTCTTGGACAGCTTAAAAATGGAAAAGCCCCTGGAGAGGACGGCGTTACCACAGAGCTATTAAAAGCGGGAGGTAAACCGGTACTTAGGGAACTTCAGACGCTTTTTAACTCTGTCCTCTTCGAAGGGAGAACTCCGGAGGCGTGGAGTAGGAGTGTGGTCGTCCTGTTCTTCAAAAAGGGAGACAAAACCCTGCTGAAGAACTATCGTCCCATATCCCTACTGAGCCATGTCTATAAGCTGTTTTCAAGAGTGATCACGAACCGTCTTGCGCGAAGATTCGACGAATTCCAACCCCCGGAGCAGGCCGGGTTTCGGACCGGATACGGCACCATAGACCACATCCATACAGTGCGGCAGATTATACAGAAGTCCCATGAGTATAATCGGCCCCTGTGTCTTGCATTCGTGGACTATGAGAAGGCCTTTGACTCGGTTGAAATCTGGGCTGTTCTGGAGTCCCTGCAGCGTTGCCAAGTTGATTGGCGATACATCCAAGTGATGAGATGTCTCTACGAAGCTGCCACCATGTCCGTCCGAGTACAGAATCAGCAAACAAATCCCATACCATTGCATCGAGGAGTGAGACAAGGGGACGTTATTTCCCCCAAATTGTTCACTAATGCAATGGAGGATATGTTCAAGACGCTGAACTGGAAAGGACGTGGCATTAACATCAATGGCGAATACATCTCTCACTTGAGATTCGCAGACGACATCGTCATCGTGGCAGAAACGCTGCAGGACCTACAACAAATGCTGAACGAGCTGGCTGATTCTTCTATGCGTATCGGCCTACGGATGAACTTGGATAAAACCAAGGTCATGTTCAATGAACATGTTCTACCGGAACCGACTACGATACACGGTACCGTTCTCGAAGTTGTTCAAAAATATGTCTACCTCGGGCAGACTCTGCGATTAGGTAGAAACAACCTTGAGGACGAGGTGAATAGAAGAATTCAGCTGGGTTGGGCAGCGTTTGGGAAGTTACGTCGAATCCTAACATCGTCGATCCCACAGTGCCTTAAGACGAAAGTCTTCAATCAGTGCGTCCTACCCGTCATGACATACGGAGCCGAAACGTGGACACTCACGACAAGGCTGGTCCACCAACTTAAAGTCGCTCAGCGTGCTATGGAAAGGGCTATGCTCGGCGTTTCTTTGAGGGATCGCATCAGAAATGAGGTGATCCGTCAAAGAACCAAAGTCATCGACATAGCCCACCGGATTAGTAAGCTGAAGTGGCAGTGGGCTGGTCATATTTGTCGTAGAACCGACAACCGTTGGGGAAAACGTGTTCTAGAGTGGAGACCGCGTCTCGGCAAACGTAGTGTAGGACGTCCTCAAGCACGGTGGAGTGACGATATACGCAAGGCGGCAGGCAGGAGCTGGATGCGAGTAGCCGGAGAAAGACCACAGTGGCGTGCACTGGGAGAGGCCTATGTCCAACAGTGGACAAAAATAGGCTGTTGATGATGATGTTGATGATAGATAATGAAGCTGTAAGAAATATTAACTTTTCCTTACATCATCAATGTGCCACCAACCTTGGGAACTAAGATGTTATGTCCCCTGTGCATGTAGTTACACTGGCTCACTCACCCTTTAAGCCGGAACACAACAATACTGAGTACTGTTATTTGGCGATAGAATAACTGATGAGTGGGTGGTACCTACCCAGACGAGCTTGCACAAAGCCCTACTTTTTTAAATAAAATAGATGTAAGTATTTTAATTGCAGATATGTACGAATAAATCTAACAGCTGTTAAGTCGTAACTACAACTTACAAATTGACAATGTATCAAATATATGCGCCGTCAATCATGGGGCAAAGATGATATTTCCTTTCGCCTACAAATATTTTGGGTCACTCGCTTTAAAACGAAGTATTTGGTGGTAGAATATAATATCAACCAACTAACCTAAACGAGCTTGCACAAAGCCCTATCACAAATCCCGTAAAGCTCTTGACGATATTGTAATTATAAAGGAGTGACGTAGTCAAAAGCAGATTGAATAATGTGGAGGCTGTAGGCTGTAGTCTGTTGCTTCTCATGGTGTATTGCGTACAAAACTTTATATTTCATTTAAAAAGACATATGATTAGTAATGCTTATTAATGCAATAATATTTTAAGTTATGTGTAAAATAAAAGATTTCTATGTAAATAATCCCTGAAAAAATACAAATAAAAATATTAAAATCGACAATATTTACTGTAGAAAAAAAATATAAATAAAAACCAGCGCTCGCAGTAAATAATAATATAACCTTCGAAAAATTTCACTGCAGGTTTATACCTAAACTAGTTTATTTAAATTCGATTGTTTCGAGCTGTCAATTCGTATTAGTAAAATAAAAAATTCCGATTCAAGCTTCTGGATTTTTGTGCTATTATATAGTCGAATATGCGCAGTGGTTTGAAACACGGTAATCTTAACCAAGGATTCATCATCAATCATCATCATCATCATCATCATCATCAACAGCCTATTTTTGTCCACTGCTGGACATAGGCCTCTCCCAGTGCACGCCACTGTGGTCTTTCTCCGGCTACTCGCATCCAGCTCCTGCCTGCCGCCTTGCGTATATCGTCACTCCACCGTGCCTGAGGACGTCCTACACTACGTTTGCCGAGACGCGGTCTCCACTCTAGAACACGTTTTCCCCAACGGTTGTCGGTTCTACGACAAATATGACCAGCCCACTGCCATTTCAGCTTACTAATCCGGTGGGCTATGTCGATGACTTTGGTTCTTTGACGGATCACCTCATTTCTGATGCGATCCCTCAAAGAAACGCCGAGCATAGCCCTTCCATAGCACGCTGAGCGACTTTAAGCTGGTAGACCAGCCTTGTCGTGAATGTCCACGTTTCGGCTCCGTATGTCATGACAAGGATTCATATAGTGATGATATCAATAAACTATTTTTTAAAACATAAATATTTTTTTTTAGTACCATTGAATTTTGATCGGTAATGAAAAAATACACTATGAGGATGAATATATGTGTCGGACGATAATCTGCCAAATACATATGCACCAACCTACATCGGAGCGCTGCGGCGAATTAAACTCAAAGCCTCCTCAAACGGAAAGGGGGCCAATACTGGCTTATTGAGATCGTTACAGACTTGATTGTCACCTAACATTTGAAGTTTTGAATTCTCACTTGTTCCTCTTCCGTTTGGAGTTCCAAAAGCTTGCCAGTTCAAACAAGGCAGAAATCAAGATAATACAGAGATATTTTGTGGGACAGCATTTTAAGCAAGGTTTCGCAATTTCGCAGTTAAAGGATTTCACAGTTAATAATTGTAACTTTAATAAAATAGTACTTAGTCATTTCACACCCTTATAATAATCACGCGAATACATGCTTTTTCTTGTCACGCTATCACGTAAACTAAACGGCTTGAATTAGTCACACAAAGTGCCATAAAAATCAACAAAATCTATTGTTAACACCAAATAAATAATAAACAAGAGAAGAAAATTTTGAATGTCAGGTGATTTACGACAATTACAGTTGTAAGTATTTTATTTAGTTTCAATTATATTACAACTTTTTTATTTATAACTAAAGATCAATTTATAGTAACCGTTTGTAAATGCTGCTTTACTCAGACCATCTCTTCTTTAGTGGAGACAGCTACTTTCGCTGCACTAATAGGAGGTGAATGACACATGACAACACATGATTTCCTCAGTTATTTTCCTCTACTTCTGAGCTCGTCCACAGAAGTAGAGGAAAATAACTGTCCCTAATTGTTAACAGAAATTAAGTACACAATACTAAATTATTAAGATTAAACAGTATTCTGTTTTTGTCACTGTTATAGTGACATTTGTTTCGTGATTTAAATAAAATCATTTCATACTAACTTATTGTTTGTATGACATTGATTTTTAAATCTTAATGACTTTTATTTGTGTGCCTGTGGTTTGGTATGAAAACTAACTATACTTGCCCAAGCATGAGCCTGTTCAGATATACCTGTTCAAGCCAGTGAGACTACCAAGTTCAATTTTTATATAAATTATTTTCAGTTTTGAAATTCTCTTTATGTTTCAATGAACGCTAGTCGATAATTCACTTTCACCCCTGGTTACCGTTGTTTACTTGATTAGACTTGTAGCTCCTAATTGGTTACACCCACCTATTGATTACCCCAACCCTAACATTATAGGTTGCGTTCCAGGTTGTAAGCTACACCTAGTTTATTAATTGTTATTTCTATCATCTTTTATACCATATTAATAGTAAACCCTTTGTGTATTCTAATATAAATGAGTAAATGAATGATGCAGAGTCGTTTTATTTCATACTAGTAGTCGCCCGTAACTACTCTCCCGTTTTAGCTTGTTGGTTTTGTGTGTTTATGTGTTCTTAGAGTTCAAGTTTGCTTCATACAAAATTTCATCAAATTCGGTTCAGCAGTTTGGTTGTGTAAGAGCTACTGACAGACAGAGTTACTTTCACATTTATAATATTAATATTGATTATTTAATGTCATGCAATGAATTAAGAATCTGTGAAATATTGACGTTTTTAAAGTATATATATAAATACTTCCTGATTTATGTTTTTAATTGTAAATATTTTTTAACAATGCTGTTGATATAAACGTACCTCGTTGGTTGTTCAAATCAGTTCGGCAGGTCATGAGATTTATTGGATTTTTCTGTAAGAAATTTATGTATACAGCTCAAAGGCAGATATCCAACTGCCATATATATATTGCTCTGCTCACCCGCATGTAAAGTCGTTGGTCGTACAATATATCTCTGTCCTATAAAATATAATATTAAGGAAACAGAAAAATAAAATATACTAGCGAAACAAGCAAACACTATAGTATGCATGACCACTATGGCAGATCCCGTTTTGCAAAAAGCAAATATTCACTATGATGATATGTTTGTATTTCTTTAATTGTTGAAAAATAATAACTACTGAGTTTCTTGCCGGTTCTTCTCGGTAAAATCTACTTTCCGAACCGGTGATAGCTTCACTTAATTGTTAAATGACGATTCAAAAGTGCTTGTAAAAGTTCCCTTGAATAAAGTTTATTTTGATTTTGATGAATACAATTTCTGACAACTAACTATATTTAAATGTTGGCTGTATATTTGTAACGTGTTCCTAAAAACGAGGAGGTTCTTGTCACAATTGATCACTATCACAATCGCTAATCGCAATCGATTTTTTTGATAAAAATTCAACATAGCTTGACATTTTTTTGAGAGCTGAGGTGGCCCAGTGGTTAGAAGACGTGCATTTACCGATGATTGCGGGTTCAAATCCAGGCAAGCACCACTAAATATATGAGCTTAATTTGTGTTTATAATTCATCTCGTGCTCGGCGGTGAAGGAAAACATCCTGAGGAAACCTGCATGTGACTAATTTCATCGAAATTCTGCCACATGTGCATTCTACCAACCCGCATTGGAACAGCGTGGTAGAATATGTTCCAAACCCTCTCCTTAATGGAGGAGGAGGCCTTATCTCAGCAGTGGGAAATGTACAGGCTGTTACCTTACTTTTTGACATTTTTATATTGGACTGTATACCCATACATTTATACGCGGTTAGAAAACGCTGCGGCTTTTAAACGCAATCTCACATAATAATAAAAAAAAACTGTTAATAGAGTACTCGCTAAGTCGTTCGAATGCAAAAAAACCACTGTTATATATAAATATATTGCATTACATATATTAATATATAAATGTCAAAATAACTCTCTCAATATCTCTTTCAATTCAATCAATTTTTAAATTTCAATCATTAAGTAAGTGTAATGCTTTTATATTGAATAAAGGAATTTGAGTTTGAGTTTGAGTTTGAACTTTGTCTGTGGCACTTTTGCGATGAAGCAAACATGAATTTCAAGAAAGGACATAGGCCTAGTTTTTTGCCTAATGCATGACAACCAAAATCCCAAAATGCGAGCGAAACCGCGGTATTTTAATATGTATAGGTGAATGAATATAAAACAAAGAAAATTTGTCGGGTGGTATTGACCTCGTCTGTCAAAAAACTCTTTTTACACGGAAATAAATTCATACCAAGCGAAATTATTTTTGGAATCGATGTTCATACTTAAATAGTTTTCCCTCGACTTTACAAAACAGACGCTGACGCTAAAAATAACTGATTTATTTATGTAACACGTTGAATATTTTTAATAAAGATTAATTGAGAAACTTTATCTTATTTTACAACTAGTAGTAGTTTCTGTATAGTTGTTTGTATATTAAATAAAGAAACTAGTGGGATGCCTTTCTAGGCGTGCCGCTTAATAAGATTGAAATTCGTCAGCGTTACCTGCAAAATAACTATAGATCATGGAATTCGAATTTATACACGATATTATAAATATTATACGAAAAATAGTAAGTCACCGTAACATAAAACACTTAAGGGAGTGAATTCGTGTGTGAATATATTTCAAATTAACATAATTATTTCATTATTGAAGTTTGCAACAGCTACCCGCAAACTTCAGTCTCGTGAACAAGACATTCATAGAAAATGTCAAAATATCGAGCTCCGTCAAATAAAAATAAAATACATGGTAAATATCCCATTTTAAAAAAATGTAGTAACAGAAAAAGTCTGCTGAAAACGCTACATTGACATAATTCAAAACATAATTAGAATAATACCAAATAATACTTCCTTGTTACTAAATTAAGAAATAACACATTACATTTAATTATTTCCTACCTAATTAGTTAATTTAGCAAAGTAAAGCGAAAACAGAATATTTTCGCAGTTTGCAGCGAGGGGCTATTAGTGAAATGGTTCTATGAACGATGGGTGAGTCATTTTGTACGTGGGGACCGGAAACAGGGACTAGATTGGGCTGTATGACATGGGGTAAACAGGGCTGTGTAAATTGACCCTTGTATCTGATATGAATTCCCTTTTAATATACATGTGACAAATAACCCTTTTCAAATCGTTAGGTTGCCAGTTATATAAAATATAATTCGAATGAATAAAAGTTTTTATAAACACTTTTTAGACTTTTTAATTATGTAATATTATTTTCCATCTGCGTTCGATTATGAATTTGAAATATTTTGACATTTCTTAATTATCTGTAATTAGTGTAATGGAAATGTGACTGAAAGCACTGTAACTAAAAATAGTGGGTTCATACTTACTGTTTTGGTGATGAAAAGCATTCTGAGGAAACCGATGTGTTAAATTAAATTTGATTATACTTTTCGTTTATTTGCGATAATCTGATTTTAAGTAAGTTATTGACATAATTCCCAACCGTGGGACATCTACGAGCTTATGTCAATTGATTTACTACACAAGTGATTTACTTTGTTATGATACAAGTGTCCAAAAATTTTACAGTAATACACGATTTATATTCAAATTTTTGCTCGAATTTTGTGTAAAATTGAACGGTTATATTTTCAATATTATAAATCTTGGAAACTCTTCCGCAATATAACTCTCACTTCAATTTACGCGAATTCAATTTACACGGTGGCTCCGTGCATCTAACCTTAATAAATTTAATTTATCCAGCAAAATTGTCAGCGGCACCTAGAATCAAAAATATTATGTTAGAATCTTATAAATAAAATCATTAAGTAAGACAAGTTCTATTTTCAAAAATGCAGACAGAGAAAATACTGTAAAATCTAAAATTTAATAGGTTGGGGAAACAGTTTCTTCGTATTTTATATGAAAATTCAAAAAGTTTTTTTTATAGTTTATTTACATTTGACTAAAGTATGTAGGTGCCATTTTGTTCCATAACTTTTTGCCATCTTGTTGGTAGTGACATGATCCCATTGCTGTAAAAATTTTGGGGCTTCTGATCGAAAAACTGCGACAAGTGGTTTTGGCAGTCCTCTCGTGATGTTAACCTGACACTGCCTAAGGAATTCTGCAGAGACCGAAACAGATGAAAATCTGAAGGTGCAAGGTCAGGACTATACGGCGGATGCATTAATACCTCCCAGCCAAACTCTCGTAATTTTTGTTGAGTGGCTAAAGATGTGTGAGGTCTAGCGTTGTCATGGTGAAAAACCACACCCCTCACACACACAGCATTACCTTGTTGCGAGTTAATCCGGGTTTTGCCACAGTCTGTGAAGCTTGGCCGGCCTTTGACCACGATCTTTTTCGCACGTTCTTGTCGTATGTGATCCACTTTTCATCACCAGTTATCAGCTTCTTCAAAAATGGTTCGGTTTCATTACGTCGTAATAAAGAATCACAAATGAGTACACGGTTCATTAGGTTTCTTTCAGCGAGTTCATGAGGCACCCATATATCGAGCTTTTTTGTGTACCCAGCTTTATTCAAATGAGTCAAAACCGTTTTGTGGTCAATTGCCAGTTCTTCAGCTACATCGTAACTACTAATATGCCGATCTTGCTCCACTTTTTCAAAAATGGCATCAATTTTGTCCGTAACAGGGCGACCAGAGCGAGATGCATCTTTGATATCAAAATTTCCGGCTTGAAAACGCTTAAACCAAACTTGCGCTACTCTCACAGATACTGCATTAGGTCCATAAACATCACAAATATTTTTCGCGGCTTGAGTTGCTTTTTTACCTTTTTTATAGTAAAATTTTAAAATGTATCGAATTTCTTCTTTAGATTCACTCATTTTAACAACAAAAAAAACAAATGAAAATCACACAAATTCCTAATTTGAATTTGGAAGTGCCTTCTTTAAAATTAAAACTTTTTAATGATACCAAAACCAGCCAGATACAAATGGTATAGCCAAAGAGATTTTATTACAAGTTCATACATACTATATGCGAAAAGACTTTTTCCCCAACCTAATATACAAAACGGACAGGCAATGTTCCTGCTAGGATATAATAACAAGATATGTATTTACATTTTTTATTTCGATATAAAACTTTTTGGAATTTATAAATTTAAAAAACATAAATAAAAATAGTTCTATTCAGTTCTTATTTAATAGGTTTATATTCTATACTCTGTATGAAAGCGAATTTGTTTTTTATCCGTCATGGTAACATTTTTATAACCATGAATAAATATGAATTTTGTTGCCATATCTCTATGGCCATATCTCTATGGTGCATTATCATAGTGCTTTCAAAATTAGAAATTTAGATAAGCATACGTTACCAAACAAAGAACTTTCTTTAACATATTCAAGTTGGTTGTTCTAAAATATAAGTACCTGGATGCACTTTATACAGTCAGATGTAAGGAACGAGGATAAATAAACCGTAGATTTACAATATTTGACGAATTGTCTTTATTTCATCAGTAGCTAGAATTGGCATATTTTACTTAATACATGTATGTTATGATGTTGACTTAATCGGTAGCCATTGCATACTTTTTATTAAAAAAAAATAATTGAACGATCTGCGCTTTTCTGCGATTCTTCTACTATAAAAAAATAAGGACGAAGGAATTACTACAACAACAACAGCCTGTAAATTCCCACTACTGGGCTAGAGGCCTCCTCTCTCTTTGAGGAGAAGGTTTGGAACATATCCCACCAAGCTGTTCCAATGCGGGTTGGTGGAATACACATGTGGCAGAATTTCTATGAAATTTATCACGTGCAGGATTCCACACGATGTTTTCCTTCACCGCCGAGCACGAGATGAATTATAAAGACAAATTAAGGACATGAATCAGCGGTGCTTGCCTGGGTTTGAATGCGCAATCATCGATTAAGATGCACGCGTTCTAACCACTGGGCCATCTCGACTCACTGGAATTAAGGACAAAGAAAACGGTACTAAAACTATGTAAACTTTTTGAGATGTATATAGATTATTATTAACTCGATATTCGCTAAATTTTAGAATAATTACGTATTAAAGTGCAATAAATGCTTTAATAATTACAAATAGGTCGAGATGTACTCACGAGAGCCACTTTTTAATCAGATCATCAAGCCTCATATATGACTTCTAAAACCATTACATTTATCTGCCAAAATAGCTTATAATTATATTATTAATATTCATAAATATAAAATTATTTTAAATATTTGATCCTTTCATAGCTTAGTAGCAGGGCTCTAGATAAAAACTACCAAGTTTATAAACATGTTTTTCTTCCGTTGACTTATTACGTGCAAACCGTTAGCAAAACTTAAACATTTTATGAACGAAATTTTATTCGTCTATCCAAATAAATCTTGACAAATAATCTTTTTTTAATTTAATTTGTTTTGTCGCCAGTACTGTACAAATTTCAGCTCAATCAGTAGAGTAGAAGTAACTTAAATTCTTGCGCGAATTGACCCACACAATTACATAAAAGTTAAGTTTTTAGGTTATGTTAAATCTTTTCACAAATAGGTAAAAGATTTGTATAAGTTTTTCCGTTAATATAAGAGAAAATGACAGTTTCTCTATATTCATATATTCCACATTTGAGCAAAAGGCTTTGAGAAGAATTAAGTGGTATTTTAAATTACATTACCGTTGATCACGTCATAAATTATTTATTAATATTAGTATTTATATTTCCAAAAACAGTATCAAAATTATAACTAAACAAAAATATTTTATATAATTCCATTATTTTAAAAAAAAATACGGCACTAGTACGAGGACTGGTAAAAGAGCCATATGACGGTGGATCCAAATTATGCCGTTTAAACTATAAGCATTTCTTACATAAGGAATGCGCCACGAAACTTCCCTGTAATTACGCTATTGTAATTCATTTACCCTTGAAATGAGAACACAACAATACCTACTAAGTCTTTCTGCTTGGCGGGGAATACATGATGAATGGGTAGGTTACTTAGACAGGCTTATAACTATTTACTAAAATATATTTATAGTATAAATATTAACAGCGTTCCGGGTTACTAAAATAGTAAATTAGTAATAAGTACTTAGTTGTTTTAACATAATACTGAACATTGTAGTGTATTGCAGTAAATTAATTAATAAATATGAGACAACATCACATACGTTACTCTGATCCCAATGTAAGTAGCTAAAGCACTTGTGTTATTGAAAATCAGAAGTAATGACGGTACCACAAACACCCAGACCCAAGACTACATAGAAAACTAATGATAATCTACATTGGAATCGAACCCGGGACCTCGGAGTGGCGTACCCATGAAAACCGGTGTACACACCACTCGACCACGGAGGTCGTCAAGTAAAGCAAATGTCAAAGAAAAAAAAAATTACGGAAATATTAAAATTAAAGCGTAACTAGGACTGTATAAGTAACATTAATGAACTTACTTTATTTTTTAATATAATATTATAAAATGAAACAAATAATAAATATTTTTAAAAACCGATGTTGGTAAAGCATAGTGTGCTTTTTATTTATAAACTTGTCATTATGTATTTAAATTGTACTTTAGATATATCATATGCAACATCTTGATTGTAGCATTTAATTGACATATTAAATATACAGATTAAATACACAAATATGATCTAGATTTACGTTAATAGAGCCCATTGACATTCGAATTTCAAAAATATATATGGCGTGTATAAGTCGCATAAAGTTTTATGATTTATTTGTAGATGTTTCTACAATATTTATAGTTTATAGTGCAATAAAAACTCAACGTCAACAATGTTATTTCGTGTTTGCTCAAAATGTAATTCTTGAAGCGTTTGTTTCGAGTGGAATAGAGTACATGTACTATCGGCAAATATTCCTATTGTTTCGGAACCAAGACTTACTGTATACATAGTCACATAGTGTACCACAGATAAGCCAGAAGACTTACCAGAAGGATTAAAGTTACCACTTTCTAATGAATAAAACTTTAAGTTTATATGAATAGAGATTATTAAAAATAGATTATAAATATTAAAGTGACATAATGTTATAGTAAGTATTTTGCTGTCACCAAGAGGAACATTGTTTCGTTTATTTTCATATATAATTCGTCACTATAATGCACTATACATATATTTTTTTTATTTAGTTAAAACTTCACTGATAAACTATCTTCGTAAAAAGTACATGAAAGTAACCCATATCTATTTTATTTAAATAGTAATATTTTTTCTACGTAGGTATTATTTAATTATATTAAAGATTTACAGATTTGAAGAATAGGTACATTTTGGTAATCTATTTTCAAGACTGAATGTGGAAAAAAAAAATAAGAATTACTGTTTAATATGTTGGTAATTTAATACGAGTAGGTACAATAAAAAGAATAATTTGTTTACTAATATATTTACTATATATATATTTGTTAAAAGTTGAGAATGAAATATATTGTAAATATACCGAATAATCGGAAAAAACTGAATACTAAAAAGTGACTTTCTTAATTTATACTCTTTCATTAGAAAATGTAACACATATATTTACGCTAAATATAATATTTAAGTTATACGAATCTAAATATACATATACATGTATACTAAACGTAGATATTGTATAAAATATAGGATAAATATAGAGCACATTCGCACGTAGTCGACTTAGTGAAATAATCCGTAGCAAAACTACGAACGTAAATATGTGATTTACACATCAGCCAACTGTTTAGTAACTGGCAGGTGCCAACGAACGCTGGCTCACTGAACTTTATATATTAGGCTGCCAACATATTCGCAATACTTGTCGATGTGCGCTTTCAAATATTTAGTTTAGATGCAAAGATAAACGACCTCTGATTAGTTACGAATCAGCTTGTAACAAATAACAATATTGAGCTATTAATAAGTATTATTCATTATTATTACTAGGTATATATATATATTTTTAATAAATAATAATTAACGTTTTTGTCTTTTTCCCTCTGCCTTCCTAATATAATCATCCGATTGTGATATAACTATGAATGTATGGATGTTTTTCGTAGACCCGTGTAATTGCTATCCTTCAATTTGGACATTTTATATAGACTCCTATTCCACCAATGAGGGACCGGGAAGGGTAGACGATACAAATTACGGATAAATGCGAAATGATTTATACGTTATTAATGAGTTTTAGATTTACGATGAATAGAATTTTGTAAGATAAAAAGATGAGAGATATACTAGTACACAAAAATATGTTTTGATCACATTATATGAAATACAGCATCTGCGCGAAACATGAAATAATTCAGCAGTGTGATTCTGTAAAATACCATTTCGTATCTCACTCGTAAAAATTTAAACAACTGACTTAAGGTCCATCTATTTTGATAAGTGTATCCTATAAAATGTATTCGTCAGCTATGAATATAATTTTAGTTTTTCGATGTCGAAATGATATTCTGACGTTTTCAGCTGCTGTTCGGCAGTGAGATTCGACTTCAGAATGCGTCTTCTCATTTTTCTTTTAATAATAGAAGATCAATGGTAAAGAAATTAGCATAATATGAAATATAAATTATTATTTACTCTGTTCACTGAAATCAAGGTGCTATATCTTCTGAACCTATAAACGCCGGGCTATTCCCAAACCAGAAAATAGCAAAAAAATAGACACATTATTCCTAGTTAAACAAAAGATAAATTCATGATATCTTTTCATACGGTCTTGCACTAAACTTAAACATGATTTAATCACAATCATTATCATCTTATTCATGACACTTAATTATATGCATAATTTCGTGATTATAATAACGAAATGATTTAACAACTTTATTAATTAACCAGCGCCCGTAAAATCCGAGCTAACATGAAGCTTTTATTAGGGGTTGAATTTGTGTAACAATATGTCATGTACGGGACTCTAATTTGTCGGTACCCTCATACGTGTCAGAAGGCATTCTTATTTCTGATAAATGTGCAGAGCATGGGGGTTTAAATATCCGTAACAAGCAAATACGCCCTTTTCTTATAATATAAGTATCTAAAGTAAGTTACTTATTTAGATAATATGTAGATATTGAATCATTGGACTTATTTTAAGCTATTGAGACAAACTTATATGTCGGTATACAGCAGCTCTGTCTGACACTCGTTTAAATTTCCATTATATAGAGTTACGGTAGAATATAAAAACTCGTACACTAACCTTAAAACCATTATCCTCCTTTTAAGAGCACTCGTGCAATTATAAATGTTATATTTTTTATAGTAAATTGTACATTTAGAATTCATATATCAATAGTGTTTCCATAAAATAACTATTGATAATCTTGTGATGATATATACAATAAAAACACTAAAAACCCATTTTTTGTCACACACAACGAAAGTCAAGACTCGTATTCTACTATTGAAAGAACTTTATTATGTATCTCTCGTTGCCACCAAAACGACTACTCCCGGAAGTAATTTACCTGCGATTGGGTCGGTGCCAAAACTCAGCTATGCAATGGATTATTTATTGCGGCATGTATGAATCATTTAGTATCATGTTTATTTGCTTAATGTTATTAGAATCTTACCTCTTACTGGCTGATTATTTCTTATAACAAATACTAGCAACCTGCCCCAGCTTTACACGGGTGCAATGCTGATACTAAATGTGCTACAGAATGCCTTACAACGTTCACAGTTTTTCAATCATTAGACAATACATAGTTTGCAATGTAAGAGCAAAAAATGTGTTTATTTACTATATTGTCCATGTATTATAAAAACATCCTCTCGAATCACTCTATCTATTAAAAAATACACAAAATCAGTTGCATAATTGTAAAGATATAAACAGACACAGGGTCAGGCAGCGGTAAGCAACTTTGTTTTATACTATGTAATGATTCTTATTTTCGAAAAAGCAGTTCGAACAACTTTAAACATTTTGTTTTCTTGTTAAATCTGCCCCTGGGTTTCGGATTACGGTGAAAATACGAAACCATCTCCTAACAATCCGTCTTACACAGCCTGTCTCCGAATCATTTATTAGTGATTGATCATTTTCACATTTCACTTATGATATCAATCAAAATGTTGTACTTGATAAAATGAAATATTGTAGATGAAATGAACACATACTTATTGTCACAGAGATACATTTTAATAAGTTTCATTAGTAAAACAAAAAAAAGCATGATTCAAATATTTAACGCTAACGAATCTTACAGTATTTCGCGAAAAGCGTATGACCAAGTTTTTATATTTATTTTAAACGTTGTTAAGGCGTCACGAAAACTGCATATATAATTTACATTATTCATACATACATCTCCATTCAAATGCATAGACATTTTTTATTTTCATAACTTTGTACTAGCTCACCAATAAAAACTTTACCAAGACTATTTATTTGTACCAAATGGTATTGACTTTTAATTGTAATTGTTTTGATGGGTATAAAATTACATTACTCGAAAGATGAGAGCAAGAAATTTTAGCATTTCATAACGAGATCATGATGAGGTCTAAACTCGTTACGTTTTTGATTTGACAGGGGCTCGGAATATCGTTTAAGTAGAAGTAGCAAGCGGTATGGGCAAGTTAATATGAATGGCCAAGAGAAATATGATACATACTCGTAATTTGAACGTGTTGGTTTTTTTTAAATTATACCATGATAATTTGGTAACGGAATTCTACTAACTGCCTATACCTCTTTACAATATGTTAAATTCTAATAATTATTATAAATATTAAAGCTTGTAGTATTTATTTGTTTTTTTACCACCCAAAAATTTGGTGAGACATAAATGTAGAATAAACTTCAAACATCTACCTAACAATTGATCCCATAATTATATAATTTCTTACAATTCGATTTTTTTTTTCTGTAAGAGTTCTCTTCTCATGTCTCAAACTTATTATATAGAATGTCTTGTTAAATTTAAATGGAACCATTTGAAAATTCCATGACGGTAAATATAAATATACTTTTAGATATCAAGGCAAATTGGCCTAATAGCTGAACACGTCATTATTATAAGATTGCAGGTTCAAATTCAAGTGCTTAACATGCGTCTCAACGTTAAACGAAAAAATGAAGAGAAGATTCCTTTGCCAACTTTTAGGACATACAAATACCCATACATGAAAAGCCCTGTTGTTACTATTGATGACTTATTCTTGAATATGTAGTTGTTAGCTTTGCATGTGCAGAATTTTACAATTAAAAACTATCAAATTAATACCCTCATCTTCCTGATGTCGGTTGAAATTAAGGTTTTTATGCTATATCTTTCAAAGTGCAAAGAATATAAAGTTTTTTCTGACATACATTAGGGCTTAATATATAACAGTTATATACATTGACAACTAGTAATCTCAAATGCTTGAGTCAGGTGTCCTGCCTCCTCTTCCATATCACAACATCATTTATGTTTCATCAAGTATAAATTTCAGTATAACCACTAATATTTAACAAAACAGTGTTTTGTTAAATACTAGTGGTTATCCTCGACTAGCGATAATGAGAGTCGTTCATAATATTACCTGTGATAATAGGTAATAACTGGCACGATTTTTAATGAAAAAGACTTAAAAAAAACTCTTTTGTACTTGGTACGCCAGAAACCTTGACGACAGACAGAGAACGCATGGAATACGCACTAAAGCAAGCATTTTTATTTCTGGGCGGAGAAAAAATGTCTGAATTATTTTCTTAGTCGACATGCGAAAAATATATCGACATAACATAAAGCATATATTCCTCGTATAAATATGTACGACCCCGTTACAGTTATTATAAATAAAATTCTAAGAATCTGTGAGCACGTTATGCCGTGTACACAAAAATATAATACTAAAATATAAAACCACATCTGTAACACGTAAGCTCAAACATTGATCGTATGCGACCTACGTAAGTACACTATGTGCTTATAATTTTATATGCATTTATTACGCTCGTTCAGGAAAATTGGAACTGTTAATTTCGAACGCTATCTGAAATAATTTATTTTATTCGGAACTCTGACTTCAACGTTTAATTTTTTAATCATATTTGGCATCGACATATCGTTTAAAAATATCCAAAACGGTACAAGCTTAGCATAAAATACTAACAAGTACAATATTACGCATAAAAGCATAATATGTTATGCAAAAAACTACGTAAAATCAGTTCATACTTTTTATTCAGATTCCCGGTAACGGTTATTGATATTGTCGCTTATAGTATTGCCACGGCACTTCTATTGGACGATAAAATATTACATGAATGATACTTGCACAAACGATTGCTGATAGTAATTTAATTGGATTACTGATGACTTTCATAAAAAAAAGTTCCGAAAGATTGAGAATCTCTTCTTTTTGGAGTCAGTTTAAAATAAACGTTATCAGTAGCCTTTAATTATTCGGAGACATATTTTTTTTAATTCGTACGAGTACGGTTTATTTTTTCTAAAACGTATAACGTCCCTTTTTTAACATTCGCTTGAGATCGTAGGGCTGGTTCAAGTTTGACTCGGAGAATCGTTATTAAAATACAACTGGGAAATTCTCTGCCAGTAGACTACACGGTCATGATTTATCTATGCAGTAGTATCTTATTTTTATTTGTATGTTAAGCAGCACTGCGCCTATTGCGATTGCGAAAATCCGTTTGTAAACTATTATCCGATATGATTGCGCACAAATAATTTTCATGCTCAAATTACAATAATGTAAATAGTAATTAATTGTCGTGGCGATAGTTTGAACGGTGTAGAAATTGATGAGCTACGCCATCTAGCGGTGAGATAAATTATATGATAGAAAGTTTTCGGAGCAATTTATAATACAAATCACTTGTTCTTATTAAGTGTATTTAGAGGTTCTTTTTATTTAATATTTGAGGTAATGTTTTCAATATTAAAATTTACAGACTATACCAAGTACGTGTGGGATTACGCGTGTCACCTAAGGTGCCGGTACACATCGAGGCGACGGTGTCGAGCGGTAATGGCGCCGCAAGGACCGGCAGGCCTGCTGCTAATGCATCCCTCATCGGAGGCCTCGCTGCTTCTCGAGCCTTCCAGATTATGTATAGAAATGAGGAAGTCACATTGAGGGATATCGTGCATTTTAGAGCGCATCTACTAGGTAAGTTTTTCGAAACGACTCTAATTGCCATTTAATTCAATATGAATAATACTTATCTGTATATAAATCTTCTTTTGAAACAAACAAATATATTTACTTACTTCGATATAATTATAGGACTTTTTTAATTTGCAAAAAGGCGTTTATGAAATAATCAAAGCCATAAAAGCTATGTCCAAAATAATTTTAAATTGTAAGGAATTTATGTACCGATCCACATTGGAGCAGCGTAGCCGAATAAGCTTCTCCTCTATTTCATTGGATTTTATATATAAGACGATTCAACACTATGATATAACAGCCTATGTTTATATGTACTCGTAGATAAGTCGTTCGCTAGTTTGCCTTCATAGCTTCTTGGATTAGGGCTCAAACATGCTCTAAATTTATGCGCTTTCGGCGTTAAACTAACTGAACGTTAAACCGTTAACATATTATGCAAACATAAACCATTTCCAGCTTAATATTTGTAGAATCGTTCATTAGGCATTCAGTATGATTTCGTATATCGGACAAATGTAAGAAAAATATAAAGTTAATTTACAAAGATAAACGTGAAAGACTTCTTCACTTTGGCAACCTTTAAATAATAATACCTTGAAGTAATGTTATACCTACCTATATTAGGTAGATTTTTATAAAAAAAAAAATCTATACATTTTTACTACATAATATGTATACACTATATTATTTTTCCAAATAAAAGAAGATTCCACTTATTCATAACATCGGCACTTATACAAGTTGACAAATACTTTAATTATTATGATAGTTATATTTTATATAACTTGCTTTGCTCAAAGCGTCTATGTTATTAACACTTGAGAAACAAAATTAACTCCGAAATATTAAGTGCTTAGCGCAGAAAAGTATTACCAAATAAGAGATAAAACCAGGACGACTTATAACATCGTTGGAAGTTTGCCAAGACTCTGACCCAATATGCAGTAAACGTCCTAATTTCTAAGTTTTAC
The DNA here is from genome assembly GCF_905220365.1 of Vanessa cardui. Classification (NCBI taxonomy): domain Eukaryota; kingdom Metazoa; phylum Arthropoda; class Insecta; order Lepidoptera; family Nymphalidae; genus Vanessa; species Vanessa cardui. The sequence goes on along the minus strand of NC_061138.1, from coordinate 9,295,820 downwards.
TGATGGTGGAGTGTACTCCTCTAGGTCGATTTGCAGAGGAGTTTGAAGTGTTGAACATAATTCTTTATATATCTGTGTTCGAAATATAAAATTTTACTTGAGACGGTGTAATTAAAACCACTCAAGAAATCACACCGTAAATTCCATGATTGCTGTTTAGATAAGTTATTGAAATAATAACATACACCCGGCCTCAGCGACTTTATTATCATCAATGGTTGGGTCTTTTTGAAATAGTTATTCTTAATCTTAACTTATTCTTAATCTTAACTTACTCATTTGTTTATAGGACATTTACAACACTCAATTAAAAAAACAAAGTAGGAATGCCCTTAAGTTATTCAAACATTTTTGTTGCTCAGAGTAGTTATTTTTCTGCCAAGGTGGAAATTTAAAGGTTTTATATTTAACCCAAAAATAAAATCGAATACTTTATAATAATTTGTAAATGTATTAGGAAGAGATTTGTAGCCTTTTCCACTACACTGCTCCATTATGTGTTTGTAACGTTTTGGTAACGTAACGTTTTCCTTCAAAGCACTTGAGACGAATTATAAACGAACATAAATCAATGAAAATCAGTAGTTGACGTTTAATCTTCACCAGTTCTAACCACTGGACAATCTCGGCTGCTTCATAACAAAATATTCATAGAAATATAACTATTATTCTAGCATTCTAGGGCATATTTAATCTTACAGTTGATAGCCGTAACCTTAAGGAGTCTTTGGAAAGGGCGGAATGGAGTCTCGGCGTAGAGCTGTGGTGCAGCGAGGGTGCACAGTCGAGTACACTCTCGCCTGTATCCTGTCGCGTCTTGAAGCTGCATTTTCAGCCATCCCAGGGCTTGCACTACCACCTACCAGTGTTGTTCGACTACTTCCACCTATCCGCTGTCTCCGTTACTATCCACGCCAGCTTAGTAGCCCTACATCAGCCTTATATCAAGTAAGTTACATTAGATTTTATTCAAATAAATGTTGACTAATTTTATCATTATTAATAAAAAACTATAATCATAATTAAAATCAATAATAGACTTTCTTCATTAATCTTACTTATAAGAGTACACTGTAATAATACTGTCAATAGTTTTTGTCTTCATCTTTCGAATATCAATTGAATGATGAAAGAAAGAAAGAAAAGGCTTAAAGATTTATGTACGTCAATTGTACGACCGATAATTTATGTATAAATTTATAACAAAACAAAAACAAAGAGCAGGTAAAATCTCAAAAGAAACCTATATAGTTCTAGGTCTATATATGTGTGTTGTACCTATGCAAAACGTGAAGCGAGACTCGCATTGCAGTAGAGCACAATGTTAAGTGGATTTCTACTACAATAACTTCACTACCTTGAAGCACTCTTTTGACACATTTTTTTTTATATAAAATTTGACGCATACCTACTCTTCTCAGATAAAACAAAATTCATTTGTTACATGTCTTTATTTAGGAAAAGCATCATGCATTACGTACAGAGCTGGTAAGTATTAGATAGTATTTGCACATGTTTCTTTATATATATAGATCTTGTAATATATATTTATATATAATGATTCTCTTTGAAGTCCTCTCATTATCTATTTATTATATTTTTCAACTGAGATTCATTATAAAGTAAGTATATGAAAATTGATAATTTATTTGGAAATGCAAATCCTAGACATTTTTTAATAAAAATTAGATATTTTTAGAAATATTTTACATCAATTTTTCCATATTCCATAATAATGTTATTATTATAAAATTACGACTTTTGTAGTCATCAGTATCGTGGAATGCATAACATGATAAACATTAAGTTCTTTAATTCTTAAGTCATATAGTGAATGATGAATCAACAAATTATAGTTGTAGTTTAAATGATTAAATTTTCTAGTTTAGGAGTATTAGGTCATAGCAACATCATTTTTTTAGTAATCTTTATATAACCATATAAAACTTTAAGTCTATAGAAATATATGTCAAGCCGGTTTTAATATGAGAACAAAATATCATTTCGATTCCAGCACTCCCCGTTCTAGCAAACAGTGGGGGAAATTGATGAAAAGTGCAGGATCCAACTTTAACGCTTCGGGGAGCTTAGAGAACATTCTTTTCGGATCGAGCGGGAAGTGTGCCGGCGGAAACTCTAGCAAAATAGCACATGCCAGGTACTTCATCTGAACAAATTAGTTACTTTTAATCCATAACTTCTAAATACGTATTTAAGTAGAGCAAGTAAAGTTCTTTTAGATTTCTTAGTCTTATTATTTTTTTTAGAATTAATTAGATACTTGACATAATTTGCAAGGCTTTAAAGTTAATGACATTCGTAAAGAAATGCAATTAAAACACGTTTTCAGGCAAGTTCACGCTGAGGTTTGCGGTATTCTGCTCGGGTCGCTTGAAGGTTTACAGAGCGCATTGAGTGTTTGTGGTTCAACCGGAGTATTGCTGACTCCTGAAGAATCGTCATCCAATTCTATTGTCGGTGAAGTTGCGCAGAGAATAAAAGACTTAAGTGATTTAGGCAAGGTAAGCTATTTATCAGTAACGTTAAAATTTTTGAATAATGCATTTTTTCAACCAACGGAAAGCTAGTATCTTACATGCTATAAATATATTCCAAAACCAAGAACTTTAGTCTGTTTCGCATGAAAAGGCGTTAACGATGTTTTTTGCGCAGAAATCTGAAGCTGGTGAAGAAGAAGAATGGGCAATGGGAGCTGCACACGACATCGCAAGACTCTGTGCTGAGGTGACGCTAAGATGGCGCGCTTTTTTGCATCATACCTCTGACCGCCCACACGTGCACCACGCCCTAGCCGCAAGACATCATGCATTAAGGTTTAACTTAAATAGCAACAAAAAACATATAGAGCTCTATCAAATAGATTAAACTTCTAATTTTCCCAAATAGATAGCCATGTTAAAAGAAATTTGTCTGCTCTTGCTCTTTTTATATTCTACACAATATATTAATGCGTTTATAGCTTTAAAAAAGGAAAGAAATCGAATGCAATGTTTTATTAAAGATACATTGAATTATACATGATTATGACGTTTATTCTATTCGATTAATAAAATAAGGTTTTATATTATTATAAGTAATTCACAACAGTAGCAACTATTGAGTATCTTACGAGATCTGCATAACATTTAATTTTAACATGTTATAAGAATGACCACAACGGCTTTTAAGTACGGAATGGAATTAAGTTGAAATTATATTCTCTAAAAATATTCATCATTGTAGGTAATTGGTAATTATGAACTTTTGCCGTTTTACTTTTCAGAATCAAACGATTCTCAGAATGCTTCTTCGTGCTAGACAACCCTCGGCATTCGCTTGCTGGTTGCTATGACAGCAACTATCAGTCGTATCAAAGTGTGGGAGAAGCGGTTAGACGATCACGCTACCTCGCGTTACTGCCTCCGCTTCCCGTACACTGCATAGCGCTTGATGGTGACCCACATATCATGCCTATCATATTTGAGGACAGGTATTATATTTCACTTAAAATAGACTTATTTCGTTTGGCTTTTTATTTTCAGCCATGACAAAAAGCAATCATATACAATATGCAACTATATAACTGTAAGCAAAACTTGACTAAACAATTTGAATTACGACATTAAAACATCTTTTCTCGGTGGTAGGGCTTTGTGCAAGCCCGTCTGGGTAGGTACCACCCACTCACCAGTTATTCTACCGCCAAATTACAGTACTCAGTATTGTTGTGTTCCGGTTTGAAGGGTGAGTGAGCCAGTGTAACTACAGGCACAAGGGACATAACATCTTAGTTCTCAAGGTTGGTGGCACATTGACGATGTATGATGCCTATGGGTGATGGTGACCACTTACCATCAGGTGGCCCATATACTCGTCCTCCAACCTATACCATAAAATAAAAAAAATAAAAAAAGAAACATTTTGGTTTAAAAAAAAAATTTACGAGGTAAATTTTTAATTTTATAATCATCGAATGAATTATTTTAAATATCTTAAGTTTCAAATGATTCATACAAAACACAGACACACAACACGTACAAGCACATACATAGTTACCATATTACATGCATTGCATGCTTCCTTGTAATTAAAATTTTTAAACAAAGTGTAAATCAACTTGTGCAAGGATTAAAAAAAACTTGAGGCAGAATTAATTGACTTAAATGTCATTTAATAAATTTTTACTTATTTTGAATACGCAGGTATCAAGACACCGCTGAATTTGCTAGAAGACGTTCATTTTTGAATTCTAGCGCAAACAAGTCTGGTAGTGGTGAGTATTCGCAATAATATTATGACAATTATCTCTCTCTCTCTCTCTCTCTCTTATCAATATTTTTACTAATTATATATTTCAGATCCCTTCCTATGTTCGGAAGCAGCTGGAGAAGACTGTGCTTGCAGTATTAGTTCAATGATGGATTCTAGAAGACCTTCATCAGAGGCTTCGAGGGTAACCCTTACACTACCTAAAACTATAATAGATGTACTTGAGCCTCAGTTCAATAGCCCTAAAGCAAGTACAAGTGTAGTGCAAGCGACATTAACTTTAGCCCCTCAAAAATCCGCTAGAGGTTCACCAAAGCGAACATTGGTTAAACAAAACGTCGTGGAAATGAGCAAACCACATAACAAGCAACTAGAATTAACAGGGAGAAACAGGTATATTGTACAGAATAATCAAATAAGTGAAATTCAATTACCGCCTAACAATGTGTTTGCTTCATGCCCGATTCAGCAAGGCCAACAAATGTCGAGATACTCAGCTTCAACATTATTGGACATAAATGCTACAAAAAGCAATGTAAATGTTTCCCAGCTAGGCAAAGACAGATCAGACCCAGATCAAGTTTTTGTTCAAAAGCATGAAATAACAAGTGGTGTCAGCACCCTGCCCGCAAGGCACAGCAAATCTCTAGACCAATTAAGAGTTTCTCAAATGGCACCTTTAAGCGTACAACCATTAACAAAGAATGTTAAAAATAGTTCTAATGTATCAGTTAATTATCAAAAGACGTACAAATCGCCGCAACCTATAAAACCCACAACTCTTCCTAGAAGTGTTACTACTACATCTTATCCAACTAACACGACGACGCGTTGTGGATCTAAAGGTGATGACTACAGGAGAAATATAAATGAATTTAGAGAAAAATATAAGAATCCTTGTAACTCTAATGCTCATGGAAACAATGAAGTGTTTCATGACGTAGGATTTAAGTACGAAGGTACAATTAAAGGAAATGCTAACCAAATATATGGTTACGCTTTCGGTAATCAGGGTAATATGCCAGCGAATAACGTTATTCGCAATCCATTAGAATTTCAAAGAGGTTATAGTGTAAACTTGCCCCGTCCTATGTTGCCTCCTCGTAATTCTTATCCACCAGTTAGTGGAAAGACACAAGGGACTGATCAAAGTAACTTAGTTTCTAATAAACACGTTCATAGATCTAACTCTACACATGTTTTTCAACAAAATATGAATGATAGCCAACAGATGGATATTGAAGCAACGCGTAATCAATTGAGACACGAGCTAAACTATTATCTACAGAAAGGTGACTGGAGTTATGACTTTAATACTGGAAGTTTAATACAAAACTACCAGAAGAAATCTAGTAAAAGTAGCGATGATAGTGGATTTGTAATGACTTTAGATAGAAGTAGTGATGGAACATCGAAATCGACTTATTCAAAAACACCTCCATCAACACCTCATTCTAGTTTGCCTTCCGTGAGACATAAGAAGAGTCGATCTAAAGAGTCTAAACTTAACTCGAGTGGTAAAGAAAGCACTAAAATGAATTCAAGTCGAGATTCATTGAGCAGCCATCATTCAATTAAATCAAGAGATAGCAAGTCCGATCGGCAGACGCCAAAATCAGACCGCAGTACACCAAAATCAGAAAGAAGTACGCCAAAGTCAGGCAAAGGAACTCCTAAGTCAGGTGGTATAACTCCAAGATCTGGGCTTGCAACTCCAAAGTCAGGTAGAGCTACCCCTAAATCAGGAGGAGCCACGCCTAAAAGTGGAAGATCTAGTGGAAAACCAGAAAAGCGTTCTAAACATAAAGCATCGGAAAAAATGTCTCAGCTTATGTCAGAAGCTGCCTCTTCTTCTAGTAATGAAAGCATACCATTCGAGCTTAAAAGATTAGAATCATCAACAAGCGTTCCATATAGTTTGGATCATGGATCGGAATTAAGACATTGTAGAAGTGCTGCATCTATTATAGAGGAGCATAATCTCAATACTACATTCGGATCTGAGTCATTGCCGAACTTAGCCCCACCACCGGCTTTTGAATCTCCTCCATTAGATATTACTGATAAAGATTTTAAAATTTTGCCACCAGATAGTTTTCTTAATAAAGAAGATAAACGGAGTAGAAGTTCTACGTCCAGTTTGAGTGAACAAAGTGGTTGGGTTTCAAGTGGCAGGAGTTCAGGTCCGTCTTCGCCAGATAATGGCAGTTGTCAATTGAATCAAAATTACCCACCTGCGACTAGCGCGAGTGTTTCGAAAATTTCTGATAAAAAATACGATGATACTGACGAAACAAGAAAAAAACAGGGTGCAAAAATAAATGATTTCAAAAGAACCATTCTTAACGGTGAGCAACTCCGTGAGCGTTTGCTTAAACTTGCAGTAAAAGCTGTTCAAAGTAGTTCAACCGAAAAGATTGAATGTTGTGATAAGGAAGTTTGTGAAGAATGTACAATTTGTAGCGATTCTATTTGTACTGACAGCCAATGTGAATATAACAAGATGATGCACAGTGAAGGAATTGATGCAGGCTGTAATTCAGATACGTGTACAGCAAGTTGCTATCAATATTCTGATTCTAATGCTGGTAAAATAAATCAAAGGCATAATTCATTTAGTGCCATTCAGGGAAATACATATAGTTCCATAATTAAAAATTCTAATGAAGGAACTGTTAAAAAGTCTCAAACAGTCAGCGATAACTTACATCCTTATATTCGAAAAGAAATAGCAACGAAGGTTGAAAAGCCTGCGCAATCTGCCACTGCTGAGAAATCAAATTCAATGAATAAAGTTAAACTTAGAGATAGGATAGAATATACGGAAAAGCTAATAGCTGCAGAAATTCTTAGCCTGACAGTGGATCGCTCTTGTAAAAGTCATAAAACGAGCGGTGGTCCCGCCATAGCTGCTCAAAAATACCACGGAAAAGCAAAATCGGAAATAGACTTAAGCCATTTCAGTGGGGAAAATGATTACGAACACTTGCCGCCGCCACAACAGTTTAGAGATGCTCCACCACCACCTGACGAATTTAAGGTAAAAATAATAAATATATTTATCTATTTCACAGATATCTTACATTGACTGATTGTATTATTTTTATCTATAATTCAAGGATCCACCGTCAAAATCTCCGTTGCAGAGCCGACAAAGTAGCAAATCTTCGACACCCTCAAAAAGTCGAAAAACTGGACAACCTACAACACTGCAACTAGATAATCCTCTATATCACGTCTGCGAAGGTATACATATTAAGTATTTTGTTTATTTGGCTAAAACCCCATGCTTCAGCTGTAAATAAAACTAACCCATGGCTTATTAATCCAGGAATTTTAGAAAGGCGAAAGTTAAGACCCCACCAATCCATGAATGCCACTACCACACCTTCGGCTAGCACACTAAATAAAAGTCAGAGTACTGGTGAATTAGCTAGCAGAAATGAAAATGGTAAAGGTAGGATGCTAATATGCTAAGAAATGTATACTTTTACTGGCGAATTATGTCATAGAGATATGGTATGTTGTACATAATATCATTTTTTCATGTTTCAGAGCAACGACAAAGCAATTTCATTAGCATATTTGGGTTAGCGGAATCGGAAAGACTCTTTGTAAAATGTAGAGAAGAATTTCGACAAAGTGTCAAGTATCCAGGAGCAATATATTCTGACTTTCCTCCTGTTGAAAACTCTTTGCCCTACTTCCATATTAGCGATGAATATAGAATGTTTAATCCGGAAGGTACTATATTTAAAAAAAAAACAGTCATCTTATTATGACTATGATACGATTTTTTAAGTTATTTATTTTTTAATTCCAGGCCTACATCTCATTATATGCGTACATGGCCTGGATGGTAATGCCGCTGATTTACGCTTGGTGAAAACATACTTGGAATTAGGCCTACCAGGAGCTCGGTTAGATTTCCTCATGTCTGAAAGAAATCAAGGCGATACTTTCTCGGATTTTGACACTATGACGGACAGGTTCGAATTGTTTATACAAGTTATGATTTTTGTAATTTGTAAAAGCGAAAACAATTTATTTATATTCATTGTATTTCAGGTTGGTCCAAGAAATTATGACTCATATACAAAATTCAAGCGACCCAGCTAGAATAAGTTTCGTGGGGCATTCCCTGGGCACCATTATTATAAGATCAGCGTTAGCGAGACCACAAATGAAACCATTCTTGGGGAAATTGCACACTTTCCTCTCGCTTAGTGGACCGCATTTAGGGACCCTCTATAATTCCAGTGGGCTTGTTAATGCAGGCAAGTTAAATTTTGTTATCATACTATCATAGTTATTGGACTTTTTTATCTTTTATATATTTTTTTTAATTCATTAAACCCAATTCGTGTTCTTAAACATTTTCAGGCATGTGGTTTATGCAAAAGTGGAAGAAATCCGGCTCTCTGCTTCAGCTTTCGCTTCGTGATGCTTCTGACCCTAGACGATCTTTCCTGTATCGTCTAAGTGAACGTAGTCAACTGCATCAGTTCAAACATATTCTGCTGTGCGGTTCAGGGCAAGACAGATATGTACCATTGCATTCAGCGAGGCTAGAACTTTGTAAAGCAGCTGCTAAAGACACGTCGTTATTGGGACAGGCTTACAGGGAAATGGTACACCTTTTTAATAATAAAAAAAAAACAAGCAATAACAAATTAATTTTAAGTAATGTATATAAGTATCGTTTAATTTTTTTTCAAGGTACATAACATGGTGTCTCCGCTAGCGGCTCGAGCTTCGTCTGTGTCCGTAGTGCGCTATGACGTGCAACACGCTCTTCCGCACACGGCCAGCGCACTAGTTGGTCGCGCAGCGCACATCGCCGCATTGGATTCTGACCTCTTCATAGAAAAATTCCTTCTTGTCTCTGCTCTTAAGTATTTCCGATGAAGATCATAAATTGAAATCAACATTGACACTACCTTTTCACAATAAGATATCAAACATATGCTTATAAAATCCGAATTCATTCGTAAAATACTATCTATAGTATCTTGAAATACGTCGTTGGTTGTACAAATTGTTGTTTCATTTTTAATATCACAGAAAGATGTTAAAATTACAATTAGAATGGCGTTTAAATGATATAAACCCCATTTTAGGAACTCCTTTAATTTACAATAATTGTCACAGATACCTATATTTTACGATTAATTGAAAATTTGAAATAAAATTTTTATTTCCCCACTGTCAGTAAAACAACCAGCGCAACATCTATTTTGCACTATTCTTGACTTTTCATAAAAGTTCCTCTGCTTCGATACTTCCAATGATTCACAGTACGAATTTCGCTGAAATTAACTAAGTGTTTTAATTTTACTTGTAAAAATTATAATGAATAGATACAGATGTCATCATATAAATTTATAAAATTAAGGTAATATTTATTACTTGTCTCCAAATCAAATTGAATCACATAAATCATACAATTCAGGCGTTCGCATTTCACCAGCATTTATTTAAAAGAAATTAAGGAACATTTCATACTTTAAAATTTTCAAAAGTCAGCACGTTTTCAAGAGTTCGTACTCACATAATATAATCAGCCTATACTCACGATATTATAACTTGCACGTTAACTTATACTATCTACTATATATCTATGATAAATCGAATTGATCTCCTGTTTTAAAACGCTTATGTACTCGTATGATTACTTGTAATTGGTAAAAGTGTGATATAAGAGTTCGTGCTGTTACAGCGATTTATAAACTATACAGAAAAAAATAATTGCAATTTTAATTATTATACTAGGTTAAGACGGATCTTTACACCAAATAATTAAGACTTTCGATTTAGCAAATGTAGATAAAGTAGATGTTATTTGTATTAGAAATTTACTGATTGTTGTATATGAACACTGAACAGTGCCATCGTAAAATGTTATGTGTGCTTCTGGAATGCTAAGCCCACAAACTTAACTTGATTCAGTTTTGCTGTTTCACGTTTTATTCTTAATTATGCTTATGAAGTAATGGGAATTAATTTAATTAATTTAAAAATAGTATGAAAACCTAGTCGTCGTAAACAATTTCCATACAGATTTGAAACACAAACATCTTTTTCGTTTTAGATAGAATTATTACCACAATTATTGTTCCTACATCAATTTATAAAAATCTTATCCAAATTACGAAACATCTTATCCAAAACCATCAATTATTTTTTTAGTAGCTATTATTATTTGTTATATTTGAAGTGTAGTCACAAAATAATACATAGATGCTTATATGTTATAGCTTTGCACAAACAGACACTGGGTTGTGTCAGTGTGAATTAAGTTTTAAACTCGAATGGAATTTTTTGGAATTTTACGCACTTTTATAAGTCATTTTTTTATCTATTAAGCTAATTTAACTTGAAATATGAATTAAGAGAATGATCTGGCAGGGCCTTATTACAATATAAGGACAGGCCGTAGCCTTAACTCAAAAGTAAATTAGAATAAAGGTGTAAATTATCGAATGTTAGACTGATCTTTAAAAATATATGGTATTGATAAGTTTAATAGATTATCTTTTGTTATTTTTAGGAATCATGATTTGATATAACTTGTTAACATCTTGCTCTGTCCACCTTTTTCTATTTATTAATCTGTAGGTAACATTTTATACAGGGGCTTAGAGATTCTAGTCTTGAATATGATTTTAAATATGTTGTAGGTTAGTACGACAACAACATGGTCAGAATACCAGAATACGTCTTATATAAATAAGTTTCTAATATTATATTTATTTATTAGTATAAATAATATTTATAACGTTTAGTCTATCAATTTCATTGATGTTTTGAATGTGTTGTTGTTGCACATAAATCAATAGTTTATCATAGAGTAATACCCTCAATATTGCTCAGGGGCATGCTTAAAATAATTTAATCATCTAATGTGTAGGTTTATCAGAATGAGAGTAAATTTTGTAAATAAAAAACTTAATTTTATTTGTAAAATACATTCGTATGTTGAATGGCAATGTGTCGATGTTATACAATTACATTAAAATAAATAAATGATGCTAAAACCTCAATACTATTGTGTTTATTTTCGAAAAAAAAATACACCAAAAGATACATTATTGTATCAACATTCATGTTTCAATGATTACTTCACATTATTTAATATTTATGTAGATACTAAAAACTTAAACCAGAATACTTGTCATAAAAAAAACTAAAAAATATAAATCCACATTCACAATTATAATTTTTTAAATTTCTACATACCAATATATTCCCGGATTATATATTAAACATCAAAATCATGGGAGTTATCTTTAATCAACTACCCTATTTTTAACATAATATAATTAGACTCCTTAAAGTGAGCCATATATGCTAGAAAGCAATTTATAAAAAAAATGTTTAAAGCTACCCACCTACTTCAGTAGATTTAATTTTCTACCTACCTGTACCTTTGAGTATATTTTATATCGTCCCACTAATGACTAAACGCACGGACATAAAATTCATTGTTGTTGTAATATATTATATCCAAAAATCAATTGCTCATTAACTTTCGAGCAACTATTACTTTTAATTTTAAATTATACTTTCCACAGCAAATTTGACGCTTGTAATAGTATTACTAAGACTAGGATACCCAACAAACAGATATATGGCAAATCGAATATTATAAGTATTCTGAATAAATTATATAGCCATTTCCTTACTTTATATGTTTTTCAATAAAAATACGGCTATCGCGCCTAAAACCAACATTGTAGCCAACTGCGATAAACAGTATAGGCAACATAACAAATTGAACGAAAACAGCAAAAGTAAGAATACGTTTACACATGGGGCTCAGTTCTGTGTTTAATTTATAGAACAAATTAACATAAGCTTTTGTTTGATAAAATATTTATATCAATTATTTTTTATATGTAAATATTAAAATAACAACCAGTACCACCTATAAAATATGCCAATACTTTAATCGACATATATGAATACTTTATCACAACGCTATTGTGGGCGGGTGGTATAAGTCAATGTCAATTCAGTTGGTGGGGCATTAACAGTGTACAACGGTAGTAGTGTATCAGAGAAGAGTTTATTTAAATTAAAATAAAAAACAGTAATGAAATAACTAGTGACAGTGTCTAATAAATAATAAAACCGCCTTGTTCATTATATTTTATACAAAAACAATAACATTTATTCATAAACCGTAATTACTGGGCAATGCAGTCAATGCTATCCAGGAGGTATTTATAATAAATAAAATTAATTTGTGATTCAAATAAATCGAAATGGGAAAACTGCTGAGTTTATTGGCCCGTGATGATTCAAACTGTTGTTCTTCGCCACGATACGATATATTCTTAGATTTTGAGAATGCTGCACCCACTGACACAGAGCGCGATGTTTATGAAGAAGTGCAAAGAGTTCTCTTGGATTCGGACAAAATATTAGAAGAAATACAGTGTTACAAAGGAGCTGGAAAGGAAATACGGGAAGCGATTGCGGACCCCTCGACTATAACCCAAGAAAGGGCTTGGCGCGCCGTCAAACCCTTAGTGGATAAACTGCTCAGATTTTATAACCACTCACTGGAGTTGAAACGGGTAAGAGAAAAATTAAAACATTATTACAACAATAAATAAACTGATACATTTTGCTTAATACATATACCTATTTATAATTCATTGGAAGTACCTACAATATTTCATATTCAATTTGCCATATTCAAATATACCTATTTTCTCTATGTTAAAAATATATATGACACTGTTTATAAAATAATTTCTGTATAAGTGTTAGCAAAGGAAGTTTATCCTTATCAGTTGTGATTAATGAAGTCACAAACATAGATAACACTTTCAAAAGATATCGGAGCTATCAAGTGTGATGGCAACTTCCTGGTGCATTCGCTGCAAAAAATACTATTTCCACTACTAAAATATCACTCGCATTCAAATGTTAGTTTTATAGTCATCATCGTTTTTATACTATATAATTTTATTCAAATACTATATATTTTTATCATTTAAAGATAAAATAACTAGATTATTTTATGTCAAACAATATAAATTGACAACAAAATATATATCCTGCATTATATATATTATGACTATGATTTTTTTATAGTATTATATAAAAAAATCATAGTCATCAAGTATATTTTAATTATGATGACTCTCAAAAGTATGTACAATTTAAAAATAAATTTGTTTTATTTTCAACAATATGTGAGGCGAGGGTGTTAACTCATCCATTACTGAACGGCACTAGAATGTAATGTTAGAAGATAGTTAAAGGTTACCACCCACAATAATTGTACTGGTGAGAATCATGTGACATCCCAATGAGCTTATGTAACGAGTCCACACTTCTGAATATACACTTGATGATTTCTAAAAATAATGAAATATTTGTTTTCTTATCTAAAAATTAACTAAATCCTCCCGTGACATACAGTTTGTTCATTAAAGTAAATATTGGTTTTACATGAAAATAGTTTGAAACATTGAAAGTTACATGAAAATGGTTTTACATGTAAATAAAATTTATAAATTACGTGATTAAAATGTAAGTAATTTTGTTTTAGTAAGTAGAAAAAATGTACAATACTAAAGGCATTGTTTAATCTATTTTGGCAAATTCTGCACTCAGCAAGTAAAAAACTTAATCAGTAAAACACACGCTTGCATATTTTTAAATAATTTACTTCTATTCTTATTTTAAACATTATCTGGCAATAAATAAAAAATGTAAGTTAAAAATATTTAAATTTCGAATGCTAGACTATGGTTAAAAATTTGTTGAGTGTTTCTCCAGAGACAGCTATAAATAACTGAATTAATATAACACTAATGTTATTTATTATCATTATCATTGTTTTTGTTATGTATTCATAACATTCTGAAGTAATAAATGCTTGCATAATTAAATGTTTCTGATGCAAAAAGGATCACATCTATCACGCGACTAAGATGCTCAATGTTTCCTATTATTTATTAATCGTCTAATATTGTTATTGTTAAAATAAAAGATCGGTAATAATAAAATCGGTAAAACTGTAAGACCAAAACACTACCCATAAAAGTACGCACAATTGAATTTACTAACTTAAAAACGATTGCTTTTCTTACTTAACATAGTTTTAATTCATTGCTCAATCAATTATTGTACAATTTTTCTCAAAATCAGTAATATAATAATCCGCAACAGAGGACGCAATGCGGATACAATAGACAAAGTCTTGCGCTAAGCAATAGTTTATCGATACAATTTATAAATCGTCACTAGTACGTCAATTTTCCATTGCGTGAAATTATGTCGATTATTATTACTACACAGTATAAAACAAAGTCGCTTTCTCTGTCTCTATATCCCTATGTATGCTTGAATCTTTAAAACTACGCAACGGATTTTGATGCGATATCTTTAATAGATAGAGTGATTCGAGTGGAAGGTTTTTGTATATAATACATGGGCATTATAGTAAGGAAACACTGATACTATCAGATGTGAAATTTCCAATATAATGTATGTTAAGAATTCTGTAGTGTGTTTAGTATCAGTATTATAAACGTGCGAAGCAGCGGCAGGCGGTTGATATAATAAAACATATAAACATCAAGTCCATATCTATCCAAGTTTAGCATGTTTAACTCATTTGGGAATCGTGTGTAACATTTCCTGTTCCCAGTACGATACTTTTGATAAGATAAGCAGACACGAATCAAACGTAAACCATAGCCTTTATGAACCTTTACTGGAATATAAAGCTTGATATCCTTTGAAGGTATTGAATAACTCAGAAGCGTTTCTTATTCATGAACCAAATCTCTTTTAAACACCACTTTTAATATGTCATTCAACTGACACTTTCTGGGATGAGAATTCGCGATGTTTGACTAAGATTCGTCCCATTTAATGTTATGTGAAATAACATCATGTGTCATCGAATGTGTATGTTTTTACAGTAAATAAAAACGAATGAACAATTGTTAGATATTTCGTATTGTTTTGCATAACTCAGAATGTGATTAATTAAACAAATCTTTGTCATTTTCGAATGATAAATGAACGATGAAAGAATGATAAGAATCACCTAAGCAACGTTTATATGTAAGGCTGCTAAGATTTAGTAACAGATGAGGTGTCAAATGATCGTTAAGTTTTGTTCGAACAAAATAGACGTATATAAACAAAAGAAGAACGTTATGTCGTTCACCTTTAAACAAAAGAAGAGCACGGAATTGTCCGGGCTCAAATATAAATCAAGTGTCAAAGCGATTGGTTGAATCGGCATACAGTCTTATGTGCGGTAGCGTCATATAATGGTGATTTACCACAAAGTTCATAATATAAAACCCGCAATGAATAAACGTAAGTGGCAAATTTTATAGCGATCGGTCGAACTTCGCCAAAGTTCAGTAATAAATATAAAAAATATAAATTAGTCAATGGAAGGAATAGTAAAGATATATAAACAAACCTGACCTTGAATTTTGAGACATGATTGCTCTCTAAAAATCTACAGTATTTTATATGAATTCGTGAAGTAATGCCGTTTGAATTGGCTTAAAGTTGTTGAAGGAACTTTGGTAGTAAAATTAAAATGAAAAAGTAGAGAAGTAGAATCAAGTTGTATTATTAAAAAAATATACTAATCAACTATTTGTAGAGCATATAACAGAGCTATCGCGAAATCGCATGAATGGATTAAATCTGGCAACCCATCCACCCCGGCTTCTCACTGGTTTAATTCTTATAATGTATATACTAAAGAATGTCTTCAGAAAGTCTACCATCGTGGCCTTTATTGAATACCTTTGTAATTTGGTCAATATATGTAGTACATTATTTTGATCGATCTCGTAGGGTTCATCCAGTGTTTGCAATACAAAACTGTATACATATCAGTACAGGACAGAATTGTCTCAATTCGATATTATAGCACGTTTAAAAAAAGTTACTACGCTATATAGGATATATCCAGGTGTTAATCCCTGTGACATCACTCAAGCCGTAACAAAACATCCACCCAGTCGAGTATAACATTAATCTCTGCTCATACCATTGAAACAGGCAATTCTAACATCATTTTTTACATATAAGATTGTAATTGTTATCTCGGCATGCAGTGCTTGTTTCCATAGGAAGCACGCCTGAGCCCCATGTTTAAATGTATGTGGCAATCATCCAATCAAACACTCGTATAGAAGTTGCGTGAGAATTTAAATAACGTTCACCGCATCCTCTTTGAAGAGTGAAATCATTTATTTTCCTATAACGAATGACGCAGAAAATTGCTACGTCCATATGTTTATAATAATAGTGATCGTATTTAGGTATTTGCATAATTTAAATGAACCATTAAGTAATCTTCTTTTTTAATCAAAATGAATATTATACGTCAGTATGTTAGTTAGTTATCCTTTCACATCTTGACAGTTTTCTGAGTACAGAATGGGATATAAAACCAAATACAGTACCACTAGGACCCCATTTCCTCCCTTTTTTATGGTATAGGTTGGCGGACGAGCATATGGGACATCTGATGGTATGCAATCTGCCACCAACCTTGGGAAGTAAGATGTTATATCCCTTGTGCCTGAAATTACACTGGTACCAACGGGTAAAGCCGCGACGGTAAACAAGTTGACTATAAAATAATAAATCGACTTACTGTATTGATTTTATTATTGAAATGATTACATCTGTCATTGAGATTCAAGAAACAGCGTTATCTTATCTCGTTACTTCACTTATGAATTTACAATCTCGCGATAACTACTCGCACATTTTATCAAAAACAATCGATGAATTTAAAGAACGTGCGATTTTCACATATAATTCTAACATTATAATATATTTGCATTCATGCAACTTTTAAATGTTAATCCTAAGGTATGATATAGCATTCAATGTTGGTGCAATAAAGCATAAATAAATAGATATATGTTTATAATAAGCAATATATTAATAATTTAGTAGTTTATATAAATAGCATGTTTATAAATAATAATCGTTGTGGTCCATTAATTATAATCGCCAGAAGCAAAGTAAGTTCTGCATTCTATGAATAAGAATGAACGGTTAAAAAATAAATACTATACTTGAGCAGTAAATGCGTAAACAAACTCTATAAAAACTTTATCTCTCTCAGGAAAAATAATTAATAAATAGTTACCCAGCACTTCCTGTGTAATATAAGGAAAAGAAAAATCTAAATTATAGTTGTTATGAAATACATTTTTATATGATTCTTTCTTATTTGTTATATTCTTTAATCAGATCAGGGTTTTTATTCCCTGTAATTCAAATTTCGATGAAATTAGATACATGCTGGTTTCCTCACGATGTTTCCCTTCACCGCCGAGCACGAGATGTATTATAAACACAAATTAAGCACATATACATTTAGTGGTGCTTGCCTGGGTTTGAACCCGCAATCGTCGTTTACGATGCACGCGTTCTAACCACTGGGCCATCATTTAGCAAAGACACTAACAAACCAATGTCGATATGTCAACTTTAATCGGACAAAATTATGATTATAAACAAAGAAACCACAGATAATATATATACGATCTTAGTTTAACTCAAAATTAGTCAGTCATAATACGTCACAGTTGGTAAGATAATAAACGTCACTTAAATTGATATACGTTTGCAGACCTTAATTAAAATCTATTCAAATGTTTTGTCTCAACTCAATGACTAAATAAAGAGCGAGATGGCGAATCCAAAGTATACTGCTTGACAATACCGAGCTTGAGCTTTGAATAGTAACCTTATTAGTATTCTCATAGTAACCACATGTACGTAAACGCTTGGCTTTTCCTTTAATTGTTGCCAGTAACTAAACATCACTAAGACCTGCTCTTTTAATAAGAAGATTTGATAAATTATGTGACCACCCTGTTTCAACGCATCCCGCATTGGATGAAAGTGATGTTGTTCACGGTGTTTTCCGTCGTCGACGAGCACGAGATGAATTAAAAGCATTGTAATTCTGTGAGAATTGATTTCGCATCTCATTCGTGAAATTTTGACAGCCGACTTACGGTGACACAAATTTTATACATTTTATATTTATTAAAATACAAAATATACATAATATAGTAAGAGTTTCGAGTCTCATATACTAAAGTGAGTTTCGAGTATCTTCTTATAGAATACCTGTACTGAAATTATGTAGGTACATGTAAAATCCATGATAATTACCTGAGCTTAAACGCGCAATCGTCGGTTAAGATCCACTGGTCTAGTACCATCGTTACCATACTTTTCCGTCGTCGAGCACGAAAAAAATAAAAAACAGCGTAATTCTGTGAGAATATATTTCGCATCACACTATTGAAATTTTGAGCTGTCTTACGATGATACGCCATTTTATCCGTAATCTTATACATTTTATAATTATTACAATCAAATTCGCATATCATTCTGATATTTCACACTCACATACTACAATGAGTTTCGAGTATCTTCTTATAGAATACCTGTACTGAAATTAAGTAAATATAAAATCCGTAATGATTACCTGAGCTTAAACGCGGGCCATCTCTCAACTGTATTTAGCATCGCTGTAAACATTTTCGTCATCATGATGTTGCTGTATTTGAAACCTGGTTTATATTTTAAAAATACATTCTTTATTATTCGTAATGGTGTTAAAAGTTGATTTAGATTACCTAGTTTTATGGCAATTGGCACCAATAAAAAGACTAATATTTACTAACTAAATTATATTATATGGGTAGTAACAGAATCTTGTACCTAAGTTCTTGGATCTAATTTATCCCATATGTTGCATACGAGTATCTATGTATTTTTCATAGAACCCAGCCAGATGTATATAATACAATATGTTGACATATCCTTTATTGAATAATATTTAATATAAATTTAAGCTAAATTTAAAAAAAAAAATAAGGCTTTCTTTTTTTTCTAATTTACTTCATAAAAATGTAAATACTTTTACGCTTTAAAAATGTATTAAAATTTAAGATAGAACTTTACCTTTCCGTGCCTCTGCCTGCGTCTTCACTTAAAAAAAAAAGCTTTAACTTCGCACTTGTCGCCAGATCTGTCATAAGAATTAATCTGCTTACCAGCTGGTCTTATTCATCTGAATGTAAAAAAGACAGGTGCACTTAAAAATGTGCACCTTGACAGTTGTATATAGCAACATTAAGTATAATAAAACCGGTATTTGTAGCATCTGTTTCTTGAACGTATTTAAATGGAAAAAATAGGATTGCAACTTTAAGTACAATAGTCATACAACATAAACACTAACAAATATATTTCAGTAATATCTTCAATTTTATTTAATCTATCCACGTTTTAAAAAATAATAGTTTAAATACCGATTCCATTACACTTTAAACCGAAACCAATGCTTCCTTTGCGTATTTAATATCAAATAATGAATAAATTAAATAATCTCATTTTAAATTTTTAATTGCATATTCCATCGTTCCAAATTCGAAATATTAGTTCGATAGTTTGAGCGGCAACCGCTCGCAATATTCCAAGCGAGTAATTGTCGAAGTTAATTTGGATTAAGAACCATTGTTCTAATTAATCTATATTGAATTCGGCAATTTTGACTTAGCCGAGTATAATGCTCGACTTGTTCATAATGTAGTAGCGTAAAGTATATTATATTTAGGTTACTTAGTTTACTCGTATATTTAATGACATTATCTTTTTTGTTCTTTTATCTATTTTTTTTAATTCGCAACGGAAGTATAACTCAATAAACTCCGTAGAGATAAAAAAAAACATGTGACTAAAATTGCCGTCAATTCATAACACTTAACACGCTTTATACTAACGTATAGATAATTTAAACATATGGATTTGACACTATAAATAAAGTCTTCTTAAAAATAAATTGGTACCATTTAGCTTTATATTTGGAACTTTTTTACGACTTGTAGTAAAACCTTCGAATTTGTGTCCATTTGATTTGTTTTGTTTAGTCCTGTACTGACAAAAGCATGACATGAGTTTTATTTGCTATTATTATTGCACCATATTGCATTAGACTTGAGTATTTTTCACATTATATATTTTATGCAAATTGACATTCCTAACTCTATTCTCACCTTGAATATTATATGATTTTTTTCATACATGTTGATCTCAATTCTCAACCCATCATTGCGAATCCAGATTAAGGCAAGCCGTACAAAATTTCTGTGTTCTCATTTGATCTCTTAAATTCACCTCTGTTTCGGTGTTGGGAAAAAGCATTGTGTATGATATCTGTCTGATAAAATTATGCTCCATTCGTAATAACCGAACTGCATCTATAGGAACTTGGTAAATTATTACTTGTTTGTGTGTGTCGTTTTTCCAATAATTAATATTTATACTTGATTTTATGTCTTAATTATTATAAAAAAAATGAACTTTCATTCGGTTGTAAAGAAAAACAAAAAATATAAGTTACTGCTTTAGTAAACAAGCAAAGTCAAGCACTTTTGAGTAGCCATTTCACAAGATAAATTGAATATAAATAGACACCGCTTAGGAACGTAACGAAAATTCTAACGAAGATAAGTATTACAATACAGTCCAGAATAATATACCTAATTTGATAATATTTTTTATTTATAAAATAGGTAAGTTTACGAGCAAATAGACCACCTCATGGTAAATGGTTATCAACTTACCATAGATATTGATGCCGTTAGAAATTTTAATCATTATTTATATCTTCAATGCGTCACCAACCTTGGGAACTAAGATGTTATCTCATGTATAGTTTACTGGATCACTCACCCTTCAAAGGACAACACGACCCGCAGCTTTGCTTGCGTTTTAAGGGTTGTTTGTCATGTTTTAGCCTAAAAAGTAGTCCTTTTTGGAGTTCAAGTTTGATGCATACCAAATTTTATCAAATTTTGATTCAGTGGTTTCGGTCGTGAACGACCGACAATCAGATAAACAGACAGTTAATTTATAATATTAATATACATAGATAAGTACCTATGCATCGTGGCTGCATTAAATATGAGCGTGAAATGCATTCAATGGCAATTATGAAACAAACATTCAATGAATGTTAAAACAATACACAGAAATGCTGGAAAATACAAAAGTATTTATTAATAAACTGTTGTGACTGCGTACGTCGGTACTCGAGTGAATCTAACCACGTCATAACAATGGATATCAAATTGAAACCCGCTCCTATTATGAAACGACCTTTCAAAGCTATCATATGCAACTTGCAATGCAACTTCGTACGACATATTTTCACTAAATGATATTCAGAAATGAGGTCAACGATTCTTTTATTTACTTAATGGTGATTAAAAGTACAATATAACACTGTCTCATTTTAGTAAAGTAACAGCCAGGACTTTTTCCACTGCTGAGATAAGGCCTCCTCTTCCATTAAGGAGAGGGTTTGGAACATATTCCACCACGCTGTTCCAATGCGGTTAAGATGCACGCGTTCTAACCACTGGGCCATCTCAGCTCGTTCTAGTGACGTGCTTAAAAGATTGCGAGGTCCTGGGTTCGAGTCCCTGACGTCGGTGAGTTAGTAGTACTTGCAATCTTGTGCTTTGAAAGACACGTAAAAATGTTGCTCTTGCGTTTGTACTCTTTCGTTGTGTCAGATTTCTCGTCCCATGATATGATATAGTATGACATTATTTTCATTTCAGCTTCATACATATATTTGCATGTATAATCTGGTGCAGCAACTTTTGTTTCAAACTTTTGCCTCGTGTTTTAAATTTAAAACAAAACGCACTTGTATATGATACAAGTGTGTGTCGTATAATTTGTATCGTATTAAAGTTTTTTATAGAAGTGTTTGTAGTGTATTTTTTTAATACATAAATGTTAAAACCTTTTTACTTTTGCACATACTTTCGCACGTATGTTTTAGTCATTCAGAAATTATTTTGAGAGACTTTTGCCTCCTGCTTCAGTTTTAAAACGAAAAACACAAAATTTTGTGTACTGGCTTATTTTATGAACAGATTATGAATGTGAATTTAAAATGTTTTATCTCAATCGAAAAGATACGTTTGAGCTTGAATTTTTCGTGTAACTTCAAACGATTATATGTATAAAGGATTTTTGTTTACATAACTTTTTAATTTATTACAAAAGGATATGAAAACATAATTCTATTCATACCGAAAGCCTCAGTCGTTTTGTTTTTATGGTATTGGACTAATTATCAATTAGTCACCACCATAAACACTAACACTGTAATAAATATTAACTATTTCTTACATAGGCAATTTGCCACCAACCATGGGAACTAATATTTGTTAACCAGTGTGCCTGTAGTTACACTGGTCACTCATTTTTCGAACCGGAACACAACAATACTGAGTAACTACTGTTATTTAACGGCAAAATGTCCAATGAGTCCCAACCGCACCAAGTATCATCTTTGAAATAAAATTTAAAAACAAAACTATTACGAATTAATCATAGACAATATATGAAATTAATTGTTCATACAGCTGGCTCTTAACTATACCATGTAATCTCGCTCGCAATTAAATGCAAGTATACCACCGGAGTGGCTGATAAAAAGCATATCAGTACAAAAAGATATTTCTTAGCTCGCTGAATCGTGAGGTGGAACCAAATTAATGGTGCATGGGGTACGTTGCACTCAGAATACTTTCCGCTCGTTCGATAATTGCATTCTGTTGCAGACTTCACACTTACTTAAATTAAGTAAGTGGTAACATGACTAGCGATAACGGTGATAAACAACTATCACTACAGATAGTTGACAGTCTTTATACGTTTGTTTTAATTCAATAACATTTAATATCCTTAATGTAAGTTTAATTAAGGTTCATATTTTTAGGCAATTAAGAAGATATGTGTAATTAATTTTTTGTCGTGACAAATATTAACTGAACTTTCCAAGTTATCATCTTCCAACTAAATTATAGCACAAATCTTGCAATTGAACGATAAATGGTGTTAATTTAATAAACGACGCGCCACACGTAGTTCAGGAGCTGACCCGGCTAATTTAAAAGATATTTCTTTTTCTTCGTACTTTATATAATTATCATTGCCTTTGTCTTAATAACTTTAAATACCAATAAAATTAATTTAAAAAGTTTAAAGTTTTTGTTCGATACTATAGTACGATTTCGAATCTCAACGTTTATCACTAAGCTTAGAATTTCCTTATAAACATTTTATTCCGTCAAGTTATAGACTTGATTGATCAGAAAAATAGGTACGTAACATAACTAACATGTCACTCAATCATTATTAAGAAATATGCATTTATTTAACACTTTTATACACTACAGCAATCAGAGATACAAAATAATATCAAAAAAAGGTTTTAGTGCTTTGTATAAAGGTGAAAATGTATCAGTTAAGTAAGTTAGTATAAGTTCATTTTAAGGCCATTATAAAGAATGGCCGTTCCATAATCGAACGCTCCAAGCTCAATTTAGTATTACGACCTCCTTTTACAAACATCTTCCATTTCTATTTTACATTCTTTTTTTAAATTAACCGATCAAGATAAACGCTGAACACGCGACCAGCAGCCGCATATTTTTCGCACACGTTTACATTCGCGCAAATAAGATGTAGAAACGTGCAGTCATACAAAGTCTAGATTACATGCAGAGAAAATCAGATACAGTGTCCTCAGACGATTCAATTATATAGCTGTACATGATGGCGTTCTTTGTGTCACAATTTAGAGGATCCCATTAAAACCTACATATATTATTGCCAGACCTTTTTCGGTTTGGTCTGGTCGAGTCTTCCCGCCAGATGTATTTAAAATCGATAAAAAACAGGATCATTTATGTTATAATAGTAAGGTTAAATCTATACGAATAAGAATATTGTATTTGTATTAGTGATAAAAGTTCAAAGATTTGGTTCTTCGACTATTGATATAATTCATGTTTAATTAAAAAAAAAAGTGCAGTGCACTGTGTTTATTGTTACAATGCTCCGATTCTATGTCGTTCTTATTAGTTATAGCACATCTGTAATGTTTTTACAGCGCAGTTAATGTAAACACTATGTTAATTTTACAGTTAACTAGCAAGTATAACCAATCAAGCGGCTAATGAAATCAATGTGATACACCTTTTATAAATTATTCCTGCCACTAAGTTCATTAAAATGCCAATGATATAATCATTAATTAATTATCAACTAATTGGGACTTCCTGTACATATAGGCAAAGAAAGATGGTGTTTCTGTTGTTTTTCTGAAAATATAGGTACTTACGAATTTCTAGGTGAGAAGTATGTTCTTTACACGTATAGCTTTCTTTGGGCTCAATTAAGTAGTGACTGGTTATAATATGATCTTCATTTTGTATTCTTGTGTTTTAAGTTTGAGCTGGTGTAACTGCTGGTAAAAGAATATCATTATCATCATCATTGCAAAACAAAGTCACTTACTGCTGTCAGTCCCTATGCTTAGTTGTTTAAAGTACGCAACGGATTTTAATGCGATTTTTTTAATAGATAGAGTGATTCGAGGAGAAGGTTTTTGTACACAAGACAATATAATAACATACACTTAAAAAAATTGAAGTTTCTAATGTGTAATGTCGTGAATTAACAAATTCTGTAATATATTTAGTATATATCAGTATTACACCCGTGCGACGCCGGGGCGAGTTGCTACGCTAGTATGTCATAAATCCCAATATTAACATTGATACTCAAAAATAAGAAGTGAAAGTTAATGTCATAGCGTAGTAAAATATACCGGAGAAATTATAATATCAAGAGTTTAATAATATACCATAATTACAGCTATAAGCTCCTACACCGTTTAATTCCCTTGTTGGATACTACCCATGCGTGGGGTAATTATAATGATAAACTATCAAATCAGACATTTCTGTCTGTCATAGTAATCTAATGATGTATGTAATATAACGAATGGGTAGGTCATTCTGCCTTATATAGTATTATTATCTTAAATTTAAACTTAAGTTTAAGAGTAATACCTACCATTTAATTTGCAAAATTAAATTTGTTTAGGAATTCTCAGATTATTTAATGCAAACTATCAGTATTTGTAATACAAAAATTCACACAATTCTCCCTTTTAATTGTTCATTAGATGCTGAGAAAAAATGGCACTATCTCTTTTGATGGAAAGAGATAGGAAGCTATATTTTTGTTATCTTAATTAGTTTAGTATAATACAATGAGCAATATAATTAGTACCGTAGCCAATAAAGGTATAAAAAAAGTTTTATATTAAATAGCTTCAGTTAATATAATTTTATACAAATGAATAAATAACATAGTGTAACTATGACTCCTAATCAAACATTTCCTTCCACGAACAAGTTATAGATTTATCCCAGCTTTATTTCGTTGAACACGTGTTCGCCTCGCCTTGATACCATTTACGGCACATTACGTCATTCGAAACGAATCCCACTTTATCCTTTACTTTGTTTAGGGCTACGATACCAATAAAAAACCTATTCCGACATTATGACTGCCACAAGACGGATATTACCGTAATACATAATGCATTTGCGTCACAAATTCACTGCATTGAATAACGAACGATGATATTTGATTATCAACCGTGAAACAATTTTATCCTCTTAAAACAATCGTATTTGGAAATGTATGTATCTGTTACGAAATTAGAATTTTTGTAAAAACATATGTTCTCGGTTTAAAGTCGCCTTTGAATGCGTCAGTGTATGTCGAAATCTCTCTAATTTGCAAGCCCTGATGACATCGGGATGCCAGTTCGAAAACGACTACAGACACGTGAGTCACCTCGGTTTGTGATTCACCACATTTTATATAAAGCATACAATCGCTGAGGGTACTATTGTATGCGTAAATAATATCCAACATCAGGTAAACATGCATCGAAGCAATTACTTTAATAATACCTATATTGTCAGTTCACTTCGTAAGATAATATATATAATATGTTTATGAATATTTTAAATAAGAAGTTATGAAATATTTAATAGGCCCTGTTCCATATATAATTTAATCACCTTTTATATTTGTTACGCTTTATTTTAAATTGTGATTTAATAAGATACTAAAGAAAATTTCGCGTTTATAATTTACTTAAAATAAATAAAGTAGTCCTTTCTTCCAGGACAGTATAAAAAAATCTTAATATTTTTTTTGAAAATAATCTGGCGCAACAAAGAGCGTCTTCTGATCCTGATGTCTAGTTAATAATCTTTTGTTTTAAACTCCGATGTTTATAACGCGGCACGTCTTGCGCAGGCCGAAAATTTAATCTTTTAATTAAGATCATAATACCAGTAAGTACCAAAACGCTGTACCTTTATCGTTAGTTATTTGCAGACAAAGAATATTAAAAAAAAAAAACAAATATTATTTTTTTAATCTGTATGTTATGTATGAAAAATATCTTAATATTTTATAGGTTTTCACGAATTGTATCAGTAAAAATTTATAGAAAAGAGAATTGTCGTGGGACACACGGTTGTAACGGATACTTTCGCTATGTATTAAATAATACACACAATAAAATAGACTAAATTTGGAAACAATGACAACATTGTTATTAAAAATCCCATATCAATTGAAACATAACAATAAAATGTAGTTTAATAATTTTATATAAAACCAAGACTTTTATACAAATAGAAAAAGGTCATCTGGAGGGGTCATACCGCCTTTTCTTTTCATGACGATTACTACCTTCACTCTGCTGTATACCGCGTAAAAAACTGATTTTCAAAAAGCGTTCGTTTAATGAACATGTCGCTCACTGACAGTGTACATTGGTATTTTTTTGATGGATAAAATAAGTTTTGCTTTTGTGTCTTGTTTCGTATTTTTTCAAAATCAACATTTATTTATGTAATCATGTTATTTATAATATGCAACTTTTGTTCTCATTTGCATTGCGTTTTCTGTTCTTCCAACACCAAATTTCTGTTCTTCTATTCTTCAGGAATATGCATATTATAGTAACTAATTGACCGCTTAATTTAACAACAAATATCGACGTTTTTATTTCGTGTATCCTATATATGGTAAATGCAATCCGATCAGGATACGGAAGAGAGTTAATAGAAATAATTGCTTATCCGCGCTCCCGTTGCAATTGCAACCTAATCGACTAAACAACGACTACTTCCTGTAGAGGTTATGCAAACGATTCTGATTCCACAAACGTTTTATATTCATGGGACTAACGTACCAATAAACCTTATACATAAAATAATTTGAAATTTCCGATTGTACAATTAAATCGTTAATATTTTGACGTTAGCTTAATAAAAGTTTTAAAAAATTATTGTTTTTTTTTTTTAATATTGGAGACTTATGCATGAGGTTACAATGCCTAATTAAAATTTTCATATCAGGTTTTGCCAACCTTAATTGAAAAAAATACATTATTTGATAAACTATTAAAATACCTCTGTTTTTGTAAACAATCAATGACCTTACACAACTATCGCTCCACCTTTTGTACGTTTGTGTACGTTTATAGAATTATACCAGAAACCTTAACACAAATCCTAAAAATAACAATACGAACTCTCAATCGGATGAACGATGCGTACACGCATAGAATACGGACGGTAGATAGAAGATAATTATTAATTTAAGATAAGATATGAATGTTAGTATTCGTTAAATTTCATATGTTTTTAAAAAAGGTTTTACTTTTTATTAAAAAAGTAAAACCTTTTATCCATGACAACCTATATTACATTACCTATAGGACATATTTATTATTAAATAAATATGTCCTGGATCGTCAGAATTAAAAAGTTATGTTAGATGATAGGGTGAACTTGCAAAGTGCGTGCAAGCGACTCGTATAAAGTATATTTTGATAAGCCATGACGATAGTGTACTAAGTATATATTAATTGAGTTTATCCTACTTCGCTTTGAATTTATTGCAAAAACATGACCCAGTAATGAAAATATATTCCGCTGACAGAGAATTGGCAGTGGACCAAACGTCGACCGAATCTTTTAGTGCCCCAAGTTGTTTAAACCTACTTCGCTTCCGGCTTCCGGCGTTTTTGTGCGATTTGGACACGTAACAGCGCACAATGGAAACGAAATAAACCTAATTTACAACAATAGCAAACAAAAAGTCAATGAAATTTATCCGTGAAAAACTTCTATAACCTATACTTAATAAAAACAAACAAAGTCGGCATTTGTTGACTGCTCTCAGCCATGTGTCATATACTAAAACCTCCGAGACGCTGCATCTTTTGTGGTCAGTTTTATGTTAATTAATTTCGTAGTTGTATAGGGAACACATAAAGTCTTAATTTATTAATATAAATAAGACACCCGTCATTCAAATGGGTATAAAAACTCCTTGAAAAGTTTTAGTAAATTAATTTTTTCTTCTAATATTATAAATGAGAACGTTTTGTGAGGATTAATGTTTGTATGTTTGTTCTCTCTTTCACGAGAAAACTTCTTGGCGGATTTGGATGAAATTTTACAGTAATATAGGTTATACATCGGAATAACTCATAGGCTACAATTTATAATGATTTTATATCATTTGGTCACTATATAACGATCCAAACCAAGTTCTGTGCGAAGCCGGGGCGGGTCGCTAGTATATCTATCTATAAAATTGATGTGATCATGTCACATAATTTTTATCACACATGCCGATGCTTACACGAGACGAGATTATTTATGAACGACATAAAACAGACATTATAATGTTACACCACACTGTAAAACCAGATATACAAGCGCCCGTAACCGCAAACCTTGTAAATTTTTTAAAGTATTATTGATCGATTTTGTCCTCGATATAATAGCTTGGCTTTGATCGCGTAAAATTCAAACAAGCTTGCTCATAACTTTTTAACATTATATTAATATTGTAAAGTGGTAAAATTTGTTTGTTTGTATGTAGAAGGAGAAAGCTAAATTTAAAAAAAATATTATATACTCTTGTGACATGTTGCTCTTCATCTTAACTTATTTTAAATTTCTCTTAAATATGGGCAAAAATATATACATTTCTATTGTGGCATAGGTGACATTGTTTTAGTTTTATTTGGTGACAATTAAGTATTTTATTACTATTATTATTTATACAACAGGAAAATCATAAACCAAATCACGTCATAATAATTTCATTATAACATAGGTTGGTTGAATTAACATATAATTATATTTATGAATTTATTTAAAAGGATTTCTATTATACCGCCTTTGACTTCAATAAAAAAAAGTTCCAATTCGAAATAAGGCGAAGGAAAATGTTTATTATGCCAAATAATGTTTTAGCTAATAAAATCTTAACATTTTAATTTACACACCGTTTCCGTTCGTCGGTTCATTCAACCGGCACCAGAAATTACCGAACGAACTCACGTCACATTACAATAGTACGTACCTACTTTATAGCTGCAGTACTTCGTTCCCCCGAACAATATGTCATTTAGCAAACCCGTCTCAAATACGAATTCAACTCCTACAGAAACTTCGCTAAGCCGAGATTAACTCTAATCCGCGTATGTCTGGGTGCAGTTTTAGCTTTTATAAGTTGAATATCATATTTCTTGCAGTGAAGATTAATCATGCAATTTCAGCTAGTAAAGTTTAAATAAGTTTTTATGCTAATCTTTTCGTACATGTTTGGAAGAATAGCGATATAATATTAATATTCTTGTCTGTTTTTCTCGGTGGAAACATTTGAAACTTTTATATGCTTTGAAAAAGAACAATTTAAAATGTCTACTTATAAGTAGTTTTATTTTTATTTTAGGTGCTTGTTTATACTTACCTGGTTTCAATTTTGTAACACTAGCAACCCTCGGCTTCCACCGTTTACAATTTATAAATAATGAAAATGATATGATATAAATTTATTTTATTCAATATAGCGCTGAGGAATAATGAAGCTTTCCACCAAAGAAAAACATTTTTCAATTGTATCAATTATTCATGAGATTACCATCTGGCATCTGCATACAAACAAAGAAATTAAACATCTTTATTATTTTATTATAGTAAAATTTTAACAAGATTTTTTTTTAATGATATGTTAGAAAAATTAAACAACTATAATAGTTACGACATAATTGTTTGTGTGTTGTGTATTGGTTTTTATTTTTATTATGAAATCCGTTGTGTCATTGTGTGTCATTTGCGGTATTAAAAAACGAAATGGCCTAGTGGCAAGAACGTGTGAATCTTGACTAAGGATCAAGGGCTCTAACTCGGCAAGCATTACTAAGCTTTCATGCGCTTTACCGATTTGTTAACAACCAAACTACTTCTTAAGAAAACAGTCTCAACAGTGGGAAATTGACACAGTTTAACTTAACTTTACATAACGAACATTATTGTATGTATTTAACGAAACAAACCTTGTAGGTACATAACGTGTAGATATAAGAAAATAAATTTTAACACTGAGCTGGATGGTTATTTCCAGCTGACCGAACGTCGTCCATGAATATTAAAATTTCCATCTTGTCTGAGCGGAGCTCGTTATGTTGTGTTGCTATCGTCTGACGGCAACCGTTTTGATTATCCTTGAAAATGAAAAACAAGCACACTGTAGCACGGTAACCCTCCAAGGACTTTAGAAAATAAATAACACTGGCTAACTGACCACAAGCTTGGAGTCATTTTGTATCATTTCGAGTAATATACTATGAAAGCCGGAGTGACTCAGCGGTCACACGAGAATCTTAGCCAAAAATAGCGGATTCAACCCAAAATTTTTAATGTGCTTTTTTGAGTTACTGAAATAATTCACTTCGTTTGCGCGGTGAAGTAATATATCGTGACGAAACCTGCATTTGTCAAATTCAATTATGTCACCTGTATGAATCGAATCCCATTAAGAATGTTTTTTATTATAAAAATACTCAAATCAATTTCCTTTTTGTTACTTGCAAAAGAAATGTTTCTCTTTAAAGTCAGCAAACATTACGGAAATATTTAGTAAATAAACTTTCCACTTGTAGTTTACTAATGATAAATGTTTAAAAGGTCGAATGTTATAGGTTTTTTTTTTTTTAATATTTTTGGTTGCCAATTTTCAGTGTAGATTATTTTAAAATAATTTTAGTTTAAATAAGCTGTGGTATATTACTAATCCTATTCCACCAGACTTATATCCCTCATAACATAAATAAACAAACATTTGGCACAAAATTAGCACGATATCATTCATCGAAAGCCTTAATCATCTTAAATAGATGGACGAAATCGAAAGTTATGCAATACAAGTGAATATAATTAGTTAAGTAAATAGTATTGTATTATATCATTTACTTGATGGTAGGTCTTTGTGCAAGCCCGTCTGGGTAGGTACCACCCACTCATCAGTTATTCTACCGCCAAATAACAGTACTCAGTATTGTTGTGTTCAAGTTTGAAGGGTGAGTGAGTCAGTGTAACTTCAGGCACAAGGGACATAACATCTTAGTTCCCAAGGATGGTGGCTCATTGACGATGTAAGGAATCGTTAATATTTCTTACAGCTTCATTGTCTATGGGTAATGGTGACCACTTACCATCAGGTGGCCTATATGCTCGTCCGTCAACCTATACCATAAAAAAAATATAAATGTACATTCATTAAGATCTGCTTGTAGTGCTCAATATAGCAGAGCTACTAACAAATACATAAATCCGAAGTTTGTTTATCTCGGTTTCCGATTCGAATCGGTTATACAATAATTTTGAGTCATGCATTTTATTGTTAGCTCGAAGGAAAGTTTGAATTTTTGTAACAGAACGACCCCGACTACCTTGACACACTAAATTTATTTTATTACTACAACAAAAACAACAACAGCCTGTAAATTCCCATTGCTGGGCTAAAGGCCTCCTCTCCCTTTGAGGAGAAGGTTTGGAACATATTCCACCACGCTGTTCCAATGCGGGTTGGTGGAATACACATGTGGCAGAACTTGTATGAAATTTGTCACATGCAGGTTTCTTCACGATGTTTTCCTTCACCGCCGAGCACGAGATGAATTATAAAGACAAATTAAGCACATGAATCAGCGGTGACTGCCTGGGTTTGAACCCGCAATCATCTGTAAGGATGGACGCGTTCTAACCACTGGGCCATCTCGACTATTTTATTACTATTTCAGATTAATTTATTTCTTATTCATATAGGTATCTTTTTATTTGTCAAAAATTAAAAGCGATAATCCTATTTTGGACTTAATTGTAAAATGAATTTACGTAAGACACGCTTTTCATTAAAACAAAATGAGTTTGAATCTAGGACTTCAGAATAAGTAGATTAACTAACTAACTGGACCAATGGGTTGAAATAAAAAAAAAATCACAGGTTCGATCTTGAGCTAAATAGGTTTTGGACCACCTAATTGGCTATTAACATCAACACTTCTACAAGCTTCTTCGGGAAAATGTTGATAGTACTTTAAATACAAGCAATCCTATATTTGCACTAATTAATATGATTTAATATAATATTTTAAATAATTGCCCTGATTAATTTATAAGAAAGTAATGTAAATATTATACCGTAATTGATCAATGTTATGATGAGGCTGTTTCTTTTTTCAGGTTGTGCCACGTCTCTTAGGTTCACTTGTGGGCGGATCGATGAGTCCCACACAACACTTGGAACAACAGCAGGCCCTAGTGAAACAATTTGCAGAAATATTGGAATTCGTTCTGAAATTCGATGAACACAAAGTAAGTTTTCCTTTAATGATGAAATTGTTTTGAAATACTCAAATAACATTCAATGCTTACAAAGTAACTTACCCAATTTATACAAGCTATAGGCTACTAAAGAGTTTATCGAACAGAATGTATCTAACCTAGATCTAAAGAAGCCCTGGACTAGTAACGTTACAGGGATTCCTGACTGAAGTCAAGAACTCCCAGTCAGAATAAAAAATATTTTTGGAATTACACAGTGTAACGTGAAAGATAAACTATAGGGTGTACTACTGTGTCCAAAAAATAAGGTGACAATATATTTATTTTGATTTTTTTTATTTATTTTCCCAAATCAATTTAATCTCCTTCAAAGTAACCTCCCTCCCAATGCCATGCACTTATGCCAACAGATTTATTTGTTTATTGGACATAGGAGTATAACTACTCTACAGGCAGGCATTAGATACCGTAGATCATTCCTTTATCACTCTCAGCACTCATTGTCTATTATTTTTTTTAATATTAATTTCGGTATTCATATATTTTTACACACAAATTCGTATTGGGTCATCACGTTCACTTTGGAAATTCCAGCAATATAAACTTCAAAGCTTATAAGATAGCATTGCACTAGTTTTCTGAATCACTATAGTTTTTCTCAATGTAATATTGATTTAGGCTATGTTGAAATCATCGTACAAACATAGGTCGCTACTGACTGAGCGTCAGTATTAATATAACACATTATGTTCTTCCATAATAAAGTAGTTGTCGCCCGCGGCTATTAACGCATAATGTTGTTGATTATAATGTTTTACGCAAATAAAGCCTATGTCCCTCCATGGAGCTTAAATTTGCTTCACACCAAATTTCATCAAATTCGGTTCATTGGCTTGGTCGTGAAAGAGCATCAGATAGACAGACAGACAGAAAGATTTACTTTCACATATATAATATTAGTATGGATTGTGTATGTATGTAAAATTATTCTACTAATTAAAGTCTTGACAGCTACTTTCGTGACGTCACACGTACCGACATCGTGTAACGGCGTTTTAACGTAAAACCATGTACATATAAAAAATAACAACGACAACGTAACGTTCCACGTTATACGATGTAACGTTATTTATGACGTGTAGTAACTTTTACGACATAAACATATACACAGACATTAAATAAACGTTTAGTCAGTAAAGTTTAGTTTGATTTTATTGCGTGGCACCCTCGAAGCACACCTAGTTTGAACATGAATCATATTTTCAATGTTTATGCGAGACAATTTTGATCCACTCGACTGCTTCAAATACAGTTATAAATAGACTAATCAATAAAGTATTAATGCTTCGTAATAAAACGTCACCTTTTATGGAAGGTAATATCTAACAATTCAATGAATCACTAGTAGGAATCTGAATGCTCTACGATTTAGTCTTGCATTTCAACAGACAATAGACTATTGGATGTAATCGATAACAGGTTCAAATCCTGCTTGACCTTCTCTGACCACACCCCCGTCTATCCAATTTCGCAATGTTTTATTCCAATTGCTTTTTTTATATAATTATATCTCTAGTGACTTCAGTTAACCTTCATATTAATTAATTAATAATTAAAAATAATCGTGTAATGGTTACTTTATATATTAAAAGTCTGAGATGGAATACTCAATTGTGTTCAACATATTTCAGTTTTATTTGAAACCTACTTTGATATATTTATATATTTATTGAATTAAGACTATTATCACTCGTTCGGATATATAAACAAATAAGTCAATATATATATATTTGTATATTGCAATCCAAAACTCCTTGATGAAATTAACTATTGTAGGTATGTTACATGTAGGTTTGAATCGTTATTTTCGAAATCGAACGACCGGCTCCAGGCTCAATTCTTTTATAGTGCTTATTTCCTTTTCGTTTATATTTCCCGTGTGAAAATATATACACACCAATGCAAGCTTTTATTTATATCGTTTAAAAGAATTTCTATGACGTAAGGTTTTTTTTTAAATAAGTATATAAGTATAAAACATGCATGATAAATATGAAACAACATCACATACATTACTCTGATCTCAATGTTAAAGCTAAAGCACTTGTTATGTAAAATCAGAAGTAACGACGATACCACAAACACCCAGACACAAGACAACATAGAAAACTAATGATGATCTACATCGACTTGGCCGGGAATCAAACCTGGGACCTCGGAGTGGCGTACCCATAAATACCGGTGTACACACCACTCGACCACGGAGGTCGTCGAAATGTAATATTTTATGTGTCAAAGGGCTTACATTTATCTGCTTAATAATATTTTAAAATTACTAACTGACATACAATGCACAGCCTAAGCTGGCAAGTCTAGATGATAGACTTCCTGATGTAATGTGATTGAGAACTAAGCTATTTTTTCAAAATTCGTCATCAAAAAGGTTGACATAATTTTCTTTGTGTGACTTTTTTGTGTGATTTGTCATCTGCGATCAGTCAGGGTGACTATAAGCAAATGTGTTGTGCTCTACGGTGTCTGAGGAGAACTGCTCATCTGGTGCTTCATCAAGTTCAACATGATGCTGTCTTTTTAGCCTCTTTGGGTATCTGATAGTGATTATCTTCGTTGCTAGTAGATTTGGGTGTTGTCACAGGCGGGTTTTGTATGTAGCAGCGTACCGTTTTATTTCATCTTTAACGGTACTTATGGACATTTCATTTTCATTTCATTGTGCAGTTCGTCTATTTTGATGAACCAGGATGTATTCGATAGTGATTTTAAGATTGTGTTTTGAGCTGTTTGGATTATTTGTATATTAGATTTGCATGTTGACCCCCACAGTTGAATGCCACACAGCCGTATCAGTCTTAGGATGACTTTGTATATAAGCAGTTTATTGTCTATGCTGAGGACGGAATTTCGGCCGATAAGCCACTGCCGCTCCCGGAACTTGTGGTTTAGTTGTTCACTTTTCTTTTATAGGTGGGTAGGTTGACATGCTTTAAATTTTTGTTACTGTTTGTATTTATGGATGACGTAGTCTTCGGCTTAAATATTTCATTATGTATACAGCCAGTTTATAATGTTTTATTATTTAGACATCGAAAGCGTATTAATACACTCATTGTATTGTTTATACATTTACAATTACTCATTACCTGTCATCGCCATGTCATGTCATCCGTCTAATTGCTTATGTTGTGAATTCCACGCATTAAACATTGTAATAGAAAACTACCGACCTCGGCCTACTGATGCTGGTTTTTCACTATAGGATATAATATACGTTTACATTTCGTACTTTAAATTGATATTTTCATTGCCTTTTATTATTATTTATTTTTATTTTATGGTATAGGTTGGTGGACAAGCATATGGGCCACCTGATGGTAAGTGGTCACCATCACCCATAGACAGTGAAGCTGTAAGAAATATTAACAATTCCTTACATCGTCAATGTGCCACCAACCTTGGGAACTAAGATGTTATGTCCCTTGTGCCTATAATTACACTGGCTCACTCGCCCTTCAAACCGGAACACGACAATACTGAGTACTGTTATTTGGCGGTAGAATAACTGATGAGTGGGTGGTACCTACCCAGACGGGCTTGCACAAAGCCCTACCACCAAGTAAATTGTATTTATATGTAATGAATCTAAGTTATAGCAAAAAGGAATTCGAAATGTATCCTTGGTTTAACGGTCCTTTTTGGTATAATAACATACAAATACACATGTACGCTCACACAAATACACATACACTTATCCACTATAATAGTTCCTGCGTAGTTTCAGACCGTAATCGATTGTGAGAATAATATCAAAGAATTATTATTATTTATGCTGACCGTACCCACCCACCCTCTGATACGCCCTTTGTACCTATTTGTCAGCAACCGCGTGGGTATATTAGTCTGATCGTTTTACTGATTGTAAATATGTATCTCTCAGTGTGAACGCAGCTTGTACGATGTAATTTATGTATCTGCTGTAATATTTATTCCGTTACACAGTGTAAAACTGGCTTTAATCATTTCTTCAGTTGATCGTTTGTTTATGTTAGTTAAGTGCCTAAGGCCCGCTGGCCTAAGGAAATAATGTATTTGTATGTTGCAATTTTAGCCGATCTTTTTAGCTTTTATCAAATCGAGAACAAATCAATATCACTAAGTCTTATAAAGATTAGCTTAATTATTTAATTAATACTAGTTGTCGCCCGCGGCTTCGCTCCTTTCTTCAGAGGTTAGTTATCATGTGTTAGGCTTTAAAAGTAGCGTATGTCCTTTCTTGGAGCTCAAGTTTGCTTCATACCAAATTTCATCAAATTCGGTTCAGTGGTTTGTTACTGTAAAATCGACCAACAGACAGACAGACTTACTTTCACATTTATAATATTAGTATAAAAGTAGTAAAGTTACAAATAAGTAAAGCCTATAAATCTCTCACTGCTGGGATAAGGCTTCCTCTTCCATTAAGGAGAGGGTTTGGAACATATTCCACCACACTGTTCCAATGCGGGTTGGTGAAATGTTGCATGCTAGTTTCCTCACGATATTTTCCTTCGCCGCCGAGCACGAGATGAATTATAAAACACAAATTAAGCACATATATATAGTGGAATTTACCTGGGTTTGAACCTGCAATCATTGGTTAAGATGTACGCGTTCTAACAACTAGGCCATCTCAATATTAGTATATATTATCATAATATTAATGTAAAAACCGTCATAAATATTCTCTGTACAGATGAAGACGCCAGCCATTCAGAACGACTTCAGTTACTACAGAAGAATCGTATCACGCAGTGGCCTCATCAATGCAGAATTACCTCCAGGTGAAGAACCGCACATCGGGGCGGAGGTAGCAAACAGAATGTCCCTCTTCTACGCACAAGCAACGCCGATGCTCAAAGTGTTGTCAGAAGCGACGAGCCAATTCGTCAACGACAACCAACAGGATTTAGAAAATACAACAGAAACACTCAGCACGATGGCCAAAGTATGCTTAAGGATGTTGGAAAATCCGTAAGTTTTTTTTTTTATTTATTCGATATTTAAAAAAGAAATCTATTATGAGTTTACTAACTCTATAGTAAAACAGTATCCAATCATAATGACAGGTATTTATTAAAGTAAATACGCAGTGTGAAATTTAAAAAGAAAGTCGACCTAAATCCTTGTCAAACTGAGTTACGAACAGTCGAGATATGAAACTATTTAAAAATTAATAAAACTATTGTCTGACATTTATAAAATTCACGTAAATGTGTTATTTGTTGTTATTGCAACAAGGGCGAATATATTATTAAAGTCAATTATTCCTGGGGTCGTTCGACACATGATACCAGCGCACTCAACGAACGCTAATGAAATAATGATAAATCATATGTCACTCACATCGCACTTAATGTCTCCCCTTTCGATTTACGTCTATTTATTTCCTTATTACCGATGTTATTTGTGACATCATAAACTTTATTTTTTTAAAGTTGACACGCTTGATTCAATTGTTATACCAGCTGCTTAAAAAGTTTAATACTTTTTTGAACTTGTTCAAGATTTTGATACACTTTTTTTCTACTTAAAACAGTTGAACTTTTTTCATGTTATACTTCTAACGTTTAAAAATAGAACGCTTAACATTTTATTTAGATATTTTCAAGTTTTCGCCCACAGCTTGGGGGGAGAGCGTCAAATGATAGAATTTGACGTACTGTACTTCTAATTGTATTCAGTGGTGATGATCGGTAGATTAGGACTTGAAAGCGTATTAAACATACTAACGGTCGCATTTATCATATTTTAGTTAAACTGTAAATTGAATTTATGTAATTGAAAAACGAATATTCAAGATTTCGTATATTTTTATCCGATTGGCAAACATAGCAAGTCTTAGAATCATTGATAAGCTTTTATTTGTTTATCGTAATTCAAATAACCGATCACAAGTTTTCGGACGTAACGAACTGGTCATCCTCTGACGTACGACCGCTATCCGCTTCCTTATCAAACGTATTCGGTTGATATACAACACATGCTAACCTCATCCGTGCAATTGTTCACGCGAATGTGATGTCTATTCACATATGCTATGGCTTAAAAACGCTTGTACACTTTTATTCACTTAGCGCATTTAATGGTCATGAC
This sequence comes from Vanessa cardui, assembly GCF_905220365.1. NCBI lineage: Eukaryota > Metazoa > Arthropoda > Insecta > Lepidoptera > Nymphalidae > Vanessa > Vanessa cardui. The sequence continues at coordinate 9,256,761 of NC_061138.1, read as the reverse complement.
AGCCCAATATATCGACCGAGCCATTGAAAGTGACAATAGCATCTTGTGCCTTGAATGATAAAAACATTGCCAGGATTTTATTAACCGATTGTTCACACAGTTAAAAATTATTATTATTATTGGATTGGTCGGAAATATTGTGCCGATTTTTAGTCAAATTTTTATCCAAAAACACAGTGTCTTCCTTCGCCACAAATTATCTCTATTTACAAACGCAAATGAAATTGCTTGTGTGAGTTCGAATTCGCTATCCTCAGTTACGTTTCACGTTTTCAAACCACTGTGCCATCTCGGCAAATAATATATATGAATGTAATGTAATAAAAATAAGTTTTAATTATTAAAAATATCCTTACTGTGGAAGATAATTAATTTAACGTGCATTAAGTAACAAATTGCGTTGATAGTACGTTGTTGTTTTCCTGTATCAATACACACTTCGACTAGAAATATTTAGAACAATGAGTAATATCACATGCAATTCGTAATTAGTTAAAGAACAGAAATAATATTCGAAACATTTTCATTTATATATGCGCAATAAATTATTTACTTGCTTAAATATCCATATGTTGAGAGTTAAAAGAAGAAATATGTATTTATAAAAAAACACGAAGTATGTATATTTACATAAAACGTGCTTCTCGCAAACATCAAAGATAATTATGGTTCATATGTGTATTCCATGGACGGTCTGCAGCGACTCGAACGGGCATAATATGTTGTTTTATTGTGCCGTAAATCCCATTACTTGTTTGTTCAATGTAACCCATAACTATTTATTTATCCGAAGCAGGTAGCAAGCATCAGTTAGAAATATGCTCGTTATTATAATTAGGCCGTAGGAAGTATAATATTGTATCCCAGTATTAAGGTTGTTATAACAAATTCAACTGGAATATAGATAAAATAGGTTAATCATAAACACAGTTTTGTGTTTAATTTGTTTCCTTATTGTGCGATTTCAGAAAACTGGTGGCCCAATTCAGCCGCGAGGAGACATCTCTATTGGTTCTCCGGGTCATGGTAGGATTGATCATACTTTACGACTGGGTACATCCATCTGGAGCCTTCTGCCGTTCGTCATCGGTTGACGTGAAGGGTTGCGTGAAATTCCTCCAGCAACAACCCCCTCCCAAAGCGGAACCTCTCCTGAACGCCCTCAGGTACACCACGAAACATCTGAATAGCCAGTCGACGCCGAAGAACATACGAGCGCTCCTGGCTGCGTGAGGACACCACTCCAGCCTTGCATGTTGCTGTGGGGAATGATGTGACAATAAAAATGTGGGGATTTCTCGTCGGCATTTATTTTGCTCGTTTATTAACTGTTGGTTGTAGCGTGATCTCGGAACAAGTATAACTGAATACATAGATTCATTTTGGACAATAAAATGAAATATTCCATTAGCTTTGTTTCCTAACCTAATCGTTGATAGCCAAACTGGTCTTTCATAAATAACATTTTCCTTCTTGGTGCGTAACTTTTTTTTAACAAGAAATGATGATGATATTTTCCAAAAATACATATCTATTAGACTTTTTTAAGATTAGTTCAAAAATAATTCTGTAAATTAGTTATGTTATTTGAACGCGTATTGAAAAGCGATGTACAAAAGTTTTTTAATCAATCTTTACCGCGATCGCCAGCGGGCTTCGTATTGGCGGATTTCAAACCGATTTACGATAGACATCGAAAATAGATACGTGTAATGCTTACGATTATAAGAACCGTAAGTATTCTAAATATTATTATGGGTTCATCCGGTTTTGCGTGCGTTATTTATCGAGGAATTATTGATATGGTTTGGGAACTACACGGTTCTCATAGTCATAGTTATCGAAATCATTTGTTTTAAACAACTTTTATGAATCCAGGCGTCTTTTTTTTTCTAATTACCATTCGCACAGACGAGATATTTCGATTAGTGATTGTCAAAGTTTGCTCACGACACGATCGTAGTTTTGTAGTATCGTAGTTGCTCTTTGTATGACTTTAGTGAAATGTAGATCGAAACATTTTTGAATCGCGAATCGTAATTAGGAGTTACTAAAAATACTCGTAGATCATTGGGTTTTACAAATTATTGGCTTCGTCTATCCGATCGTATCTAACCTATCGGTACGAAATATTAAAGCGTCTAGTCAGTACTATTCAAAACTTTGTGCGGTAATCACGTGCGTGTATGATAAAGTTGCTCAAATTCGAATTAATTTTGACCCTAATTGTATCCAAAGAAGTGTCAGTTCCACAATAACAGAGATCTAGCTACAACAAACTGTCTTAGCGTGTAAGTAGTAGGTAGATATTAAATGTTGTAGTTAATGTAATGATAAATATCGTTAACCTATTAGAGATACTCTATACTCTATGAATAATTTTTATTGTCAATGATTTTACAAAATTTTAAAGCCCAAAATTATATCATTAAAAATTTTAGGTAATGTATATAGATTACCTCAGTACGGAAAATTCGTTGAACAATATAATTTTCAGAAATATATAACTATAGTGTCTCTATATTAATAATAAAAAGTGATTCAAAAAATATATAATGATGTATGTAAGTGGTAAATAGACGCACTCTATAATATAAATCCTGTTAGGTAATGCTTTAAAAGCAAACTGCAAAACATTATTTTTGAGAAATCTTTCCCTTACCCCACACATATATGCAAGGTTTAGTATATGTAGGTATATGTATGTCATAACACAAAACAGAATTTATAAAGTCACTCGTAAGTTAGATTTATAAAACATTTGTAAGAAGCTATAGAGTTTGAAGTAAACAAAGTATTACATTAATATAAAACGAAACTGCCTTGATATTAAGAACTACCAAACCAAATAGTGAAATGTTAGACGTTTTCGAGACATTTTTGAAAATCGATACTAACTGTGACCTTGATATTTTGTCACAAAATCGAATCAATCGATCATAACATCCCAGGTATCCTAACGACAAATATTACAATGTTAACACAATTCGCCATATAAAGAACGTCTTCTAGACTACAAAAGACTGAAACTCTATACCGAGTCAAATACTCCACAAATACGGCTAATTCGAAATTGTATACAATGTATTGTATTAACAGTAATGCATGTTAGTTATGAAGTAATTCGCACATTAGTCTTGTACGAATAAAGGAAAAAATAACTTAAAAAAAATTTAATAACGCCTTTTAAGATATAATTTTAAGTATATTGTTAAGAAATGGATTTATGCATGTACCATGTACCACTGCCTTGATGTTATGTATCAAAGTAATTTTAAAACGAATTTTATATATGTTTTACTATTATGTATAAATTGGCATAAGAGGTAACAATTAAGCATACCATTTTAAGAATAAAGAAATTTTTAAAGAATCATATACAAAAACCTATAAATAATAATTACGGTTTAAAAAAAAACAATATTGTCTATGAAAATAAAGACGCGCCACTCACTCAAATATTCAATGTCATAATATTACTATTGTTTAGTATGTATTAAAATTTTCTTTGCTCGAGTCTTCCACGCTGATCTATTCCTAATTTAAAATGCACAATTAAATTAACAGAATATTTTTAAATATACAATTCTACTATAATTAGTTTTATTTAAGAAAATGTAGGTAAAAGCTTTAATGCGCCGTTACTAGCAACTTACATAATGTGTTGACTTTGAAAATTTTATTGCATTTTTTTATACCCTCTCTAATAATTTTCAATGTAACTTAGCATGCATATAAAGTGTAGCGTAGATGACATTAAGTATTAAATATCCTTAACTTAGAAAAAAAAATGATTACTTGCACACTTAGCACAATATTGTTATTTATATAATATAGATAGTATTGTTGAGATATCTTTGTGGTTCGTTATTTAATATTTTAATCAATTACCTACGCCTTGTCTGCTATCGCATTTATAAGGAATTGATTTGATACCTTACGAATTTTAAACCACAGCCTACATTTACTATCAATATTTTCCATTTTTTAACGTCTTTACAATTTTGTTCGAATTACTATTGTTAGTATAGATTAGATGTGTAAAAAATTGAGGCGAAAATGTTTGGTTTTCGAAATTAGCACGATAAAGGTTTAAGCTAAAAAAGTAGATTAAATATATTTTAATGAGTTCGTGTATCCCAAGGCTATTTATAAATCTAAAGAAAGAGTTCCTCTCCTCTACAAAAATATATCTGTTTTGCATTTAACTTATATTTCACTATTTTCAAAGTTTCTATTTACGTGTCTTAAGAGTAATATTATAAAAATATCTACTTATTAATTATTGTGTAATGACAATTTGAATTTGTGTGTTTAAAGATTTACATGCTTAAAATTTAATAGTTATTTCAAAAATATTTGCTAGATATGTGATCTGTTAATATTTGAATTCATTTATTGAACTCTTAGCAGAATATATATAGAAAAAATTGTATTGCATTATGTAGTCTTACTGTTGTTCTTTATTAATAAATTAAGTCAATTGTTTTTAACTAATAATTGTTTAAGATGTGTATGATAAACCTATTTTCTTAGTTATCATTTATTTATTATATAAATACACCAAAGTTATAAATAATAAACAAATAGTCCCTCGTAATTTGTTTTATTTATAAATTAAACCTATTAAAATGACATTCCGTTAAATTAATTATTTGCTGGCCTCGGTTTGAGAATAAGTTTTCCAGTTTCATCACAAGACATGTTGAAATCGTTTAGCACAGAGCGGGTTCGTGCTGTGATTATGCTTGGAGCTATTACTCTTCTGTGTACTCCCATCATAAACAATAATACTGTAATAAAAACAAATAGTGTTAAGTATGCACTCAACTTATAGGCTTTGAAACATATTTTCCATTTATCAGTAATCAAAATATACTTTATACAATGGCTCTTTAAATTATTGTTTTACTTTGTGTAGCTAAATGTATAGCAATTGAAATTTCTCTTGCAATTGAAGTTGACCTCACTAATGCTACCAATTAAAAAAAAATGTTTTTGTAATCTTAATTTATTAATTCAATCATAATTTATTTATATACTTGCAGAAACTAGATGATCTCAAAAATATTAAATCAAAGACACATACATACTTTTTTTGTACAATTGCAGATTAAATTTAAAAACAAATCTAACACACATTAAATGGTTACTCCTTTTTGGCATAATTTGCCCTTTATACATTTATAAATTTAAATAGCAAGTAATAATAATTCAAATATAAGTACAAAAAAGAGAACAGTAACCAACTTCTATTACTTATTAATAAAAAAAATTTACAGAAAAGTTGTCTCACCTAAAAATGTAGAAGTCAAAGCAAAGAAAGGATGATTCCAAAGTGATTGTGTCAAGGACACTACCGGAGTGAGGGGGTCAGTCAACCAATGCCATGCAGCTATGGCTGTGCACACAGACACCACCGCGAGGAGAACTTCAAAAGAAAAAATTGTAAATATAAGGTATATTGGTAAAAATTTACATAATCATTTATAATAATGTATTGGGACAATATATTTCAATTATTTTGGTCATAAATAAATTTTCTATTAACATTTATTTATAAGTCAATAAAGAATATATCACCAGATAGCTAAGCCAATTATTAGGCTGGTGAAATTAGCAACATGTGCTATGTTTAAATCTAGCAAAACAAGAAAGTGGGTAATTATGGAAATTATAATAGTAAATGTGGTATATTTTAAAGTAAATGTAGAATGTATCTACAGTAAATACGATGTTATTAACAATAAATTGTAACTCACTTCTCCATCTCATAGTAGCCGGTTGGAGACATGCTATGACTTCAGTTAAGCGCCGTTCAAAAGCCTTCAAGTCTGTAATAATTGCTTGTAATATTAGAAAATGACATCATTAGTAACACGAAAAAAATTATATGTAAGCACTATAAAGTAACAATAATTTCTTAAATTAATATGATTAAATATTTCAGTTTTAGCTCTAAGTATATAGTGTTACATTCAACGAATACCTTTGTTCTAATATTAACTAGATTTATCTTAAATACTTGGCAGTAAAAATTATTTTGCGCACATTTGTATTCAATAACTCTTATCTTTCTAAAGTATAGAATTTATTAATTGAAATCTACTCTATGTCATTCCGTACTTTATTCTTACCATCACAAGCTGTTTGTTCTAAAGACATTTTACATATTATATTAGAATTTCCTACTTAATTTACTATATACTTGACTTAATTTGATAAATATTTAAGACTATATTCTATGTTGTTGACCATCATTTAATGACTTGACAGTTGACTTTTAAGTCTTAACCATAAACAGTTGACGTTTAGCAATGACAAGTAGTATAACAGGTAATATAAATGCTATTTTCATTGCTAAATATTAAAGGATAACAATACCTATACTAAAACTTTTTACCATACGAAGCGCGTTAACGTGGTGGCACTATAAGCCATTAAACCAAGAATTGAATTGAACGTAGTGGCAAAAATACTTGTAAAATTACATCGTTGCATTGCAATTCCGAGTCTCTAGGCGAGAAATCAAACCATGGACCACGTTGTTAATCTGCAATTGGAATAAGCCTCAAATTTGCAATAAAAAAAATGCTTCTGTTGCCAAATTAAAAAAAATATTAACGAACGCTTGTGTGCGAAAGGTTACTCTACATTATACAATTACTGAGCTCATGATTGAAAGCTCACCTTAAGTATATTAAATATATGTATTTTCTTTAAATATTTGTAGGTTCTTCTGCAGTCAGGGTGTTTCCTTTTCCAAATCGCTGACAGTGTTTTATTTTAAAATCAATAAGTGTAATGCTTCTACGTTGATTAAAGGAATTTGAGTTTGAGTTTAATTATAAATAAAAATTTTAACAAAAAGAAAAACCGACTTCAAACAATACACTATTTTAAAACAAATGAATATGCACGAAAAAGTAATAAAAATAATTGCGTATTCAACATATTTTTTAGAGTCTTCCTAAGTTAAATGAAATGAAAAATATTAGACTACTTAAAAGTTGATTTACGATTATATAATGTAGTTATAGTTATTGGTATATTTGGAACCGGTGTCAGCCACGGTGCCCTTGTCCCAACAATCAAAAGAAAGAAGCGATACGAGCCCCTTGATTGATCCAGTATATTATTGTGTAAAAGGTAATTTGTAAAAAACATATTTGTTAAAGTATTCTCGTACTGTTTTTTGATAGATATACTGTAGGGTTTTATTGGCTGACACCGACTAATATATAACTAATTGATAATTACATAAACATAACCACATTACGGAAGGTGACTCAAATATCCAAATAACCTATAAATAAAAGATTCGACTGAGTATCGCTAACGTGCTCCTCAGAATTGTTCCGTTCCCTTCCGTTTCGTTACTTTGTCATGGATCCTGTGCTCAGAATCTTACCAAACTTTCACCAAATTACCCTTGAAGTACATATTTTATAATAAATTTTTTTTATCAAAATTGGTTAACGTGATTTTCAGTTATTCACCTATTTGTCGCGCATACACATAATGCAAATTTAAGACTTATGTCGTTTTCATATGGATACCATCATCGGAAAAAAATTAAAAAAAAATGGGACCCCACGGGAAGCACTACCATTCAAACAAAAAAAAATTTATCAAAATCGGTCCGCCCAGTGAAAAGTTATGAGGTAACAAACATAAAAAAAAATACAGACGAATTGATAACCTCCTCCTTTTGGAAGTCGGTTGAAAAAAATATATCATCAACCTTGAAAGGTTCGTAATATGGTGATATATGACTGGCATTATTTACATGTACACAATGTACACTAAATTATATCCTATCATCAGACCGCTTTGCAAAAGGCTGTCGAATACAGGAAGACATTCATTCGGACATATAATTATGTATATATTATTTGAAACCATCGGAATATTCACAAAAACAATGCAATGAAAAGTACACGGACCAATGCAAAGTGATACGTCACTACAGATATTTACAGCACATATATACATACCTATATATATTTATCAACGATACTTTTGATAAAAATAAACATTTATCATTTTCTTAGATAATACAATTGAATGTCGGTACTATTGAGTATTAATCATGTGTAATAATTATAAATGTAATGCTCAAAGTTTGCATTTATAATTAATATGGTAACCTAAAGTGGTAATGAAGAATTGGCCCAAAAAAGTTATTAATGATAATAATTAAACTTAAATTCTTCATAACTAATAGTGTACTTAGTTAATTAGTGATTCAAAAAAAGCTATCTAAACGTAAGTAACGCTTTACATGATAGATGTGTAAGTCGGTAATGAAGCTGAATTAAAATATTCATTTGTTTTATTAATCGTAACTAATTACGTCAGTAATACATTACACTTCTAAACACATACATAAATACATAAAAGAAAGTCGTGTTAGAATCAACTTCTTAGGAGATCCCAAATGACAAGACGAACTCCGTATTATTTAAAAGATATACCTTCGTGATGCAAAAAGTTAGTGAAGATGTAGGTATAATTTAAGAAGAAATTACAGAATCCTATTATCCTGTCAGTTTTATGTATTGCCACTACATTGTGGACAATTCTTAAAGTTAATTAAAGGCAAGTTCTCTTATGGTTTTGTCATTTATGGATCGCGTGTTAACAAATATAAATTTATATGTATTTATATTTTAGGGCGAGCAACAAAGTGCTCAAAGCACAATCTCTGCTTGTATACGTCTTAAAACTCTTATTTTTCATTCCTACTTGCATATATTATACAGGGTCATTGGTAACTCGACGTATATCCGTTAGGAGGTGATAGGGGTAACTAATTGCAATAATTTTAACCCCCCCTAAGCATAATCATAAAGTGAACCATGTTTGGGTTATCACGTTTTTTAGCTTTTTTCAAATATGTCAAAAATGCAACTTCAGAAATTTATTTAAAAAAAAATCAAATAAAATCATTTTTTTTTCTTGTGTTTTATAAAAATGATTAAACACTTCATATTTGTCAATATTTAAACAATAATTATCGGTTCAAATTTAAAAATGCGAGACGGAAAACGAAATTATTTCAATATTTTTTGATTCTTTTTCCTCAAAAATGCCTTCAAAACTAAAAAAAACATTATTAAACTTGGCCTGCAGATTATTTTAAAAACATAACCGTTTTCTTAGCTATGAAAAAAAACTTAGTTACTTAAGTGACTTACTTAATACACATTTAAAATAAAATTTAGAAACAGAAACAGTTCAATAGCTAAGTTATAAATAAGACAATTTGTAATATAACCTAAATAAAGTATTAATAAGCGAATCCGAGAAACTGTCTATAACAGTGCACAGCACACACAGCATGTTCTACAGTGAATAATGCAGAATTCTATTCTAACTATTATCCTCACGAAGAAGTGACTGAAAGGAAAGTTATTTTTTTGGAAATTCGTATTCTAATAATTGTGTAATCTGTACTTCGCAATCTTCTATGGGTGATATTGACGAAACGCCGGAAACTAGATTTAATTTGATCCATGACAGAAATCAACCAAGGTTTAATTACTATGATTTCTTATTAAATCTCTTTTTTGCTATCTCTATTTTATCTTTTGTTATTTTTTCGCTGTTTTTCGTAGTATATACTGTATAGGATTTTCTTTTTTGTACTTTCATAATAGTACCGAGTGGTATATGAACTTTTTCTTTCTTTCATTTTACTGCAGGAATTTCTATCAGTAATATCTTATAACGCTTGAAATGTTGCAATTGCCTGTTCTATTTGTTAACAAATTATTTTAAAAATTACAATAATTTTTTTTTAGATAAAATGGTTTTACGTAATATTTTAAACAATGCTAAGCGTTTGGCTCCTAACATCCGAACCATGGCCAGTCAGGGGCCCTTCGTTGATTTAAGAGTTGACAATGATGGAATATCAATAATGACGATGCAGAGACCACCGGTCAACAGCCTTAACCTCGATATGCTTAAAGAATTAAACGAATCTCTTGATGAAGTAGCAAAAAATAAAAGCAGAGGGTTGATACTAACATCAGTAAGTATTTTAGTTTAGTATAAAAGAGTAAACTAGATTGCAGATAGAAGGTTTGAAGTTTATACGTGTTGCAGATTTTCATATAAACCTTTCCTTCACCGATGAGCTTGAGATTAATAACGAAGCATACAATCACAACATAGCAAGCAAGCACCCCTTTATATATGTGCTTAATTTGTGTTTATAATTCATCTCGTGCTCGGCGGTGAAGAAAAACATCGTGAGGAAACCTGCATGTCTCTAATTTCATGGAAATTTTGCCACATGTGCATTCCACCGACCCGCATTGGAATAGTATGGTGGAATATGTTCCATTCCACTCTCTCGTTAATGGAAGAGAAGGGCTTAAACCAGCAGTCAGTAATTTACAGTCTGTTACTTTACAAACACAACGACAAAACAAGCTTTTTTGCATAGAAACTGTAACCTTCGACAGAGATTCTTCGTATTATTTTCTTATCACTGGACTGTCTGATCATTTGTATAACTATAATACAAAAAATATTTAACTCTTAAATTTCAGTCATCTCCAACAGTCTTTTCAGCGGGATTAGATTTAATGGAAATTTACAAACCCGATCTTAAAAGAATTGAAGAATTCTCTACAATGTTCCAGGATGTTTGGATTAAATTATTTGGTTCGAACTTTGTAACGGCAGCAGCTATTAATGTAAGTATTTCTTCTTAAATATGTTGACGTTTATAAAAAAAATCATTTAATATGAAATAATACTATATGTATTTAATAATATATTAAAAGCTCAACAGCTTTTAATTTCTTCTTTGTTCCAAGACGCAATTACCTATATGCATATCGTAGTTGTTGATCATTTAATATATGTTAAAATTAAAACAACCCTGTATGGTTGTATATTAAGATATTGTTTACCTGTTGTAGATGCTACGTAGTGCAACTATATGTTTTTTGTTTTTTTATATACTGAATCAAAATTTCTCGTATACTCACCAAAATTGGTGTACGTCGTCAATTTTGATGCACACAACAACGATATGTTCTTCTTTTATGCCTTTATTTCCCGTTTCAACTTCTCTCGGTAAGCACTTTTCATCCTACATCACATGATCACATACCAAGTATAAAAAAAGTAAAGTACGTACCCATTTTAAAAAGAAAAACAAGTCTGTTTATAAGAAAAAGAAAGCTATAAAACTAAGCCATAATTTAAGTTATCAAATCAGTCAGACAGGGTAAAATCTTTACTATGGTATACAGCAACACAAAGTAGAAAAATCTATGAGAAGGTGATACCTGACCTAGCACCATTATTTTTTTTATAAAAAAATACTTATTTGCGTATTATATTATCTGGAATGGAATAGCTTTAACAACGCGTCATGACTGTATGTGAATGAAAATTTAAAAGCTGTTACGTAATATTTCAAATTATTATTTAAGGGTCATGCTCCGGCTGGCGGATGTTTGCTAGCTATGTCATGTGAATACCGAGTAATGGTACAAGGTAAATTCACAATCGGACTAAATGAAACTGCCTTAGGAATAGTAGCATCGTCATGGTTCATGGACACCATGTTCCACACCATTCCTATACGGGAAGCAGAGCATGCCCTTACTAGCGCTCGGATGTTCAGCGTCGATGAAGCTTTAAAGGTATGAACATTTTATCTTATAATAATAGCTATAACTATATAACTGATGCACCAGTTACTTTACGTTATTTGTTCACCACGTTCCTTCAGATATTAGCGCCGCTGTTAGCAATTTTAACTATTTCTTACATCACCAATAAGCCATCCTTGGGAACCAATATGTTATGTTTATTCTGTAGTAACCCTGGCTCACTCACCCTTTAAATCATTCTTGCTTAGCGGTAGAATATAAGGAGTGGAAGGTTTCAACCCAGACGGGGTTACTCCAGAGCCTTGCCATTAATTACGTATGTATGTACTTAAAAAAAGTTAAAGATAATTTGTTTGAAATCAGTGCAATAAATTTACCATGACATAACAAATCATATGGATTTGACTACAATTTATTATAACATAATTAAGGATTAATTAATAGAATAATTATATTTCAGGTTCGACTCATAGATGAAAGTGCTACAGATAAAACTGATGCAATTAATAAATGCAAGAATTTTATTAAGAAGTTTGATAAAATCCCACCATTAGCTAGATCAATAACTAAACAGAAAATACGACAAAATTATATAAAGAAACTTCAAGAAAATCGAGCAGCTGATACCGAAGAGGTTTTGTCACATATTAGAAACCCGAATGTTCAAAGAAAACTTGAAATGTATATTCAGTCCTTAAAAAAGAAAGATACTAAAGACTAACATCCTATACACATATTCAATTCAGTAGAGGAGTTAGATGGATAGCCATGTTCAGCGGTAAAATTGTGTGTTGTGTAAACAGCAGTACAAATTTTTTATACTTTTTTATTACCGTTATAAAGAAATAAATCGGTGTAAAAAATATGTAGTTTATTAAGTTTTAATGTCCGACCCTGTGGCGTAACAGATTATAATAATAAATATGTCGAAAAAAATAAGATTTTTTTTTCTTTATTTATTTAGGTATATCGAAAAATTTTTTAAAACAAAGTGTACTTAAAACGTTTTCCAACAAGTCAGAATACAATAAACGACAGTATGTATCACTAATTGCAATTTAAAACAAGGCAACGTACAGTTGCTAGTGTTCGTCACAATTTATGGCTTTACTAAATACGTAACAATATCAGAATCAAATTGAAAAGCGACGGACATTGTTTTAATTTCTTTAAATCTACATCCTTCTGCAATTATTACCGGCTGGATTACAATTCCATAAGACATTATACAGCCGTATTAACATCAGTCAACAGTGTGACGTTAGATAGGTAAAACCAATGATGTTGAGATGTTCTAGTAAACAGATATGTTATTAACGCGCAAAAAGTGAAGACTAAAAAACTTCGTTATCACTCTTGAGAACAGCTTATAGACGTGACTCAGTAGGGATATGGGACGATAGTTCTTCAACAGGGTTTTGTCTCCCTTTTTGAAGAACAGGATGACCACACTCGTACTCCACGCCTCCGGACTTCTCCCTTTGAAGAGTACAGAGTTAAAAAGCTTTTGGAGTTCCTTGAGTACCGGATTACCTCCTACTTTTAATAACTCTTTGGTAATACGTCCTCTCCAGGGGCTTTTCCATTTTTAAGCTGTTCCAATCTCGATTTCGCAAACACTGACTTCAGGCAGGTCTTCTGAGAAATGGCGAGTTAATGTAGCTCTAGAATCCTCATTTTCGGGATCAGGTCGAGATGCATGCGATGCGTATAACCGGCCGTAGAAGTCCTCTACTTCCGAAAGAACTGTCGGCTTGGAAGAAACGACTTCTCCACTTGCTGTGGTCACCTTCGTCAGATGGCTCCTTCCAAGAGATTGTACAAACACCTTAGACCCCCGATTCTAGTCGATAGCTCTTTTAATCATAAGAGCATTGGAGCACCGGAGGTCGTGGCGTACGCGCTTGCTGTTCTCTTGGTTAAGTTGCCGCATCTCTGACGAAGTGACAGGTGAGTTTTCACGTCGTTTCTTCATTAATAATAAATAAATATAAAATAATAAATAAGAGAAAACATCATATACATTACTCTGATCCCAATGTAAGTAGCTGAAGCACTTGTGTTATGGAAAACAGAAGTAACGACGGTACCACAAACACCCAGACCCAAGACAACATAGAAAACTAATGGTAATCTACATCGTCTCGGCCGGGAATCGAGCCCGGGACCTCAGAGTGGCATACCCATGAAAACCGGTGTACACACCACTGGACCATGAAGGTCGTCATTAGCCCTAGAGTCTCTTCTGAAAGTTTGGACTTCCTGCCCTTACGCTGCATGCCACAAAACCTTCTTCCCTGAGAATTCGAACTACATTTTCTAGGGTCTGGTTTACGTCTGTTATGGTTTCAGGTTTGACTGGAACATTTCAGAGCCCGCAATGGGTTGGAGCAGCTTTTATTATTATGATATTCAGAGAGCCTCGGACAAGTCGGTGATCACTACCGGTATTGAACCTGTTGATCACTGAGACCTCTCTGAATATATGCCTCTTGTCTGTCATGATGAAGTCTATCTCATTTTTGGTTATAGTGTCGGGGCTTTGCCACGTCCACTTCCTTTGGGGCTGCTTCTTGAAGAAAGAGTTCATCAAGAAGAGCCCCTCCCGTTCGAGGAAGTTGACCCCTATGATTCCTGCTTCCAAATCCATCGGGTCCTACTACCGATTCGCTGCAATTATGTACTCCCACTTTGGCGTTAAAGTCCCCCATGACAACGTTGTAGTAAGTTTTTGTGGTGAAGTGGAGGGCCCTCGATATGTCATCGAACATTTCCTCCACTTCATGGTCCGAGTGTGTCGAGGTCGGTGCGTACGCTTGCACCACCTTGAGGCTATACCTCTCGGTGAGCTTTATAATAAGGAACACTACCCTGTTCGACACACTGGAGATTTCCACAACATTGTCAGCTAGGGACTTATTAACCAGAAACCCAACGCCACCTTGGGATTGTTGGTCTCCTTCTCGGAAGTACATTAGGTGGCCCGATTTGAGGGTTACGGTATCATCTCCCTCTCTACGGACTTCACATAAACCTAATATATGCCACCTAATTTTCCCAAGTTCCTCCTCAAGTTGCGCTAGATGCGAGTCAAGCCGTAGCCAGGGCCAGTCGGTTGTGGTGGCCTCCCATAGCCCGGTGATTCTTAGCAGCCCCCGTCCCGTCCTTACCATCGTCGCCACCATGACGAGGAATAGCGGGTCTGCCAGGAACTGGGGGCCGTGGCTTGCGTGTTCTGTGCATAAAAGGGAATGCCCGTAATCGCCACGCTGGGCAGGCGTGTTGGCGATCGCATAACGTAGCTTCTCTCACCGGTGACGCTGCTGCCCGTCATCGGCCTGTGGTATTTAGCTACGTTTATTTGATGGTTATACCGTCATCATTCGGTCGCGGGCAGGTGAGGTTGGCTTGGGGCGCTAAGATGTATTTTGCGCCCCCTTACATCCCATACTCCACTATAGACCACATCCACACAGTGCGGCAGATTATACAGAAGTCCCAAGAGTATAATCGGCCCCTGTGTCTTGCATTCGTGGACTATGAGAAGGCCTTTGACTCGGTTGAGATCTGGGCTGTTCTGAAGTCCCTGCAGCGTTGCCAAGTTGATTGGCGATATATCCAAGTGATGAGACGTCTCTACGAAGCTGCCACCATGTCCGTCCGAGTACAGAATCAGCAAACAAATCTCATACCATTGCATCGAGGAGTGAGACAAGGGGACCTTATTTCCCCCAAATTGTTCACTAATGCAATGGAGGATATGTTCAAGACGCTGAACTGGAAAGGACGTGGCATCAACATTGATGACGAATCTCAAGTGAGAGATGTATTCGCCATTGGGCGACATACATCTCTAACTTGAGATTCGCAGACGACATCGTCATCGTGGCAGAAACGCTGCAGGACCTACAACAAATTCTGAACGAGCTGGCTGATTCTTCTATGCGTATCGGCCTACGGATGAACTTGGATAAAACCAAGGTAGAACATGTTCTACCAGAACCGATTGCGATACACGATACCGTCCTCGAAGTTGTTCAAAAATATGTCTACCTTGGGCAGACTTTGCGATTTGGTAGAAACAACCTTGAGGACGAGGTGAATAGAAGCATTCAGCTAGGTTGAGCAGCGTTTGGTAAATTACAGTGCCTTAAGACGACGTGCTATGGAAAGGGCTATGCTCGGCGTTTCTCTGCGGGATCGCAACAGAAATGAGGCGATCCGCCAGAGAACCAAAGTCATCGACATAGACCACCGGATTAGTAAGCTGAAGTGGCAGTGGGCTGGCCATATTTGTCGCAGAACCGATAACCGTTGGGGGAAACGTCTTCTAGAGTGGAGACCGCGTCTCGGCAAACGTAATGTAGGACGTCCTCGAGCACGGTGGTGTGACGACTTACGCAAGACGGCTGGCAGGAGCTGGATGCGAGTAGCCCAAGAACGATCTCAGTGACGTGCAATTGAAGAGGCCTATGTCCAGCAGTGGACGGAAATGGGCTGATGTATGGATTGGATTGGAATTAATTTGACGTCATCAATATGACTGACAGCGGTTTAGCGGAAATAAAAAGGAAATTTAATTTAACTTTTTGTAATGAAAACGTTTTTATTTTAAATATTTATTGTGGCTTTATCAACCTTTTGAAGTGTTTTTTTCAAGCATAGTAGAATACCCTATTGATCCTTGAAGGACACCCTTAGGATAGTATGACACAAATTAGATGTAGCATCGGCATAATTCGTAAAACCGACCATATCCGAATTAAGTACGCCATCCCAAATTATCAATATTTATTTTTTATATGAATATGATCTTTACACAAACGTAATAACTTGTAATATCATATGACCTAATATATTCGTCAGTTTGACACGTCGATTTGCTTTCTCGGATTGAACTGACGCAAGAATCTATAGCGACGAATAGCTTCGAATGTAGCGATAGGGAGCTATTTGTATTGGTTGTGTAAATCGTCAGTAATCGGTTTTACGAATTTTGCCGATGCTACATCTAAGTTGTGTTGTACCGTAACTGGAGTCACATTAGATCTCTAATCCCTGACCTCAGCTACTTATTAGCGGAACGTATAAATCAGTAGTCTTCATCTTCTATGAGATAATGAGCCAATAATCGCTTAAAAACGAAGAGATCTCATGTAGAATGTTAAATGGGATATAAAAACAACAACAAAAGCCTTTAAATTTCCTGCTGCTGAGCTAAGGCGTCCTCTCCCCTTGAGGAAAAGTTTTGGAACATATTCCACCACGCTGTTCCAATGCGGTTTGGTGGAATACACATGTGTGGCAAAATTTCAATGAAATTAGACACATGCAGGTTTTCTCACGATGTTTTCCTTTACCGCCGAGCACGGGATGAATAATAAACACAAACTATGCACATGAATATTCAGTGGTGCTTTCCTGGGTTTGAACCCGCAATCATCGGTTATGAATCACGCGTTCTAATCACTGGGCCATCTCGGCTCAATTAGGATACACAATTACATAATTTATTTACTTCAAATATTTAAACACATCTATTTTTTACTTTATTGACAATATTACAATTAGACAAATAAAAAATAAAACAAAATTTAAAGTTAAGGATGATTTTAAAAATAAAAGATAACGCCATTGAACTCGATCAAAGCATGAAATCTTCGTTGATCTATAATATCTTAATAAGGGGTTTTCCAACAGGGACTTGACAATTTTTAATTTACTTTATAAACGCACCTTTTAACTATGACTGTCACTTTATTCAGTAAACATAACATTTTCATCGTGGTGAAGTCTGGGTCCTCGTTTCCGTCGGCGGTAACGCTGTGAGTGTGTATTCGGAGTCTGTTGCCGCTACTTTAAGAGCGTTAACTTGAAATTTTTGGCCCAACTTGGAATATGTGGACTTGGACAGCATGTGGTTTTCAGGAAGGCGCCACATGCAACAGCACACGTTACAATCGATTTTTTGAAGAACAAGTTTGATGAGCGTATTATCTCAAGAAATGGACCTGTCTAATAGCCCCTCGTTCATGCGATTTAACGCCTCTAGATTTTTTTTTGGGGCTACATCAAGTCATTGCTATACGCTAATAAGCCTATAGAAGCCTATAAGACGATGGAAGAGCTCAAGGCCAACATTGAACGCGAAATAGCAGCCGTTTCAGCCGAAAGGTGTGACCGAGTCATTGAAAATTGGGTCCAACGGGTCAACCACTGTAAATGTGGCCCCGGTGGTGGCGATGAGCAAAGTCGAGTTCCATTCATAAATGTCTTGAATGAACTTCAACCTGATAATAAAGATTTTTAAATATCTTAAATGGTTTTCATTTTATTTTGAAAAAAAGTTGTCAAGTGCTTCTTGGAAATCATTAATTTCTAGTGACTTTTAATTTATATAGTACTTCATACCGTCAGCAATTAAATAATTGCAATTATTTAATTGCTGACGTTAGGAAGTAAAACAAACAAATATGTTGATTATTAGTACAGTACTCCGGCATACTTACAATACTAAAAAAAAAGATTTAGAAGTAAGATATAGAAGTTTTTGTCGATTTTATCGATACTATTAACATCGAGTAAAAAAAAGAAATTGAATTTCCAGCACACATTTTGATAAATGGATTAATGTTATTATTTAGCGGTTTTATCAATTTGCCGCCAATGACCAAAATCACACAAATCGTAGACATTCATCCAATGTACTGGCCCAACACGCTGGCCCAACGTGTGCAACAGGCTTAACAATAAATGCCAAATCGTGTCAAAGTCCAGTTGTAATAATAATTGAATGAGTAGTCTAAAGTTCAAAAATTTTTATATTCGAATTTCTTCATAACTTTATTATTTGTGATTTATATTTCATATTGAGAGTGCATATATTAAAGGTAATGAAAAATAATTTTTTGTCATGTTAATTATAAATTCATTATTATTTACTTAACATTATTAATTAAAAAATTTTAATTCAATGAATTAATTAAATTAATGGATAAAAATTAAAAGGTACATTGAACCTAACTTTTAAAAAAATTAAAATTTTGAAGAGTTCATTATTTAAATCATGTTGCAGTAAACTAGTAGTAATAAATGATTTGCCTTACTGTATTAATGGTTTAACTTGTAAATTATTGAGTCCCATTTATTTTAGACAAAAAAAAGGCGATATAATCCTGCGCTGCGCATATTTATCATGATTCGAATTCAATGGATTCTGCAAAAAAAATCCACATATGTTTTTAATGCTGACTATCATATAAATTTATTTTTATTAACATGCATTATAGGTAAAATGTTTTTACGGAAAGTTATAAACAATGCTAAGCGTCTGGCTCCTAACATCCGAACCATGGCCAGTCAAGGGCCCTTGGTGGATTTAACAGTAGACAATGATGGAGTATCAATAATGACGATGCAAAGACCACCGGTCAACAGCCTTAACCTTGATTTGCTAAGAGAATTAAGTAAATCTCTTGATGAAGTAGCAAAAAATAAAAGCAGAGGATTGATACTAACATCAGTAAGTATTTCCTTATAATTTAAATATTTAAACTGCCATTGTAATAAAATATGCTATTAACTCAATACAGGTTATAAATATTTTAAAAATAACTCATTATATCTTATATTACAGTCATCACCTACAGTATTTTCAGCAGGATTAGACATAATGGAAATGTATAAGCCAGATTTTAAAAGAGCTGAAGAATTTTGGACAACATTACAGGATGTTTGGTTTAAGCTATTTGGTTCAAACTTTGTAACGGCAGCAGCTATCAATGTGAGTATTACTGTTAAAAAAAATTATATAGATTATATTTAATATACAACATAGCAAAAACCACATGCCACAATTTAAGCTTGGTAAGCAATTTTAAGAGAATTATTGAATAGTCAATAAAAATAAATTATTATTTAAACTTTGAAATTACATGGATCTACGGTTTTTATATTATTTATATGAAGGAAGTAAGTAGTCAGAAGGAAAATGGAAATGATCACAATAGATACATGTATATCTGAATGATTTTCTCACTCTCAAGATTGATACTGTAATATACATTTATACTTTAAACATAATACTGACCCTAGAATATAAAATATGATTAGTTGGTAACCTATTGAGGCAGCCTTGTTAAGTCCAATTACCAAAATTTATCAAATAAGAAGCTCATATTTTCATATTAATAGAAAGCCTTTAGCACACCTTATATTATAGTACCAAATACAAATCATACTATGAACAAACAAGCAATAATTTTCATATATTTAAAATTATTATTTAAGGGTCATGCTCCAGCTGGTGGATGTTTGCTAGCTATGTCATGTGAATACCGAGTAATGGTACAAGGTAAATTCACAATTGGGCTTAATGAAACTGCCTTAGGAATAGTAGCACCAACATGGTTCATGGACACCATGTGCCACACCATTCCTGTACGTGAGGCGGAGTATGCTCTCACCACCGCTCGGATGTTCACAGTTGATGAAGCTTTAAAGGTATGGTCAACATTAAATTAATAACAAAATAAGATTACCTATTCAATCATAAGCAAGAAAAGGCTGTGCCATAATATTATTATATTTTGATTCATTAAGATCTGAGATTCATTTTGATCATAAAGCTTTGCAATTAATTTTCTACTATTTTCTTTGAAACTAACCTTTCATGAGCAAGAAGATGCTATGTCATAATATAATTATATTTTGATTCATAATTAACTTTAGAATTAATTTTCTACTATTTTCTTTGAAATAATGGGAATAAATTTATTTGAATAATATATTCTATCATTAGTAATTATCAAGATAAGCTATCTTCACTAAAAATTGATTAAAGTAATGCAATCTATAGCATATCTAATAATGAAATAATGCAAAAATCATTACACCCAAATAATATAAAGAGGTTTCAATCTAAAATTTAATATTCATATCCAAATTGGATATCAGTAATTTCTTAACATGTAAATATATAATATATAGGTATATTAATAAATGTATTGCAGGTTCGTCTTGTAGATGAAAGTGCATCTGATAAAGCTGATGCGATCAACAAATGCAAGAGTTTTATTAAGAAGTTCGAAAGGATCCCTCCACTGGCCAGATCTATAACGAAGCAAAAAATACGTCAAGCACCTTTAAAGAATCTTCAAGAAAATCGAAAGGCTGACTGTGAAGAATTTTTAGCTTATCTTAAAAATCCTAAAGTTCAACAAAGTCTTGATATGTATATTCAATCTTTGAAAAAGAAAGCCTAATTAATGTCAACTAAGCGCAAATAAATTAACATAAAAGAATCAGTATAGGTTATAATGAAAGTATTGTGCAATTATATGTTTTGAATATTTGTTTGAGAAAGCTTCAGTATAAGTAGATTATTGTCATCCCTATATTAGCTTGGGGGGTAACATACAAGACATATTATAATGTCACACACACACACATACATAATGATTACATATTATAATGATATCATGATGGAGTAAAAATTTATTTGCTGTCTGTGGGTTAGTATTATGAATCACGAGCCCATTTTAAATACTGCCTTGATAAATAAAAAAAAATGCATATATATAATGTACATAGTCAGAATTATTGTATGTTAGATATAAAAATGAATTGAATTGTGTTAAGATATGTATACAACTTATACAAAAATTTTAATACTTACATTATTTTTGTATTCATATCGGATTATTAATAAAAGTTTATGAATGAAATTCCAAAATATATTTTATTAATTAAAAATCGTCTCCCAAAAGCGCCGCTGTTTCCGGATCGACGGTTTCAGTCATATTCATCTGCATGTCTGTCCATTCTTCGCGCTGGTTATCTATGTAGTAATATATTTCTAGAATTCTGTCTCTATTTCGCTTTATTTCATTGCTGAAAATAAAATACTCAGTAAATAATAATGTCCAGTAACCAGTAAATAATATTACTCAGTAAATAATAGTACTCAATAAATAATAAGAAAGTTCTTTCTGTATCTTGACTATATAAATGTGAGTTGAGTCGCATTGTCATAGTCGTCATTTGCTTGCCTGGAACCCATTTATTTTGGATACGTAAAAGCAAATTAATGAATGAATGAAATCAAATAAAATCAATGAAAGAAATCCGTGCATTTGCCCCATTTATACCATTTCCTTGAAAAAAAGGATTCGACTGACAGACTTTGTCGGCTACATTTGACGGCCGACATAAGATACGTTAGGAAATAGATAGTTTGGTGTATGTTCATATCTCATTGGTTTAAAAATAGCGCGTGTCTTATCCGTACAAAGTCGGGGTTTATTTGATACTAACTGTCCAGACTTAAATAAAGCCGTCTAATTTCGACAAGTTTCTCCTCGATTATGATCTTGACTTAATATTTAACTTTATTTTTAACCTTTGAATTGCGTCGGAGACGTTAAACGTATAAGCGGCATATTCTATACTAATATAAATATTTTTTGTTAATAGGGGTAATCCTCGGAAGTAATGAGACGATGCAAAAAATGTCAATGGTAGAAATCTACATTATTGCTGATGGTATAAATTAACTACATCTATAATTCACTATTATTATTCTTATTGTAAAATAAGACCTGTGCGAAGCCTGGGCAGTTCGCTAGTAAACTATAAACATTTATAATTTAATGGGATCACAAACAGATTACAAACGAGAAGGAAAAACGCGCGCACTATGATCACACTCAGCTGTACCGCAAAGTATTATCGTTCAGACAGCGATACTAAGATTGACCACTGGCGCTAAAATTCTCAATAAAATCAATCACAATAAAATATACTTAATTACAGTCTAAATATTTGATTGATTACTTACTCGTTAGCGCCTTGAATGAGTTCATCCCGCCAGTTGTTCGCGCGAGTCATGAGAAGATCTTCGCGCGCATCTATGAACCGCATGTGATTGTCGGACGATTGGGCAATAAGATTCATCATTTGATCCCTATCCATCATTACCTAGTACATAAAATTCAATCAGCCATTTGTTTTAATGACGAGGGTTACTAATAATAAGACAGATAATACTTCAAATAATTCCGGTGGGGCGTCTCCAAGCATTATCTTGTTGCCGAGTAGCTTAGAAAGCGCTTCGAACTGGCGCATGGACCACATGCCCTCGTGCTCTCGCCAGGCACCGAACGCATTCCGCGAGACTTCGAGCAACTTTGTTATCATCTCTGTCATATTCACTGCGAATTGTACTCGTGACTCCTAGTATACGATATGATAAAAATCAAAGTTTTATTGCCTTGAATAAGCACCAAGCTATAACCACATCAATAAAAAAGAAAACTTTAACCATAGCGATTAAATATGATATTTTTCCCCACATAGCGAAATTATTCAGAATATTAACGGAATAAAACATGATAAAGTTGTTCCACAACGACCGATTATATAGGTCCTTTTTCATTTTTCTGCATTTATATAAGCTTAAAAAGCTTCAATGGAAGTTTCATATACATAATTCATTTAACGAATTTACTGCTGTTCAAAATAATAACTGAATTTTTTACAGGATCTTCTGGAGTCAATTCCCTGACACTTATAACTTAAATAGGTAATTTAACAAGGATGTCGTGTTATTTTCGTAATGTAACGATTAAATTTACCTTAAGCCTACTTAGAAGCAAATTTTATTTTAATATTGAGATAAATTACTATCGGCAATACGATGTCATATTTTTTACGTGATTAGTAATCTTCCTTGATCGTAGAACTTGTTTACGTTACCTCGCATTGCTCATATAGTTGCATCTCAATAGTCATCAATTTTTTCCATAAATCATAGATAATGTCGTTGAAGGCCTCCCCAGCGTCTATAATATTAGGCTCCAGTTGTTCTATAGTGGCCTTCTTACTGGTGAATTTGCCTATTAGCTCGTTCATTTGGTCGATCAACGGCTTTTTCTTTTCCTCAAATTCTGCCACGACCCTAAAGCGTTTATTTTAAATAGAATTGATATATAGCAAATAAAATTAGATTTTTTTTATGTTATAGGTTGGCGGGCGAGCATATGGGCCACCTAATGGTAAGTGGTCACCATTGCCCATAGACAATGACGCCGTAAGAAATATTAACTATTCCTTACATCGTCAATGTGCCACCAACCTTGGGAACTAAGATGTTATGTCCCTTATGTCTGTAGTTATACTGGCTCACTCACCCTTCAGACCGGAACACAACAATACTGAGTACTGTTATTTGGCGGTGGAATAACTGATGAGTGGGTGGTACCTACCCAGACGGGTTAGCACAAAGCCCTACCACCAAGATATACCTACATAGTTTAATTGATATTACTATTAACATAGTTGTTTCTATTTAACTATTTATTAATTATACACCGAATTTATGTGATTTCATGGTCGAATAGCGTGTACACCGGTTTTCATGAGTATGCTATTCCGATGTCCCGGATAAGATTCCCCGCCAAGTCGGTGTAGAAAACTTCATTAGTTTTCTATGTTGTCTTATGTCTGGGTGTTTGTGGTACCGTCGTTACTTGTGATTTTCTAACACATTGGGAAGCAAGGGATCGTTAATATTTAACACCACTTAACATAGTGTGATCTATTTATGGGTCCGCCTACCTATTATGTCCTTTAAAATAAACGAATTAAAGGCGATGACATAATATGGACATAGACTATTTTACTACTTTCAAAACATCAGCATCATCATCATCCTTCCTTAATCAGAATTTTACTCAGCTTATTTTCTTCTTCCATACATCTCTTTCTGACGTCATCTCACAAGTAACATTCTTTCCAGCCATATTGTCTTACACACGATATAACCATAATTTATTTGTTCGTTTATTTGACTACTTTTAAATAATTTGATATAATCTTGTGTTATTATTGTGTACTTACATTTTACTCTTGACAACGCTAGCTTCTAAAGCATTATCTACTAGATCTTTAAAGAGTTTAATTTCATTCTGCCTTGAGTTATACGCCTGTTGTGCAAATTCGACCAGACCTGCCATTGTTTCTTCATATTGTTCCTTGTATCTAACGAATATAAAAATATGTTATTATAAGGTCATATTACACAACACTACATTTTAGGTATTACCGTCACTTTTACTGTCGTTTTTTTATAAATTATTATTTATAATTTATTTTTAGTAAGTAAAAAGTAAATAGGTACTGTTCATAGAATCCCAACAATTCGCCACCAACTTTAAGCAGCAGTGATCCATCTGGGTCTTTCTCGAACATTGAATCCAGTAACTCGGGACCGCTTAAATATTCAACAAAGGACAGCGCATAAAATTTGACTTTGGCTTCATAGTCTTCTTTCGCTAATCTCTCTTTTTCTGCCTTTTCATCTGCGTCATCCAATTTACGCAAAAGACCTCTGGGGATTTGTTTTATTTTATTAACATTAAGGCAATATTGAAATGGCATTTTCTTTTAAATAAATGGAACGTTCTCAGTTCGAAAGATGAGTTCTTTAAGAACACCTACTTTCAGTAGGCTTAATACTTAAATCAAAAAGCATAATTTGCCCCATGAGCCTACAATAATGTACCTAAATAACTGAGAAGAACTCGATGATAAATCGGACGATCTAAAAGCTTATCTTAAATTCTTCAAAATCAATGTAAATTATAATAAATATAAGGTTAACTTTTATCTTAAAAGCAAAAATAATATTACCGGAATAACGCTCTTCCACTCTCCCTTTCTTCCTCGGCGATAAGCTTATAGTCCAAATAAGTGACACGAATAAGAGCGGATTTCAAAAACTGGTTAGTCATGGGATCGTCACAACAAGGATTACCTTTAAAACTCACAGAACGTAATTTACGAAACCTCCTCATGTAAGCCATCTGAAATGGATTCATGAATACGTAATCAAACATTTGCTAACTTCATATTCATTATTTGTCATTTAAAAGAACAAGTGTTGGGAAATTTCAATATAGGTGATTTATTGTACGTAAATTTAATAAGGGGAAAGCGTTATTCGTTGTTTACTTTTGTCTTAGGTATTTGTCTACCTAGTACTATAGTAATATTGTATGGGTGGGTACCTACATCTCTTTGTCTCAAATTAGTCCCATTGTGATCAATACGTATAAATAGTAAGTAGAGACTAAAAACATATTGTAACATAACAAAATCAATACCTCCTTATAGTCTTCAATTAAATTATCCCCTATACTGAACACCAACAAATTTTCTAGTGTGTCCATATTCTCGAGTTTCCTAATCTTATTATGAAACAATGTTAGTACTTCTAGATTAACCAGTTCATCTAAATTTTCGATTTTTTCAATCTTATTAAAAGATAAATCTAATTCGTTTAAGCCAACCAGAAGCTCAAGATTTTCTATCTTTTCAATCAAATTGTGCGCTAAAGTTAATTTTCTTAAAGATTTAAGCATCCAAAGATGATCAATTCTTAAAATATTTTGGAACTCAAGTCGAACTATTTGTGCTTCATCTAAATGGACACCTTCTTCCGCGAACAACCGTCCAGCTTCTTCTTTTGGTCCTGATGGAGAAGAAAAAATTCAAAACTATTTTATGACATTCTAAATAGATATTAACGCCTAAACTTATTTATACATAACTGTTTTGCTGATATATTTTATAAGTCTGATATAATTTGAAGGAATTAGAATACGCTTACCATATTCTAAAATGCATCGTGTTAGCATAGCATTGTCTATAACACCAGGTTCAATATTAGGATGTATTATGAGACTGTTTAGAGATTTCTTTTCTGTCATTTTTTAATATTAGAGTGAATTATTTTTGTACCCGATAATATCGATATTTTAAATAGTAGTGCAGCTATAATAATTAAGTTTACAAACGTATAATTATTTGTTTATGTTGTCGCTAGGACAACTTGCTGAAAAAATATTTTTGTTAAAAAGTAACTTATTTGTATTGGAACAAGGACCCTTTTTGATTAAACATCGTATTATTATGAAATGTAATGGTTGAAACTTTAAACGATACGATTTACGTATTTTCCGTACCATGTTCGAACATTTCAAGTATTAGATATATAATGGATATTCTGATTCAATATTAAAACGATGCAAAAGTAGAAATTTTAATTTATTTACTCTTTACGTTAAACTGTTAATATTATTTTATGCAATAAACATAACAAAATAATTGCACAACAGCTATGTAATTTGTAAATGTGCTGCGTAAATCTGAACATTCTTGTGACATCTGACAGTACAAACTTTTTCACAGACTAGGTATTTTTACGTCTATCTGGGTGACAAGTGAAATCGGTGAAATTATTTATTTATAATAGGATTACTTTACAAAAATGTCGTTTTTCGGAGTAGGGAATCCTTTCGCTTCGCCTGTTGGCCAGAAAATAGGTAAACGAAATTAAAATAACATCCAGATATTGCTAGGCTTTATGCGGTATTTTAAAAACCCGTGACTTAAGTTTCCTTTCGTTTTGTTGCGCACTAAGAAGTAAAATTTTCTCTTTGTCATCAAAGAGTTGTTTATGTGTTTGTGCCAATACGTTAGTCCTTAATGACTCGTTTCATATTTAATTAGCGGCTTCAAATTACTTATTGAAAATACGACATTTGTTATGTTATATGTGTATAAAATGTTCCAGAACAAGCTACGGATGGATCGTTGCCGTCGGAAAATTGGGCTCTTAACATGGAAATATGTGATATTATTAATAGTAGTACAGATGGACCTAAAGACGCTATCAAAGCCATTCGAAAGAGATTGACTCAGAGTGCAGGAAAAAACTACACCATAGTTATGTATACTCTAACTGTACTCGAAACTTGCGTCAAGAATTGTGGAAAGAGCTTCCATGTATTAGTTTGCAACAAGGAGTTCATTACTGAACTGGTGAGTTCATTATTATTATTATATCTACAATATACAAAGATCAATACATACAGACAGACCATTATTTGTATGTAATCTTTTCGTAGCAACTTAATCATGATAAAGAAAATTAAATTCAAAGTAAACTGGTATTGTTTATTTGGGTAATAATTTGACCTTGCAATGTGAAATATTGAAAGGCTTTTGTTCTGGTTTTTATTAAAAGGTAAGGTCGCAATCTCTGTTTTAGTAATTCAAGATATAATTAAAAGTAATTTATAAAAAAAAAAACATTATATGTATTTTTTTGATTATTTTGTCTGTTCATCGATTTTATTACTTTATTATCTAAATAAAAAAACAAACAGTCACAAATTCCATATTAAGAATATTTATAACATGTATGTCTATCAAATGTTTTATCTGATAAAATGTTATTCACATAGTTTATTTACATTTGTATATAGTATCCTATTTTTATTTTAATGATGAGTATGTTTTATTTTAAATTAAAATTTTATGTTTTCGTCAAATATTTGATTTGCGAACAAAACTAATTTATATATTATAAGCTATAATGTACATTAGTTTTGTTTTTAATGTAATGTACATATTTCTTATCCATAAATTCAAAATCCTAGTTATAATTTAATCATACATATGATACCCCAGTTGCAGTTATTTCTGTTCTGATTTTGTAAAGAACAATAAAAGGAGTATAAACTTGACTTCTTAAATAATGTAATAAAAAGATAATAGTTTTATTTTATTTTAAATATATATTAGCATGATGTCACTATCTTTAGCGTTATTTAATTCACAAAGCTGGTTTTAAAACAAGCTTATTCTTATATTAGCATATTGGTATAAACAGAACTCTCGAATAATTAATATATGTATATGCAACATATATATTTTACAGTTTCTGTTCAAATAAATTAGCATAGAAATATAATTGAGACTCAGCTTAAGATGTATTCTTATCTAATGCACTTTTAATAGCTTCACCGATTGGTAGAGTTTTTTATGTTTATTTATATTATTAGAGGTTGATGAAATTTGTTTTTTTCTTAAAGGAGTTTAATTAAGAACTTGTTTTGACAATGTCAATGAAACCTCTTTTATAATCAAAGTTAAACAAACTATACAATTATTACTCTATGAAACCAGCTGAACAATTTTTTTATTTCACAGGTGAAACTTATTGGTCCTAAAAATGATCCACCGACAGTTGTGCAAGAGAAAGTTCTTAGTCTCATCCAATGCTGGGCTGACGCTTTCCAAAATCAGCCAGAACTACAGGTAAAATACACTAATATAATTATTATTAACACATCTCATCTCATATAAACATCCATGTCAGATCACAATGCAAAAGGTACCCATATAATATCATTAGTATAAGGGAATTGAAAGGCAATCTGTGTTTGCACACTTGAGCACTACCTATACTTCTGTATATTAGTTATTTAGTTGTCGAGAATAGTTGCCATGACACAAATGAGTTAGTAGAACATAATTATTATATTAATGGTGCAAGGTGTAATTTTGTAACTGTTATACTTTTGTGTAATTGTAGTATTATATTTTAACTTTAGCAAGTAATATTATTTAACGTAATGTAATGAATATTTATAAAATATTATCATCATTAATATACGAAAGTTTTGCTCTAAATGGAATTTTTACGATATTACATAACAATTATAATATTTAGTGCATGAAATGTGAGTGAACAATATTTTTTTTTTATGTATTGGAGATTTTTTTATTGTACTAGCTGTGCCCGCGATCTTGTACGCGTTTGAACTTAACAAATAAAAATATTATTGTAGCCTAAGTTACACCTTATTATATAATTTATCTGCCAATGAAAGTCCCCTCAAAATCGGTTCACCTGTAGAGATTAGCCGGAACAAACAGGAAGACAAATAAAAATTGTAAAAAATGTTATTGTTAATTGTTAAATGTTGTTGGTATATGTACCATGTATACATACATGCATGCATTGAGTAAAAAAGGGCTATTTTAATATTACAAACAGATATTCAGATACAGAAATTTTGATGAATAGGAATTTCTCTTCAGGAGAAAAAACATTGAAGTAGGCAACCCTGGGCTTATTAAATTACATCTGATAGTGATTAATTTAGCCTTTGCAGTAACGAGATTATCGTCCTCGCCTTTGACCTCTACAGGTCAAACGTAAATTGTTCTGTATTTTTTTTATGACATTTGAGTTGAGTTTATATTTTAACTAGCGACCCGCTCGGCTTTGCACCGCTACAATGCTGATACTAAATATACTACAGATTTTTTCTTATTTCTTTACTATATTGATGTATTATATACAAAAAACTTCCTCTAGAATCACTCCATCTATTAAAAAAAATGCATCAATATCTGTTGCATAATTTTAAAGATCTAAGCATTCATAGAGCAGACAGCGGTAAGCAACTTTGTTTTATATAGTATTTAATGATGATAATGAATATGATCGTGATTTATTTTCAGGGAGTTGGTCAAGTATACAATGAGCTGCGAACCAAAGGCGTTGAGTTTCCAATGACAGATTTGGATGCTATGGCACCTATATTCACACCGCAAAGAGTAAGAACAACATTTAATATGGTTATTGATTTTTGAGCCGAACATACTTAAAAAAAGAAATAAGTTTATTTATTTAATATATTTGGTCATACAAAAACACAATTAATAAGGTTTTCGGAGTTTTTAAATAGATTTACATCATGATTAAAAATAAGAAAATAATTTAATTTAGCAGTTCTAGATAATTGCGATTTAAGTGTGGTGGTTTTTTTTTTGGATTTTTTGTATTATAAATATTCATAATATATTTTTAAAATAACAGAGCGTGCCAGATGGTGGTGAACCCATCGTTGGTTCGCCCCAACGCGCTGCCATCCCGCAAAATTCGCCCAGTCGGCCCACACAGGAGCAAATTACAGGCACAGTAAGTGGGGCAAATATTGTTATTGTTTTTATTTAATTTTATAACAATTCCTTTACTTAATTCCGTTCATTTCAAAGGTGAAAATTGAATAAAAAGTTTTTTTATTTATGAGTAGCTAATTTATAGTCATAGTTCATTTTCTTTTTTATATGTAATTCAGTATGCTGTATCAAATTTACGTTGTTCTCGAAATATACAATTACAATTAGCATCTTTGTAATTAATAACAAATAAATAAACCAATATTGGACAACATCAAACACATTACTCTGATCCCAATCTAAGTAGCTAAAGCACTTGTGTTATGGAAAATTAGAAGTAACGACGGTTCCACAAACACCCTGACCTAGGACAAAATAGAAACTAATGAACTTTTTTTACATCGACTCGGCAGGTTTCGAACCTGGGATCTCGGAGTGGCTTACCCATAAAAACCGGAGCACACACTACTCGACCGCGGAGGTCATCAAATCTTTAGAACACTAACAACTAGCGTGCACTGGTGATTTTCGTCACTCTTGTCGAGTCCATGAATATGTATGGAGTTGCGCGCACGTTACGACGTGACAATTGGGTGACATTTGTGTCTGCATCTGTTCACGGACTTGACAAGAGTGACGAAACAGTCACCGTGACAAAAGTCACCAGTGCGCGCTAGTTCTAACAGTTTATGAATGAAATATGTAAAAAGTCACCAGTGCGCGCTAGTTCTAACAGTTTATGAATGAAATATGTAAAAAGTCACCAGTGCGCGCTAGTTCTAACAGTTTATGAATGAAATATGTAAAAAGTCACCAGTGCGCGCTAGTTCTAAAAGTTTATGAATGAAATATGTAAAAAGTCACCAGTGCGCGCTAGTTCTAACAGTTTATGAATGAAATATGTAAAAAGTCACCAGTGCGCGCTAGTTCTAACAGTTTATAAATGAAATATGTAAAAAGTCACCAGTGCGCGCTAGTTCTAAAAGTTTATGAATGAAATATGTAAAAAGTCACCAGTGCGCGCTAGTTCTAAAAGTTTATGAAGGAAATATATAGTGAGCGTATCGATCTCGCAGCAGGTGACGCTCTCCGAGAGCCAGACGAGCAAGCTGCGCGCCGACCTGGCGGTGGTGGAGGGCAACATGACCGTCATGAACGACATGCTGACCGAGCTCACCGCGCAGCCCTACCACCGGCACCACGACACCGACATCGAATTGCTCAACGTTAGTATAACACATATTTAATCGCCTTTCTGCGTTCACACTGACAGGTAATCGGAGGAGAAAATTCTATAACAAAATTAAATGTTCTATGTAAATTGAAGGTTTTTACATAATATTACATATCTATTATATACTTGTGTATTGAATGACACATATTTAATCGCCTTTCTGCTTTCACACTGACAGGTAATCGGAGGAGAAAATTCTATAACTAAATTAAATGTTGTATGTATAATGAAGGTTTTTACATAATGTTACATATCTATTATATACTTGTGTATTGAATGCTTATCATGTTTCTTTACTCGGAATAACTTATATTTATTAGTCTAATTGATATATTTCCTTGAATAATAATTACTAAAAAAACAGTCCAGTTTAAGTAAGTTGGTTGTACAAACAAACATGTGTGCGCAGTATTGGGTGCATTTTTTAGACCCGCGCGCATAAATGGATGGGACGGTAATCCGATAAGAGGAGAGTGAGAAGACTAAATAAATGAATCTTATTATTCATTAAAAGAGTACGTTTTAGAAAGAAACGCCTGGAGTTAGGCTCGGGTTCCATCATAGGACACTAATTACTGTAAATTGCACATTTACAACAGCATTGTAAATCTGTTTATATAAAAAGAGCAACTATGCGAGTTTCTTCTCGCTAGAAGCTGCTTTCCGATACGGTTGTAGTATTTAATTGTTGACGATTCAAAAACAAAAAAAAAATGATTTGATTCGATGTGAGAAATCTGGTTTCCGTGCTCACCGAAGCGTCAGCGTTAGGTTCGGGGTTGCCACTGAAAAATTATTTGGTTAAAAATCCCTGCAAGCCCCCTGGTGTTGCAGATGTCCATGGGCGGTGGTAGTCACTTTCCATCAGGTGGGCCTCCTGCTCGTTTGTCACCTATTTCATAAAAAAAAAAAAAAATCCAAAAAGTTTTTATGGACTCGATAAATTGGAGATAGTAAGTCAGGTGTACGGTGTGGGTTTGGCAGGAGCTGGCGGACACGCTGCGCGCGATGCAGGCGCGCGTGGCGGAGCTGGTCGCGCGGCTGGCGGGCGAGAGCGCGCTCACGGCCGAGCTGCTGCTCGCCAACGACCGCCTGCACAACCTGCTGCTGCGGCACGCGCGCTTCCTCAGCAACCGGTGCGTCGACACACACACACACACACACACACACAATACACTCCCACTCCACTGTACTAAGCTAGCTGTCATTGTGTCTTCCTCAGCAACCGGTGCGTCGCCGCACACACACACACACACACACACAATACACTCCCACTCCACTGTACTAAGCTAGCTGTCATTGTGTCTTCCTCAGCAACCGGTGCGTCGACACACACACACACACACACACACAATACACTCCCACTCCACTGTACTAAGCTAGCTGTCATTGTGTCTTCCTCAGCAACCGGTGCGTCGACACACACACACACACACACACACACATACAATACACTCCCACTCCACGGTACTAAGCTAGCTGTCATTGTGTCTTCCTCAGCAACCGGTGCGTCGACACACACACACACACACACACACACAATACACTCCCACTCCACTGTACTAAGCTAGCTGTCATTGTGTCTTCCTCAGCAACCGGTGCGTCGACACACACACACACACACACACACACACATACAATACACTCCCACTCCACTGTACTAAGCTAGCTGTCATTGTGTCTTCCTCAGCAACCGGTGCGTCGACACACACACACACACACACATACAATACACTCCCACTCCACGGTACTAAGCTAGCTGTCATTGTGTCTTCCTCAGCAACCGGTGCGTCGACACACACACACACACACACACAATACACTCCCACTCCACTGTACTAAGCTAGCTGTCATTGTGTCTTCCTCAGCAACCGGTGCGTCGACACACACACACACACACACACACACACATACAATACACTCCCACTCCACTGTACTAAGCTAGCTGTCATTGTGTCTTCCTCAGCAACCGGTGCGTCGACACACACACACACACACACACACACAATACACTCCCACTCCACTGTACTAAGCTAGCTGTCATTGTGTCTTCCTCAGCAACCGGTGCGTCGACACACACACACACACACACACACACACATACAATACACTCCCACTCCACGGTACTAAGCTAGCTGTCATTGTGTCTTCCTCAGCAACCGGTGCGTCGACACACACACACACACACACACACACAATACACTCCCACTCCACTGTACTAAGCTAGCTGTCATTGTGTCTTCCTCAGCAACCGGTGCGTCGACACACACACACACACACACACACACACACATACAATACACTCCCACTCCACTGTACTAAGCTAGCTGTCATTGTGTCTTCCTCAGCAACCGGTGCGTCGCCGCACACACACACACACATACACAATACACTCCCACTCCACTGTACTAAGCTAGCTGTTATTGTGTTCAGGATCGCCGCAACCGGTGGGGCGACTCCGTCCGCCATCTTGGGTGCCGCTATGGGTGTTCCCGGTACGACCTCGCGTAAGTAACGAGCTTTTATTTGTCTCCAATTATACAGGGTTATTGGTATTTTTAATGTAATCCCGTTAGGAGGTGAAGAGGTTGCAGTCATTTCGTCTCCCATATGCATGATGCAAAAATTAACCATTTTTGAGTTATCGCATTTTTTAGATTTTTTCAAAATAAGCAAAAAATGCAACTACAAACATTTATTTAAAAAAAGTATTAATTGAAATCTATTTTTTATCTGATTAAACATTAGATAATTCTCAATATTTAATTAAACAATAATTATCAATCCAAATTTTAAAATGCGAGATGGAAAACGTTACTATTTCAATACGATTTTTTTTCCTTAAAAATGCGTTAAAAACTAAAAAAAAACATTATGAAACTTGTTCTGCAGATTATTTTAAAATATTTTGTTGAAAACGAAATAAAATACATTAATTTACTTTGCGTCGCCACGTAGAACTTTGCCCTTCTCGTCAAAAAGTAATTTAATAATTAACAAAGATATTAATATCAAATCATAATAAATCATTTACCGATGTCAATATGTATTTTGTTAGTAGTTAACATGAGTTGAATTTGTTATGTATTATAAATATTCAAGCAAGATTTTTTTGCCCTTTTTTGCACCTAGACAGCAACAGAGATATATAGTGTGAGAGTGATGCAAGAGATTAGCCGCCATTTTTAAATTTACGATACTTAGAAATTTTAATCGATTGGATGGATATAAAAATAAATTTATGTTATACTGAATATCAAATTCGAAAATTAATACTGTAGTTTTGGATATTCTTTTTTTTAAATAAATAATAAATATTTAAAAAAATATATATTATATAATTTTGATTTAATGAATTTATAATAAAATTAACGTTTAAATTATTGGGCAAAAAGTGTGTGTCTAGGATACAACGAAGGGTTGCATCAGAACTTTACTGTACTCTAATATAATAGAACGTACTGGCATCGAAGTCGAGATGGCCCAGTGGTTAGAACGCGTGCATCTTAACCTATGATTGCGGGTTCAAACCCAGGCAAGCACCGCTGATTCATGTGCTTAATTTGTCTTTATAATTCATCTCGTGCTCAGCGGTGAAGGAAAACATCGTGAGGAAATCAGCTTGTGACAAATTTCATAGAAATTCTACCACATGTGTATTCCACCAACCCGCATTGGAACAGCGTGGAAGAATATGTTCCAAACCCTCTCCTTAATGGATGAGGAGGCCTTATCTCAGCAGTGGGAAATTTACAGGCTGTTACTTTACTGGCGTCAGGGACATAACATCTATCATCAATGCAAAAGTCTGTGTCTATTGGTCTTTCAAAGCCAAACTACTGACTACTGAACCAATTTGATGACATTTGCTAATTTTATTATTAATAATGGCATTTCTATTGCTCGATTTCAGCGGAAAAGGCCGAAGATGACGCACTCATTGATCTCAGCGATGACGTGCCCGACGTAGCTAAACTATGTAAGTACCCAATATAATCATATTTATGATTTGTGTATCATATAAATCAGATCATATTAATGTTTTATTTCTTTAATTTCACCTATATATATAAACACTTTGCGTTGTATTCAAATTCAATAGATTTTAATTAATTAAACAAATCAATTACATAAATAATAGCACAGTAGTCATAAATATAGTTTCGTTTAAATATACACGGACACAAATGAATCAATGAATCTATTACAAAGCAATAAATAGTCTGTCGGAAATTAGCGATTCGACGCACACGTGGTGCGCGGGAAATCTTGATCTTTCATAATGGCCGCCGCCCGCCTGTACCATTGACGCGGAGCTTCACTAGAGCGCCGTTCAAATCCCATTGACACTCTTTTCCAAGCAGTAGGAAAAACAAGATGGCGTCATATACTCTCACTAAAAGGCTATTTGACAATGCGAAAATAAATTGTGAATTATTGTAATCAGTGTATATATTGTAAGTTTAAAAATGGTTATTTATTAACGAAACTTGAAAATAATATTTAACTTATTCAAAAATCAATAAATAAAAATGCATTTTTTCAAACGTTTGTCACGTGACACAAAATGTTTCTGATTGGCCGGGCTTATGATGAAGTCACTTTCTTGTAAACCTTGCTTTTCTACTATACGTACCACAGATTAAAATACAGCAAAGTGACGTCACCGACCCCATTGCAGCGCCATATTGTCCAAGTAGCGTTTTCGCGCGTTATTTAAATATGGAATTTTTAATATGATATTTTTCGGCAAATATGTACTAGAATTAAAAAAATCAACTTTTCTGGGTTCCAAATAATATAAAATGAATTTTAGAAACCAGTCAAATAGCCTATTCTTCTCACTATTTCTCACTAAACTTATGACGTATAATGCACATATGTGTACTGTCTGAGTATGTAAATGGAGTAATGGTATTTGCAAATCGGGGTGATGTTTTCTTTATGTATTATTTTTTGTTTATGTATTATTTAATTATTTGAATGTTGTTTCCAAAAATGATAAATGTAAGTACGACAACGAATGTCTGCAAATTGTTTGTATTTATTTTTTCAAATGTGTTCTCATGTAAGTGATGTGATTGTCTTTATGAGAATAAATAATCTTTAAACCTACATATATACTTATTACGTTCGTTTTCAGCCGTAAAAGACGATCAGCCTGACAAGTCCCCGAGCAGCTCGAAGGACGAGTTCGACATGTTCGCGCAGTCGCGGAACGTCACCTACGAGACCGCCAAGACCGGGTCAGTGATTTGTAACTCGACATTTGTAATTTAAGAATATCATAAAGCGTTGGTGAACAAGCAAATGGGCCACCTGGTGTTAAGTGGTCACCTCCGCCTCTTAAGACACCCATGGGTAGAGTTGGAGAGGTCCTATTGTATTTAGGGACTCGCGAATGGATAGAGTAAGGAATGAGTACATTAGAGGAAGTTTGAAAATGACACCGATAGCCGAGAAGTTATGTAAAGGCGGCTGTAATGCTGAGGAATGAGGAAGGCCTTGAGCATGGATGTGGATGGTTATAGAGGTAGAGGACGACCAAAGAAACGATGTAGGATTCTGTGAAAGAATATTACTTGTGAGATGACGCCTGACTGAGAGGTATGGAAGGAGAGGCTGCGCTGATTCCAAATAAAATTGAGAGGGCAGGAGGATTATTTACGCTTAAGAGTATTGTCAAAAATTGAATTTTAAATTAATGTAGTGTAAACACATTCCTTATAAAATATTATCAATAAAATAGTTCAAAGGTTTTTCTTTTATGATTTCATAGTGTAGTGAATGTATAATTGACAATATAGCGCGTAGAAAATAAAATTGTAACAAACAACTTTTATTATTTCACTCTCATTGCGTGTGTGCAGGGGCAGCAGCTACGCAGACAACGCGGAGGAGCCCCGCAGCGCCGGCCTCGCCGCCGCCGCGCAGCTGCGCCCCGCCGCCGCGCTCGTGCGTATCCACCACCCGCCACCCGCCACTGCGCACCACATACCACCAACATGCACTACCTACCACCACCTTGAACCAATTACCACTAACTCTAACTCCCTCTGGCTACCAATCACCCCTACCGTCACCTCGCACCACCTACCACCATCTGCCACCACTTACCGCCACCTCAAACTAATTCCCAAATAATGCTAAATGAAACGTCATTCCACTACCCTCTGTCATTTTCATTCACTCCGCAACACATTTACGAATCCAAAATGTGATCTTTATTACAGTGACCCCTAGAATAACGATATACTGTCGGAAAAAACCCTCTATTCGAAAATTTTATCATCAGGTGTATAGGATCTTTTGTATCTGTACTAATCTAACCAACGATTTTTTCGCCTCTCCATACATAAATAACATTTATTTCTTTGTATTTATGAGAATGATTTATTTTCTTTCTATTTAGTTTTTATTGGTATTTATTTTTTTATTTACTCGGTGCCGATTGTCAACAGCCGACTGGAATGGATCAGAGAGAATTCGATGAGATATCGGCTTGGTTAGCGCAGGAGAAGGTGACTTATCGTTTCATTTAATTTTTTGTTTCACATTTTTTTTACATTAACACTTTTATTTGTCTTTATTTTATTACTTTAAACTATATATAATCACAGAATTTTCCACTATATATTATGCTATTTAATATATAAAGGCTTATTATAATTTTCTTCCAAATAAAAATCTATAATGGTATTTATTAAGCTGTATATGACTAAATGGTTATTTAGGATAATTGCACGCTTTTCATAAAAGGATTTTAGGCACGCTATAAATAAAAAGTTAATATGAACTAACAAAGGATAATTGCACGCTGTTCATAAAAGGAAAATTATAGGCACGCTATAAATAAAAGGTTAATATGAACTAACAAAGGATAATTGCATGATGTTCATAAAAGGAAAATTATAGGCACGCTATAAATAAAAAGTTAATATGAACTAACAAAAAATAATTGCACGCTGTTCATAAAAGGGAAATTATAGGCACGCTATATATAAAAGGTTAATATGAACTAACAAAGGATAATTGCACGCTGTTCATAAAAGGAAAATTATAGGCACGCTATATATAAAAAGATAATGTGAACTAACAAAGGATAATTGAACGCTGTTCATAAAAGGAAAATTATAGGCACGCTATATAGTAAAAGTAAAGTAAAGTAACAGCCTGTAAATTTCCCACTGCTGAGATAAGGCCTCCTCTTCCATCAAGGAGAGGGCTTGGAACATATTACACCACGCTGTTCCAATGCGGGTTGGTGGAATGCACATGTGGCAGAATTTCGATGAAATTAGACACATTCAGGTTTCCTCACGATGTTTTCCTTCACCGCCGAGCACGAGATGAATTATAAACACAAATTAAGCACATATATAAAGTGGTGCTTGTCCGCGTTTGAACCCGCAATCATCGGTTAAGATGCACGCGTTCTAACCACTGAGCCATCTCGGCTCGCTATATATAAAAAGTTAATTCAAACCTCAGGCGGCGTCGGAGGCGAGCGGCGCCCCGGAGAGCGTGACGAGCAGCGACTTCGACAAGTTCCTGGCGGAGCGCGCCGCCGCCGCCGACGGCCTGCCCGCCGCGCCGCCGCACCGGCAGATACAGAAGGACGAGGACTCCATGTTCGCGCTCTGATCTGCTCCCACAACGATGACACCCCCCCCCGCGCCGCTGCTTCACTGCTAATATTTTCACGAGAGAATGTGGCCCGCAAGTCGCAGACAAACGTTATATATAACCTACAAAACTAAAATACAAACAATTTGACGTAAAGTACGACGCAACTTAGATGTCGCATCGGCAAAATTCGTAAAACCGATCACATCCGAATTCAGTACGCTATCCCAAATTATCAATATTTATTTCTCATGCGAATATGGTCTTTGCACAAACGTAATAACATGTAATATCATATGACCTAATATATTCGTCAATTTGACGCGTCGATTTACATGCTTTCTCTGACGCGTGAATCTATAGCGACGAATGGCGCGTTAGGGAGCTATTTCTATTGGTTGTGTAAATCTGCCGATTTAATCTGTAATCGGTTTTATTTTCATTCCATTGCGTTTTCCGATGCTACATTTAATTTGTGTCGTACTATACACCAGGCTTAACTAAATATAGAAGTATAGTATGACACAAATTTGATGTAGCATCGGAAAATGCAATGGAATGAAAATAAAACCGATTACTACCGATTTACACAACCAATAGAAATAGCTCCCTATCGCGCCATTCGACGCTATTCGTTTCATTTTCCGATGCTACATCTAATTTGTGTCATACTATACTTCTATATTTAGTTAAGCCTGGTGTATAGTACGACACAAATTAAATGTAGCATCGGAAAACGCAATGGAATGAAAATAAAACCGATTACAGATTAAATCGGCAGATTTACACAACCAATAGAAATAGCTCCCTAACGCGCCATTCGTCGCTATAGATTCACGCGTCAGAGAAAGCATGTAAATCGACGCGTCAAATTGACGAATATATTTGGTCATGTGATATTACAATTTATTACGTTTGTGCAAAGATCATATTCGCATGAGAAATAAATATTGATAATTTGGAATAGCGTACTCAATTCGGATGTGATCGGTTTTACGAATTTTGCCGATGCGACATCTAAGTTGTGTCGTACTATACAAATGTGGGAATTGTAACTCTACCGATTAAAGTGCATGTTCTAAAGTTACCTAATTCAAGCGAGGTTAAAAATTAATAGTCTTAACTATTTTTGTTGAGTTAAATTACATAATAAATTCCCACCTGTATGATGAAATGAAATAAGTCGAACGTATGATTTTAAAATGTTATTCGTTGTTAAGAATTGTATTTTAAATAATATTTAACTTGATCCGAAGCAACACTCAAATGAATAACGGAATTTGACTCGTTTTAAATAAATATTGCAGTGAAAGCTGGACATGCGTGTGCGCAGCTGTCATGAAATTAAGTTGAAATGTTTTTTTCGCATCGAATTATGCATCTCTAAATGTAATTCACATCGTTTCATAGTGATAATAATATGGTTCTATACAATAGCTCGACATAAAGATGCCGAATGGTGCCTGGCTTTTATAACGAAATATATTAAGCGAAAATAACCTGAGTGAACATCGTATGTATCATGATAGGAAACAATAATTTAATAATAAAAGTAAGTTAGCAATTATTTATTAAAATTTACTTTAAATTAAGTAAATATTTTGTTACAAAAATTTGAGATTATGTTTAACATCATATAAACAAATTCAATGCATTTTAAATAACGACTGCGATGTAAATTTATCGCATTTATTGCATATGCCGTATGTATACAATTAAATGTTCTTTATATGAATATGTATGTGTAAATTTGAACGAGGGAGCATTTATGAATACCGTTATATTGTATTATTGTTGCATATGTGTGTTTGACTATTTAAAAAATACATTTTTTATGGGAAACTCTAAAGTTCACCCGTGTAAGTAAGATCTTGCCATGTCTCAAACTTTTGACTTTGATTATTTTTTATATATGTCAAATACTGAAATGCTATAACGATTACATAAACTACATTTAATGGCTTATGTGATATATATATTATACATAAATTTAATCATTTTATATATAAATGATATTATGGTATTAATTTTTATTTGCGCAGAATTTTGAATGTGCAATAATTTTTATATGTTTACATAAATGAAAATCAACGATCGTTATATGATAGGTTCTCTCGTATTTACGTTAATTATAAATTTTATTTAACAAGTAGTCCAGTCACGACTTTAGTGAAATTGTGCCCGCCTCTGTAGTTAATTATAACGCCTTACTGTCCGTTACGTGTCCTACACAGTAGAGTAACCAAGCATCATGTTACCATAAGCCCTATTTGTACCAAAGTAGAACGCTTTCGAATATATGGCTTTTGACTCGTGTACCATTTTAATATGTATTTCATTAATATTCGATTATAGATTTTTTTTGTTACTTTTATTGTGCACAAAACTATATATAGTGTGTTTACAAAGATGGCATAAGTTTATAAAATTCTAAAGTAATGATTTAACATCAATTGGAGAATAAGATGAAATATATAAATTACTTTGATGTTGTTTGGGAAAATGTAAGTAATGAAAATCAATCATCATTAACTTTTGAGTGAACACTTTTTGAAACAACAATGATTTTTTTATTAGAGGTTTTATTATACTATATGTATACGCAAAGATATATCTTTACTATGATGAAAATATTATAAGTGAATACAGATATTTTTATGTTAATGATTAAAATATATTTAATCGTTCTTATGCCATCTCATTAAAATGTATTCATTATAACACATCTGACCGAGGTCGCGACTCATTATAGTTATAAATTTTCAACCATTCCACTTGTCTCGATAATAATTAATATTTTGGTGTTATGTGATAATTTTAAAAGAACAAGCTTAATGTTAATAATTTAAAGAGTTATTTTATGTTTAATCGTTGTAATTAAGATAATAAAATTAACTACCATAATCGTTTTTTTATTTTCACAAAACACAAATTTTAATGAATGCGTAACACTTATAGAACAGTTAAATGAAGTCACAGTATTTAATTTTATATGTAGGTGTGACTAATCCCTTGATCTTACTTGAATAGGTAAGGTCAACGATGTCTTCCAGGAAATATTGTGACCTACTCGCTCGATAAAGACGCTGTAGAACTATAATAATATCTAACAAGTTGAACTAAACAAAATAATTCAACAGATGTTTTTTAGCCATTAATATATATAAAATATACATTATGTACTAATGTGCTATATTTCGTGATACAAGTGCGCAGTGCAGTTGACGAACAGAATGAGTGCATTATGTTCGTCAACTGCACTACAGCCAATGATGTTCTAGTAAACAGATATGTTATTAACGCGCAAAAAGTGAATACTAGAAAACGTCTTAATTGGGACGTTTGCCTTTAGTCGTTTTACGTAGTAATACGTTATAATACATCATAATTATGTAGTAATAAGTTTTGCGTAATTAAAACATCTAGTTATCCCTTTAACTTATTGTTTTTATCAAGCTATCCTTTTTACTTGTAACGAAATGTAAAATAAACGGTCCCCGGCGCGGCACACTTTTTTCTGTTGTTTAATATGGGTATAACTGTTTATTAGAATATCATTGACTACAGCCCAAACATTTGACTTAGCTTTTCATTCAGGATTCAACGCACGCGCGTGAACTCACCGGCGATATAATTTAAATAACGATTCAGTTGCCCAGTAAGTAAAGTCTTGTTGCTCAAGTATTAAGTAAGATCAAAAGATGAAAAATATTTATAGATGATTTTTTTTTTTAATTTTAGATGTAGCAATTGATAAAATTGCTTTTTATAGAATTACTAGTGTACTTTTGGATGTATTTAATATTTCTTAGAGGTAATTTAAAAAAAAAATACTACTTAATATATGCACAATAGCTCTAAATTATATTTTAGGAACCAGAATTAGGAAGTAGGTTAACCTCTAAAACAATTATCTTTAATTTAAAATAACAATCAATCTACAACACAAATAACTATCAATAATAACATTATACCGTAATAATTATATTCACGATCTCAATGTGTCAACCACGAATCTCCCGCCATTTTTTTTTTAGGAGAAGGAAAGTTATGTGACTTGACGCAGATGTTGCTTGTTTATTCCAACAATATTTGTTATAACTGATAATAAATAAATAGTTTGTTAACTAAAGTTTGTCCAAAAAAGATAAAGATCCACCCTGTGACATCAAGGTGATTGCTCGTATAAATATAAGTTTCAGGAATAAGGGAAGACGAACGCGTCGATTAGCATTATAGTATTAGCTATCTATTTTTCCTCTGAAGAGACGGATTGGGTATCGCTGGTTTTCAAGTGTGTACGTTGTTGGAATGAGCAAATTCCAGATAATCTTCCAATCCATGTGGAAAAAATATTCAAGCTTAAAAGGGTTCGATGTGATATAAATAGGTTTGTATTGGTACTTGGTGATAGAAATTAAACGATATTTTTTTATTTATATTATTATATTTATTTATCAATTTCTGTATCCAACAGAGATACACATGTGGGATTTTGGCAATTACGTCAAGGTATCATTATACAATATAGTTATTTAGAGAATTACAGAAACTATACGTATTAGAAAATACGAAAATAGAAGATTCCAATTTATAAAAGCACCTCTTTAAACTTTTCAATTTAAAAAAAATTAAAATAAATTCTTACAAAAATATAATAAAACTGGTATAACAATTTTGTCTTAAAAATATCTTTTGTGATGAATAGATTGTATATATATATATTTATTGAACATATTTTACAAAACGTAAAAAATAAATTTCTCTCCTAGCAACAACTAAACTTGTTCGATACAACTCAACCGACAGAGGAATGTGAGAAACGAAACACTATTTTGATACAGAAATTATAAATACACTTACTCCGTACATAAACTAGTTATGCTGCTGTTTAAAAATAAATTATGCACTTTTAATAAATTAATTTATATTAGGTCCTGAAACTCGAAAAAGACAAAAAATGTATTGTCATGGAAATATCAAAATGTTACACAGACGGGTTAGAGACACGCGGTAGGCTATGGTGAGTGTTGTCTTATATTTATTAATGTTACTCGGTGATCACATAAAAACAA
This sequence comes from Vanessa cardui, assembly GCF_905220365.1. Taxonomy (NCBI): domain Eukaryota; kingdom Metazoa; phylum Arthropoda; class Insecta; order Lepidoptera; family Nymphalidae; genus Vanessa; species Vanessa cardui. The sequence continues at coordinate 9,212,371 of NC_061138.1, read as the reverse complement.
AATGACACATATTCATTACAACCCTAATATAAACATTAACAGTCGAGCAGAGGAAATGCAGATTAGTGTAAAGGGCCCTTCACACTGGGGACAGTCTCCCTTGAACCTCCGAGTGGCGAGGAATGCTTAAGAAAGTGTTTGTGCAGCGCGTCGGGCCTTACTAAGTATATTATAACAGAGCGCTTCTGCGGCCGCTTATAACTCGTCCCGCGGCGCAGATTCGTCTTCCTCTTCCTCTTCGCTCTGCAACACACACACACACACACATTAGCGTCTACATCCGAACATTTCTATACGACGACACAATATTTGAATATATTTTTACTTATAAAGGCTGTTTAAATGTAAGCGGGCGGAAAGTATTAGCCAATAACGAGAAATATAAAATAAGAATATGAGCGTTTGCCTGTATTTGAAAGTGCGCTTTTTTAAAACACACATTAGCGTCTACATCCAAACATTGCTTATACGACGACACAATATTTGAATATATTTTTATTTATAAAAGCTGTTTAAATGTAAGCAGGCAGAAAGTATTAGCCAATAACGAGAAATTTAAAATAATAATATGAGCGTTTGCCTGTATTTGAAAGCGCGCTTTTTCAAATCTGCTTGAAATTCACTCGTGCGCATTGGACCATATCAGCTATTGTTTCGATTTTGATTTAAGTTAAAAAAAAGCGTAACTTTTATTTTCCTGCCCAGGTTTGAGACGGAACCCTCAATTCGAAATAGTCCATGATAAAACAAGGTCAAGATATATATTAGTATAAAGTAATGGTAACTGACCACCGATGGCACGGGCGAAGCGCCCTCTCCGTCGGTCTCCACGAACTTGGTGAGGCCGGCTAACGTCCTCTCGCCGTTGTATTCGCGCACCTGTCACAACAATTAATATATTTAAAATAAAATAAATAAATATGAGACAACATCACATACATTAATCTGATCCCAATGTAAGTAGCTGAAGCACTTGTGTTGTGCAAATAAGAAGTAACGACGGTACCACAAACACCCAGACCCAAGACAACATAGAAAACTAATGGTAATCTACATCGACTCGGCCGGGAATCGAACCCAGGACCTCAGAGTGGCGTACCCATGAAAACCGGTGTACACACCACTCGACTATGGAGGTCGTCAGAATACATACATATATTATATTTTGCACCATACAATCTGAAGTACAACAGAAAGATAGCTTATTTTATATTTAAAAAAACAGTTGATCCGTAATGAATATATACAAATATCATGGCTGCTAAAAATATATGAGTAAATTTACTTATAGATACAATACTCTTATACAATAGTTTTAGTTATAATATAATTCAGATACATGTATTATATACAATATATTTATATAGAATTGGGATTCAAATTCAAAAGCTGCTAGGATTCTTGCCACCATTCCACGCGGTCAAGATTTATACAGTAACTAGTTTTAGTTCATATTTGTATATAGTTAAGCATTTAATGTGTATAATTCTTATGTTAATCAATGATTAACTCTACTAAGATATATGTATGTATGTTATTATAAAAGTAATTTCAATAAAAGAAAATTACAATTTTAAAGTGAATTTAAAACCAAACCATAAACCTAGTTACTCAAACCAATTAAATGGAATTCTTATCACTGTTTAATGCAACGTGAAGCTTACCATGACATCAATTTTATTGATACGTGCAACTTTTTAAATAACATATGTTAGACTTTGGATTTGATTGTTTGGTGGTTAATTTCTTATTATATTCAATCAAACTCATGGTCGATATTTTAAACCAATTGGTTCTGCTTAGGTTATTTCTTTTTTCGAACCTGTGGTAATTTTTAATTTGAAAATAAATAAGAAAGCATAATGTTTCTATATTGAATAACGGAATTTCATTTCATTTATATATATTTTTTCAAAAGTCATGCTATTATAATAAAATTTATGAAACTTATTTAATAAAAGTACTGCAATACTACATTTTTTTTATTAATACATCAGCATTCTCATAATGAATACTTTCAAGAGTTGACCTTGAGCATGCTTTTATTATTCATATACCTTGTAAGTGCTACCTACACACATTGATACTCCGAGGTATTAGTAGGAAGCTTTTTGGGGAGTATTTTATATAAATAAGAAGCGTGTATATTCAATGGTATTGCTCCAGGCATCTTGCTTGTAAGCTGGCCCAGTGTTTTTTTTTTTTGTGTTGTGTATTGCTGTTGGCCCTACTGGCCTTCACAGCGTCACCTGTCTTTCGGGCAAGAACTAATGTCCCCTGCCCTGAGGTTGAGCGCGGGGCTCTAAATTAAAACTAAATTAAAACTAAAGTTCGTCCTGAGGGTGTCTCCTATGAGATCGCACCTCGGCTCAGAACGAAATCGGTGGGGACAGGCCCAATGTTACTGTGTATATATACTAGAGTCGTTACCTGGTTGTCCTTGCCGTAGAGCTTGATTGTGGGGAATGAAGTGATCTTGGTGTGTTCGAGCTCGTTGGCGGTCGCGTCGATCTTAGCGATGACGACGTCAGCGTCTTTTTCGAAGTGCTCGCCCAGCTTGTCGTAGATCGGCACCAGCTGCTTGCAGTGGCCGCACCTGACACACACACACACACACACGTCAGCCCAGGGGTACGAAACAGCGAGATCCAGAAGCTAAGTGGAAACCGGCTATCATGGTATGGATATATTATGAGGAGGAATGAGGACCATGTTGTAAGAAAGGTCTTGAGCATGGATGTGGATGGATATAGAGGTAGAGGACGACCAAGGAAACGATGGATGGCTTGTGTGAAAGAAGATATGTGTAAAAAGAATATTACTTGTGAGATGTCGTCCGACAGAGAAGGAGTAAGGAGGAAGTATGAAAGGAGAAGATATGCTGCGCCGACACCAAATAAAATTGGGAGGGCGGGAGGATGAGCCATGATCAAACTAATTCGTTATCTAATAATAAGCGGGTCACATTCCCATAGACATTCCCTATTACACCATCAATGTGTCAAATAGCAACATCAAAATTTTAATAAAAAATAATAATAATCAACTTGGACTTCAAAAGTCTTGTAAATTTCGTACATACATTAAAAAAAAACATCTATTATATCATAACAGCTATTTAAATAGTCTGGTAAAAGGAGCGTCTGTTTCATTATAAAGAAAAAATATTATGCAATAAGCGTTATCGAGACGAACTATGACATCAGTCGCGGGAGACGAGTGTCGAGTTTACTTAAGGCGACACCTCCGAACGGAATTAACATAATGGGGCACAATTTCCGAGCCATTAGGCAATCGGACGGCGATTAATCATGAACCATTGAATACGTCCTAACGAATCTCCTTCAGGCGACACTTGTACAAACATATAATGTACGTGAACAATACGATCAATTAATATTTAAAAATAAATTATGAATTAAACAATCAATAATTGTGTTTACGTAACTTTATAATATTGCGTCATATTTTTTTCTAGAATTTTATTTATATAAGTTATAATAGCAACAAATATTTGTTTAGGTGGTCGGTAGATAGTAACGTAAAAAAGTAACAGCCTGTAAATTTCCCACTGCTGGGTTTAGGCCTCATATCTGTCACCACGCTGTTCCAATGCGAGTTGGTGGAATGCACATGTGGCAAAGTTTCGATGAAATTAGACAATAGCAGGTACATAGCCTTACGATGTTTTCCTTCACCGCCGAGCACGAGATTAATTATAAACACAAATTAAGCACATATATAAATAGTGGTGCTTGGCTGGGTTTAAACCCGAAATCATCGGTTAAGATGCACGCGTTCAGCTCAGCTCTAGTTAGTAGTTGGCAGATGGTAGGTGATGAGCAGGGCCGTATTTAGGGGAGGGCAACCGGGGCAACTGCCCTGGGGCCTCCACATAAAAGGGGGCCTCCACATGAGAGGGGGTCACAGTTTTCAGCAAGTTAACAAATACCGAGATTTAGTCAAATTATAATAATGTTACTATTTAATATTTTAAAAGTTACCGATACAAATACGAAACAATTCATAGCTTACTGATTGAAATAAAAAAAAAAACTAATTAATTCATAATAATATAGTTATTAGGGTGTTCACGCTTCTGTTTGTCTAGGGCCCTCACTGCTTTGTGGCCCCGGGGCCTCCACACCTTTAAATCCGACTCTGGTGATGAGTGTTACAAATATGAAATATATGTATATGGTATATGTTTGTCTATGGTATGAAGGTGATATAGAGTGGACTCACCATGGAGCGTAGAACTCGACGAGGACCTTCTTCTCAGGGTTGAAGACGACCTCGTCGAAGTTGGAGGCGACGAGCACCTTTACGGGCTTGGCGGCCCAGTCGGCGGGCAGCTCTTCGCTCAGCAGGTGCTGCTTCAGCGTTCCCGCGAAGAACGATTGCACGAACTCCTGCGACACGAGAAAAAACCATACACATTCACTATGGGAAACACTACTTGACATTTTACAACACAACAACAGCCTGTAAATTCCCACTGCTGGGCTAAAGGCCTCCTCTCCCTTTGAGGAGAAGGTTTGGAACATATACCACCCCGCTGTTCCAATGCGGGTTGGTGGAATACACATGTGGCAGAATTTCTATGAAATTTGCCACGTACAGGTTTCCTCACGATGTTTTCCTTCACCGCTGAGCACGAGATGAATTATAAAGACAAATTAAGCACATGAATCAGCGGTGCTTGCCTGGGTTTGAACCCGCAATCATCGGTTAAGATGCACGCGTTCTAACCACTGAGCCATCTCGACTCTTTTACAACACTACTTCTATTAATCCAGCTATCCATATTATGTATGTATTAATGTATATACGTCTTAATATCAGGTTAACATGATCATTCTTATTATTTGTCACCATTATACATATTAACTCTCGAGAAAATTTTCGTGTACCATTTACTTTATTCTGCAATTAAACTTAACGCTATACTTTAATTGTCATACGATAATTCAAAGGTAAATAAAAAGTTACAACATATGTAGTCTACTTAGTGGAAACCTACATGCCCCGGGAACAAATCGAACGTTCATTAAAAAATACTAGAAGTCGTCAATATTAGTTAAAAAAGTTTTAACTAATGTTAAAACTTAATGCAACATAATTTGGAAATAAATGTCATTCGCGTAATTTTTTAATTACTGATACGATTGTATAATGAATAATGTATAGATTGAATTATAAACGGTTCATTAAACTAACGCTCTAAAATCGTGTTTAAAATCATGAACACTGTTAATCTTACGTTTCATAGTATTTTACGAGCGCTAACGCAGTGCTTTGGAAACATTTAATTCGATTCGCTGTTTAGCCGACTACAATATAATAAGCATTGCGATTGCAATTGTATTAGGTTATAAAGCAAAACTTATAAAAATCGCTTTATACATACAGAGTAAATCATATAAAAAAGTATAATTAATTTAACTAAAAATAAAATAGCTTATAGTAGAATTATATAAAACTACCCATCGATGGCTCAGCTATATCTATAAACGCAAAAGACTTTACTACTATTTATTTATTACGATATTAATACTAATAATTATTATTATTCAGATAAAAAATAAAAAAAAAAAAAAAAACAATATAAAACTACTATAAATAAACATTTTATATCTAAACTAATATGTATAGATAAATGGGAAAGAAACTCCGACCGTCTAATCATCTGTCTGTTACTTTCAAATAAATCACTTAATCGTATTTGATGAAATTGAGAAGCGTTAAACCTACGGAAGGATGTACTTTTTCGCCTAACACCCGACGACAAACTACTAAAACGGGAACGAAGTCGCGGGCGACATCTAGTTTGTAATATATGTTATAGTTTGGAGGACGAACATATGGGCCACCTAATGGTAAGTGATCACCATCACCCATAGACAATGACGCTGTAAGAAATATTACAATTCCTTACATCGTCAATGTGCCACTAACCTTGAGAACTATGCTATGTCCCTTGTGCCTGTAGTTACACTGGCTCTCTCACCGTTCAAACCGGAACACAACAATACCGAGTATTGTTATTTGGCGGTAGAATAACTGATGAGTGGGTGGTACCTACCCAGGCTTGCACAAAGCCCTACCACCAAGTGAAATATAGAATTAATAGTTAAGTTGACTCAAATAAGATTATGTATTTGATTACTATTGCGTGCGCGAACTCACTCGTACGTAATGAGACGTCGATAGCGACATTTTTTTTTAACTTTGTCACGCACACGTAACGAAGGCAATCGTTGTGCTCCGGTTTATATTTCCTTAGTGGAAAATTGCTTGGAAATTTATTTTTACTCTTTCTTACGTTAATAATATAAAACTATTATTTTTTATATACATACATGCAAATTTTAAATCGAATCGAAATACATTATTTTTTTAATATAACTATCAAACTATTTAAGAAACTATTATTGCTTCTCTTAATTTTAAAATATTCATATATTCATAATAGTCGAACATTATAATTTATACGAACGCATTGTGCGATTTGATGTGGGATTTTCTACAATACATATTCATAATACCTAGAATACTTTTTGACGAGATAAGCACTGGCGAAATATCGCGCAAACTAACAGTAACAAAAAATGGATTATAATGGTGACAATACAGAATTTTTTACATTGTCATCATAAAACACGTAACTTTATATAATATTTTTCTTGATGCGACGGACAGACCTTCGCTAGAAAAACTGGACATGTTACCAAAGAGGCGAAAAGCATTTCAAAGTATACAAAGTCACGTACCTCGACGGAGTTAGCGGTCAGCTCGTCAGTGGCGGGCTTGTACTTGGCCATATCTTGCTCGAGGGCGATCAGACGAGCCGATGGAACCTCATCCTTCTTCATGCCGAAGAACTCCAGAATCCTTCCCCCAAAAAAAAAACATTATTATTATACTATACTATATATATATATGGGAATCGGGTGTAACTTTTACGTTAATCTATTAACCCCAACAACAACAACAACAGCCTGTAAATTCCCACTGCTGGGCTAAAGGCCTCCTCTCCCTTTGAGGAGATTGTTTGGAACATATTCCACCACGCTGTTCCAATGCGGGTTGGTGGAATACACATGTGGCAGAATTTCTAAGAAATTTGTCACATGCAGGTTTCCTCACGATGTTTTCCTTCACCGCTGAGCATGAGATGAATTATAAAGACAAATTAAGCACATGAATCAGCGGTGCTTGCCCGGGTTTGAACCCGCAATCATCGGTTAAGATGCACGCGTTCTAACCAATGGGCCATCTCGACTCCACTATACGACTATTAACCCCTATTTTATTTAGTATGTAAGTTTTACAATCTATGTAATTATAACAATGAACTTATTAATATCGTATATTAGACATTTAGTCGCGAAGAAAAGTCACCTATGACGTCACAATCGAAAAGTATTTTACTATACAAATTCACTTTAGATAATAACTGTCATGCTATATATGTTATAAATTTGAAAGTAACTCTAAGTATTTCACGGCTGAACCGAATTTGATGAGCTGGAAACCATGGATGAGCCTTACAGCGGTAGAGTTGTTAACTATTTAATTAATATTCATAGATAAAACATTTTATTCGGTCACGTTTATTCAATTTAGTTCATAGGAATCTTGATCGTTTATTCATTAAGTGTATTTCTGCGCAGCTAACATTGTTTAAGTCTGTATCTTATAACTGCAATGCGCATACAATGTGTAATTAGATACTCTCAGAGCAAAAGGTGATCCGATCAAACGAGACATTAGTAATTAAACTATATCTTGATTATAACGTACAACCATCGGGTACGAATATCATAAATTTATTTGACCATGTTTAATATAAGTGTGCTAACAAGAATGCTCCTTAGTATGAGTCGATTGTTTAAAGATGTCTGAGGCGTAACATACAACTCTTTCCGAAACGTTGGCCTTCTTAAATTTTCAAGACTATCGCACTCAGCTGTGTGCTGGTATCAGTCACGGAGGTCATTGACCTTTTACATATAAAGATTATCAAAGATAAAATAAGCTGTAGTACACGTCATTTTATACTTCTTATACATATATATTAGTTATTTAATTAAGCCATAAAATACTAAAATGCAAAGGGTAGGTATTACACAAAGTTTTGATATAAAAAAAAAAAACAAGTATTATTTTAATTACCTCTGGTGGTCATCCTCATCAGTGTCGATGGCAACGGTCATGATCCTGTCGCGGTAGTTCTTGGCAACTGGTTTCAGGGAGGTCAGGTACTTCTCGAAGTGACCGCTGCCCTATAGGGAAAAGTTAGTAATACATTAATAATATAATTCGTTTAAAGGCTTTGAACCAACCAATAATACAAGGCAGATACATCATTATACTAGCAGCGTCCATCATCAATTAAACGTCAAATACGGTAGCACCTAGTAGTAATTTCTTTACCTGTTTATACGAACTTTAATACAACAACTATTCTGTTTTTTTACAATTAAATTTTAATTTTGGTATAAAAACGGTATAATCCAAGACAAAGGAAAATTGTAAAACATGTACAACCTTTTTATTACTTTTATAAACTGTTTTTTTTTAATACTATTATTTTTCAATAATTCGATTAAAACATTTATGGTAATTAATTAGTTCAATAGATAATAGCATGTATATAATCACGTAATGCATTAAATGTGTTATTATTCATTATCTAATTCACTTTATCAGTATTGATAAAAATTTATTAAGTATTATTCTATTAAAAAGATGAATCGTTTTATAGTCATATATAGCAATACACGAAACATCAATAAAATATGTATTTTAATGTAAATAACGTGACATTCAATACATAAAACATAGAGAAAATAATATAATCCCGAAATGTTGATATTAATTTAGTATAGTATTGTATATATTAAACAACAGAAAAAAGTGTGCCGCGTCGGGGACCGTTTATTTTAGTTTATTTTTACATTTTGTTAAAAGTAAAAAGAATAGCTTGATAAAAACAATAAGTAAAAGGGATAACTAGATATTTTAATTACGCAAAACGTCACTACGTAACTATGATGTATTATAACGTATTACTACGTAAAACGACTAAAGGCAAACGTCCCAATTAGGACGTTTTCTAGTCTTCACTTTTTACGCGTTAATAACATATCTGTTTACTACAACATCATTGGTATATATGTATAAAACAACTATTGTATTACAGGATGTAAATAAAGTTACTTATTTGAATATATTGTTAGATATAATATAAGTAAATGTTTTATTAAGCAAGACTCATGCTGAGTTCGTACATGGCGTAATGTTCCGCGCTTAAAACGACAAGAGAGTTCATTGCACTTCGAGCTCGATTACACTTTATCAATATGGAAGTCGGAAGCTTCTGTTAATATCATATTCAAATAGTTTTAAAAATTCTAAATTTAAATAAAAAAAATATGCATAATGTCAAAGAACAGTAAGTTTAAAAAAAAATAACCAGCCATTTATTTTTAATCTACATTTAAATCTATTTCTAAGACGTGACAATCATTTTCGATAAAAAAAAAAAAAAACTTTATAGTGTCACAGACTCTGTAATTGAAAGTGCAGTATAATATTTCAAAGATAGAATGATCTCAAAGTAAAAGTAAGGTTACTTTCACCGACGAGAGAGCTAACAGAACTCGTGACCTGATTGATGAAGTGATATTTATATAAAATTAGATAGATGCAAATATTGTGGGATACTTGTCTTTTTTTTAAATTGATAAATGACGAAAAAAATTAAAAACAAAGACCGAATGGCCGTAAGCCAAGTAATAAAAAAAAAAAAAAACATTTTATGACAAAATCATATTCTAAATTTAAAACATGTTTAAACAAGAAGTTAATTGTGATAGTGTACTACACACTAAAATCGATCAAAGTTCGCTTTCAATGAGGTATTCAAACCGGTAATCGCGTCGGCGTTAGATTTTTACCGTTATAGTCAAGTGTCTAACGGTTGTCTCGCGCACAATAAGAATCTACTATTGGTAGTTTTTATTTTATTAATTTTATAAGCTTACATACACTGTTTAACGATTATGTTTGCTTAAGCGGAACTGAATTTCATATTATCGCTGGACCGAACATAAATAGCACTACTGATTGTAAAATAATATATATTTTTTTTTAAATTTTTAAACGTTCTACCATTTTTTATAATTTCTTTTAACATATTTACCTTGGACAGGAACAAAAGAAGGTGGTACTTGATCTGGCCACCGAAGATCTTGGAGGCGGTCTCGTGGGAGAACTCGACAATGGTTGGCATGCTCTGAACGAAGGCCCATGACTTCAGGGCATCTTCTGTGAACTCTTCACCGGCGTATTTGACACTTGGGTCTTCGAACTGTGTACAAAATGTTTTCATAAATAAATCTACAGAAAATTTCTACTCAATTATTCACAAATTCTTTAAATAAAAAATATTTTATTTAAGTAATTTCTAAAAAGCACATTCGTCGTTTAATTAAAACATGAAAGACACCACACACATTCTAAATATTGATTGAACTGAGAATATTGTGCACAAAACTTGAGGTGTACTTCTGAAGTTAGATGACAGAATTTCATGAGGCACAAGCAGACTTTCTCAACATATTTCTTTTACAAATGAGTAATCCCTAGTTAAAAACCATAACCTTAATGACGCATTTGTCTTAAGTTCTGAGCCGTCTCTAGAACATAAGCTATAAATTGATTACTTGGCAAAACAAAGGCACCAATTTCAATATAATTATTTACTATAACACCAGGGAAGAATGATTTTAGCTTTATGATATAACATTAAATTTATATTTAGAGTAAAAGTAATCATTTTACATATAGAATGTTCTATTAATTCAATTGTACCCTTGAAAAATATTTCTGTTGCTGATAAACAAATTGTAAAAACTGCAATTATAATGAAGCTACTCTGACATTTAAGATGACCCCGTGATAACAGATATAAAAATATGAATACCTATCAGTCACATAGAACAGTGAAAAAAGTTAACCCCAGTTTTGAACTAATATGACAAACATAGATAATCAATATAACTTTTTAAAATAATTGAACATGTGTGACAATGAAATTTTGCATTTTGAATGTCAATATATTAAATAAAGAAGGAGTTTTTAATAAAAAAAAGTGTTCTCAAAATTGCTAATCGCAAAGATTTAGGTCTTGTTGTAGTATATTCTTATCATAATTAATAAGTCTTAAGTCAAACATATGGCTGGCATGCATGTGTGTAAAAATTTTATAAAACAAAACTAGTTGAATTGTCACAAAGGAAACTAGTTTGTCATAAACAGGTACATAGTAGCATCAAGTTTTATGCTGTTTATTAAATAGACATATAAAATATGTATTTATTTAAAAGGAACATTTAGCTATATATCCATTTATATCAAATTTTTTCACCTTTAATATTGCTTCATTAATATACATATTGCCAACAACATTAATAAATAAGAAAAAAAAGTTAATAAATAAGACTAAAAAAAGTTTGTAGTATAAAACAAAAGTCACTCACGTTTTTGTAGAGAATGACATCTTCAGCTTGAGCTTCGAGTTCCTCAATGACCTTCTCATCGGAGACAATAGCAAAGATTTGGTCGTCGACTAAGCCAGCGGTGTTTAAGAAAGTGACGGCTTTGTCAGTTGCTTGGTCGGGGAAGAAACCGAAAATAACAACATTGTTTGATGCGATAAGTTCCTTAGCCTGTTCGGTGGAACTAACTTCAACTGCTGGTGGACCAGTCTTCTTCTTCAACCACGCAACAATGTCATCGGCTTGACGTCCACCTTTTAAATAACGAGCATAATTTAGAAACATACATTTTTGTATATAAAATGTTTTGAATTTAATATAATAGTTTGTGAACCATTTATAACAATTTTAAATATTGAGGCAAATAATGAATCATAGAAATGATTATTGCTGATTACTTTATGTATGTATCTATTATAAAAATAGTAATTAGGTATGAAAGATAAGACATCCATTGGTATAATTATCAATATTTGATTTTATTATCTTATACACTGATTTTCAAATAAATAATTGATATCTAAGTATATTTTCATATAATTTAATTTATCTAATATATCTCAACACAAATATAACTTAGTACATAAATAATCTAAAAATATTTAATCTAATTTTAATTTAATTTCACAAAAGAAATGTATATTAGTTCATTAATATGATTGTAAGTCATAAAATTAAGAAATAAAGCAAGGCACTAATTACTGCGAACATGTTTTTAAAACATACATGTTAATAAGTGCATGTGACTAATTTTAATGACTGAGTTATATTAAGTGAATTACTAGAAAGTGATAATGAATAAAAGATAAAAAAATTAGGACATTACTAACCGGAATATTCGAGTGGGTTTCCTTTCTTGAAGAAAATGAGAGTCGGGTATCCCTTGACTTTGTGGAATTCAGCCAGGTCTTGTTCCTGGGTAGCGTCGACCTTAGCCAGCTTGATAGGAGATTCTTCTTCCAATAACTTCGTGGCTGCCTTTGCATACTCCGGCGCGAGCGATTTGCAGTGTCCGCACCATGGTGCATCTGTGACGTAGAACGTATAACTTACGAAATGTACAACACCGCCCGGCGTATTAAAATATTATATTTAACATAATGTAAACGAATATATAATGGAACTATATGTATTTGAATTACACGTGGACCTGTCATACAAAGTATTGTACAAAGTATTTAAGTAACAAAAATAAAACTTACAGAATTCTACTAAGACGAAGTCATTCGAAGCAATAACATTGTCGAAATTGGCTTTTGATAATACTAGTACATTGTCTTCAGTAGGAATTTCATCTCCAAGCGCGGTACCCAAGAGGGCTATCGCTAGCGAAAATATTATAACACGCATCTTTAATATCCGATGGTCTCACAGCAATTAATAATTCTACTCGGCAGACGAATCCTCACAAAATGCCGAAACTGCCACTTCATTCACACTTGCGCAGTCTCACTTGACGTGGCAGCGTCGATCGTGTGTTTGGCTGTGATTGGTTGCCCCGTGCCCGGTTGGATCTATCTATAACATATTTATTTTACTCTGTGGTTGGATAGTTGTTTGTTTTTTTTTTTAAGTTTCCAAATTCCAACAGAACCAGAAATATGATATATAATCAATTGAAACAATTAATATCATACGTTTCATGGAACAATGTCTCGTAGTAGTAGTGTCCTTATATAGTTTATATACTTCAAATTCAATAACAGATATATTAAGATTATCACTAATAATTTCGATCCATTATGATATAATATTTGATTAAATTTTCTTTTAAAAAGCCATAAAGAATTGTTTTTGATTCTAGATTATAAGAACATTGTCATTACATTAACCCAAAGTATGGTAAAAACCAACTAAGGGTTTTAAGCGCTACAAATCAAGAATGTCGTTGCGCAAAGATCCAACCGACTAGCATAATTTTCAAAGGCGATTAGCGCTAGACAAATGATCTTATTAAAATTATTTATATATTATACGTAATCTATTAATTCAACTAATCTTACGCCAATTCAAAACAAATGGAATATGGGGCCAATAGAATTAAAATATATTTTTACTGTTAATAAGTAGATCATCACTACTAACTATAGCATGCTTTAGGTATAGATAGTACTATCTATCCATCATCATCAGCTTGTTGCTGTCCTCTGTTAACATAGGCCTTCCCCAAAGCGCGCCACGCTGCTCGGTCCTCTGCCTCCCTTATCCAGACTCCACAGGCAATATATCTATATATAGAAGATATAGAAAAGCTTAAGATATTAGGAAATTGTGCGGTATCTACTGAAAACACTTAGTATTTAAAAAAAAAACTTATTTTTTTAATGTACAATACATTGTAAAGTTGTTGTTGGCAATATTGTATTTATGTCACTTAAATAATATCTTTGACATCAGTCAATTAGTCATCAATATTGGCATTTGGCATACCTATTACCTACCGGTTAAGCCACATCATAATAATTTACATTACACTTCATTACAGTCAGTTTTAATTATAATCTAAAAAGATATTGATGAAATAAGTGTTTTTTTCAGTATCGTGTATAATATAAATAAATACTTTGTCAATTTTCATTGTTTCATTTCTATACATCGTGTTTTGTTTTTAATCATCGAGACTGGTGTTTGGCGAAACACATTGTTCGGAAGTATTGTATACGAATGAAAAGAAAAGAATTAGGAATTTATCACAGTTAAAAGTAGCATAAAATGTAATAATAAAACATTTAATATTTTGCAGATATTTAGATGATTATATATTATAACATTGATTATACTATTTATTCAGTTTATCAAATCATAATGAAAAATAGTTATTATTGTGCTTTAGATAAAGAGTATTACCTTAAGTAATTTGAATTAGACGAACCAATTATTTAATTTTTAAATTAATTATCTAAATTGATTTGTGCAACACACAATTAAGGTTGATTTATTATATAAATAATTGTTATGATTTTAATACAGTTTAAAAAAATATGATTCTACAAAATGAATCTGATAAAAATATGTCACATCTAATCAATAACACATTTGAATGGCCTTCATTATAGCAGACTTAAGAATTTATTTTAGAAATTTTAAATTTGGAAACTATCCAATTTTTATTCTTGAGTACTTCCGAAGTCCAGTTGTAAAATGGTTTTCATTGGGATCATTACTAAGCTGTAAAAGATTTCCTATTAGAAGGTATTAATAATATTTATAAATTGAGTAAAATTGAAAAAAAATATGTTTATATAAGTTGTAACATTTCAGATGCCAGAATATACAGTGACATCAGAAATATATGAGGAGTTTGATTATAAGACTGATATTAAAGCAAGTAAAAATGGCCGTAAGTGTATTTAAATTTTCAAGAAAAAGATATACTTTAAAAATAAATCTTACTTCACAAAATACTAGTTAATAGCTTGATTAGTTATACAAAGCGTTTTAATTCAAATAATTCTCATTTAAGTACTTATTATACATGAAATTCATGAGTTAATTTAACAAAAATAAAAAACACAAAAAAATATGTCTATACCAAAATATATATAAAAAATAATGCTCTTAGCACTCACCCATTATTATCAGTACTGTACATAATTTCAGATGTTATATCTGAGTTCCCATTTTTGTTGCCACAAGGCACCAATCAAATTAAGTTTGACGAAGATGATGATTTGGATGTAGAAAGACCACAAAAAGAAGTAATTAAAATCGGTAAGTTTGAATAATTTTTATTTATGCCTTTTAATTATAATTACATATTGTGGTACATAGACCAAAGATAATGTCACAAAATAAAATCCTTTAATTTATATATATAGAATGTTTATTTTATATACAGCCTTTTGGCTGTGGTATTTTTACATTTCTTCATAATTTTTTTATTTTATTTATGTTGTATATCTTGATTGCTTTTTGCGGGCATCAAAAATGAAGATCGCCCTTCTAAGCACGATTTGACAACCTATATAAAACATCACTTCCCATCCCTCATGATCCGCCAATCCGATAGGACTTGAAAGAAATCATGTCCTTTGTGAAACTCGAGAGTGTTAAAAGTACTTGCTCCCAAATTCCTTCCTTTCCTTCTAGAAAAACGAGTCGTTTTATGCCTTAAAATTATTTTATAAAAAAAACAAACCTCTATGACATCATTCATATTGTTGTAAATAATAAACCCTATATAAAAAAAAAACTTTATTATAGCAAAATATAACAGTATTTATCTTCCGAAATTATTTTTTAACTGTTTTTTTTTTTGTTATCAGAACACAGTTCAAAAACTAAGCTATCATTAGTCGGTTTACAAGTGTGGAGAGGGGCATTCCTACTGGGAGATTTACTTATACACTTAGGACAAACCGGTCAACTTAGTGGAAAAACTTTGTTAGAGCTTGGTGCTGGGACAGGATTAACAAGCTTTGTAGCTGCCATGTTCGCGAAGAAAGTTGTTTGTACAGGTGAGTTTATTATAAACGGCAAAGTAGCATTAACATTTCCACTACTAGATATGCACTAGAATTGTATTCAATCATACGCAAGTTTTCTCATTATGTTTTCCTTGGCAGTTTGCTCATGCCCATCGAGTCTTTATAAATGGGACTTCCCAGATTTAAATCCGCATCGTCAGTTATCCGCGGTGTTATATAGCTACTAGTCTAGACAAAAATCATTTTTATATCAATGCATATTTTATAGAAATACCTCTATGTCATAATTTTTGTTGATTCAGAAATAATGAACCCTATAAGAATATAGTTTTCCTATTATATTCAAATTTGGCGTCATATTCTTGCAAAATATGTGAACTGTGCCCATTCTTTTAATTTCCGTAATCATCGATTATCCAGGGCGTTTTATAATTTAATAATAATCTTTTACGTTTTTAAACCTTAAATGTGATGTACGTGTTAATATATTTTGGAATAAATAATGCGAGCGATGACCATAAGCTTAAATTAGTCAACCGACAATCAGAATCTCGTGTAATTATTTGTCATTCGTGTCGTGTAGGACGTTGATCAAAAACAGTTACTTAATGCATACAATATTAACACAAACCACGTAGCTTACATCCACGAAATTGACACAAACTTAGTACCTAAATATCATGTGGTGATTAACATAATATAACTCATAGGAAACAAATATCGCTGCCGCTAACCTAGCCAAACCATATCTCATAAGTTTAAAGACCATTAAATAAATTTCATAACTTTTTAGTATTATTTACTAATTTTTTGTTAAGAATATTACCTCAAAAAATTACACTTTCTTTTTGTTACAGATATTGATTTAGGAGGTATTCTAGACCTCATTAAATTGAATGCAAAATATAATTCAAAACTAATAAAATCCCAGTTTAAAGTGATGCCATTAGATTTTACAAAGTTAGATTGGGACCGAGCTTTATTGGATGAAATTAAGCGAACTGATATTGTTATAGCAGCGGATGGTAAGACTTCGTTTCCTATTTTTTATAAAAAAGTTATTAAGTGGGACAATTTTAGCGCGGTCTTGAGACCGCTTAAGTAACAACAATCAACAGCCTGTAAATTTCCCACTGCTGCGCTAAAGCCTCCTCTCCCTTTGAGGAGAAGGTTTGGAACATTCCACCAAGCTGTTCCAATGCGGGTTGGTGAAGGACACATGTGGCAGAATTTCTATGAATTTAGATACATGCAGGTTTCCTCGCGATATTTTCCTTCACCGCCGAGCACGAGATGAATTATAAACACAAATTAAGTACAAGAATATTCAGTTGTGCTTGCCTTGGCTTGATTTTTATTTTTTGATCGGTTAAGATGCACGCCTTCTAACCACTGTGCCATCTCGTCTCACTTAAGGCTTATGTATCACTCAGATACATTGAGAACAACGAAAAATAAGGCATAAATTATGTATACTAATCAGCTTGCCTTATCAAAAAAAAACCTTTCAATGGATGTTTATGTATTTATGTTTACGTTACAAATATCCATATCAATCCATAACTTGAAATTAATTAATTGCTAATAATATATAAAAATATATTTAAATTTCACAGTGATCTACGACGATGACCTGACTGCTGCTTTTGTATCCACCGTCCAAAAGATACTCAACACAAATCCACCGAAAACGTTATACATGTGTTAGAGAAGCGTTACGTGTTCACTATAGAGCACATGGACTCCGTCGCGCCTTGCTACGAAACATTCCTCACACTTCTGGATAAAGTAAAGACAGACACTCATTCCAAATGGATAGTGGAACAGCTACCTCTCGACTTTCCAAAATATTTTACATACGATCGTGTAAAAGATCTTATTTTGTGGAAAATCACTTCGAGTCAAAATAGTTAAAAATACTGTGATATTATATTATTTTTAATTGTTAATGGCGTTTTATTTATTTGATTTTATATGAAATTCACATTCCGTTTTTAAATTAGGGATAACTTAATTGTGATATAAAAATAGCACTCATAATCAACGGAATCAAATCATAATCCCCACCAAACAGAAAACAAAATAAGGAAATAATATAGGTTAGCAACTAATAATAATAAGTTATATATATAGTTCAGTTTTTGTATTATAAATGTGAAAGTAACTGTCTGTCGGTCGCTCTATCAAGACCAAACCACTTAACCGAATTTGATGAAATTTGGTATGAAGCAAAATTGAACTCCAATAAATGACTTACATAGGCTTATATATAATTTTTTTGCCTGACACATGACAACCCTAAAACGGGCAACAACAAGTATAATATATTTGTACAACTTTTTTCGTCCCTCATCAAGAACGGTTGAGCACTATTATAGGCTTAGTATAGAGTTAATACGCGTAAACTCATCTAGCAAATTCGTTCACCCTTGTCAAATATGCAACGAGATGGCTACAACTGTCGGGTGGCGTATCCTATGCAAAGTTTGCAATAATGCGTCCGTCACACGAAAAGCATTTTATATCGACGATAACAAATATGCATTAGGAACACTAGTGAGGAAAACATTAGTGGCCAATATTACAAATATACAGGACCTTTAAATGGCGTTTCATTGTTGAGATGATCCAATTTTGAACAGACTGGCCGTATACGATAGAGAAGGAAAAGTAATCCGCAGTCCGAAATATTCCGTCGAGTTAAAAAGATGTCTGCAATCTAATATACTAATGCATATTGCATATTCTAAAACTTAAACGGTCGTGCCGTCTTGTATAACGAACATAAATTAATGAAAGATACAAATTTGAATTGAAATTAATGTCAAAAAAGAATTAAAATGGAGTGGCTTAGATCAGGTCACTTCTTTTTAGTAAAAAGTTATGATTCTATTTTTAAAAAGATTATATATTTTAAATTTAAAAAGATTAGAGCATGTTTTTTTTTTTTTTTTAAAGAAATTATAATATTAATAATGTATTGAAATAAATAGTCATTAAAAAACTATTTTATAATTTCGAAGTACAAAATAAAATAAGCATTTAACAATATCATCCAATAACTTACTAGTATATTTTTTTCAACAATTATTTTAAATATAACGCGCATTCATTCTCATCCTTATTCATAATACTTCTGAGTGGAAATTATTTTTGAGTGGGCCACAGCTCGTTATATTTTGTTAGAAAAGTTTTTCGTAGCTCCGAATTCCTAGCCTGCTGATCCTTTTCTTTGCTCAGAGTTTCAATGCTCTGCCCAACGCAGAGGTCGCCAGTGAAATGAATAATTACCACTTGAGTGTTGAATGAAACATTTTTATCTGGTATTTGTTTCGTATAACTAATCTGTGGTCCGAAATCCACTGCGAATGTTAAGGACAAATCATCTGTTCAAAAATAAATAAGTATCAATTATAATTCGTCGTTAACATGACTGATTAAGATAGAGATGTTAAGATTAGATTTATGGAAATCAAAATGGTAAACACAGTCGTGCCAGCAAAATGAATAAGTGATATCTCAGAAAATTGCATATACCAATTTGAACGATGCATACAATTTCCAAATATTACGAAAACAAGATGTGACAAACGAAACTAAAGTTATAACGCACAGTTATACACAATCCTTGGCACTGGCATACCAATAGTTGGTAACCTATCACAACAGCCGACAGCTTGCAAGTGATTTGCATATATGTCCAGGAAATACATTTTAAAACTTATATGCCAAACCATAATCCCACAGTTTGAATTCCTTTAAAATATATTAATAATAATTTAATATTCAGCAACTAAACAACAAATTAAATTACCAGCGTTTTCTTGGTTTTCTGGGTCCTGTAACGATGAATCTCCCGTGCATTCGGGTACGCAGCGACCGTCTTTGAGAATTCCGCGCATAGTAGTCAGTTTACTAATGGCTTTCTCATTCATTTTGTTCATCTGTTCGCTTTTGTGCTTGTCAATATTTCTCAGGAATTTTTTCATCTGAAAATAACGACTCACTTTAAAATATACTTGTTTTGCATTGTTAAGCATATTTTGAGTAATTTTTCTAACTCTAAGAAACTATAACATATCAAAATAACTTACGGTTTTCGACATTTTTTTCGGTGGATCTTGATAGGACATTTTCGGCTCACCCGGATTACTTCCGGTGACATACAATGTATTTTTTGGTATATTAAAATCGGAATGCACAGAAGATTGAGTTTCAACCGCTTCCTTTGTCCGATTTGGTGCAGTAGAAGATTTACTATTGGTGGGCAGGTAGGTAGAGATCGCTGCATCTTGTTGTGGCGTTTTGTTTGGACCTTTCTTGTGATGTTTCTTCCTACGCACGGGTGATTCGTCGTTCGACAGGCTTTCATCAGAGGTTGAGGGAAACACTTCGTTTAAAGTGAGCACTTCAACATTGCATTCGTCTATATTCGCTGGATTCTGTATTCCTGTCACCTGACAGAGCTGATCGGTCGAGTGAATGCTAATAAATGATTTTTGACCACCGCATAGATTTGATTCTTCCGAAGAACCAGACAGCTTTTTTGACACAGTCACTTGAAAAAAAAACAGGTAAAGCATCATAAAAATGACACATAGATGCACGGAGACATGTTAATGTATATAATTAATCTTGAACCTAGCACTCACCAGCATAAGAACAGCCTTCAGTTTGGTCACAACTTACTAATTCACCTGAAATAATAAGATATTATAAAACAAAATAAAGCAACGAAGGTAATTGTTGTATTTATATGTATACCTTCATTATCTTCGATCTTTTGTGTATCTAATCTACTTTTGTTCGTTAATTTGTGAGCATTCTTTGAATTTGACATATTTAAACAATAAATTTCAATTTGTGCTTGTCAAATGGCTTCCCATTTTTATTTTTATTATCGCTGACAATTCTAATTTTAATAATTTTATTTACGAGTATTGTGATCGGTTGTTGGTGTCACCTTTTTAGTAAATGATATTGTCTATGATTTGGTATATCGATGCTATAGTATCATCAGCAAAAATAAGATTTTTACAATAGATCGATTTGGTGGACTTGTTTTATTAGATAAATGCTACTACTACTAATATATGTCTGCAACTAATGTGTTGTATATGTGATTGCTTTATTTCGAAGCACACTTACTTTAAGTTTCGATCATCTTTTGGGGATTTTTTTATCTATATGTATGTGTTCTGGATAAAAATATTTCCCAAGTAGGACAGACCGGCTATTGGAAAGCTCCAAGCCATCTCCATAAGAGAAAATGAGGAGGTCCTTGTATATATTTATAGACAAACATAAATGCAGAATTGGTAATATTAAAACAAATATATACTGAAAATAATCATTATATTTCATTTCATAAGTACAAATAATTACTGAAATTACTCAAATGTTACAAAAATAACAAAATAGTTTTCATATCATCAATCATTGCAATATGGAAATACATTAAATAGTTAATAACGTAAACACACAACTAATACTATTGTAAAAAAGTGCTGCTACTCGACAATCACATTACATTCACCCGAGACCATGATTGAGAAAAATATAAGGCAATATTGCATTGCAGTCTTTAATGTTTCTTGGAAGTGCTTCGAATCCGGTATTTGAACAACGGCTTGCGACACGAGACGCTTCATTAATAATTAACTATCTAATAAGACCCTTTTAATCTATATTTCACTTCATTGAAAAGTTCGACTGTTTATTGCTATTCTGAGATTTCCTAATGACTATATTAATAAAAATTGGTACCACAGCAACAATTTATCGTTAATTCCGGAAGATTTGCAACGCATTCAAGTTACCTTATTTCGTATATTATTGCAATCAATTCGGTACATTTATTTATGTATGTTCGTATAACACTGGGAGCGCAATATGTAGTCTTTATTTTCCTTCAGTCTATTGATTAGAAATTAATACAGTATTCTATATTATGTATCGTAGAAGTGTCTAGTATTTGTTGTAAATAACAAAATAATACATAGCTTTCGAGAGAGGAGATCCAAGATCGGCAAAATAATATGTCATAATTTAAACTTATATATTGACATCCATTTAATGGACTGGTATCTTAAACTTATAATTAACGGCAGTACCCAAAGAATAACTAGTCAATTAATGACAATAACAGGTTCGTTTTAAACCTAAATTGATATGGCGCCAATGATAAAACAATATTGAACTGCGAGACTGAACAACGATTGGTCTCTGAACAGAATAGGTGTCCGAAATACCTGAAAATAATATCACTTCCAGGTTGTACTAAAAGCCTCGAATACGGAGACCAGTTCTTGATCCAATAAAATACTGAACATTCGCTATACGGAGCTCTTCCTCTCCGATATCGACGAGCGCTTTCGGCTCTGTATGCTGCCGGACGACATCTTGCGTTTGCTGTCTCCGTTGCCCGGCCCGGGACTGGTCGATTTGGTAAAATTAGAACTAGTGCTCGCCATTCTATTGGCGTTTTGGAGGTTCGAAGTTTTTCGCCTGACCGACGGCGAGGCTTCGACGTTGTTCAGCTTGACGGACGTGGTCGGCGGCTTTTGTTCTATGATCACAGGTTGTTGGTACTTTCCCACGGCGTTCCAGTGTTCTCTTTGCGCTTTCAGGGATTCGCGCATTTTCTCTTTGGCCTCAGCGTTATCCGCTAACATTTGGTTGAGCATTTGCACAGTCTGGTAGAGCGCGACCGGACTGAGCAGTCCGAAATCGTGCAACGAGCACATGTGGAGTATAAAGTTTCTGTACAGATTCTTTTCGAGTAGTTCTTTCCCCTTCATCTGCAGGAACATTTGGCAAGCTAGCGGTATCTGACAGTCTCCGACGTAGTTGTACTTCATCACGTGCAAATTCCACATTTTCATTAACTCTTTTTCCCCTTCGTTAACGTCCGTAAACTCGTCGATCATCATCATGGTCTTCTGTTGAAGCCACAGCGGGTCCGTTTCGCTTTCCGAGTCGATGTCTAGTTCATTCGGGTAGACTGGAAGACATGTGATCGTGTGATGGTATAACCTGAAAAGCAAGTCGCAGAATAGCTGGGATGAGTTAAAGCGGTACACTCGTGATAGTAATATTGACTTACCTTTAGTAAGGTAATTATATTTTTGAGAATAGTTAATTAGGTTATACTAGGTCATCTCAGATGAGTTTATCAGCTATTCATACGTTACTACAATGCACAAGAGACTTTACATTCTTGATTCAACTACAAAAGCGAAAGCAATAGAAACAAGTATTGCTGCTTCTAACCATACCAATATGTGAATATATACAGATATAATCGGAAAAATTGTCTTAAAACTGGACCACTTTACTTGGTGGTAGGGCTTTGTGCAAGCCCGTCTGGGTAGGTACTACCCACTCATCAGTTATTCTACCGCCAAATAACAGTACTCAGTATTGTTGTGTTCCGGTCTGAAGGGTGAGTGAGCCAGTGTAACTACAGGCACAAGGGACATAACATCTTAGTTCCCAAGGTTGGTGGCGCATTGACGATGTAAGGAATAGTTAATATTTCTTGCAGCGTCATTGTCTATGGGCGATGGTGACCACTTACCATCAGGTGGCCTATATGCTCGTCCGCCAACCTATACCATAGAAAAAAACATATAGCTTATTATCGATTCTCATTGGTGACATCTTCAAACCGAACCGGTTGTGGTTTTGCGCCTAGTATTTTTTATTTTTTTATTTTATTTTATAAAGATCTCCAACGTTAGTACACAAAAAAACTTACACTAATACATTCACAAAACTTAACTTATACCTATGCACTCACAATTATAGGAGAACACAACATGCTTCGTATTTTATAAAAATATCTCAAGACTAGACAGACATTATATTACAGATATAATAACATAATAACAGTATTATAGTGTTACAATAGTGTGGAATGATTGAGACAAGAGCGGGTTGGAGTTTTGCGTCTAGTATTATAGTGTTACAATAGTGTGGAATGATTGAGTCAAGAGTTATGTTCTCACCGGTTGTGTCCCGTGAGGTAGGGGCGCTGCGCGTCGGCGGCGTCGGCGTCGTCCAGCTCGAGGAACTCTGCGAGGCTGAGGCGCGTGGCGCGGCGGCGCGCGCGCGGGCGCCACACGAGCAGGTGCGTGAGGCAGGCGCGCCGCGTGGGGCCCGCGCGCGGCCCGCCCGCCGCGCGCCCGCCCGCCGCCACCAGGTCGTGCGGGCTGCCCGTGTACGAGCCGTCGTACAGCTCGTTGATCGACACGTCGATGCGCGCGCCGCCCGGGATCGGCTGCCACGCAAGCTGCCTCGGTTACCGACTTAGGGGGGACATGGCGACCCCCGTCGCGGGGACAGATCGCGGGGAGGGGACAGTGCCGACGGGGTAGCAATTTGAATGTAACAAACGCGTGGATATCTAATACTCGGCTGCCACGCAAGCTGCCTCGGTTACCGACTTAGGACTTTGGGGGGACATGGCGACCCCCGTCACGGGGACATTCACATAGTGCCGACGGGGTAACAATTTGAGTGTAACAAACGCGGGGATATCTATGTGTATTCTAATAGGCTATTTGACTAGCATGTAAAATCCATTTTATATTATTTAGTAGAAGTTAAGGAACCCAGTAAAATTTGTGTTCTTTATTTCTAGTACATATTTGCCGAAAAATATCATATTAAAAATTCCATATTTAAATAGCGCGCATAAACGCTACTTGGACAATACGGCGCTGCAATGGGGTCGGTGACGTCACTATCCTGTATTTTAATCTTGGTGTACATATAGAAGAAAAGCAAAGTTTACAAAAAAGTGACTTCATCATAAGCCCGATCAATCAGGAGCGTGTCACGTGACCGACGTTTGAAAATTTGCATTTTTATTTATGGATTTTTCAATAAATTAAGTATTATTTTCAACTTTAGTTAGTAAATAACCATTTTTAAATTCATAATATACACTGATTATGATAATTCACAATTCATTGTTCGCATTGTCAAATAGCCTATTATAGTGATATTATTAGTTATAATATTAGGTTGGGGAAAAAGTCTTTTCGCATATAGTATGTATGAACTTGTAATAAAATCTCTTTGGCTATACCATTTGTATCTGGCTGGTTTTGGTATCATTAAAAAGTTTTAATTTTAAAGAAGGCACTTCCAAATTCAAATTAGGAATTTGTGTGATTTTCATTTGTTTTTGTTGTTGTTAAAATGAGTGAGTCTAAAGAAGAAATTCGATACATTTTAAAATTTTACTATAAAAAAGGTAAAAATGCCACTCAAGCCGCGAAAAAAAATTGTGATGTTTTTGGACCTAATGCAGTATCTGTGAGGGTAGCGCAAGTTTGGTTTAAGCGTTTTCAAGCCGGAAATTTTGATATCAAAGATGCATCTCGCTCTGGTCGCCCTTTTACGGACAAAATTGATGCCATTTTTGAAAAAGTGGGGCAAGATCGGCATATTAGTAGTTACGATGTAGCTGAAGAACTGGCAATTGACCACAAAACGTTTTTGACTGATTTGAATAAAGCTGGGTACACAAAAAAGCTCGATATATGGGTGCCTCATGAACTCACTGAAAGAAACCTAATGAACCGTGTACTCATTTGTGATTCTTTATTACGACGTAATGAAACCGAACCATTTTTGAAGAAGCTGATAACTGGTGATGAAAAGTGGATCACATACGACAAGAACGTGCGAAAAAGATCGTGGTCAAAGGCCGGTCAAGCTTCACAGACTGTGGCAAAACCCGGATTAACTCGCAACAAGGTAATGCTGTGTGTATGGTGGGAATGGAAGGGCATCATTCATTATGAGCTGTTACCGCCCAGCAGGACCATCGATTCAGAACTGTATTGCGAACAATTTATGAGATTGTAGCAAGAAATTGAGAGAAAGCGGCCAGAATTGATCACCAGAAGGGGTGTGGTTTTTCACCATGACAACGCTAGACCTCACACATGTTTAGCCACTCAACAAAAATTACGAGAGTTTGGCTGGGAGGTATTAATGCATCCGCCGTATAGTCCTGACCTTGCACCTTCAGATTTTCATCTGTTTCGGTCTCTGCAGAATTCCTTAGGCAGTGTCAGGTTAACATCACGAGAGGACTGCCAAAACCACTTGTCGCAGTTTTTCGATCAGAAGCCCCAAAATTTTTACAGCAATGGGATCATGTCACTACCAACAAGATGGCAAAAAGTTATGGAACAAAATGGCACCTACATACTTTAGTCAAATGTAAATAAACAATAAAAAAAACTTTTTGAATTTTCATATAAAATACGAAGAAACTTTTTCCCCAACCTATTATTTTAAAAGTTGACACAGACAGTAAACGAATTATAGACAAATATAACTGACGGAAATTAAATTTTTGGAATGAACTTGTAAAATAATAATTAGGGGCCCCTATTCGGAGCCTCGAGACCTCGAGAACCAAAGTGGTCACTTAGCAAATTATTGTGGCTATACTATAGACATTACAGTTTTTACAGTTGATGTGAGCGAGCGATGCGAGACATGCACTATTTGAAGCGGAGTATTAATACATATTAGATGGAGCTTAAATTAAAAAACCTAAAGTTAGTAACTTACGAAATACGTAAAATTAAATCGCGAGTGACACAGTTTCAGATGTTTGAGCAATGAGTAGAGAGTGCCACAATCTAGTGAGCACCACGGACAGTGTAAGTCGTCACATGCCTCCGTCTGCTGCCTCGAGTTATTGTTGTATAGGAACTGATAGATGATCTGCTGACGTTTCGAGTCGCCGTCGTTTGTCTCCGTTTTTAATTTTTCACCTGTGAAATAATAACATTTAAACCCATTATAATCTAACACAAATTAAAGTTAACTTCAAATTCAAATACTTTATTTGCAAGATCATGGTTACAGAGATGTTAAAATTATTTTATAAGTGCATTCATAATCTGTCTTTTCATGGCATGCAAATGTCAATTTAAATTACATCTTGACAATAATCTTAAAATAATTATAGCGCACAATCCTATTACAAATTACATAATTTTAATTCAAATTAAAGTACAGTAAATAGACAACTATTGATTACCATTTTTGATTTCACTTATAGAACATTTTTGTGATGAAAGTTTTTCTTTCGTAGAACATGGTTCTTTCTTTATACCATTAGCTTCTCCGGCTTGTTGATAGAGTTTGGGTCGGTTCACTAAACCATTTGTTGGCTCTTGACTCCAGCTAAGTTTTAGTTTTAAGAGCGGTCTCACTTTGAATATATTGAATGGGTTTGATTCTGAATGAACATCATTTTCCTTAAAAAAAAGTCACATATTTAGAACTACTATAAAATATTGATACTTTGGATCTTATTTTGAAATGTCAATATTAAATTATTAAAATTGAAATGAAGTTCTCAATGGACAAATTACATAACATGTACAAATACTCACATTAGGAATTGTTTCCCACTGAGCCATTAGGGCTTTATGTGGAGACCTGGCAATGGTGGCACTCCTACCACCGGGTGTGACGTCATGTAATACTAAATCATACTCCCCATTAGTAAGTAGACAGCGATTATGTTTGTCATAGACAATGAGTTCACTGCCATAGAGCTTGCTCCATTTATTATCCATGCTTGGAGAGTTCAGGTCTGTCGATGATTTAAGGCGTTTTGTCAGCGGTTCTGAAATTAAGGATAATATTTTTACTAGAAAAGAAGAGTGCCAGAGTGTCGTATTTATAATGATGCCCTCATGATTTAGATTTATATCTCCTATGTTAACATTGGTTACGAGGCTAACTAACAGTGCAGAAAACATTACAGAATGCCATACACCTTTGT
This sequence comes from Vanessa cardui, assembly GCF_905220365.1. Lineage (NCBI taxonomy): Eukaryota > Metazoa > Arthropoda > Insecta > Lepidoptera > Nymphalidae > Vanessa > Vanessa cardui. Next base: position 9,184,553 of record NC_061138.1, on the reverse strand, counting down.
TTTTATTTTATAATTGGGTATAGAATCTATACTAAGGGAGTTGCGATGGCCCAGTGGTTAGAAAGCGTGCATCTTAATCGATGATTTCGGGTTCAAGCTCAGGCAAGGACCACTATATAATTCATCTCATGCTCGGCGATGAAGGAAAACATCGTGAGGAAACCTGCATGTTTCTAATTTCATCAAAATTCTGCCACATGTGCTTTCCACCAACCCAAATTGGTACAGTGTGGTGGAATATGTTCCAAACTCTCTCCTTAACGGAGGCCTTAGCCCAGTAGTGGGAAATTTACAGGCTATTACTTTCTACTTTACTTTTATCTATAATAATATTATAAATGTGAAAGTAACTCTATCTGTCTGTTGCTCTTTCACAACCAAACCCACTGCTGCATTTGGTATGCAGCAAACTTGAACTTCAAGAAAAGACATAGGCTACTTTACCTAACTCATAACAACCAACCCCCTAAAACGCGAAAATAAAGCCGCAGGCGACAACTATACTCCAGCCAAATTCGATGTGGAATGTTTAATAACAAAGCGTTGCTTAGCAACCAACGTCAGGCAGATGCTTAAAACATTTTTAGAAATATGTACAACAATTATTTTTGATGTTAATGAAAATTAAATTTGATGATTAATAATAAAATATTTAAGACAAAGGACTAAGCGCATTCTTGGTTATAATTATAATACTTATGATCATCTGGAATAATGTAGATCTCAAAAATAAAACCTCCAATTTTAAAATGATATCAGAAATTACCTCGTAGTTATATAATTCGCTTTATTAACTTTATCTATCGCCTCCCAAACGACAGGACTCATTAAGATAAATTTGAAACAGTGATTTTAGTGCTATATTTATGCTAGCCCAAACAAGATGTCTTTTTTTAATCTATGTGTAATGAGACGTTGTGTGTAATGTTAACATTCTTAACCTGTTGTGGTTATACTACCATTATAATACAACTAAAAATATACACCACCAATTAGGAAGAGCCTGTATCGCTATTATATACCTTCCTAAATCTGCAATTGCTTAAAAAACACTCCAAATGTTACAAACCTGCGATTTCTTTACGTCAGTATTAAAATATAGGGTTGTTAGTTTTGTAGTAATATTATAGTGGTTAATTTAAAAAAATTTAAACTTTTATTTTAAGCTAATTTTCATATAAATTATGTATTGACCGGCTAAATAAAATTTTTGGATTCTCTATTAAATTAAAATCTTTGTGTTTAAACAGGAAATTGTGTTATAATGAATATAGTTGTAATTATAATAATTATTATTTTTTATTAAGAGTGTATCAACCCTAATTATGATGACACATGGTTTGTTTACTAAAATTCCAGATTGAATGTGGCTGGAGTATAGTATAATATATATAAAGTTACCCAAACTGATTTTGCTACTGGTCTACTACCCTTCTACAAAACCCTTCTACCAACCCTATCTACTCCTTTTATCGCATCTATCACAGTTCATTGGTAAACATGATAATTTACCAATTAAAAATTTGTGATATCTACTAGCCTAATGAAAAGTTATAGCAACTTGACATAAAAGAAAAACAAATATTACACTTTTTTAACAGATTACAAAATATTTTATACCACTTAATATACTAAAAAATTATAATAAAAAATGGAATTATAAACATGCCATTTAGCATATCTAATGAATAAGTTAGGTGTTACCACCCACACTTCTGCTGTATGCCACTCATGATTTATGTTTGACCGACAAACTTAGATAGGGCTTATTTTTTTTTATAGTTAAATCTTTTATACTATAAACAAAAAAAATTAATACCCTTATCTCAAAATGTTACTCTAGTAGTTGCTAGTACTGTGGTACTTACTCAGTTAACCTCGTCACTCATCCAAACACCAATCTGAATCTGGATGCTTGTTTGAGAGTTATATTTAATCGCACATAATTGATTTAGGATTTATTGATTGCATCTATTCACACAAGATCTACTATACGAAATCTTTGATACCAGATGATGGCTTGCGTGAATATTAAGTTAGTGGTGATAGAAAGAGTTTTCATAGGAACAAGTTAAACAATATTCACAATGCAATAATTATGATAATACTAACATAATTTTCATTAAAATGTCAACATTCTCTTTAAATCTAGTGACAATATTTTCTACATCTGGTGATATTATACACTAAATGCATTATTTGAGATTTGTTTGTTTTTATTTCTCTTTATTTATTTATTTTTTAATAAATATATGTTAATAGTATATTAAGGTTTATGAATACATTATGATATATTTGTAGAAACAAATGTAATATATGCTTAGTTGGATATATACTTACCATCACTTTCACCATTTGTAATTTCTGTAGAACTTGCTCCATTGCTGTTTGCTGATGCTTTAGTGACTGTGACTCTGAGCATTAGCATATAAGACTTAACATTAGGTCCCTGGGAGGGACTGAAGGTATCACTTGAAATGCTGACCGCTGATGCCATTGCCGGAGGTTCCGATGTTGAAGGGTTAAGAGGAACTGAACAACTGCCAACCTAAAATGTGTAAATAAGCCTCAGGCATTTATTGGTATTTGTGTAGTTTAAGATTAAGATACAATTACAAGTACTGCTCCAGGCTACAGCATATAGGTAGCCAGGTGTAAAAAGATAATATCTTATGTTAAATTAAAAATGTTTTGTACATAAAATAGTTTAAGGTAAGTTAATGTTTTCAAATTCATTGTTTTATAATCAAGTAATTTGTTTTTTCACATGAAACACTTACTGAAACCTCCACAATGGCTGAAGAGCTTTCCTTTCTCTTTTTGTGACATATCTTTAATAATAAAGTTTCAACTTTAACTTGGAAATCTCTAGGATCGTCTAAGCTTTTGTCGTAAAATCCCAAAAATGTTAAAGTCATGTAACCTCCTAAGCTATTAGGCTGTAGCTCAGTACTCTTTTTCACGGTTATCTTTTCCAGTAAAGAATCAACTTTGAAACCAATGCGACCTTTATTACTTCTTGACATTCGACGCTTCATGTAGGACAACGTCCTGTTTAAGAAAATAGGCTGCAAATCAAAATAAAGCACTTTGAATAAACACTTGTTAAATCGTTTATTTACACAATCACTGAAACTGAATACGAACCGATAACATATTTCTCGTCCGTAAAAATCTGTATATTTGTGTTGGTTCTGAAATAAGAATATAATTTGAATATTTTTTATAATTAACAAATTATCCTTGTGAGAGCGCGTCTTATCATCACTCATAATCACAACTTACTTTCGAAAGCTTGTAAGAATAACTCATGGTCAGCCTGTAAGTGATCGATTTTAGAGTTTTTGTTTGTTTCACTATCTTTATCACGCTTCTTTGGGGGCATTTTAGGTTTCACCTAGCCAACTTAGTACTGAAACCGCCAAGTTCATCAGTTCGTTGACTTGACAGCGTCAGGTCAAACCATAGACGATAAATAACTTATGCACGCTAATCACTAACGCTTTGTACCTTCGCTTTTAGTTGGTTTTATTAATAATATTTCTGCACGAAATGTTCTAAATATGCCTAATCTCCAATTTAAAAACTATTTTATTATTATTTTTTAAACTTATAAGTAATAAATCAAATATTCTTAGTAATTTTACTCTTTATAGTGAACGCCTGTGTAGTATGTAGATCTGGCTTAATATTCGAAAAACAAGATTTGATTGATAAACGAGTGACAATTAATAAGACAGACATAGTTTTTGATAATTCTTTATTTTGACATAATATTCAAATACTTATTGCTTTTGCGCAAATGTTTATAAAACTTTTACACATATAATGAAACAATGCAAAGACATACCTTTGAGAAAAGTAAAATACGGAAAAAGTTAAAATGTTTACAAAAAAGTGTGTTGGCGAGGGGTCTAGATCGAGCTTTAATTGGAAAATATAGTAATATTTGTAATCTAAATAATAAACCGATTGTAGGATTCAAAGGTGCAATTTTATCAATATGTATAGCTTTAATATCAGCAGCTTTAGTGGGGTTGGCGGTTGATTATTTATTAAGTGCAAGATGTCTATTACCTATTAATCACTTGGTGTGGGAAGCGACGCGGCCTCTCGCCGATTGTAACTATTGTGCGAATGTTACGAAACCCATTATATTGCAGAACATTACTCGACGAATTTTTAGGGTAGGGAATAATGTTGAAAATATTGCATTCGAAAATCTATTTATAGAACCTACAACCGTAATTTGAATAAATCTTATTTTTCAGCACTATGCATATTCGTCCAAACCTATTATTGTAAAAAATGCAATAAAACATTGGAGAGCTGCTAAAGACCTAAATTTTAAAATGTTAAAAAGGCTGTATGAAGAAATTTCTGGTAGCTATGAAAGTTTGGATGAAGGATGTCAGTTTCTTAATTTTAGAACTAACTTATTTACTCTGAAAGAAGTTTTTGAGATGCCTGATGCCAGGGTTAGAAATGAACCAGGGCAAGAGCCCTGGTATGTAGGATGGTTGGTATAATATGACAGAACATATAAACTGCCAATAAATGTTGTTCACACCATACTTAATTAAATAATTACTTCATAGGGGCAATTGTCATCCAGATATATTAAATGAAGTAAGAAAGTTCTACAGTGTGCCAGAATTTCTTCCGGAAGATGCTGAGTATCCAGCGACTGAAAATATATTTTTTGGATATGAAACGGGAGCTGTTATGCATGTAAATATATTTAAAACAATTAACATTTTAATTTTTTATATAATATTTACTGATTTATTTTTATAAACTATGCTTATCATTGCAGTTAGACTATATCCCGAGACTGATGTGGCAAGGCCAAGTGAAAGGTAATAAGACTTGGTTTGTAGTTCCAGTACCAGAATGTGAACATATTTGCAATAAATTTCAATACTATGTTGAGCCAGGGGATGTAGGTAGGTAAACGAAATACCTTTTTAGCTAAATGTGACATGTTATACTAAGTTGATGATATAGGTTGAAAGTTATCATAAATTTATTTTAATATAATAAAATTTCTTACAGTGCTACTGGATACTCGCCTTTGGTACCATGCTACAAGAATCCCTAAAGGCCAATTTTCACTGACTATTCAATCTGAGTATGGTTGAAATTACCATTACAAATGCTTAAGTACAAAACAGTATTATTTACATATCGAGATGCCAAAGTTGAAATTCCTTTTTACAAATTTTGTATGTGCCATTTTATTCTTGTGTGACTATTTATCATTAGCTTTAAGCATACTAATTTATTATACTATTGTCATATTTATTTATTGATTAAACTTTTACCCAAAAATGTTTTTGTTTGAAATAAAACGAGTATTAGTTTAAAACATTTTATCTAATTCTATAATCAAATGACTGTGAAGGATTGGCAGGAAAATATGCATGAATAGAGTTAAATGTATAGAATAATTGTAGTAAAAGATTATAAAGATGTTTAAGAAGTTGTTGCAGTGTTCGGACCAATCCTTCACCGTGAATGAATTTTATAAAGTTCAAATAGAGATCAGGTTTCCAAACACGAGGGACAATAAGCTCATGAGTCATGAATGCTCTGATGTGTTAGCATGTCACTCCAATATAGCAATATTGTACAGCTCTAAAACCCAAATGCATAAAATGCAATTATACAATAGCAAAAAAATATAATTCTCTCGCTTGACCAGACTGATGCCAAATTATCAATGGACAATTTTTAATTGACATAGCATAATTATATCACAAAACGAACAGTACCAAATTTTCAGTACAGGAACAATATAATATATAAACTGATAATAACTTTTATTGTAAAATGTTTTTTAAAAAGAAATACAATTTAGAATTAAAATATGATATAAATAATTTAGATGGTGGTTGTATAAGAGAGAGATCCCTAGCACTATTATTTAGCTTATCATTATTGTAAAATTGTATAAGTCAATCATTAATATGAACTTCTATATATAAAATGTGGAATATACATAAGTGTGCTAGGGCACAACATTCACATCCATAATTTTAAATATATTGCAACTACCCAAGTAGCTCACATGTGGTAGATACAGTAGACAGATTTAATGGGCTTTTTAATTAAAAGAACTGCCAGACTCCAAACACTGCATCTTTTATGGCTTCAATATATTGTGCAGGTACCCAGTACACCCAATACCTGGATGCCTCTGTGGGACCAAGTTGTAAACCCTGAAACAAATATATACAAGAATATGTCATTACAGTTTTTAATTATGAATAGATCAAAATTAGGTTTAATCTTACCATAATGTGATATTCTTCATGTTCTTTAATAGGCTCAGATGTGATACCTAAAATTAACAAATATCATTATTACTATTGATATAACTGTATCTGATTATTGACTAAATAAATCTTACTTTTAATGGACGTCATGGCAAGCTTTTCAGTGCGCTCTTTGGTACCAAGCCACAGTTGATCCTGTTCTGGTTTAAATGTTAGCCTCACTTTGCCTCCATGTTTGTTTAACATACCACTTAATGGCACTGGTGGAAGTGGTTCCTATATATCACATACATACAAAGTTACAGTGTGAACTTCTTTCGATAGATTGTAATGGTGCATATCCACTATGCTTGCAAGTATAGTAACAACAGAGCTCAGTGTGTTCATAGTTAGGACTATTAGAACAAATTTAGTGCTCAATCATAGTGGATCCACATCTTTATTCAAAATTTTTATTATGTTATATTTATCTGTATTTATTATTTTTACTTTTTTTAATGACCAAAATCCTTGAAGATAACTTTCATTATTTAAAAAATATTATCAAGATGAAATAATTATTAAACAAATATGTTTTCTTTTTCAAACAAATCATTTGGGTATAGAAAATGTCTATTAAATGACTTTATCTATTGCTAATGAAAAATATTAGGTATCAAAAACATTTAACTTAGAATCAAGAATTTGGATTCAATTTAGTACAAATGTTTTAAGTACATATACTTAAAACATTTATTTATATTACATACCTTTACACCTTTGATTCCAGGCATCACATCTGGTGGAATGCCTTTATCGAGAACTTTCCTGTGAATTTTTTGCATGCATAGTGGTTCCTTATTTGATTGACTATTATTTTTTTCATCTTGAATTTCCTAAAATTTTAGTAATTTAAATTTAGTTTTCATATAACTTGAAATTAATGTAAACATAAATTTATTCATATAAGATTTGAATTTTGTAAGAGATAAATATTATTGCTGTGGCTTTTATTTGTGCCAAAAAGATACAGATTAGTAAGATGATATTGAATTCCAATTACCTTTGGTGCACTCTTCACAGCCAATATGTCATCCATTTTAGATCCAACTAGCATGACTTTGCCACCTTTAACTATTCCTGAGCTTCTCAAGGTCAGATTATCCCGGGCCATACCTTTGATAATTAGTTTCTGTGCTGATTGCGGCACCCCGCATATCCTCTCTAAATGAGCTTTAAGTTCTAACACAGTAGCATCATATGCAAATGTTATGTCATGTTTATTTTTGTTAAAAACTACGGTAAATTCGACTTGTTCTGGTATCTCACATAGGGCAGAGTCTTCTGTTGATTCTGAACTGCAAGCAGCGATCTCTGTGGGAGCTTCGATGTGCGCTTTTCCATTATCAACACATGGTTTGCTTTCTACGTCAGGTTTTGAATTTCCGTTGGATACTGAAGAATTTGGATCTAGATTTTCTGTCGTGTCGCCTTTTTCAGATGCTGAAAAAAGAACGTGAGTATGCAAAATTCTAGAACAAAAGATCTCTCCAGGCCGCAACTATATTGTCAAAATTATAACAATAATCACTAGCGCAAGATGTATTAAAGCTCACCAATGAAATCCATGATTGACTGCTGCTTAAATGTTAAAATTTTTCTAGCTAACAAAAAAATAGTTTTCTTGTTGTAGTTGTTTTGAAAAAATAATTAAAAATACAGCCGACTGGTTGACATGAAGCAACAAATTTTTCATCAATCTTCAGTTCGTCACTCTGTGTTGCGTTCAGAATTTACAAAATATAGTTACTTATTTATTACGTAATTATATTATTGTATTATATTAATATTTACATTTAAGTTTATTTTATTTTGCTCATCTTTAAAAACATTTCATTATTAAAATAAACAAAACATAATAATAATCTTTAGATTTATCTGTTACATCTCAGGTTGCTATGGTGGCCAGTTTGTCAACAAATAATTAATTTTGAAGATATTTGGTGGATATGGTTTATAGAAAAATAAGTTATTCCCAACACACTAGAAGTAAAGTTTAAAGACCTTCGGAAAAAAATTACAATGAACTTTAACGTTGATGATCCTCTAGCGGGGATTTTAAGCGATGGCAGTGATGACAGTTTTTTTGATGACGATATATTGGGTAAGAAAAAGCCACAAAAGAAAAATGAATCTAGCATGTCGGAAAAGAAAAATACTTTTTTTGAGTTGGGAGACCAAAAATTACAAACCAATTTGTCTAAAAGTAAGGATCTAGTTGGAGACAAAAGTTTACAGAAAGATGCTCCTATTGAAGAAAAGTCAAAACCTGATACTTTGAAAGCAACCTCTCCAGCGCCTTTTAAGAGAACAGTTTCAAAAGAATCAATATTTCAACCAAAAGACGTTAGCAAATCTCCTGCTAAGCCAAAACTTGCCACAAGTGCTGATAGTGTTCTTAATGATTTAGGGATTCACTCAAAGAAAGATACTATTAAATCGTCAGAAAAGGGGAAAAGTTCACAATCATTACTGGACGATATTTTAGGTGGTTCAATAAATAAAACAGGTGGTTCAAACCAAACCACAAAGCCTACAACAGTGGTGAAAAAACAGCAATTTGATTTAGATACATTTTTGGATTCAGAATCCAAACAAACTGGTTCGTCCACTGCCAAAACTGAAATACAAAAACCAATGCTAAATAAAAAAACCGAAAACGTAAAAGAAGTAGACAAGTCGAAGAAAAAGAAGTCAACCGATGACTGGCTTGGAATTTTTCAAGAAAAAGACAGTTTAATGGAAGAAGAAGAAGAAGAAGATAATGTGCCTGCTTGGTTAGGAGGTGGTGGACAAAAGAAAAAGAAAAATACTAAGGAGCCTAAAATAGAAACTCAGCAAATTGAGGAAGAGGAGAAGGAAGATCCTAAAACTACAGAGCAAGCTCCCAAAATTAGTACTAATGTAGAAAATCACATTCAAAATGTAACAACAAATGTCTCGAACATAGATGTTAGTCAAGAGGATGTAACAATGCAAGGGACAGCCCTTTATTTACAGCAACAAGAATCGCAGTTAATGGTAGCGTTGCAGTTAAAAGCCCAGGATGAAAAGTTAGCCGCCATGCAGAGTAAGATAGAAATTTACCGTTATTTTTAACTTAGCCTTTCTTTTTATAAAAGTTTCCAATTTTGATTCAAAATAACTAGAAATTATAAGCTGAAATGAATTTGTATAGGTTTTTATTCGATTGGCATATTAATAATAATTTTTCGATAACAATATACGTAGTGCGACAGAAAGAAAGTCAACGAGTGCAGCGTGAGTCAGTACTTGCACAACACGAGCAACTCGATGCAATGTTGCGGAGACAAGCTGATCAACGGAAGCAAATGCAGGCAATTATAGCTGTTCACCAGGAACGCATCACTCAGAGGATTAAGGTAAAACTATTTTGGGAGTTTAGCTCGATTTACTATTTAAGAAAAAGTCTAGATATTTGATAGGATCGACATCGACGATCGATTTTTCATACAGTGATCTGAACTAATTTGAATTAAATTTGATCAAGCAATTAAAAAAATGATAGAATTAAAATTCCGAACGAGAATACTTTAAAGTTTAAAGGCATTTTGTGAATTTAACGCAGGATTTGTTAGGTGATGCTAAAACTGATAATGAGGAAACACAAGAAGATACTAACGAATATGAGGGAGCAGAACGTAAAGAAAGTCCATTCGCAAAAGAAAGAAAACAATTACTGCAACTCGTGCAGTCTTTACAGGATAATCACGATAAGGAGATCGATTTAATGGAAACATCATACAGGTATTGTACCTGAAAATATATGAAAAAATATAAAATTAAAAGTAATCTCAAATATTCACACTTTTTTTCTTACGATTAGACGTCAACTTGCATTCTTAGAAGTTTCTTTTCATCAATCAGAGGAAAGAATGAAAGAAGAAAGTGAAAAGGTCGTTAGATTTTATTCAGAGAAAATTACTTGGTTAGACGAACATCACCAACTGTATAAGAAGATGTGCGAGGAGAACTTGAATTCGCTCACGGAGCGTCATAAGGCTGAGAATGATATGCTGAGACAACAGCATTTGGAAAATATAAAAACATTACAAGAACATCACGCTTCGCTAATGGAGAATATGAAGTAATTTTTTTAACATATTTCAGTCTTAATGTCTTGAAAACGCTTGAATCGTAATTAACATTATTAAATTCAATTATAAAGTTTTTAACTGTTTCGAGAGAGCGAGAAATTCTAACGATATTCCAATATGGACGAATACCAACAATAAGCTTTTTAATATTTTTATATTTTTTATGTTCCTTGTATGTCCCACGTTGGGCGACATTTTACGATTTCAATGATTAAATAGTTTTTTTTTTATAGGAATGCAGTAAAACAAGAACAAGTTCTTATAAGAGATTCTGCAAGTTTTTCGGTAGATCTGCAAGATTTGTTAACGCAAGTAAAAGATGGAAATATAAAGTGTACTCAGTTGTATGATAAAGTTGAATTATTGTCACAAAACAGTCAAAAGGATTCCGATAGGAGTTTACAGATTCGAGAGACGCAGATTTCAGGTACAATTAAATCTGATGTTTGTAAGTTTTATGAATAAATTGCATTGAATTTAATTGGAATATTGTTATAGATATGATTCAACAATTAAAGATTGAGCGAGAAAATTTTGAAAAGGAGAAATCGGCGAGTAAGGAAATGGTAAACATGTTGGAAGCAAGACTCAAACAAATGACATCGGTAATATTATATTTTTTGCGTATGTCAGTTAATATAAAATAAAATACTACACCCTATCAGTTATGTAGTCATCTCAGGCATTTATATCCCTATCTACATTTTTAAAGTTACTTCTCTGCAGCTCCTATAATAATTAGGTGCGGCAAAGATGTGACTTAAGACCTCTTATTATACGTATAGATTTGTACATGTCTGTATGGTATGTTACCACCTACTCAACATATTATTGTTATGTTATGGTTTGCATGGCGTGTGGGCCATAATTTTTACTTCAGTTCGAAAAAAACATAACATCGTAGTGCTAATTGCCTTTCAGTGCTAATATCTATGGTCAGTAGTGCATACTTACCATCAGATATCCCATTTACCAGCCTATCTACTTATTTTAAATGAAATATAGTATCTCTTTTCAATGGCTAGATGATAGAAGAAGAATCAATATCGTTACGTCAAAAGAAAATGGAATTTGAATTCGAAAAGGCAACATTCAGCAAACAGACGGAATTTGCAAAGAACATATTAAAGAAACAGGATGAGGAAATTAAGGTGAAATAATTAATGAGCGAGTCATAAATTGTGTTCGTTTACGGCAAGTTTTGGAAGTACACTTTAAATATTTATTACTTATACGTTAATACTATGAATCATTATTCAATAAATAATAAATGTGATTAATTCATTTCGATTCGTTAATCTAGATGATGAAAGATGAAATACAAAAGGAATATCGAGAGAAAATATCCAGAATAGAGGAGGAGAAGGCAAAGTCGTTAAAGGAGAGCGCTTCAGTTGCCAAAGAGAAAGCTTCGATACAGAGCTTGAAACTGGAACTTGAGGTAACCGCAGTAGAAAACAAAATTAAAATTAAATTATTTTAGGGCTAATTTTTTTCTATATATAAATAAGCAAGGACGTAATTGTTCAGTCCCATTTTCACAACTTTCTATTTGTTTATTTATCTATTGACAAGCTTAAACATAAAAGATAATTAAACATAAAAATAAGAAACATAAAAATTTTATTAAACTAGGTATTGCAATGCCAGGATTTCCTAGCTTCCCAAAATATATAATTTAACGAAAACACTAAGACATTTATGACCTCGACAATCCGTAATCCTGATTATGGCTTAGTATTCTTTTTTTTTTTTTTTGATCCCAATGTAAGTGGCTGAAGCACTTGTGTTATGGAAATCAGAAGTAACGACGGTACCACAAACACCCAGACCCAAGACAACATAGAAAACTAATGGTAATCTACATTGACTCGGCCGGGAATCGAACCCGGGACCTCGGAGTGGCGTACCCATGAAAACCGGTGTACACACCACTCGACCATGGAGGTCGTCATGTATAGATAATATGAGCACAGTAATATAAATGCTATGTAATAATTTGATACAAATTGTGTTTTACAAGAAAATGAAAGCTGAGCTACAAGCACAGTTGGAAGAGACGTCAGAGGAGAGGTCAAAGTTGAACTCACAGAAACAAGAATTGCAAATCGAGGAGCAAAGAGTTTTTTCAAAGTATGTCATCTTACTCCGTTCATAATTTACTACTTAGTAATATTTGAATAACAGTTCCTTTTTAAATAACTTCTACATTTTTTCTTTAACAGAAGTAGAGATTTAGACCTGCTCGCTAAAACGGCGATGGAAAAACAATCCCAAGCCGACAAAAAGTACTCGGAGGCAGAGTTTCTTCAACGAAAATACGAAGATAGAATACGAAGGATACAAGAACACGTCGTATCATTGAATACGAGAGAAAAGCAAATAGCCAAAGAAAAAGTCGCGCTATCGAGAGAGAGACTCAGTTTGCACAACGAGAGAAAGGAGATCGAGGGCAGGCAGCAGTGCTCCCTGTGCAGGACCTCGCAGTACACGGAAAATGCATACGTACCCTCGTACATGCCAGTGTCGAGGGGTTACAGGAATATGAGCTCTCCCGTTAATGTCATAGAGGCGGAAATGGCACAACTGATGGGTCGAGTCAGGCAGGACGTGATCGATGCTCGTGAAGATGTGCGTCAAGAATCTGGGGCTTTTAAGGTGAGTTCGTTGTATGTTACGCACTCAATATTCCCAAACATATCGGAGAGATAGTCGATTTTTGTGTCAGAAAAACCACTGCAGCATTTACGAAATAGTGAAGAAAGTAGTTGCTGCACCAATTAAAAGTCACGTGAAGCACATATGAACAATTTTCGTGTCGTTGATTGTGTTGATATATTAAATCGGCATATTATAACAATATCACAATAGGCAAAGCGAAAAATAAATTGTAAATTTTTGTAATCAGTTTATTTTATGAGTTTAAAAATGGTTATTTACTAACGAAAGTAGAAAATAATACTTAATTTAATCAAAAATCCATAAATACAAATGCATTTTTTCAAGCATTTGTCACGTGACACAAAACGCTCCTGATTGGCCGGGCGATGAAGTCATTTTCTTGTAAACTTTGCTTTTCTAATTTATGTACCACTGATTAAAATACAGGAAAGTGACGTCACCGACCCCGTTGCAGCGCCATATTGTCCAAGTAGCGTTTTTGCGCGCTTTTTAAATATGGAACTTTTAATATGATATTTTTCGGCAAATATGTACTAGAAATAGAAAACACAACTTTTACTGGGTTGCTTAACTTCTACCAAATATTATAAAAGAGATTTTAAAAAACAGTCAAATAGCCTATTGTTCGAATTTTCAGTCATATATACTGTGTTGATTTTATTTTATTTTTAACTTTTGTTGGTATATCCAAAAATGAAAATGCGATCTAGCTAAATACCTAGATACGAGCCATCTCTTATCATGCTGCTTATACTGGTTAACCAAGACCCCTCGCTTGCAAATCCTGTTTTGAGAAACAAACAAAACTTCGGAATCTTATCGATACTATTACCAAAATTTGGTAACCCAATGGTGGATATACACACCCCACTTTCCCATAGGCAGATAAATTGGCGATACACAAAAATTTAACCAAATTGAAATAATATTCCAACTAATATTAAAGTTTTAAAATATTTTTAGGACTATATGGATCCCAAATTGATGATGTTGCGCTTAGACGTTCAACAAGTTATTGGCAATTTGGATCTGAGCAAGAAAGATGACACCGAAAGAAAAGAAAACGAAGGACCATAAAAGCAGTATAGTACGACACAACTTAGATGTAGCATTGCCGATGCTATTAAATTAAATTAAAAACCGATCACATCCGAATTGAGTACATACGCTATCCCAAATTATCAATATTTATTTCTCATGGGAATATGATCTTTGCACAAACATAATAACTTGTAATATCATATGACCTAATATATTCGTCAATTTGACGCGTCTATTTACATGCACTTGCTTTCTCTGACGCGTGAATCTATAGCGACGAATAGCGTCGAATGGCGCGATAGGGAGCTATTTCTATTGGTTGTGTAAATCGGCAGTAATCGGTTTTATTTTCATTCCATTGCATTTTCCGATGCTACATCTAATTTGTGTCTTACTATACCTATTTACTACTTTTTTTCTACATTATAAGCGAAGAATGTGTTTTGTGATGCAAGAGGTTTTACAGGTAAATAAAAGACTGAAATTATATATTAGAATTGTTTCATTTTATTTACTTTGACGATTATAACAATATTATTTTCTTATTTTTTCATCATATTAATCGTGTTATCAAAATGTACACAAAGGTCTAGGCTATTCTTAAATATAATATCTCATTGTAAAAATAGGTACAATTTTAACTATTTATATAATATATATTAAGAAATACATATATTTAAATGGCTTCATACATTCATACAATCGTTAATTATAATATTGATGAGGTTTCTTGCATCGAAACATTCTACCAACATTGAAATAAAACGATATATAACGGATTTTAAAAACATACGTTTGCGACTTTCGTCGTTTGTTACAGAAAAAAAAAATTAAAATGTTTTTTTAATACAATCATAATGGAGATAGTTTTAAGTAATACCTACATCCAGTCTTTGCAATTGATTTTAGGTAGTACATTAACAATATGGACGGCCTGGCCTCGTATAATCTAACTACTCTCGAACTAGACTTAAAATAAAAAAAAAACCTATTTTATCAATATCGCTGGACTAAACGCAAATTCTCGTAATGAGGAACAATGTTTATCTATAATGTAATCTAACTTTACACTATTTACATTCGATTATTATTATTAATATTAATAATTGTTAACAATCTTATATTATAGGTATAATATCATTTTATATTAGGCCATACATAAATTATATTGCTAAGATATATTTATTCAATTAAAAACTTAGATAGGATTTATTGTATTATTCAATTAATTATATTTATATATAAATATAATTAATCTGGTGATAAAATATACTAATTAAAAACGTTTTTTTAATTTTTAATAATTTTATCACAGCTCTATCGTCTGATTGCAAATTACCGAAAAAAATAATTTAATTAATAATTATTAGAAGGAATATTTATAAAATATAGTTACATTATTTTATTGCATTTTTTTTTATAAATTATTATTTATGAAATGGACTGAAAAGATTTATGAAATGGCAACACAATGGTTCAATAGACTTTTTTGTTGAGGATATAAATATCTGAATGGTTAAGTAGGTTAAGTTTCTTAAGTAGTAAAGCTAAATCTAGAGCTCAGTAAGAAGTTTTAATAACAAACCTTTTTGTTATTTAAACCTTTTTTTTTTTAAGAAAGTGCTCTAAGGGAAACTATGAAATGTTATCAGGTGTTATGATTTAACATCTGGTTTCTGATATTTGACTTCCAATAACTGAGGGTAGTTTTCTACAATTGAAAGTAGAATTCCATCGATATAGTTTCTTAGTTGAACGTTTACATCTTGCTGTTCCTTTAAAGCCTTTTGCAGCTGAAAAATAAAGATAAAATATATTAATTAAAGTGTATACACAAAATCACAATGATGTTCTAGTAAACAGATATGTTATTGACGCGCAAAAAGTGAAGACTAGAAAACGTCCTAATTGGGACGTTTGCCTTTAGTCGTTTTCATTATAATTATGCCAGTAATACGTTATAATACATCATAATTATGTAGTAATACGTCTTGCGTAATTAAAACATCTAGTTATCCCTTTTACTTATTGTTTTTATTAAGCTATCCTTTTAACTTGTAACGAAATGCAAAATAAACGGTCCCCGGCGCGGCACACTTTTTTCTGTTGTTTAGTATGGGTATAACATATCTGTTTATTAGAATATCATTGCAAAATAAGGTATATCAAGTAAAAGGTGTGCGAGAAAATGGATGTGTGGCTTGGATCATGCGGGTTTTGATGAGATGTTTCTTACAAAATAATTATATTCTACAAATTAATACTCCATAAAGTTTGAAAAAGGTACAAATAACTTATTCGTACTCCACTAGGTATAAGAGCATTTTTCTAAAGGTGTAAAGTAACATGCTATTTATTTATTTTTATTTATCTTATACTAAGATAAACTATAAATGTATAGTACGACACAAATTAGATGTAGCATCGGAAAATGAAATGCAATGAAAATAAAACCGATTATTGCTGATTTAAACAACCAATAGAAATAGCTCCCCATCGCGCGATTCGACGCTATTCGTCGCTATAAATTCACGCGTCAGAGAAAGCAAGTGCATGTAAATCGACGCGTCAAATTGACGAATATATTAGGTTATATGATATTACAAGTTATTACTTTTGTGCAGAGATCATATTCGCATGAAAAATAAATATTGATAATTTGGGATAGCGTACTCAATTCGGATGTGATCGGTTTTACGAATTTTGCCGATGCGACATCTAAGTTGTGTCGTACTATAGTTGTTTGTGGTATCACAAAGATAATCTTTGTTTATGATATATAATATATGAGTGAGTTTTTGTTGAGCTAATCACCAAACGGATGTCTTAATAGCCAACGTTTGTCGCAATTCTCGCCAATTTTATGATCGTCGAGCCAACAATTAAACGTATTATGAATTCCGCAGTGACTTATTGCGTTGTAATGTATCATTCAAACGTTTATTCATTGATGTTTTTATTAAATTGTAAGTACTTAGTTTAAATAATACGTCCTTTCTGGCTATGCATGCTCTATTATATAATATATCTAAAAACCCTGTAAATATTCCACTGTTTGACAAAAGCCTCTCCCGATGAGATAAAGATGTCTACTTTCATGCAATATGATTTAAACTACAAACGATTTTGGTTTTTGTCAATGAACCTGAGCCAAAATGAAATTCCTTATTAAATATAAAAGCATTAGTTATTATTATCAATTCTAAAAACTATACAATTTAATTTGAGTTAAAGTTATTTATATAAAAATAGGTCGTTTAATTATAATCTAATTGTAATAAAATGCTTTTATACCCAGTAGGTATAGAGATATTTGATGTAAGCATGTTTTATAATACTAGACATGCAGTCAGGCGAGGTACAGGACATGCACACGTTAGTGTAAATGGCGTACCTTTTCCAACTCTATGCTGTGATCTGTGTGTGTGCTACCAACGAGCTGCAAAAACGCATATATATCAATTTATACCTGCATCGCAAATAATAATGTAACGAGGCCAGAAGCGAAGCGATATGAAATTAAATTATAATTTTTTTTATGTGGCAATATTGAACTATGTAATTTAAGGTTTTATAACATTAGTAATGTTCCCGAAAAATTGTAAAATAAAATATTATGATAAACAAAATAGAAATGTGTATTATTATGATGACTTATTAGTTCGTAGGTCATAGTTACATTCCTGCCATTTTGATTTCAGTTGGTATTGTGTTATTTGTCTTTCCAATTATCAATGAATGCAAGCGATATTCTCTTATCCAAATAGTATGTTATGATATGCGTGCCTACCTCGTGATCGCTCATTTGCGACAGTTCGTGTGCGAGGGAGTTAGTGGCGACCAGCGGCCCGCTTACTCCGTCGAGCAAACTGCGGCCCTCCTCCACGCCGCGAGTGAGGATTTGCGCTTGCAATTCCTCTTGCGCTTCCGTCAGAGCTGGAATTAATACGATACATTGTTATTGAGAAAAATTGCCACTTTTATTGGATATCAAAAAATGTTAAGACACTTTTTTCTCTCTAAAAATTGTACTCATAGTTATGATGAGACACAAATCAAAAGTATTTCTAAACAACTCTACAGTTAACTGAATAGCAGAGATGGCCCAGTGGTTAGAACGCGTGCATCATAACCGATGATTGCGGGTTCAATTAAGCACATGAATCAGTGGGCCTGGGCCCACTGATTCATGTGCTTAATTTGTCTTTATAATTCATCACGTGCTCAGCGGTGAAGGAAAACATCGCGAGGAAACCTGCATGTGACAATCATAGAAATTCTGCCACATGTGTATTCCACCAACCTGCATTGGAACAGCGTGGTGGAATATGTTGCAAACCCTCTCCTTAATGGAAGAAGAGGCCTTATCTCAGCAGTGGGAATTTACTGTTGTTTGTAATTGAAAGGAAAATTGGTATTGGAGACAAATGGAACCGACTCCAAGCAAAAGATATATATAGGTAGCTGGGATGTTACTTACATTTGTTCTGCGTGCGCAGCAGCAGCAGCTCCTGCCGCAGCTCGTGCAGGCGCGGGTCGGGCGGCGGCGGCGGCGCGGCGCGCAGGGCCCGCAGCTCGAGCTGCGCGGCGGCCAGCTGCGCACGCGCCGCGTCCGCCGCCTCGCGCTCGCGCCGCTCCGCGTCCCGCGCCGCGCCCAGCTGCGCCGCCAGCTCGCCCGCCGCCTCCTGCGCCTCGCGCGCGCTCCGCGTGCCCGTCTCCGCGTTGGCGCGCAACGTCTCCGCCACGCCCCGCAATCTGCCGACCTACAATCACAGATTACATTTCAATGAGTTTGATTGACTTTTGATTGACTACCTCCGTGGTCGAGTGGTGTGTACACCGGTTTTCATGGGTACGCTACTCTTGAGGTCCCGGGTTCGATTCCCGGCCGAGTCAATGTAGATTATCATTAGTTTTCTATGTTGTCTTGGGTCTGGGTGTTTGTGCTACCATCGTTACTTCTGATTTTCCATAACACAAGTGCTTTAGCTACTTACATTGGGATCATTTTTTTTTAAAAAAAAAAAAAAATTGTTCCACCAGTTTCATATATAAGTATAGTACGAGACAACTTAGATGTAGCATCGGCAAAATTCGTAAAACCGATCACATCCGAATTGAGTACGCTATACCAAATTATCAATATTCATTTCTCATGCGAATATGATCTTTGCACAAACGTAATAACTTGTAATATCATATGCGTCAATTTGACGCGTCGATTTACATGCACTTGCTTTCTCTGACGCGTGAATCTATAGCGACGAATAGCCTCGAATGGCGCGATCGGGAGCTATTTCTATTGGTTGTGTAAATCGACAGTAATCGGTTTTATTTTCATTCCACTGCATTTTCCGATGCTACATCTAATTTGTGTCATACTATACACATTTATATTCATTAATACACTATTAAGCGGCTTACTATATTATCAGGGAAGTAGGACAGATATCGAAAATAATATTATTAATCTTATCTAATCGAATCTGATAAAATATGAATGAATCAGTTTTATGTTTATTTGATGTACGATTATTGTTAAGTCATTTCATTAATTAATTATTATGATAGTGTTATCTTTTGAATATATAATTTATATAACTAATTTCACCTCACTAAATGTTAATAATGTTTGTTATATTGGAATAAAAGTCGTACCTCTTGCTTAAGATGCGACGCCTCGGATTCAGCGGCGGCGAGGCGGTCGTTCAGCGCCGCGAGTTGCGCGTCCCGGTCGCGCTCGACGCGCGAGATCGCGTCTCGGCATCGCTTCTGTTCCTCTGCTATGCGCTCCTCACATCTACACTCGATCTAAAATTCACCACGTATACATTAGGTACACGCATAGGAATATAGGAAACACGCATCATTTCACGTATATTCATTAAAATTTTAGTTGCGTTCATAAGGAAGGTTATCAGCGCGACCTTTTTTTTGAGTGTTTGTCGATATCGATATTAATGACTATATATTATAATGAGTAGATTATAAGTTCAAGGGTGGTTTGATAAAGATAAAAATCACCAATTAAATTGGAAAACTGGAGAAATCGACGCTAACTATACCTGATTAGATATTTTAAATATTTAATGAAACAAATAAGAGTAAGCAAAATTAGCAAAGACAAAAAGAAATCATTAACGCTAATCTTTCTCCACGAATGAGTCTATAAAGAAAAATATTTGAATAATTTACCAATATTTAATAATAGCATTAATTAGAAGGCTTTAATTGCTGTATAACATCGTAGAATTAATAAACTAATGTAATTTAGTCTGTTTCGCATGATTAATTTATACAGGCCAACCGTCCACCGAGCTAACAGCAGTAAGTCGCGATTATAGCTTAACTAAGTAAAATATTGCTATACAAAAAGATTTTTTTTTTTTTACTATAATTAAAAATAAATATAAATATGATAGTTAAAGTATTGTTATTTAATATAAACGATTCGGATTACAATTACATATTTTTATCGAAATCGCACACATGTTTCGGAAGACCTATCTTACATATCGTCATGGAACGGACATTTCGAAATTAAAACTTATTAATAACAATAAGTTGAACCCTTAGCTAATTACCTCTCGTATCTGCTCGTCCAACATGTGTACACGCGCTTGCAACACTGCGTTGTCGGCCTTTGCGCGTGCGTACCTCTCATCGGCCGTGCTCTGCGTGTCGGCGAGTGTGGTCACTTGTTGCTGTAACAGCTGGACCTGAGAAACAGGGATTTGATGATTATTATCACTGTTGTATGTAATATAAAATGCACCACAATTGAGTCGAGATGGCCCATTGGTTAGAACGCGTGCATCTTAACCGATGATTGCGGGTTCAAACCCAGGCAAGCACCGCTGTTTCATGTTCTTAATTTGTCTTTATAATTCATCTCGTGCTCAGCGGTGAAGGAAAGCATCGTGAGGAAACCTGCATGTGACAAATTTCATAGAAATTCTGCCACATGTGTATTCTACCAACCCGTATTGGAACAGCGTGGTGGAATATGTTCCAAACCTTCTCCTCAAAGGGAGAGGAGGCCTTTAGCCCAGCAGTGGGAATTTACAGGCTGTTGCTGCTGTTGTATGTAATCATTTGTAATTAGTTGCCAGTAATGCTACTATATATAGGCATATTTTTTAAACACATCCTATGCAATGTTTCGATGTATTTCACCGACAAAACTCATTTCGACACATCGTTAAATGTTTTTCTGAACAAGTGTTATTGTTTTTAATAAAAAATAATAGCAGAGGCCCACTCTCCGGGCCGTTTTGCCCTTCCCGAAATCCGGTTCTAGAGAATAGTCTGTCGGGTCGAAGTCTAGAGTCTAGACCTTATAAAATATTCAACATTCCTATGCTAATGGTATTTTAGCGTTTATTATACAATGCCTAACTCAATCTACAATTAATATTTTAGGTACCTATTGAAGAGGGCCAAAGTAAGGAATTGGACGGGCTACCAAGCAGGATATATTAATTTAAATAGTTGTATTTAACTAACATGGCTTTGTATTTTTTAAATGTTGAAAAAGAGTAACTACTGAGTTTCTTGACGATTATTCTCGGTAGAATCTACTTTCCGAACCAATGGTAGCTTCACTTAATTGTAAAATGACAATTCAAAAGTGCTTGTAAAAGCCTACTTGAATAAAGTTTATTTTGATTTTGATTTTACATCTCGTGTAAATCACAAACAGCAAATATTAACAGAAATTCATAGATATATTTCGCAATTGAACGTGACCAGGCTGACACCAGGCCGTCCAACTGAGGTATAAGTTGCACAAATGCATAAAAGTTGCATAAAATTTTATAATCCAATAATTATATAATTATATTTATTGTTTATATAGAAACATTAAATAAGTTTAAAATACTCACAGGAAGTTCGTGCACGTAATTTCACATTAAGTTGTTTATTGCAAATGAAACGAGTCTTACGAACTATTCGCATCTGACTAAAACTAATTCGTTCCTGTCCTTGAATACTTCTACGAAATCGAGTGCGACTGGAAATAATCGATCTCTTGGACCATTTTTTTTTACAATTTAATTTAAGTGATTGACAGTGTGGTATATGTATCTACTTATAATATCCAGTACAATCTTTGACCACTTTTTACAATTTTTCCTTATACCAATGAATGTTAAGCAACTTAATTTTGAATTTGACTCAAATCAAACTTTACCTTTGTATACTTTTTAAATTGTTTATTTCTTATTTCTTTATAATGTAGGAGTTAAGTCTGTTTATGTAACAAAATAATGTCATTAGCACACTGCTATTGTTTGAAAGAACTTTCTTGTAAATGCTATTTCTTCATTTGCATTGACAAATTCAATACTCCCTACATTTTTTACTCAATACAAATTAATTGCATACTTATTATTTGACTATATGTTACGTCATAAGTATTTTCAATAGATTTCGCGGGAAATTAACACAATACGTATTAAATGGCGAAATATATTTTTTAGTAATTATTTCCTTACACAATTTATGAGAGATTATCATTTATTGAATTATACGTATTCTAGACTGGATTCTACTGATTGTTATTATTAGTGTTAGGAATTGGTTAATGATTGAAATTTACGATATTATTGAAAACGATCATTATTAAGTATAGGCTCTCGATTATCTATTGTAAGTAGTAAATATTTATTATGAACATATTACTTTTGACTAGTATACAAATAACATACATATGTATATTTAGTAGTTCTCACTCAATATATGTATAACTCAATATTATTTAAAAAACAGATACTATAGCTATCACAAAATTAAATAATACATTGATAGAAATAATACTAAAAACCTCACTTAACCTAAATATAAGATAGGCGACAATAAGCAATACATTCATGGATACACAAGAAAATTGTAAGTTTTTATTACATTGCAATGGTTTTAATGGGAATCAGAGCTGCTACGTGAATTAATTTCTTTTTCTAACGAGATGTTTCGTTAAGGATCTTTTATATAATTAGTTAGTTTGATAACATTTCCGTGATGCTGAGTCACTTTATACATACTAGTTTTCGCGCGCGGTTTCGCTCGCATTTACAGGGGTTGGTTTATATGTATCAGGCAAAATAAGTAGGCTACGTCCTTCCTGTGAGTTCAAGTTTGCTTCACACCAAATTTCATCAAATTCGGTTCATTTTCTTTGGTTTGGTCTTGAAAGAGCGTCAGACAGACAGACAGACAGACAGAGTTACTTTCACATTTATATTATTATATAGTATATATAGTAAAGGAGATAGATAATACATCAATACGCGCATATAATTCCGTACAGA
Source organism: Vanessa cardui (assembly GCF_905220365.1). Lineage (NCBI taxonomy): Eukaryota > Metazoa > Arthropoda > Insecta > Lepidoptera > Nymphalidae > Vanessa > Vanessa cardui. Next base: position 9,161,084 of record NC_061138.1, on the reverse strand, counting down.
GGTGCTAAACCGAACTTAATTCGTAAAACCGTCTCAAGCACAGTGTAACTGTTCCAATCGATATTTTAGTTAGGTACTTCAAAAGATATAAGCTTTTAAGCTATAAATGAAGAGTAATGTGGCACACATATACATATATGTATGTATGTCGTGTGGCACACAGCCGTGACTAATGTTGACGTCAAAGGAACCTAACGACAAACAGGAAGGATCGTTTAGAGTTTAGACTCTTGGGAACGGAGAGCAATGAACGCTCGTTGTATATAATGAATGAGACAGATGTTGGGAACTAACAGATGAATGCGGAGCCTGTTTACGTCTAAACGTTTTATGGTTTCGTTTTATTACGGTTCTGTAAATAATAAAGGCATTTCTAATATGGAGATTAAAACATAGTTTCAACAATTTTTATTTATTCGTTTCAGATTATAATGCAAACGTATATATCATATATATAAGTTAATTGTTTATACTCATATTATAAATGCGAAAGTAACTCGAAACCGAAATTGATTATAATATTTTAGATAAAGCAAGCTGGAACCCCGTAGAATATAGGCTCCTTTTTATACCAAAACTACCAACTTGCAATGAGAGCAAAGTCGCGACCCCGACTCGACGACATTATATGTATGTGAGATTTACGACATTTCTATTGCATATAATAGGTAGAGTACTAATATACTAGGCTTGGGTGTTGTAGTCGTTAAAATACTTTATTTATTTTAATGATTACAGTCGGTGCTTTTCAATTTGTAGAGATCCTTTTTAAATTTAAAAAAAGGAGGTTATTAGTTCGACACTTATGTATGATGACCCATTTAGGCTTCCAAGCATGTGCCAAATTCGTAAGTGTATATTTGTATGTTTGTTTGTCCACGAATTTCTTGAAAACTAAAAATCTTATTGAAATGATAATTTTTAATCTAAGCTAGGCACACTTCAACTTAGGGAACAGTGTAAGTTTCATTAAAATCGGTCTAGTAGTTTCATGGATATATATTTTATTATTTTTAGTTAACTACACTTTTTGTTTTTAATTTTTTTAAAGTCGGTTTAATTTTTTTATTGAAATATTATGTATAATAAAAACTAAGTCATAAATGCACTCAAGTGCGACTTGCTGTCATAGACTTTACTCTGATTGAGAAAAAAATTATTCGAATGTCGCCAGCTGTATAAATAATTAAAATTGATCACACGCCAAGCGTGAATCATTTCTTTTAACAGGTTTCGTTGTATATTATAGCGGTACGCAATGCGATATAATTTTATATCTGTGAAAGTGAGTTGCGTTTGAAAAAATCGAGGAACCCGCTAGTGCCGGCTCAGGTAGACATAGCTGATCGATAAAATACACTTTGAGATATCTACTTTCACCTTTATCGATATTAACTTTGAGTCCCATTGAGCAAAATTAATTAAAAATTAAAACAGAGACATATTCATTAAAATGATTAAATATTAACTGTGTAGAATAGTGATTATTGTATTTATATTATTGCAGAGGAATTAATGTCCTTTTCCAAGAAGACTGTTAGGTATAGACGTAAATACGGACACCCATAGTTATTGACGCTGTAAGAAATATTTACCATTCTCTATATGATGGTTTTATTTTCCTTGTTCCTGCTTTTACACTGGCTTAGTCTCAAATATATTTTTTATATATGACGTCTTTGAGATTAATACTATTAAGACCAATAACTATTGGAATTTATACATTGATGTATTTTTATAACACCTCTCCTTATTACTTCCATTGGTCAAAGAATGGCCGAATCATTTTTTGTCTGATGATCGGCATTGCGATTCAAGGGGGAAATGCTGCTGGCATTCTTGACATCATTCCACGTGGTTTATTTACATATTAATAAGGCGTTCATGCACATAATTCTTATTTAAATAAGCATATTACATTTTTATGGAGATTTACCGCTGCAATACATTAAGGTGTTATCTTTCAACTGATCGATATGACAATATAAGAGGACAGTGTCTTCCGAGTTTTGCTTGCATGTTATAATTCAAGAAGAAAAAAAAATAGGTGTGAGTGGAGGATGACATGTATCAGATGAGTGGAGATAGAAGTTAATGAAGGAGAGATGAATACAAATAAATGCAACAGAGGCATTACAAGTGTGATAAGATTAAATATCATTCCGCTCCACCGGGCATAGATTAGATGCAATAACAAGCGGATTTTTTTGTAATATTCTTTATTTGAATTAATTAAAAAAAAATAGTGTCCGCATAATAAATTAATAAGACAGCGTCACTCGGGGAAATCGAAAAGCAAGTATTTCACGTTTACAATAATATTATTATGGAAATAGATTCAGTAGCAATTACTCTAGATATTATAGAATAATAGAATTGCGTGTTCGCCTCGAAACTAGATGAGCATTGAACCGCTCTCCGATGAGCGTCGCAAGCGCAAGTCATTAGAATACCATTAAAGTTAAAATAGAATCACTTTTCCCTTTTGATTAGTAAATTAAGAGGTAATTATTTTTTTATCTACTATACGATGATATATCTGATCACAATTTAGTATTTTTTAGGAAAATTGTGAAGGTTTATTTGTTTTCAACGCAAAAAACATTGTAGAAGTATTACTTAATATAAAAAACATTGTTCGTTTCAGCAGTAAGCACACACGACTGTTATTTCTTTATTAGAAGTTTCCATTAGTCACTTTCGTATGAAAGTAAAATTAATTTTAAATTACGACACATCGAAGTCATTACAAAACTACTTTATAATGTTATATTGAAAAGTGAAGTCTATGTCCACAGACGGACTGATATTGCTGAAAATAATCGTTGGAGCTTGTATTTTTGTGAATTATTTCATTAACTATTAAACAAAAAAGAAAATAATCATAATATCTATGTAACAAAGTTTTAATTTTATAGTAAATCATATTATAATTAAAATATAATTGTGCGAAGCTATGAATAATATAATACCGTTAAATTTGAAATTAAAACAATAACGGCGAAACATTAAAACAATAATCTTGTTAAAAATAAGCGATAACCTTTGCAGTTGAACTAATGTGGACAGAATTATCTCAGCGCTTAATGAGTGTTTGAGATCACTGTATGCTTGTATTTACCTAATTTCAAACAAACACAAAGAAGTGTTTTGTTATTTATTATGACGCGTGAACAAATAATACAATGCCTTTGATTTTTTTTTTTATATAAAATGTTAACTTAATTAAGATATTTTAAAAAGTTATCAAGGTAACTATTTAAAAAAATAACTCATTGACTAACCTTAATAATTTTAGCGCCTAAATAATAATCGAACTGTTTAGGTTGAATAGTTCTGTTGAAGCATAATTTGTATTTTTAAAAAAATCTAAACGAAAACTTTTTAATTCTAATAAAATCTATACTCACATCAAAATAAAAATAAAAACACTTTCAATGGACATGAAGGCTTATATTTTTATAGGAATGCAAACGTAAACATGTTTTTGAGATTTGCAAGTTTGTTCAGACAAGAATAAGTCAAATTATGATTGTTATCGCTAAACGCAATCCATAGGCACTCGGGCTGAATAGTTCGCGCTCGTGACTTCCAAGAGCGGAGCATTTTCTTCGTCCAAGCCGTCTTACAACTTTCCAGTGTTACCAGCTTTACATATACGGATATTTATTACTTGACGTTCAATTACTGTCGCGAGTGAATGTTTTCAGATGTGATGGAAATGAAAGCAAACAGCGAATGAACGATAACAAATAAGGTGAAATTCGATCATGTTTGAACAATATGATCTTACAGTTTTGTCTCGCGGTTTGACCCACGTTGATATTTTGATTATACAATATAAATGCTGTTTTGTATACGATGTCTATTTGTGTATAGTCTGACATATTAGGTAACGATTATGGTAATCGGGTGCCACTAACAAATTGACACTAGAAAATCGAAATCAAATAGAAACATTATCGTTCAGCTGATCCTTTTCTAATACAACGATCGGAATATTATCGAAATCGCGTCATAGTTGATATAAATAAGTAGAATTGGTTTCAATTTAGGATGAATTCGACTTTTATTTTTGGGAGTATCCGAATAGAATAGGACGTATCATAATCGTAATGTGTTAATAGATCATGTCCGGCCGTTTGTTCTGAATCGTAGCATAAAGTTAAGAAGCTCTAGCGAAATATCACTAATTAATTAAGAAACCTCAGAAGCGGTAACTTGTAATTTGCTGGGTTACTTATAGGTGTAGATATTCTCTAAGAATGTATTTTACGAAACTCCATCCCTAAAGGTTTCCGTTTTATTCTTGGAAGTTTTATAAATTTTGGGCAGGTAAAGCCACAGATTTAGTTATTATGATAGGTTGTTTTATATCTTACTGATAGTTCCAGAGATTAATTTGTATGTTGATAAGAGAGATTGAAATATGACGCGGATTGAGTTTAGAAGGATATAAAATTACTCTGCGGATTGTGTATTTCGTCACAGTGCGGTGCAGTTGAAATTGACGTATAAGCTATTATTCGTATACTACTTACGTTAACCGAATAATTAATTATTGGCATTCAATTCGAGAAAATACATTCGATTCCCTTAGTATTTTGAAAGTATTATCAGTAGGTGAAGTTTGATCCTAAAGTGAAAAATTATCATCATAGTAGATTCCAATAAAATTTACATAAGAAAATAAAATCTGATGATATATAACAACATTTCCTAATAAATTTATCAAATTCATAAAACACTATAAATATATCATATAACATTTCCATCGACCAAAATTATTCATGGGCTACACAAATATTTTCGAAAAGCAGGTATCTGGAAAATTGCTCATGTGTAAAATTGTCAAACAAGAGCAATATATAACGGTCAATGATCACACAAACCACGTATATAATTAGATTTTTGGATATCTTACATGTTAAATAAATTGAATACCATATTGGATTTACAGTTTTCTACGTAACGTTTGAACCATTTTTTTCCAGACGCATAAGGATTGATTGAATTCGATCACGCATGAGTTGTAAGCGATTTAATATTTACGGAATATTGTTACAAATGTATTTCCGAATGACCCAGCAACACGATACATATAAGTCAAACGAACCCGATGACCGGAGCAACGAATCGATATGCAGTCATCGCGGTACTAACGGTCGTGCAACCGTTGCGTTGTCCGTATACAATTACTATGCGAAATTTAAAAAAAAGCACAATTATACTACACATAGTATTAAGGTCATCAGCCTAAACAATTTGCTTGGATTCGACAGAAGGTTAGTAGGAGTTAGAGCATTATATATTCGTGTAAGTTGTTTGTTAATGCTACATTATAAATATTTACAAACAAACAATTTTTACCTCTTTTATAATTAAGTATAGATAAATGCGATTGTTCAGTTGATTAATGATAAGTATATTATATACCTATATCGAATAATAAATCAATGTTTTAAACAACTATTAGTCAATTTGATTTTAAATATAAATAAAAAATGACGATCACCTATTTATAAATTTTGTAATAACGAAACAAAATATTTTTAATATAAGTAATTTTATTCAATAAATTGATTAATGATTAATCAAACTGATATTGTAGAATGTATTGTTGAAAAGTAAACTTATTATATCATCCTTGTTCACAAGATTGTTTAGGTCACGTTACATAAATGTTCGAATTGTAGTAGAGGGAAGGCGGATATGCAAATCGACCCGATAGCGAGTATTTACACCGACACGTATAGACACAGAGATCATATTTGTGCCCGCTTGTAAACAGGCATTGTTAGAGACATGACTTACAGCAACAATACTTTGCCAACATGGATTCCTAGTTTTTGTTTGTCGTGCCCATTACTTGTCTTATCTACGCTGGCTCAAGCCAGACTGAAAGACTGTTTTTACCAGAAGACAATACAAACTAAAACCTTTGTAAATGCATATACAACGCATTTATAAAAGGTACATTTTACATTAATGAGTCTTGAAGCAACCAAAACAATTGTTAAAACTTATTTACAGAACGTATATGAACTGTTAGTATACAACTATTTGTAATAGATGACAAGCACATACACACATATATTTGCTGGCGATATTATTGACCTTTGATCGACGATGTCTATATCCAAAAACAAAGATAAATTATACGTACTACTTGACAAGAAGAAACGAATTGTCAATTGTCTTAATTTTAAATAAGCACTAAAACTCTTTCTTAAAAAGGAGGACGTCTTTAGTTTGTAATTATTTGAAATAATATGCAGTAATAATTATAAATATTGACTTCAATGACATATTTACTTTCTTCATCGCGGCCTCTATTCTGGCGCTAGAATAATCGAGATCACTGCGTAGGTCTCAGGTCATAAAAAGTCTCTGCGGTCACCAACCCGTCTGAAAATCGTGTTGACTAAGGTAAATCCCCCTAAGTTGTAAATTAAATCCATCAGCTCTATCAATGTACTATCTATCAAAAAAATATTTTGTTTGGTTTTTTGAAGTAGATTCCCGAGATCGATAATGTCATTCAAATAACTTCTCGCTTTAGACTTATCACAGGCGTCATCAATACCAATCTTTACATATGTATCGCGAACGAATCCGATCTGTTAGATTCTAATTTAACTTTCTGCTGTATTTTTTCTTGGCATTAAGAGCAGGGATGTCCAGTTGTCTGAACACGTAAATCTTAACCAATGATTCCAGTTAAAATCCCAGGGAATGAATTATGTGCTGCAGTATGGAGGTTTTAGTTCCAAAACTTCTAAAAAAAAATCGCAAGTTCAGCAGTGAAATACAAACCTACTTAAAAAAAGTTTATGGATCAACATACCTCAATCACATTTATAAAATATCTGACACATATTGTTGATTTATTAGGATAATCATTATTAGACAAAGTGATAATAATATAATATTTCTGGCCGAATTTCGGTTCAGTTAGATCAGTTCAGCTTATCTTTAGAAGTCAACAGTGTAGGAGATTTATTTATTGGAATAGTTACAAAATCAACTTATCAGTAAAGTTTTAAGTGATACTTTGAAGGTTGTTGTTGGGTTTTTTAGTGTGTTGTTGACATAAAAGTACTCTCTATTGATTTATTCTTTCATTCTTATCATCTGATGGGACTGGAAACCAACTCGACAGGAAAGAAATCGGGCCTAGGATGAACAGCTTTACGTGCCTAATTTGAAACAGTGCAAGGCTTGTACATTGGAAGCGCTGCGCATTCTCTAATAGAAAATTACCCGACTTTAATTGACAGGTTTCGAACTCAGTAGGAAGAGTACACTAAGGATCTGTAGCCTTACAATCTAATAGCTAGACGACTAGAACAACGACGCAGATGCAACAGACAAAGAGATTAAATACAGGAAGGATAATTTTCTTGGCCTGATTATTGTAACCGATATACATTATGACGTGATAAGACCCTGGCACAGTTTTTAATTAAAATTAACAAGCATAAAAATGTAGACTATTGTAAGCTATTAATAAGTTGTTTCATTTTATTTGTAGTCATACATTTCAATAAACTTTTAGCTAATTGCGACTTCAAGATAATCATAGTAAGAGCATACATGTAAAATATTTATACTCTTGATTCAATATGTCTTCCTTATTATTGTATTGTCTATGAATTATAAAACGATTGCGTTATGGAACATAGTACAGATTTTAATCTTCTATATTATGTTAATATTCTCGTGGCCAATCAGCTCTCCGATGATCGTTAATCATAGAAATTTCTACTAAACGATATGCAAAGCAGATGAGTAGAAAGAGGGTGCGACAACAAATTCTTAATTAGCAATTCTTAAAACTTTCTATAATATCTGCATCGAACATTTAATACGTAACACGAACAACATACGCTACCAATGCGTCGTTAGTTATGCGAAGCAAAACCGAGTATTCTTCTAATGTCAAATTGTTTCACTTAATAAGTTGAATGTACGTTCAAATAGATAAAACAATATTTTCGGCTATTCAATTATTTATTTTTATGTTAAAATGTTTGCTATATACGAACTTACTGTAACATGACAGTTCAACGGCTTTTGTTATTTAAAACTTCCCATTGAAGTTATTCAAACCATTATTTGCTTTTAATGAAAAAAAATATTGTTAAATTCCAAATACTATTAACAGCTTGTTTTGACGTTTTCAAAGTGCGATCTGTTGATATATATTATGATGGTTATGGATTTTAAAACAATGGTTTTTTTCTGTCATATTAAGATAAAAAACTGAGGACTGAGGACTACCGAGGGATATAGAAAATCTCAAATGAAAATCTAGTCGAACCAAGACTGATAGTTATGTTTGTTTATGTTTAGAATTCGATTTAGATACGAACGCCAGTGATGAAGTCACGCTCTATCCTAGATGACTAAGATACACAGATAAGAAAGACTGCTATAGGGATAATCAACGTAATATTATGGTAATAAGTTTATTATTAAAATATTATTGTTGAATCTTTTTGATTGCTGTATCTTTGTCAATAGTTGGGTTTTGTTCGAGCGTTAAAATGATATATTTATTTAAACAACTTATAAATAAATTTAGTACAAGTAGGAAACTGATAAGTCTTGACAAGATAGTAGCTAGTATCGATAGTGATTTCAGGATTAGATAAATCTTGTTTGTTCAACGTATTACGTACATCACAAAAATATCGTACATTTTCAATTTAATAAAATATTGTTTATAGCTCAAATTTACTGGTAACAAACGTTTATACATACTAAATATTCATATATACGCAAATAGTAATGTAGAAACTTGTACCAACATACTTAAAATTATATAAACTTGAAGTTCGCATGCTATGGTCCTGCGGAATTGAAAATGCGTCAAAAAGTTCCCACACGACTATGGATCTTATGGCTAAAGGATTATAAAAGATAATTGTATGCAGGACTGACAGATTTGTTTATAGCTATCGTAGGCAGAGTGTAGGAGATCGCGTGACATTCGTAAAATATCGCGATGGTACCAGCAGGTCGAAGAGCGGAGACGTCGCGCTTCAATCAACCGAAAAAAAAAAATATACTTTTGTTTTCTATAGTTTGGTTCACAGTTACGATTGTTTAAACTAAACTTGATTTATCCAAGAATAACTTTTAGCTTACTTAGTCAAGAAGATATAAATAGAAGACACTCATACCGTTGGTGAATTAACATTGATTAAAATAATGGTAATTACAGGGGCACTGAATCAAATTCCAGCAAAAGTATCATACGTATGTATGATACACAATTGACGTTGATGGGAAATCGTTTATGATTCAAATAAGGACAAATATTTATTTATTACAATGAAGTGAACTGTTATAGTGACGCGGTAAACTATCTTGAACTTACTTGGTCAGACAAATTGTCACACCATTGATGGGCAGCAGTTTTCTTTCCGCCGTTTAAGCCATTGCTCAAGTGAGGTGTCAAAGGACCTCCAGTAAACAAATCTTCAGTGACACTATTGTCAGAGGTGATGCGTCCCCGTACTGGCGGGTCTTGGGGACCCACGAAGTCAAACTGTCCATCCCACATATCATACTCTAATTCTAAACTATCTTCCACTTCAATTGATTCACCCATATTGCCTCTCGAGCGGAAGAATCCAGATTTAAACATTTAAGAGAATGTATCTATAAAATTATTACGTAGTCTTTGGTTCTATTTAAATATTGCACCAGATTATACTTAAACCCTAACCAACATCTAACTTGACTTTCAAAACGGATTAGATTTGTAGAGATAAGTCTTATAATGGCACACTGAATTCTACAAAAGTCGATGTAACTTGTTACACAGAACTATGTAACTGACTCTTACTGCTTAACATAACATTTGTGATTTCTAACACTGCAGCACTTTGTCACATAGTCGATTGCAAACACTTCACAGCTTTCGATAGACTTCAAAAAGACGCCACGAAATGATAACTAATTATTGTCGTATAATAAGATCAAAATATCTGGCAAAAAGAGACTTTGGCGGAGTTGATTCAAAACTTTCAACGGTTGCCCTAACATCGTTTTATGAAACGATACACTTCATTCACTGCACTAGGTCGTTAAGTTTCATTAAAATCTGGTTTAAACGAAATTGCACTTGAATGTTTGTATGTAGTATAAAAAGTTTTAAAATTAGCATGTACGTTGTGTTAAGTCACCGTCGCGTTCGACACTGAACGGTTCGGCCGGCTCGCCCCACCCATCGGCTCGACGTGATTATCAGCCTGCCAACGCCGCAGAGCCATACAAATAAACTTTATTCGCTCCCTGCACATATGCACGATCGTCTGATGGATAGTTCCAAGGCAATAACCCCTTGCATTCGCTCCCCTAGTCTGGTTGCATCTCGTCATTTTATGGGCGAGGGGTCACTATAATAGCTTGGTCATTCAGAGAAGCGTCTTCGTATAATGAATGTATGTTAGTATTGTTACGTGCGTTATTTGGCGATAAAGTAATACCGGAAGATACCAAATCGAAAATTACATCAGGAATGAAAGTAAAAGAGTTGATTTCTCTCTTTTACAATGATGCAAAATTATTTATTCAGATTGAAATTTAAGTATACGAAAGAGCATGCAAAAGTGAAAATAGCATATCATTAATTACTGATCAATCTAAGGAATGAGCAAACAGATGATAATTGAGATAAGGCGATAAAAAATAGTTAATCCAACATCAAAATTGAAGCTATTGTTAGTGAGAGCGTGTGAAATGGAAGTTTAAATTGAATGCTGCCGTTATTACGTGGTTTGTTTACGGGTGTCAGATGGTGATTTAATTAAAGGAAGAAATTACATTTTGCTGTAAAAATATTCATATAAACATATTTCAGTTTTAGATGTAAATGCGTGTCATAAATTACGTAGCCATTACGTTTTTACTTCACCAATTGAAGATGATTGCTCCCATATGGCGTCTATGAATAAATAACACCGCCCATATTATCTTTTCCTTGATTTAAAGAGTCTACAAAAATAGATGATAGTTTGTCTCGATTGATGTGCCTTTAAATGAGCCTATAATGTCAGGTTTCATTTAAGTATCCTTGACAAGTCAAAATAATAAAGTTTTATTAGGAATTTAATTGGCAATATTAATTATATATATTTTTGTTTTCAGTACCAAGTACACTATGCAAAGAATGTATTTAACTAGAGGATATGAATCAATAGACGTAATAATTTTCATACAAAGCAATATAATTACGTAAACATTTTGTATGATGAGTTACACTATTACAATTTCTATAGAGATATGGGGGTAGTTATGAGAAAATTAAGGAAAAGTTGAAGATTTTATCAGACTTGGAATACAGCATCAAAATAAGCTTGGTGTACGTTAATTTTATACTTCACAGAACAATGTGCTATTATAACGTACTTTTTGTTAATCATTAACAAATTGTCCGAGTTATGTCTGTAGGAAAATTACGAAGAATTGAACAATTGTAGAGTTACGTTATAATTGTCGAGTTTAAATATTGCTTAATTTATACGAACATAAACTTAATATTATGTGTTTGATAATCCTTGGTAGTATAGGGGCTTGATAATGGTTGCAAATATAAAGATTCAGGTTACAACCGGGGTGAAGAACAAAAAGAAATACCCCGTAGAACCCCGGGGTAGTTGACATCGCTCACTCCCCCATACGCCAAAAAACATTTATACCTTTCGATCCGGCGCATAAATAGATTTATCCATCATTCAGATTACGAGAGTATTCTTTCGAATAGAGAGTGGACCAGTTTCACACACACTTAAGCACTATCGTACCAGAGATCTCCCTAGAGGGAGCCGTGGTCGCCATCGATCAAGGGATCACCGTCATTATAGTTATAATGTATTTCTAACTAACTTGGATACGAATATACTATAATTGAATACATTAAACATTCCATTTTTATCTATATTTACAAGGCGAAAGTATTTTTCAAACCTCAAACCACAAATCCTTTACTTGAGGGTCGATCCTCCATTAAATTGATTAACAAGTCTGGATTACTTTTAAGCATGCGATGTTTCATTCGTATTTCCCCCTTACTCATTTTCTAGTATTAGTAATGCGAAACAAAGGAATTCAACAAAGCTTTAGGTATAGCAAACCAAATATGCTTATATATGTAATATCGATACAAATCATTTGTTGTAAATTTATATTATCTAATATATTATTTAAATTAAATAAATTTAAAATGTTTGTTGCTCATTTTAAGGTTGAAAGTACGTTTGTGCATTGTACTTGACTCTAGGACTTAACGAGTCATTAAAAGACAGTCTACGGAGGTCATATTCATAACGACAATACGACATTATTAACGTTACCGATCTCATAGAGCCACTGAGAAAGAATAATTTAAAGTATCTGTATTACTAATAGCGATGTAACAGTAGATTCTCACAATAGATATAATTGCTCATTACAACTGAATACCCAAGTGAACTGAAAAAAAATCAACGACCTAACTTACTTGTTATACCTATATGTAGTTAAAAATGATAATTATACGTCATTGTTGTTTTGACATTCAAAAGATGATAAGCATTATCTTACTTGTTAGGAATATTATAAATGCGAGAATTGTTTGGTTAATTTTTTTATCGCAAAATCGGCTGAACGGATCGAAATGAAATTTAGGTTTTTTATTCCTGAAGTTCTCACTCTTCTCACTTACGGTTGGAATCTAGTATCATATAAAGAATTTAGTTTATCGTCGAAAGATTTTGTTTAACTTTCTTATTTCTCTATTATATGATATGGGTATCAGATCTTGAACGCCTCGGTTCACAACTTAATATATCCCACTCAGAGTCTAATTATATCAATTAGTCTAGAATTCGAGATCTAGTCCAGACCAAGTGTCGCTTAAAACGAGTGCTCCTAAAATGGTTCAATTGTAACGACTATAACCTAGATTTGATTCGTCCCCTGGTGGGTTTATTTTTGTTCTGTTTTCATTAAGTCACGAAACATATATACGATGTTGAATATACTTTAGTAATAAAGTAATAATTAACCAATAATGACTGTTAATGTGGTACATTAGTTCAAAGAAGTTGGACGAATATTCATAGAACTTTGGTATATTGCTAAGTGAAAAAGTCATTTCAGCTTTATTGTATATACATACGAAACTGAACGAAAAAAATCGCTATTCAGACTGGCAGCCAAAGAAGGAGAGAAGATTGTGAATATAATGCACTTTAATAAATATAAAATAAACTATGAATAAAGACAAATTAACATTGTAATAATTAAATTTTTGTATATTCAAAGTGACAAGACGTGTTGCTTTAAATCACTACAGATACCATCTCATTAATACGTAACGTTTTACAAAGAAACAGATCGCATCTGCAAACAATACTGAAGGTTTCGCACGCGTTCCTTCACATCACTTTCCGTCTGGAGGTTTTTTAAACGTTAGATAATATTAGATCCCCTCGACACTTGTGGGGTTTGGCTGTTGGATCGATTTGACTCAATGCGCTTATAGACTTAAAAGTGATAGGATTTAATAGACTTACAAGTAGCTGGGCAGTGCACATGAACGACGCAGAAACTAATTTATATAATTGACGATTTTAAATGAAACGAAACGTATTTTTTTTTCATAGTTACTGTAAAATTGCAATGTCATGTACATGTGTAACTGATACAGTTCAGAGACATTATTAAATTAATAGTAATTGTATTCTTGATATAAAAGCTAGATAGTAAAAAGTTTAGACTTTTTGTAAAACTTCTTTTTGTCGAATTGAAATTTACTCTTTATTCTGTATAGCATTAAAGGAGTAAACGAAAGATGAAACGAGTATTTTTTATGTCGCTAAAAAATATAATAATGATTTTCGAGGGATACCTGATATTTTATTTGGTTTAAAATTAAGTAAACCAATAAAAAACCGCCGTAAAAAACTTTTTCATAAATTCATTTACCAGAAATTATCTGCACCTGAGTATAAAATCAATTTAGTGTGGTGGTGCCTTTGCAGAGCTAGTTTTTGTACGATGATAAGATATTATCATAATAAATCGACTGACATGCTTCAGTAGTCGCTGATGACAGTTATGCAACCACGATTAATTTTAGTTTGTTTGAAACTATAATGAAAGCCTGTTTTGTAATAATGCGCCAATATTGCATAGATATCCTGTTTTAATATGAAAACAAGTAACTTAATGTTTATTTTAGTTATCTGTTTTGCATTAACTCCAAAATGTAGTCTAGGTGCTATTTCATCGGCCCACTAAAATTGGTTGTGGTTAACGATTAGGCCACTGCTTAATCTTTATATATATATTATTATAGAATGATCGTGCTTAATTATATTTAATTAATGTAATTACGTCAATTTTGCAATTCTATATCGTTTGATTGGGACTAGATAACATAAATTATCGTCTAGACATGAGAGGCGAGATATATGAACTAACATAAACGTAAACACACTTCAAATGGGTAGTTATTCATTACATTCATTTACAGAAAAAGAAAGTTGCACAGCGGATTCAAACTATAAATATGTTTTAATAATTACATATATTAATTGGTATCAATCATTGCGTTAATCACTGTTTTAATAGAAGTATTGTTTATAATATTTTTCCTGCATTATATAATTGTTTTTAATTGACGGGATAATTTGTTTCGGGTATACCTACGAATACATCCTTGACACAGTTTGAACTCCCACGCCCACGCCCACTGTACAAGCATACCCTATTGTTTTCAACTGTCATATTTAAGTTTCCATTTTGTATGTAGATTTAAGCAGTCTAAATCAACTATGTCGTAATTAAGGCACAGGTATTAGAACTATATGATATTATGATAAATATTATTATTATTTTAACCGTTAATATATAATTAATAATGTGGGGGACACTATTATTAATTAACATTACTTTCCATAGTTACATATTTATTTATTTAGATCTAAATGTATCTCAATTTAACATAGCTACGGAACTAATCACGACTGCGTTCAATAATGGCACGCATACAATTATAAATTACTGAAACTATTAATATTTAACCTATATAATTACATTTTACACAGACAAAAAAATAATTAACGAAATTTAATTCAAGACTAACATGACGATTCAAAAGTGCTGCGAAGTGATGAATGAATGAGAATGATGATAAGATTACTAGAATACAATATATTTTGATTAAATATTTATACATATATACCTATTTATATATATTTTTATTAAAATAAGATTAAAAATATATTCGTTTTGCACTAAGTTGTCCCTTTATTACATCTAACTTTTCGAACAGGCGTAACTAACCTTAATGACAAATTAATTCAAGCATACAGTTTGCTACTTGTTCTAATGCATTATTTATGTACGTGCCTATCTAGGTAATGTTGCGTGCAGTTTCTCCCAGACCCATTGTCCGTTGCATTATGAAGTCGTTTCAAAATATTTAATGCATTCGCTTTGACCTTTATTACTAAGACAATAGAGTCTATGATAATTCTCCAATAAGCGTAATTGTAAAGTTGTTGTAATGCAGTCTATAGGAATCGCCCACGCAGAAAGACCCTTTGCGAATTTCTGGAATTGTTGTATATTGAATATTGGGTTATCGTAAATTGAAAGTGAAATTCCGAATACTCAAATATGTATATAATTCTCGCAGTGCGCTTTTTGGCTGATTAGACTGCTAATTTTTTTTATTTATTATATTTTTTTAGCAATACTACCTTCGATATTTTGGCGAATGTTAAATTTTTCACTTTGACAAGAATATGTTACAAAACGTTAATATACCTAACTTATGAAATAGTTTATCTCGCAAGTAATATTTATCCTCTTTGTTTCTTAATTTTTTTTACACTCGCAAATATCAACTTTTCTAATTTCCATCCATGGTTTGGTAAACATATAAGATTTGTCTAAGGACTATTGGAACACAATTTTATGACATATTCTTAGCATGCACATTGAATCTTTTACATTACCTTACGAGATACATCACTGAATTTGTATCAAAATAAAACTCAGAATACATTAATTCGAGCCTAGAATATCACGTTA
Organism: Vanessa cardui; assembly: GCF_905220365.1. NCBI lineage: Eukaryota > Metazoa > Arthropoda > Insecta > Lepidoptera > Nymphalidae > Vanessa > Vanessa cardui. The sequence goes on along the minus strand of NC_061138.1, from coordinate 9,144,989 downwards.
GTCAAGTGGTACTTACGAAGAAACAAATCAAAACAATATTACTGGTAAGTATTTCAAGCGCACTCTTATTAATCATACTTGTGTTTGATTGTTATTCCATATCGAATATTTATCATATGGGCCGCACGCATCTGACCGGAAGGTGCGCACGCGCAGGACCATTTCCGTCCGCCATTGCTGTCGCGCTACAAACTATCTAATGAACCGGCACGATCTATTGTTTAAAACCTTTCCTTGATATTCATATTGGGGTCATTGAACAGCCATTACGGATAATGTTACTTTATTTGGATCGTAATTACTTTATTGGGTCGTTGACGCCGGCATGTCTTATACCAAAAGAGATTAAATGTGAGCTGTAGAAATTGAATTTAAGCGGTGCCAACAAAGAGCAATACTATAAAGCCTTCCAGCCTGAATGGTCTAATTAATGTGCAATAAAACATAACATTTTGGCATTTTCATTGTTTGCGGAGGAGAACCATCCCCCACAGAAATTGCAATGAGTAAAATGTAGAGACCAACCGTGGCCACTAAGATGTTATATCTCTGTATGTATGTGTACAGAGTGACATACTGCAATTCAGTCATATTAACAGCCATTTGTGCTTGTAATTGCCCTTCAAATTGGAACGCAATCACATCGAATTACCGATAAATTGTTATAGCCCAGCTAGTTGCAGTAGTCTTTAAAATTAATTATAAGCATAACTTTAAAGTAATACATATTTAATAAGTATATTACTTTGAAATTATGCTACTAATTTAATTCATAATGATTTTCGCTAATTTTTATTTAGCATTATCTACAAGGAAGTTAGAACATTATCATAGCGCAGTTAGAACATTATCACCAGGGTTTGCCTTAACCCATTTATTTGAGGTCATTAGTAACTATGCATGCCTCGTTTATCGAGTGTGTAACTAATAAGGCTGCAGATCTGGAGCTCGAAATTTGTATTGTGTTATTCTGTGCCTTATGCTAGGTTGTCGATGTAACTGCGTCTGAATTATCTCCGCTAGTTTCGGATATGCGTACCATCGAATTATGACAGGGACGGAAAAGTGAGTCAACGCAGTGTGGTTTATTTTAATCTAATCTTTAGTCATATCCTCAGTTACTCATTGTTGTAAAAATCATCTCCACAACATATATACGTCAGAATACATATCTCTATTTGAAATAAGAATATAATTTATTGAAGTAGACTCATAAATGTTACAGTATTGAATGAAAAAGTTACCGCATGACAGTTCACTCGTAATATTCATAATATATTCTATTAACGATAATCGGTTAGTTGCTTTTATGTCACAGGTGCTAGTCTTTAACTTCCTGTTACATACTCATTTCATATTCTATCCATTCTCGTAGCTCGCCTCACGCGTTTATAGTTATTGCAGATGATGTAACAAATACTATTTAATTAAAGACCGCTGTCTTTATTGAATGATAACATCACCGCACACACTCACCGCGTGACTAAATATTTGACCGCTGTATCCTCATGACAATTATGAGTACGAAATATAATGTTTGTATTGATTTGTTCATCTATACTACAGACATGGACACTGTTATTTATGGGCTTCGTATTCGCAAAAATACACGGTAGTAAACGGGTAGAATCTAGTGTTACCTAAGTTTAGAAAGGAGCTGTGGTCGTTAAGTTGATATAGCGAGAAGTAATTGGAGTGACCTATGACCAGAGAATGTCAGTTAAACTGGGAGGGCTATTTTACAAGTGCTCGATAAGACACGTATGGGAGCGCAATAGGAGAACAATAGAAGTAACGTTCATTTTGCACAGAAAAAAATAACGTTTCGTTGTAAGTGTGTTTCGAGGGAACTATAAAATAGTCCGATGTAAGAACATATTAACTACCGCCTAATACATACCGTTTACTTTTACTGATGTGGCATCAAAAAGTTGAGGAAATTTATGCACACGCATGTGCAGGTTCGCATTGAACCTATTTAGTGCAATATATGTATACCAAAACAATCTCCTTCAAAGGAGAGCAGCTCCAAAGTGACCAGTAACACATGCCCTAATGTTTTTTTTAATTATTAGTATAACATAATATATAAAATATTATGTTATACTAATAATTAAATTTCTAAGTTTCTCTATTAAAAATTAAATAATGATTTTATTTGTAAATAATAACCATTTTCTACATCGTGGGAACTGAAATATTAAGTAGAAAATTAAAAAAGCAGGTCGATCTTAATTTGCAATGTTCTTGGAAAGTACATAAAGCTGATGCTTCTGTGCTTAATATTTGTATATACACATTATATTTTTGATTAAAATTAACTTCTCCTTTTATTGACACAGTAGTCCCTTTTTGTTATTATCATTGTTATCATGATGACTTAGCTTGTAAGAATGATTTACATTGAAATATTTGTAAAACTAGATATAAGTATAGTATTAGATACTTTGTATATCACGTTGGATTCCCAAATTTCAATCGAGTCTTTATCTTTAAAGATTTGTTTTTAATCGGATTGTAAGAGTGAGTAAATTGAAGCACACATTGGTGTACTACAATAAATATATTATAGCTGTTGGTTAGTCTTTCTTGATAACAGCAGCCTATTAGATCATATTCAATAACAAATGTTCCCTGTGTATCGTATGACGAGTGTGCCGGTTTGTCAATGGACAGAATCACTTAATAGGGACGGTACTGCCAATGGCGTCACTTCACAAGATTCGCAAAATATTTATTTTCGGATTTGGCGGGAGTCCAAATCGACCTTGGATCGACTTACTAATCAGAGCAGATTCGATATGCTTTGAAGAATATTTTAAAGACCTTTTGTTTATAGTCGTTACAAATAATGAATGTTTTTATGAGTTACTGGAATTTAATGAGGAACAATAACACGTTTATACCATTACTTGTTGTATGTAAATACTTAAGAATTTAGATGCTTCTTTTATTTTAATCTCTAAGTTGGTTTGAATACTTTGTTGGTTGGGCTTTAATATTTTGTAGACAGATTAAATTATATAAAAAGTACAATTAAATGGTAAAGTTTTAAAACGAATTAAGTGTACATCGCAATCATAGAGTTACTTGCGATTATTTTTATCAATGATAAATATGTGTTTATGCAAAAAATAAGTAATTATTACAGTCCTTTCTATCAAATTGATAGCTTGTTTAGTTACTAAATTAAATGTGACTTAGTCATGAGGATGACGCTGCGTAGTGACCAAGTCACTAATTCTGAGCGCAGAGCATCAAACACCAGAATAAACTTTAATTTTAGTTCTATTCATAGGTAATTTGAAAAAAAAATAGAAGTTGATGACATTTTAAAAATAACAAGTAGGTTATAGTAGATTTAATGATAGCTCCTTTCATTTTCATTGCAGTTTTACGCGATGTATACAGTATACAGATTTAAATGCATCTTAAAATTATTGCTTTGTAGTACTACATTTAAAAATAAAGAAAAAAGTATGAGCATTGTATGAATTCATCTATAGTCCACGCCCATAGTGGCAAAAGTCCAGGGAAACCGATGACGTATCCGGAAAAGATATTTAAAAAAACGCGCCAACAGGAACTAAGAACGATGGAGTATAAATATTGTTTGTTACTATTTCATATCTTAGAACATCACGATGTAGATTAAAATAAATTCGAAATTCGAAAAACCAGCTAGATCCGTTCTTTGTGTAATAATTTACTAGACATATCAGCATACAGATATACTTCAAGGCGTTAAACTATTTAAAGATGATTATTATATATTTGCATTGTATAACTAAACAACGCCTACTGGTAGACTTGTAATTTATAATGTGTAAACATCAATCGCGTACCCTGCGTGGCCTCGTACAATCATCGCAAGCAGTATCGGAAGGAAGTTAATGAAACACCTATTGCTCAGCGGTGAAACGATGACTTACCAATGACATATGATAAGAACGTAACCTGTTTTCCGAGAGACTTAAGTCATTTTCGGGGTAACTTGTTTCTTATCGCTGTAAAGTGGATAGTACGGTTTCAAATACCATGAATAAATGTAACACTTTTTGTCGGAATAGTGTTTATTAAAAAGGATTATTTTAGCGTTCGTAATATATTTATTATTTATATTATAATAAACTTACGAGCAAGTTAAGCAGGATTTTACAAATATTTTTGAATCGTCATTTAACAAACTATTTTAAGTGAAGCTATCGCCAGTTCGGAATCCAGATCTACCGAGAAGTCCGACAGAACATAGTTACTCTTTTTCAACATTTAAACATGGAGGCAGCACTTAATATATCTTACACCAATTACCAATACATACTTGGTGCAAGCACGTTTGGGTAGGTATCACCAACTCATCACACATACGGCCAAGCAGCATCAGCAATGCTTTTTTTGACTTTTTGTGGTCGGATTTGTAGGGCGAGTGTGCTAGAGTAACAGGCACAAGGAACACAACATCTTAGAGCCCAAAGTTGGTGGCGCATTGGTGATGTGAGGAATGGTTCTGTTTCTTACAGTACCATTGTCTATGGGCAGTGTTGACTACAAACCATCAGGTGGCCCGACAGTCTATAATACCTACATTTTGTATATATATTTTTCATTAAAGTAAAGCAATCGATAGTTATGTAAATGTATATTAGAATCATATACAGTACCAGAGCAACTTGTTAAACTAATACAACAGCGCATTACCACGTATTAACAAGATATTAAAATGTCGTTGAAGAGTCTTAAATCTATATAACAAATTAGCAGGTGTATAATAGTAATACTTGATTTAATTATTTCTATCATTTTCTCGTTGTAGTTAACTAGGTAAATAAATAAATCGGGTGTGACATTTTCTTTTGATGTGGTATAATTATTTCTATCTAGAAGTAAATCATTACTATATTCAAAGTTACCACCAAAATCCATTAAATTTTTTATCACAAACATTTTAATTTCTTTTATTAGAATCTTTGAAGGACTTGTAATTATTATAATCTTATCTTAGTTCCGAATATTTTAGCGGTTTATTAAAGAAAACAATATTTTTGATATTATCATTTTTGTCCTTTACCTATTTCCTTAATGTTTAGTAAAAAGCAATTTGGGAATTGCAAGGGTTCTTAAGAAAACGGTAGGTAAGTAATTGGATTTTGGCGGTGCATAATATAATGCACATGAGCAATTACGGCAAAGACAGAACTGGCCAAAACAAGTCTATCAAAAAATTTAATGAGCATAAATTAAACAAACTGAAAAATGCGATACAAGTTTAAAAAAAGTTTGTTTGTTTATTAAATTGTGTTTATGTGTGATACTAAATATAGACTGAAAGTCAGCAAGTAAATAAGGGCTCGCTTACCTTGTAGTTGAGACCTTGTACATCCTCCTCTAGCGAGACATCAGAGTACATGTCGTCAGCGGGCTCCCCTCCCGACCCGCACCCGGACGAGTTGAAGGACGACGACCGGTACAATTGGCTAAAACAATGATAATGCCTCAGTCTATTAGCTATTCAGGATACCTCAACAGGACAGGAATTTGAATCGTGTTTTCAATTTGATGCACTTAGCGACATCTGTTGTGAGAGTGAGTAAATTAGAACGCCATCTATGGTAAATTCTATTAGTCTTTGTGAAATCTTAGTTCAACTTAGTTTCCACGTATGTCAATAGATGTCGCTACTAGTACGATTCTTGTATTGTTTAGTGTCAAAGAACCTAACGACTTCAAGCTATGTATGGATATAGCGCCAATAAATCTAAGCTCCAAATAGGTATGTTGAATGACTTTGAAAATTTGAGTTTAGTCATAATCTATAGCATTGTGTTATTCAATTATTATTTTTTACTGTAATGATGAATCATTTAATTTTGATGAACGCCTAGGGTTATGGATACCTCTTTGGAGCTCTTTTTTATGGTCTCTACGAATAATTTGATGGGAATAAAAGACTTGCTGTTCTTTTTAACCTTACAGCTAAGAAAGAGATAGCAATTTTTTTCCGATGAATTTAGTTTTAGGTATCTTTTCATAAGTATATATAGTTTCAAATATTTTCTCCTTTCAGGTTTAAAGATTTCAGGATTGTGATTCAGCTTAAAATAGTTATGTGTAAAATATTTACCTAGCTAAAACATTGGAGCCGATTTGTCGTTTCCCCGAGCTGAAACAAATTATTGTTTTATTAATTTAGATTAATGGTTAATTAATAAGTACAAAACATTAATCAGTTCTTTGGAAACAGTATATTTTTATAAAAAACTTATTTAATTATAAATAATTTTACTTATAATTTACTCTCAGGTATCATTTCGATCAATTAACAAATAAGTGAATATAAGTGCAACTAAATATAAATAATATAGTATGTTTTTTAAGCGTTAGTATAAGCTGTGCGGACTTACAACAATATGTGTGGGTCTATTAATTTTTTTTTAATATAATGTATTCTTATATATATATTTTTAATATTTAGAATTATATAAAGAGCAGCATTGCACATTGAACTTCCACCCACTCTATCTGAATCGAGCCCAAGGCTCAGACGATTAAGGAGGTTACTACTGTTTCGAAATTTATGACTCGATTTTCAAATTATGAATATTTTTTAAAAATATTATTTATAAATTTGTACAACCTGCAACCAGCGCTTACGTTTTTTTTTTAAATTAAATTAATTGTTAGCACGTTTGTTCTCTGAGCTGTGGAAAAGTGCAACCGACATACCGTGCGGGAAAGAAGGAAATATTTTTGCATGTACATACGTACATTGCAAGCAATTATCGCTTTTATGTATCTGTAGGTAAGTCATAATTACATAATGATACCATTTTCGCTGTTCATTGTTGGTTATGTAACTTGATTATAATGTGTTTAATTTTCGGCTGTTTAGGGAGACAGTGAGTTTAATTTATTTGATAGTAGATCCTGGGTTGATTTCATAGCGTTATATACTGTAACTGCGATATAAATTTAAAACGTTCTCGCTGTATGGTCAATTGAACTTATGATGGTAAAATGAGCCTCCTGGAGGTAAGAAGTACCTACTGCTCATAGATATTGACGCCATGAGAAATTATAAATTGACGATTTAAATATGATATCCAAATTTAAATAAAGCCAATTTTGACTTTGACTGAGTTACAACTTGATTCTTCTAAAAAGAAAAGAGAGAAAGAACTTGTAAGACCCTACTAAAATAATATGTGTCGGGCTGACTAAGGTACTATGAGATACGTCTCATCTACGGCGAATAGTTTTCAGCACTAAAAATATTTGAGGATGAATTTGTTCCACATATCATTGGATGTTTCATAAATACATATATAATATAACTTTTGCATTATTTATTACGTTATTTTAAAGCACTATAACATACTCATAATCTGTAGTATTGGGTATGTATATATTATATTGTGGTACGTATCACATTTTTGAGTCAGTAAACCATAATTATAGCAATTGTCGTTTGTATATCCTGTTTGTTCCATACATGAAATTATAAAGTCGTAAAGTCAAATTATTTGTTATCAATATGATTTAATATATAATTCACGAGTGTAACACGCACTTATTACATTGTCGACTAATAATCTGCACTTATACAAAGTGGTGATGGTGAAATCGCATGGGTACGCGCTCGCCATGAAATTGTGTAAGAAAGCGATGCCCCGCAATGCCTTCACGGAAAGTATAAACCGAGTCGGGGATACCGTTAAACACATTTCCTTTCAATTAAAAGTTAATACGAACGAATAATAATAATTAAGTAACATTTTTGAACTGATTCATCAGTCTACATTCGAACAGCCTGGTGGAACAACCTCTAAAAATTCTCCTCAATAATAATTGGCGATGCCTTTGCCTAACAGTGGAGTATTTACGATGTTACTTAACTCACTTTTATTTAAATAATTTAAAAGTCGAACTAATATACGCTACAGTTATAAAGCCACTATGTTCTGAAACGTAATTGAAAAAAGAATACCAATCCAATTTGTACGCTTAATGCAGATCTATGAATCTTCATCTTACTTTTACTTTCATTATGTTTAAAACAATGACATCTGAAGCGTGTTATATTATAAATATAAAATTAGTCAAACAATTAAGTTTATTTTAATTTTATAAAGATTTCAAAACGATGTATGTAAATATCACCGATCGATTCCTTGATACGTGTTTATAGATTGAAGGCGATGTTTATTAAAAATGTTTGTAAATTGCTAACACAAATATGCATGGTTAGCGATTTGTTTATCCAATATAAATATTATACAAACATTATCTTGATGAGATTTAATACTATTTTTATACAGAAATAACGGTATTCTAATGATCTTCGTTTATTGTAGTGTTTTTAACTGAAGATACTTAAAGATTTCTTTTACGTAAAGTAAAGCTTTTAAGCTTTCGTCTTGACTTAAAATCAGTATATATATATATATATATATGCAATCGTGTATTTAGAAATAGCAAATTAAATGAAGTAAATAGAAGTAAAAAATAATTAAAAAAAAAAACGTCATTTTACCGCTTAGAACGTACTATTGTTATCCTTTATTAACCGAACACATTAGAAAGAAGCATACTTAGGAATGGAATTCATCTGATATTAAATTCTATTAAACAATTATTATTATTTTCATAAGAGTTGTTGAAGTATATTCAATTAGCGAGATACGATTAACCAGTTTATAATTTTATAACACTTAAATAATTTTCTAAACCGAAACTTGCTTTATATATTAAAATAAGAGAGATAACAATTTAATAAAATAATTAGTGCACGGAGATTAAAACTGATTTGGAATGCGTGAGGTATCGTTATTCATCAAGCTGTTACAGAATTTTGATACTTAACAATTTTCTCTTTTGGTAATTGCCTGTGACGGTTGGATGCTATCAAAATGTGATGCGTGCGTGATACTCATTCTATTTGTTTTATTATAAAATACTATTACCGAGAATATTATAAATCTAAGCGACTTGTCAAACAATTTGAATGACCGTTAGAAAGTATAATTTGTTATATTTTTCAGTGTTATATCACACAATGCAACTCATACCGCTTGACGTTTTAAGATGTACTCTTGAATGTAATTATATCTGATGTAATAAATTATGACTTAAAGTATTCCATTTCCAAACCGGAAGGAAATTAGTTCAATTAATCTTTAAACAAGCAATGTCTGTTTGGGTCAAATCTAGCAAGCTGTGTTAGACCACTTCCTCTTCTACGGAGTTAATATTTTGAATGTCGATTAAATTCCGATCACAATTTCCAATGTCCAGGATTGGTCCAAACATTGGAATTCCTTTTCGGGTAACCAAGTAGGTATTTCGTTTTTTAAAAATATTGTTGATTTTTCTTTTTTTAATTTGCGCTTACGGTTCAATATAAGAACATTGTCATCGCGTGTCACACACCTTCGCTTGTTGAACAATAGAATGGACACTATAAAATACCCATGCGTACGCATTGTTACGCTGTCCCGCGGTTACTATAAAAGAACCTCGGATTGAAAAATAAAAACTATAGTCGAAAATAAAAACTACAAAACTTTATTTTATATACGTATAAGATAAAATAAACTGATATACATTATAATACGAAATGTATTCCTTTTTGTAATTAGAATTCGAAATATATTTTTTTTATCTGTTTTATTATCCATTAAATAAATGTTATTTTTAATATGTTTCGTCATACTTTTTTGTAATTGGAGCGTGAACTATAAGGTCGAATGAAAAATAAAAACGAAAATAAATTCCAACAGGTAATACCAATTGTTGTTTAGATATGTATCAGGGCCTTCTTTTCATAAAATATTTTTATATTCAGAAACAAACAATTGGGAAGTAACAAAGAATTCTGAGTATTTACTATTTATATATAAAATATACATGCAAAAGTTAATTTTTTTTTCCAAAACTGGGTTTCGAAAAATGTTATATCGACAATTATGATTAAGGTAACCAAATAACTCGTCCAGCGTTTAGCATAAAAACCGGGTCGGCATTAGAAATTCGCATCCCGAATTTGATGATAGTAGGGGTGGTTTCTTAAAAGGGTTGTTCCCCTCTCTCGAAATTTACCACTCCCAACCCGCGGAAACCCATAGTTTTTTTTTAATGTGCGTTTAAAGTTACGTGTAACGGATCGATATTTTACATTATAATTATCCTAAAATCATTATTTTTATGTTTATTAGCTTTTTTCTGTATTATATTTTAACAAATACTATATTAATTTATAGTAAAAAAAACATGTAAAAGTTTAATTTAATTTTGTAGTGAAGCGATTCTTTTGTAAAGAAAATAATAATCACCCAGAAGATTTTACGAACATGATAATAGAATACAATATAACATAAAATATAAAAAAGATCCATTTATCGCATTATTAAATTTAGTCAAGTATATATACAGATAAATGGTTCTTATAAATTTCTAAAATATACCTATTGTTGTTTCTATTTTTCACCCAAAATTAATAGCTGTGACTGTGACAGGAGTGGCGAAGCCACTCCGGCAACAAAAATAGTAGATAGCTATAGTAGCTAAGGATAGGTTAGGTTAGGTTAGATTTTATGACCAAACGCTGCGCAAGCCGAGCGAGCGAAGCGAGCGTGCCGCGGCAGCGGCCGGCGCAGCGCCAGAAATCACATTGTATACCAATAATTGGAATTTTATATCTCTCCCCTTCCAAAATTTTACTAACAGTACGAATTTTATAAAAAAAAAACTAATGATTTCCGCGCGGGGGGAGTGGTGGTGTAGGTACTACACCACCCCCCCTTACCCCCCACCCCTTCCCCAACCTTAAATTCGGGATGCGAATTTCTAATGCAATCCCTAAAAACCAATGCTATCCATTATCTCTTTATAGCCATGGTCACAGTTATCCTTATTCACATATTGTATGAATAAATTATATATTACCTGTAGGGCCGCTTTCTGTAATGCATGTGGATATTTTTTCGCTCCAGCTTTACAAATAAATGGAACTTATAATGACTTATATCTGTGATCCGGTTTAGTGGTACAGAACACGGGGAATATTTTAATCGTCTACATCACTAATTGTATATCAAAACACGAGAATTAACTTTATCGGAAATGCACAGCACTTTAAAAAAAAATATCATCGGTATTCGATTTTTGAATTTGGTTTAACGCGCGAACTGCAGAATGTGCGAGCGGTCGCGATGGACTGACGCATCACGGCATCAACAAACGCAATGGTGGGCAGGCTACATGGCAAGGCATGAATTATCCACAATGGTTGACTGCGAAACACTGGCCGTTATTAAATTACTAAGCAGTCCGCGGCGGATGGACGCAGGTTGTTCATGTTACGACTATGTCCGCGAATTGCTAGATCGGCGCACAACGACGTTGTATATATAACTGTCTTGCGTGTCATTTTTGTGAGGTTTTTGTTTTAATTTTAGGCGGTAGATTTAAATTTATCAATGACGTAATGACGTTATTTTCCTTCGATGTATCAAAAAAAGTATTGTTTTTCGTTTAGTCTCTTATAAATACAATATTATAACAATGACAAACAGATGAAATAATCGATGAAAATTAATATTGTTTGAAGTATAAAATAGAAAAATTCTTTTATCTCAACGTTAATGTTTAAAAAAATTATTAATCTTTTTCCTTAGTTTTTCGCGATTTTATCGCGACAAATATATGGTTCGCAATACATCATTACAAGCTGTCGTTAGCAGTACTTGTCAGTTGTCATAAAAGCGCACTAGGCCGTTATCCAACCGCTCAAGTTAAATGATAATAGCCTTTGTTTTTATTGAATTAGAAACGTATTTTATTCAGAGCGTCTCACAAAGGTATCGGGGTGGAACATCGGCTACTTTCTTGAGGCGAATCCGCCACTTCACATGCTGCTATACGAAACAAAAATTATTTATTAGATCTGACAGTATTTTAATATAATTAGGTATAATTTATTTCTATTTCTACCTTTCGGGCCTGAAATCAATTAAATTAAATCATTTTGTCAGATCACGTGAATCTAGAATTCAAATTCGATGAAACTCACTCAGTTTTCACGCTTGTAAATGAAGACTGTAAATGAAAACACTTCCATAACCTACATAAGTCGGATGAAATTCTGCCACATCTGATGTATAACAGCTTTCAGCTTATGCAAAACGTCACTTAGAAGTAGGATCGATGTCTTAATAAAGAACATACTAACAATCACAATCGCATTTAAAATAATAATAAGAGATTTAAAATTATTTTGAACAATAAAGATTTAATTTGCAATTACTAAAAATATATCAAATTTTTTCCTTGACTTGTAACAGAATAGTTACAAGGTGTAACTGATTAACATACAAGTAGATGTGTATCTAGTCAGTAAAAAATGTGTAGCTAAGGTCAAAAATCAAAAGAGTAGCAGATATTATAGACACATCAAAATAATAAGGCTACATTTTCAATGTTTTATATGAACGCGTATTAATGCTGTTACTTAGATAGGAGGGAAGTGTTTAAAAACGGAAATAATTTGCGCCGTATTGTGGGTCAGACGAAACAGTCGTTTTTAGAGACTTTAACCGCAATTACGAATTGACCGATTATGCAACAATAACATTATTTCGATTGTGGAACGTAAATCGTTGTGTGTTGAGCAAACACGAGACACTGGACACAAGGACAGCTAACTTGGATTGCAGCTGCATTACCAAATTTTATAATTTCGCTTAACCTATTCGATTTAAAAACATATTATTTGTATTGTCTACATGTTAGTAACGTTTATTTTATTTGGTATTTTTGGAACGTAGAATTTATTTTAGGCGGATTACAATAGAGTAAACTAGAAGTCTACGAGTATACCTAAGAAAAATGCATTATGCCACCCGTCCCAGTGATCTTTTCCTCTCATTCTATCGTAAGCGGTTTTATACTTTTCTTGCTATCTACATATTGTCCAACGTTATTAATTTATTTTATTGCTATTTAATCTATACTATAATATGTCTGATTGTAATACTAAAATAACCGCTTTTTACTAAATGCATATGTATGTACATGGCATATATACCAAAATAACATTTTAAATTTTTGTCTGTTAACCTGTCTGTTTGCTCTAGCTAATTTCTGGAATGGCTGGACAGATAGTGACGGGACTTTCAATGGCAGATAACTGACATAATAAGGAGTATCTTAGGCTACAACAATTACTATTTTCTTAAATTCAACACAGTTAGTACTTAATATATATCAAAGGCAACGGTATTCCAATCAGGTGTCCCACGACAACTCACTTTTGTTTTAATCTATATTGTATTGAGAATTTCTTGCATTGATAAAAATACATTTCATATTAAAAAGACTCATTGATGAGATGTAGCGTTTTGATACTTTAATGATGTTACACATACTATGAACTTGGTTTACCACATAAATTGGTCTCATAGTGATTTGAGCTCAACGCACCACTGCCCACACTAACAACAACCCAATTAACGCCCCGTATTTATAGTAAAACGTCTTCTACTGGCTGCGTAGTTTTTTGTTTTTAATAAAAAAAAACTACCGAATCAAATCTAATAAAAATTTAATTAGGAGTTTGAATAGTATAGCATCCAACAGGATTTATGTTTCAAAATAGCGTATTCCGTACGTCAGTTTTCATCATTCCACGAGTGAGATGGAAGTTAAATCATACCGAAGAGCACTGTTCAACAGCACAGAAGTAAGATAGACTGCGAGGTAAGTTGTTACTAGTATCACGCACAATGTGTGTAAGTAGGTACTGGTTAGCCAGATGTTCGACGCTTCTGCCTGAAGTCCAACATAATATTAGATATACCGAATATAGGCAGAATAGTATTTTTTTTTCATATATTGCAACATTATTTAAATTTAATATTTATTTGAAAATCTGTTATTGTAATATATTATTTCTCTTATACCACTAGTTTTCGAGATCGCGTCAAAGAAAAATGATTGTAAACTGTGATGGACGTGCAATATTTTAAGAATTAACCCTTATTATAAATTAATTATTAATAACAGGATTTTGTGAGGGTTCTGTTTTTATTAGTGAAATTTTAAATGGTTTAGCAACATACCTTGTTTCTGCTCAATCACAATCAATTATTATATGACAACAAGTCGTTTTACGTACACATTTTAAACAGCAAATACAGTGACGAATATTTTAATTAAATTTGCACCTATAAGCGCTATGTACGAAATAAGCGCTGTGTTCGTTTAATTAAAATCATGCTCCATCACCGAGTTACTATTGTCTAGTCGTAAGAAAGACGCAAAAACTTATTAGCGGATCGCGTGAAAATGGCCTTAAAACGGATATAATAGACTTTTTACAACGTTCTGCTTGAAGACACAAGCGTTCATTAGTATGTGTAAGTTATCAATCGAATTATGGTGTATGATTGATTATTTTGTTAACAAGGCTGCGCTTAATATTAAGTCAATGTTATGTGGATTGGTCTAGAGAAATATAATTTAACTTACAAACAGACAGGGATCGCAAACTTTTATTCTAATTATTTAAGGGTGCAACGAGGAAAAATGCCATTTTTTTCCACAGTTTACAACAATTGTAATTCTTTTTTTTTTACTTACTTAATTTTCAAACTTTTATGAATGTTTTTATCTATCATTCTGCTGACCACAGATTGAGTACCACTGATGGTTATGAACGAAAAGGATGGAGAACGATTGCTGTTTAATAGCCTTGACTAAATACTAATGAGACGACTCTTCATCTTAATAAAAAGAAAATGAGTAGGTAATAGACAATTTTATTATTATTTTTGTATATGTCTTTTTTTTAACTTTACATCCAATTAATAAACACGCCTGTAGTATGAATCACGTTAATGAATGGACGTGGAATCCGAATCCGAAGTTCGTGATGTGAACTGACTCATTGATAATCTCGGCAGTGATCATGATTGCGACCTGCAATTCACTGGCCCACCGAGCAAAGGTCGAACATTGGAACTCATTATATGTTCCAAATTATTACGCACTTTGTTTGCTAATTTCGGTACAATATAGGGCACAAGAGAAGAGTGAACTATACCATTGTTTAAGTGCAATTAGAATCAGATAAATATATATTATGCTTTATTATTTTTGTATAGCCTTATTAGTAGGTATCATTAGATAACTTATTTTCGTACATATTCTAAAATTCAATTTTAGGGACGTATTGACGTTTAATAATGTATTTATTATTATATAATAAGTGTATGATTGTTAATATATGTATCTTAATATCTAATACAGGTACTGCTAAGCTAGCTACAAGTAAGTAACCGAAAATAAATCATATAGGTTAAAGTTTCATTTTAAATACACCACCCTTTTAACACAAAAATAAAATTAATTAAAAAACAATGTTATAAAAATATCCGTGATACAAAGGTGCATGCAAAAAATTTATATGTAATTAATATCCAAGCTATAAAGGAGATGCATGCAAAAAAAAACAAAACCGAGCTTACTGTCGCATGGAGCCCCATCGTCGATGCGGCAGGTTTTCTTGGTGGCTACGAAAGATAACACAAAAAAAAATGATAAGCGAACAAAAAGAATAGAGCAGAAATACACACAAAACTAAACAAACAAGGCAACTAGCTATAAAAGTAACTATTACTAAGATTACTAGTTTAGAGGCAATTTTATGTCTCCGATAAAACGATGACCACACTTTAGAGAAGGAATTAACTCAATTATAAGTATGGAAATAATAAATTATTGTTTCATTGCTTTTGAATAGTACAGTGCAGTACAGTAATATAATGAGAAAGCTAGAAAGAGACACCTTCTACTGTTAATACAGTAGGTATATCTCTGTCACACATTACAAACAATATTTACCTACTGCGATGCTTGGAATTACTGAGTCTCATTGCTTTCAGTAATTATTTTTGTGAGAGCATATAATTGCCTTTACTTATAATTTTCTCGTATAAATAACAAAGCAGATAGCCGGTAATTAAAAAACTAGTTTTATATTGAAAATTAATAGAAACTATGTACTACCCATTATTAGACTATTGTAATTGATTGATATATTCTTAAATACATCTAAATATTATATAATAACCATAGGTAATTACGATTATTATAGTTTTATAAATATATATAATGTTAAAATTAATTTATACCTTGACTTATTTTTTATTATTTGTCATTATTTTTTAGAAATATTTTTTTCATCAAGATTATGTTTTAAGTATCCTCAAATGATTAGCAATTAAAATTATGGAAACCATCATTTTTTTTAAATAATATTGCTTTTCGTCAGATTATCTGATTAGTATATTTATAATTAGAATAGAAATGAATATGAAGGCAATAAATTAAAGCTTTGATATTCTCCAAAAGAAATCAGCCAAGTTTCATCTTAGCCGATTTTCATTGAAAATGAATTCATCAAAATAATAAAACAGTACCGTTAGGGAAGAGATATAAACAAATGTCAAAAGTACCAAATAATTGTAAAGGTACGAGTTTCAGAATTTGTTAATGATTTTTTGTTAAAGCTACCAAACCGTTAAAAAAGTTTATTAATCTAGAGGAAACGAAATGTTTTCATAAAAAAAACAGAATAAATACCACAGTCTACAAAAATCAGTATATCAGATATAAAAATGAATTAATTTTAATAGCTGAAAATCACAGATTCGATCCTGACTAAAGCTAATGTTGTAATAAAAAATTCAAGCATTATCCTACGCTAGAATAAAGATGAAAATAGCATTATTAGTAATTCTTTGAAAACAGACATAAAGACGACGGCAGCGCCGCTCGTTATGTAAATAATTATTTCTATACCTGGGTGGTGTCCGCCTAAGACTGGTTCTCGTCCAGGAATGCCGATTTAAATGATTTCCTGGACTCCTGGAGCCATTTTCTAATCTGTTGGCAAGTAAATATATTATTAGTATGACATTGATTTACCACGAAGTACAGTGTTATTGCCCGCGACTTCGTTCGCGTGGACTTCAGGTTCGTCCCGTCTAGTCTAGTAATCGCTTAAAATCGCTTCGTAAATAAGCCATTATTTCTCGTACAAAGTAAAGGATAATAAATGGTTATTGTGGGTTATTCCTAAGAGATAAACATATACCATCACGGACTTTTTTGTAGACCTTTTTAAGTTGTACAATACTGTAGTACATTGTTTTGATCTATCTTGTAGAATTCAATGAGCGTTTGCAATGTAAGCGCAAAAAATGTGTTTTTTTACGACCTCACATTAGAAACCTCAAAAATTGTAGCCTATGTGTTATTCTGATGTATAAGCTATATTGTGGTAAAGTTTCATTCAAATCCATTCAGTAGTTTTTACGTGAAAGAGTAACAAACATCCACACATACAAACTTTCGCCTTTATAATAGTAGTAGGATTATTATGTATTTTGAAATAATTTATTTTATAACTACAAAATTCTCGTAGACAAATAGAGAATTTCGTACATAAATTTTGAAATTGTTAATCATTTATAAACGTCCATTGCTTTTACATAATAATGCCTTAAGGTTTGGCTTAAAACTAAACTTAAAACCCCACATCATAAATCAAATCATCGGTTGTACGCTTAGTTGTAAATTATTAATAATTATTGTAATTTATTGATTATATTATCAAAATATACAAAGCCGATTAGACAAAAGGCAGATGGGGCGCACGGAAAATTAATAGTGAAGTAAAAAAGCGAATACATCCGCTTTAGCTTCTCTGTAATATTCTGCGTATTCCACCTAACAGTTGTATTTATTATTATTACTCCTATTAAGCAATTTTCTCAACAATCTATAAATTTCCCACTGATGGACTAAGGTCTCCTCTGCTATTAAGGAGAGGGTTTGGAACATATTCCACCACGCTGTTGCATGTGGCAGAATTTCGATGAAATTAGACACATGCAGGTTTCCTCGCGATGTTTTCCTTCACCGCCGAGAACGAAAGAATTTATGTATATGTATTAAAAAATAAGCACATATGTATATAGTGGTGCTTGTCTGGATTTGAACCCGAAATCATCGGTTAAGATGCATGCGTTCTAACCACTGGGCCATCTAAGCCGCTTATTGTTGGGATTTTGTCAAAGTTTTTCCCTCTTTTATTCACGTGCTAATAGATATAGTTTTGTTACATGTTTATATGTAGTTTAAACAAAGACATAGTGAGATTGAAAATGCACATGTGTGACATTTCATTCTCCAGCGATCTTCTTTGTTTTGTCACACAATACAAGTCTTGTAGTCTAAAACTATTATTATTAGTACAGGTTGAGGGAAGACTTGTGTTTACAAGCACGTAAAACGCTCGGAACGCGTTTATGAGGGCGTTGGCCGTTTGTTTTTTATTTTCTTTTTGTAACGACATTATTTGTTAGTAGTTTGTTCTTACATCAATACTTGAAAGGGAGTTAATGATATTATTAACTTTCAGTATGCACCTCGTAATTATATATATTATATTGTTATAAATGTGAAAGTAACTCTGTCTGTCGCTCTTTCACTACTAAACCGCTGAACCGATTTTGATAATATTTGGTATGAAGCAAACTTGAACTTCAAGAAAGGTTCTAAGCTATTTTTTTTGCCTAACACATCACAAACAACCCCCTTAACGCGAGCGAAGCTGTGGGCATCTAAGTAATATGAACTACATAAATATTTGGTATATACATTTTGGTTGCATTTTCAAAGTCTTTTTTTCATAGGAGTCGAATCATGTGTATGTATGTATCAAATGTAAATGTATATTATTCGCATATGTTTCGGTAGATTTGGCTTCAGTCGAGTGTACTTACAGTACATTTCAATGGCAGGAGCAGAAAAGATAAACAAACCTTCGGTTAGTCCTTGCGGTTTGTTAATTGCTCTGCTATATATGCACTTCAAACAGTTCTTGATTAATACATCCTTATTTATAATAACTACTATAACACTTTATTACTAAGACAAACGTTTATTTTCGATATCATAAGATCCAATAATAATTTCGACCCCTTTCGCCTTTTTTAAAATTAAATTTCAAAGAGCTCAGAATGAATAACATAGATAATTTAGATGTCGACGAATTGTGTAATATTAATTATATTAATATAACACAGGGGCCATCTGAAAATCAGTGCTGTGGATTAGCAGAGCTTATACTGAGATGAACCCCTTGCTACCTACACTGTGTTCTTTAAATGTAATTATTTTCTTGTGTGTAATCTATGTAATGTATGTGTGTAGCAAAATAAATGGTTTAAATTCAAGGCCAAATTTGTTTATTTGTCTGTCGTGTGCTATTGAAATCGACTGTATGTTACGCTATAAAATAGTGTACTTAATAATAATACATAACACTCTATTTTGACAACAGAAATTTTTAAAATGAAACAATATTTAATACGAATCTAGTTCGTATTATATGAATTATTTAAAAAAAAAGTATTAGAGGGTACACTATTTTATAGAGATAAATATAATAGAGATAAATTCTGCCGTTGTCATTGAATTCTATGTCAAAATATATTTAAATAAATGTAATTTTTAACATATGATGTTTGTAATAGTGTAATTTACGTGTTTGCCGCTGGAGTTTCTCCATCAGCTTCCCCATAACATTCGAAGTTCTCAGCATCGGATATGGAGTTACCGGGACTGGAGTCAGCAGTGGTGACTGACTGACTTCCGGATTCGGTGCCATTCTGAAAAATAAATAAAGAAAGTGCATTTTATTATGAGACAATATAATGAAATTACTATTTTTCAATAGGCAAAAGTATTGATACTACTACTTATTATTTTATTTAAAAAAAAAACCTTTAGGTTTAACCTTTTGCTTGGTGGTAGGGCTAGATGCAAGCCCGTCTCGGTAGGTACCACCCACTCCTCAGTTATTCTACCGCCAATCAAATCAACAGTACTCAGTATTGTTGTGTTCCGGTTTGAAGGGTGAATGAGCCAGTGTAACTACAGGCACATGGGGCATAATATCTTAGTTCCTAAGGTTAGTGGCGCATTGACGATGTAAGGAATAGTTAATATTTCTTAAAGCGTCATTGTCTATGGGTAATGGTGACCACCTACCATCAGGTGGCCCATATGCTCGTCCGCCAACCTATACCATAAAATAAATAATAATTAAGAAGGCAACAACCCGTAGATGTACCATAGCGGGACAAAGATATTCTCGTATATCTTTAGGAGGTGATTATCGTATTATATCTAAGAACTTAATTCCGTAAATGCAAGTTTCCGTACGACGTTTACTTTTACTTCCGAGCACGGGATATATATTAAACTCTAATTAAACTTAATCGAGCTTGACTGAATGTAATGTAGAATATATAAATTTGCTATCTTCGATTCGTATCTATCAATGTTAGCTACGAGGTTTTCTATTTTAATAAATAAAGGAAATACGATTAGTATTCGGATAACAAAATATTTATTTATTATTTTTAACTACGCTATATAAGTCGTTTATTTCATTACATTTAAACCATATTGAACTTCAATTCACGGTCATGAACTTAATTAGAAAATCTGTTGCTCGGTTAGAGTTTTTATGAAAAATTCTTGAGCTAGCTGTAAAGTAACTAATGCTTATTCGTTCACGTTTATTTTTAATTACTTCTTATTTCAATCATATTAGTATTTTTTTTAAATCCACATTATCTTATAAAACAGAATAAAACTCACGACACTAAAAGACTATCACCGTTAAAATTATGTTTTATGTATGTGTTTTGTAATTAGATAAAATACCTAATAAATATAAGATATGTTGTGGTAGGATCGGAAAGAAAAAAATATCGTTAATATATCAAAGATAGTTTAGTCCCTTTTTTAAGGAATAAATAACGGTCCGCACGTACACCAGTACGGGCAAATAATTTTAATGAATACTAAATCTATTCACTTAAAAAAACCGGATTCAAATTGCAGCGGCAACTTCCGGATTTAATTCAATGTCAAATCATCCTCATAAAAATGATAAAAATGTGTCTTGATAGATCAAAGACACACTTTTATCAGTTCTGTGACATACACACGTGAATACATATAATACGATATAACGTGAATGACAAGAATTATATATGTACGTTAAGGTAAGTTACCTGTAATTTTCTAGGCATGTTTCCTGGTGAGGATCTAGGTGACTTGGTCCTCTGAAACACGCTAGGCGCCATCATGACCGCCTCAGGCAACGTGGATTCTGAAAATTACAACATAATTATTAGATAAAATATATAGTACTTTAACACTTTCGTAATTTTAACACAAATATTAACGATAGATTCAGATGGACAGCCTTAGGTCAGGAATACCTTTTTTGTGCTATTACGAATTACAGCACGACTCAAACGAAAGCAAGTGGAAGATTATGAGGAATAAATCAATTTATTGTTGTGTGTTTTTATTTATACGTGTGTGTATGAAATTTCATAATCTTAAAAGTTTTGAAAACAATATTTTAGCTCATTTATAAAACAAGATTATCAGAATATTTAATACTAGTATAATGTCTGCATTTATCATACGTTTAATACCAGTTGCGTATTTTTATCAGTGTTGAACTGATTTAAACAATTATGTTCAATGATATCTGATAAGCAATCTTTTTACTTTTTATCGCATATATTAATAAGAGTTTACGCAAATGTATTTTTCAAATAGCAATAATAACTTTATCAAGATGTTATTTTAGTATTTGTTTTAAGTTACTAAGGATAATAATTCCAAATACAACATAATTTTCTACAAGATATCGTTTTGATAGAAATTATTTATGTATTTTTTTAGCAGAACATGACGCAATATATGACTATTTAGTGTGACCTACCCAGACGGTCTGTGCAAGTCCACCTGGGTGCAAGCCGAGCCTATCTAATCCTAGCCTCGCGCAAACGAACCGGCGCAAACCGGATAGGTTACATAGATAGTACACGCACATCACATATTCTACCATACACCAATACTTGAATTGTTGTATAAGAATACCAGTCTTACTACAGACACATGGGAAATAACATCTTAATTTCCAAGGCTGATGTTGTATTGGTGACGTTGGGTATAGTAAATATTTCTTAGAGCGTCAATATCTATGAGCGATTTGCCTAAGTACCTTCAGGTGACCCATTCGCTCATCCATGTATATACTTCATATAAAGGCCAAATTATTTTATCTAACTGGTGGACGAGAAAAATATTTTATTATGAATACAACGCCTACATTATAAATACAAATGGTTTGGCTGTTTGTTGTACGTGGCATTCTTACAGCTGGACAAATTCAAATGACATGTGGATGTTAAAGTCGATTATGTAAAAAAGACATAGATATATTAGGTTTTTTGTTTCTATGGGGTATCAACTAAAAATATACAGCATGATATTAGTATAAACTTTAAATCAAGTGATTACAAAGTCGTATATCAAAATTAATAAAAATTTACAAGTAATACACGTCTGTCGCTTAATTAATTACCTAATTACCCTTCCTTATAAGTCTACAGGAGTTGAAAGAAATCAACGCAGCATTCCAGCAAGACTTTTACAACCAGATAATGTTTCCCTTATAATTATATAACAACTAATTAGAGTCATTACATATAACGGTTAACGTGAAGATTTATCGGATGCAGTCTTGCACACGTCTTTATAAAGGGCAATTAGAAGATATAATTCCCACATGCTTGTTATGAATTATATTTCTATGGAATAGAAATACTGTGCTAGTTTGACAGTTTATATTCATTAAATAAGATTCGTATAAAAAATATATATGAATAGAAAAGTGACGAATAATCTTTCTCAAGGAGACCATCATTTTATTTTTAACAGTTTGAATAATTTTTATGTCATATGATATATGATGTAAAAATATTAAATAAAGTCACAATAACATTGCAGAGAAGCCTTAGATGTCGGTGGTGTAATTCCCGTTTGCCATTAGGCTCGTAGATATTTTTCGGTCTGGTAGTTGTCCTCGTGACTCACAGATCTAATTAATTAATAAAATAATCGCTTCTAAATCCAATGTATTACTTTTACGCTTGTTATATTTAATAATACATAATTCCAGACATATGTCCAAAAAGACGAAAAGACAAAATAAAAAACAATATAAAAATAAAAATTGCCGTTACTAATAACATTAAACTGTTTATAATAAGTATTGTACAGTCAGAGTAAGAAAACTTTAGTCAATTTTCAAATTCATTCCTTTATCAAGTCTAAATTCTTAGTACCTTTTGAATCTAAACATCAAATCTCAATCGGTAAATCAGATTATCGCTCATACTGAGCACACGAAAATAGATCTTAAGGTGACGAACCTTTTCGTACCCGGACTGTACAAGTTAATAGGGCGTACTGTTGTTAAAGATGCGTACCATAAAGCACTTTGTTGAATATCCGGCAGCAGTATAGGAACAGTCGCGCGAGCACAAGCAGCGCGCGCCACCACGTTTCTATCAGGCGGGAAGCATCAAGCGCGTCACTTTTTAGCACGATCACAAACTCCGACATATAAGTCAACATTGAGGATATTGTTACAGTGCATTCGTATTACTGATTTTCGCAATCTCTTATTTAATCTCTCTTATCAGTTATTTTGCAAAAGTATTTTAAACCACAACCTATTATTCTGAAATTTCGCACGTTTTGGAGCTAGTGTTAATACAATATACCGTTATTTATTTAAAATTTCCGCCAAATGAAAAATTAGTTTTGAAAATATTATAATTATTTTCTCGTAACGTAATATTCACATGTAACGTGACGTGTTTTAATAGCAATTACGGTATAATTGAGTAATTATTTTGGACATTTTTATTATTATCATCTGTTATGAAGTATTATTTTATGATCTTTTATTTTATGATTGTATTTTTTGTTCTTTATATTTAAACATATTTTATTAGTTTTTATACGATATTAAGAGGCTGAAAAACTTGTTTCATAAGTCATAGTATCTCATATCAGTTTGGTTTATTGTAAATTTAACTCAGAGAATCTGATAAGGAAGTATGTTATCAGGTCTCACGGTAAACTGTGCGACTGGTACAGCCGTCGCGAATATAATCAATGCATTTTCACTGTTTTTTGTTACATTAGACAAATATCGGCTTCGTTATTTACGAAACAAAATCGATCGAGAATTTATTAAAGGGAATAAACGCGTGCTAGCGACGTGATATAAACGATGTTTTCAGAGCTTTTTAATTTGTTAGGTACCTACTTTATATCAAGCATGGGATTTTTTCAAGTAAAATTTTACACTAACGACATGCAATATGCAACGTAAATTTTATTCATAGATATTTTATGAACAGTATGCGAATGAAAACAGTAATTGACTTAATTTTGTATTAAATAATTTTAATAATATGCTACAGTGTAGTGTTATTTTATAATTAAGTAATTAGTTTTTTACGGAGGTTAAGAGCATAATAACGGCATCGAAAGTCATGATCACGTCACTTTCGTTTGAAAAATTGCATTAAAATAAAATAATTGTTTGACAAACTGTTTTCACACATTACAGAGCGTCAGCTTCACGCTCTCTGCACAGGTATCTTAAGAAATATCACATTGCATCGTCGCCCCACTTTGCTTGATTGGACAAAGACGCCACTACGGTATTATTAGAGCTGATTCTGTTATACGCAACGTCTAAACTTATTTGGTCTAAATTACATGCTATCCTTTTTATGCATATATTGATTCCACATATGAAAAAGAGATAGAAATATTTGGTGCCCATATATAATGGCACTAATTTTGAATCCTGTAATATACGGAAAATGGATTCAAAAGTCGAATAGATATTGTTTTTTTTTATTTTTATTTTAGTATGGCATTTCAATAATTGATTGATTCTTGTTGCGTGTTCTATCCACACAAATACATATTTAGATATTTATTGACAGCTGTTCTCATTTCTTATTGAAAATCATTTAACCTATATATCTAGCTATTATTACAATTGACAAGGCAAGCAAAATATCTTACAATCTTTTATTAATTTATGTCTTGATAATAGATACGTATAAACAAATTTTTTGATTGTAAATTGACGTATTTAAAAGTATGGTCGATTATAATAAACGCATTTATTTATTATTAATATTGTTTATTGATTGCATCGTATTAGTTAATGCAGTAGGTACTCGTTGACTTCCAGGCAGGATACATACATACCGTATTTAACTAACATGACTTTGTATTTCTAAATATTAAAAGAATAACTACTGATTTTGCTGCCGGTTATTCTTGGTAGAATCTTCATTCCCAATTGGTTTTAGCTTCACTTAATTTAGTTTGATAAATGACGATTCAAAAGTTATTGTAAAAGCTTACTTGAATAACGTATATTTTGATTTTGAAATAACGTGGTTATGGTTACGATTGTGCTGATAATTGCTATAACATTGCTGAAAGTGGTAAGCTTAAGGTATGGTATTGATATATATTACTCGTTTTAAATAGAATATCATTACACACTGGTTCCAATATATCAGCAGTGATATTTAAAACATAAATCTTATGTTATAAACATGTGCATGTATGTTACAGGTATAAGTAATAATTAGTTTTATCAGTCAGGAACATAAAATATCGTGGCGGACGTATTTAATGATTTCCGCGCAACTGATTTGTAAAACCGCACGTCCTCATATATTGAAACATTATAAGTAAATAAACTAATAAGTTATTAGGCATTGCGTGTGTTGTGATCAAGTCGTATTAATTTAAGTACCAAAAGAGACATAAATTAGTTAATTATTAATTTTATAATTTGATCAATTAAAATTTATAAAGGAATTAATAGTTTGATCAAACAGTTTTATAGCCATGTGATATAGAAAATATAAGAATATATTATAATATAAAATATAAGTAATAATTATTACGTGACTTTATAATAATTTTCAGTCCAATCGTGACGGCGTAAAACACGTTTTATTTCTAATTAATGTAAATATATTTGTATAATATGCTTTTTATAATACTTTTGGGTTATACTTTTTATAGTCTTACATTATTATTTTTCAATTTTGATAAACTATCCAATATAACAATCATTTTTAGTAGATTATTAAAGAATAGTTTAAGATTAGCATGTGTCCGAATATTTGAGCTTTATGTATTGCAATAAATATTTAGATCACCTTTTGAAACTTTAGAATAGATTAATGGTGTACTTTCACTTCATATATTTTATAAAGGTACAACGTTTACACACGATATTCCTGGTTAAGTACTGGTATGCACATATTTGTATATTCAAGTTTCGATAAAACTATTCACAAACTTTCTTTCCGTCCACGTACATTGATGTGAACCTTTCTACTTATTTTAATTCACTGACATCAAAGACGATTATAAACAAAACACACACATATAAGTAATTCAAGTAAATACTTTTTTTAAAAGTCTCATTTTCGCGTATTTTTTTTTAATTTCTTAGTGACCAGCGTCGACGACTAACGGCCAGCGTTGACTGCCCTGCATCGCTCCGTTCTTATGCAACAGCTAATAACACGGTATTATCGATAAAATGCACTTAGAAAAAACTTATTGTTACCTATTACAAATAAACAGTAACAGGTTACAATTACATTGCTCGATATTACTTATAATTTTCAACATTAATTGATGAGTAAAGTATAATATAATACAATAGTAAAAGTATATTTATTGTATTTTTAAGGTTGTATTGCAATATTTATTGCATATTTATCGATACGGTTAACGTGATTATAAATGTAATGAAACAAACGCGTCGCATAGAAAGCTAATGTCGTTAAATCTCATCTAGCAAAAGTACAGGATGTTACATTATTATTAATAGGTATATAAAATAATAATAAAATTTTAATACGACTTGTTTGATGTCTACATTACTCTAAAGTATATAATAAAATAAAATGTTAACGTCGTCGGAAGAAATAAATCGGTACCAAAAATAAAGAATTTTTATCCCAAAATATATTATAATAATTTAATAAATGGTTTATTAAATGAATGGTTTAGTAAATTAGTCTCTTAAACAATATTTTCTTCAGTTAAGTAACGATATGAGCACAATAACATGTTATTTATCTGTTTCAAAAATACAGTAAATTTACTTTATACTGTCCGCATACTTTGATTATTTATATATTTAGATAGACTGTTAAAACTGAGAACGCGTCGAAAGAAATAGTAGCTAACAGTTGACCTCTAAGTAGGTAAAATCAAGTATATGTTTTTAAATTTTTACTCTTAATTTTTCTGCATATCTACTGGCTGGCGCTCTTTAAAATGAGACCGTTACCGATTTTTTTATATGCAGCTATCACTGCGACAGAAATTGCCTTAAGCTATTAATATATAAGATGACGTTTCAAGCGTACCAAGGCAAAAATGTTGCCCCATGTTCTAGTTCTTTTGTAGTGCGACATTGTGCATATATAATAATCAAAGCCTTAATCTGAGCTTCAAGCCTAGCCTTATGTGCAAGCCCATCGGGGTAGGTGTCATCTAGTCGTCATACATTCTATCGTCAACAAGCAAAACTATGTATTCGTGTTCTCCGTTTTGAAGGATGGGCCAGAGTAATTAAAGACTTTTCCTTGTCTTTGGTTATAGGATGGTCAATATATCTTACAGTGCCATAAAATACACACGATGGCGACCATAAGAGGGTAATTGGCCAGTCTGTGATACGAGTATTTATTTTCAATATATGTGATGAAAAAATTATAGATATTATTGATAACATAACTTTATTTTATACAAGCAGATCCACGTCTGAGATTGCGAAACATTAGATATTACAACATTATTCACAACTTATGAGCCACCTATTGTAATATCCGTTCTGTCACATACGCGCGTGTGTCGTTAACAACTGTAGAGTTTCAACTTAATTGGGTCAATGATGCATTTACACTATAATACGAAAAAAAAACAAAACATAATCTTGACTTGTATTACACATTATAAATGAATATATAATGCTAGACGCTTAGCAAAATTGTCAAGTGAAAATGGGGCAGGCCTCGTGGTTTGAATGACTGCTATCTTTAAATTATTTAATTATTATTTGAAAATTATTTAATGTACAGCCTATTCCAACGGAAAAATAGCGCGACAAACCATTGATTTACATATTTCATGTCAGTTGTTAATAAGTCAGCTATATTTTGCACAGCTACGAGTTTACGATTAATATATATTTATTTACGATGCTCAACTACTTATTTCCAATTTCATTTCATTTCCAAAATTTCAATTTTGGACGTGGCAGTTTCGTCAACGTTTAAAACACCATTTTGTCGCAAGATCAATCAAGCTCTCGAACAATGATATATCGTAAATTTTCTGTTAAATGTTGTTTATTTGACTTTTTCCTGCTATGGTTGTTGCATTAAAGTACACAACGATAGGGAGTACAGTACCCCTCGTCATTCAACCTGATTAGATGTACTGACGATCTGAAGAATAAAATAGGATGAAGTTGGATACACTGAGGGCACTTCAGAGTTTTATGTTTAGTACTGAACCTTAGAAGTTTGATGGATAGATGCATTGATGCATATCGTCATTTTAGATATAATATAAAATTATATTATTACGGTCTATGATAGTAGTTGCGACGGTGTTTTTCAATAAATATAAAAAGTAGTTATTAAAAGTAATTACACAAACGATATTCAATGATGTATTTCTGAAATTTATTTTGTTTTCTTTATTTTACAAGAACAATAAATCGAAACATCGTTTCTTCCGTTTCACTCAAGCGGGCGTCGTTTTTGCAACACGTTGCAAGTTGCCAATGCCATTCGAGAAATGAAATTTTACCAAATAGACCGAGAACACACGTTCACTCGTATTTGATTGGCCTTGGTGTATAATAACTATTTATTAAAAAAAACTACTTCTACTTGACCAATTTGATACCCTTTTATATTTATTATTTGAAAATGGAATTATATTTTTTTTTCAGTAGTACTTGATGTGAACTTATAAGAAAAAGAAGTATTCACAATTTTCATAATGTACTTTGCATGCATGTTAAATAAACGTATTTTTTACATAACAACCTTGTGCAAAAGATGATCTATGACAAAGGTTCTCATTATTATCTACTTATGTTTGAAATTATTTTGTTGTTACTTTCACTTTGTATATACACTTAACGTATATATTACATAAGCATTACTTTTTCAAACAACTACATTATTTCTTTAAATATTACATAAAA
Source organism: Vanessa cardui (assembly GCF_905220365.1). Lineage (NCBI taxonomy): Eukaryota > Metazoa > Arthropoda > Insecta > Lepidoptera > Nymphalidae > Vanessa > Vanessa cardui. The sequence goes on along the minus strand of NC_061138.1, from coordinate 9,115,702 downwards.
AATAAATTTGTTATAGTTCTCAGCAGAGGAGTTATCCAACTCGTTCCGTGGGTTTCGTAAAAGCCGGCAATTAGATTTTTTGCCTATAGCGAATTTGTCAATTCAGCCAACACCTAGAACCTTAACTTAACAGACCGTATGGCGGCTGGGAAGCATACAATCACCAATAGTATACCCGAGAGGCGTCAGTGAGTCACTCGGCTGCACAAGTAAATCCGCAAACTCTTTTCCTTGCAGTGTTACACAACACACTGCGGTGACTCCGAGTAATATAGGATAAAAGCAAACAAATGACGAATTATAAGATTAAAATTAAATGAGAAGGCTTCTTGTTTTCTATGTTATTTGTAAAGTATATGTAATAATTAATTGACTAGTCATTCCCTAAAATAGTTTTAAGGAGAAATTTCCTAGACGTACTTTCAGAGGGAGCATATAAAATGGAAAGTTAAAAAGCATGAAACGCCAGTGAAATGTATTGAGCGAGGTTAAAAGATAATAAAGGAACAATAAGTTTCAGCTCGACTGCGGGTGCGGCGATGGCATCGACCTCAGATTGCGCAATCCATTGCACTAATTCTTCGATCATTCGTCACATTGATTATTGCTAGAATTTATTACATTTTAATATAATTGTAATCTGATACGTCACGTGGACACGGCGAATGGTTTATTATTCATTAATATCATGATAGTTTAAAAAGAAGGCATGTCGCGTTCCCATATGAACTTCAATAAAATAGTATTCTATTTAAAAAGGAATACTTACCAAAATGTATCGTCCTCGAAATAAATTTCTTTAAGCTCGTTTATCTGTGGAAAGAAGAACAGAAACTATTAGAGGCGTCTCGCTGAATCGCTACGGTAATCGGTTATATTTGAGTACGGCCTAATAATTCGTGACGATTTGTAGGTCATGGAAGATCAGACCATATTTTCCTTTCTAAACTCCATAATGTTAACATTTTCAAATACATTATACTGTTAAGAGTTTAACAAAAAAGTATACTTAAAACAAAATACATTTCTTTAATTTATACGAGTAACGGTAGTCAGTAAGTAACATTTATTTATGTTGAGGTAATTGATGCGAATGAACAAAGGAAACTCATTTTTAAGACTTAAATACCACAACACAATTACATTTTCTCAACGCCTCACGCCTCACGCGGTTCTTTACTGTCAGGCTATTTTTATCAAATTATTTAACTTACTTTTTGCAATGCTTATTTTTATAACAGTATTTTAGTTTTCGAGATAACAATCGATTATAAAACTCGATCTTCTTTTTAGAAAACTAAATAAACATTAGCCAAAGGTAAATTTCACTAGTATCCGAATCAGACTCGATTTTAGTCACGTTCGAAATTTAAAAATCGATTGTACGAGACGAGTTCGAGCATAAAGACTTCTTTGTCGACGATCACGACAGAAACAAATACCTTATTTAACGTACGTAACTCGAATACGATTCGTAACGCAGTCTTTAGACATAGTTGCAAGTTCGATTACGAATTATTTGATTCGCATCGAATCCTTTAGTTATAGACAATCTCACATACATGTTTACGACTTGCATTAAAATTCATATCATGCCGAGATACGTGAATATCATTGTCAATTTCGTTCATGATTGTAAGTTGTTCACGGGAAATCCTTTAACGGTGTATAAAAAAAATATGAGCTTGGTGCTCAGGTACGAGTTTAAAATTAACCGTGTGGTATTTTAACACGTTTTTATCTATTCGTTCGTTTAACTAATTTCCCACGGATAGTTCCTAGTAGGTCTTCATGAGTCAATTAATAATTAAATATACGCTTTCCGATTGAAATTAAACATATATTAAAAAAAATGTAATGGAACAAATACCGTCTTAAAAACATAACAATATTGTCCGATATAGTCTTATATTATGAAGGAAGCCATGTGTTGTACCTTCAATATACAACCTCGTACGCACGTTGAAGATTATTGTCAATAAGTTCATCTACTACACTAAGCTTATGTAAAACGATTTAATTTTATGAATACATTTTTATATTAATTCAATAAATGTGTAATCTGGTTATTAGTGATTTTATATGGTCATTTTCGATTTCGCTCATAAAACCGCATTACTTTCTCCGTCTTCAAAAGTAGTTTGACTTAAAAATTTGTGTAAAGATATTACAGCGATTTGAATCAACTATATTTTTTTTAATAATAAATACTATTACTACTTATAGTTACTATATTATTATATTTTTAAAATATTGTTCGTGTGAAATGACTGATCTTAGATTATAATGGGACTGGGCTGACCTGTGCCTGGGCATTTGCCTCAAGACGTTAATTTAAAAAAAAAATAAACTACTATATTATTCTTCCAAGAGACTGAAACTATATCAATACTAAATTTCACCTATGTTTCATTATCTGGTTCAGCGGTTTAAGCCTGAAGAGAAATAAATGAAATGCCTGAATGATATAATAGGATTAATAGGACAGTGTTCTATATTACAACGTTAATATCCCCGTACCATAGTAATCTCTATAAAAACTATTCTGGTATGTAATGTCCGTTGTCGTACAGTAAATAATCCAGATGTAATCAGGGTTGCCAATAGACTGACCGTCTTAATATACTTTTATAACTGTATTCATTTTATCGTAATTTAACTTTAGAAACGAATTTATAGGATAAAACAATTTTGTTTAATTTAAAATAGATACATCGACAATTGAGCAGGTTAGTGGGCATTACATTGCTACTACGTTTTGTTTGGAATTAAAGATTATTTCACTTGTATCTGTAGTAACATATACCACACACCAATTGACAAATGTTTGATATAATAATTATTTGATTAATATATTTTTATGACAGCCCTAGTTGTAATGGTCGTTGAGTTAGTGTTACGCTCCACGTATTCGACACCAGTCACCACTACCGGGTAAAGATCGCTCTGATTCACAGGCGCGAGATACGAGAATGTCCTTAGAACAAGTGATAGAGAAATTACGTCCAATAAAGTAGTAAGCGGTTCGAAATACTCTCACTTAGAAAGCTTTTTAGACGGTCTAGACATTTCATTTTTATATTTTTTATTATACACATATTTTTATTTAATTTTTAACGGAATTTTAAACTAGTTAACTCAACCGATTGAGCTAAAATTCTTAGATCTAATTTTAGTTATATTAAATAGTGAAATTTGAGGCTTGGTTTATAAAATGTAATAAATATATATATTTTTAAACATTATGTATTTATTAATGTTCTTTTTAAAAAAGATAACTGAAATCACCAATATTTCATAATCATCAATAAGGACGAGAAAATTATACTAATTATATATGTACCTAGTAATTTTTATGTCATCTACCCATGCCACTACTACTATATTCTCTGTTCTGAGATAAAATCATTAATGAATTGCCTTATTTGTATTAAAGTTTAACTTATACTCGTGTTTAAGAACATACTTTTGAAATTTTAACTGTGAACGAATTAATCCACTAATTAACAAGACTGTAATTATTATTAATTATATAAACTAAAAATATAAATGGAAAATTTAACGCTGCAGATTTTCGACACTATAGAGCTCACTACAAAAAATATTGAAGATATTTATTTCAAATAACGAAAACACTGTAAAGGATGACATAGTTCTGTAAAGGAATTAAAATCGTGAAATTTCGAAATTGATATCGTCTAAAAATAAAAAAAGAACCGTATACTAATCTCTTATTAATATTATGATACATCAAAGACAAACTGATTCGAAATTAAAAAAAAAAACAAAGTTTGTTCTAATCAAGATTCCTGAACTGATAGGTAAGTTTTGATTATAATCGGCATGAGTAGGTAACGTTATCAGTTCTATTTTCAAAAAAGATTTTGACTTTCATTATCATTGGCTAAAAAGCTATACTTGTATTAACTATAAACTTCCATCACCTTATTTGGATAATCGTAAAGCATGACGGTTCAACGAGGATTAGTCACAGTCCTACCACGTAACCCCTGAGTCTAAGTTACTATGTCCAATTTATTACGGAACCATCTTTAAATAGAATGTTAGCTATTTATTAGGATTGCTTTAATTGCATTCGTTTTTCGGTCCAATTTTACAGATTGCGTTAAATCAATTTGAGATAGATTATCCTAATTAGTATCAATCGTTATTTAACTGTGATCATTGGTAAAATATAATTATATTTCAATTAAAACAAATTTAGTTGTAATACAGTTAGATACGCAATATGGTTTTCATGGTTTAAGATTATAAGTTATAATAATGGCCTATTTCAAGTTGTCTTAAGAAATACAGCGATATTTTTGATTATGCCCAGATATCCCTGTTATTATTATAAACGCGAATGTAACTTTTTTGACTTGTTTTTTGAATTGAAGACCTCCGTAGTCGAGTGGTGTGTACATTGGTTTTCATGGGTTCGCCACTCCGAGGTCCCGGGTTCGTATATTATGTTGATTATCATTAGTTTTCTATGTTGTCATGGATCTGGGTGTTTGTAGTATACCGTCGTTACTTCTGATTTTCAATAACACGAGTGCTTTAACTACTTGGGATCAGAGTAATGTATGTGATGTAAAAAAAAAGTTGAAAAGTAGTGTAGAAGTTTGTATGGCGAATAAATTGATATAAGTTTAAGTGTAAAATGAGGGATGAATTTTTATAAATTTAGGTCGAGTAGAGCCATAGCCGAACCGGCTAATAAAATATACATGCATAGTTATTAGTATTAGTAGAAGTGGTATCACTAGTGTAAGGAGTTGGTCATAAATATTAAATTCTTCTATACTTAGATGAAATAGACAAAAAGTCAAAACATACATGAAACAGAATTGGTAAGTTACTTTCGAAAATATAAATAATATAGAAACCTTTGATGTCAAATGTTGGATTACTCCTTCAGAATGTGTAATATTTATAAATACGTGAGATAAGACTTCCTATATTAGTAGAGTATGGGCAATGTTCAGTTCTCCATCGATTCGAAATTAAAGGGCTGATATAAATCTTAGTAAATCGCATAGAACACGCATCGGAGATATAGAATATCTGGAAGAGCTGTTAAAATTTTTTTATGCAGTTTTAATTCTAAGAATTTAACTAATTAATTTTTAATGTTAGTCGCAAAACATTATAAGTATAATAAAAAATATATCAATCTTAAATTCTCTCTCTCTCTCTTTATAAATATTTTTTACAAAAATGGTTACAATAGCATATTACTTATTATAATAAAAGCAATTGAATAGTAAACTTAATGATATGCTAATCGGCCTTAATACCTAAAAGCATATTCGACCAGACAACCTTTAGACCAAATCTGATATTAAATATGAAGAAATGAATGGCTCTTCCAGGCTTATAGTTTCAATGAACCCAGCTGGCATTATTCCAAAGCTCGGCAACTCGTATTTAACTCAAAGCGAATAGTCTTGCAGATATAAAGTGTACTTATAAATGTTGTCTATAATTGGCTTGCGACGTCTCACAGTCTGGTGCGATCGTTCTTGACAAAATCCCATTACTTATTGTGAATATGAAGAGGTCACGTTTTCGTTTTCGTGATTTGTGATGACATTCATTATATAGAAACGTATTTTGCTTATAATGGTCTTTTTGCTCCGTATCGTATGCTAATGAGTTTTTCGCTCTGCTTTCGATAGTAATTGCATTACAGCATACGTCGATGAAACCTAAAGCTGCCTCATCCAATTTCTGATTAAAATATTATTGTAGTCGAAAATCGGTATTCCACCAACCCGCATTGGAAAAGCGTGATAGGATATGTTCCAAACCTTCTCCTAAAAAGGGAGATGAGGCCTTAGCCCAGTGGTGGGAAATTTACAGGCTATTGTTGTTGTTGTTGTCGAAAATGGAACATCTAATTTTGATCTCTTTATTGCACCAGTTGTATCAAACATTGGGAAGAAATGATAGCAAAATAAACAAGTGTTTACTTAACAAGTCATATATTGACGTACATTGTCATATGACATAGTATAGGCATATATGTATTATAGCAGCATATACATACATATTATGTATTATAAAAATGAAACAAACTCTCTGTTGATTTTCATTTTGAAAACAATTATTTAATTAAGTCTATTATAGCTACATCTATCTGAGTTCCTAAATTTATAATGGCTTACCTAAGTTAGAAATTTCGAGACGAATTACGTTATTAACAGCCTATCTTTCCTTAATTTCTGACTGGCGAACTTTTTATGAAATTGAGTATGCAACAATAGATCAACGATAATCATAAATTAACAGAATTTCATCTAAAGACCTTCATATTTCGGATAAGCTATCTCCGTCTACAATTAAAATGATCATTAAGTTGTAAGTAGATGTTGCAATGTCTATAGACTGTGCTATATGCCTAACAACGGAACGGTGACTCACTTTACATAATGTAATGCGGTATGTAAAAACATTCACGCTTAATGCCTACCACTTTATTGTTACCGGTAAAATCTTTTTTTGTCTATTTTACATATGTACGACACACAGTATGTAAATGCATTGCGCATAGAAAGCGATTAAGACATTCGTGGAATTTCTGCGTGCAAGTTTGCATTTATATGAAATAAAGCCTAACTAGCCTGGTAGCAATCTATATTGATATTATAAATATGAAACTCTGCCTATCTGATGTTGAACTGAACACTCCAAGAAGGGCTTACTTTTTTGCCAAACAACACTCTAAAATTAATACGAAACCGCGGGCGGCTACTAGTAATATATATATATATATATATATATATATATATATATATATATATATATATATATATATATATATATATATATATATATATATATATATATAATTAATTCTCAATATCAGAAAAGTAGTGTGTATAAACACGCCCGTGTCTAAACTCTTTCCCTTCCCTTTGCTTAATTAGCTAATACTTCTCTCATGCACATTTGTGTCGAGAACGTACAATTTTACGCATCGTAAAGTACTTAACATTTAAGCACCGCCGTGGGATCAGACAGACAGCGAACCTTTCGACCTTTCGAGTGACTTGGGTCACCGAGAAATACAGTCTCGTAGTCGTACAAGTCCGTATTACTCCGTTGAAATATACATGCATTTTCTGAAATGAAATATCACATATTAAACTTTACAAGCCGAGGTGTGCCAATGAGCCCAGTGCATCCGGCCAAGCTCCACTTAATGTGGCTAATTTTTGTTTGAAATTTGCCTTAGTGAAAACATCGTAAGGAAACGCATATACTTAGGTACCTATTGGTTGAAGTCTTCCTACATGTACATAATATATACCTATGGGTATTCTCAACAAGTCGATTAGTGGGATTATTTTAAAGAAAATCAGTTTTTATTTTTATATGACTTTTCGGTAAGTAAACATCACATGTTAAAAGGTAATTCAATCAACATATTCATTACACCTATCACTTCCAGTTATTCTATTTCGGTGAACTTCGCGACCACGGGTCGATACCTATATTAAGCTCCTAGTAGAATAGTTCTCAGTAATCAAAAGTAAAAGGCACTGGTTAATATATGAAACACATGGTTTAATTTTTACCGGTAATAGAGCATTGTGAAGGTTTTTTTTTATGGTATGCTTTGGCGGACGAGCATATGGGCCACCTGATGGTAAGAAATCATCATCACCCATAGACAATGACGCTGTAAGAAACATTAACTATTCCTTATATCGTCAGTGTGCCACCAACCTTGGGAACTACGATGTTATGTCATTTGTGCCTGTAGTTACACTGGCTCACTCACCCTTCAAACCGGAACACAACAATACTTAGTACTGTTATTTGGCGGCAGAATAACTGATGAGTTCGTGGTACCTATCCAGACGGGCTTGCTCAAAACCCTACCACCAAGTAAGGTCCCATTTAGTTGCAACATACTCAATTACCTGTTATACTATGAGAGTAAACCAGTTTTAATATAGATACGAGGGTTATAACACCTTAGATCTCTGGTCATCGTAGAGAATGGTTTACATTTTTGAAACTACCATTGTGAATTGCGTTTGCCTACTTACAATCTAAAAAATTTAGTTCATTCTCCGTAAGGTCATAAGGCCTTCGAACCGTTTCATCGATCGTCTGCTTTTCTAGGGCAAACGGAAACCAACATCAGTTCACTTTATGCCCTATTGTTGAACTGCTAAAGCCTTTTATGCGTTTCTAGGTCACTAGATAGGTGATATAAAGTTACAAATGTGACGTGATAGCGGCCTATTAGCGGATGTCCGTTTTGCTTTGTAAAACAACAAGTATTTACATTTTACATGTAATTTATGCTTTAAATTCAATATTTAATATAAACTACAAATATTTTAAACTGTGATCGATATTTATTGATCTGTTAACTGTTTAATCGTCAAGATTACTTTAAAATTAGAAATTGGATCCATTAAAATGATTAAATCTTTGAGATGTGTTCGTTGATATAGTTTTCTAATTAGTTATGAGTAGTAAGTCGGACGTATACAAATTTTATGAATGTACAAGCGATGCAATTCAACGGTAAAGTATTGCTTGTATTCATGCCGCGTTTCAATGCGTTCATTTGTACAGCAATGATTTATATTTTAGTTAGTTAGTAGGAAAGTTAGTTATTATATTTTAGTTCTTTGTCACGCAGAAATAGACAAGTATCATAACTTATATTGTAAATGCGAAAGTGAGTTTGTTTGTTTTTTTGTTACGCTTTCACGACTTTACAAGTCAACCCATTATCATGTAAATTTGCAAACACGTTGTCAGGAAAGGGATATAAGGTTTCAATCCCCCACCTAGCCCTCACTCGGGCGAAGTAACGACATAGTTATAAATAGATTAAATATATATATGTACTTTATGTATATCGTTCTGAACTATTTCATTTTAAGTATTTCATAATACTAAGGATTACAGTAATGGGAGCTGTGACTTATTTCGTTCATTGCAAATGATCCGAGAATGTCAACGAATATTTGAACGTCACAATGCGTTGATTTGGCACGAACTGGTATTTGATGACGTCACGTTTACGTGAAGAAGATCAAGGTTGACAGCGACGGACACGAGTATTTGTTTCAATGTATTCTTTAAACGATAACTAGGAACACATACATTGTTCAATCAAGTAAAAATTCTTAAAGAATAGAATACGAAAACATAGAAAGGCAAATATTTTTATAAGGTGATGACATAAAATTTCGAAAGTTAAATTATACTAATAACAGTACCTATATTCTTCTTACGGTATAAACTTATTTTCAAGACGGAATGTAGGTTTAGCCCAGCAGTGGGATATCTATACTGTTACTTTACGGTAAATTCATCCTTAATAATTCATTTATCATGCTATTTTATTAATTGTCGTATGTTAGCACAGTTTTATACAATATATATATCATGATTTTGAAAAAAATATTTATGACTTTTACTAATCAAATAATTTAGCTTAAATTTTTTAGAAAGAAATTTGAAAGTATACTCTTATGATTTAAATGTGCTAATACAAAAAAAGTACATTTAATTATCGGAAGGAACTTAGTCACCTATTAAAAAAAGCATATTTAACGACTTGTAAGATCATTAAGAAAGTTTAATTTCACTTCACTGTTTTCACTCATTTCATTCGTATTCTATTCGTCATTTTACTGAATTATTTATGATTTTTTTCATGACAACAAGTTTTTGTTATTATTGTATTTGTGTAAGGCTGTTTGCATTACAGAGGTGTTAATTTTTAACCTTTGCTTACCGAGGTTGTATGACGTCATAACACACACATACATATTATACAAGAAATATTTACCTATGTAATACATATATTCGAGTTTGAAAATTTCAAGTATAATGCTGACGCATAAGGACAGTAAATTATGTGTATTCTCGTGTTAAAATGCAACTTTTAATTAATATTTTTTTTACCATCTTAATTTCCCAGGGTCAGTAAAACACAGTTATTGTAATACAAAATTCGAAACGACACAACTGCTACAGTATCAAAACTATAACTTAAAAAATATTTTAGCGGATGAATTTTGTAAGATTTTGTAAGTCAGTCGACTTCAATGGAATGTTTCAAATATTCAAATTTTTAGTGTTACTCTCTATATCCGCTTCTTAGAATGCACTAAATACGACCATTGACATTGAAACATATATCGAAATAAATTGATGATGAATGAACTGACATTATATAAGGAAATACTTTCATATTTATTTGTATCAACTTAATTAAGTTCGTTTTAATACTTATATGAATGCAGAGTGTACGCTGAGTCATCTCGAAACGCATGCGATTCACAAACTTATCGAGATAACAATAACAGCATCTTTAGCTTGAGTACAATTAAATATGATCGAACAAACAGGTTTTCTAGTTGCGACGTAGTAGCATACTACATATCACTAAAACAGATTCACAGCGCAAATATATTTGTATTTTTTAAACATTCCTATATATAATATACTAGCTGTGCACGCGACTTCGTGATCCTTTGAGTTTACCAAAAATGGTATTGTTGTAGCCTATCTTACTCCTTATTACATCAGCTATCTGCCAGTGAAAGTCCCGTCAAAATCGGTCCAGACGTTCCAGAGATTAGCCAGACAGCTTTGATTTTAATATAACGAGTAATTCCAATTTTATCACGTATAAACATTTAAACAAATTACTTTTTTCTTCTTTCTAATTCTTCGTGTTTACGAAATATAAATCTACATAATCATTTCAATGTTTATTGAAATGATTATGTAGATTTATTTATTATAATAAATGTATAATCGATCAGTAGATATTTTGTAATAATATGTGTAAACCTGATAACGGTATAGATATGACGCTGCATAAATCAGACTATTATTTTGATAAATGATTTTCTTGTTTAGTTTTATAAAAGTAGACAATAGTCGATACTATTTTTTAACTAATAATAAATATTTAAAATAATTTGTGATTATTAATATTAAAGGTATTTTTTAATTGTATTAATTACTTAATTTAATGTTACCTATATTTGAAGGACATCCCATATGATAAAATATAAATGAAACCTTTTTATAAATATCCTGCGCACTATCTTCGAATGAATGTGAGACAAACTCGACCTCCGTTATAATTAAAAGTCACTAATTGATTAACAATGCATTTAAATTCAAGGCTTGCTTTTATCAAGTCTTCTGATGGCTAAGGAATTTAGAGTTTCCTTAATTTTATCATGTAATTTTGAAATATATATAAAGGTTAAATATATAAGGAAGTAATGAAATATTGCAAGTATAATACAGTATAGAAACAGCTAGTTCAGTCATATAGTCAAATAGTATGCTTCAAAGTAATAAAGCGGTTTATCTCGCTGTTCTAATGCAGAATTATTAGCGTGATAGTTGTGTATGTACGCAGGTAACCTCAAGAGGTTTGTCATCCCCGCCGAATACAAGCTGTAGCTAGAAGATTCATTTGTTCATTGTAACAATGTTCATAACAACATTGTACTGCAGCTAAGGGTATCTAAATAATTTCATCAATTTCATCAAACTAAAAATAATTAAAGCTTACTAAGCTTTACAGTTATATTTACCGATGTGTTGCTATAATAAAAATATATTACATCCTCTTCTAGCACAGACGAGAACAAAATCGCACATGACTATAAGATAGATACTTAAAGATAAATACTTATAAACGATGACGATGGAAACATAGATTTGTGTCAAATACATTTCACCTTAATAGCGAAATAATATCAACACTGACACAGTAACTCAATAGTTGGTTATAAACTAATCATTACTAGAAAACATTATGTCGGACAGACTGATCTACGAAATGAGATTAATACATGAGAAATTTTATTATTCCAGAAACGGTATAAGCCTTCACAGAAAAACTTAACTTTAATTACTTATTAAGAACTCTAGTTCTAGTGACCTATAGCGCCATGTACATATATAATTTACAGAAAGGTAAGAGGTATGTATAAAGATAAATGTTGTCTTTCTAAAATTGGTAATGCAGATGTCCATAAAGTAGTTTCTTAGAAAAAATAATCGCATTCATACAAAACTGCGTACCGATGTTAATTTTAGAATAACGTACAAGTTGCTCGCATAGTTTGTGAACTCTCTTAAACTCGTCTTAAATAACGTTGAAAATGATTGTACGTTTTTTAATTAAATACCGGTACCGTGCCAATAGACATACTCAATAAAAGTTCGCATTCCGTAAGATTATTTCAATCAAAAGCCGGTTCTCCGTCGTATAGGCAGCACAATTACGCGTTTATAATTAATACATGTTTTATTAAGTCCTATTTTTATGAGTTAAAGAGTCTGATTGCTAAAATGTACAGAACCCAAATAATAACTGCCCATATTTCCTCCAAGCATTTTTTCCTTGTGGTTGCAAAAAGTATCGTCAAACTTGTTACATGACGTACTTTTTGCTATGATGCGATCGTTTGTTTATTTTATTTGTAAAATGTAAAGTAACAGACTGTAGCATCTCATTGGTGGGTTAAGGCCTCTTGTTCTTTTAATAAAATAAGTTTGCACATATTCAATTTACTTGTGTGTCAAGTTTATTACGAGTTCAGAGCTTTACCATATACATCTCTCATACGAATAAATATGATATAGAATTAAACATTTGTTTGTTCATGTAAACGCGGGTAACGAAGGTTCTACAAATCAGATTTGAAATCTGCGATTGATTTATTGTCTATAAAACGTCAAGCTACTAAACAAAGAGGGACAATAACTTTTCAATACAAATGAAACGACGCGAAGCAGCTAGTAACTGTATAAAATCATCTCTTCGAGCATCGTGGGATGATAGTAACAATAACTGTGTTAATCTTAGTATCACAATGATTCTTCGAACGATCTATTCCACCTTTCGTAACCGATGATTAAGTAAACTATTACGGCATAATACTGTAGGGAATTAAGAAACTTGTTGACTTCATAAATCCAAGTATAGACTAACACTTGAGGTCACACATCACAAGGCACTTTTCGGCACCATTAGCGGGTGACAAGTGAGCAATTTGAACTAAAATAGACTGACACACGGCCAACACGCCCTATTTGTATTATGCTATGCAACAGAACTAATAAGGGATTTGTTTTAACCGCTAATGATTATGGAAATAGATTCAAACTTCCGTATGTGTCTATTAATTCGATATTAAAATTAAATGTTTGTTTATAAAAAAATGCAAACGATTAATGTTAAAAAAAAAAAACTTGTATTGAAATATAATTAAAACATTAATATTATGTATTTTTACTTTTAAAACAACTTCATACCTATATATTAGTTTTTATTTAATTGGTAATAAAAATAATGTTTTATCAAATCTATCTTGTTTTAAAATACTCATTTATTTTAAAAGAAAAATTACAAACTTATAGAAGACGTATCGAATCATTCAAATGTTTGCATTTGGATAATACTACAATGAACATCTGAGCAAATTCAAACACTTCATTGTTCTCGCAGGTGCTGATTGGCTGCAGTCACGATAATCTTTGTTATTTAACCTTCTTACTTAAAACCTCCATTGAGTTATCCAAGTTATATTTATTAATTCGATGGGAGTATTTATAACAGACTATGCACATGTAAAACAAAAATTCTACTTGGTTCTTAATGAAAACCGTAAATGTATGTATTCTTGATTAAGCGCTCTATATCGTATCATATTATTTTTATTGGAAGTAGAAATAAAAAAAATAGGACATTTTATTTAGGATTATTCTAACTCTCTGAAAATATGTCATAATATATGGAACTCATTAAAGCTTCAATTTCAATATTTGAACCACATATATAAATTAAATCTTGTAATGACACCGATTCTAAATTAGATTTCCAATCGCTTGAATTGCGTAACACTTTTTATAGGAAATCGGCGTGACCATGATCGTTTTGCTAACTGTAACTTGACAAGGCACTAAATTGTAACAGTACTGTACCGAGTGCACTAATGAGTAAATAATGCGTAAAAGGCGATTGACGAGCGCGGACCTAATGAGAGTCTACAGACCGCTGTTGGATTCAATTTCCACTTCGAATTACTCAATTTATTTAGTTATATATTCATATATTGTCCTAACAATAAATCCTACAATACTGATATCACATTTATTAAAGAACCAAACAAAAAGTCTGAAGTCAAAAGTACGTGTTTGAATTTGAATTTGCAACTTTGCCTTAAGTAATTTCCATATATGAATGCAAATATGTATATTTGAGTGCCTGCAAGACTACAAATGTAGAATTTAAACACTAAACGATGATAAATTAAATAAAATAAAAAGTGTAATTTCACTAAATTTTATATTTTGTGAATATACACATAACACAATACTTAACTAAGTCCGTAATATATAGTATATAATTATAATTTATTTCATATGCGAGAACGATGCTACGTGCTTCTCGAAGCGGATTGTCATAGCGGCACCGCATTCGATCAATGTTGGCTCTTTGGCATCAGCTAGAGGAAATCGCATGCTATATTTTACTCTAAATTATTATGCCAACTATTTGAGGGAAGTTGCAATTGGCACATATTGCACGCAAAGGTTATATCGTTAAATTTAGACGCTTCTTAATAGATACACAATACGGATTAAAGCCAAACTTCAATTGTTTTCCTCCAGTAGAGAAGAAGGAGTTTAAAAGAGACTGGCAAAGATAAGCATGACTGACATCCTATAAGAGTAATTTTTTTTCATGCGAATGAAATCATAAATACGGTATAGAATATAACGTTGATTAATGAAAAGGGCAAGTTTAAATTGACACTTGTTCAAATAATGTTTATCAGTGAAATATTTTAAAAAGCAGATACATGAACGCCCCTCGGTGTCAAATTTATCATATTAATTTCGCTCGATATATCCATTTAAAACAACATAGTTTGTTTATGGTAATGTTATTTACTTTTTTTAGAGTAGCATACGATGATTGCAGTCGGAGCACAACAATATACAATAATATATATACATCAGCTACGTTTCCACCGACAATATTTTATGAAATTATGATGCACTTTGAAAATGAAACGAGCCTCCTGCTGATTATATAATATGAATCTTTATCGTATTGAAAATTGCAAGTATATTTTTACAACTTTATTGTAACTACGCAAAAAGGAAAATCCCGCTGAGTTACTTTCATCGGTTATTCGCAGAATAATTTTATTTTCGAACCGGTCGTTTTTACTTTAAAGGAGTTTGGTTGTAGAGTTTCATGCATGTCCTACCCAATAGTAATACTAATTATTGTTGTGTTTCGATTTGAAGGCTGAGTGAGTGTGACTAAATGCATAAAGCAGTTTTTGTTTCTAAGATTATTGGCACATTATCGACATGTGATAGGAATGGTTAATTGTGCCAATTACTACAGTAATGACTTCTCACTCACATACATAAATAACTTCAAAACGTGGAAGAATAAGAAACACATCTCCTGAATAACGAGTGCGAGTTGACTCGTTGCGGTATAATTTCACACGAGTATTGCAGCTATGCGGTATAATAGTTGGCAATGCACGTATTTACTCTTTCTCTAAGTGTTTAAACATTCTTTCTTAAGATAATCGTCGAAAGAATAATTTCATCGCAGTAAATGGAAGCCGGTTTCTAGTAATCTTATGTTAGTCGCGTCACTATTGTTTAGCCAAGTTGAATTTCTATTGTTCGGAATGACTAATTACTCCGTGACAATGGCCTTCAACGACAACCGTTGATTGTGAGAAGTCTAGTATGATAGGTCTTCGTCAGAGTGTCATTCTTTAAATAAAACTTTTGTCAACGTTTATCTTGTCCAGGTAAACATTAGTTCATATAGATAAAAATATTTGTTTTTTTTTATGAGGATAATTAGATATAGAGTAGGTAGAGATTGCCAGATGATCAGAACTGACCTTAATCGAAGGTTGCGGATTCAAACCCGGGTAAGCACCACTGAATATTCACGTGCTTAATTTGTGTTTATAAATAATTTCAGTAATTAATATTCATAGCAACGGTGAATGAAAAGTATTCTGGGGAGGATGTAATGAAACTGTTCACCTAATCAGAATTGGAACAGTGTGTTGGTATAATCTACAAATCTCCTTTACAAATATGGGCGTTTATAATTCTCCCGAGATATATAAGATACTATACGCTATGAAACAGAATGGCTAATAAGAAACTATTGGGAAAGTTAACGTTGCTACGCTCCATTTACATTAGCAAGGCGAGCACTTTTCTATTTGCAATTACTTATGATAAAATATAATGAAAAGGTCCCGACTATGTTTGTGATAAATTGCTTCAATGGTACAGACGTGATGAAATAACAAACAGTCTGCTTCTCTTGTTTACTCACGAAATTAATCTCGCATTTATAATAGAACTAATCCTGATAAAATAAAATATACTTTATTAAAGTAGGCTTTTGTTTAGTTTCGAATCGTCAACTATTAAGTTTAGTTAGCGAGAAGAAGCGGCAAGAAACTAAGTACTTACTCTTTTTTCAATATTGAAAAATATAGTAATATTAGTTAAATACAATTATAAATGTATGTCATACATCCTGCTTGGAAGTCCTTACATGAAAATATGTTTATGGTAAAAATGCAAAAGGAAATATGATCGATCAAGAAAGAAAAATCCAAGATGCATTATATCAATAAAGAAAATTTGATACAATGTGTACATTACTTTCAATCAGATGTATTATTGACTTCAATTATTTTAGAACAGTGTGTATTCACCTTTATTTGATACGAATAGAATAATTTCCATACATGTTATTGAGAAAGTCTATGTCACAAAATGAATGAAGCTATTGTATTATCCAGTAGCTCTTATATTGAAACAATGAAAATTTTACATATGTATGAGAAAATATAAAATTAAATGTGCTTTATTGTAACGAGACAAACTTTTATCGTTCTATTATATTTAAATTATATTTCCTGTTTCGATTTTCAAAAATCAACAACCTGAATCTTAAATAAGCTATATCTATCTCGAATTAAGTATAGATAGAAACATTGTTTTGAAATAAATGTAATATTATTTGAAACCTACCTTTTATCGCTAAAAGACATGTGTTGAACCTAAACATCCAAAGATAGATTTAACTTACTTATCAGTTTTATAGTATTATTTATATATTTTATAATGGATATCGTCTTATATAATGTAATCAAAATAAATATATGTAATCGTTACTAACTAAATACAACTGAGAAACGCAATTGAGAGACAAACAATGAAATAACACTTTAATAACTACAGAACCTCAATAGTTCTAATACATTTTAAATAAAACGTTTTATTGGAACCTTTACTACAAAGTTACGTACTCGTACATGGAAAATACGAACGTTACCAGCTTTCTCTACTTTTAAAACAAAAGGTTTACGTAACTCATTACTATTAGCCTACAAATTGCTTTTGTTTTGACGATAGATAAACAACGCATTTTGAATTATTTACGATATTACATCATCCTAATTAACAAAGAACTGCTATGAAGAATACTTGTTATGTAAAAAAAAATTAAATTAGAGAGATCTTAACGTAAGTATTGTATTAAACATCAGTTTTTCATAACCTTACCATATTAATTGACAGAAATACATATTTTATCATATAAATTATCCTCATTTAATATACAAACACCTTAATGAATATATATTATATTTTATTTAATAAACAACAAGGATTATTTAATTCAAAATGAGTATGTAATAAAATAAGTATATACATATATGTGGAAAAAACAACTACATAAATAATTATTTATAAATAAATATCAGATCATTTATCCTTGAATAGAATGTCATATGACAATGCGATCTATTTCAAATTATACAAGCGCAGTATTGACCGTGGTTTCTGAACCCAAACAAGTGTGCACCGCACCATGTCACTTTCCTGTTTCGTGTGCTGTGCTGGAATTTTAAGGAACTTCGTATTTTTTTATGCGGCTTCCTGCAGACGTGGGAATTGAGGGTTGACTTAACCTTTCCCTAGGGAGCTTCGTGTAAGTGCATTGTGTGTGAAAATATGAGTTGGCATTATAAGTAGCTATTACTGTTTATGTGAGCGAAGACAATTAAAAGAAAAAGTCATTATTGATGTTAATTCATTAATGAAATGACTCCCATTTGAATGCAAAATGTGTGACAATTGAAAGATTGTTAGAAAAATGGTAAATTAACGGAAATACTGGCAATGTATAAAACTTCACATTAAAACTATGCCTATAAGTCATTATACAAGTAGAGCTTAAACAAATAATATTCAAAGACTAAGTTGTTCACATAACCTTTTATAAGCATAACTTGTGTCAATTACCAATAACGCTTTTCATATAAAGTTCATCCAGTACATAATGCATGCAGAAAAAAGGTAACTACGCTACTTATAAATATCATAGTAGTGTTTATTTGTCAAATATTCGTGTTCGTAACTATTTTAAGTCGCTACCAATTGTAGAGTAAGTAAGGATATCAATATCAAAATGAAATCCGGATGTTGTTCATAAAAAGCAATTGTTATTTTTACGGCAATACTAAATTAAAACGTATGTAACTTTTAAATGTGTATTACTTTAACACTTAGGCTTTAGTATCGAGTATGTGGGTATGTAATATTATTTATAGGTATTTGATATTACAAAAGCATTCAGCATGGCCCTCACACAGTCACCAGGTGTACTTATCATAAACTAAATTAACCTTTAGACAATTATTACCTTTATTGCCATTAGCGTATGAGACTTAACTAATATCTAATAATAAACAGAAATGTAATAATAATTTCTTACTAAAGAATTGGTAGGGATAGTTTTGTTATACCCCTTAATGTATTTGATTAAAGACATATTTCGATGTCATTGCAAAAACCTATTAGATTTTTATTTTAATTATTAAATAACTTATCTGTTTATCCGCCACGTGAAATAAAATATTTATTGTTTAACGAGTACGTCACGACAAATAATACCTAATCGTTACGTAAACATTGCATTTTAATTAGTCAGTCACGAGTCTTCATAACAATAGTAAACTGTAAGTTTTATTAATATATAAAAATATATACTTTAATTAAACACAAATACATTTGCATATTAAATTTAGGCGTGTGTGGTAATAATACTTAATAATATTAAGGCTGGAAACACATAAAAAAAAAGAAAATTTAGCAAGTTTGTAATTACAAATAAACTATAACGTAACTTTAACGTGGATATTGAGTAAACTTTGAAAGGCTCAAGGTTTGTACAAACATACTGTTATGGCTTAAATTATACGCATATTTTGATTAGTTAATTGATTTTTATTATCGCCAAACGGCAATGTAATCGCTGATTGAGGTTAACTACTAAAACATAAACGCCATAGTTTGACATTGACATATATATAGCTTGAAAAAAAATTAAAGTTGCAAAGGTAACTAAAATGTAATCCCACTGTTCTGTTTTGTGACTTTTTCATTTCGTTATGCGTAGAGTTAGCAAAACAATTATATTTAAGAACTTTTTATAGAAAACAAATGATAAAACAATGATAGCATTTGTTTTCTATAAAAAATTGGGAAGAACACTAATATAATATTATTGTAAAATGTTTTCTCTACACACAAAAAACTTACATTTATAAAATACCTATCGGTTTTAAAATACTTTTTCCTCTTCTAAAACTCAATAATATTGTTTTCCTCAATAAAAGTTAACAACCTTTTGACTGCAATGCACTGTGTACGATGCTTTGCATGAACTGCATTAAAATTATTTTATTAGAAATATGCATATACAATTAAAGTATTTCATAGAAATACTAACATGAAATATTTAATACAAAAATCATTAAACACATTTAGATTCAGTTTAGATATAAAAACTTAGCGTGTCACGTTCGTTGAACGTTCTGTAAATCGCGTGGTCGTTCAGTTCAATGTTTTGAAAAACACTTCGAAATTTATAAACAGAATTGCTTATGAATTGAGATAGATGCTCATGTTTTCAAACAACATTTCGATTTAATATGTACGAATGTTATATTAATTATACCGTCAAATACACGTCATCACTAACCTTGTTTTATATTAATTTGTTTAGAGTATTTAGATGTAGAGAAAACTTACACTTTTATGTAAATTTAAAATACCCGTACTTTTTTAATACCTAATATTATTCGAATAAATACTTTTTATTGAATTTTTCATCTTGATTTGATTGAAATATGAACATTTTTGTATACTTGAAGAACGATAAAAGATAACAAATTATTATCGTAGGTTCGACGTAAAACTTTTTCAAGAACAAAAAGGTTAAAGGTGAAAGTTCGTTTTAATGTATTGTATTAATTAAATAATGTGTACGCACATTTTATTAATATTTCTTATAAACTTTTCTTTAGTTCCAAAATGATGAATATCAAATTGTAAAATTCGAATGAATATCAGAAGAAAATGTGTTCACTTTTACTAATATTATGATTGTGCTAAATTAATTAATGTAACTGCTATTTTTTATATAATTTTCAATTGAAAAAACGACACACCTATATTTATAAATACATATAAATGGCATTGAAACATACTTTTTGTTATCAATAGCCATACTTTGGTGGTCAGTTATATTATTTGCATGCCGGCTTGGATACCATTTACTCGATCTGCGTCTCCATCAAGCAGCATTACTTCGTATTATTGTGTTCCTATTTGAGTGAGTAAGCCAGTGAAGGGACGCTGTGTGTGAATATGCACAGGGACGGTAATCTAGCTACCAAGCTTGGTAGCGCATTCGCAAAGCTATGGTTAACATTTCATACAGCCCTCATGTCTACTGTACTGGAAATTAACCACCAGGTGGACCTTTTTTCTTATGCTTATAGGTACCTATATCATAAAAAAATATTATTTTTTTTATGTTTCTCACTTCAAATATGAATAGACAATCCTGCGAAACGATAAAATAATAATTTATTGACACTTATAGGCTTCATAGTTGACAGTATAAAGTTTAAAATAAATGGCTATTTATAAAAGGAAGACTTAGCAATGGCTGCAATATTCTCAGCCTAATAATAGATGGATTGTTTTGTCGGTCTTGTTTGTTTTTATATTTGCGTCTATTGATTGATTAGAATTGTTATTAATATTATATAAACGTTTATTTTGATTATATGATATCGTAGAATAATTATATATTTACAACAAAACGACAATAGACAACAATAGGTTAATAGTATCCGCAGAATCTGAAATCGATTGAAATGAATCGATGGAATCTATGGAAACAGGTTTATTTTTTAATCCAGTAAGTATTTAACGTCACTCGTTTAACGTTCTTAATGCTATTGGATTTAAAATGATTAAAAAAAGAATGCTTAGAATGATTAATTTCCAAATGATATATTTAAAGAATATTAAATTCGATTCTTGGATTTACTGGACAAGGATACTGTGATACGCACCTTGCGTATTGGGTAATAAAATTTGTATAGAAATACTTTAGCTGTTAGAACATTTCTGTAAGAGATTATGATAGAGGTATGACTCATGAATAACTATAACATATTAAATTACGTTCTGATAAAAGGTGTAAATATATAATACATCACATATGAAATCAGAAAGAAACCCATGAATACTTTTTAAATAACCTCAAATACATTACGTAATTATTATAATGACAGGATCTTTTGTATCATTTAAAACATACCGGTGTGACGTCACGAAACATTTCGAAAGCATGACTCATTCGAGCACGTTCACTGTCGTGTTGTGATTGTCGCCGACTGCTGTTTAAAGATAATATTGAAACTAAACGGATTTGTATCTTTTCGTGGCTAATTGAGTATTTTCATTTCTATTTATATTTATATCTATGCTCATTTTGAGATTGATGCTCAGATTTTAGCTAGGAGGTACATCCTAAAAGCGCGTTAATTGCTGAGAATTTTAGTGACATTACAAATAATAATCATAATTAAATGCGTTAAATGATTTTTAAGCTTCATTTTATAATCTTTACAAATAGTTGTATCTGTAATGTATGTATAAAGTTATCTTTACATACACATGTATTTATAATACCATAGTTATAGGATTTATTATATGGTAGTTTCGTAAACCACTTAAAACACCCGCATTATTTTTCAAATTTAAAACTCATAATCATTGTAGTCTTCATATAGAATTCCATTAAACTGTAAACATTCTAAAGAAAAATTTTAACGAACAGAATTGAATCATATCGAAAGATTATTTTTAATGATCTATGCAGTTTTTGTTTAGAACCATTGTTTCGAGTGAAATGGGTTAATGCTTCAATAAGCATTACGTTTACACACAGTTTTTATTGCTTGTCATTAAAACTACGAACTAAATGCAGCGTTAAAAACTTCGAAGCGTAAAAGATAAAAAAATTATTGAAATAGGATTAAGCTACGCCCGACCCTTGCAGGTAGTGGGTGCAAACAAACGATACACCGTCGCCACCCCATGCACTTGACATAACAGCACCTGTTATTATACCTGCCGGTTCCTTATCATACCATAATGCGTACTTATTACTGGGTTAGTATTTCAATTCAAACTTGGGTTGTAAAGAAAGTTCCCTAATTAATTTTTATTTTACTTATAATAAATATACCAGTTTAAAGAATATTTATTTATTATTACTTTTGTCTTTATAAAATATTATTTTCCTGAAGTTTAAAATCCAATTCACAAAAACCTCGTTCCATGGGCGATTCTCTTTTGTTTTTTTTTTTTAATATTTGCGCGGGAAAACATCTTGTCTTATTTTTAAAACCATACGAATGACGTTCTAAAATCGATTACACTTTAATATAATCGGATAAACTAAAAAATATGACTTTATTAAATATATCCTCCTGACACCTCGCGTACTTTACAAAGTGCTAAATAAATCGTACTCTAAACGCCGAATATTTTTGAACTTCTTATTTCGACATCGGACGACCGTCCTTTATGTAGCATTAATTCCCGATTGTTTGTATTCACCCGCTAAAAAAGTATTGGTCAAGTGATTGCTTGTAGCCAATGAAATTTAAGCAATGGCGATAGTTTGTCCATGGAGTTCAATAGAAATATCAAACCTAGTGGCGGCCATTCTTGCGAAGCGTGCTCAGGAGTTCAGGAAGATGACGGCACGCCACCGACAGGGTTAGTAAAACTTAAAATAATTTTATTAAATTCACTTGTTTTAATGTTTTTTTTGTACATAATTTAAAATTAGTAATTATTCTTTGGAATTTGCGTACTTTTGGGGAGAAATACAAAAATAATATATTAAATAAACCGACGTAAATAAATTAAACCTATAGAAAGGCACTTCGTTCGTTATTCATAGTTTAAATATATGGAATTGATCGTATGTATATCACATTCGGCGTTCATACCAAAAGTAGCGTAATATTATTTTCAGCGTTACGAACCAGCGATATCACGGAATTATTGAATAACTACGAGTTTGAAAACTAGAGTGAGGATGAAAATTTCGCTGAGGCTTCTAGTAGTGAATCCCGATCATCGGCAGATGCAGCATGAGCGACAGTTGAGACAGCGTTGATAGCAATTTGTCAAGAGGTCGAAGCGGTTCAAGTATCCTCTTGAGGACTACTGGTTGTCGAGGTCGGGGCAGACGGCGTGCTGGCTGTGCTAATTTCAGCTACGGAACTCATTGAAGTATATGATCTTGATGTCACCACTGATGATGTGATATTATGGTTTACCAAGGAAGTACGACATTTGAAGATTGACATACGTTGATTGGGTAGTCTTGTAACCTTTTTTGTATTATATTGATAAAAATAAATAAATATATTTATGTTCGGTACTTCATTTGTGACGTTACATTAAATTATATGAATAAATGTAATCATTTGTTTTATTTATACAATTAACCTACTTATGCCTTAATGACCTGAAGTCCTTTATAAAAGACAAAAAATATCTAAACAAATGTAAACTCAATGTCTTCGTCAAATAATGTTAAAAAACATTTGTTCTAGTGAAAACTCGGGAGAGCCCCTAGTTTATGTTTTATTTAACTGACAAGGTCTCGGCCTTTGTAACAAAAACAGTTTATTGCTATGTAAAGTACATTCGGCCCTTGTTGCAAGTGAACTCAGTAAATGCTTAGGCGTCAGGAGGATATAGGTAATTATAATATAAATGTAATAACATAAAGAAGTATTTCAAACATTTTTTTAAGTTACTGTTTATTTTTATTTACTTAATTTGCGTGAACATAAGTGGCAGTTATATTTTATGTTTCTTTATTATAAATAGGTAACAAGTTACTATTTGAAATTAGAATCTATTGAAGTACCAAGTCTAGATAAAATTTGCTTTCTGAATTTCACAATTGTCGTTTTATGTCTTTTACATCGTAACAAAATAACATTTCACTTAGTCAGTTAAATAAAAAGGTACATTCGAATCAAATCAAATAAAAATCATTCATTCAACATAGAGTTATTACATTTACTTTTTGATTGGCAATTTAAAAATTACCACCTGAGTATAACTGGCGAATAAAACCTTTTTTTTCATAGTAGAATAGTAAATGCTTCATTATCAATGCTTTTTTTTAATGTTTTAGTTACTATCACTAATATACTTATGGTAAATAAAATTATATGTTGTCTATGGATAGGTGATTTATGTTTCCATATCATGTTACATGAAATCTGTGGTACCTATAGGTTGCGGTGAATAAATCAACACTCACGCTTAATTTATCAAAATATGTAATTTCCACAATTAATAATAAATAAAGCTTAATAAAAAATGAAATGATATATTTATATCTAAAATAAATATGCTGACAAATGTATACCATACCAAAACTTGAACCGCTTTCCATTAAACAAAGAATATGAAATTGTCACAACAGAAAAAATCAGACAAATGAATAAACGGGCTACCTGATGGTAAGTGATACCATCTGTTTATAAACATTAGCATTGGCCGAAGATCTATGGGAATTCAATACAATCTGAAAGAATCGAAGATTAAGTTTTTAAGATTTTTGTTGGTAATTACGCATATTTAAAACGTTCAAGGAATTTATACTTCTCAGAATTATTGTGATTTTAGAAAATGTGTAAGACCTCATTCGTATCTTGCATGTTAATTATTCTATGTAATATTTCAGTGTAGAATATTTTTTATGCTTTTAACTAAGTTTTTTTATAAAATTCCACCTCAAGGAAAATTCAAAAATCCTTTATTTATAACAATATTAACTAAGTGGTATTATATTTAACAAGATATAAAACAAATCGATATAATTGGTTGTTTTTATCGCGCATAATCTAAATAATTTGTTAGGATGTTAGAATGATCTCTACATTGTATAAAACAAAGTCGTTTCCCGCCATTTGTAGGCTTAGATTTTTAAATCTGTGCAACGGATTTCAATGCGGTTTTCATCAATAGACAGTGTTTCAAAAAGTTTATATGTATAATAAATATACATACAAACATATTTTAGTAGAGAGAATACGGGAACTTAAACATTCCTAGCCGGAATAAAATAGATTTATTCTTTATTGGTATTCATCTTAAAAGTCGTATTTAGTTCTTTATTGTACTCTGGCTAAAGCGGCACTGGTATCGAGAGTATAATAAAATAAACGTTATGAAGTAATTTTTAAAATGAATCGCTAATATGATTTTCAATCTTACTAAGTCTTTTAGCAAAATTACAACTATAATCTTAGTAAATTACATAATAAGTTCTTAATAGTAAAAATATCAAATAGATTCATTTTGAAAATAATGTAAATCTAAATGATTATTAGCATAAGTTGATTTCAAAATGTTAGCTTTCTATTCGCTAAGTGCCCGGACACGAAGGATCAACTTATACAGGTTACCCGAGTATCGAGTTTAGGAGATACAGCGATACATCCGCTATCACAGATACGAGAAAGTTTGTCTCATCTCAGTGTTTTGTAACAAAATAATCTTAGTTATATAATATTATAGTATGGTTTACTTGTTAAGTAGTGTTATTAAAAATAAGATACATGTAATAATAATACTATTAAACATAAATAATAATATCACCATAGAATATTTCTAATAGGCACATACGTTTCTAAATAAAAAAATAAACGATAAAGTTTTTTTAATGACATGTTGTTTTTAGGAAAATAGTCGCATACCTTGGTTTATCGCCGTCGAACGAATAAGAAGACAGAAAGTCGATTATAGAGCCTCCAACTGAAGGACCGCACACAAGAAAAACTCCTCACTGTATCTCACACTTACACACTAATAATAAATCACTTATGAACCACTTTTATTTGAAATCTAAAATGTTATAATATGTCAAATAAAGTACACAAACAGGTTTTATTTACGATGAAACATAACGCACTGAAATTGCACACCTCTATGACACGCGGGTTGCGCGGCGACTGAATTTGTTGAGAGAGAGAGACGGCGTGATAGCGTTGAAAAGAGATACGCAGTGACGTGGGAGGGAGGACGACCGCTAAGCTTCAAGAACACGCAGTGGTCCATTTTTACACCTGGCTTGGACATAATTAAATAAAGTTGTCATTAGCTAAGCATTTATTTTAGATTAATGAATTTCTTATTGCTTAATGTTATTTCATAGAAGTTAGACAGCTATATATCGAATATTAAGAATCACCCTAGTAATATATAAACATATGTGACTCAATAATCTGTTCTAAGAATATGTTTAAACAAATTACTTTTTTTAGTAACTATAATTTTAACTATAAGTACACAATCAAGAATTATTATATTTATAATTAGAACACCACCGATACTACCCATTTAAAATTATGTAATATGTATATGTAGTAGCTTATCGAGATCCGGTGTCAACTTTATACGGTGGCAGATTTCGAGAAATCGAAACCCAAGTGCACTCAATTAAAGTTATATCTATTGAATATTGCTAAAAACATAAACTCAGTGAGGAGTAAGGAAAGTATTTCACTCATGGGTCTTTTATGCCCCATATAGTTAAATTCGGGTCGGCAAGCAAATTTTTATAATATTAGTTGAATAAATAACATACTGTAAAAATAAAGCGTTACAATGACTAGACTTGATTTTCATCATATTACAATAATATGGGTCAAATCAATATATAATTCTTTGTCTGTGTAAATTTTTGTCTAAAAATAACGCTCGGGCCCACTGTTTAATGTCGTACCTCCTGTTACCTGGCACCGGCGATCACGGCGCCTCCCGCCCCGCACGATATTTCAAATTTTAAACTTTACAAACAACAAAATACCATTCATGGACAGATTACTAATGCTATGTTAATATATAATATGTTTCACGTTAACGTGTCATTGCATATTAGACAAGGAAGTTGATGTAAATACTCAAGATTAAAAGGATTTAAAAAACTTTTTTTATTCTATTATTACACTAGCATTGGATACAGAAACGGGTTGTATTTTTTCTATTAAAAAAAAACATTTGCCTTATGGTCGTATGACTCGACTCAGTGTTTTTTTTTTTGTTTTATAACTGATATTTTGCTTTTTTATGCAACAGATAGAGCATGTAGAGCTCGAAGCGATGCAATGTTCCTACTATTAAACCTATGTTAACGGTATTCCTTTCTATTTATACGTTATATTACCTACGGAATAATTATAATAGACATTCTTTGTTTGAAATATTTTCATAATATGTTTTTAAATAAAAATCTTGAATACAGTTGTAACGAAAAAAAGTACTAAAAGTAAATTTACATTATTAGGTTACATTTACGGTTAAATATAATCAAATTATAATGGTTTTGTGTCGTTTAATTTCTTGAGAAACCTTCATTGTTCTGGCCCATGAATGACTTTGTAACTGTAAATATAGAACGGTTTTATTATAAAATATTTTACTTTAATTATAGCGATGGACATTACACTACGTGTACTAGACATAGTAGTGATACTAAAACAGGTAGCGTTATAATAATTTTATACCTAATTGGGGGAAACTATGGGTATTGTTTGCATCTAAATCTATAGATCCACTATCCATATTTTTTACTAGCTGGTGTCCGCAACTTCGTTTGTTTGACTTTAAGTCTCTAGGGGTATATG
Organism: Vanessa cardui; assembly: GCF_905220365.1. Taxonomy (NCBI): domain Eukaryota; kingdom Metazoa; phylum Arthropoda; class Insecta; order Lepidoptera; family Nymphalidae; genus Vanessa; species Vanessa cardui. Next base: position 9,087,533 of record NC_061138.1, on the reverse strand, counting down.
GTTGTTATATTTGTGTATCTTTTTGGTTCTTTCCGATTAGGTACTGTACAAAGGTAGAATATAGAATCGATAGTATCTAGATTTACATTAATAACGAATTAAAATAATATTTGAATTAAGCTATTTTTCTTACTTTGAATTTCAAACTTTGTTCAACACAAATTAGTGCCTATTCAAATAACATCAGTTTTCCTATCAACGCGGATATCTAGTAATTAAGAAAGTATTTCTACTTTAATAATAATTAAAATGTAATATAGTTTACTTTGTTAGTTGTCTCTTTGAAAAGGACCAGCGTCTATAAAGATTGGTCAGTATACCTTAGTATGTAAGATAGGAAATTGCCACCAAGATTTTACAATCAAAGTGATGTAGTTAGAGATAAATAGGTAAAGTAAAAATAATGTGGCTATCATGGAACGGTCAGTTAATGTATTTATTTATTTTATTTTATTTCTTTTTTTTATGTTTTTATATATATGGTATCGTCCGCCAAGGACGAGCATATGGGCCACCTGATGGTAAGTGGTCAGCATCACCCATAGACAATGAAGCTCCTTACATCGTCAATGCGCCATCAATCTTGGGAACTAAGATGTTATGTTCCTTGTGCCTGTAGTTAGTTTATTGTTAAACATCTAATCGATATTGTTATTAATAAATTTTCTTTAGAAAAGTAATAAATACATTTGGAGTGAAATAAATACAATAGAGTTTTGTACAACGGAGACAGGGAGATAGGTGGAGAGTGACGGTACGAGATATCGGTGTGCCGTTTGTCACCACGGCATACGAGATATTTTGTTAAGCTAAGAAGATTTCAATTTTTTTAATAGTTGTCATATACATCGCAACTTTTTAAATAGACGTTTATATCGGAGAATCATTGCGGCGCCATCTAGAATAACGCTGTGGCAACACTGAATGAATGCTGCCGCGGCTGCCAGGTTGCATAATTGTGTAAAAGCTAAATTTGTATTATTATGTGACTGGATAAATGAAAATATAAGCTGTACGAAAACTTACATAAAAGATTTTTGATAGTTTCAAACAAGAGGTCCATTTATAGTCTGTCTAGCGACTTAAATTGTAAAAATTACAAACGTCGTCTGTAAAATTTGTGGCAACCCTGGTTAACGGTTTCTGTGTATACACGATTATACATGAACATATTTATATAATTTTAAAGATCCAGCACTATAAAGCAAGGTGGGTCTACTGCTAACCTGTGTTCGGCTTGGAGTGGTCTTTGAAATCACCTACTTCTTGATCTACTATTTAATGAGTTTACTCATCTTGTCGGAACCTGATAAGAATACATTCTTACTGAGTCTGTATGTTTTCAAGTTACAGAATAAATATTTTTATAATTGTGAAATATAAATTAAATCGAAATTCAATCTGTAGATACCTATCGTTATAGATATTATGGCACTTCACGAATTATCTCTACACAGATACACATGTCTCATTTGTCAATCTAGTATAGCTTTCTGGTTTCCCTTGTAAAATATATTTTTTTTTTAACTCTCAGTTACCAAGAGAGAAAAAAGAAAAATAGGTAACACATGGAAACGAATTCAGTGAACTTATTCCAGCCAAACCTTGGTTACTTATACTATTTTTACGTGTAGTTGTTACATTTCTTGTTTTTTCCGTGACATTTGAATCACAAAATACAAGAGGCAGTTTTAAAATAAAATATTAAGGAATAAAATTGATTATTACGTTAGGTAAAAGGTAAAAAAGATGAAAAGGTAAAAGAGATTTAAATATAGAGTTAAAGATATATTTACTCATCAAAGACTGACAGCATATGTATGGAAGAAAACTAAAAGTATTATACATCTATATAATTAACTATCTAACTCTTACTATGTACAACTATATTTTAACGCGCTTACATAATTTACAACCTTTAATCTTGTCAAATTATTTATAAACAGGCTTTTACATTCGTGAATTTTTTGGTCCACTTTCCCTATTTATCATATACGTGATTAATTTAAATAATAAGTCGTCTATCCAATTGGATATTTCATCGGAAAATATAATAATGTTTGTCTTTTACTTGTAATAAAAATTTTCACATGTCTATGGTTATATATTACATATTTTCTTATAGAACCCCTTTGGGAAAACTTTCTTAGTGCTCACTTACGTTTAACGAATTCCTGTCCAAATTTAAAGAACTGATTTTGGCCTTGCGTTGTAGATACCAATAAGTCATTTTAAAATTTGATTATTATCGAATTTATATTGACTTATTTATAAGGTTACCGTTAATTTTCTTTCAAATAATATCGCATATATAGAGTTTTATTTTTTCTATAAAAATATTTAAAAAATAAACATACAACGAAAAATAGTTAAAAATGAATGTGTATTTATAGCGTTTGTTTGTATTTTAACAGATATTTGAAAATCTAAATTGTCTATAATTGTTATTGATTATGATTAAGATTATGACGATATTAATATATGTATACCAACATACATACAATCGTAAATGCTTACATATATTATTTATGTGTCATACTCATACGGAATCCTATTTTAAGTTTATCTTTACAATCGTTATGATTATAAGAGTCTTTATCAATCATATTATATTTCCTTTCCTCTATTATTATAACCATTACATTAAAGTATTCATGATTTTAAATACGTGTGAAAAATAAAACGAAAAAAAAAATACAGACGAATTGATAACCTCCTCCTTTTTGAAGTCGGTTGAAAACAGCCGAAGACACAATATCTTACAGCCAAAAAAATGTAACATAATATGTTTAATTAAAATTGTATATATATGTATTTGATTTTGCTTCTAATAATTACTGGCGTAAAAATGTAGTCACAATAAAATAAATAACAAAATTAAATATTATTGTTCTCATAATAGAGAAGATACGCTCAACTTTAAAAGCATAGTCAAGACGATTGTGAAATGGTATTTAAGAAAAAAACTCATATAATGTCATCAGTCATCCCTCAAGATTGTTTGAAAAGTAAACCTATCAACTATTTTTAGTTTTTACCTAAAAGCTTTGTCTATGGGTTATTCTTTAACCAATGATGTGACTTATTTCGAGTAACAACACAATTATGATTGAAATAAATAAATCGGTGTTTAATTAAACATCCGTCACCTAACGTTTATTAAGTAAATAGTCATATTTGATTTAATTATATTGTGTTATTGTGCCCTTAACAGTACAGAGATGAGTATCTGTTATCAAATAGATTTTATCAATTTCTTATCAATCGCATACATTCAAGGATAGATTCGATGCATCGTTTTCTATCTAGTAAACGTGAAGTTAAATTTGTAAAATAGTTGCAAAACCTAATAAAGATTATCCTGCCATATAGAAATGTATGTATCTAGGTATATATGTTTCAGTATGCATACAGTGCCGAATCTACAAATGTATATTTTGGGTGCACCTCTCTCGTGTAGACCCGGCTTCGAATATGCCATTTCCCCAACCCTTTGTAGAGATACCAAGTGTCAGTGATATTAAATACGAAAAATATTCTAGTTTCTGTACCAGCTTTCTATCCGATGAAACGGTTACGTAGTACACGAAGAAAAATAAACCCAAATACCAGCTTCAATTATACAATATTATTATATATAAGATTGATACATCCTATAAGATTAGTGGTTGTTATATTGTAAGTAAGTACATCTTATATTAGGTATCAATAATCCGATTTTCAATTAATTTTATTATTAGTGTTTGGTTCAAACACAATTTATATATATATATTTTAATTTTTTTAATAGTACAATGAGTACTGCTTTTCATTGACAATCATTTTGTAGACATAAAAGATGTCATCGCTTCTTAGTTATCACCGGTTTTTCCAACAGGTACATGAAAATTTTGATTATTTTTATGTTAGTACTTCCAGTTGGGAAAACCATTCAAGAGACAAAACCTTTTAATCATATATTTATTAATCTATAGGTACATATTCGAACATAAAATTTTAAGAGTAAAATATTTAATAATTACAAGATAAAGAATTTAAATATTAAAGAACAAATAATGTAAAAACTAATATCTCTTACTTATGATAATGTCTCTATACATCAGGGTTTTATATTAATTAAAAAAAATGTAATATGTATTAAAAAAGCTAATTATGTACCAATTAGCCTAAATATGGATTTGACTCCGAATACCTTAGGTATAATGAATTGTAAATATAATGCCAAATGCTGTTTAAATAGTAAAAAATAATTAGTAAAATTATTTTTAGAATTACGTAATTATCTTAATTAATCTGGTCATAATTTTGATTTGAATTTAAATTTGATTTCGATATTAAATCTATAAAATTCAACGAAATGAAATTCAACGGGCGGCCATGTTTGATTCTGATGTGTGCGTTTGTATATTTTTTATGTGGATTCCAATGATATTCTAATAAACAGATATGTTATACCCATACTAAACAACAGAAAAAAGTGTGCCGCGCTGGGGACCGTTTATTTTACATTTCGTTACAAGTAAAAAGGATAGCTTGATAAAAACAATAAGTAAAAGGGATAACTAGATGTATTAATTACGCTAAACGTATTACTACATAATTATGACGTATTATAACGTATTACTGACATAATTATGATGAAAACGACTTAAGGCAAAACGTTCCAATTAGGACGTTTTCTAGTCTTCACTTTTTGCGCATTAATGACATATTATCTGTTTACTAGAACATCATACACATAATATTTTCGTGGAGGAGTACGGTAAATTCAATGGAAACTTATCCACAATAAATTATATTAATAATTGATAAACCGTCTTTGCTTAGTTTTATTTTTTTTTCTTAGTAAAGCGGGTTTTCGTCCAGTATCTTAATAAAATAAAACTAAAAATAACCAACATTATATTTTGTTTATAACATTACCAGTGTAATTGCAATATTTTTGTTAAATATAATTATTATTATAAATAAAATAATTTCAAAAAGTGTACATAGTTTTTTTTTTTTTTAATATATTATGTATCATGGGCAGAAAGGGTAAAAGTGCCTAGTGAATTTGTGTGGATCGTGACGGTGTAATTTTTAAATTATTCCATTGAATGATTGAAGCAATTGCCGACCGGTGACAGACCCAGAGGTAGTTCAGTTCCAGCGGCGCAGTTAGCTGCTTGTATTAACTGTACTCTACATTTTATTTAAAATATATTTTAATACTTTCAAATATTCACGGAATTCTAAAACAGTGGTTTTGTGAATCGTTTTATTTTAAGACGTGTTGACGTTATTTATATTTACAACAGAGTGCGTGTTATATATATATTTTTTATTATATGTTAACTATTATTTTCATGTCTCATATTTTGGTGGTTTTTGGTGTGGTTTTTATGTACTAAAAAGCAGTTTTTAGTATATAAAAATAGTAACCGTTTATAATTCATAATATTTCACCGCGGAAGTATTTATCAGTAAGTAAGAAGTCACTACAAATTTATATTAATTTTACTAAAATATTTTTACTATAATTTTTAATATAAAAATATTACTCGTTTTACACGTATAAATATTCAAATACTATTTCATTTATATTTGCATATTCTAACATCGTAGTAGATTTCTTTATTATAAATTTAAATTTCTATTGTTATTATTAACACTGACAAGAATATTTTAAATCAAATCTTAATTACTTTATGTGTGTTTTAACCAATTACATACCAGATTGTCGAATATTCAAAAGAAAGTTCTTTTGAATTCGTAAGAAACTTTCTTTTTTTTTCTTTTTGACGTTAAACGTCATTAGCGTCAATGCGACTACAGGATATAGGTCAGAGATGATATGGGCAGAAATAGTACAGGTAAAGTCGCGAGAAATTGCTAATTTAAGAGGGGTCCGAGTTTAATGTCGGCAATCATACTCTGTGACGTTATTATATTCGGTAAATAAACTTTATTCGTTTGTGTAAAAATAAAGTTTGCGAAAATATATATTTCAAACGTCCCTGTGATTCACCGTGATCGTCAGATGAAAAATATATTATTAAAAAAAATAAACAACTACGAAAATACAGATACGAGTGGGAAGAACGATATGTTGCCGAATTTTGATTAAAGAATGTTTTTCTTTTTTTTTTGTTTATACAAATGTCTTAGAAAAATCGACTACTCGAATTCAAGTGGAGTGTACATCGCAATTTTTCTCACAGGTGGCATTATGGCGTCCCGATTGGCAAACTTTTGGCGCACCTCGCTAAAAAAACGACCCGTGATCACCAATACCGTAGTGTACGCAACATTCTACACTGCGGCTGAACTGTCCCAGCAAACGTTTAATAAGATCTATTCGGTAAACAACTAAATCTATAATTCCATACAGTAAAAAGTTAGATACTTTTATTCACTACGAATCATATAAATGAGTAATAAAATTTAACATTGAAACTGTACGATTCATGACCGCGTTTTAGCGTTTCGCCGTTAATATACGCAATTCCGGTTTTCTGGCGAAAAATCGACCAATCAACATCATTTGTATCAATATTACGGGGTGTTAAATGTTTAAGAAGAATATCGTATGCGTTGTATTAAAATAAATCTAAAAACTAACATCCGCGTTGCCAAGATACACATGACGGGTATATCTCTTAGACAAGTAATTATGCTAGCTGGTTGCCTCTACCAGAGAACAATGTAATGCTTTGTGGTGGTTAAATAACCGGTTCTTAGCACACATCTAAGCGTCACTGACTTAGCTTCTACCAGTTATAAATCACATACTTCGTGTTTCTGAAACTCTGATCAATTTAAAATTAACTCTCGTCTCGCATTTGGAGACTTATTGAATCGAATTTGATGAACAGTTCGGAAATTAAATTACAATATAAATCATATGAAAACCTAAATATTTGTTATTACAAATGATACTGTTACAGAACTAAATCTATTGTACGTGAGAAAAAAATATCGTAACTTATTCTAGCCTCGTGACTAAATGTCAAAAATGTCAAACAAATTTTGGCGGGATTTTTTTTTTTTTTAATTGTAATTTATCGGCATGATGAATGAAAGATTATGATAAGATTTATTTCTCTTTCTGGTGTAAAATACAAGATTTTAGATAAATCTCTATCTAAATATAATACGTATATCTACGATCAAGATAAGCTGTAATATTGATATTGAAGAAGTTACAAATCGTTTGGAAATGTTACTATTACGTAGTATTTTGTTTAAGAACACTGCACTTCTTGTTTTAAACGCAAATAGAATTACAAAAGTATCTCCTGTACTAATGTTCCTTTTTTACTTTAAATAAAAATGAATAGTAGATTTATAACTATACTACTATAAATATTCTTATTAGATAGTAGTAACTACTAAGTAGTTATAGTAAATAGTTTAGCAGAACTTTAATTAATAAAAAAAATTACCGTTGTAAGAATGTATAATTTAGACAAAAGGTAATATTTCTATTAAAATAAAAAATATACAGATTCAATTAAAAAAAACAGAAACTAAAAAAGACACTGGCAGCGGTGGGATTCGAACCCACGCCTCCGAAGAGACTGGTGCCTTAAACCAGCGCCTTAGACCGCTCGGCCACGCTACCCATGTTCCACTGAGTCGTAATAACGCATATGCTTACACAATACAGCAAATGGACTATTTTTATCATAACATTGGTAATATAATAAAATTCATTGACATATACAAACGTTAGCTCGATAAATTGAATTAATAAAATGATAAGGCAATATCAGATTAAAAAACTAAAATTGTGGAATACAATTTTCTGAATATTTTAATCAAGGTGGTATTATATAGTAAGTATATGAAAAAAGATAGCTGAAAAATAATAATTGAAAAAAAAATACCGTTCCATCGGTACTTATATCTTAAACCACACCAGTGAACAAGTGGTGACATCTCGTGGCCGTTTTGTAATCTATTCGCTTGCAATATTTTATAATTATTCAAACGATGTAATAGCAATAATAAAACACCGTGATGATAAAAGAGCTTCAAACAATAATTATGTACATATTGATGTAGCTTATATAAATATATATGATGTCTCTGTTACTATGACTGGTATCCGTATTCACTTCTTTACTAATGTATCCGTTCTATTTATAAACATATTCATTGATTTCTGTACAATTGCAGCCGGAGAAGCCGGAGATAGATTTAACTTCCGCAGGCCGTATTGCAGCCGTTGGTAGCTGCTTGTATGCACCTACCCTCTACTACTGGTAATCTAACTACTTACTAAATTAATTTAAAGACAATATGTATAAATAAAGACTATCTCTACACTCGAAATAATTGTGTTTCTTTAGTATTTTGTCTGTTTGTTTAAGTAATAATTTTCGTTTGTCGGTAGTATATTTGTAGAACAGTTGACGAGCTATGGGGATATCTGATGGTATGTGGTAACCTTCGCCCAGACACTGGCGCTCAAAAATACCTACCCCAAATAAAAATCAGTTATAAAAAAGATAAAATTAGTTTGTTAATTGAGTTTTTAGTTAAAATTGGTTATTCATCCTTTTTTAACTGTTAGATATATTTTGTCATTTATAAGGTATAAGTTTCTGGATAGAAAATTCGTCGGTACAGCCGTCAAGTCAGTTGCAACGAAGGTCGTCTCTGATCAGTTACTCATGACTCCAGTGTTGCTTGCAGCATTCTATACAAGTGAGTGTTCAATTTGACAATACAGATTGTAACGTTAATTCCTTCAATCCAAGCATTTGTTACAATCATTCTCACTGGTCCTAGTAAATCGATGTCTGTCTTTCTGTCTGCCTGTCCATCTTTCATGACCAAATTGCTGAACCGAATTTGATGAAATTTGCTCTGAAGCAAACTTGAACTCCAAGAAAGGGTATATTATTTGCCTGACACAAGACAACCTAAAATGCGAGCGAAGACGCAGGCGGCTTCTAGTAGGTAATATTTAACTTAAACTTTGAGGTAGTAACAATAACATCGATCTAAGAACATTTGCCTCGGGCACATTGTTGCGACGAACGCTGGAAGATACTATACCGCTCGTTATCTTAAAAGACGAAGAAAGACGGGGATCTTTTCTGCGTTTAATCTTATACACACAAATGTTTTGAACGGTGGCTTCGAGAATTATGAACTGATACACAACTAGCAACCCGCCCCGACTTCGCACGCGTGCAATACTGATACTAAATATACTAGAGAATTTGTTAATTTACGATATCACATAGCAAACTTCTAAAAAACCGCAACAAAATCCGTTGCGTACTTTTAAAGATTTATGCGTTCAAAGGGATATAGGGACAGAAAAAACGACTTTGCTTTATACTATGTAGAAATATCTTTCTTACTTTATACCTAATTTCATGAAAGCTAGTAAAAATATTTTTGTATTTTTATTTTTCGTTTTACACACGGAGCAAGTTTTAAATCCAATCCTTATTATAAGTACATATTTATACATTATTTGAACGACATAAAAATGTAATCTGCATAGGTACTAACCAATTTACTTCTTGTTAACAGTATTAGGAGTCCTCGAGCGAAAAGAAGACGTGTTCGAAGATCTAAGAGACAAGTACTGGAAAACGTTCATCGCAAATCAAGCCTTCTGGATTCCCGGACAGATTATAAACTTTGCGTTTATTCCATCTAATTTACGGGTCGTGTATGTAGCCTCTGCTTCTTTCATATGGATTAATGTCCTTTGTTTTATAAAGAGACAAAAAGTTGTTAAAAATGTTGAATAAGTTTTTAAGTTGAATTGATTGCACTGTACAGGTAAATTTTATTGTAACTTTATTCATTGTACTGAAAATCACTAAATGTGTTACATAATTAATATAAGATAAATATCTATATACCTACCTACAAACAACATGTATTCTATTATTATAATAATGTTTAAGATTAGGGTATAAATTATTTTTATAATGTAAGTTCGTAGTTTTGTAAGTTACGTTATAAATAAATGTAGGTAGTTTGAGTGAAATGTAATAAAAACATGAAAAATAACTGTAGATTCTTGCAGATAGTCTATACATTCCTATAGTTCATTTACTCTATCGAAAAGTTTTTTTAATGATATTGTCTCCATTTTGAATTCATTTGTAATGTTAGTTTATTATAGTCTGTCGTAGTGACAGACGCGCTCGTAAGAGCCGAGGTGGGCTGGATGATAGTAGGTCTAAACATCGGCATACAAGCATCACTGAGTTTTCAAATGCGTCGTAATTCATCTCAGCCGTGAAACTGTACCTTTACAAGTAGCACTTGCCTAGCTATGGCACATTTACAGGCTGTTATTGTACCTACTCTTCTGTTAGGTATTAAACCCGGCTAGTGGTTGGTTTTGGAAGTAATTGCTACGTAATTGTATTATTATTTTCGCTTTATAAATTACCTTTACTCAAATTTAAACAGACATAGTCAATATATTACAATGAACACATACAGTGATGGTGGTCTATTTAATAATAATAGAATAAATAATTAGTCAATTCCAAAGATTAAGTCTAAGAAAGTATTTTTATTGGAATATTTTTTTAGTAATAAATTTGTTATTTAATTTTAAAATTCATTTTTGTTTGTTGTTAATAAAAATTTTAAAGCTTTTATTCTATTTTATTTAAACAATACTATTTTCTTATACATAACATCTTACACTTAATAATGCAAAGTTAAGTGCAACATATTTATGTGTGTGTGTAATATGTGCGGGCAACTGGAGATTATAGTGGTAAGTTGGTACTCAGCACCGCTACTAGGGATTGGACGTAAGAAGTAACAACCATTCCTTATATTGTCAATATGAAACTTTGAAAGGGAAGATGTTACGTCTATCGGACCTGTGGTTAAAGTGGCTCACTCACGCTTCAAGCCGGAAAAGCCGGAAGCTGTTGGAAGCAATACTTGGTATTGTTATACTATTTACGCAAGGCGGCAGGCAGGAGCTGGATGCGAGTAGGCGGAGAAAGACCACAGTGGCGTGCACTTGGAGAGGCCTATGTCAAGCAGTGGACAAAAACGGGCTGATGATTTGTATGTATGTATGCTGTTGGCAGTTGTATATACTATGACGAATGGATGATGTCTACTCAGACGGGTTTGCACGAAGCCTTACCTGGCTAGTTTGCAATTCTGTATTGTACACTAAGAAAATTAAAATTCAGTTTTAATTATAGTAAAATTAATTATATAAATATGTATATACGAAAGACGGTCTTATCGCTACATGGGTAATCCCTACTAGACTTTGGATACTGACCTTGATTTTGATAAAAGTGTACAATTCGAGAAAAAATATAGAATAAATGTAAATATTAATTCAATCAATATAATGCTTCTATTAATAAAATAACAAAATTAAATACATAATTTTGATTATGACAACTTACAGAACTATTTAGGTCTAATATTACGCCATTTTAGCAAATTATTATACAAGAAGTTATATAAATGTAACCGTTTTGAGTAATTAGATTATGTCTATCCGTCTCAAATATTTCTAAGGTTTCCTTTTTCTTTTTACTGCAACATAGAGCTGAGACTTTAGTTGGATGTTAGAGCTCTCGTTAGAGGCAACGTTCGATTTATAAAATTAAAAATATATTTTGAGCAATGAAATATTTAAGTGAATTTTTGAATGATACAATGCCTGCTATGGACTACGGTCTTTCTGAAGATCTGGTTCTCTCGTCACAAGCTAGGACGAGTATAGAGGGTGCATATGTAACTAAAGTTGCCGGTTTCGGCGCTATCAGTGGCGTATTGGTGGCTGTTCTTATCGATTATCTTTTTCACTTTGAGGTTAGTATTTTGTATACGATTTAAGTAGTAATTGAATCGCATAATTATATTAAATTTGACAGTACGTCACAGGCGATGTATCAGTACGTGGTGATTAAATACTTAAAAAAAACTAGTAACTTAGTAGTGAATACAATAAAAGTATAAATTTTTGTTTCAGTATAAAGTGTTCAAAAAGAAAGTGAAAATGAAAATGGAAGATCGAGTTTGGCTTCACAAAATCTTTATTTTTATTATTTTAACGTTAGTTATGCCGTTCGTTTTATCGCTATTACTACTGGCTTCTTTTTATAAATTAATTTGTTCTGTCATAATTAAGAGGAAAGACAGACATTTCGCGGGATTTCTTAGTAGTTTTGACGTATTCTGGAGTTTAGAAGATGACGCGACTAAGAGTATCATAAACGTGCTCGGTATTATCGAATCCAAATCATCTCAAGATTTAGTTGACCACATCAGAGAAAAATTGCAGGACGTAATACAAAATTCAGATGCGGAGAAAATATTTTATAGAAGAAACGAAGAGTACGGATTTTACTATTGGAGAAAATGTTGCTACATAGATATCAATCAGTATGTGCGCATCGTCGATGTATCGAATAGCACCGAGCTCAATGTATCAGACTTAGAAGAAATAATGACCGAAATAGCCTATCAACCTTTACCTTTCAATGACGAGGGACTATTTCAAATATTGATAACGAATCAAAAATTAAAAAGTGATAACAAAAACGATGAATACGGTGTTATCTTTAGAATACACCATTCTGTAGGCGATGGCGTAGCTTTGATAGAATTCTTGTGTGAGTCTTTAGCGGATAGAGAAAACGAATCCAACGTATTTTGTATGCCAGATGCTTACAAATGTAACAGCAAAAAGACTCCCTCAGATTTAATGGAAATGATAATGAAACTCTGTAAAATGCCAGGATGCTTAGTGAATGGGATTTTGAGGATGCCAGATAGAACTTCCTTACATGGCCCGACGCTAAATGGCAAAAAGCTTTTTAAGTGGACAGATTCGGACGAAAAGTTATTTGAATTAGTAAAAGACATAAAGAAACATTCTGAAGATCTGAATTTTTCCGATATTTTAGCAACATCTCTGTCTTGTGGGTTACGAGATTATTTTATAAAGGTAAATCCTTAATATAAAACGTCAACGTTGTTTATTTCGTTGAGACACATATTATTTATGAATTTATAAAATAATCTTCTCTAATTTAATATCTTGTTATAGGGGATTGACCCAGCGCCTAATACGGTTTCAGTAATACTGCCGTTTAGGTTTCCACAAAAGAAAACAGGAGCTTTAAAAATGGAAAATAATTTTACTGTTAGTATATTGGATTTGCCCATTGGATCTGATATTGCAGATGTAAGGAGAAGTTTTAATGGACTGCGAGACAGCGCTGATCCTCTTGTAAGAAAGCCATAAAATATTGTGAAAGAAACGAAGTGTTGCAAATTATTTACAAATTATACTTACTTTTCCTATAACTGTGTAATATTTTTTTTGCAGACAAATTTTAATTTTTTAAAGATTTGCAGTATTTTGCCAAAGGAAATACTTTTTAATATATTTAACAGCAACCAAGCCACGATGGTGTTCAGTAACATGCCTGGACCCAAAGTTTTAAGCATTTGTGGTGGATTGATGAAGTCTTTGGTCTTTTTCATTCCAAATAAAGGAAATACAGGTTTGTAAATATCTTCATAAATATCATTGTTACATACTTCGTTAAATAAACAATTATATCCATCCGAAAGATTCATATTCATGCGCAAAAACGGCTTTCAGCTAACAAGTTGGACCATTTGCGAATTTTAAACCGTACACTGAAATCAACATCACTCTTCATGGTTTTTAATTTCACTCAGCAAAATTCATGATTTTTATAAATGGAACTTAGGGTTTAAAAAGTCACCGTAAATAAATATATTACCTTTCCTCATTTTCAGGTCTAGGTATAACCGCTCTGTGTTATAACGGAGTGCTCAGATTTGGAGCGATGGCCGACTCAGCCCTAGTGTCCAGTTCAGATGAACTGGCTATAATATTGGATGGAATGGTCAGAGAAATAAAACGGTTGCATAAAGAATGTGTTAGTTAATCGCAGCAGACTTAAATTGCCTTAATTCTGACTTCTCAGTAAAAGGTGAGCTAATTACGTAATTTTTCATTAAATGGATTAGCGTAATTAGATTCATTTCAACCGAAGATGATTAACTACAAGCCATTCACTAAATATTTACGAATAAATAGTAGGCAATATGAAAGTCATCAACGTTTAATTTTTTTTCTTTTTTAAGATATGGAGAAGATCAAAACAGCTCAAGATAGATAGTGGAGTGCACAATCACGATCTTATCCCATTTGGTCTAAGCGAAGATTTATGTACATATACGCATATATTTTTTAATATAGAGTTAAAAAAAGAAATTGTTATTTTATTGCAACTATTACTTTTTTATTGTCTACCAACATTTCAATTAATATAAAATAGTAGGTAATATACGTCTTATTTCTTCACAATATGATATAGGCGCTCTTTAACCTGGAATGGAATTATTACTATGGGCAAAATGGTGTAATTAATAAATAAAAAAGTTACGTTAAGTGTTTTGGGCATTGGTTGCACGACTGTTAAAATACAGGTTCGTACCTTTATTTTGAACATTACCTTGAAACATAGTCCGCATCATAGCTTCTCATTTAACTCGAGACACGCGCGCTCTGCCGTCAAGAGTATGGTGCGTATTGCTTTCTTCAGACGCTCTATCTTACCTTCGTACCAGACTTTCTAAATTCGTTAAAGTATATAAAAATATACCATTACCACAAAATTACACTTTAAATAAGACTTCTCTTATATTAACGTTTACCTGAATTAATTTTCTGTGTTTAAGCGTTAAGTATTTGTTTCCAACTGTTAGAATTATTTTGTTCGCACTAGTAATTTCTTCATGAGCATCGTTTATTCGTTTACGAAGTTTCAGCACTTCGTTGTCGTGGGTGTTGAGTGAAGTACAACCTTCGTTGTAGGCTTGTAACAGTGCATTGTAACGTTTAGTTAATTCTTCATACCTAATAGGCAAGGCATAAATATTATCTGTACATGAATGTGAATCTCTGTATGTTTTGACAGTATTCTTGTACTTAATTCAAGACTACAAACGGTATACGGACTCTAATGAAATTAAATTTGACAAGTTGTTTTTGGAATTAATTTTTTTTTGTTTATTCATTACGAAAATAATACATTCTAATTTATGTATTTATAAACAAGAAGTAGTATTCTGCAAATGTAAGACAACTGTCCAAAGACTGTCCTTTTTTTAAAAAGGTAACGCTTCAAGCGTTCCCCTTGCGAATTGTTATCACACATGTGGCAAAATTTTCTCATGATGTTTCTTTTTACCGCCATTTAAAAGATGAAAAACAATCTCAAATTAAACATGAAAATGAAATCGTATTAGAACCCGCGGATTCCGGTGTCCACGTGTTCAACTCGTTGGACCAAATTATTAGTTAATACCAATGATATTCTAATAAACAGATATATTATATCCATACTAAACAACAGAAAAAAGTGTGCCGCGCCGGAGACCGTTTATTTTAGTTTATTTTTACATTTTGTTAAAAGTAAAAAGGATAGCTTGATAAAAACAATAAGTAAAAGGGATAACTAGATGTTTTAATTACGCAAAATGTATTACTACGCAATGACGATGTATTATAACGTATTACTACGTAAAACAACTAAAGGCAAACGTCCCAATTAGGACGTTTTCTAGTCTTCACTTTTTGCGCGTTAATAACATATCTGTTTACTACAACATCATTGGTTAATACTATACATAATATAACATTCAGATATATTGTAAATACTAACTATAATAGGTATATATAATACTAACTATAATACTAAACTAAATAGGGTATCCTATTTAGTTCAGCAGCAAGTCAGTGAATAGCGTTAGCGAGGTTCATTTCTCAGTAGACATTCCATTCAATTTAATTACTTACTGGTATTGAAGACATACTATGCTCATGGTCGACCAAGATTCCGTTACATTGTAAATACTTCTGGGTGACTTTAGGCAATCTAGAAAATTTATCATAAGAAAGCTTATCATTAGAGAGAACGTAAAAAATATTTACTACTTAATCTTTATTATATTAATACCTAAGTTTGAATTTTTTGAGTCTTTTGTAGTAGAATCGTCGGTTTTCCAGATATCTTTATGATGAGAATGCTTATGGGACATTCTACATTGTAATAACTTATCCTCGTACTTATTTGATTTTTTGAACGAATTTTCAAGAGCGTTTAATAAGGTCAGAGTATTTTTGATTCCTTTTACAAAGGTTTTTCGCTCATGTGGACTTTGCTGGAACAATATTACGTAGGTACACACTACTACTAAAAATATAACTAATTAAAAAAAGCGCAAAGACAAGTATAAAAGTAAAAATAAAATTTAAGAACAAGTATATTTTTTACTTTCATAGCCTTTTTTGAGATACTTTTATTTTAGAAACTATAGAAAGTGGAAACATATTTAAATATTTCAATAATATACCGTCGTTTTATTGATTTCGACATATTCAAAATTATCAGATGCAAACAGCTTGTTATGAAAGTCAATTGCTTGCATTTGGGTACAAATGCCAACTTATAAAGTATTGCGTAATATATTTTTTGCACTTTATACAACTTGATTCTTCCGTAAGTTTTCTTCGGGTTTGACGATCAGCCGTCAAAATAATTTAATATTCTTCTTAATTTAACATCGATTAGTTTATCAGTGGCCTGACTGCAATGATCATATGCTTAATGCGTTTAAGAGCTCGACAGGAATGAATGAATATCGAAAAATCGACATTGACAACATCGATGTATTTTTAATTTTTTTTTTTTTACAATTATGACCATCGCTCTTTTCAGTGGTCTGTAATTTTTTTATTTAAATGTAAAAACATAAGGATAATAGAAAATATATTTAAAAAAAAAAACATCATAAACTTTGTCAGGTGGTTTATTCAACTACAACAAAAAGCATAACTTTAATTAACTAAATCAGTCTAAAAATATTCTACCTCGAGCTATATCACTACTCAAATATTCAATCTAAAAGGATCAAAACTCCTCCTACTTCGGTGCTTTTGTTCATTTTTCAACATTATCGTACGAAAAATATTTTGAACAATTACACGTGCTCTGTCTTTAAAATATTGCTAAAATCTCTATAATTTATATACTTAAATTCGATCTGTATTATTATTTCATATCGTAATTAGGAAACGAATCATTTTGTGTTAAAAATTTGACAGTAAATAAACATCTAATTTGTTTTTGGCTTACTCATAAATAAAAGCGATCAGCGAACTAGTGGAAATATATTTTAACGACCATTGATCATTTTTATATAAAAAATCCATTTGATAAAAAAAAAACAAAAACAATGAATAAAACCAATATTCCAAAGATTCATATAAAATTATCCGATCAAAATGGAAGACACACTCGCTTCAAGCACTAGAAGCTCTAAACATAACAATTAAAACATGGCATTTCAACCATATCAACAATTTTATTTATTGTATAAAGCTAAAACGCATGATCAACATACTGATTTCTTAACAAGGGTAAATATTTTATACAAAAAATGTGATGAGATGTATGTATTGCAGAAAGTTTACAAGCCCAGCATGATAAAAAATAAATTACTGTCGTAAAAATTATTACTATTAAGTAATAAATAGTACATTTAAGTTATTAGCTTGTTTCATACACATATACATTTATATATTGCTACTTTTGCAAATAGAATTTAAATAAAATTGTAGTTTTATCAAGATTGAAGTATACAGATAATTTCATACCTTTTTGTGCATCTATACAAAACAAGTTGTAAAAAAATATAACAAAACATTTTGTACAATGCATTATAAAGTACATTCATATGAAAGAATCAATAATTATTCATATTATGAATTGCATTTGCATTTAAAGTATTTTAATTGTGCAGGAATGCATGTTCATTGCTGATAGGGTTATAACAGACATATTACAAGGAAATATTCTAATAGTTTACACAGTGTAGTTTACGTTTTAATGTATTTAGGCACTTTATAGTGTTAGCATCATTAACAATAACATTTATAACAACTTTTAATCCTATCTGTACTTTACTGCAAATGCAGTACATAAATATTTTAGTAAATCATAATATAATATGATTGGTGTTATTGATATCTTCACTTTACTTGAAACGGGAGAAATATTTCATAATGGCACTTACATATTTAATATTTCAATAGATTTGGCAAAAGCAAGCATTTTAAAATGTTTAAAAAATCTTTGGTATATATTTCATACTATTCGGAAATTTGTTAAAATTGAACATCATATAAAGGAAAAAAATAACATTCATTCAACATAACAAACAATCTTAAAGAATATTGGTTCAAACAACATTGCAAGCCAGTTGCAACAATAATTGAGCTCTGGAAAGATTTACTTAAGATATAAAATAAGGTGTTATCTACTGAGATCCACAATCAACTGTAGATTACTAAACTTATGGATTACAGATTAGAGTGGGTACAATAAAGCGGAAACCATGTATAAACATACACATGTATCATAGACATCAATCTATACTATGACACCTTACTTCAAAACCGTAAATCCCTGTAAGATTTATCAGAATCATTTCAAACAGACTAATATGACAATGAGGAGATAAGATGACATATACTGCATGAAAAATTGCATCACAAAAATAGTTTGCATTAAATATTATGTAAACATTTATAAAATTTAGTAAACTGCAATTGATTGTGACTTACGCTATCGAAAAATTTCATGTTCCCATTTTATTTCTACGGACCTTCGAGGCTCAGAGGGAGTTTGTGATGTTTTGGAACAGTCTTTTTCCCCACCATGTCTCAAGATCGAATGGCTTAAAGTCATGTAACACAGGACTGGGGTTGTCATCTTGATAATACAGATTTGAGGGAGGTGTAGGCGAGGAGCTGCCTGATCCTGTAAATTATAATACATAATGTAAAATACACATGTACGAATTAACAAAGCCTTATAATAAGATTAATTAATCTAATCTGCTTTTAAACATAATACCACTTATGTGGTTTGTATTCTTACATGACGGAATATAGTGACAGACCAATGCTGACTTAATTTAGTGCTTGGTCTATGAAATATTTTAATTTAATTGATGATTTTTAATAAAAGATATACACAAATTATGAGTAGCAAATGACTCTTAAACATAATGAAAATGTGTGTTCTTTTAATTATAAGAAACCACAGCTTGAATAATCAAGTTAGACTAAGTTATTACAAGATTAATTTGGTAAGGCATTATTTAAATTTACATAGAACAGAGTTGATATCTATTTCTAATAGTTTTATATATAAATATATATGATAACATGTTATGCCTGCAGAGCCTTGAAAAAGCAGTGTGGTGTCCTAGATGCGAATTAAATGAAGTAATATAAAAAAGCTGTAGGTAATTTTGCATACTCATAGTATGTACATTCAGATGAATTTATTTTAACAAATCTCTGCGATTGAAAACTATTTAGAAAAGGAAAAACTAGACACAATGTAAGCAAGTAAAGATATTGATCTCTTTACAAATGCGCACTCCTCCATTGTTAAATGATTCAATATGCATTAGTATTCAAGAGCGATGCTTGTGCTCATAAGATTCCTATTACAGTGAAATAATCTAATTTTGCTCCTAACAGTGGAGACAGCAAAACAAAGAATCAATATAAATATTTATGATAAGATTATTTTAGTAAATATAAATAAATTTAACATGGAGGCCTTTCTAATTGTAAAATAGCAGTAATATTTACTAAGTTATAAATAACTTACCAATGGTACTTGTTGGCGTGGTCGGCTCACTGTCTCCATTTGCTGTTTGTGTCCAAGCTAGGAAGATTGAATAAATAAAATTGAAATATTTGATTGACACACCAAGTTTTATATATTTTATATTTTTTGCTTTAAAGATATTAACATTTTAGGTATAAACCTTGAGTTGTTTTTATATTGATTTAAACCAGTTTGAATGTCATACAATCTCCAGACTGAATATAATAATATTTAAATAGATTTCGACTTAGGTTTATTTATAAAAAATAAATGTCATATATTATAGGATATAAATTTAGATTTAATTTACTATAAGAGTGTTAAGTTTATACTATTAGTGGGTCTAAGCATAATGATATTAAAATTATTGTGCAACTTACTTTCACTAATATATCTTATGATTTCTTCATGCTGTGGGGTAATCACATGATGCTGTATTCTTTGGTGCACAGTTTTTTTGCCATTGGAATGAAAAACTGGTTTGGGCATGCTGAAATGTGAGGAAAAATATGAAATTAAATAAAAGTCAAATAACTGCCTTAAGTATAAAAAATAAGAATTTCACATATAAACTAAGTTCATGTATTTGCGAATAAAGTTTGAAGTGCATTTTGTGTAATATTTAAGAGGATTTAAGCGGTATCGACCTCCGGCCGGAGGTTATGTAAAATCAGTGATGAAATTTATTAGTTTGTCCCTTGTTGCATCATGGAACTTAAATTAAATTACCTTATGATTTCTCCATTGTCAGAGTCTGAAGATTTTCTATTATAGTCTTTACGGCTGTCTAATCTTTCTAAATTTTGTGTGAGACCTGCAAATCAAAATATTCAAGTCTTATGACCACTTCAGGTTACATTAGCTCAAATTAAATTATATGTATAAAACTTTGTCAAGTTACCTCTTCGTGTTTTCGCGACAATCTTGCTGGGTCCTTTAGAGACTGTATACATTTTAAATTTTTAAACACGATTAAAATATAACTAAAATTCACGCCTGTACTGTATTGAAACCAAATTGAAGTACAACTTAGTGTTGCCAGTAGTAACAAACATAATTTATTGGCAATGCAGTGTTATATCTTGACATGTGACATCAATTAAGTGTTGTCATATGTAAGTATTTTACGTCTATGAGAAGTAGAAGGTTTTTTTTTTTAAATGGGCATGAATTGCACGATATGATAGCTTAAAAAAACAGAGTTTTAAAGAGTCATCGAGCCATACATGAGAAACTGTGAGACGCAAGTCAGATGCTAAGAGTCATTCAAGGGCTTGCAATATGCACTTAAATAAATAATGATCGAAGTAAAATATATTTTATTTGAGTATTCTCTTTAGTACTTTCTGATTTTGTAGTAAATATTTAAA
This sequence comes from Vanessa cardui, assembly GCF_905220365.1. Lineage (NCBI taxonomy): Eukaryota > Metazoa > Arthropoda > Insecta > Lepidoptera > Nymphalidae > Vanessa > Vanessa cardui. Next base: position 9,066,427 of record NC_061138.1, on the reverse strand, counting down.
TATAGTTTTAATATAGTTTGGTCTTTACTTTAATATTTTACTTATTTATAAACTTGTAGTATTCTATTACTTAAGTCGTTGTAATATACATACGTTACATATTATATTACTATTGTAAGCTAATTGTGCCACTTCATATATGGTTCAATTAAAATTTTATCACAAGATATGATACTCCTGGGTTCCTGACTATGGCGCCGCCGCCGCTGTGGCTAAACTTACCGACTAGCAAATGGCGCTGGAGATATTATTCTCTGCCCTTGCTCAAACCCAAGTGCAGGGTGCACTACTTTCTTGGGCTTATTTATTCGGATAAACAATACCAATAATCAAATATGCGTTTCAAACTTACGTTGGTTGTATTGTACCGAAAGTCTGAAAGTCTTCAAGGCATCTTGCTTATTTTTCCTTCTTTTATTTTACTGTATAATCCAGATGTATGAATATTTTTTAGATATTTTAATACAAAATGAAAGAGGCTAACTAATGTTTTGTCTTAGATTAACCGATACCTCTTAATTGTTAGTGCTTATGGGTAACATAACTTGAATAGCCTGTGCATGCCTTGTATAGCAATCAGCCGTAATTAATAATAAAATAAATAAATTACTAATTCATTAAATAAATAAAAAAGTGACGTTGATGTTTTCACTACGTATAATAAAATTTGCATATCTCCTAAAATACGAGTGGATCACGTATCAAGTGTGAACTCCTAAATTAAAGATCAGGATAATTTAGTAGGTGTCCTTATGTGTTCATCTTATGTTATGTAATTAATCGTAGAATCCTCTGCATTCTCCATTCAACAATAATCTAAGTATTCCACGTTAAATTCTAGAATTTGATAACATTGTACCTACTGGAAGCGTCTTCTCAAGTTCCCCCGGATACTACTCCGCAAAGTAACTGAAGATCAAAACCTTCTTTGCTTAAACTTACTTCCTTGATTTTTAAAATGCTAAACGCTAATATTGGATGAATAATATAACTACAGAAAATCAATGTCGCAATTCCTACAGCTCACGAGTAATCTATAATTTACGTGTATGAAGAGGAAATACGACTACGAAAAATATTAAAACATTTCTACCTTATGTTCTTTAATAAATTCTGTGATAATCGATAAAATTGCTGTCAATTAATAATCAGGCGCGTTCATCTATCTTCAGCACTGCTGTTTTAAATGTTAACGAAAATGTACTCTATATTATGTAAAATATATTTCTCAAATAAAATAAATATATCCATAATTTTCATAGTTTGTACATGACAAACAATATGCTAAAGTTTTTATTAAGCATTCTAAATTGTATTCTTGAATGCTTGCCATTCTACTAACGATACTGTTAGGTACAAGACTTTCGCTGTTTTACTTTCACTTAACAACCGTTTTAACTGCAAGTCCGTGTGTGTCCAATCTTATTTGCAATGCATGCGGTTTGAGAATGGCATATGAATAAGACTGTATTTTTCTTTAACTTTCATCTGGGAAAAGACAAAGGCACAATAAAATTACATTGTTACGACTTTTTAATTTGTGTTGTTGTTCGACTTTGAAATTCGTTCGAAATTTAAAAAATTATTTTAAATTTCGAACGAATTTCATTTCATTACATCGGAAGATGTTATATAGGAACACCATTTGAAATAAGTAAATAAGCCAACAGCCTAGCCATAATAAAAAGCCATCGCTCATTACATTTTAATTTAATAATAAACAAGGTTTTTTTAAATGTTATTTATACTCTATTATAACGAAAGAGGCGGATCTGTTGATGTACTCCTGAGATTTCGGAAACTGTGTCCGATTATAAAAACTAGCTAGTAAATATAAATATTATGTTGCACAAGTGTGAACATAAAAAAGATCCATTCTCGATTCACACACACATAAAACGAACATCGTTCGGCATAATGTTGTCTTAAATTTTCGCGATTATTACACATTTAAATAAAACTAATTATAACGGATGAATCGCGTATATTAATTATTTTTAAACATCCCGACGTTTCGAGCACTTTGCAGTGTTCGTGGTCACGGGTAGACTAAGATGACATTTGTCTATTTGAAGAACAAAGGAAATATTATTAACAACTACCGCCAACGATTTCTCAATTGATATCTTGAGTAACGTTCCGGTTGCACGCAGAAGGCACTAACTGTATCTTTAGGTCTTGCAGTCTGTTGGATTTGGGATTTTAAATTTTTAATAAGTGGATCCCAGGTGTTAGAAAGTCTCCAACCATCTTCTCTATTGAAGTTCGGATGTTTTTGAATTTCAATAGCCTCGCGTATCATTCTAGGAATGAATCTGTGTTCTCTAGCGAGGATCTGTGGTTTATCAAATCGGATAAAATGGTTAGGTTTATCCAGAGCATGTTCACAGACTGCAGACTTAGGAACATATAGGAGATGTCAAAAATAGGCGTTCTTCTAAGTCTGCAGTCTGTGAACATGCTCTGGATAAACCTAACCATTTTATCCGATTTGATAAACCACAGATCCTCGCTAGAGAACACAGATTCATTCCTAGAATGATACGCGAGGCTATTGAAATTCAAAAACATCCGAACTTCAATAGAGAAGATGGTTGGAGACTTTCTAACACCTGGGATCCACTTATTAAAAATTTAAAATCCCAAATCCAAAAGACTGCAAGACCTAAAGATACAGTTAGTGCCTTCTGCGTGCAACCGGAACGTTACTCAAGATATCAATTGAGAAATCGTTGGCGGTAGTTGTTAATAATATTTCCTTTGTTCTTCAAATAGACAAATGTCATCTTAGTCTACCCGTGACCACGAACACTGCAAAGTGCTCGAAACGTCGGGATGTTTAAAAATAATTAATATACGCGATTCATCCGTTATAATTAGTTTTATTTAAATCGTTCGGAATGACAGTCGAAGAGAGATCAGGCGCAGGATCTGGACCAACACTTTTACATGTTCTCCGAACAAACGAGGTTGTAAATGCGAATGGAATTTCAAATGATACCGGAAGATGGAAGAAACCAATATGCAAATAAGTTTTAATTTAATGATTTGAAAGCAAATGATTATGACGTGACATTCCACCAACCCGCATTGGAACAGCGTGGTGGAATATGTTCCAAACCTTCTCCTCAAAGGGAGAGGAGGCCTTTAGCCCTGCAGTGGAAATTTACAGGCTGTTGTTGTTTGTTGATTATGACGTGATTTAATGTACCCTTATATACATGCAACGTTTATATTTATAACTTAAATGTAATTATATATAATTAATATGTTTTTTATGCAGTATTTTATTGTTCTTTCTTTCACTTCCGTTGTATGACTGTTAATGAATGCTTTTCGCACTAAACATATTTTGTACAATAAATCAATCTGGGTTTGAAATATTATTATTAAAGCGGTACTAGTAATAAATTATTAAATGAACAGTTAGTTATATATTTATCATCATTATCAAGTTAATTATATATTTACACAATTAAATTTTTAAAGTTAATCTCTATATTTGTTTTTTTTTTTAAATTGGTATATACAACGTTTTCTTAGAAAAAAAGATTAATTAAATATTCGTTTCCATAGATTCTGACCTGTATCGAATTCTAACGGTGTAAAGCTAGTTGGGTCAACATACACAAGCGCATTTATTTCAGACAATGGCGATTCACACCATGACTACTCCCACGTCGAATGCAGTTAACGGGACTGTGTTGGGCAAGACCAAAGAACTCAGAAGAACGTTGTTGGTACGAACATCGTTTTCGTTGTATTCTTAATGACAAATAATTACAAACTAATCTTAATACCTAAAAAAATTACAAGTATGTATGGCTTTCGACTGGCAACAAAATCGTGCTTTTGTATGGTCGTTCGTTCGAATATCCCTTAGGATATTTATTTATCTGTATTAATTATAAATGTGAAAGTAATCCTGTCTGTCGCTCATTCACGACCAAACCGCTCAAACGAATTTGATGAAATTTGCTATGAAGCAAACTTGAACTACGGGGAAGGACATAGGCTACTTTTAACATTTACATTAAACCGCGAGCTAAGCTACGGGCGACTACTAGCACTAGTTTAAATATTCGTTCTTCAGCCTTAAACTAAAAATCTTGTGATATTTTTAAATTATTATGACTGGCCAGTTATGGATATGGTAAAAATTATAATTATCTAAGTATGTACATAGATATCCCCATTTTATATGGTATAGGTTGGCGGACGAGCGTATAGACCACCTCATGGCTGTAAGAAATATTAACTATTCCTTACATCGTCAATGTGCCACCAATCTTGGGAACTAAGATGTTATACCCCTTGTGCCTGTAGTTACACTGGCTCACTCACCCTTCAACCGGAACACAACAATACTGCATACTGTTGTTTAGCGGTAGAATATCTGACGAGTGGGTGGTTTGTCTCGGTAGGTAACCGAGACAAAATATATATATGATCACGGTTTATGAATTGGAATAATTAATGTAATAAATATACATTCAGATTAAGATAACGGGTAACTGTGTTTAACTTGTTATTGTGTTTGATTTTATTGTACTTACATTGCATTCATTACATCGAATCTTCGTATTTTATTATACTTAGTAAAAATAATAATCGAAGCTTAACGCATACAAGTAAGAAATGTTAACTTGTCCTATTAAGGTCATGTTTGTAGAATAAACATAAGGCAACTGGCCTCGTTTGGTTCATACTGATTTGGATGTTAAATAATAACAGAAAATGTCACGTTTCAAAGATAAGAATGGATACAGTTGTTAGAATCAATTATTATGAATAATTATTAGTTATAGGGATCATTGATTATATATAGATATTTTGATGTCTTCGTATTTTCTTCCTTCAATTACCTACAATTGTTATATATTATAACTACGATTTAATAAACACAAAAGTGTTCATATAACCTCTGGGTTCATCTTGACCAATAATATATATATTAAAAATATATATCGTTTTTAATTCTTCTTCAAGAATTAATCTTCATGAGTTTGGTTATAAAATAAAAATATTTAAAAGTAAAAAGAGTTAGCATTCTCGTTGAAACATTAACAAAAAACTCTTATGTTAATTCGATTGTTGTTTTAGTGTTGTATATGAATAAATGGGAAATTTATGTAATATGGACTAGCAGGAGCTTTGACTCGGCGTCGTTGACGTCACGAAAGCGAAGGGCTATTCGTGTATTCGACTATTAATAAAATCGATCTTAACTAGAATAGGTACCAACACAGTCATATTTCAATCTCAGATGGAATTTCAGACGGCGTTATTTATGACATTTTAAGACTATTAGTCTCAATTCATATACTAGTTTATGATATGCGTAAATTGTTTCAAATTATAACTCACTACTAAATTGCCAGAACGTTTAACGTATGTATGTCAAACGAAATATAGTTATTGGTAGGGATTATTTCAAATACATAATCCATTACATATATTTGTATACATTTTAGCATTTAATGTTTTTAATTCTTATGTTAATAAAGACCAAAAAAGAAAAATACAAAACAAATTTAAAACTGTCATATTATATATGTATTAGACACCTTAACATTTACTTCAGCGTTGAATTAATATCATGTAGTATTTGATTGTGTACCATGAAGAATTAAAGAGCATAAATCTTTCGTATATCAGCACTATTATTGCGTGCGTACGATCAATTTATATCATGATATGAACTTATAAATATAATTCTTACACGATTAATTAAACTCGCGTTAAAGGCGACAGCGTACAGACACTGTTCGCAGAAAATCCTAGGTCAGCATTGTGTTGTAAAAAAAAAACTTAGCGAACTAATTAATCCAACATTAATGAAACTGTTAATAGTTCTCAATTTAAATGTTTATAAATATTTATATTTGTCATATACATCGCGTAAATAGTAAACAAAATATTTATGATATCCAATCGGAAGAACATACGTAAAGAAAATAAAACTATCATATCAATTGTCATAAACGCAGTGAATAATTAACTTGTCGTTAAAGGCTGTTTATAGGAAGACAATTGTATTTTTTTAATTGACCATACATTGTTACATAATTACGACACAGATCTCCCGCCAAATAGCGGAGCTGCCGAGAAATCGTGGCAAGTCATCCAATCAGAGCAGTTCGCGCCCTACGCTCGTGCGCGCGCCTTCATCAACGTCTGATAATGGTGCCGAAGTAGCGTTCGCTAAACTACAACAATATTAACTACTTAAATTCTTACCAAGCAAAATTCAGACCATATTCCACGCGAACCGCGCCGCGATCGCAGCCAGTGTGGTTATCGCTAAAAAAAAAAAGATTATATAAAACAACAAAAAGTGCAGTCCGGTTTAGTGCGACTTTGCGTGAAAAATAAAAGCAATTCCTCCTCGGCAGGATACTGCGATACAAGGTTATGAACTTAAAAATAAGGGTTCGGTAAAAATAAATATTTCAGATCAAATAAAAGTATGTGATTGTAAATCAATTTGAAGCTTAAGACATTTATAATGCACCGACCGAAAGTGATAGTTGTGTGACTTGTGTGCTAGAAAACTCACTGTAACCAATATTATTTATCCTACATAGCATTTCAGAACAAATATTAAAGTAATAAAAGTAAGTAGGTGTTTATGCTGTAAACTAATATTATATTAATTATTATATTGCATTTATATGAACTTAATTATGTTAAGTTGTTTATATATTCAATTTGTCGTTTATTTTTTATTTATTTTTTCATTCAAAGTTTTGACTTTTCGCAGTATAAATAAATTCTACATCTTAATCTGATGTCTGGAGTCCTGCATATATCTAAAACTAGTCTTATCCTAAGAAATAGGTATAGTTAAAAAAAATACACCTAAAACTCTATTGAATATGAAAATACTTAAATAGGTGCAAACATTTTTCAACTAAAAGCTATTAAATTACAATTACAAATTAAACTTTTTTTTGCAATTATGTACCTATTCGCGTAATAATCAAAACAAATTTGTCCAAGCTTAATATAGTAAAATTATTAAAATTAAAAATGCATTATTTTTATTTCATTGAAGCCATAATAAAAAAAAATAGATTGTATTTTTGGTCTAAAAAAAAACCTTTTTTAATTAGCTATGCTTTTTATTTTGTAAGTGGTGTTTAGATTTTAGTCAAAACATTATTCTTATCAGCAACATTCCCTTTATTTCAACTAAATGAGAAGTAAAGTAAATACCTACAATATGAATATACTACGATACAAATTTTAAATATCAAGAGGTTTGCTTAACTTTATGCCAGTTAATAATTAGTAAAGGTTTTAATTCACGAATTTAATCATGCCGTTTAGAAGTATCATTATTTTTACATTATTCAATTTCCTTATAAAAATATGAATATTGAATTGAATTAATTTGAAAAAGAGAATTTCATTTTTGTTACAAATTTATAAAATGCACCCAACTTTTTGCTTCGTAAATAATTAAAAGCAAAAACCTTAATAAATTAATGAATAAAAAATGTCTTATTTGCAATATTATTCGTAATTATCGAGTTTTAAATGTCGTCTGAGGTAATGCATTATTTATATTTGTTAGTTAATATACATCATACAAGCTAATGTTGGGGTCGTTAAACTTTTAAACGCACCTATTTCGCGTGTTCTTTGCTTTAGTCGAAATTTCACTACAAATGTTTCACATGTTGTCGTCGTTAATTATGTGATTGATAGGCGAAAGCATTTCCTTGAACTATCCTTTCTACATACGTGTAGATCCAGGCTTAAGTAGTTGTTATAGATTTAAATTTATCTATTGAGCATAGAAAACGTTCAATAACTTTTTCGTCTGTGTAAATGCTTTATGACTTATGAGCAAATTCATATATATCCTTAAAAAATTCGATAATGGTTTTAATATAGTATCTAACTAAACAGTAAAATTATAAAATATAAATATACTTATTAGAAAAAGGGTCTTTCATAAAAAAAAATCTATTATATTAACGTTCGAAATGTAGCTTATATTGAACATTACCGACAAGGGACTCCATTGTAATTCTTTATTCTCTACTAATTAAATGATAGGAATTTTAATGCAATAGGTACAGTTAAACTATATTTACTTATATTTTGAGTATAAATTTTCCTTTATTATTAATTATTAGTTTTATTTTACTTCTCGTAAATATATATAAAATTTTCATAATTCCTATAACAAAAAAAAATCAATGTCGTATGTACGTAATAATCTTGAATATAACATAGAGATGCAACAATTTCCTACTTTCTTAAATCCATCCAGATAACAGTCTCAGGTTCCACGTCTATAAATAGACCACATAGCTCTCAAACAGATAAATAAACCGTATCCGTATCTGTAGCGTTATCCATAAGTAAACACCATAAGGTATTCTATGATAATATACCAAAGAGCACTATGATAATCTGATGACGATAAATGTGGATTCCGCTTATCATACATGGCTCACATTCTAAAAGTTTACGTTGCTTTTTGTCTACTTTAAAAAGTAACGATGTATTAACTAAATACAAAGTATAATATCACATATTAAGCAGTAAAACAAGTTGGTCATTAAAACGAAAAGAAAAAAGAAACATTATGTATAATCATGTTCAATCAACCGGAGCATCTTTGTTTTTATTACTGAAACTATTGAAACAATGTATAAAATAGTGATGTCACATGGTATTGTTTTTCATTGCTTACGCTACACAATTATTGGACTTTAGCTTTAATTTTTTTTTAATTAACAAAATTTTATAATTACACATTGTTTAAGTTTTGTTTTTGATTAAAACCTCTTTTGTGGTGTTTGTGAATATTTTTGACAGATGTGTCAAAAAATATCAACGGTGCGTTACTATTACATAGATATTAAATAAAATGAGGATAATGAGAACAAAGACCTTTTATAATAATTACAGATTATCTTAAAATGTATCTAATAATAAGTAAAAATATTTTTATATTCTGTTCTCTATTATCTTAAATTGTGTTTTTATGCTTAATAATATAGAGCTATGTGTTAATGTGTTAACTGTTTTGAATATAACAGTAGCGATTGTATGTAAAAACGAAGAACGGGAAATTATAATGCATTCACTTACGGTATTTAACATAATTTCGTGTCAACATTGCGTGCGGAAGTGTCGTTGCGAATAAATACAATAGAATCATGTTCTATTTTATATAAATACGTTAATAAAAAAGTTGGAGGTCGAAGTATTGGTCAATTATTATCTTCTATCTTGTAAGGATTATTTATACCGTCTATTGACGGTACAGAGAATGGGATCTATGATGTTTCGAAAGTTAGCTAGCAGTCTGCAATTACTGATACATACAAGTAATTAAATCTAGTTCACCTCTTTTAAACTGGAACAGAATAAATTACAAATTCTATATAAGTATCAATGTTTGTTAGTAGAATAATGAGTGGATTCCCAATCAGATGGGCCAGTACATAGCCCTGCCACCGTTACTATCATCGCGATAACATTTCCCGCCAGCGTCAGCGCACGAAATAGAGTATGCGACTTAATGTGATAAATAAAATATTCATTTTTATAGTGGCCATATTTTTTTATTGAATTCTATAAAGTAATTAATGTTTCAAATAATAATCTATCGCTTACGTGTATAAATGTATAAATTACATGTTTACTACATAGTATGAAACAAAGTTGCTTTTCGCCGTGAGTACTTTTAAGCTAAGCAACAGATTTTAATATGACTTTCATCAATTAATGGAGTGATTTAATTGGAAGCAGTGTAAATGCATATTATAGTAGAGATAAGTTCGTTTGTATTGAAGGAAAATGTACAAAAAAGGTTAGTTTCGGTATTAGAGCTTTCTCTGCATATGTCGTATACCTCAAGGGATGAAATTTAGGTAAGGAGGGATATTTAAGAAGGCATAGAGGGGATGTTATATATGCTATGATTTGTATATAAAATATTTGTTATTATGAGCATGAGTTTCAAACCGAATAGTTTCAAAGTGATAGAGCGTCGCGGTTTGTCTAAACTTGCCGTGTAAATTAATCGTTCGAGGAGTAACACAGACAACGTTAAAGGTCACAAATACATTCAGCATGTAATCATTCAAGAGTTATGCAGTATAATTTTGATATAACAAAGAACAAGGAAAACTTTGCCGGATTTGATGTAATAAAATACAATTGCTTTAATGCATACTTGCACACACACACACACATGCATGATACTGTTGTGCAGAATTTGTATTTTTTTTCTGTATCATCATAGTATAATTGTGCGCAATTCGCTATTGATAGTTCCAAAGGTCGTGTGAAATATGTATGCATAATCATAGAGTTTACAAACTTTTTATAAATTAGGTAGTTTTTTTTATTTTGCATTTGAACTTAATTATAACATCAGATTCCTTGCAATAACAGTTTAGCGAAATAACTTTAAAGCAGGCACTCGGGTCACTTTTTAAATGAATATGAAAACCGACTTTATGACCTTCATAATGTATCATTATAAGACTGGATTTGCTTGCTTTTCTAAACAATTCTATGGTTGGATGAAAGTAATTATTTTAATTTAAATAAATTAATTTCTGTTCTAGTAGCGAAAATGGACGGGCGATGTATAGTTGCCATTGTCGTAATTGTGCACTTGGTGAGCTGTAACGACAATTCCATCGACAATGTGACGACAAATGCATATGAGTAAGTTTAAGTCATCTATCTAAGTTATCAGTATAAAGGTAGGAAGACGAATTATTTGACTCAAAGTAAGTATTTTTGTTGTTTAAACATTGGCATAGGATATCTTAACAATTAATAATTTTAAAAGTAAAATAAGTAAAGTATTAAAATCCTAATTCAGTTTTTCGCATTTATAATTACTAAAGTTTGTTGTGTTTACTTTTTCCTAGACCATCATGGACGTACAACTGCGTTCCGGATGCGGGCTGCCAACGATCCGAGCGTCCACAGCCAGGCAGTCGTGGGAACGTATCTAGCTTGACCTACGACAGCATCGACCTGTGCAGGACTGTCTGTGGCAGGTTCGGCGGCCTCTGGCCTAGGCCCGTTACAGCTGCCCTCAGCATGCAGACTGTGAAGATACACCCTAACTATTTAAGGTAGGTATAGCGTAGCAACGATTCTCGTACGCAATAATTGTGTATCTATATCATCTTAATTATAATGATGCTGTTACACCATTACGAATTTTCTCTTTTTCGTATTGGACCCGTGATGATTAAAAAAATAATATCTACGATAAAAAAATAATTAATTAAAACTCATAATTTCTGTCAGTGGCGTGAAGGTTTACGGACCATTTTGCGATGTACAAGTATAGTATAGTTTTTGGCTTGTTGTTGTATCTATTCTAAGGAGACGTAAATCTCTTAACTAAAGTTGGTTATAGAAATGTTAGTAATTCGTAAAAAGGTGGTCTTTTTAATATATTAAACACGGACGGACCTAAATATATTAAAATGTCAGAGAAACTAATCAGGCACATATATTTTATGTGGAGTATTACGTCATGAAAGGCTTTTTAAAAGAAGTATCTACTCCATATTTTTTTAAGTCATTTCTAAGTCTGTCAAAGGTCTTCGACGTAGTAGGTTAAAAAAAGGATATTTTCTGTGGTAAGAATCAATTAAAATGAACGATGAATGTGTTTAAAGATTGCGTGTTGTGTATAATATATGAAAAAAGTCCGAAATATGTTATAAGGTTTTATCTTATCACGATCGAACTAATTGGGACTTAGTGAATACAAAAATAGACTGCAGTGTGAGTATATGACAAAGTCTCTCACGTTAAATTATTGTTAAATATAATATATTTTAAAAATATTTTATCTGTCTTATCAGTCATCGACATCTAGTAAGATCCGGCACACATACATACTTATGTATGCTATGGTTTACCATGGAGTGACACGCCTTCGTGCATAGCCTACTATTGCAACGTACCATTTAGGTTGTACGCGAGTTGTATCAGATAATTGTTTGTAAACAAATTAAAACAAGCATTGTCATATATGTTTGTTTATTAAATAAACAATAATAAATATCAGGCCTTGATATTTGACCCAGTCATGTGATTCCTCTGCTGAATCAGGGTTTATATCAGGCAATAAAATAATAAATTATAATGTTGCACGAATGCAAACCTTAGCATTATATTTAATTATTTTATATGCTACCTACTTTTTTACAAGTTTTTATGAATAATAATAAAAAGGTCTTTTTTTATAAATATAAAAACTAAAATATTTGTAACACATCTATAACATAAATTATTCTTATTGTTATAATATTTCATACGCAAAAATTGGAAGACTACTTCTTATCCGCAGATTCGTTCGTGGTTATGATGATTTTTTATTATCTGCATTTTGTTCCTTCAAACTTCAATTATATATAAGTAAACGATCATAATTTTTAAAGGAGATAAGGGATGGATCAACAGATACATTAATAAAGGTGTAATGTCCATATGTAAGGTCAATGTACCAATTAGATTAAATAGATATTATATTTAAAGCTAGCTTATCAGTTCGCTATGCACACACATCATCTTCACCGCGCACTAATTTCTATATATCTTACTTTCCCGCGCTTTTGCGATGTGTGTCACTCGAGATGACAGATGCATAACGACACAGATAATATATGTATATACAAAATACAAATCTAATATTCATTAATATGATATTAGAGATCTGTGTCCATTATAATAGGTTTACTATAATTGGCTTGTATAGAAAATAAGTTTAAAAGGTGAAAATAATCGATTGATTTATGGCTTCGATTGATTTATACATGCCTGTATTTTCAAATGCATTCACATTTATGGTTATCGCTTCGCTCGTTAGGATAATTGTCTGTAATTCTAATAATATATTGCCAATAATAATAGATCTTCTATCTAACGCAAAAAAATCTTCATATCTATCTGGCATTTTCTAAGATAACCGGGTTTAAATGTAAAAAGCTTTCTCTAAAACTATTTTTTAATGAATGTTAAATTATTTTTGTACAACTGTATTTGTAAAAATTATTTAATTACCATTTGTATTTATATTTCACAATTGCATAAATAAATCGAAATAGGATATTTATGTCACACGTACATTTGTTTGATAAAAGAATATCATTGGATAATAAAAATAAACGTTATCATTATAATATATTTTATGACCGACGGCAATTTAATACGGATATTAACAGACATTATGATAAAATGATAATTTTATTTTTATTAATGAAGACTATATAATAAAAGCAATTGTTTAATATGAATGTATATTTGAAAAGGATATTGATTCTTCTACATGTATTACGATGACGACGTATTTTTATATAAACGACTGTTTAAATTAAGCATAATTACCACACAATTAACCTAGAAAGCTATCAAAGGATGTAAGACTTTAGATAGTCAATCTCTTTAAAGAATTTGCCGAAACGCTGAAGCGAAATGACTAATTTAAAAAAGTAGTTTCCCATTTATATGATAAACTTTTATTTAAGCTAGTTTTTAATGATTTAAGAACTAGCTTACTTAAATTTTAAGAGAAATCTAGACTAATGTGATATAGCTGATAAGTTTGTTTATTCGTTTGATGGCTAATATCTAGAATTAATTCGGATTCGAAAAAAAAACATTTTAATGTCCAATTTTAAGAAAGTCTACGGAGTTGAATTGTGAAAGTATAGCGTGGATAAGACCACGTGAAACAGTTAGTTTTAATAATCTAAATAATTTTTTTTACGCGACGTAATCTTACATATTTATAACGTATATTTTTTTATTTAAAGTTTTGTATACAAGCATTCTATAAATTATACATAACCTTGGCAACACAAAGCAACACCCGTGACGGCTACATAATGCGAATAATAATTTATATATCATTTTCTTATAATTGAGCTTGGTTTATTTATGATTTAACTGTTACTGTATTACGCACGAACATGTACAGTAAATAGTGAACCTAGTCATTTTATACATTATACAGGTGACCTAACGAGATGAATCCATATAAAACTGAAAAAATATAGGGACAAAATGTTTTTTTTTTTTCTAAGCAACAATTTCGCTGATATTAAAAATAAGAATAAGAGCTTTATTTTGGATAAAAACGTCACAGTGTTTAATACCTGTTTATTAATAAACAAAAATAATTGTAATTTGCGTCAATTGATGGATAGTTAAAGATGTCAGGATTTGTATTACTAACGCTACCTTAAATCTACATTTTCAGAACACTCTGTATAAAAGGTATTCATAGTCTAGCGACTAGCTTAGATACGGTTCTTTGCTCACACTTGTTGTACAGTTTCCTCTCAGCAGGCAATACCGGAAAGATAAAAACTAATTTTGATACATTGCATTGTAATTTATTTCTGTGTCAAATTGAAACGCCGTTAATAATTGCTTAAAGCGTTTATCGCGTAACTCTTAATTGAAATTATAGCGGCAATGCATAAACAGTACATAAATATAAACATTACTGAATTCATAATATTATTATTATTAATGTCGACGAAAGTATATCCTGTCGTTCGTCGTCCAAATATCAAACCTCAATAATAATAAGTAAACAACATGAGTGACACCGGTAAATAACAACAACCAGAATAACATAGATATGTTGTTTTCGGTTGTAAGTCATCTTAGTTATTGTAAGATGAATACAAACAGACTTTACCAAGTATTCAATATATAAATAACTGGCTAAACACAGTAGTTGTTGTTCTGCCTCTATAATATTTTAAAATTGTGATCAATTGTGATCCCTTTTAGTAAAACCCCTTCCTTTAGGTGAAATATATTTTTAAAGTTTGATATAGTATTTGGAGATTATTTCCTACATCCAAATTTACATTGTTTAGCACTCTATGATTCTGAGCCTTATACGCATTATAATTTTATACTAGTTCTCGCAAATGATCAAGGATGTGCTCTACTGTGGTCATTATCAGTAATGCATACAGTGAATCTGAATCTAGCAGAGCCGTCAGTGCACCAAACAATGTTTGATGACATAGTTGTTCCACATGATGATAATCGGGAAACACAAAACGAATAAAACAAATAACAGAATGGTATAAATTTATCTTATACCTGTAATAATGCCTTAACTGATTTTGGACGGCGAGCTTTCAAAACGGATATCATCCAACTGTATCACGTGGAAACAAGTACGTGCAGAGTACGAATTCTCATAAAACTATTGAACAGCAATCCTATACTAGAGGAGGGTATAAGAGCAAGACCAAGTTTTTAAGTTCTTTCCGAAGCGTGGAAGTGTAAACGCTGCCAACTGTCAATCTCTGCTACTTGTGATAATTTGCTGTCCGTAAAACTATATAACTTTAAATTGACTTGACCCGAGATTAATTGGAGACTTCAGGACTACAAAGTCATAATATAGTCTTTAAACGGCGAACCACTTTAATCATTATTATTAGTTAAAAAAAAATACAATCTAATTATTTAGTATATTGGAATTATGTTTGCAGTTCAATGCAAAGATGCAATAGAATGCAAAATATCCTACAATTAGCGTGATTGTCTGTTGTGTTTGTAAATAAGCCTATAAACATTTTTTTACACAAACAACGCATGTTATGAGTATGATGATAATATGTAGGCGAGATATGACGTTCTTGAAATATGACCATTTCAGTAAATGTTTTAAATTACTCATTTAACCTAATGTTCTATTGATTCAACCTTGTGTGTTTTGCTTTGATTGCACAGATTATAAACTTATTTATATGTAAAAATTATAAGCGTTAAAAATATTGGGTACATGAGTTTTTACTTTTTGATGACGTCAAAAACTCAGCTCAAAAAATAAATACAATATGCTTCAAATAACCTCATGGATTGCGCAATTATCATAAAATTATAATATTACCTATATACATATATTTAAGACGAAAATTCTTTTACAATGTAATGGCATATTACAGTTTATGTGTGTTTGACTCGTAAAACCAGCCATAATATTACATTGTTTTTGACCACGCACACACACATGAGCTTTGTGTAAATATATAATGATACAGGTGTCTCCCGTCCGTCTGTTTATTTTTAAGTCCCGTGACACTCCTTGCGTCACAGCGACTACTATCGAATTGTGGTTGATACACGATTATTTAATATATTTATAGCGTTAGACGCCATGTTATTTATTTATACTCCAGATAGTTTTCACGTCATGTTTACGCACTATGTTCCTGCTAATGCGTACGGACTAAATTTGACTATTTTCTTATTGACGTAATTTGACCATTGTGCTTCGATTATATTTAATATGTATTATATTATAATCCATCTACGTTATCTACACTTTCTACGCTATACTAAAAATAATTAAATATTATTTGATATTTAATGAAATAATATTGAATTATTTCAGCTGCACGTACCAAATATCTATTAGCTTTTAATTTTTATACTTAAAATTTTAAAATATTATATCATATGTTATCCATTTTAAAGAAACGTTTGTTGATAAGTTAGCTGTGTCACTATTATATTTTGACGACCTCCATGGTCGAGTGGTGTGTACACCGGTTTTCATGGGTACGCCACTCTGAGGTCCCGGGTTCGATTCCCGGCCGAGTCGATGTAGATTACTATTAGTTTTCTATGTTGTCTTGGATCTGGGTGTTTGTGGTAACGTCGTTACTTCTGATTTCTATGACACAAGTGCTTTAACTACTTACATTGCGATCAGAGTAATGTATGTGATGTTGTCTCATATTTATTTATTATATAAGAGATTAATATGTGTCGAAAATATACGAATAGTTAAAAATGCTACAGGATTTTTGAAACATAAATTTACATTTAATGTCCCGCCTGCTACTTCCAAGCCCGATGGCTATGTCGGCCTTTCTTCATTTATTCTACCACCAAAGGGCAACACTTAGTTTTATGCTGGTCTCAATGCAACCACAGGCAAAAGAGATATAACATTACAGTTTCCATATTTGGTGGTGCGTTTCGATGTAATTAATATTTTTTTCTTATTGTGACAATTTAATTGGCGACCACTTAACAGCATGTCGTCCATCTACCTACCTTAATGTGCATATATGTGCCTTGTTCACAATCCGAAAGGACGTAAAGTAATAATTTTGTTAACATTGCTAAATAAAAAAAACACATCCAATATCAATAAATTAAAAAAAAGTTATTGATTATAAAGGTATTTTAAGGTAATTGACATTTCAATATTTACAAAATTCTGCATAATTTTGTTGGTGTTTCACGTTTATATTGCAAATGAATGAATTTAAAATACAAATTATCCTTAAAAATCTAAATTGTGATACTGCCTGGTGATAAAAACACGCATGCAAACTAAAATAAAAAATAAAAATTAAAGTTACATTAAGGGTTTGGATAAATTTGTAAACCTGTAGTCTTAAGTATAACAATAAATAAGTCTTATGCTTCGATTTAGCGTAATAAAACAATGTATAAACATCGATAAGTTGACGGACGAAAATATAATTTATCCGATGTATTAATGTATTAAATACATACGTCCTTTTGCTTTAACAAAATTAACTTTGATTTTAAAATGCAAATAGTCGTATGTTAAGGAATTTTTGCTTGATGCAATTCGTTAATGTCTAATTTAGTGTTGGAAGCTTCACTCATTTTAGTTTGTTAAATGACGATTCAAAAGTGCTTGTAAAAGTGCTTTTAATATGATTTTGAATGACAACAAAAATAGAGAAATTACTGTTTAAAGGCGTTAATTATTTATAAGTTACTATGCTTATGAGCTAATTTTATTACAAATAAAATGAGTTTTTATTATCAGCTGCGTAAATGTAACATTACATACGACATTTTACTATTAGTGAACGATGATAAAGTTCGTGTTTTCGTTGTTAGATATCGTTATATATTTATACAGCGTAGACTGTTTTGATCATTAGCTCCAGTCGTTTGAGCGGTCAATGCACGATTATTCTCTTGATCCCTGTTTGGAAGGGCTCGCCATTATGAAACTTTTTATTTTGTTTTCTGGGAGTCATCCAACGACTACACAGACTTGTGGGCTAAATTTAGCGTGACAGACAGACACGTCCGCGTGTATAGTAGAATCGAATATGATATATAAATTTGAACTTTATAATTTAATCGCTTTTTTATTTTAATTAATCTATTATGGTTCAGTTACAACAGCAAAACGTGATATCCATTGTCCGATGAAATTATAATAATGAACTAAAATTACTTTATAACGGGATGCTGTGTGCAATGAATACGATTGTACTTAGTACAATAAAGTACCTATACCTATACCTTATTACAATACTTTTTTATTTGTGTGTGCGTGTTATTATTTTTGTCTGTGTGACTTATTGCGTGTACATACATATTAATGTATAGTACGACACAACTTAGATGTAGCATCGCCAAAATTCGTATAACTGATCACATCCGATTTAGGTACGCTATCTCAAATCAACAATACTTACTTCTTATGTGAATATGATCTTTACAGAAAAGTAATAACTTTTAATATCATATGGCCTAATATATTCTTCAATTTGACACGACGATTTAGATGCTTTCTCTGAAGCGAGAACCTTTTGCGACGAATAGCGTTGAATGGCGCGATAGGGAGCTATTTCTATTGGTTGTGTAAATCGGCAGTAATCGGTTTTATTGAATTTGCCGATGCTACATCTAAGTTGTGTCGTACTATTAATAGGTACTGGATTTGGAGTAAGTAAGTATATTGATTCTATGGTAATGAAAATAATACTTATAAAGTAATTTATGCCTTCCAGTTCACTACGAAAAATAAGGATAAATAAGTAGTCGTTCTTGATCCATATTTAAAAAATGTATCAAACCTAAAATAATAGCGTAAAGAATCAATCTCTTAAATGATCTCTTAATCTAGGCCCGCATATTAAGGGGATTCCCCTTCAATAATTTCGATTTTTTCGTTACAAATCAACTTTTGGTAACATGCAGAATAAGATTGTGTTCATTTTGTTATGAGCTTAATAGTAATAAGCTGAGCGCCCTGTGACTAGAGCGTACATCTTAACTGATGATGGAGGGATCATATCCAGGCAATCACTACTGAATTTTCAAGTGCTTATTGGTGTTAATTAAATTGAGTTCAACGGTGAAGGAAAACACCGGGGGAAACCTACATGTGTCTAATTTCAACGAAATTTTGCCTCATGTGAATCCATCATCCCGCATTGGAGCAGCGTGGTATATATGCTATGATGATGATATGCTCCTAACTTCGCACGGACTCGCAACGAACTTCAAGTCGTTGGACGCCTTAACTCCTCCGGCGGTTTCGGATTGCTATCCCATCGGTTTATGTGTATGAGGCATGTGTTTGTGGACCTTACCATAATATACAGTTGGCTGTCTCCGTTAAAATTGTCGTCATCAGATGTAAATCATCATCGCAGCAAGGTATAAAGAATAAAGCAGATTTATCAATAGTTTTGTATTGCCCAGGCGACGAAGGTAAAATAAAAAGCCAGAGTTTCAATTGTTCAAGACTTTTAACCCGTTCATTAATAAGACAGAATGAACACTGTAACCAAATTTCAAAACTTAATATTACGTTTTATTTTTATTTCTTGAACTTGGGCCTGCGTTGTCTGGGCTATAGCTGATTGTTACGAGTATAGAAAGTAGATTAATATAAAATAAGCCTACTATGACGTCCAGAAATATTTACATTACGCCAACGTTACGTTAGAATTGTCTGCCCTATTGTTTTTAAACAGAAGTCATTACATTAAAATATGATTTATTTTAATTATTATTAAAAGCATATTGAATACAATTATTTTATTTTGATCCCAATGGTAAATAATTAATATTTACATTTAATGTTACGATACAGTATTATTATAAGTAAAAGTATAATACATATATGAAATAGCTTAAAAGAAAACAAATTTCAAATGATGAGGCCTTAAAAATGTCATAATCGTACATATTCTAGGCGTGTTTGCAGATGTTAGAAAGCATGATCAATGTTAAGATGTATTATGATGAGGTCACCGGTCATCGCCATACTTGATGTATGAATATGACAACATTTGCTTAGCGTTTGTGGAAATTGGCATTGCTATGCCGGGGTGAACGACCGATTTATAAGTGATAACGGTTACTCGACCTAAGAGATCTTTGATCATTTATTTGACAGGCAAATCGTGATCGCCAAGTCGGGACTATCGACGCCCACCGTCTGCGATTTTATTAATCGAATATTCCATACTTGGTTCATCCTTGTTTATATCGCCTCTTTATGTTTTGACATTAACACAATATAAACAGTATTTATGAATTAAAACAAAAGATAATTTATCTGCGAAATTTAAATAACTACATACTTTATGACTATTGTATGCAGTGATGATTATGCCTATTGGATCTGTTACTTTTGATGAGATTTTTTTGAGCTATTCTTGCTGGTCTATTTCGAGTTGGTTGATACACATGTGGTATATTTTATATTTCATATACTAGCTAACTCACTTTTTTGCGGTCGTCGAGAAAATCATGCACCTGAAATTTCTGTGGTGGGAATTTTTATCCGCAATTTTAGTAAGACTCGCTTCTTCTATTGTTCTATTATGCAACTCGATTGGGTGAATTATTTAATGTAGAATATACAATTATAGTTTAAATTCCAACTTAGAATAACTTGTTAGATTTTATGTTCATACTGTTAGTCAATGATGTTGTAATAAACAGATATGTTATTAACGAGCAAAAAGTGAAGACTAGAAAACGTCCTAATTGGAACGTTTGCCTGTAGTCGTTTTACGTAGTAATACGTTATAATATATCATAATTACCTAGTAATACGTTTTGTGTAGTTAAAACATCTAGTTATCCTTTTTTCTTATTGTTTTTATCAAGCTATCCTTTTTACTTTTAACGAAATGTAAAAATAAACTAAAATAAACGGTCCCCGGCACGGCACACTTTTTTCTGTTGTTTAGTATGGATATAACATATCTGTCTATTAGAATATCATTGCTGTTAGTATTATATTTACATATTACGAAGAAATAAGTAACACTTCTAATATAATTTCGCAGATTTGATCTCAGCAATGCACCCGTGGAAACCCGCGAGATCCTAGTGAAGATGACTCACGTTACCACACAGAACCTGATCGACGAATGTGACGGAAATGTTACCGAGATCGTCGAGACGCCCGTCGTTGTTTACATCACCGTGAAGACCACCGACCTGGAGCTCACTTGGGAAACTGATGAGCAATATCGCTTGGACGTGCAAAGTAAAGGTTAGAATATTTAATGGCGGTACTTTTATGTACACGTGACAAGGGCCGTATTTAGGGGAGGGCAACCGGGGCAACTGCCCTGGGGCCTCCACATGAGAGGGGGCCACAGTTTTCAGCAAGTTAACAAATACTGAGATATAGTCAAATTATAATAATGTTACTATTTAATATTTTAAAGTTACCGATACAAATACGAAACAAATCATTGCTTACTGATTTAATTTAAAAAAAAACTAATTAATTCATAATAATATAATTACTAGGGTGTTCACGCTTCTGTTTGTCTAGGGCCCTCACTTCTTTGTGGCCCCGGGTCCTCCAGACCTTTAAATCCGACTCTGCACGTGACAAGTAACGGCATAGCAAGAGTTTTCTTCGCCAATTTTGCCATTGCACTACTAATAACGACTACAATGTAATTGTTTTTTTTTTTTAACAGTGGAAATAACAATTAAAATAAATACATATATTGTTTTATTAAATATGAAAAAGTTAAATGTTGGGACTAATTTAAAATGAGTTTCTCTTTTTAATTATTTGTGGAGGAGTGCGGATTTGCAGAACTAATCACAGAGGGCTCAATAGAGGAAGGAAATGATAAAAAATTGTTTTATAGAAAACTTATTTGGTATTTTCGTCTTTTTCAGAGAAAAACGCCGTGATCCATATTATAGCAGAAACAGTGTTTGGTGCTCGTCATGGTCTAGAGACGTTTAGTCAACTGGTATCAGCAGATAAGTCAGATTATGAGGAACAATACAAATGTAGTCTTCGTCTGGTCTCCGGAGCTAAAATATGGGATAAACCAGTATACAAACACAGGGGATTCATGCTGGACACATCAAGGAACTTTGTGCCGATGGATGATATCAAGAGAATGGTAGATGCCATGGCGACCGTTAAGATGAACGTATTCCACTGGCACGTTACGGATTCCCATAGTTTTCCATTGGAATCAAAACGTATTCCTCAATTTACAAGGTAAAATGAATAAAATGCACAATGCACTGTCGAAATTACTTACAAATTTTGGACAGAAGAATATAAACAATAGCAAGAACATAGACGCGATGAAGATGATTATGCTGATCACTTTTCAGGTATGGCGCGTACTCTGCCTATGAGATATATTCAACGGATGAAGTCCGAGAGTTCATAAATTATGCTCGAGTGCGCGGAATTAGAGTTGTTATAGAAATCGATTCGCCCGCGCACGCAGGCAACGGCTGGCAGTGGGGAAAGGTAGGCTTTAACTGTAATTGTAGCTAGTACACAATGTTGTCTAAATTAAATAAAAAGGTAAACAATAACAACAACAACAGCCTGTAAATTTGCCACAGCCTCCTCTCTCTTTGAGAGGAAGGTTTAGAACATATTCAACCACGCATGAACCACGCGTAAACATTAATTCCAAATCATGGAGAGTCAGTAGGACCAATTCATTTTTAAATATTTTAACCGATAAGTTACATACATTAGTAAAATATTTGATGGTTCCTTACATACAGTCAAGTGTATTTCGATTAGGTTATCTGTTTTTATATATCTACATCATAAGTCTTTTTGGGTAACGTGCTCTGTATTTTGGGTGACATATATAAACATATTTAAATGTAGATATATAAATATATGTTTGAAAATTATTGTTCAGTAGTTACATTAAATAAGGAATTTCTGTTGAAGGTTTCATGGTCTTCCGGCTTACCGTATAGAATATATATATTGTATGTAAAGTTCGTTATTTGGTCAGTCAATGTTAGATGTTTATCAACGGAAAATATTATAATAATTGGTGAACCGAATGTTTTTCTAGGAATACGGCTTCGGTGACCTCGCTGTGTGCGTGAACGCAAAAACTTGGCGCAACCTGTGCATTCAGCCGCCGTGCGGACAGCTCAACCCCGCCAACCCCGCCATGTACCGTATCTTGAGAGACCTCTACCGCGACTTGGCTGAAACCTTACCTAAGCCTGCCCTGTTCCACGTGGGAGGGGATGAGGTAAGGCATTGTCAATAATTCGCTGTTCCATGTAATCATACTTGAATTTACCATATTATCAACAAGAACAACAACAGCCTGTAAATTCCCACTGCTGGGCTAAAAGCCTCCTCTTCGTTTGAGGAGAAAGTTTGGAATATATTCCAACACGCTGTTCCAATGCGGGTCGGTGAAATACACATGTGGCAGAATTTCTATGAAATTTATCACATGCAGGTTGGTTTACTCACGATGTTTTCCTTCAACGCTGAGCACGAGATGAATTATAAAGATTAATTAAGCACATGAATCAGCGGTGCCTGCCTGGGCTTGAACCCGCAATCATCGGTTAAGATGCACGCATTCTAACCACTGGGCCATAGCGACTCACAATGTCATCGATCCGTCTTAATTGCGCATTAAATTTTTACCTTGATTTTTTTATAAGACACACAATTTATTTTTGTTTTAAAGGTCTTTAGAAATGAGTAAAGATACCAACTTTGACTTATCAATATAAAAAAAAACTACACTAAACTATGCTGACCTGTAGCTATATATGAATATATCCTATCATTGTATGGTACCTTAGGTAAATACAACCGTATTAGCACTTAAGCTCAAATATAATCAGTAACATGCCAAGCGATATCTTAACTATGAGATTCATATTGGTAATATGACAAATTTAATAACTTCGATTCATCATTCTAAGTATTCTTCAGGTATTTTTCAACTGTTGGAACTCCTCCGAAGAGATAACTTCTTACATGCAAAACAAAGGCTACGAGATAAACGTGGAAGGATTCATCAAACTGTGGGGCGAGTTTCACGAAACTGCCCTCAAGATCTGGGATGAGGAGCTGGCGGCAGTGGGACAAACTGATAAGCAGCCAGTTATGATTTGGTCTTCGGAACTTACCCAGACCCATCGTATACAGAAGTATTTAGATAAAGACCGGTAAGTGACTTTCGAAAGTGAATCCGATAAATAATTACCATCGCGTGATTTCTAAATAACAAGTAGCTTTTATAAATAGACTGAAATGATTTTTGTAATAATAAGTTATTGTATAATGTTTTTTATTAATATTTTTGGAAAGAATTAGTCACTTTAAGTTCGTTGGTTAAAACATAGTGTTGTAATAGTGCTATATTCTATTATAAGGGGCATTGTCGAAAGTGGTAAAATTGAATAAAAAAATAAGTGTTTGTGTGCATATAGAAAAGCTGATACCGAATCTTTCCTCCTTCTTCGACTATAATTCTATAAATCATTCAAGCGTTACAACTTTACATTTATGATTGTACTGATACTGAAACTAAGTTCACTTTGATTTTGATAAGATTGTAATGAAGTTTGTTATGGAATTTGTTTGAAAATTAGAGACAATATTACTTTATAAGCAAATGTCTCTTATTTGGCCGTTAATGGATTAAGTCCGTAAATGGCTTACTAATGGGTATACATTATTTCGTTTATGATATACATATATGAGTGTTACATAATAAATGGTATTAAGGATTTATGATCATCAAGTATGTTATAATTGCGTTACAGGACAAACGATATTAAATATATATTGTATTAATTGCAGATATGTAATAGAAGTCTGGGAACCAATCAGTAGTTCACTATTAACGCAACTGATAAGGATGGGCTACAAGACCATATCCGTTCCCAAGGACATCTGGTACCTGGACCACGGGTTCTGGGGGAACACCAAGTACTCCAACTGGAGGAGGATGTACGCACACACTCTGCCACGCGACCCCAACATGCTGGGAGGAGAGGTCGCCATGTGGAGTGAATATGTGGACGCACAAGCCTTAGGTGAGGGTTCTTTTAACTTACAAAAATATAAAGTATGTTAACATTATCTAGGTAAATTCTGTATCATAGAGGAGTATCTCAAAATCAAATGTAGGAACAATTTTTAATTCGATTTTTATTTTCATTTTAATATTTTATTAAGTTTAATTTACATGTAGGGAAATATGTACGTTGGCTCTGTATAACCTCCTATAATTTTCTCTCTAGACTTTTTTTTAATAAAATCGAAATCCATCGATTGGTGGGTCAAAATAATATGGTGGAGTAACGATCCATAAATTGTGCGTGAATAGGATTTTAAATTAACATGGTTATTTTTATTATTAAAGTTATTAATTTCGGGATATTTACCATGTTTTTTATTTTTGTCCGGTGGAGCTCGATATTTCGACATTGTCTACGAATGTCTTGTTCACGAGAGTCTCGTGAACCGAACAAAAATAAAAAAACATATTAAATATCCCGAAGTTAATAACTTGTGCGTGAATGTTCGCACGCGACCGAGTGTAACGTGACGGGTCGTGACACGCGCAGACACGCGCGTGTGGCCGCGCGCGGCGGCGGTGGCGGAGCGGCTGTGGGCCGACCCGGCGAGCGGCGCGGCGGCGGCGGAGGTGCGGCTGCAGCGCGTGCGCGCGCGCCTGGCCGCGCGCGGCGTGCGCTCCGACGCGCTGGCGCCCGCCTGGTGCGCGCAGCACGACCTGCGCTGCGTGTAGCCGCGCCCAACGCAGGTACTGTCTCACCTTGACGAGTCGAGGCGTCGCAAGGCACGCGCCCCACACTGCTCGGCGTCTCACTGGGTACCGACCTAGAAGTTCCTCCATGAAACGCTCCCATCACATGCGACACTACATACGATAAAAACAGCAGCCTATAAATTTCCCACTACTGAACTAAGGACTCGCTTTGAGAGAAAGGTTTGGAGCATATTCCGCCACGCTGCTCCAATGTGGTGGATTCACATGTGGCAGAATTTCCAATGCTTTAGACACACGCAAGTTTCCTCACGATGTTTTCGAAATGAATTACTAACACAAATTAAGCACATTAAAATTCAGTGAAGCTTAACTGGGTTTGAGGTCCGCAATCGGTTAAGATGTGCGCGCTAGCCACTGGGCCGTCTCGACTCGGCTCAACACTACATACAATATATAATATAATATTGTTTATTAAATGTGTCTCATATTTCATGGTTGTTTTCTATTCCTACAGATTGAAGGCGGTAGCGAAAATCAAATGGTATAACATCAAAGCGCCTGATGTGAGAACGGAAAATCGCGTTTCATAGAGATGAGGAGACTTATTTTATCAGAATCTTGCCGTTGTAAAACTGCCTTGACAAGGACACCATAACAAATATTATAAGGTTTTAAGATAGTTGAAAATAATATAAAGTAGTAAAACTAAATCTATTACACTTATTGGAAATCAAAGATTTCCATTAAATAGATGAATATCTAAGAATGATGTTTCTGAGCCTATAACGACTCTGTCTGTCTGTCACAGCTGTAGTTACGGAACTATAACGTCTGACTGGTTTCACCGAAAATGTATTACTATAAAATTCCCATTTTCATGACAATAAGAATAATTAAATAAAGTTAAAATGTGTGTTACAGCGCCCTTGTTTTTTTATTTATTAACTAATTGTTTAGTATTTTATACGGAAAATGAAAAACAATTTATATATATGTAAAATAATTAAGTTTGTTAGTACGTTAATAAAAGACAATAAAGGTAGTCATTACTATCTAAGATCCCGAGCGATCTCATATTTTTAATGTAGTTAAATTAATTTTAGTGTTCAATTTTTATAAATATTTTATATGTCTAAGTTTGATATTATGTAAATTAATTATTCGTATTATTTATTGCAATTTAAAATAATGGAGGAAAATGTAAATGCGAAAAATCGTTTAAAAGTAATTTATTAAGTGGTATGAGGCGAAGTGTACACTCGGTTTTGTGCGTTAAATTAAAGCGATCCCATAAAACTTTAGCCAAATGTTAAAACGACGATAATCGTAACACACAAAACCGCCAAGTACTGCCTCAGGTTAATTACTGGCTAAGAAACCTTTATACTGACAAAATAAAATGATTTTTCTAACTTTGATCTATTACTCATTTCCCAATTTCTTATTTTAAATCTAAAACTAAATAAACAAATTCAATAAATACAGTCTAAAAAGTACATTTTTGGTTTGCAGTACGCTATCTACAACGGCTCACGAACTTAGATATTAATATTAATCCGTATAAATAAACAATTATCTACAAATCTATAAAATACAATATTGACTAGAAACAGAAATGTACACGAAATCTAAAATTACATCGATACGTTTCTACCGAGATTTCTTTCGTTGATATTCTTCATGCCCATGCTGAGGTCGTTCGGTAGCAGATCGTGCAGAACGGCGTCACTTCTGAATATGTTCGTGGCTATCCTCTTAGCAAGTCGCTCAGATTCTCGCAAATCGTCGTCTTTGGAGTGAGAGGTGAGATCGATTTCGGTGTCGCTTTCGCTGTCGCTCGCCTCGCCTCGCCTGCGGTACGCCAAGTTTTGAGGTTCGTCTACTTCCTCTCCAGACGTCCCGCAGTGACACGGGTTGTTCTTTGAAGTCATCACTCGTAAATCAGTGGGCACCACTTCGTTGTCGAGCTGAGGCGTCATTAATAATGGTGGGAAAGGGAAGGGTGGCTGTTGCATCATTCTCCCGTCTTCATTAGCATACGGCATAGGGGGAGGCATATCGTGTGGTGGGATTGCGGGCATGTTCTCAGTTATGTTGCCATTGTGGTGGTAGGTATCGGGTCGAGGTGATTTCAATTCGCCATTACTTTCCATGGCTGGTGACTCTGGCGATTCTTTGGGCGTTGGTGATTCGCCACCCTCGGGCGAGGATTCCGGTGGCTTTGTATGTCCTGTAACGAAATTAGTCATTGTTTTATTATAAAAATGGTCAAATAATCTGCTTGAATATATATTGGTAATTTTTAATTTTGGCAAAATTAGAGCGATTATAATTAATATTGGATATGTAGAATACGGAAATAAGTAAATTGAAGGATATAAATTTCTTTCTGAGTATATTTTTAAAAGTTATTGTTTATGTTTCAGCCGATTCCGAAAAATGGCTTTGTCTTTTCTCCCTATATGTGTTATAATAAAAACACATGGATTTTTTGCTAATGAAACTATTTTGTGAGTTCGCGGAGTTCTAATTAAGAGCTTTGTGGAAGATAGCGTCATATCAATTTCATTGATATTTGTAATTACAGATAACTGAAGGTAATTTATTGTATATATTTCAATTTTTTATAAAATATGGAATTATAATATACATTTATTTAACCGACGTTCAAATTACGGAAAGATTAAATTCATAAACTGTTCTACAATAACAGTTATAGAAACTGAAATATTAGAAATATAGAGAAGAAAACCAAAATATTTTATCGACTTCAGGTAAGCCGATACGATCTTGTAGATAAAACAACCTACTTGAGAAAGGGTCGTGAGATCCTATCTGATAAGCGCAGCTTTCATTTTAAATGTCTGATTTCATTCGTTGAGCATTATAAATAAATTTTAAGTTTATTCAACTCAGTAAACGCATCAAACGTGAAAGTTATGACATCCGAAATATTTTGCTAAATATTGTATCAGATCATATTCGATCAGGACATTTTACAACAATTGCGGGCAAAAATATTCACTACAATATTTTTTGGATAGAATATTTGTAATATACGAAAAAAGGTATTATTGAAATTTTTGAGAAAAACTCTAATGCCATGTATTCGATGAATAAATATGACGTAGAGTTATTAAGTAATAATCGACCCGCATTATAATAGAGTAGTGGAATTCCTGCCGACCTCCTGAAAACGAGAGGAGTTCTTTTTTGGTAACCAGTAGGTGGTCCTCAAATGGAGAGCACAAATCTATATAATAAATACAAAGGACAGGCGCCGCGGTCAGATGGACTGGCGATTTTAGGAGGTAGTGGACAAAACAATGGAATCACAGTGTACGGAGCTGGTCGAAATCGAGATAGTTAAGGCTTGTCTTGTCTTTCAGCAGTAGATATTTAAAGGCTCTGTTTAATAAATGTAACTTTACTTGTTTATTTTTAATAAACATTTAATAAAGAAATAAGTAAATTTTTCAAAAGATTATTTAAATTTGTATAAAGTCAACACTTCTAATTATAAAGCGTGTAATTCCAAAAATACTTTTTTCTAGTAAACTATTACTAGTAGTGATGATGTAACATTTTTAACATGTCATGACTCTACGAGAAAAAGCTCTGTCTCAGTCTCTCTTATACTAGAGTATAGTAATATATCTTGGTAGTAGTTTTAAAATTGACACACGAATTTTAACTTGAGACATCTTAAACTCAAGACTTGAATCGATCTGGCTATTGAGTTCATCGAGTGAAGAAAAATAACAAAAGGATATTTACATGTGATAGATTTTTTAAACATGAAAAGCTGCTATGGAAAAGTTGAGAGAACCAGAGTGTTCTCAATATTCTTGTTCGTAGGATAATAATCATATTGTGGGAAGACTTAAGTCTTCGTTCGTTCGACTATAATTGTGAATGATTACTTAATAAATGTCAGTAATTTTCAGCACACCAGATTTTTAAAAGAAAAGAAGCTGTTTGAATCTGTTCAAGAAACTATTCATCGTTAATTTTTGTTTATTCATCATATGCTCATCACTTAAGGACAGCATTATGAGGAAACCTGTATCTGCTAAATGAAAATCTCTCACACGTCCATCTCCTCTAAGGGAGAGGAGGCCTTTAGCCTAGCAGTGGGAATTTACAGGCTGTTGTTGTCCATCCTCCACATTGATGGATGAAGCATTAGTCTAGTTTAGCTAGTCGATTGATAAACTAATATTTCAGTCCATAATAGTCTTGACAACAACCTTAAGTTGGACAAAGTTTTATTTCATCACAGTTCTCCAATGATACACATGTGGTAGAATTTCGATCTCATATCCCCAAGCACGAGATAAATATCTATTGGTTATTTTAGCTCTCCATTTGAGTATTTGAGTTATTTAAAAAACAGTTATATGGAAGATATTAATTTTAGTTTCGCGTTTTTCTTTATCTGACTAATTACGCAATAAATAAACTCTAAGGAATATGATAAGAAAGGCATTGGCCATATAAACATATTTTTTTCTGTATTCTTGTTCCAAAGTATTTGGGTCGGCGCAGTAGGTATATTATTTCCATATTGGTACTATAAACTATATAAATAAAATCATTTATGATTTTATGTATTACCAAGTATTTATAATATGTAATAAGCTTACATTTTAGCTTCCTAAATCTTTTATCTGTTTCAATTTTGACTGTACCAAATGGTATGGTACTCCGTACGAGAAATATCAATCCTCTATATTATTTCTATATGAATGTATGGAAGTAACTCTGACTGTCAGTCAGTCTTTCACGACCAAACCGCTAAATCGAATTACATGAAATTCGGTATGAAGCAAACTTGAAATCCATGAAAGGACATAGGCTACTTTTTTGTCTAACAAATGTCAACCAACACACTAAAACGCGAAAGAAACCGCGGGCAAGCACTACTAATATATAAAAAACATGTACAGAGTATTCTTTACATGTATTAATATAAATCATTTCAAAGAGGAATGCTGACGTGTAAGGAAGGTATAAAAGATGGAAAGAGAATTTAATCTGTGCAACAATCCCTAACTTTAATCACATGCATATCAGAGGTACAAAGCGCTGCCAACCCCATTCAGATCACTAACTACATCCTTGACGTATGTTCAGTTGCGAATCAAAGAACAGCTTGCAGATTAACATTGAGTAATAATAATGTCATAACTTTTTAAATTTGTCGTTTTATTTTGCCGGTTGCTTAACCCTGTATCATGTCTATTAGTAGTAATTTACTAGATAAGATTATTTTTTGCTATTGTACGCGTGATAATTAGAAGTGTTCATTGATTTTGCTCGAATTTGGTATCTAGTTAACTTTTTTCATTAAAAGTTTAATGGAAATAATCTAGTAAAATAATATATTAAAACAGTTTTCAATTATTTATATGTTTACAGACTTTTATAAATTTTCTGTGATAAACTGTAGGTGTTACTTGTAAGTGTTAAAAATAAAATAATTGTTCATTTATTAATTTAACAATAAGCTAATTTTTGAAACGGACCGAAACCTAAAAATATTTTCGTCAAATATTTATTTTGAAAAATCCATTTAATCACTTTTAGAAAATGTTACCATAGGATAAAAAAATCAGATGAACCAAATGTTATACTTAATAGTTATTTAATAATTACGTTATGAGGAGAACTACGTCGCCAAAAATTTAATAGCCAATTAGCGGTTAAGTTGTGGAATAGCAAATATCATTTGCAAAAGCAAAAGCCACAAATTGTTCAACGAATACAAGTCAATATATAAATTACTACTTTGTGGTATGTCTATGTGTATATTATTTGTTTATAAAAAAATATGAATTTTCTTCAAACCTGGCATGCCAAGGGGAGGTGTGCCGAGACCAAGGCAGCGCATTCTCCAAGCATCTTGTAACAGTTGCAGTCTTGCCTGCTTTCGCCATTTTGCACGACGATTTTGAAACCATACCTTCAAAATTACGTTGTATTAATTACAGATAATAATTTATTTATAATTTCCAAATATTTTTAACCCCGTTAAGCATGCTTTCTAACAATACAGTTTATACATGCAGTTGCAGACAATATTATTTATTTAAAAAATGAATTGAAATTTCAATAAAAGTAAGTAAATTATTTTTTTTTTTATATACCATAATTTGTGTTACTATAATAATAATATTGCTTACTAATGCAATTGCATGCATAGTTTATAAGTAATTGAAGTTAATATAAATACGTTATCAGCTGTTTAAACATACCTGTACTCTGGCTTCCGAAAGACTAATCCTTAGCGCTACTTCTTCTCTTAAAAACACGTCAGGGTAATGCGTCTTCTGAAACAATGACTCCAACTCGCTCAATTGCTGCGGTGTGAATGTGGTCCTATTTCGTCTCTGCCGCCGTCTACCGAACATGTACTCTGTCAAAAGATCTCCTGGCAACGGAGATAGATATGGTCCAGCCATTGTCAAAGTTTGCGAGGTTATATCCCCAAATTATATCCCAAAGTTTTTTTTCGATATGCGAAGAACTATGCATTAAATTGACATTTTAATAATATAAAATGTGTTATTGAACAATTTGATTTTAATTAAACAACATTTTCACTATTTATTTCATACGAAAAGTTCGTATGTGATACGAGAATATCGGCACTCGAACTCGTTTTTAAAAAGTCTTGCGTCAGAGATGTTCGTCACTACACTGTTTGAGTAAGCGAAAAAACAGTGCTATAAACTACCCTGACTCCACCCCTTCGCAGTATAATAGTCGAGTGTGATTGGCCGAACGCCCTAGGGGATGGAGGATTCAGCCAATCGTGACGTTCTCTCAGGGGTTGTGTTTAAAATAGGTGTAGATTGAGTTATGTCGTATCTGTAAATATAAATTTTGTATAAATGCGGTTAATTTCGCACTGAAACTGTTAATGAGATATTGAACGGCGTAGACTTAAGCTTTTATTCAAAGGTTTTTTGTAGCGATTACTCCATACTAAAATCTGAATGTGTATTTACTTGTAATGTAAATTTATACACCATATATGAATTTATTTTTTATATCACCAAAATTTTTTTCCAAATATAAAATGTTTTATTATTGAGATATTAATTGAATATCTATAAAGTAACAATAGTGACCATAGTAAGGGTTACAGCTAAGAGGAAAATACATAATATGATTGCTTATAAAAAATCAGAAAAATGATATATTTTCATCAACATAAAAATCTACTATCAACACATAAATATAAGTTTTATTTAATAACATAAGGTTGTTTCGAATCTTTAAATTGTCCAAATATGTAATAATTGCCCAGATGACAAATAGATTTTGATTAAACCAATTAATTATCATGAATGACAAAGCTTTGTACACTTTTATATCATAGTTTTCGTAAAAACATTTCTAACTTTCCGTATAGGGCTTGTATTATGCCAAAAATGACACACAGACACGGAAAAGAAATAGAAAACAAATAATAGCAGAACTAACTCAAACAGTTTTAAAAACTGTTAAAGCATACAGCATATTATGCGTCTTAAACAGCGATGTAAAGGCAACTAGCCTGAAGGCATTTTCTTAATTATGTAGAGTCAGCAAAATATAATTGGCAAAGGAACGAAAACAAACAGCGAGTTCGCTAAGTGGGTTGCAGATAACGGAAGCTGCGATTACGAAGAGCAAATGAATGTTACTGCCCGCACCCCGCACCCCGCTACAGGGGTGACAATTTGAAATATGGACTATATACTTAATGTTTAGTTTTTTTATTGCAAAAAGTGATGATATCAAATTTCAATATTTTTTTTTGGTCCTGAAAACCGTAACCATACAAATAAGTTAAGAATAGTTTGTTTTGTAATTTAATAAGTAGCGTGGTTAAACTAAGGGTACTTAACAAAAGGTCAGCTTTGATCGACTATTTGATACAATTTCGAATCCATTTAAATTTCTTTAAGTAATGTATTTATGTAGCAAAGATGTAATTTATAGAATTAAGTTTGAAAGCAATAAAGAGTTAATAAGTAAATAAATAAATATTATAATATCATATTTTTTATATAGAAAATTTGCTTATATCTATTTTCATGAAAAGGTCTTTATCGTCTTAAATTTTCGCAATTATTACATATTTAAATAAAACTAGTTATAACGGATTTTTTTTATATAGCGTGGTCACGGGTAGACTGTAAAGTGCTCGAAACGTCGGGATGTCCAAAATAATTAATATACGCGATTAAAATCCGTTATAACTAGTTTTATTTAAAGGTCTTTATCTTTATATCTATTATATTACGTTATTATCTCAATAATAGATTCTTGGAAAACTTCTAAACTCATTTGTTTATAAATAATGTATTTTATTAAGACCTGAAGTACATTATTTATATACAGTCGAGGTCAGTCTCAGAGAGAGTCAAGTCAGGATTTAAGTAATCTTTAAGGTACAGGAAAAACACCAACTCCCAAACTTTAAGTTGACATACAATTCTCAGTTTATTTACAGATAACCTTATTATTATTACGTTGATCTCTAGTCGGTCCACAATCTAGGTAATTAATATGGCAGCCTTACATAATCTATTATAATATGCAGCATTTCAAACGACAATTATATTCAAGATATAACTTAACATAACATCATCAGTATATTTATTAGGCTAATCAATCCATGATTCGTTGTTTATTCGAAGTTTATTAATAATTTAATTAATAAAAAACCTAATCTTGACAATTTTCCGCCCAGTAAGCCAAGAGAAGCCTACTGTAGTTATAAGTATAATTCAGTCAACCCTACAAGGCGGGCGGGGCGGCCACCGCAGCACTAAACGAGTTTCCGCAAACATTTTAATGAATAACACCTCCCCACCCACTCACCCCCCAGCCTGCAATGCGCTAATTAAACATTCGAGCCATATTGTTTCAGATACGATGCTGGATTTCGTTGCCTTATAATGCGCTGATTAAATTTCGGCTTAATTAAACGATGATTAAAATAACGTGAGATATATTAAAATGTATATTTTTTTGAAATACTAGAGCTAGTTCAAGTATTACTTGTGTAATAATTAAATGAAACTTAAATCAAATGTTTGAATTGTTAGGAGTTAGAATTAAATGAAACGATATCTTCTTACACAATGCTAACATCTCGTTATTTTTACATGTGTTATGTTACACACACATAAACATGTCAAAAAGTTTCCTTTAAATAATCTAAATATTTTTAAAGAGTCGTATCAACTTTATGGAATTTGCCTTAAAATTAAAATCAATTATATTTATTTCAAATACTCATGACAAATCAAAGCTATGCAAAACGAATTATCTACAATATATGTAACTTTATATATGTATTATTGTTTTTGTCACTCATATCTTCAATATATTGATTGTGAATATTGCAACGGGTACGTTCTTATTAGTAGAAGCAGCTTCTTGGAAGAATCACGTTTTATGGTGGGTCAGCCCTGGTTATGGATTGTTGTAATGACAAAAGACTTTAACATCGCGAATCCATAAAATATACATTATTACGCTTAGTTATTAATCACACATAAAAAAATAAAAGAACAAAGGTTTATTGTTTGTGTTAAAGTTTTAACCAGTCAATAATACCATTTCAGAAGTTTTTACAATTCCCAACACTGTTATGGTATCAGACGATATCTTATATGACATATAACTTTTATATAAAGCTCTATTTGTTCCCAATAATATCTTTAATGTGTCTTTAATTACAATTTAATTTAAGAACGTAAGTACCTAGACTAGTTGTATAATAAGTACAATTAAATAAATCGATATAGCAATATTTCTGTTATTAATAAATTTAAAGATAGCTACATTAAATATGGAGTATTTATACTTAATCATGAGAAATTAAACAAAAAAAGTTGAAATCAAGATATAAATGTAAATGAACATGTGAAGTGGCAAGTGTCATTAACCCAGACACAATCGCAAGTAGCATTTGCGTAGAGTTGGTAAATGAAAGCACAGTCGGTATGTCGGGCAGCTCAATTAGTTAATTAATCTTTTTTTCCGCGTTAAAATAGCATTTATAAGCGAGACGCAAACCAGTGGGAAATGCCTCCCCAGTTACTTTCTTTAGGGTTGTAACTTTTTTTTTCAATTTTCATTCTGTCTTAATGTGATTGTAAATTTAAAAAAATATCTCTTAATTTAAATTTGCTTAGCTTTGTATAAATTAGTTTTTATTTCGTAATCATGAAATTTGAGTTTCGATAGCAAAATGAAATATTGTCAGTTTCGACAGTAAATGTTTTATTACATGATTGTTGACTTTTGTCTCGTGCCAGAACATCAAGTGATGATTTTAATAAAACTTAAGTTGACTCAATAAGTAAATATATTGTTTTCAGCGAAATTCAAACTTTAATGTTATATTAATATGTGCAGTAAATTGGAAATGTACATATACCTACTATCCTACTATAGAAAGTGAAGTATACATAAGAGTAAGTTTACTATATTTTTATACTTAGGTACATATTCATAGCATTCTTCCTCTTTTTTCAAGCGACACATCGATTTACTCTCTAAAGGATTTCGCGAGAACAGCTACTTAGGATGTTTTTCGTTTTATCACTGATGTTGGTTAAGGTGTGTCATAAATACATAAATATATTGGAGTGCCGTTAACTATACTACAGATTTCCGTTCCAAACGGTTTCATCCTAACAAAAGTTCGAACGGATAGTTGATTCTACATATGTACATATAATTATATTCAATAACAAAGTATTATTGGGAATCTCGTGAAACAAGATCATGTCGAAATATCGAGCTCCACCAAATGAAAATAAAAAACGTGATTGAAAGAATGATTAAAATTATCTTATTTTAATACTAGACAGTGGTTAATATTAAAGTAACTAATTCAAATAATTGTATGGTGTTGAGTTGTAAAATAAATCTCTGTATGTAATATTACCCTAAGCTTTTATTAATTAACAATGTAAGGATCTTCTATAATCAACGACAGTAGACTGTGCAAACCCTAGCGCACATGAGCTAACAGTGTTTAGTTATTCGCCAGCAGAGCGACAGACAATGGCGCCGGGAACGATGCTCGTGGACTAGAGCGACGCGGCTTGCCGGCAACTGACTGCTAATCAACTCACATACCTATCTCTTCAAGCTGCGTTTCCATTTGCATCGCTGCATATTGTTTATTGATTGAGCCGTGAATTGTATGTGTGTGTTCGAATATCACACATACTCAATAAATACATAATACGTTATATGTTTCAACGATAATCCACGGATTTAGCTATGTGAGTTGCCAAATGGATGACTTATTGATACGTATATTAAAATCCTGCAACTTATCTTAGCGTGAAGAGATTAATTGAGAGATTAGAAATAACATGTAATAATATAAGGTTAACATTTAATGAATAATTTTAATATAAGGTTTATACACAGCGGTCAGAATTATTTATGATCAAGGGATACATACGCTAACAACTACAGTAATGGCAAATGTGATTCCAATATTACCATACTGTAATGGTGTGGGATAATGTTAATTGGGAATAATTTGTTATTTTTTAACATAGTATTGTATCAAAAAAATATATTAAAAGAAATAAAGAATATCCTTTTCTCAATCTAGTGTTATTGAAACGTACAATAATTAAATTAAATAATTTCTATAGATTTTCGTTAAATACGTCTTGATTTTGATCTGAATATTTTAAATTGTTAATGCACTTCTTTTACTATTCATAAATGTATCGAGCTTGGTTTTCGTGTTTTTCGTAAATAAATTCGAACTTGCCATTGCGTTGCAATCATCTCGAAATAAAAATATAAACCGAAGTAAAAATAAAAAGAATCGCTTAAATTTTCACTCAAGTTTTCTTATGTATGTTTGAATTTTACACAGAAAACAAACGTTTTAAACATATGACAAAAATTTTTTACTTTGTACTCTTTATCAACAAAGCTTTGTATACATAAAGATGGCGTTCATTAATCAAAATATGTTATGTATGATAGAATCAAAAGGCTTGTAATCGCAGGGACGCGTCGCTTCCTTTGTCCGAACTCATTCGTTTTGTTTTAACACCCTCTTTAGCAAGCGCCCATGTGCATACCTCCTTCGAGCTCCTTGAGCTGCTTGCACACTACAGCGTTTTATATTAAATTAATTAAGCTTAGTACATACTATATGTCAGTTTTTTATGTACACGTAAATAGAACATATGCAGGCATGCAACGAATTTGTAATTTGATACATATGCCCTTCGAACTAACCAAGATTAGAACATGTGTTGCATACACATGAAATATCATTAATCTTTCAATCACGGTGTTTGCTTCTTGATCAATATTGAACTGTTGAAATTTCTTATATTAATAAAAGATACGCACCACTTAAATGCTCAATAATACATAGTCCTACAAATGGTAAAAAGGAAACAAAAAATTAAAGATACATGCAGTTCCATTCCGAATTGATGCTCCGATGACTTTTATATTAGGAATGTTGTTGTTTTATTTTTATTACTATTAATAACTTAATAAAAGTTATACCTATCATTATCATATAATGTTGATATCATATAAAATAATTTGATTGAAGTGACAAAATCTATAAATGTAAATTATCTACACATTTTGATTAGAAAGATTGACTATTACTTTAGATTAACTGCTACTGAACTAATTTCATTCAAAATGGTAACCTTATATAAAAGCTATAGGTAGCTTGATATTTTAAATGGTATATTAAAAGGAGAATCATATTATAGGATATATCGGAGGACGTTGTCTTCCCCAAAACGTTCTGTAACTTGCATATTATTTTTCGTAGGTTTTTCAGTTAGGAAATACAAAAAAACCCGTTCCTTATTTATGTAGATAGTGTAAAAATTAATATTAAATTGACATAATTTCCGATATTTATTTATAATATATTGCAGTTTATATAAATTATATATAAAATATAGTTTATGTTGAATTAATTAAATAAATAAATAACAATCAGTTGACATATATCGTCCTTTTTCTAAAATATCTGAATTCCGCATTGGTTTAGGTGTTATATAAAACAAACGAAACAAGTTGTTTTCACTACTTAACGCAAAGGTAGCACATTTTATGTCACATATATAGATATCGTTTCAAACAATAATCAAACTACAACACAAAAGGAATCATAATACATACAGGTAGGTATATTCGAATTGTATAATGTTCGCTGAATATATTATTGAATGCTGACAGCAAAACTACAGCCTGTAGCCGACTGTACCAGAAGTATTATGTTTATATTATGTAATAAATAAACCACATCAATTGTCAAATAGAATATTTGATTATGTTGTTTTTACACAGAGTGGATAATCCATTGTTAATAAAAACCTAGATAAAGGTAAGTAGTTAAATACTATACCAGCTGTAACAACAATATCAATAGTCTTAGTAAAAACAGTAAGCATGCTTAACACTTAATTCATTATACTTTTCTACTTTCCAGCAATTTAATAACATACACATGTGTTATTAATTAGTGTGTTATTGATACCAATTGAAATACTTTTTTAACGCACCAACTGTAAGAGCACTTTGACAACATAATAATATATTCAAAAGGAAAATTTCTACATAATTCAAGAGATTTTGTAAATATAAGTCGAGATGACCACGTGGTTAGAATGCGTGCAT
This sequence comes from Vanessa cardui, assembly GCF_905220365.1. Taxonomy (NCBI): domain Eukaryota; kingdom Metazoa; phylum Arthropoda; class Insecta; order Lepidoptera; family Nymphalidae; genus Vanessa; species Vanessa cardui. Next base: position 9,026,885 of record NC_061138.1, on the reverse strand, counting down.
CTTAACCGATGATTGCGGGTTCAAACCCAGGCAAGCACCGCTGATTCATGTGCTTAATTTGTCTTTATAATTTATCTCGTGCTCGGTGGTGAAGGAAAACATCGTAAGGAAACCTGCATGTGACAAAATTCATAGAAGTTCTGCCACATGTGTATTCCACCAACCTGCATTGGAACAGCGTGGTGGAATATGTTCCAAACCCTCTCTTTAATAGGAGAGGAGGCCTTTAGCCCAGCAGTGGGAATTTACAGGCTGTTGTTGTTGTTGTTGTGAATATAATTTTCACATTATAAAATTTTGAAATGAAGAGAACAATGTTTATACTTAATTGTATAAAATCCATAAAGCAAGAAATGTTACCGTTCAAGCTCGGGCTGACTATCAATCTACCGAGTAGCTGGTCAATGGCTAATACGTTGTACTTTTGTGTTTATGGTTGTATGAGCTCGCATTACTACTTATATATTATGGTTATCAGTGCATAATAGTGTTAATAAACACACGAAACAGCCTAGATCATAAAGCCCCATTTGATCGCATGACTGTATTAGTAACAGAGCTATTGGTAACAGCAATTTGATTGGTCCGATGAAACAATGTATAAATAATAACTATAAATATAATTCGCAAGTGTGCTCGACGCCTACTCCGTCTCCGCTTGATATATTTATGATTAAGCAACGCTTCCAAAGCGACATTGTCTTTGCGAGGCCCCTCTGTGGCGCCCCATCCGTCTTGCTTTCGCGCCACTTCCCCCTTTCTTTGCAGGCACGAGATTTTTTTAATTATGACGTTGGGCCTTTTTGTCTCAACTATAACAAGGGAGCCAGTGGATTTCTGGATATAATAATCAGTGGTAACACGTTTGATTATCGTCTGATGATAATTTTAAGTCAATGGAAGTCCTGTCCATGGTCTTGTTTATTGATTTCATAATTTTCAAGCAACGTGGTAAAATTTTTGTTTATATAATAATTAGGCGCAAGTTTTACTCATATGTTTATATGAAATTTTGGTCAATGTTCATTGACGTAGTAATTGGGTCTCAAGACCAAATCTAATGAATTAACGTTATTTATTTAATTGTATATAATCAGTAATCAAATAATACTTCAACAGTAAATAAATGGAGCGAAATAAAAAAAAATTAAGATAGTTCGACATAAAGCTACGTCGGGCCGCGGGCGGGCGGCGCGCTCACGGAAGTTCTGATTATGTAGAGGAATTAATTTTCAGGCGCGACGAAACTGTACAGTAGTCTGTAGTGCGGGGACGGAGGGGCCGGGGGCGGAGGGGGCGTGCGGGGGGAGTGAAACAAAACTACGTCCGCACCTGCACAACGTAATAACTGCGAGCAAATCCGTTTGCTAGTTCCCGTCAAAGAGTAAATTAGTTCACAACTGCAGATTGCTTCTGCCTTCCCGTCTTTATTTTGTATTAAGATTTTATGTAATTCTGTATACATAGAGAGTTATTTGCATTTGATTTACTCGCACTTGATATAAATAAGTTTAATTGATTTTTAAAATCAATCGAAGCGTAAACATATTTGGTCAATTTTATTATATAACATTAAAATTTTTCCTCGAAAAGGTATTTCTTAGACATGCTTAAATCGTATAACAAATATCACAAAAATCTGCCCAGTCTAACAGGCGTTCTTGAGTAGCAGAAAAAATATCGCATTATATTAGTACTAAGAAATAATTATCATTTATTATCATCAGAAAAGAGTTTAAATTAACATGGTTATTTTTATTGTAACAGTTACTTAAAGAAATAAAATTAAAAAAACATGCTAAGTGTCCCGTATTAAATAACTATAATAATTATCATTTACTTAAGAATTATTAACATTAAGTCTTTAAATGTATAAATGCACCAGAACGCTTAAATCATTAAAATAATATAAATCTTTAGCTATACATATCTACATATGTCGAAACGTAGATAGTGTTAACAATATTGACATACTATATGAAATAACATTTAAGTTACTAATAGATATCCAATTTCTTAAAATTCCATAATTATTATATTTAATATTAATTCATAGGGTATGTAACAATATTAAATATATAATATAATTTTTGCTTAAATCTATAATATACTGTGATTACATAAAATAAATGTGTATTTAGCTACAAATACAACTTTTAAATATTTATATCTAAATTAATAGTATATAGTAACAGCCTGTAAATTGTCTACTGCTGGACTAAGGCCTCCTCTCCCTTTGATTTGAAGGTTAGGAGCATATTCCACCACGCTCCTCCACTGCGAGTTGAAGGATTCAAATGTGGCAGGATTTCGTTGAAATTAGACAAGCCACTAAGCAAATTAAGCACATAACAATTTAGTGGGGTGTGTCTGGGTTTGAACCCGCAATCATCGGCTAAAAGGTACGCACTCTAACCACTGAGCCATCTCGGCCCATATCAAATTAATTATTAATATTATGTTGATTTATAGATAATTACAGTACAAAGATGCGACATGATTAAATGGGCATGAACAACATGCCAGCTAGTGAGGGGCCAGGCTTCTTGCCTTTGTGAGTACCTCTCGACATGCTATTAATATGAAAACAATTCGTCCCTCGCCAGTTACGCGTTTTGTACACTTGCGACCATTTTATTTGCACAACTTTAATTAACAAATACTAATTTTCCAAATTTGTTTCTGTATGTCAAATTCAATTGCAATGCCGTAATAAGTGTGACTGTATTTAATTTGCATTGCCATAATATGTGTGACTGCATTTAATGCAAATTAAATACCTAACCAGACCGGCTTGCACAAAGCCCCTGTTCCTGTTTGAATGGACCGTGAGCCAAACATAATACAAGCACAAGGGACATGTTATCTCAAAAGGCTCTTTTTAAATTTGCATTAAATACAGTCACATATTATGGCAATTGCAATAAATAAAACACTTAATCCCTTTTTTATTTTAGTCGAAAAATGTTCAAGTGTAATTCCAAACGGATACAAAATATGAGTTAAGTTTTTTTTTATAAAAATAATTAATTTAACGAGCTGGACGTGCCTTTGTAATTACTTAAATCTGGCTACTACTACAGCGTGACGTTGTTTTCAAAATAATATATGTGTAATATATTGCTTAGTGGATATTGCTATAATATACGTGTCAATAAATTAGTAAATACTACTGATGTATTCTATATAAGTTTTCTATAACAACAGCCTTACGTATGTAAGTATATTTAAATAATACCATTAACCCGTAGGTGATCACTTTTAATAGCATGTAGGATATTCCTTACCTGATATTTAAAAAAATTACATATGCTTAAATTAAATTAATCAACATATTCTCTTTTTATACATGCGAAAGATTATTACAGAAACCCACAGGATATAGTACGGAGTGGAGATTTTGTTTAACTTACATACAAACTTTTATCATTATACTAATATTTCTAATATAACGAATTTTCATACAAATTTTAATCCTCCATATAACCCAACTTATAATCCGTAACAAATTGTAAAATTTCATCCTTTTAGTTCAAATCGCTTAGATTGTACGTTGTTGACAGTCAGTCATTTTATTTATGAGATATAACATGTAAACTATATTTATATACAGTATAACAGATATTGTGCTTCTCAAACTTACGCTCGAACGATATTTGCGCCTGCAGTGTACGCTAAGCGATCCCCAAAGACTATGCATATGCGCACTGCTGCAATCAGCGATTGCTGCCATTGTGGCGCAGATTAAAATTTTAGGGTTCACCCGCTAATGTGATTGCACTCTTTTCTCGCTACGGAACCAACCGGCTCATGCTATTAATCGCTATTATAGGGGCGGTGTGTTATTTTTAATCACATTCGAAAATTGACGGATGTTATGAATGCTATTGAATTGACAACGTTACGTTTAAAATATATTAATATTGTTGAATTGTTAATAACAATATGAAAATAGTTTTTATATCTACAAAGTTCTTTTTGTAAAAAAATATTTCTAGTAATTATAAAATTAGTCGTTTTTGTATTCGATTTTCGTTAAAGGAATATGTATGGCAATATTCTATTGACTAAATTCGAATGTTCTTAGTTAAACGAACGCCAAATTATTTCTAACAATTGTGTATTTCAATACGAGTTACATCAAATAACTTACATAATAAACGGATCGAACGATAATAAATTTCTCAACGAGCATCCCCGAGTAAACTTTTTAATTTGAATTTCCATTTTTCAATAGCGGAGAGATGATTGAATACACAAATTGATTGCACGGCGCGCATTGTCGGCTATCGGCTCGCAAAGTTGATTAAAATGTCTACCTCCTCACCCCCTCCCGCCCCCGATCACCATCCGCCACTACTTCATTAATCTGATTTGTTTATGGTTTAATTGTTTGTACATTTTAAATGTTTTTTTATAATCCTTTATAACATACATATTTTTTTTTATGTTGGTACACCAATATAATCTAAATTGGTTCAATAAACATGTAAAAAAAAAATGTAGATAATATATTGATAAATATTTTTTTATTTACGTTAGTATCTATAACTGCCAGGTCTTATTTTAAGTACGATTTTAAATTTAAAGATTGAACAAAATGTCAGGTCTTATTTTAAGTATGATTTTTAAATTTAAAGATAAAACATAATGTTAACAATAACTTAATTTAGAACAGTACAGCCTTTTTGCACGTCCGTCTTGACAGCCAGTCACTCGTCAATACTTCAAATTCGTTTGTTATATTTTAAGATGGTGAGTAAACTTTGTATTAACATCTCAGATCCTATGGGTGGCAGCGCACTAACATTGTGAGAAATAAATTAGCAGATTGTTAATATGCGTTCTTTGAAAAAAAAAATGCCCATAGTTATAATGTCAGGGTATTAGGTATACAATATAGATATTGTAGAAATGAATTATATAGTAAACAGCAGGTTATAGGAATTAAAAAAAAAAGAAATATCGAAGCGTTTCGTAATTTGCATTATTGAAAGAATAACATTTCACATACATTCGGTATCTCTTTACAGGAAAATGCGCCAAACAGATTATCAATAAACATTAATGCGAACATCTCATTTCAAATAAAATCTCCTGGGAATATCACTTGATTTTCATTCGGCTCACATTTTGCGAAGCATTCATTCAATATTTCGGTATAAAATAAATGTATTCAATATTCGATATTAATGTATTCAGCAGCGCCGGGCCGCAATTTTCATTTTGTAATTTTTACCGAGTGCGCATTCGGTAGCTGTCAACATCTCAAAGAACCTTAGGTTCTTTATAATCAACTCATTGTTTGGTGCAATTCGTAAGTAAATATTATATAAAAAATAAACCTATCTGTAAGAATCTCTACACATAATAACCGTATAATGCTTCATTTAATTTATCTACTTTTTAGCAAGACATTACCGAAATCTTATGATGGATACAGAAGTCGAAATCACAAAAGCATAGAAAAATATTAAAATATATCTTATCTGTATTTTTAGCTAAATTGAATGTATCTAATAAATAATAAATATATTAATGTTTCGACTTTAATGTACTCAACTTAAAATATAACCGTGCATATATTTTTTTATTATTTATTATGGTTCATTTGTAATTGTGGTATAGGATTGGTTATCTAGTGGTAAGTGGTCATCACCGCTCATAGACATGTACATTCGTATGTATGCATGTATGTGTGGCTGTAAAAATATTAACTATTCCTTACATCACCGATGCGCCATCAACTTTATGGAACTAGACTTTTATATCCCCCGTGTCCCTAGTTACACTGGCTTACTCAGCTTGCTATATTACTGTTCGGTGGAAGAATATCAAATAAGTGGATGTTACCTAACCAGACTGGCAAAGCTCTACTACGAAATGGTATGGTACCTGTTCCTGTTTGAATGGATAGTGAGCCAAACATATTAAAAGCACAAGGGACATGTTATCTCAAAAGGCTTTTTTTAACTACATAGGCATTATAAGTTATGTTATTATGTTATCTTATTATTAAATAATGATTCACTTAAACATCTAACATCTAACCGAACATTCAATTAAAAAAATTGATGTTGATAAAAAATAATCGAATATTACTCGAAATTATATTTGAAAATAGTTTTTTTTTTAATTATAGTCTTCCAAATAGGTGATATAGATAAAGAGGTTTTAGCAGAAATAATTTCGTCTAGATCACACTGAAAGTAAAAAAGCATATGTATGTGTATAGTACGTACTATAATGTTTTGTTTTTTTCTCAGTAAGGTGTTTTTTCGTAACCTATTGTCTTGCCACTACAGTGTGACACCGTTAATTAGTTGCTCCGTGCGTGTCGCGGGCTCCAGCGAAGTAATCAATCTTGCACCTGGTTCTTCAAGGAATTAGTGATAGTTGAAATGACAACACTAAATCCAAATACGAACATTACTTCAAAAATTTACACAACTATCATAACTTAAACGATAGTGTTTGAACGTACCCAGTGTATATCACAATGAACGTGACGTATTACAGTAAGCCATGTCAAAAATATGCGCGTACATTAGTTGATGTAGGGCTTTTATAGATACACGAACAATACAGTGTATTTTTAATTTAACACCATAATACATAGGACGAACATTACACACAGAAAAAGTTGCGTAGAATATAGAATAGGCGCTAAAAGTTATACTATTGTACACGAAGTCGTCATTATTGAAGTTTGAGAAAAGAATCGCATCCAGTGTGTCTATAACGTGTGTTACCTTACCTTGCGGCCTCACCTACGACAATCATCTGTGTAGTGCATTAGTTGATGACGTCACGGGCTGGCGCTCTCGTAGCGATTATATGAGCCACATTGTCACACGATAATTCGCCTTAAAAGATTGGAGTACCATTTTATAGTTAAAGTGAGATGCGAGGCACATGTTCTTTTATATTTATTTTTAAAATCTCTGTAATACTGGCTGAAGAAAACAGAAAAATTCTACTCGACTGTGATATGTTACAAGTTTGATTATCTGACACAATCCTATTAATATACCCACTTATTAAATTTTAAATACAATACGTAGTTGATATTTTGATCTCAAAGGTAAAAAGAATCTTATTTTTATTTTATATGGTAACATAAAGAAAGTACGATATAAAAGGCTTAATAAAACCTTTGCGGTAAAGATACAAACAAACAGTTGCAATTTTCTATGTTATTAAGCTTCGCTATTTGCTTTATAAAGTAGAAATAATAGAATACAGATGGTAACAGCTATCTTGTATCTAGATCGTAGGAAGTCCTTCTCACATTGAAACCGTTATTTTCATTACTATAAAGTTATAATGTGTCTGTGCGAATCCAAGACCTATTTATCAATTTATAATAATGTTTTAAACTTGCAACAAATTTTCTTAAAAGTGTCGGTAAATTATATATATATATGTATTCCTATATTTATGTAATACTCTTTTGCCATTACTTATGCTAAAAATATAGACGATGTACGTTCTATACCAATCGTAGTACTCGGCTATATTGTGCATTACTAAGGGTCAATGATTAATATATATCTAAAAAAAAAAAGTAAAGTAACAGCCTGTACATATCCCACTGCTGAGATAAGGCCTCCTCTTCCATTAAGGAGAGGGTTTGGAACATATTCCACCACGCTGTTCCAATGCGGGTTGATGGAATGCACATGTGGCAGAATTTCGATGAAATTAGACACATGCAGGATGAAATTAGACACATGAGATGAATTATATACACAAATTAAGCACATATATATAGTGGTGCTTGGATGTGTTTGAACCCGCATTCATCGGTTAAGATGCACGCGTTCTAACCACTGGGCCATCTCAGCTCTAATATATATCTATTTATAATATAAAACTATTACACAAAATTGAAGTGCATGTAAGTAAGTACTTATACGCACTTCAACTTTAGTCATAATAATTGATTCCAAAACTCTAGGTTAAAAAATGTCTCTTATTAATTACATAGTTTAGAAGTTAAGCTACACAATTATATTGTGTATCTGTCTATCTATAAAACAAATAAACAAAACAATTAAACCATTCGTCGATAAGTAATTCATTTTCATTTTCTAATTTTCATCAACATTTTTAAAATTGAATACAACCGTCTCAAGAATTCTGCAAACAACAAAAGAGCAGGTAAGTACATTATGATACAATACATTCAAAAGGACTAAGCAATCGCTAAGCGAAAACAAGAATAAAACACGCAGAATAGCATTGTGGAAGAATGGAAATTTTATAATACCTAAAACGAATGACTGTGCAAGGCCATTGTTGTGCCCACAGAATATCCCAATTACGTTGCGGTGGAAAGAATATAATCAAAAGTGATCCTCCGGTAAGGACAGAGGGAATGAAAAATTTTAATTTCGAATGCAGTTTGTTAAAGCGCAGAATACGCTCCGGGAATTTTTAACTGAAAGTGGATAATGTATAAAGAGACTTTTGTTCGCGTCTGATCATTATTGTCGGTTTGTTTTCACTTCGAACGTACCCAAATTTGTTCTGTTCGACTTTACATATCGAACTTGTATCGAGATTGTATTTAATTTTACCTAAATTTATTCTTTTTTTTTAAAAAAAAAAAAACAGTGACCAAAGCTACATGTGTACGTCATTTAAAATTATATCTTGCATTGTTTTAATTTTCATGTAGTTACTTCTTTTTTTTAAATCATAAGTTAAAAAAAAACACAATATTTTTACAACAACTAGCACTTATATTTGTTTGATATTATCTATATTAAATATAAGACATCTTTGTTTTCTAAAATACATTCGTGCTTAAATCTATCTTTGAATGGAATTTCAGGTAAATTTTCCAGAACCACCCCTGACCAAAGATTTTTCAGTTTCAGTGAGGGCGCGCTGCGAAGGTAAAAAGTAAAAATTTCATTTCGTTTCACCACCTGAAGTACTAACCGGATCCGGCTACGATCCGTTTGATCTCAGTTAATAAAATACATGTACGTTTTGCATACACGACTTGCTTCACGAGTTTACTTCTTCGATATACTCATGTCAGTTGAAATCGATTTTTTTTTGTAGCTGGTAATGTTGTAATACATAAATAATCGAATAACAAATAGTAATACATTAAACATGGTTATTTGCTTGTATATTTTTCATTACTTACAAGAAATCAGATAAATTGATACATACATCTACTTATAATTTAATTGGATTTTAAAAATATTGTTTTCGTTTTATTCTTATTATAAAAAAGTATTTTCTGGATATCCAATATCTTCACAAATGTCAAAATTGCAAAACAAAATTTATTTAATGGTATTGTATTTTTTTTTCAGTAGAAAAGCACAGACAGTATTACTTTGTATACAAGTTACCTGAATAGTTTCCGCATTCGATACGAATGAACGGTAACCGTATTCGACGGGCGGTAGCGGACGGAAAAACAGGTAATCCTTTAATTAAAGCACTGCGGTCACGGCAAAGACAGAGTCCCGTAGGGTGGCTTAACAGGACGAGAAATAGAGACACGTAAACGTATTTACATCATATGACTGATAGATTTTGTTAATTATAAAGAACATACGAATTCGAAATTTAAAATTACGAATAATAAAAATATTCTTGATTTTTTTTTTATTTAATTGAAATTGGAACATACGTTCATTTAGAAAAGAAGTACAAAAAAATAACAATAATATGTAAAGGAAAAATTACATTCACTCGTTCATTCAACCTAGGTTTTCTAAAGGTATTATGTATATGAAGATTTTTTTACATGATTTTTTCCATAATTTTCCATTCCATTCCATTTTGTGATGAACTTAAAGAGAAATCAATAATTGTAATATCAATAAATGTAACATTCAGTTATCAATAATGTTTTATTTAATAAATATATTCTTTTTTCAGAGGAACATAAAATAAAGTACCTGCTACACATTTTAATCTTGGTTGAGTAATTATATATTTTTAAGAGAAAGAATCTCCTTTTATATAAAATATGGCGACCCTATTTAAACTAATTTCTATCGGCACGCTTCATTTCGAGTAATTACTTTTACGCTTTACTTTTGCGGAGTAATTTACAAACGTTTCTCCAGATTCAAAGTTATCTGTGATTCATTTATCTTAATTAAAATCACTCTATTAGCTATTTTACGAGACTTTAACACTAAAACGTTTAGAAATCGTTCAATGTAGATTACATCATGACTTATTTGATACATTTAAATATAAAATGAATGCTAAATCCATTCATTAAGTGAATGTCTGTGAATGGTTAAAAACAAATATGTCTGCAAGTCGCAAACATATAATATTTTTTAATTAAAAATTACACCAAAGTCATGTAATCAGATTCCAATGTCATGTAATCCAGTGACAAACGATTCTTCTTTGTCTTTCCAGATTTACTAGTGATCATGGAATCTAATAGGTTTCTTTTGTCTGAACTCACATTGTTGTATCAATTTTGAACCAATTACGTTTAAAAATGTTTAAACTATTACAATGATTAATTTATAGAATCGCGGTAATGATATGTAGTTTAAATTATTTTCAAACTTTATATTTATCGAGTATGATAATCTTAACCACTTTTGTTTCCGAGTTTAATACTGATTAAAGTAAATTAATTATGTATATTAGTGGCATTGCTGACGTGATGATATGATTTCGAAATGTGCGGTTACGTCAAACAAAATCAGTTTTTCGATAGTTTTGTTTTAATTTGTTTTAGATATAACCTTTGAATTAAAACTAGAAATATAAAATGATTTACTTTAATTATCAATATCAAAATCCGCATTTGTATAAGAATGTAATTTAGCAAAAGTACGTCCAATATAAGTAATAATAATTACTGTATTTTTTAATTATTTTTGGGTATAAATTATGTATTTGAAAATAATAAGAGGTGATTTTTATATTGGTGATATACGAACTGTCGACGCTCAATGAAAAGAAAGAAAATATCTATATTATTTCACAATTTTACAGGTTTCGCAAAAAGGATTTAAATCTGGAAATAAATGTTAAAACAACAATCACTCTCTGTGTTTAAAATAAGAAGAAAGATTAATGTACTCGGTAAAAAAATCTGTAAATTTTTCACTAAATTATCTGTAATCTAATATTACGCTTTTTATCTAAGTCGCCTTTTGGGATGAAAACAAACGATAACTTCAATAACAGATAATATTTGTTTGTTCGTTTTACTTTCACTTCTTAACAAATCAGTCGTTCATCATAAAAAAAGTTTCATAAACGTTGTTAGGAGTATAAAAAGCTGTACCTACTGTCAAGAAACATGTACAAATTTAGACACGGTAACACCCTCAATGGTCATAATGCAAATTATATGTACATTTTTAATACATATAAGAGCGTATTATGACTATTTAATTTATCAGTATAAAATACATTGTATATGTACCTTTTTAAATAAATAACAAGCTCACAACAAATTATAGTGGTGTATTGTAAAAAAAATAATGAATGTAAATTTTCGATAATCAATAAATCATTCGTTCAGTAATGAAACAAACAGCCGAATGTAAAATATAATAGCGTATCGTATACAATGTTTAATTCATTCAGGTAGTGTAGTAATTAATCCCGTGAACCTTAATCAGGCTGTAATGAATTAGTCCGACCGCTCGCCGCAAATCCACTAATCCGCCACTCGATGGTGGCTGGTGAATTCTCTTTGCTATGAAATTAATTAGTACATAAACTGCTTTTGAAATTAAATTTTGTACCTACGATAATGTGTTTGAATGTGAATATTTTTTGTATACTTAATAAATATATACGGTTAAGGTGTAAATTTCACAAATTTTCATTTGAGTTCCCCGCTGAGTTTCTTTCGTCGGTTCTTCTCAGGAATTGATTTACGAACCGGTGGTAAACGGTGGTGGCTTTTTAGTTATTAAATAAAGTATTTTGACTTTGACATTCTGAGTTATTTTTCTTGTGTTGTTAGATTAAGGTCGGTCACATTTATAATTGCACACACATGTGAAATTATATATTTTTTTTGCGTAAGCTGAGTGTATCATGAACGTCAAAGTCCCTCTAACATAGTTGAATTAAAATCTCTTTCTGGTTTCACATGTAACCGCAACTCACCAAATAGAAACGCGTAACCTGTGAGAAAAGCAACTATCGATAATAATCGCAGCTGGAAATAGCGGATTATATTTTCTTAATACATTATCGTATTTTATTTTCTTAATATATTATTTAAATTTGGTCTACTTTTTATACATATTAGATAAACAAGCAAATATAATATGGATATAAATGATTATGACAGTCTTTCGTACGTGTAATAAAAAAAAAAACAGCCAGTATACGCTAAGCTCACACTGCTCCTATGAAGTTTAGTGGATACCCATGTGGCAGATCTTTATGGATAACACACAGACAAAATTGACAAACACCAAAAATCAGTGATACTATTCCAGCTATGAATCCACAATCATCTGTTAAGATTCACATGATTCTAACCAGTGAGGTATCTCGACTCAAATACACATACACGTTTAATGATATATAGGAACATTTAAAATATACCTACAATCAAACATTAGTATTCTGATATAAATCAATTGATATGGCTTTGTTTCTGTCTATGGATTAGGTAGGATAAAATCTCAAGAGTTGATTATAGTAAAACCACGCAAATTGACCACCCCGCACTCGTATTGAGGCGCGATCATCTGTGAGGGGGCGGGTGGCAATTATTGAGCAAATGTAATAGCCGCATTGTGATAGAGCGCTCAGCGACGAGCTCAGACGTAGCGCTGATTAGTGAGCATCGACAGCCGTAGAGTCGAGCTTTATTGCTACCAATTTTATAAACATGGTTGAGTACATTTATCATATTCATGAAATAAATTATACCTTACGATAAGACCGCCTTTTGTACCGTGATTGATATTTTGTTGTGTTACCGATTGTATTTTTTCTGTTTCGGTGTACAATAAAGTATATTTATCTTATCTTATCTTATCCTATAGTTAGTTAGGTTACCTCACACCTTTTTGTTTTTTAATTAATAAATAAACTTTCGTATTTTATTAATTCCTTCGAACGAAGAAAATATGGCGTATCGTGGCTGATATTTTTGATATATTTTGCTTAATCTTTTCAAATAATATATTATGTTATGAATACAAAAACATTGCCTCATATAGCTTCTCTATTTAGCATAAAACAAAGGCGCTTTCCTTCTTTATGATTAGATGTCTAAAGTTAGTTATTTATCAATAAACATAGCAATTCAAGAGGATGGCATGATAAATATGCATGCATTCATGTTGTAAAAGAGAAAAACGAATAACATCAATTGTTATTGCTCGAAAAAAAAACTAGAATTAATGGTTGTTTTTTAATCTAAAAGTTGTATCAAACTACTTTGAAGACCCTATGTGTATGAAGTCGGGACCGCGAGTTACTAATTTATTAATATTACTTTAAACCAAGAGACATAAGTTATTATATATTATTCATTATTGAAATTTAATATTAAACACAGGATACCATTTGTGGGGCTATTGATCTTTCTCTCGCTATGAGAAGCACCTCTTATATGAGATATTATGGATATTTCCTTATATACAACTAGCCTATAGGTAAACGCGACCGGTTCAGTTTCCTATTGTATCTTAAATTTATATTATAAAAAAAAAGTTTCATAAAAATTAATCAACCTGTCATTTTTGTGTGTTGCTGAAATATAGATAATTCACAATTTCAATTTATTATATTTCAGCATTCAGTCAATTCTACGTATTTTTTATACATTTATAATAATGACAAAACAATAACAAAACAGCACATCTCCAATGTAATTTCAGTTCTTGATTATATTTGCGACGAGCCACGGACACGCCCCTTCCATCCCCTATTATATTAACCGAAGATAGCGAAAACGACTAAAGTACTTTGAATTAAATAATAATTTTCAACTCTAATGCAACTCATATAAGAGTCAATATTCTATAAACAATTATACATTATGTAATCACATAGTCCTGTTCTATTTTGATTTGTCCATAAAATAATACACTTTGAGCTTTGTCTGAGATTCATTGGAAAGTAAGTGATGTTTTAGCATTCAATGAATTTAATTAATTAAAGCTGTGATTATTATTTCATTTTCTATATTTAAGTAATTGTGAATTAGTTAAGTTTATAAACATAATACAAGTCTCATATAATTAATACATCAATCTTTTTATATATTGTGTTATTGAATGTAAATTTTTTTATTGTGTGTGTACAATAAAGAGTTATTATTATTATTAAATCTCGATCCTCTAACGCAATGAATTCCGAAGAATACACTATTTTAGTGTATTCTTTACTTATATTGTTTACGTTTTTATAATGATATGAAAAAAATCTGCCTTAATAATTAAATCGTAAGTTACCATTACAATTAGTTTAATTTAAAAAGCAATAAAGAAAAGTTTGCTCAAATTAAACGATATTACTATGCGTTAATAAAATAAAATTAATAGGTTATTATATTAAGCTCATTCTCTTATAATATGAACTCTTATTTTATTTTATTTTCCTTAGGACAACCAACAGTAGATACAATATCACATACAAATAATAAATCACATTTCAAAATTATCAACGTAAAAGTTTTACTATTAACAGGTCTCATAGTGCGTTAGAATATTATTGAAAATATAAATTAAACATTTTTTTTAAACACATAATTATCCAATACAGTTCTGACAAGAAAGTGTAATCAAATGCTGACTTTAAGCTAAAACTAAACATTTTAATACGAACAAAACGTTCATCATTACCTGTATTTCTCGGTTTCGCTTTTGAAAAGAGTTCCAAACAATTTCTCGCAAAATTTTTATTCTTTGAATGTGCAATGCGAAACGTTTGTATATAAATGTACAATGGAGAAGCGCGTTACTTGCATTGCTAAGAGGTTCTATTGTTTAATGCCACAATTAGTTGCGAATTCTGGTCCGAATGAAAGAAACTGCCCAAGTCGCCGACTGGACATTATAGCGAGGCGCAACCCTCTTTGATACTAGTGTAGCTTTTTTAAATTGTATTATTGACGAATGTTTGACTTGGATCTTGTATCTGAATCAACTTTTTATTAATACTTTGAATAAGTAAATTCTCGTGAATTGCTTAAATAATATATCAAAGAAATTGAACTATAATATTAATTGCCTTAACATAATAAATGTTATTTGCTACAGCTATTACAATGTAAGAAGATACAATTCCATAACGTAAGTATTTAATTTATTCCGCCTTTGTTTTATATGATGAATTCCTTTACGATAAAACAAAATACATAACATATTCTTGAGATATATTATGTCTAATTCTCAAAAATGGCTGGTCCTTATACTCTTCACAACAAACAACAACAACAACAACAGCCTGTAAATTCCCACTGCTGGGCTAAAGGCATTCTCTCCCTTTGCGGAGAAGGTTTGGAACATATTCCACCGCGCTGTTCCAATGCGGGTTGGTGGAATACACATGTGGCAGAATTTCTATGTAATTTGTCACATGCAGGTTTCCTCACGATGTTTTCCTTCACCGCTGAGCACGAGATGAATTATAAAGACAAATTAAGCACATGAATCAGCGGTGCTTGTCTGGGCTTGAACCTGCAATCATCGATTAAGATGCACGCGTTCTAACCAATGGGCCATTTCGACTATACTCTTAAATTGGTTCTTTATTTTACCGTCTGGTTACCGGTTCTTTGGACATTATAGCAAAATCAGCAAAATTCATCATGATTTGGCTGATAATATAGCATCGAACGCAAAAAATCATTAGTAACTTTGTCACAGAAATAACAGTAAAGTATCAAGACGTATTCGTCACTGTGTACCATATTTGGGCGGACGGACAGCGCTCAAGGTGGCCGGTTTCCGAATACCCATCTAACAATGGGATATTATGGAGTGGACTGACGTGACGTATCATGGATATGTCTTACACATAAACTTTTTCTTACATTTCAATATACAACTCTCATATTATATATAAAATAGGATTAAAATATTTATATATTTGGCTAAGCAGTTATCTACTACATAATATACAAAAGAAATATAAACTTATACAAAACGAAAAGAAATTATTCTTTTACATGAAATAATTTAATCAAACGAATCTTTCGTTTTATAACATTACTACATTTTACTTAATAGAGAAATAATCTACGTATTTCGGAAAGTTTAAGGCGTCCTTATCATCAAAATGCTTTATTAAAAGTATTGAATGTAAACTTAAATTTATGAAACTAGTAGTCGCCCGCGGCTTCGCTATCGTTTGAGAGTGTTATGTGTTAGGCAAAAAAAGTCCTTTCTTTTTCAAGTTTCCTTCATACCAAATCTCATCAAATTCTTTCAACAGTTTGGTTGTAAAAGAGCGACAGACAGCTGTCTGTCAGTCTGTACAGACAAAGTTTTCAAACATTTATAATATTAATATAGATTACTAAAATATTACTACGAAGTAATAAACGTGTTTCGGAAAGTCTTCAAGCGTCCTCATCACGAAAATGCCACATGAAGTATTGAAATATGATTACTTAAAGTTATGAAACAATAAATACGAAATAGCAGAATTTTATTAGTATGTTTTTATAAAGTCGAGTCCATTCTATGGCATGCGTGCCGTTCGCTCATATCTGTAATGCAACTGCCAAAACAATGATCAATTTAGCAATCACGCTCCGGCGTTCGCTTCTTTACTCACGGCTACCAAATCCCAGGGCTGATCGTCCTTGCATTTTGGGAGAGAAATATGATAATATTTACATGTAAAACGAATATGTACTCATTTAATTCGATGTACTCAAATGTTATTTTTATTGAATATATGTCAAATGTATTTATAGAGGAATTTAGTTATACAGATATTTTATCTAAATATATTTAATTAATCGTATTATTTTAACGTAAAATTCACTGCAATAATTGGTTTAAAGTAATAAATTAAATAATCATAACATTAAAGTATCGAAATTTAATATAAAAAAATAAAAATTGTTAATAAATAATCAAAATAATTATGAATACATCTTTGTGACTTTTATAGACCTCTCAAACCTCTGTACTTTTGAGGAATAAAATTAAAAAGACAATACAATTGCCTTCAATAGTAACAGCGCCTCTAAATATTTTTCTATCTGGGTGTAGGCAATTTAATTGATGACGAATACATCAAACTGACTAAGAAAATTGTAATGTCGTTTGCGAGTATGACGTTAAACCCGAGAGCCATCCCTACATCCGAAATATGTCTATTTCACGTTCACCTAGCCTCTATTGTTATTAAGCCAAAAAAGTTTCCATATTTCCATTGTTATGCTCTTTTGTTTTATGGAATGCATAGGCTTTATATACTCGGTTTTTATATAAATTGGGAAAGAGTTATACGGCACATGAATTTTGGGCATCAGGTATATTTGTACGGGTGAATACGAACTTACATCACTTTGTGTAATATATTCAAATGCATATTGTTTATTAGTGTATTACAGTATTTAAATACGTATACATTACTGATTTCTCATCATTATTTAAGATAATGACCGAATCATTTTTGTAATATTTAATAAACATTAGGGTTCATCCTTTCCCTTCCCTAACGCTATAGCGCCAAAATGTACTTTTCAGAAGATTAAGTGACGTCAGTGAAAATCATCATTGGTCTAGTTTTTGAAATAAACCCGCAACTCAGTTTTTTTAATAAGTTCAATGTGAATTATTTAAAAATATATATGTCAGAGTATAATAAAATATGTTTTCGAAATGTAAATAAAATGTTGTATTAGCAGTTACGACGTTCAAGCAAATGAAGGGCAAAGGCACTTTATACTAAAATTACAGATTATCGTAGAAATACGATAACAGTACGGATGTGATAGGCCATTTATTTCCCACTTTTGGGACGGTCTCTTTTCTTATGGAAGAATTTTGGAGGATTATCTTGTGCCACAATTTTATTAACTTAAGCAAGCTTCCTTGCTATGTAATGAGAAATCAAAATTAGCACAAAAAAAACAATGGATTACATTCTCACCTCTGGGCCACCAGTCCACCGTGGTGTGGTCCAGTGAAGTGTGGGTTGTGGCTGACCACAAGCCAGAGAGCGACCTCGGCTTTTAAAGATTTTGTTGAAAACGATATTGTGCTATGCGTAATTTTTATATCACAGAGGCGTATGAACATAACAAGGCTATACTTGATTGAAAATGACGCCGAAATCAATTAAATTCTCATAAGACACAGATCATATTATCTTCAATTATTTTCTTGCCAACTTCAAGGTAAATGACCTTATGTTAATTATTATTGTACGACAAAGTTATCTATAGGATTAAATGAAGCGCGGTTGTCCAATGACAAAATAAAAGTTATGTATTAATGAACGTTTTAATACAATGCCATGAAATTAAAAAGAATTAATTGTATTAAGAGTAAGGAAGTATTAAACAATACACATTCAATTCATAATTTGCGTTCTTGTATTGCCAGTTAATTATAATAAATAATTTCTTAATATCAAACAAAAATAGAAATGTTCTTCGTAAGAATAGTTCACGGCATGTGATCATGTATAGAGACACACAGTTATCGGAGCAAACCACACATATACGACCTTAAATAATGAGGAAGCGCATCTCATCTTCGCGACGGTAATTATTTCTCATTCTCAGCATCCATCTACCTGCCGTGATGAGGTTGCACTATGCATTAGGTGATGACGTCACTAGTTGATGAGAAACTGTTGCTATTACTATAGCCTGTTCCAATGGCAGGAGCAGTACAGACTAATAAAAATCTTTGACATTACATTGATATAATACAATTGATCGGGATCTTGGAATATCTATGAATTCGATTAAACCATTGCGTTTGAAATGAAATTGGAGTTATATAATTATTTAACTGGAATATATATGTTACAGGTAAAGATATGTTAAGAAGGAACAGTTGGAGTTCATAATATAATAATTATAAGACAATCTCTATGAATTCGTGAATGTAATATATTGTTTTCTTAACTCGTTTTACCATTCGAATGCACATAAGTATATATCGCACTAGGTACCGCACTGACTTTGCATGTTATAGCCAAGGCTTAATTTTTGAAATATTTTGATTCCTAATCATAATTATAGACAATTAATTAGCTCTTTGCTGTGCGATTTATCCGCAAATACACAGTATTCTTTATCTAACTGAAAGCACACTATATCTTTTCTTGTTTTACTATGTTTTATCTCAGTATATACGTTAAAAAGCATCAGTTATAGATCTTTCTTTGACCAGCTATCTATTCTCCTAATAAACATATGCCGATTATTATTTATAATTTTGATGTCAAACTTTATATCTATTATAGCTGAAGTCGTGAGTTAAGTATATATACTTAACTCACGACTTCAGCTTCGACATTTAACAATATAATTAACAATATATACTTAATTTCCATACAATTAATTATATATTGTTACATTTTCTGACAAATTCAGGTAAAAATAAAAAGAAATAAAATTTCAAGTAGATATTTAGTTTTTAACAAAATATAAATATGTCTTTGAAATGCCTTGGTCATAAAGAGACATTTTAATCTTATTACTTTCGTATTAACACTATTCTTTTTCTATATTTTTCATTGTTGGTGGAATTCAGATGTTGGACGTGAAGCTCAACGAGTTGTCTAACCAAGTTAGTGGTATCGACATTCGTGTGGACAATTAGTTCGAATACCTTCAACTGTTCTAATGCTTTCCAATCATCCTTGTGTTTAACAGCAACGTTAAACAATTCACTTAAAACCTCCTTAGTTTTCTTTATCATACTTAAAATGAAACCAGCTCTGTAAGGCCCTTCATCTCTATGTTTTTCTTTTAATTCCTTCACAGTTGCTATCTTTCTTTCGGTGTCGTGTACTGTCTGGTCGACTAGTGCTGCGATTTTACTTTTTAGTGTTTCATCCTTTTCATCGCCATTTGTATCTCTGTCTTTAGCTCTGAATTTAAAATTGGAGTTTACAAGCCAAGATCTTCTACCAACTTTGGTTTTAGTAGACTTGTTTTCAAATGAGTTATCCAAAGATACATCTGATTCTCTAGATTGTACATCAATATATTTCAGACCGATAGAGCTTTTTATTATATGTAAAATACCTAAAAATGAATAATTCCATATAATAAATATAAAACATGTAAGAGATTTTTCTTTATCTATTACTTATTTAAAATGTAATTGATTCTGAGTAAGTGTTGCGGATGTCCATGGGCGGTGGTAGTCACTTTCCATCAGGTGAGTCTCCTGCTCGTTTGCCACCAATCTCATAAAAAAATATTATTAACTTACCGAAATAGACACAGATTTTTAGCAACATGCTAAATTAAACTGTAAAACATTTTAAAACTAATCAGTTTTCATTCCTATCAGTAGAAATTTCATGAGCGACCTTACTTTTGCTTTAGCAACCATAAAAATATTTTCTCATTTCCATTTAATGTGAAAGTTTCAAAATTAGATTTTAATAGTTCGTAATATCTGTTATCGTTATCACTTTATAATCGTTTTCTATTAAATGCAGTTGATTTAATGAGCAAATTATAAGGTAGTAATAAGCAAATTATAAAGTTTTTAATAATCTTCTTGATTATTTATACAGAACCAGCCTTATGGACGCAAGATTCACAATTTTGTCAAACACCTAGGCGTTTTTTATAATTGTCCTCTCTAGTCGGGGACTGCACTAGAATGTATATTAATGGGAACTGTAAAACGAGTAAGATCCTAGGTAAAAATGACACATTATTTATAATGTAATTTAATAATGTTGAGATTTTTTTTATTAAGTAATTGCTAGTAAATACGTGAATATTTTACAATTAATAAATACCTCTTGGACTAACCGGATGAGAACATTTATACGTCTCTTGCTTATATGTATATAACTTTTTTAGCTATGTGCAATAAATACTATTTGATTGGATTAAATTGATGTATTATTACACATTATACTATGGCTCGATTATGTATTTTAAATAATTTTCAATTAAAATGAACGCATAACTTGAGCCAACCGCTTTAGAGCTCCTGTTTTTTTTTTCGTCCTGACCATTATACATTCATATATTTTATATTGTAACCCAAAAGAATATAATGATTCAATTAAACTGACACATTACGTCATTATAGTGAAAAAATTCAAAAATAACTTTTTGAAGAAATATTTAGACAAATCTAACAATGTTATCATTAATTACAAGAAATCTCCCAAAATTAGAATTACAGTTTTGTGCTGTACGAAAATGTCACAGTTTATTTGGAATCAAAGATTTGGTTCGTTTAGAAAAGGTGAGTTTAATTTAGTTATTTTTATTTAAGCACAAATATATTTGTGCTGACGCTATCAGCTAAAAATTGTAAGCAGTTGGAAGTTTCGTAAGCTAAAAAATCATTTAGAGACACCCCAAATTATTGACTCTCTCTCCTTAAAGGTACGTTCCTCTCTCTATCCGATTAATTAGGCAAACATAATGTTACTGATATTATAAATTAATACAATGCGAAAGGAGTAGGTTTCTATCGGACTGGAATGGCTAAACATATTGGAATAAAACAAAAAATTAGTCTGGTATGACATACGATTACTTTTCATTCTTAATACAGATTAAGACTCCACACAAACACTGACTCCGCCAGTGAAAACTCAAATTCATAAGGTGTATATTTTAATAAAAACATTCATTTTTAACGAACAAACACCATTTAAAAAGTCAAATATTGAGAAGACGTAGGTAATATATCAGCTGGTAAATGATCATCTCCATCACCGTAAAAGATGTTAAAATGTACGAAATATTAATCATTCATATAAAATTGGAATATATATTATACATTGCTGTTTCGGTAATTACCTATATTTATCCAATTAATCTTCAAACTAGAAAATCGTAATACAAAGTATACCTGTTTGTCGATGGTATATATAGTTCATTTATCTACTCCACAGCCGGAAACTTTCACCATTTCACCCGTTCATAGCGGTAATCATGGAATTGCGATCGAAATGATAAAGAAATATTATCTGAGCGAACATGTTCTTGTGCGCGCGCGCAACATGGATCTTTCCGATGATCGAGCTATTGACGAGTACCTCACCGACATATTGAAGCAGGGTAAATCTAAATTCATTATAAAATAAACACGAAACTTTACTTGGTGGTAGGCCTTTGTGCAAGCCCGCCTAGGTAGGTACCACCCACTCATCGGTTATTCTACCGCCAAATTACAGTACACAGTATTGTTGTGTTCCGGTTTGAAGAGTGAGTGAGCCCGTTCGCTGTGCCTGTAGTTACACTTATCTACAGGCACAAGCGACGTAGCATCTTAGTTCTCAAGGTTGATGGCGCATTGACGATGTAAGGAATAGTTAATATTTCTTATAGCGCCATTGTCTATGGTGATGGTGACCATCTTACTTACTATCAGGTGGCCCATATGCTCGCCCGCCAACCTATTCCATAAAATAAAAGAAAAATGAAAAATCTTTAGATTTACTAATATTTTGATTATATTTAATAATGGATGTTGAAGCTATTATAATTCAATTTAATAGATATGAAAGAAATAAATAGTAATTGGAGTAACTAATAGAAATAATTATACAGAATTACTCAAACGTAGCGCTTCGTGATTAACTACATATTTCTTCATATTTTGTTAAAAATCTATCGAAATTGTCGAAGTCGTAACGGTTTAAGAAATCGCTTTTAAGGTTCAACAGTTTCATTTGTAAATATATAACTACCTAAGTAATTTCTTGATGTATTAAAATCATCATAAAATTGTATGGACTATCATATGTATATAGATACTAATTCGAAAATAGTTCGTCTAGAATTAGATGTCGTCACTCCGTTTCTACTATCATCCTTCTTCCTCTTAGGACATCTTTCTTAGTTGGAAAGAGACGCATAATAAGTTAATAACTCTCGAAATATACTTATAGTTATTTTGACAGGTCATTCTCTTTTCGCTAAAACGGAAGATGGTACCGCTGCAGGGATATGTGTGAACTGCGTATCTAGCCAAGTGGACGCGAAAAATTTGCGAAGCTATGCATTTTACAGACAAGTATTATACAATACCTACAATAAGTAGTACAAAGTTTATATAATGAACAAAATATTACCACCTTATAGTTAATTATTCCTATATTTTTGTTTATAAAGCAAAGGCTACACAGCATACGGTTTCGAGTTTCAACTATTGGATAGAAATCCTAATCATAGAGACCGTATTAGTAGTTGTAGTTTAAAATATAGCCCATAGGTATTCGTAGTCGTATATGTATGATACATATATATTAAATATTATAAGTGTAAATTAATTAATCTAGTTACTTATTATTTTTGATAGGATCCAAATACCAAAGATTTTCTTTACTTCACCGCGAAATTACAAGAAACACCTAATCTATGGAATATCTTTAAACAGCGTGAAGTTTTTGAGGTTAGTTAAAACTTTAATTCTTTATTGTTCTTCATTTAAAAACATTACATTTCCTTATTTTAATAATTATAAAATATTATGTTTTAATAACGTAATTTTCTTTTGTTACGCCGCCACATACATAGATGAAAATGCTAGCCGTTTTACCGGAGTTTCGCAGGCAGGGTGTGGCTACCATGCTGGCTGAGAAATCTAAAATTCGAGCTCAGAAACAGGGGTACCAAGTTATTCGTATGGATTGCATGAACCCATATGAGTAAGAGCGATTTTTTTACTATTAGATAGTCTGTTTAACTACTACGCGTATATCGATGTCAAAGCTTTGATCAAATCTGTTTATTTAAATTTAAATAAAATTCAAGTAAAATTAAATTGTGATGATTACAACAACAACACCAGCCTGAAAATTCCCACTGCTGGGCTAAAGGCCTCCTCTCCCTTAGAGGAGAAGGTTTGGAACATATTCCACCACGCTGTTCCAATGCGGATTGGTGGAATACACATGTACAGTTAATTCTAAGTGTACAGATAGATAGATAGAAGTGTAGCAAACACCCTTCCAGTACTATTTGTGATATTTGTAGACAGTGCTGGACACTTATAATATTTATATATTTTTTTCAAAAGTACTAATATTTTCTTTTTATTTTATTATTACAGCTATAAAATAGCCGAACGTTGCATGTTATCATGCCTACTAAGGTTCCCTCTACACAAGTTGCGCGGCGCACATGCACCGTTTATCAAGCGCAGCTCTGAACACAACAAGTACGTGCGGGTGTACGTCGCGCATGCGCAGCAAGATTTGCCTGCCATCATTGTGAAACGCCACGAAATTGATGAAAACATGATTGAATGAATGATACAACTTAATTTTAAAACTCGTTTATAACCATTTTCCCTCAAATAAAAGTCGATCGATTATTATTTAGAATCAACAGAGTAAAAATAAAAATGATTTTGCGTCTGCAATTCCTTTTCACGGAATTTTATTTAAATAATACATGTCACGATTTTAACGTTTTGTATGTTTTAATTTTAATTCTCTGTTGACGTTTTGTTTTGAATGTTTTCACTTGTTGTGTTGTCATATTTGAAATTGAAATTCTAAATAAAGGTGGAGTTCTAATAAAATAGTTTATTACTGCCATGATGGTGAGTCCTGAATAATTTCGAGATAATTAATATACTTCGAGAGTTATAAGTGCGTAGGAAATCTCGGATTCACACTATATACTTATAGTCTGTTGGTTGGCAAATACGGCACGACCAAAAAGACGTGCTTTACAGGGTGTTCACACTTCCAACTACCAGGCTGTTAAAAAAACCTATATCAGGCTAACCCACGGATCGAGGCAAATACTTTGGAAACTGTAGCCTTATACCTAGAAACCTGAACAACGAGGCTGTCACCTACAGTAGAATGTACCACCTGCATATTATATAAAGGTGTATACACACAACAAAAAAAATACGAAACACAAATTATTATATAATTCTTTATTTGATAACCATTATATTAAATTAAAAATAACTTTAAGCAAACGATTTATTTACTTAAGCCTCTCCTTGCCCTACGGATCACTTACATACCCTGCTTGTTTACATTTGAACAGGGAACCTTACCTCTCGTCCTTAAGACAAGATTATATAACAACAAAGTTAATAGCATATTGTTCATTAGAACTTATCTAACTAATACCAATAACTGCTTAATAATTGCACTTCGTACATAATTAAATTCGTTAATAAGATCATTAATGAGATTTATTTCTAATTCGCTGGTCAGTCTTATCGCGGTTGTTAGAGCAAGTATTTTTTTACAATGGCATCTATGAACCAGTCTTCAGAGAAACGGAGATGATCTCCCGGCTGGGAAAGGAAAACTAACTTCCCGGCTTCGTCCATTTTC
This sequence comes from Vanessa cardui, assembly GCF_905220365.1. NCBI lineage: Eukaryota > Metazoa > Arthropoda > Insecta > Lepidoptera > Nymphalidae > Vanessa > Vanessa cardui. Next base: position 9,001,415 of record NC_061138.1, on the reverse strand, counting down.
TTTAAGCCCAATCGATCCTGGAATTATACAAGAATATTTATTAATAAGAATATTTTTTATTTTCTTCCGTTTTCTTACTCTTGGAATATGTTCCAAAACTTCTCCTCAAAGAGAAAGGAGGGCTTTAGCCCAGCAGTGGGAATTTACAGGCTGTTGTTGTAATTGTATATTGAAACAGGTGATGACCTATTGGGTCACACGTAAATCTTGACTAATTATTGAAAATTCAAGTCCAGAATAGCCTCACCGATCTCAAACTCTGAAGACATTAACAGACGAAATATTGATAATAATATAATAACTCCAACAATTGTAGTTCACTTTTTTTTAGTCTACACTTCCCACAATGTAAATAATAACATCGAAATTCCGACATAGACGGATGTCCTGTGTAAAAATTACGCTCGCGCGCGGTTTTCAATGTAAAATTTTTAACGTAATAACCTATGTTGGCGTTGAAGGATATCGTTCCTTTAACGTTCAACTGATCGCATTGAAAATTACAAACAGACTCGGGCAGGTCAACATCTGTGTTTTGCTAATCATACCGCCGTCTGTCCATACGATTGATTAACAACAACAGCCTGTAAATTCCCACTGCTGGGCTAAAGGCCTCCTCTGCCTATGAGGAGGTTTGGAACATATTCCACCACGCTGTTCCAATGCGGGTTGTTGGAATACACATGTGGCAGAATTTCTATGAAATTTGTCACATGCAGATTTCCTCGCGATGTTTTCCTTCATTGCTGAGTACGAGATGAATTATAAAGACAAATTAAGCATATGAAACAGCGGTGCTTGCCTGGTTTGAACCCGCAATCACCAGTGAAGATGCACGCGTTCTAACCACTGCACCATCTCGACTCTTACGTTTGCTTAGATCTTTAAAATTACACAACGGATTTTGATGCGGTTTTTTTAATAGATAGAGTGATTCGAGAGGAGGGTTTTTGTATAAAAAACACGAACAATATATTAAACAAGCGTCTAATAAACTCGTCCAAAAATCGTCGTGAATAAATAAATTCTGTAGTATATGTAGTATCAGTAGTATATCTAGTATATATAAAGGAAACAACAAACCTTTTTGTAAATAGACGATTGTTGTAAAGTCAGAAGATCTTTCGCCTGTCCGGGGGCGTAAAAGCCGAACCACTCCGTTTCTCTGGGCTGCACGATACTGTCGTTATCGAATTTGACCATCACGAAATGCTCCAGCTTTAACAAATTGTCGACGTAGGTCTGGTTGATATGCAGCTCATTGTTGATGTCTGCGAGGAATTCGCTGTTCTTGGCGTACTTCTTCTCGTCAAGTGGATCGTGCCAGTACGTGGCTTGAACGAGGGATTTTTGAACCCAACTGTAAAAAATAATCACATCAGTTTAATAACAATTTTCATATTTACTATTTTATTACTATCGTAATTATCGAACAGAGGCTTTCCTGTAAGAATAAGACTTTAAATTCAAAGTTGAACGCGATCATGAAATATCAGATTGATTTTTAATGTAATGAGTATATTATAAGGGTGTATTAAAACAGACTAACACTTTTAATGAGACACAGATCACACACACATCATGTGAAAAAGAAATAGAAAACAAAAAATACTATCTAATTCATTTTTTTTTTGTTATTTAATCTTAAAAACGTGTAACCCACACGCATCAAAATAACATATTATCGTAAATCAAGTTCGACACTTACGATCATGAGCATAATAAACCAGTATGCAACATGACTATAGACTATAGTAATAACTTAAAAGGTAACACAACAATGATAACACGCTTGCATAAATTTTCGTAATATAAATCGGCTTTCAACCCTCTACGAATGTGATTCCATATCACTTCTTACAGAATAGCAATTTTGGCACAATAGGCTATATGCGAAAAATAAATTGTGAATTATTGTAATCAGTATATATTATGAGTTTAAAAATGGTTATTTACTAACGAAAGTTGAAAATAATACTTAATTTATTAAAAATTCCATAAATAAAAATGCATTTTTTCAAACGTTTGTCACGTGACATAAAACGCTCCTGATTGACCAGGCTTATGATGAAGTCACTTTCTTGTAAACTTTGCTTTTCTACTATATGTTCCACAGATTTATATACAGGAAAGTGACGTCACCGACCCCATTGAAACGCCATGTTGTCCAAGTAGTAAGTTGGTTTTGCGCGCTATTTAAATATGGAATTTTTAATATGATATTTTTCGGCAAATATGTACTAGAAATAAAAAAACATAGCTTTTACTGGGTTCCTTTACTTCTACTAAATAATGTAAAATGAATTTTGAAAACTAGTCAAATAGCCTATTCATGTTAAACATTTATATCATCTCATTGTTATCGAATAAACTTTCATTCAAAGTAAGCTTAGAAAAGGTTGACTTTATGAAGCACTAAAATAGTAAGTATCTTACAGGTTGCGGTTTATAAACAAATGATTTCACAAGAGTTTTCCTAAGTTCATATCATATTTTGTTTCTGTTCATTAAATTTAATTTCTGTTCAAATTAATTCTCTACTCATAACATGACGTTAAGGTAACTTTAGGTCGAACACAAATCGAATTTTAAAAGCTAAGGTGACAGATACTTAAATTCAAATAATTTATCGCTGTTATAAATCGAATATATAAATGATTAATTGTCAGAGTGCCTTGAACTCTATGTTGGATATGAAACAAAAAGTAACTCGAATACAACGTGAGATGAATATCGATTAGTGCCGGTAATGGATTTGTGATATCACTCACTTTTAATTGTAATTTGTAATTGTTTTGCTAACCGTGCACTTGGGGAAAAATCTACTAAAAAAAGGTCATATCATCGACATTGCGACAGCATATTTACAACAATATCTACTTCAGTTAACAAAACTTAACATTAAGCTGGCTGATTTGGACTTTTAAACATTTAAAGCTTAAATTTACTTAAACACTATATTTTAAGTTTCAGTTTTATTCATTATGTTTATGTAATTTTCTTTCATCATTCACGTAAATACATCAATTTCCATCACTTATAGGTATAAGCTTCCTCTTAGAAGTGGTAAATCATAGATTTATTCACTTGTGACTTAAATTAATATCGACGTATGAGTGTGTGACGCTTGTGCATAAAATAAGTCTTAGAGTTAGCGTGCACTGGTGATTTTTGTCACGGTGACTGTTTCGTCACCCTTCCGTGAATATGTATGGAGTTGCGTCCATGTTACGACGTGACAATTAGGTGAAATGTGTGTACGCCGACCGTCGAACAAGCCCGTGACGAGACTGTCAGCGTCTTTACGTTTTTTCATAGCAATATTCAGATATTCACGTGAAAATTAATGCGTGGGAAGAAATTAGTACCCAGTATTCTCTTCGCTTTCTTTTTCTACCGAGTCTCACAAGTTCACAGAGAACCACCGTCTCTTCGAAATCCATAGTGGCAAATGACACTTCGATTTCGAAAATGTTTTGTCACTGTCTCTATTAATGAGCGCACTCCATTTTGGAAACATGACGTGACAATGACAACTTAAAGTCACCGTGATAAAAATCACCAGTGCGCGCTAGTTCTTAGTGTGCGAAGAGACAAAGAGTAAAAAGCTAAGTAAAGATAGCAAAAAAAATACTAAACGGATTATTTTTGTTAAGTTTATTTAACGTGGTAAATCTTCGAGATTTAAATCTACTTTATTTTACTATATACTTCATTGTACACCACACAGAAAATAAATAAATACGAAAAATATACAAATATAATCTATTTACGTGTATATTAACCATTTAAACGTAGGTTTAGTTATTCATCTATTTTAATTATAAGATTATAATCGTTCCAAGTATTTGTAATTGGAGCGAATTCTGTACATGCCTAGGTACAAATGTGTTACCTAACAGACTTAAGTATGGAAGTTATATCATATATTCTATAACTGGCTTAGCATAAAGATCACATGAACATTACGACTTGTATTGTATGATTCCTTCTGGACTTGATATTTATTAACTATATGTGTTAACCAAAAAATTGACGTTAGGTACGCTGATTTCCACAAGAGACAGTAATTCCAGGGGTTTAGTCTTGTCTTATCTTGGCTTATCTTTTTGTGAGCCCAAACAATAAAGGGAATATATTGAATAATAAGAAAGGATATAGCATTACATTATAACATACTTTATAAAGGTTTTATTTCCAAATATTGGCTATATTCCAATCGAATCGTATGAAATGACGACTCGATAGTGATGAGGTAACTTGAAGAATTTTATTTACTGTAATGACATAACAAGAAAATCTTCCATTTTTATCGATACATACATTTTTATAGTGATCTTAGAAGTGACGTCACAATTTAATCTTCACCATTTTATATCCATAGATTCAGAGTAATAATTAATATAGAATTAAATTATTATTATTATTGTCATAAATTCTTTCGAAGCATCAAAGTAGGCGATAACTGTTATATGTATTCATAGCATTTATTTGAAGCCGCTTCTGTCGATAAACAATAATAATCGTACAATAAACATCAGCCGATAAACGAAGATTGTGGGTTCAGAATTTAACGTGATCACTTTAAATTTTCATGTGTTTAATTTTTGTTTATGTCTCTCGAGCTCAGCACTGAGAGATCCTAGGGAACACGTGGAGTGTCGAACGAATATCTACCAATTTAGTTATCTAGAGGAGGAGCGTGATGGAATAAGGGAAACCTTCTTCTAAAAAGACTTTCAAGACCAACATTTATGCTTGTTAGCATTTACAGATAGTTTCGAAGTTAAATATTTACCTAATTCCGCTAATCACAGACAAACCACAAAATGCTAACAATAACAAAGTTATAACGTTTATCTCACAAGTCACACGGGATAAGCGGACAACTGTTGCCAGTGTAAATATAAGTCTGTCTGTTTACATACATTTGTAATTCGTAATTAACCTTGTATTTCTAATAATAGGCGAGATAGCCCAGTGGTTAGAACGCAATCATTTTAACCGACGACTGCGGGTCCCAACCCAGGCAAGCACCACATAATATTCATGTGCTTAATTTCATTGTTCTCTAACAGTGTTTATAATTCATCACAATCTCGGTGGTGAACGAAAACACCGCGAGGAAACCTTTATGTGTCAAATTTCATATAAAATCTTCCACTTGTGTATTCACCAACCCGCATTGGAACAGCGTAGTAGTATATGTTCCAAACCTCACAAGGGAGAGGAGGCTTTAGCCCAGCAGTGGGAGTTTTACAGGCTGTTGTTGTTTGTAATAAAAAGTTAAGAAAAATTTAGCGTCGTAGAACTGTCTGATGTTGCACCTAATCTTTGCAAAATGTATACAAAAATTAATGTATTTTAGTCATTGGACTTGGTCTTAATTTAAGGAATTAGTAAGATTAATCAATCTTTTATAATCGAATGATAGTTTATTTGTATATATAGGATTATCTCCGGAAATAATGAACCAATTCTAAACATTTTTCATTGGGAGATAAACTATTCCCGAGTGCTGTAGGATACATTATATTTATATCAAATCATTCTCTTTATTAATAAATTGGCCCGTACGAAGCCGTGGCGTGTCTCTAGTAGGACGAAAGATAAAATATGGACAAATAATATACTACAAGGCTTATCTGGATTATTAGATGTATCATTAATGCATCATCAATATAAAGGTCAAATCTTATAATCACAGCTATTAATAATTAATTTAGAAAATAATGTATATACGTTTTGTCACCATTTTTAACTACATATTTAGATATCAAGGTAAGTAGGTTAGCGAATTTGAATTTTAACTTAAATTTTTGTTTACAATTATTTTCATGATGGGCGGAAAATACAGCGCGGAAACCTACGTGTGTTGGATACACTCTGCATTACAACAGTGAAAAGGAGAATGCCTTATACCAGCTGTGGAAAATTTACAGGATGTAACGTACTTACTATATACACACTATATTTTAATACAAACACTGTATACAGACTGTTACAAACTACTTTCTCCGATAAAATTTAAAATAAATACCGAAAGAAATGTTAGAAGAAAATAAAAAATTATCTACAAAAATAACATTCAATCGAGCTCGTCGTAACATAAACACAGATATACGATAACCTCTGCCTGGACAAATAACTCGTGTGACCTACGTCTGAGATATTATTCAAGCATACATACATACACTTAACACTCGCTGTGTTGAAATTAAGCAAGGATGCGTCAATAAAACATTTTCCTTAAGATACTGACGGACCATTTTACTGACATTTATTTTGTTGCAGGATACACTTAATACTCACCATAATATATTTTAAAAAGCAAGAATGAGACAGCACTATTTCTGTCATGACCATGATATTTAATAGATTTTGTACAACATAATTCAATTTGAAACCGCACTCATATTGACAATTATAATTCGCTTGGCCGACTGTTAAAATGGCCATTAAAATTTTCTTGCAGATCATTTAAATATCCATTGCATCGTAAATAGGACAACTAAGATGGTATGTCCCTTGTAGTTACACTGGCTTGTTGAGCCTCTAGATCGGAATACAACAACATGTATTGTTGTTTGGAGATAGAATATGATGGCGGTTCGTAGTAAGACAGGCTGACTCCTGACTGACTAGCATTGAATTGAGAAACTAGTATTTAAAAGGCTAAGGTATCTGCCAGTGTTTAGTAAAAATATATAATATAAAACGTCAAAATGTTTAACGTAAAATGTAAAAAAGGTACGGGCATCTGTGAGCCTGTGGATGTTGTAAATTAAATAAAAAAAATAAAAAAACCGTATTTAAAAGGAGTGGATACGTTCCTTTTTTGTTGTCCAAACCAATCGACATCTTCAAAGCGACATACTTTTGAGAATGACAAAACAAAGTATAATTAAGTATGTTTTGGTATTAGATAAACATATTACGTAAATACACATAAAGAAGTAGATTTAGAATATCGATATTTAATTAGCTACGGCGACGAGCTGGCGCCATTAATGCTAGCACAATATATATTTTTCGACAATATTGATTGAATTCGAAAGCTAAAATAATATTTTTCGACCGAGGCTTAAATTCGCAAGATCCTAAAAGTCGTTAGGTGTTAGGCATAAAGTTATGTCCTACCTATATTTGAAGCTTACTTCGTACCAATCTACATCATTTCAGTGTTTAGCGTAAAAGAGCAACTAACAGTCAGAGATACCGAGTTACTCGCATTTATAAATATATGTTTATATTAGCAAACTGTCTTGCTATTCATCTGGAGCAATAGGATCTATTCTGGATTTTTTTAGTGAGAATCCGTATTGTGTATAAATGCGATAATAATTACAAATTGGATTGCTCTTTCGTAAGTGATCTATACCAAAGATAAAATTAAGTTATTTAGGTAGTCCAGATGGCCCAGTGGTTAGAACGCGTGCATCTTAACCGATGATAGCGGGTTCAAACCCAGGCAAGTACCGCTGATTCATGTGCTTAATTTGTCTTTATAATTCATCTCGTTCACAGCGGTGAAGGAAAACATCGTGAGGAAACCTGCATGTGACAAATTTCATAGAAATTCTGTTACATGGGTATTCCACCAACCCGCATTGGAACAGCGTGGTGGAATATGTTCCAAAGCTTCTCCTCAAATGGAGATTAGAGGCCTTTAGCCTAGCAGTGGGATTTTAAAAGCTGTTGTTGTTGTTGTTGCTGGTATAATTCGTTTTTTAGCCGAATAAATTTGTCCCTTGTTCAATTTCAACATTCTATACCAAATTATTCTTTTTTTTCTTTGTGGCTTTTATTTAAATTATTCTTAACAAGTAGCCTTAAAGTTCTTAAGTGACAGTGACAAGTCATAAAGATACATTGTCCACATAATGTGGACTAGGCAACTCACTTCCACAATCTATACTTCTGTTTCATCATCGCACAGATGATACACATCTACTTAGCTGCATAAGTCTGTATATGTATTTAAGAATTTCCTATTATTATACAACATGGTCATAATTTATCTCTTCGGTAATCGTAATTGTCAGTCATACAATGCATTGCATAAATAATACATTGTTATTTATGCAATTAATAGAATTACTATATTTAATACAAAAATATTTGAAAAATCCGCTTTTTACTTAATGCATACGTATGTATGCACGGTACATACACCAAGATAACATGTTTTCAATTTTTTTATTCATATGTTTGTCTGTGTGTTTGTTCCGGCTAATCTCTGGATCGGAACGATTGTAACTTGACTTTTACTGGCAGAAAGCAAAATATGTAATAAGAAGTTACTTAGGGTACGATAATAACTTTTTTGGTAAAATCAAACGCGCGCGAAATCGCGGGCACGGCTAGTTTCAAATAAAAAAGAAAAAAAATTACCTGTAATATGCTGCATAGTTGAGTAATTTCCGAACGTAGTCACATGTTTCGTGCTGCAAAGCGAAGCAGTGAGGGAGACCGTACACGCCCTGATGTTGGCCACCAAGTGTGATCAAATTCTTTATTGGCCCCAATTTATGGCCACATCGCTGCACCACTGCTCGTCTGGCAACAAATTAAATATTGTACCGCCACATGTAATAATTCACCCTGGAATAGTGTAATGGAATCAAGTCCAAACTATCTTGAAGAGAGGATGCCATTTGGATATGATGGCATGAGAGCCGAGACAGGGTTCAAAGCCGCAATAATTATTTCGTACTTGTTTAAAATCTGAAAGTTTTAGATGAAAGGCCTTGCTCAGCAAAAAGGTTTTATGTGATTTAAGATTTTTTTTTAAATGGTATTAGTTTATGTGTTTCTGAACAGCATACCTTGACATCCTAAAATGTAAATATTGTTAACTTTTGCTATCATTACACAATGCCATTCAACCATACAGATGGCATCACAAACATTATATTCAAGTATTGGCATAATATTGACACTCTTCCTACATAAGTGCTTGACATCAATACTCCTTCAATAGTTAAATTTTGTTTTTTTTTTTGTGAAAGTTGCAACCATCATTTATGGAAGAGTTAGAAATTAAAGATGAAAAAAAATTATACTCTTAATACTGTTAGTACCAGTGGCCAGTATTTTTTTAAACAAGGAAGTGCCTTATTATTACTATATCCCTTACATGATAAAAATCTTAAACCCACTAGCTACACATAGCTAATATGCTTGTTTAAATTAATAAATATTTCATGGCCAAGGCAGGGTATTGACTTAGCTTTGTATTCAATGAAGCCCACCATAATGGAATCAGTAGATTCTAATTAAATAATTATACTACAACAAAACTAGTCACAACATGTAAATTAATTATTAATAATAAAATAAACAGTATGTATTATTATAATTGTTTAAAGTATATGTAATTCATTTCACAACTCCAAAACTCTTTGACCAGTTTATAAAAAAAAGCTTAAAATTGTGACTCTAATATTTATATGTAATGTATCTATGTATAATATATCTAGCTTATAAAAATATATTATAATGTTTTGTATTATACAGATAACATATGTGCAATATAAATAACATTGTATATATTTGTATTGATTTTACATACAATACAATTTTTGTTTAATCTGTATTATTGTTATAGTTTATTAATGAACTTTAATATTAAAAAAAATAACATAATACAAGTATAAACATTGAAATATTAAGTATTACCTAACATCAGGTATTTGTATGTTTTTACAAGGAAATTAATAAGTATTCTTTGAAATATTAACATATGATTAAAATATTTTAATAACATATGTAGATCATAGTATAAATGACTTTCATAAAAATATACTTACAGGAATTGACTTCCTTGTGAGAATCCAATACCATTGAATCCATTTTGAAGTTTTGGATCTTGGGCCAGCATTTCACAAACATATTCCACTTGTTTATTTGGATGCATAAAATATCCATTTTCTAAATCTTCCACAGTAGAATTCCCGATTTTTAGAGAAACTACATAAACACCAGGAATCTGTTTTTCTAAAAAATTCTTGAATAGACCAAGACTGAATGGTAAACAGCATGTGTCACCTAAAAAAAAAATACATACAAACACATTGTTTCAGTAGCTTTAAAAAAATTATTATATATTCAATATTTTCATTATTAAATGAATAACTTACCCATTCCATGCCATAAAACTACGGGAGTTGGCTCCGCAGAAATATATTTTAACGTTAGTAAAAACGCGAACCACCACTTCATTATGATAAATAATATAATTATTAATTCATAAACCTTAAATCAAAAATATTATTTTAAGCTAATCACATTTACTTTAAGTTAATACCTAGAATACCAATACAAATTAATATAAGTCAAATCGATTTAAAAATATATTTTAATTTAATTAAAAAAGCGGTAAAGTCATAAACTATCTATTTAAATTCCCATTGTATATATTTACAATAAACAACGCTTTATCTTAACTATTTAGGCTTTTTTTTAATTTAGACAATTGTATATATGCGAAACAACATCAACTTACGCAAATTTCAAGTTAACATTTAATGAATACAAGCTGATTATCAGACAGTGGTCTTAGCAATAAACAGTTTTCTTAATATACATATTATGTCAAAAGTGTTTTCTTGACAGTTGTCAATGTCAGAATATTTTTTAAGTAATTTCGAGTAGCAGAGCCACCTACCAGATTAGATTAGTACTAGACGAAGAAACAACACCTCGTTGTAACAACTAGTCCGCTTCCAGTTTATATTCTATAAAACAGATGGCGCTGAAAACAATTTTCTAAACAAAGAAAAGAAAATAGAATATTTTATTAATATATTAAATAATACATAAAGTATTAAACGAAATGAACTTGGGCCATGTGTATACGTGAAATGGGACGAGCTTTATTAGCTATAGAATTAACAGTCTAGTCTTTTTTCATGTGGCGATGATCAATCAGCGGCCTAACAACATTAAAAATATCTATTTTAACGCTACAATATGGGTAGAAACTTTATTTACTAAAAATGTATTCTACCAAATACAAAATTTTATTTCGACTTCTAACCTAACCGATATATTTGAATGCTTTTATTTTTATATCAATCTAAAGTATTCTATGAAATGAAAATGTTCAGTTAAATAATAGGTATGCAGATTGTTGGTTGAATGTTGCTATTTTGTAAAATGGTGAAACAATTGATTACAAAGCTTATTAATTAAAATTATTACAAATAGAAGTTGAAGGTGACCAGGTAGCAAGGCTTTTAATTGTACATGTAATTGACCTAAAATTATTTTTAAAGAAATGGGGTGATAATTTTAGAAATAAAAATTGCATAATCTTTGGGTTTTGAACATAATTTATTTGTAAAACATTAATTTGACATTCAAAATATACAAATCTAATGCCATTTTTCGGTTAAGACCTGATGCTTTTTTAATTTAATTAAGTTTTACAAAAAATCTCAATAAATATTAAGAGTTTCATTTTTAATTTTTAAAATGCGAAACATATTTTGGTATACCAATATATTTTAATGTTAAATATAACTCACATGTTGTCTTTATATTTTTCGTTAAAAATTTTAAAGAACATCAATTATTATTAACATTTTATACAACGTCATCATTAAAATCATAAAAAGGTGGCACAAAAATGCTTAATAGTAAATAATAATTAAATTAACACTTAAAATATTATAAAAATATTATTTCATAGGTCTATAATGGTCGTTTAACCTAGATTTACTAGATGCACAGCTTAAAGTATCTTATAACCTACATCACTTTTTTTATTTTAGGCTTTAGTTTATAAATAGCAATTAACATTCTATGTGAATCACAGTCTCATAAATCACTAAATCTACCGATCAGGATGGGATCGTGTTTACTAGAATTGCACAGTCCATTAGTACGTGTTACATTTTGTAACACGGTCAAAGACAAAAACTAGCATTGAACTAGATTATTCAGCCTCCTTCATTCGTTCAGATCTTAATAAAATCAGAGAATCCTCATTGAGTCTGAGTGTTTCATGATGTTGTGTTCTATGCTTAATTGCTTTGGGGCTTCAAAGTAATCGCTCGAGTCCGAGGAATCTTGAAGCCGACGGCGATTGTAGGATGTTATCTTCTTCGCACGCGTGTCTGAGTCATATGTAAGAGTGGGATGAACACCTTTTCTTGATCTAAAAGTGAGGCGGTACGGTGTACTGCTTTGGACATCTGACATCGATCTGATGTGTCTTCTGAATTTTGATTCCTTTGATAGCGGTGGGAACATGAATGAAGTTTTTGCATCATTGTCTTCAACAGACCTGAAAACAAGAAAAATATTTCGTTAAAAACATATTTTAAACCAATACATAGACACATTATATACTTGGGTACATGCGTAGCTTTGTTAAGGTTCTTTAAATATAAATAATATTTAAAGGGATTTCCACCAACCCGCATTAGAACAGCGTGGTGAAATATGTTCCAAACTCTCTCCTTAATGGAAGAGGAGGCCTTATCTCAGCAGTGGGAAATTTACAAGCTGTTACTTTACTTTACAAGGGATTGAATAAAACTATAACAGATTATGTTTACTGTCTTTTTTTTGAAAATTTAAGCGTTCCAAGCTCTAATTTAAAATTTAATTTAACCGAGGTGGGATTGTTCCAGATTACAAGTTCAGACAGATTAGTAGGTAATTTTTTAAGCAAGGGAAAAAGGTTCTTTATTAACGGAAGGACGGACAAATTTGTTGACAACAACAATCTGTAAATTTCCCAATGCTGGGCTAAGGCCTCCTCTCCCTTTTTATGGAGAAGGTTTGGAATATATTCCACCACGCTGTTCCAATGCGGGTTGGTTAATCAAGGTACATATCTTTTCCAAATACAAAACGCATGAAGAAAACAATCGATTTTTCTCAACTTTTTTCGCAAATAATTTATTTTGCTTTGACACTTAAATTATATTTCAAAGAAATGTAAAATGTATTATCAAGTTTGGATTTGAATATTATTACTATATGTAGGTTTATAGTGAAACCAATACATAATTATATTCCATATAAAATTAATAGATCTATTGAAATAAAACTAGTTTTAACGAATTTAAGTCGCGTATATTAATTATTTTTATCATCTCGACGTTTCGAGCACTTTACAGCGTTCGTGGTCACGGGTAGACTCTATCCGTAAATCTCTACAATTAGGTAAATCCGTGAAAACTAGTTTTATTTCAATGTGTAATAATCGCGAAAATCTAAGACAACATCAATAGATCTGTTTAATATAATAGATTACACGAATACCATTTAATAATAAGCACCCAGACGCCACTTTGATGAAGATACGTTTAATTAATTTGTCGTAATCGTATCACCTCATGAACCATGATAGTTTCTAATAATCTCAAATATACTTTATTAATCTGTGCCTTTTTAGTTATCTATGCCATGTTAGTAGTAGTAGTTCGATATTCAAATTAAAAGCTTAATTTCTATTAATATTAAATAAAAATGAACAATTTGTATATTTGAGAACTTTCCTCATAACAATTGAAAAAGGAATCTATTCTTATAATTAAGTTAATAAATATAATATGTTTAAATATAAATAACAAGTCAAACACAGACATTTCAGCAAATACAAATCACAAGGCGTCACGTGCAAATGTTTAACAAAACAAACTAATATAATTGTTTGCAGATGAGGTTAGGCGTTCTTGTATTTTTCCTTTGTATTAGATTGCGTAAAATAATTTCTTACGTAAATATTCAGTATATTTTAGGTTAATAAATATAAGATCAAAATTGATTTCCTTTTATAGTCCATTGCACCAATATAACTTAAGGCTAATTTATATTATTATTACAAATATTTTATAGAATGTTTCCTATTAAATTATCTTTTTTTACTATTGTACAATAAGTATGAATGATGTTACATAATCTACTATCTATATCGTTAAACTAATACGTAACTTTTAAAGTAAAAAAGATAAGGCCTCCTCTTCCATTAAGGAGAGGGTTTGAAACACATTCCACAACGCAGTTCCAATGCGGGTTGGTGGAATGCACATGTGGCAGAATTTCGATGAAATTAGTCCCATGCAGGTTTCCTCGCGATGTTTTCCTTCACCGCCGAGCACGAGATGAATTATAAACACAAATTAAGCACATACATATATATAGTGGTGTTTGCCTGGATTTGAACCCGCAATCATCGGTTAAGATACACGCGTTCTAACCAGTGGGCCACGTAACTTTTAAAGTAAACAAAACATACATAATTTTTTATATAATTTGTAACTATTTATAATTGTTTTTAATTTGATGTTAATTACTTTCGAAATTATTTTAGTAATATATTAATGATTCATAATAAAGTTTCCTCTAATTAAGTCCCGATGTGTAATTTCCAATATAATTTAGACGCTATTTAACTTCATCAACTCATTAAGATAAAAAGCGAACTAGGAACGTTATTACGAGTGTACAGTTAATGATGTTAATAACTTTCAGTATTATGATAACATTTCTTAATTATCTGTATTAAAACTGTTAGTAATTAGTTTAACAAAATTTGAGGTACGTTTGTGTGCGTACGATATTTTTAGGATGGTAACACAGCTTAGAAATAAAAGGAACAGGGGCGTATGAAATATAAATACTTTTTATAAGCTCTATTAAAAAAAAAAAAAACAAAATCGCGCTGTGTTATGTTTCTTTAAAAATCGGTTGTAGATCGATTGACAACGAATTCGTACTTAAGTGTATTGATTCTATATCAAATAAGGTTTTATGCTACCTAGCTTTATAAAGCCCGAACGTAGTTTACTTTACATTATGTATTTAATTATATGTTTTTGTTATGGCAGTATCATGGTTTCGTTGGCATATATTGCTAGTACCTCAATATTAGTCTATGCCGATGAAGCTAAAACAAATATTTGAAGCATATTGAAAAGTAAATGATAGTAAATAAAAGTAAGTATAAAAAGGTTGTATATTGGAATAAATAATATGAGTGTCGTTGTCTATGCCGTTGATAACAATTAACCTATTCCATTATCTTTCATCCATTAGCGACACACGATTTTACTTTTATTTCTATTTGTATTCAGTGTTTTATGATGAATACCTATGAAACGTATCATTTAATTACTTTACACATACATATAATTAAATCACGTCTATAAAATTCCATATAATTAACACTAAGCATCGTGATGAACCAATTAAAAATCAATTTGTTTATTGTTTTGAACCCATTTAAATGCCTATTAACCAATAATGTCTCGACTGCATACTCGGGTACTTTCAATAAATATAGAAAGGAAAAATAATTCACGGCTATGTCAATAAGAATATATAGAATATGAAAATATTCTAGTCAGACATTATTAACAGTGATAGCGATAGAGCGACCATCCGACTACTCTACATATACTATACATATGACTTCCCGGATTTGTCTCAGTTTGATAGACGTCCCGAGTGCGTCCGGAACACCGGACTATCTCTATAAAGTATTTTGAGAATACCTTATAAGATACGAGGTTTATTTCATCCGATTTAACCCATTAATTAAGTGTCACATATGTTAGTTTATTAACATTCTTAATGTATAAGTTACAATCTAGTAAGTAAATTGACTCAAATGGTGTATTAAGAACGTACCTACTAAAATAAGTTTTATTTTGATTTTGATCTACAAATCCATCGATGAGAGTAGTTGTGGAACTGCAATTAGCAATTACAATCAAATAGGCTGACAGTGCAATGCTTATACTAAATATACATATTGTACAAAAAGCTTCATCTCGAGTCACTCTATCTATTAAAAAGCACGTCAAAAGCCGTTGCGTAATTTTAAAGATCTAAGCATACATGAGACAGCGGTAAGCTACTTTATTTTATACTATGTAATGGTAATGATACTTCTATGGTAATCCTCATCACATGAGGTATTTGAGTTTGTTTTCCAAGTCCAATTTTTGACATATATATATATATATATATATATATATATATATATATATATATATATATATATATATATATATATATATAACGATAATACTGAGTACGTATGAGCACACTCATCTTATGACTGGGACATTCATAACTTTACTAATTAAATAGAATCAATTAAAGAGGTATGCACTGTTAAGTAAAATAATCGGTATTATATTGAGGCTGATGGAACTAATAAAATCGCGTTTCAGCGTGTTCTTGAATGATTACAGCTATCATTATCAAGGGAATTACCTTCAGGCGTACCTACCGTTTATATTTTTTGTAATCAACTTTATTTATAATAAATATACGAATTTAATCAATAACAAATTCGAACGATACCTCTTGTAATAATGTATAATAGCCATTTATTTTAATATAAGTACAATAAATAGAACGTAGGTAATATCATTTTATTAAGTGCATTGTATTATGTTTCATAGTAAAGAAAGATATAAAAGTATTAATTTTATAAATTGATGATATAATATTTAGACATTGTTTCTCAAGTCTTAACAAAACTATTAGATATTTCCTCCTTTAAGCAATATGACTTCTACATACCTTTTTGTTGTTTAATTAAAGTATGCTATAAATAAATAGTGTATTACTATGTATATACTTTATAAATAATGTTTGATGTATATAATTTTCGTTCGCAATTTAAAAATATTAGCCAAATGAATTGAGGAGTCGCATTTTAGTCCAAATAAAACATCACTAGTCGTGCCTCAATAACTCGTATCTAAAAGTCGAGCGCTCATGATTACTACGTCATAGTTTGATGGCCATAGATTCAAGGAAATGAGTGTTCCGTGACCTAGCAGAATTACAAACAAATAATACAGGAGAAATGTTACCGACATAAAACAGAACATGAACTATCAAAATGATCTTAAAATATTTATTCTCGAACTAGAATATTTTGAATGATTAATAAATATTTATTGTAAGGAAATTAAACAAAAAGAATGAAAAACCGTACTGTAAAAACTTTTTTTTTGTTTCTCCATTTTAAAGCAAAGGAAATATATATTCATACTTACCGACATAAAGTATAAAATTGTTTTTATTATAATAGGAAATGATTACAAACAATTACATAAATAATATTACAAGCAATGCCTATTCATTGATTAAATTATTTTCGAGGTAACGAAGGAATTTTCCGGATATTGTTATCATGCTTACGGTTTTGATTACTAGAATCGAGTTACATTCGAATTAGCTCATTCGATCTTTTAACATTAATTTTCATTATTTGCTCTATGATAATGAGAGACGGAAAGTGTCTATGTTAATAACCACGTTAATTATGTAAGTGATTCAATACTCTGTGTAAATTAGCTTAGAAGGCCCAGTGGTTAAAACGCGTACAACTTAGACGATGACTGCGGGTTCAAACCAAGGCAAGCACCACTGAATTTTCATGTGCCTAATTGAAACGAAATTTTGCTTCTAAGATTCTTCTTAAAAGGCAGACGAAGCCTTAGCCCAGCAGTGGGAAGTTAAAAGGTTGTACATATTGTTGTTGTTGTAAATAGGTCATATTAGTGTCTACGAATATATGTCAGTGAGTATAAAAGAGGTATATTTTTATACAGTGGCAATAGTATTTTAATTTATTCTGAAGACTCAAGTCCATACCATGTGACATCATCACATTACCCCTGGGATAAATTACATCATTGGCTATTCAAATGTAATAACATCAAATAATTTATATTATAGTAAAAATTAAATACAAGTATCTCTTTAACATGTAAAGAAGTCCATCCAATAATAATGATAATTATAAAGCTGAAGAGTTTATTTGTTTGAACGCCTTAATATAAGGATCCAAAAAAAACTTTTTGCGTTATAGTATAGCAAAGCAAGGTCACATACATTGATTTAGACATACTATAGTCGTCAAGATATGTGGTATAAACCATAATAACTACCATTCTAAACGATCTCAATCAATCTATTAGAAATTTACTGCGGGAAAACTGAATTACCTATTGAAAGTAAAGAGTATTTCGTGATAACTTTTATTTACACTTGAAGGTCAACATAACCTTAATAAATCTTTTTTTCTTTGTGGCTTTTATACCTTAACAATCATAGAGAAGAGAAAGTGTCAAAGACAAATGTCAGTTGCAACTGATATAAGTACAAGTAGGTATTATTCTTTATTTTTAAGTAAAAGGGTAACTAAACAGACAAAGGCTCAGAACTATACATTCAATATGACATAATTAAATTGACATTTTTATCTCTACCTTATCTCAAAAACTATTAGATAAGAGTCTAGAACCAGACGTATCTTGTCGCCGCTTGTAAAGAGTATACTTGTAGACATTTTACAACAGTATGTTTTTTTTTGTATTATTACTAATAAGGAATACGTTATTTGTGAGTAATGAGTACTAAGATACATATTTCCTTATAACAATTATTTCGATGACGGCATCCGCGGATGTTAGGTCCATTTGTTTCATGTCATTTCTACCTTTAAATGTGTAGTGAAGTTTTTGTTTTGATTACCTTATTCCCATTCTAATTTCTTCTTCACACACACACACATACACACACATCGTTTGTGTTAACATAATAAAGCAATAACCTAGTATTTGACAATTAAGATTATCCAATTAAATTTATTTTAAAATACTTGATAAATTGTTTCATTAATTTTATCAACAAAAATGTATAGAGATAAAAACATATATATCGAATGAATAACAGAAAATATTGAACAACACAGAAATTCCTTCTCAGCAAATCTATCAATTCTTTATCTGGAAAATCTCGCCCTTGTTGACGGATGATAAACAAACATTTGAAATATATTTCATAACAAATGCTTCGAAACAAATCATTATATGTTAATAATAAAAGGTTTTGAAACGATGGATTAAAAAGATAAATTTATTAGTTGTACATTGTTACATTGGCCGTTTACTGTAAAGTACCTAGTATGTCTCATTTGTACAAACATGAATAATTCACGAGCTAGTGTAATCGTTGACACATGGGTCATTAAAACTAACTCCCATAGTAGAACGTTCACAAACGCTATAGCGTAATAAATACTTCATAATGACAAAACACATTTGTAAAATATTACATAACATGTGGCCAAAATCTTGTGGAGTGTATAATTTTGTTTTCTATCAGTCCTGTCCTGTTCCAACTATAAGTGAAGTTTGTTTACACTCATTTCATTGGAGATTGTATTGACGCGATATAATTGGTCGAGACCTTGTATAGTCTATGGTACTTATTATGGATCCGAGAAAAAAATACATATACATAGTACCCAATGATATTCTAATAAACAGATATGTTATACCCATACTAAACAACAGAAAAAAGTGTGCCGCGCCGGGGACCGTTTATTTTATATTTCGTTACAAGTAAAAAAGATAGCTTGATAAAAACAATAAGTAAAAGGGATAACTAGATGTTTTAATTACGCAAAACATATTACTACGTAATTATGATGTATTATAACGTATTACTACGTAAAACGACTAAAGGCAAACGTCCCAATTAGGACGTTTTCTAGTCTTCACTTTTTGCGCGTTAATGACATATCTGTTTACTAGAACATCATTGCATAGTACCACTGTCCGATGCTCATTGCACGGCTCTCCGAGAAGGCAAGATTTGCTCATGAATTCACGGAAGCAAAGTTGTAGTGCTTCCAAATATCACGTCAAATATCAGATAATGACTTGACTTCATTTATGTAATGAAATATATTATATATAAAATTTCGCAACTCGATCTAAATTAAACGTACTCATTATATAAGTTATAAGAGATTGATAGAGTTATATATCACTATGTAAGCCCAAATAGAGGGCATGGGTGATTAGGCAATTGCCTATTCATGTTAATATATTATAAGAAAATTTACAGAATTATCGTGATAGTGTATTGTTTGGGTTGTGTTTAGTAAATGGAAAAAAATGTTGATAAATTATGTCGAGTTTTATTTTATCAGGCAGAATTAATCCGTATCTTAAATAATGATATCATTTTAAACATAACATTATACTGCAATAAAGTTGCAAAGGCACGCGTTTATGCTCTGTAATATTGAAAAAACCAGTATATACCAAAAATTTTTTTTTTATTCTAAATAAGATTTAATTAGGAGTAATAATACATTTTATCAATATAGTCTTATTAAAAAAAATACTTTAATATGTGAAACAGAAAAATTAGATCATAATATGTGTAATAAAAAAACCTACTAAAATATATTAAAACTTTCTTCGATTCGAAACATCATAACATGTTATATAATATATATTATGTTATATTATATTGTATCTCGGCGTCGTGCCTCAAAGAACACGTTAGCTATATGTTTCTACGATTATTACAAAATATAATAATGTTCGGTGAAAACATTATATATTTAAATATTTTGGTTGTTAATAAGTGTTTACCACCGATCATTAACATTTTCTCTGTAAGAAATATTCATTATTCCTCACATCGAAAAATATATTATTATTAATTAGAATGTGAGTTTACTATTTAACAAACGTCTTTTAGAATCTCATCTCCTAATTTTTAGTCCGGCTAGAGGTAAATGCAGTTGCCTACATTGCCAAATAGACAATGGACTGTCTCCACAATTTTATTACATCTAATTTATATAATCTTACATTGAGCAATAAGCGTTATCTATTAAACATAACATATCTAGAGTTGAAGTGTATCGAAACAATCGCTTCCTCTCTTTCCAATAAATAAATTGGATTAATAATTTAATTGGAAAAAGACTAATTAATAAGGAAACCGACTGCAACGCTAATCTATACATATGTTAGATTATTATATATATAGTTCCCTTACCTACTGATTAATTTACAATAGACTGTCTTTCAAGTATATATCACATTGTCCTTGCGATACTATCTGTTCGGTTATTTTTTTATATTTTCCTAGTACTAGATTGTACCGAGTACCGAAGAGGTAGGTAATTATGGAGATTACTCATTTTATCAAGTCTTTAAAATTAATGTAAATCGTAATAATAATTAATAATGTGGTATCATTAAAGACTGTTACTTTATATTTTATAAAACTAATGTAAATCAAAGTTCATTTTTATTTAAGTCAATACTATTGTTTTTTTCAAATATCCGTATACCTGATTTCGCAATCTATTTCAAGCGACGAGATATAGTCTTCGCTTTATCATGTATATTATTTTATTTATCATATATTAGTATTGTTTTATCACATTTTCCTTTTGTTATGTATGTGTTGCCTATTATTACAGTTTTATTCGACTTACAATGTTCGTTAGATTGGTTAAGTCAATTTAACAAGATAAATTGAAACCACTTCTTTTTAATTGTTTCTATGACATTGCATTTTTTTGCTAAGCTTGTTCTACAGACAAGATAACCTACCTACATACATATTACTAGATTTTTTTTTTATTTGTTTTTAAGGACGAGCAAAAAATTTGAAGTGAGTGAGTGTAAGAAAATTACAAATGGTATATAGACCTATCTCACATATTACACAATAGTGAGCTAATTAGGATGCTATTTTTGTAACGATGTCACAGAAGAATATTACAAAACTATATTAACACAATTAGATCTATAAAAATAGGCGGCAATACGGCTGAGACTTACATTTAGATCAAGGCGGTGTACATTATTGTAACCAAGTTTTAAATAGGTTCTCATAAACTTACAGCTCAACAACCTTAAGCAAACCCCTTGAGGTTAAGCCTGTCACAAGTTTTTCGATTAATTCGAGGAACAAAAAAAGATAAAAAACACGAAAATGACGTGATATTCTGTATAAAGAGCAGTACTATACAGCACATTGTATTTCACTGCTATAATATTGAGTATGTATAACACACGCTATGTAAATGTATGTATCCTATGGACATCAGTTAATATGAAGAATGGAAATCAGTTTTCCCATGACAATCAGCACTTAGCGCTTCAAAAACTCAAATAGTGGAAAGTAAGCAATTCACGAGGAGAAGATGAGAAAGATAGTCACCAGTAAAATAAATGTAAAGGATTGGCGAAGGCTCTGATGTCCCTGTTAATTTCTTAAAAATAAGTTTCATTTTATTTATCTAACAATAATAATCGTTCGTAAAACGAATCAAAATACGTCTTACAACAAATTGTACAATGTTATAATTATATGACATCGTATACATATAAGAAGATGTGAATATCTATGAGGTAAAAAAAATATATAGATGGACATGCAAAAATTAACAGCTGGTATTACGAATGAAAATAGAGATAAATAAATAATTAAGTACTGTTGATTTAGCTGAAAATTTTGTTAAATAAATAACATAAATTGTAGAACATCATTATATCATTTTTTTTAATATGCTATCGATACGGTGTTCCTCAATTGTAAATGTGGAATTTATTGAAATACCTCTCTATTGTCTCAATGGAATCGCTTAGTAATTTTCAAGATGGCTCCGAAGACCTACATTTAACCGTACAAATAAACAGAGAAATTATGAAAACAAGGCGAGTGCCAAATGGAACGAATAATACATATGATGTCTGAGAGTATAAAACACATCGAATAAAATTCTATGATTGTGAATTTAAAAGTTGGAATGTACACATAGTTAATGGTACATATATTTGAGTGGCAAAAATTGTTTTAGATTTGGAAGCTAAAGTGTAGGTATTACTACGTTTACGTTTGTTGTCCAATATTTTCAGTCCTCCTTAACATCGCCTCTATTTATCCTCACCACCGGCTCTAAGATGCGTTTCATTGTGCACGTTATTGTATTTTTTTCCTGGTGTGTGTATGTCGTGTATACATAGATGTAGACATACATGTCTTTGTGGGTGTTGCTTGACATCGAGGCAGCCTAATGAGACCAATTCTTACCATGTAGACGCCATTGGCGTTCATAAATAATTGAAAATCAACCGTGGTTTAGAGTGAGCGATGCTACATTAACCAGTAAAGGAAACATTTATGAGTTTTAAATGTATTTTATCAAGTCAGTTGTTGATTAACGTAACCAGTGAAGCGAATAATTGGCATCAAACTATAAACACTACTTCATTACATGAAACTATCGCTTTGAACTTGACCTCTATCCTATTAACGTCTAGGACATTTGGACGATATCCAATGGGCTATTATAAAGAACAATTGATTTTTAAAGATTATTTTTTGATGATGTTTATAATTCATTAATTTGTGTAATTTTCACAAAACATTCTTATTTAATGAAATTCAATAAAAACTTAGATATTTCTGACAATTGACGATGTATCAATATGACTGACGATTGTACTACAACACTTGTATTTTCAAATCAGTGCCAAGCTCTTTGATTAAATTGCGCTTCAAATCTATCATCAAGTTCGACCGTTCTCCTTTTCTTTCAGTTAACAATACCGTTAAATTAACGTTATATTTAAATCAATAGCAATAACTAATTACAAAGCATTAAAATTAAATTATCGTTATCATTACATAATTTATAATATATTTTGTGCTCGTTTATAATTTATTTTGTGCTCGGAGATGAAGTAATACATTGTAAGTAAATATGCGTAATTTCCGCAGATCATATAATTTCAATGAAATTGTCAAAAAAAATCAATGAAAATGTCACGTCAATGATCATTGGAGCAGCGTGGCAGAATTAGCAACCCTTTCTCAAAGGAAGAGGAGGCGCCATATACAAACTATTGTAGTAGTAGAAGTAGTACTTGTAGTTTAAGAGTTTGATTAGTAAAACCCGTTTCTATTTAAAAAAACAAAGATGGCTCAGTGGTTAGAACGCGCTTAATCGATGATTGCGGGTTCAAACCTCGGCAAGCACCACTGAATATTCATTGTGCTTAATTTGTGAATATACTTCACCTCGTACTCGGTGGTGAGAGAAAACATCGTGAGGAAACCTGTATGTGTCTAATTTCATGGAAATTCTGCCATATGTGTACTCCACCAAACAGCATTGGAATAGCGTGGTGAAATATGTTCCGAACCTTCTCCTCACAGGGAGAGGAGACCTTAGCCCAGTAGTGGGAATTTTACAGGCTGTCGTTATATACTTTAAATTTCAAATCAATAATGTCAGAAAAAATAATCTTAAAATATTAAAGAACCGTTAAACAACGTTAATAAATAAGGCCGTGAGAATATAATATGATTAAAGTATTCAAGCGTAAGTACGTACGCGTTAGGCCAACAGGAAGTTAACGTTAATCGTAATGCAGTTTATTTCACTCGAATCAACTTAATGCTAAGTGATGATAAAACACGGAAACGAATAAAATAACTACATGATACATGTATGTATTACCTTTTTGAATAAACATGATAGGAACTTAATTATTTATGTGTCAATAAAATTGAATGCCAAAATGCTAATCAATATTAGACAAAGGTGAGAAATATATTTGCCACTTTAATAAAATACTCTTTTCAGATAATCATTAAACGGATAATTAGTAAAACGTAAACCGATCCTTTTTTTTGTTTTTTTTTTTAATTGATATTGACTTGAATGTGAGGCTTTTTGCAAACTTGTGTGGGTACCACCCACGGTTCTAGTACTCAACCTCTAAACGTCAATAATATGTATCGCTGTTACGATTTCAAGGATATGTGATTCAGTCTAATTAGTAGCACAAGGAATATTAGATCTTTATAGTACCCATGCCCGAGAAGAGGTATGGATTTTCAATGATTCTTACTAATGTTTATGGCAGGTAATCTAATTTGTTGTCAGTATGTATGTATATAATTTTGTTCAACATTAATTGAAGTGGAAAAGGCATGTGAAAAGTTCTCACGTGGCATATCATGCGTCGAAGTTATCTTTAAATCTGCATCGGCATTTATGTGATAACGTTTTTCAGTTGCATTCAGACTAATGAACAAAAATGTGCGCGTCCCTGGGAAGCTAATTTTTTAGTTCCTGTCAGTCGTTAAAATTTATTTAAAGAAAGTTCTCGTCTATTGAGCTTGAGGCCATTTTGAGCTCATTAATCATGAACTCGGAAGTTACCGCCAAAAGACCTTCGTTCGCAAACATACATACTGACTCACATGTTATTTTTAGACGAATGCGCCTATAATAGCTTTGATTACGATGCAATCAAACGCGAAAAGGTGAAACCACACTTGGATATAACGCGTGAAATATTCGGCGTACATGACCTGTACCACGTGCTATTGTGTAATTAGTGTTGTTGTTTACTTATAACATAACAATAACTCGGCATACATACT
The DNA here is from genome assembly GCF_905220365.1 of Vanessa cardui. Classification (NCBI taxonomy): domain Eukaryota; kingdom Metazoa; phylum Arthropoda; class Insecta; order Lepidoptera; family Nymphalidae; genus Vanessa; species Vanessa cardui. Next base: position 8,976,158 of record NC_061138.1, on the reverse strand, counting down.
TATTTCTAAAAAAAAACAATATATCGAGTCATGAAATAGCTAAGTCACCTTCTCAAAATTTCGGTTTAATAGATTACATTTATTCACTTTTTTTTTTTTTTTTATTGGCAGAATATATTAGGTCAGTGTATACACGGTCATACCAGTTTTTTTAATTATCGTATTTGTAAGGACTTGTAAATTATTATCGTTGTTACTCTCTTTATAAGGTCTCTTAACCTTATAACAACAAGTCTTTGAAGCCATTAAAGACTTAATATAATCATAATGAATCTGTGAATGTCAGTGAACTCACCGTGATATCTTTGTGTTTTATTTGAATTTGGATAATAATTTTACGTGACGACAATGCTGGTAATAACAAAGATGCATAAAATCGAATGCACATTCACTTCAAACTTTCTCAATATTCGCTATTCATTTGATTTATGTGTTATCATAAAAACGAGATAACCTACAGATATTAAAAAGTGGTAAATTACTAATACTTTCAATAAAATCTACGTTTACAAAGGCTCAAACTAAAACACTGAAAAGTATAATATCTACAGGTAAGCTATCCACTTTTAAATCAAATGAAATCACATTATTGTGTACGAAGTAATTCAAATTTGCACACCGCTAGGAGGAACTGTCATGAAAATAAACGCGATGCAATCGTAACAATGTTTATTTTTGAAGCAAATTGAATGTTTCCGTAATTTTAATTTTTGGCGCGCACGCATTTGTCATTATCTTTAATGTTATCAGCTTATATATTTTGTCACTAATCACTAGTGTTGCCATGTGAATGATTTAGATACAATGTTTTATGATAAAATAATTATCTTTATAAAATTTAAATGTTGATATATTTTTAGAGTAAAACTTTCGAATCTCAAAATACAACTCTTTACTAATTATTTAATAAATAAGTACATAATACCATTTAAGCACATGAATCAGCGGTGATTGCCTGGATTTGAACCCGCAATCATCGGTTAAGATGCACGCGTTCTAGCCACTGGGCCATCTCGACTTTTTTCTTTATAATTCCGTGCTCAGCGGTGAAGGAAAACATCGTGAGGAAACCTGCATGTGACAAATTTCATAGAAATTCTGCCACATGTGTATTCTTCCAACCCGCATTGGAACAGCGTGGTAGAATATGTTCGAAACCTTCTCCTCAAAGGGAGAGGAGGCCTTTAGCCCAGCAGTGGGAATTTACAGGCTGTTGTTGTTGTTGTTGTTGTAATACCATTTGTAGTGTGACTTTTTTTTATTAGTTGTCGATTTTTTACAGTGTCGTGAGAAATATTATCGAGGATCAATAGCCAATACCAATATAGTTACATAAAATGTTCATCTTTATTTATTACTTTAGTCAAAAATGGGCCTATCGCGTCTATTACAGCGCGGCTTTCACTCAATGAAAGTAAACAAGTATTTATATATGGTAACACTGGATATCGTTGATAGCAGACGTAGCATAAAAAGTGCAGTACTAGAACAACGCCCTATAATACCTTATTAGCTGTAAATAAAATAAAATACATGACTATCTGCTAATTTAATAGATAATTATTCGAGACAAGCATTGCATAGGGATTTATATTAAGGATTTTTGCTTTTGAACAGTAGCATTGTATAATCCAATCTTAAATCCGTCAATGCGCTATCATAAGAATAAGATCTAAAATGTCTCTTATGTTCATGCAGAAAATCTACCATAAAATCGGAAAACAACATTACAAATGATATGTTTATAGAACGTAGAATAGGTAACTAATAGCGATACCAACGGTTAATGTACAATAGGTATATTTTACAGTATAAGAGTCTCAGTTCGAAATTTAGTTACAAATTTTAATTAAATTCAGTGCAATTGTAACCAATACTTAGATTTAGCACACAAGACCCTCTCCTCGGATGTTATTAAATAATGATGATTTTAAGATATATATAAAAATTATTTTCATATTTATTAGGCATTTGAACCAATTTTATAAATGCCACTGAAACGAAACTATATCAAGAGAACGGCGAGAGGATCGTATCCCCATTGCAAATGTCATGGTTGTATCAGTGAACTATCATGACTTAAAGCCGTTTACTAAAAGGTTATGAATTGAATTACTAAAGCAAAATTTAACAGACTGGTCTTTTTGTATAAAGGCTAATGTTGATTTCACGGGGAGCGGTCACAGCTCCAAAATATTAGCGCTATGAGAAATATTAAACAATGATCATTTCAAAATTACGCTACCAACCTTGGCACCTAATATGTTATATCCCCCATGCCTGTAGTTATACTGGCTCACTCACCCTTCAAACCGGAACACAATAATATTAAGTAGGTGTTTGGCGGTAAAATATATTTTGAGTTGGTGGTATACCATAGGAAATTCACATCATAAATAAATACTGACTATATGAAGTTAGATATAATATTTAAGTTAGATATAAGTTAGAATGAATTTTATATAGTCGTTTCTAAATTAAAAAAAGACTAACATTTAATGGTACAATACATGTTTATAAGTGTAATTTATATTGTAATATATTAGGCAGGTTCAGATAATTGTTTAAAACCAGATCTGCCAAGTACCAGTTTCTAGGAAGGATTATTAATAATATTTCCCGTCGAGAATGACGCTCGATCGTCGATGCTATGCATGTTTCTGTTGCAATTACCATAAATATTTCTTATAATATATTTAACCTTCGATAACGCTTTAGACAGTATTTAAAAATTATCTATGAAATGCAAATTATATTATTATTTATAGCTCGTTCTGTTGAATTGAATCTTATAAAATACGAGTTTTATGTATAAGTAGTGAAAAACAAATATATATCGATATCACACTATTGACTACCTCGACTGTGACAGTACAGCTTGTCCATTTTTCACTCACGGAGTAGGAATCAAGGTTATAATATTCTTTTTTCAAGTAGGCTCATATTTGTAATCACTTTTGGTAAAGCAGATTCTACCGAGAAGCTACAAGATACTCATTGGTTATATTAGGATACAACATAGAATTATTGTGCAAGCGTTCTTAATGTGTCATGATGAAGATTTTTAATTTTTGTCAGTAGTTATTTAATTATTTTGTAATTAGTCCAATGTTGAACGAAATCATAATATGCTTGAAATGAAAATTGATTACGACCAATAGAAAGAAGTTTTGAATCAAATATTTCATTAAAATAATTAATAACCAACGTTATATAACGACATGAAGTCGACATCGTTGACAGCATACCTGCTTCACGCCTAAATAATGGTCTGTCAAATGTTGCTATTTTGACAAGCTAACTAGTTAATATGTTATGCTTTTCTTAAAATTAAAAAAAAAACAAATAAATATGAATTAATTATTTATCCCATATATCGGTACTGATAAAACATGGAGAAAGAGTTCCATCGAAATTCCTGCTCACATCGAACCCTCTACAATTTGCAGTGATGACAAGCTAGACGCTAATTCCCTGAGAATGGGGACGGGCCCTGCTTCATGGCAGGGAAACCATGTTAAGGGGAATTATACAACTTGCTAACGATGAAAGTATAAATCATAAACTATTAGTCTTTAATTCCAATACACACTAGCTTAGTAGCAAGAAAAGCATCAATAGGTATTCAAAATTAACGCCTATTTTCTTGTCATTGTGTATAAATATTTAAACATTCTCATAAATAAACATTTACTATTAATCTTTCAAATCGATGATGTTTGTTTTGTAACAAAATAATAATATGTATCAAACAAGATTGTATTGATAAATGAATTAAAATAACAACAACACATTGTTTGGTTCATTGCTGGACGAAACAAACATCGGATGATTAAATGTATATATGTGGGAATCATTTGTGTTTATCAATATTGACTTCGGGTTAGCAAAATTTATTTACATGAATTTATATATGTGGAAATGATCTCATCACCCACAGATGATTCACAGAGAATTTATTTACGTTATCAATATTAAAATGTGAAATAAATACAATTATAATACCTAGAAATTACTGTTTTTGGAATATAATTCGATATTGCTAAATACATCAAAATAGCAGACACAGATCGGAAAAGACATAGAATAAAATAATGACGTCAGTCATTTAAAAATATTATTACCGGTTTCCGACAACGAAATAGAAACACTCAAAGCAGCTCTGTTATTGACAACTACAAAATAATGAACCAAACTGTATAAAAACTAGCTTTTACAGCAATATCGGAGCCAAGCCAAGAAGGTCCAGTGGATGGAACACATAGGTATTATCATTTGAACAGTAAGTCGTAAGTTCAAATCCGACACCGTTAGATTTTCATGTGCATACTTAAATTGTGCTTATAAATATAATTTCGATGAAGGAAAACGTCTAAAAACGGAAAACTGGAACTTGCACGTATCGTAAACAAACCATATAACCGTCAAACCGCACAAGAGTGACGAGGTGGATTAATCTCTAAAATATTTACCAGTTGAGACTTGAGCAGTCCTATTTGTCACCAGAAATATTTACGGTCCGTTACTACGATAAAAAAATCTTCCAAAACATATAAAATTATTGGCTATGATCATATAAGTTTCTAATTATTGGCTCAAAATGGTAATAAAATAATTGATGTTTTCATATCTATCTAATTATAGATTGACTCAAAACTATTACTTTCGAATAGAGATTACTCAAATATATAATTATAAAACCAGGACGACAATTCTACTAACAAATTATCATTTTATCGCTATCGAATTAAAACATAATCGTAGTCGTTTAACCGTTTTATTCCATTAAAGCAACTATCGACTTTCGATTCAATCGAATTTCGATAAATTGGGTTCGTATTATAATCGATATAAATAAATAGAATAGGTCACTATTTAGCTGTATTGTTTTGTTCAGGAATAGACGATGTTCATTTATTTATTTATTTAATGACACATTGTATACATATCATTACAGGATTGCTTCCCAATTCGATATCACAGCACTTAAAAAAAAAAATCTAAAATATGTTTCCTAGTTATAATATAATACTAAATTGCATATGATATGCATATATATTCCAAGCAGCAATTATTGTATTGTTAATTGTAAGTTGTATTGTACTAGAATCGGAAACGTATCATTACCGTTATGTTAGTAGAATTTCCCTCAGATTACTTTATTTTTACAAATCGATATTCGAATGGGACTTCCATAAAGGGGAATTCCGAGAAAGACTAATTAAAAATGTATTTACGAGGTAACTCTGATAACATAATTGTTACTTTTGCTTCACTAACGTTTGTTTATATTACGTACCTACATAATTAACATGAGTTTTGAACAAAATACTTTTAAAATGTATGAACGAGGTCGTTGGATTTGATTGTCGTTCAAACAACTGTATTTACAGTATTAGTTTATTGTACCATTATATAATGGACCAATTTTATTATAATGCAATGAAATATATTAAATAAATCTCCCACGTTATAAACTTGGCATATTTGTTAACATCGAAACGTTATTATCATTCTAAAGAATTTTGTTCACAAACGAGTTTTTAATACTCAGAACACACGACTTGTTTTAACATTCTTTGTGCATAATCTTAATATAAGCATATAAATATGTTCCTACAAAACATCACCTAATACATTAGCATTATATTCTAGGTATTCAACCAAAACATATTTGTGAAATTCGACACGAATTTTCGTTACATAATAAACAAAGGTGCAAAAGATTATTGTCAACTGGCAAGTCTGGCAACATCATTTAAATTATTTGATAAAAAGTATTGAAGTACTGCAACATTAAAAAACAAAACATTTCTTATTGCCTTGGAATTCGATAAAAACTTCATTAATAATGAATATTCCAATGAATTAAATTCAACTTCTTACATCTCGTTTTTTTATCGTAATAATTACAAATTCAAAGATAATCTAGTATAATCTAAATATTGAAGGCAACGCACTTATTAAAAACACAAAATTAAATAAGCAGACGAAAATAATGTACACGTGACCATTGGCCAATAAAGTAGGTATGGGGTACTTACTTTTGTGTAAAATAGTCCGATATTTGGCTAACTTTCCAGAACATCTGCACCAACAACATGAGTAATGTGTGGTTGATCCATGTGTATAGTTTGTAACAGGTCTCCATTACGCCTCTTTCTCGATCCCAGAGAAACGGTAACGGCACCTCAGTCATTCGTCAATCCTTAATTTACAATTGTAATATAAAATATCCGACAGAACAATCCGATTGCGAGTACGCCGAGTTTAAAATCGATTTCGAAACGTGCTGCGCGTTCAGCGTTCAAGGGTTGATTGCTGGCTTATCACTAGTGAAGTGCCTTGAATGAAAATAACTACAGATACGCGCCAACAAGTTTGACCGCGCTCGTTCACCGGTGCACGCGAACTAAACTTATGAACCGACTGCCGCTATGTGAATTTACTATCGCGATGACGACACATGACTCAGAGTCGACTATTTGATATCTCTGTTTAAAACTTTAAAAAGAACTCGATGGAAATTTGTATTCGATTTCTGTGTTGTAGTAGTAGGTTTTTTGTACTGACGAGTCACAATATTTTAACAACATTCTTCACTTTGAAAAAACACAAAGAATTCTATTGATTTTGAGATAAGGATTTTTTATCGATTTGTTAAAAATTATGACGATAATAGTAATATTTATGAAGTAATAAATAATGCTTGTGTCATAACTATAAATTAAAAGTGGTTGTTCCAGTTTAAAAAGCCAAGTACTTGCAGCGATAAAAACCATGATAAAAGTAGTTACATTTATTTTTAGGTTATGTTGGTAGCGTTTTAATAATTAAGAAATAAATGAAAAAGGTTTAAATGTATCATAATGAAGTAATTCTAAATAACTATAGGTTTCTTCACCCATGAAGGAGTGTTCAATTCACGTTATTCCAATCTACGTATTTTTTTATCATAAAATAAACTTAAAAATATAATCTTATTTGTATTGTTTTGCTATCTTTACTCTTAATTGTTCTCACTCACACTATGATAACATGTAAACACTGGTGCATACGTAGATAATGTGACGTGGAGGGGCGCGCCTTCGTGGGTTAATAGATCTTGTATACTTAAAAGTATGATTATTGATTAGTTGATTACGGAAAAGCATGTTATATATTGTGATTTAAAGAAAGTATAAAACAAATTTTAAAATACAATTATCACTAAAACTATTTCAACTGTTAATTTAATTACATAAAATTATATAAGTGTAGTAGGTACTTAGTTATTATAAAAAGTACTTTTTTATCTGTTCTTTTTTAAAAAACCGTACAATTTAATAAAAATCTTTAGAGACTGAGGCAGGAAGTTGAGACTCGAATTCATGTGTTACGATGTATAACAGCTGTGTGTAATGAAATTTTATCACATTTAATTTACAAATTGTATGTATTCGAATTTAAACGTTAAACACTCTAAAAAGTAAGAGAATTTTAAAATTATTGCATTACGTTTTTTTTTATTGCGATATATCTTCAATGCTACTTTCAATGTTAACTTTGTTTTTCAAATTATTTTTGTAGAAAGTAAATATTTTAATATAATACATTTGTATGTAACGCCATTAATTTGAAAATTTTGGCGCAATATCAACTTGCTTTACAATATATGAGTAACAATAAATTTAAATTTAATTTTCGACTACCTACTAGTAATGGGGCACCTCTATAAAGGTGCTACCCACGCTCGTCGTATCCATAATCTTGGTTGTTCACCTAACAACAAAGTTTTGTACTTTGTTTATGTATTAGATGGGCCAAATATAACAAGGGAAGTCGTCAATTATTAAATGAAATAGAACGCACAATAGAAATATTAAGACCACTTACAATTAAAGTACATTTAAAAGATTTTTCTTGTAACCATAACCTATTTTATTTTTGTTCTCGTATTGACACGACGTCGTAATCGTAAGTAGAACCCATTTGCTATATCATATATTGCCAACAACGGTATTTTAATCGTGACGTTTTGGTCTTTTTTTTTAATGGCAATTTACAATCTGATCAAAGAGTCTTTACTGACTGGATACCTACGTAAATAGATCAGTACCTACTGAAAGTCACCACGAATAATACTAAATCTACTGTATCATAAATAATGTCGCGTGATGTGAAATTCGACTAGTTTGTGGACGTCTATGGCGCAGTACCTTACGAATTTTGATTTGAATATTATTTCCTTATTGTTTATAATCAGTTAGGCTCCGAACTCCGGCTTCGCACGGGTGCAATACTGATATAAATATACTACAAAATTTGTTTATTTACTACATCATTAGAAACATGTAAAACTATTAGTGTTTCAAAGTCAAAGTCAAAATCTTTATTCAAAATAGAAGTGTTTACACTTTCTTATTGATTGTCGAAAATCTACCACCGGTTCGGAATATAATACCTCAGACCTGAGAAGAACCGGCGAAAGAAACTCAGAGGGATCAATTTTTTTTATCATGTCAATTTACAATATACATTAATGAATTTATTTGCTGTTTCTTTACTATATTGTCCATGTATTATTTATAAAAACATTCTTCTCGAGTCACTCTATCTATGAAAAAAACCACATCAAAATCCATTGGGTAATTTTAAAGATCTAAGCATACATAGGGACGGACAGTGTCGAACGACTTTATTGTATGTAATAGTGATAAAAAATGTGAAATAAGCTTGGAGCTTTATCTATATAGCATGAGAGTGGCCATTTAAACAGCCGTTGGTGATAAAAAAACTACTATAAATTATCTGCTAATCTGAGAAAATACATTGTACTTGTATAATGATTAATGATGTATTTCTCACGGATTACGGCTCAGGCAATGATTCTCAACGGTATTAGTTAACGATGCGGGTATTAATAGTCCACAAGTGTGCCCATAAAAACAGGTACAGTCTTTTTTCTCTCACCCTCACATCATTTCATGGGATTGTAATCAGATATTCCCAGGTATGTGTAACAAAGCATAAAGCGGGAAATTTATTGACTTAAGAAAAGTCTAATGCCACTAATTAGATAACCCGTGACTCCGTGATCTGCAGCTGCACAAACTAGCTGTTTAACTTAACAAAGGATCTTGAGATAAGATATTTAAGGTTCTTGTTATAATTCATACATCTCAAGGTTAACGGCGGACTTCGATAAGCTCGGCGTAATCACAGCTGTAACCAATAAAAATGACGATAAGTTAACAGCGTCCTCGACGGGTCAGTAACCTCTGTGAACGAAACGGAACTAGAAAATGGTCGCGAGTTAATTTATTAACCCCCTGGGGTGGGATTAAGGTCATTGGTGACATTTTCAACTGTAGACCTGAAAATTTACAATCAACTGTGTGGTTCTGCGAAATTAAACTTTGTTTAATGGAAATTCTTTGTTATATCTGCAATTTCCTTTTGTATTTTATAAAAATGTGTTTTGGGTCGGCACTATGTGCTAAGACCGTGATTTTGTGTAGATGACAATTATCCATTTCGTTACTTTTAGATTTAAATTTGCAAAACACAAAAAGATACTTAAGAATATGTATATACTAATAAGAAAAATAGAAAGCTTTTCTTTACCTGGTGGTAGGGCTTCGTGCAAGCTCACCTGGGTAGATAACACCCACTTATCAAATAATCTATCGCCAAACGCTACATCATATTGTTGTGTTCCAGTTTGAAGGATGAGTGACTCCTTGTTACCACCACCACTCACTCCACAACCAACCTTGCAAACTAAGGGACATAGCATCTTAGTTTCCAAGATTGGTGGTGAGTTTTATCAAAGTATTATTTTTAGAATAAAAATGCTTCTCAAGCTGCACTCTTCAGTTGACAATTATATAAAAATATATGTATTTATGACGTTTATATTCAAGTAAATATTTTAGTCATAACAAATACATTTATATCTCATGGTAATAATGTAATAGGTAAGTCCTCTCAGGAAATAAATCACATAATAACTATTTGGTAATCATTAATGAACATGACATAGTTGCATGTAGGTCAGACGTTTTAAACTTCTGTCCAACCGTGATAAGAATAAACTAACTACATAAATGTGTAATTATACTTACCTTGATCACAGATGTACACTATAATGTTCGTGTAACGAAATTTGAAGGCTATGAAGAACAGGATAGTCTAATCTCGAATACTTGTAGTTAGGGCTCGTGAATGGAATCCGAAGACTGCAGGTTGAAATACGAAGAAGCACCAGCAAGGTTTTATGTAATCAAATCAAATCACGCGCTCAGCAATGTAGATTTTATCTACATTGCGAATACATTATCTCCGAAAATTCTGCTACGTTTATAAACCTGCACGCTTGGCAGCAGCGTCATAAAGTAAGACCTTAGCTTCAAAAGAAGACCACTTCGTCATATGGAATACTATAATTAAGAAAGACAGTCTAGTGTATATATCTTCTATTATAAAGTATGCGATGACCATAGAGATCATAAAGGCCAAAGGCCAGGGCCTTAAATAATTGTATGACTTTTCTCACACCGTAATTGCAACGTCAATCATTGAATCTCAGCAATTATCTAACACTCACTCCATATCCAAAGATAACAAAGCAAAAAATAAATGGTATTTATCGGTAGAATAATTATTGACGTGTATGTGGATGGGCTTGAAAAGGTACTCCGACCGTCCAACGGTGTAATGATTATTGCCGATCAGTTCCATTTGTGTGACTTAAACGCAAATTGTCACGTTTGTATTTATGAAAATGTACAGCGCGCCCCTAGCTCATTTCGACACGGCATTTTTCCATAATGTTTCACTATGGGAATAGTTTATGTTCAGAAGTCACAATAGGTAGGTATACATTTGCCGGTTCTACTCGGTAGAATCTACTTTCCGAACTGGTGGTAGCTTCACTTAATTGTAAAATGAAAGTTCAAAAGTGCTTGTGCAAGCCTACTTGAATAAAATTTATTTTGATTTGATTGGATTTATTATTCTATTTCTTGGCTATTTTAGCGAGTCCATAATAAACATCATAGACTATTTACGTTCTCGATCAATGATGTTGACTAAATTCGATGTTACTTTTTTCTCACTCATTTTTGAATTGAATAAGATGCCGTTCGTTGCCATTCATTTTCCATATCTTATGTATGGAATGCGAAAATTCTATGCACCTCACTGAGACATATCAATGACGCATAAATGAATGGTGAATGTAGAACTCATGAATTGTTTTCCACAAATTCTGATAAAGATACTTACGTGTGCCTAGCTTAGCCACGCAGCTAGTGAAAAGTCAAAAAGAGTATAGAATAATCGTTGGGGCAATAACTTTCAAGGTTTTTGAGTAAATAATTTCCCAACGTCAATCAGGATTTATATGTTGACAGTTTAACACTTTAGTGCCTCGAAATGCACGTGAAACTTTTGGTCCTGGCTCACAATTAACTATGGCCGCCATCAGCACGGAAACGGAGAGGCTGCGGGATCGTTTTCGCAGCACGTCCGCTGAACCCCCCCCCCCCTCCCCCCCCCCCCCCCTCCCCCCCGTGCGTTGCGTTGCTCCGCTCGTGGCTGGCGGAGTGCGACTCAGGAGGGCGAAGAATGGTCTTGCCCTCCATATTTCAATGTTATCACATTTTTACACATACATAAATGTCATATAACTATTTGGTATACCATAACGTCTCTAGAACAGTTGACACCTACTGCCATAAGCGGAAACAATCACAAGTACATGATATTGTCTACTTAATATTTTCATTTAATTGTCATTGCAAGATTATTCTGCTAATTAAGAAAAATATACAATACATAACTGCTTCCATAAGGTACCAATATTACATAAACATGAATTAATCGTAGCTTAAATTGTACTTGATAAATAAAAATTGGGTTACTAGTTCACATTTTAAAGTGAAAACGCGTTCGATCCGTGTAAACCAGCAATGAAATCTAGATTAAAGACTAAGATTAAGAACCAATTAGTAATAAAAAACCCTTGCAAATATCCGGTACATTTGAATTGGTACGTACAAATGTATCATCATCACCCATTCTCATCTTTATCCAATTGAATTCGGGCTATTAATATTACTATTTGTTCCCTAATAATATATGTATGTTTAGAATATTATCTTAAGCAGTCATTGTTATTTGACCTTTTATGAAAATACTCTATACAACAACAATAACAACAGCCAATTGGTGGAATACACATGTGGCAGAATTTCTATGAAATTTGTCACATGCAGGTTTCCTCAGGATGTTTTTCTTCACCGCTGAGCACGAGATGAATCATAAAGACAAATTAAGCACATGAAACAGCGGTGCTTGCCTGGGTTTGAACCCGCAATCATCGGTTAAGATGCACGCGTTCTAACCACTGGGCCATCTCGACTCGAAAATACTCTATAGTTTTTATAAATGCCAACATTCAAAAGAATACGACATTATTAAAAGATTAACATCAGCGCCCCCATGTCCAGTTTTATTTATGGGACCAAAACATTGCAACTAAAATAACGTTTATTAATATAATCAAGTACGCGATATTTGAATATTCTATTGTTTTCATTACGCTTGAGTACTACGACCTTAATAAAATCATTGTTGGCACAAAATGCTTCCCTTAATCGGCGAGCAAGGTCCACTATCAGAAAAGTATACATAAAATATAACTGCATATCAGGTCTTGCCAAGATATTTATTATTAAAGTACGAAATTTGTATTAAATACCTATACATAATATTTAAAGAACTAACCAAAATCATGACATATTATGTGGTAAAAACCTCGTATCTGTAATCTTGCAGTGGAAAATACTTTGAACAATTACTTTTAAGTTAGTCGATATGCCTTTAGATACACATCTGCCAAGCGTTACTTGATGTCTATTTTTTTATATAAATATATCGGGATGACAAGCCAATCATCCACGTGATAACAAGTGTCATCATCACCTCAATACATTGGGACTGTAAGATTGTACTTATTAGAATTTCTTTTGAATCAATGTCATTTATTGAAGGCAATTAGAAATTGCCTTCAATTTGTGGTAAATTGTGCCTCTAATTATATCGCTATACTTCTTGCAAAGCAATACAAAGCATAAATCAAGTATAGTTAGTACTACAAGGGACCGATATCCACTCAGATGGGCTTTCAAAAGGCGGGGTACAAATATTGAAAATAGTATGCATTTTCTTTAAATCCTTTCTTTGTTTCAACTGTAATATTTTGTTTAGTCATGTCACCGTGTTAAAAAATAGTGTTAGTAACATAATATATTGTGATGCCCTTATCATATGTATGTTATATTTAGACATGATCACTGGAAAAAACGAAGAAAATCTTTGTTGAACATTTGGAATCTAACCATGATAAAAATATATTGCACCTACTTAAAGTAAAAATATACTTATCTTGACACAATTTAATTCAAATGTCATTATGTTGGTACTGTTTAAATAATGATTGCAAAAAATGCCGTCGTCAGTAATTTTACCTGAATAAATATTTGTTTTCTCGAGGAGGGTTCTAAACGTCACGCGTCAAGATTATTTAGATGAGAAATTCATGTAAAAATTATGACATCCCTCGATCTATAAATAGGATTGTCTCAATATTTTTTTAAAGTTAAATGCCTTGTTAGTTTTTATAATAAATGTTTTGTAATTAAATGATACTTCTACAACAACAACAACATCAGCCTATAAATTTCCCACTGTTACGCCAAGGCCTCCTCTCCCTTTGAGGAGAAGGTATGCAACATATCCCACCACGCTGTTCCAATACGGGTTGGTCGATACAAATCTGGCAGAATTTCTATGAAATTAGACACACGCACTTTTCCTTCACCGCCGAGCTCGAGATGAGTTATAAACACAAATTAAGCACATATACGCTCGTATATAGTGGTACTTGCCTGGGTTTCATCATTATCATCACATTTCATCGAAATTCTGCCAAGTGTGTATTCCACCAACCCGGATTGGAACAGCGTGGATGTCTGTTCCAAACCCGCTCCTTAATGGAAGAGGAGGACTTATCCCAGCAGTGGGAAATTTACAGGCTGCTACTTTACTCTTTTACTTTGAATTATTAAAGGATTTGTATTATTCATATATACTATTATTTTTTTCAATTAGGGTCGATCAATACGAATATGTCGCGTGATCGGTAAAGTGAAGGCTCGCATGTCTAAACTGGCGGCGTTCATATTTTAATCAGTTATCACATTCAAAGGTCAGATTGTAATGGATATTAGTTTTCGTATTTTAGCACGACTGTTCCGTACTTCATGACACGTATTAAGAGATTAATCTTAAATATTGGTTATCAACGCGTCTGGAGATAACAATAAATTATAAAAAGCATGTAAACACGAATTTTGCTAAATATAAATTTGACAATTGCAGTGACTAAGCAGAAATACTATTTTCGTATCTTCTAAAACTATTTCGGGAATACGTACATATTATCAGACCAGCATACCATGACATTTAAAAGCAAATGTCAAATTACGTATATAAATAATTACGTAAACGCAAAAAATCGCAAATATATTCAAACGGTAATATATTTTTTAAATTATATCAATTCGTAATTCAACGAATATATACATATACTTGAAATTCTGTATTACATTAAAATTACTTGGCAATATTAAGCAGTAGTATTATTTATAACTACGCCAAAGTACACGATTACGAAGCAGCTACACCACAAAGCATCCATCTAACCAATCAGAGTACAGCGTCTCATCTCATCGAGTTTAGTCTTTATTATCGGACTGATTCGTTTGATGAGCCGTTAGGAACAAACTCTGTTTACATTCCAACAATGTAACGAAGACTCTTAAAGATATAAAACACTTGCTCGAACTCAGCTGTATCTCGTTAAATACATTTTATTTTAATTAGAATCATTTTAGCCAGAGAAACTTGTTGGGATAACCTCCAATAGACATGTAAATAAATGACTTGTTGGACGTTTTTTGACTCTATTTTAATTGTCTTTGCTTAAACAACGTATGAAAAAGAATTCATATATCAAACATTCATTCAACATCATCGATCATTGTTCACACAAATATTTCTTCGATTTTTGATCGCGCTTTTACTTTTTAATTGTACCTTATGACTTTTATGAAAATTTAAACGTGAGTCCGTTTTTACAGCGAACCTTTTCTATTATTTTCTGCGCTATTTTAAAGTGAGAGTGCAAAGAGCGCAACATTGAAATTGTACATTTCATGATCATTTATATGAGCGGGCAAACGTATTTAAAAGCTCAGAGTCAGTGACTGGCTATCCAAGACACTAAATAAATAAATAAATATTGGACAACATCACCTACATACTCTGATCTCAATATACCACAAAGTAGCTAAAGAACTTGTGTTATAGAAAATTAGAAGTATCGCAACTACCACTAAAACCCAGACCCCAGACAACATAGAAAACTAATGAACTTTTTCTGCCTCGACTCTACGCTACTCTGAGGTACCGGGAATCGAACCCGCTACCTCAGAGTAGCGTACCCATAAAAACCGGTGTTCACACTTCTCGATAATGGAGGATGTAACACTATATGACATCATTGTCACTACGATGTCGATAAGTATTTAAATATGTATTTATAAATATAAATAAGTTACGAACATGTACATTTTATGGCTAAGAATAGCACGAAGATCGCTAATATTGATTTCTCCGACACTATTTTAAGAACAGAAAAAACGTTATTGCTGCAATTTCAGCTGTAGGTATATTTAGCGCAGTGCAATGGCGAAAAATTATTGTTTAAGCGCTCCCTCGTTTGAGCATCGTGAGAGCATAGTTGTATAAAAGCTCCGAGCGTTTTTACGCAACACTTATTTCAACTCATGTGGACGAACGCTTACTGACAGGTTACGAGTCTTCATACCTGGGTAATCATCCGTTACATATGTGATACCTAACTATCACATTTACCATTATTGTTACTGGCTAGACTCTTTGTGATCCACGTTTTACAACTAATAAGCGTGTAACAGACGCTTGAAACTATGCCAAATTTTATGTAAAATTTATTCAATCAATCGATACTGCGTCCGAGTGAAATCAATATTAAATATGGAGTCCAATATAAACCAACAACGGACTCCCTATATACACATAAAAAAAATCGTTGAAATCGGACCAACCATTTAGGGGTTCAGTTACATGAAAATGTAAAGAAGATTTTTATATATATTTGTGAAACCAACGTGATATAAAAAGTATCTTATTCTAAATACAATTTCTTAAAAATATAACAATGTACATTACTCTAACAGTAACTCATCGTGTAATAACATAAAATAATAATGTACCCATAAAAAAGAAATTAATTGCCGATTAAAAAAAAAAAACAATTTTTCTAATTTTTATATAAATATATAAAAAAACACATTGTACAAAAAAAACCTTTACGTAAATATTCTGTTTTATAAATTTATTAATTATTATTATGTTTTCTTTTTTGTTAAGTGTTGTGTCATTTTCTACGTAGTTAGAAAAACGTAAAAATATTATACAAATACATAATAAGATATAAAATGATTACCATTACTTATAAACTATGTTATGCTATCACTAAACAAATAATCGTAAAATTATAATGAAGTATCTGATATCTAAAACGAATAGGTACAAAGGTCCACATTAATAAAAAAGATATTAGAATCACCTAGAAAGTTACCGACTCCACCTAGTAATAGGAGGGCCGCTGACCTCTAGACGTGACCTGACTTATTACTTACTTTACTTGATATCATAATGTTTCGTCGCTAATGTTGCCATCGTCGTAAAATGTTCAATCAAGTGTATAGTTTTAAAATAAACAGAATACGCAGTTGTATTATATTACCTGTTAATGTTATACACTCGTATCTGTTGACATTTCGATTCCGCGATAATTATTCAGCGACCTTTGAAATAAAATTAACATAATGCTTAATTTGGAAGACATTATAAGAAATATACGAAGTCTTTTCGTCATTTATATTTATTCTCCCTTTTTATTGAACATCAAATGTACCGCCAACATACTCTGTATTGCTGTTTTTCAGTATGCTGTGAGCCAGTGTGATTACAGGTGCAAGAGACAGAATATCAAAGATCCCTTTGTTGACGTATTGACTACACCGTCAAGCAAACGTTTATACTTCTTATAGGTATATGCGCGGGAAAGGTTTTATGCAATTTTCTTATCTGTTGGAAAAAATCTTGATTTTGTGACACCTACACGGTTACCATTATAGTAGCGGCACACTATGATGGCCGTTTTGACGTTTGCCCGCTCATGAAGTTTCGTATATAATAAATAATTACATCAAAGGAGCAAATTGTTGTTCTTTATTGTCAATAGTGACGTGCAGTTAGTCATAAAATTTATCGAATGTGACCAAAGAAAAATGAGAAAAGGTTGTAAATAGAACTATTAAATTAAAAAAGGACGATTATGAAATAAATGTGAAAATAGATAATATTTTAGAAAATGAACTTATAATTAATGTGAGTGACGATAGCAGTGAGAGTGAAAGCAGCAGTATGGACGACTCCGATTAAATATAGCCATTAGTGTTTTTGGTTTATATTACATTGTATCAATTTATTTCTTGTATGTAATGTGTTTATAAAGTTATTCATTCTAATTCCAATTTTTGATTTAAATTGATTTCGTTCGAATATATTACTTAAACTTATTTTGTATTTTTTTAATCAGATACTACTTGCAACAAAAACTTGAATTAAATTACTTGCAAAAAAACAAAGATTTGATTATATTATATCG
This sequence comes from Vanessa cardui, assembly GCF_905220365.1. Classification (NCBI taxonomy): domain Eukaryota; kingdom Metazoa; phylum Arthropoda; class Insecta; order Lepidoptera; family Nymphalidae; genus Vanessa; species Vanessa cardui. The sequence continues at coordinate 8,958,331 of NC_061138.1, read as the reverse complement.
ATAATAAATTTACATTTCACATCACTTTTTTAATGTGTCAAAACCGCCATCGCATCTTGCCGCTACAATAGTATGACTTTTATGTAATACAGCATCTGCATTTTTATAATTATTTTTTTTTAAATTGTCTTAAATAATTTTGTTATGTTGTTTTAAAAAATAAACATCAATTGTCTTATAAATGTGTTTCTATACATGTAAATCTGTCTAATATAACAATGTGCTGTATTATATAGATATAATAGCGTATCCGAATATCATGAAGAAATAAATTTACATAAAATGCTAGGATTGTATATAATATGTAACAATACTTACTTATTAAAGGTGATTGAGCCAGTGAAACTTTTGGTTGAGAACCATTACATAGTATAAATATAAAAGCCACTTACAGCTGTCTGTCCCTATGTATGCTTAGATCGAAAATTACGCAACGGATTGGGACGCGTTTTTTTAATAGATTGATCGATTCGAAAAGAAGGTTTTTGTGTTTTATATATGGACAGTATATTAAAAATTATATATTAATTTTAGAAGTTTCTTATGTAATATCGTAAATAAACACATCCTTGTATAGTAATTATAAGTATTACCCGTGCGAAGACAGGCCGGGTCGCTAGTAGTTTTTACATTATTTCTAACAACGCCGATGTCTACGGGCGGTGACGACTTACCATCAGGTGGCCATTTGTCTGTTTACCTTACTATAAAATAACACTACTGTATTACTCATTCTAATGAAAACGTGTTCAAAATTATTGACTTTAAGATATAAATAGGCACGGTATGTGTCTATAATAAAATAGGGAATTAACTACGGCGCTGTGAAGGACTTTAATGTTTGGTTAGCACTAATATACCGCTATTTTTATACCAAATGCTTGTGTTGAACACGAAGCAATGAAGATTATTTAAAGCTATTTATTGTACTTTCAAATATAGCTGTGATCATAACATTTCCAAGGTCGCAGGGCTTGTATGGAATTAGACAAACGATTATGGATACAGACCAGACAATATCATATGCTGAAAGAAAAGTCGACGTGACCCAACAGTTAGAACGAGCAAATTTTAACAAAATTAAGATGCGGCTTCAAATCCAGTAGTGCAGAAAATGTTCTTTTTTCGATTAGCCCTAGGGCCTAGGGCCTAGGGCCTTTTTTAGAGAAGGATAGGAGCATATTCCACCACGCTGCTCCAATATGAGTGGGTGGAGTCACAAGTGGAATAATTTCGTTGAAATTAGACGTATGCAGGTTTCTTCCCGATGTTTCCTTCACCGCCGAGCACGAGATGAATGAATGAAAATGATGATGAATATGAAAATTCAGTGATGTCTGTCTGGTTTGAACCTGCAATGATTGGTTATGATGTAAATATTCTAATAACTAGGGCACCTCGGCTCAAATCTCGTCTTTCAGTTAGATTTACGTTAGATTTGATGAGCACCAATGTTTTTATATCTTTATATATACATTACAAGTAATGGGTTTATCATTTTATTGACATTTGATCATATTAATGCAATCAGTATGATGCAAGATTCAAGATCAATCGATAATATATTATAATAAGATTTTGTATATGATAAAAAAGCGTGGAATTAATACCTGTTGACTTCCACGCAGGATATGTTAATTTAAATAATTGTATTTACTAACATGACTTTGTGTTTTTTAAATGTTGAAAAAGAGTAACTACTGAGTTTCTTGCCGGTTCTTCTCGGTAGAATCTACTTTCCGAACCGGTGGTAGCTTCACTTAATTGTTAATTGACGATTCAAAAGTGCTTGTAAAAGCCCACTTGAATAAAGATTATTTTGATTTTGCTCTCAAATTATAAAACTTAGTAGGTTTATAATAATTTATAATTTATTCAATGGTAAAGCTTGGAGCACCCCGTCTTTGTCACCCCGGGTAGTACTTCCAAATCATGACATATGTGTCGACTGCCGTTCTAATAGAGATAAGCTTATTATGATATATTAATAACAATTTTTCTAAAATTCAAATTTATTACAAAATTCTATAGGTTCAGGCAGGTTCAGGTTGCAGCAGACTGTTCCATTAAACCTTTATTAATATTTCTGTTTAAAAATGCAGATAAAATGAATGTTTAATTAAGTTCACAACGCAACATATATTTTAAATAAAACTATTCTATTGTTTGTATATTGCATATTTCTTTAGATAATTACGTCAGAGATTAAATACAGACCAGCTGCTTTCGCAGTGGGTTATGAATCACTTCGCTCGATGCAGATTCAATTATTATATTTATATATATCTCATTTAAAATTAAACAGTCAGGACAGGTAGGCGGTAACTCGAGCAGTGGATGGTTATTTGGGACCAATCCCGCACCTTCGTCGAATTCTCCGATCTATACGAGCCATCACAAGAGTTTCAGTGGGTTAGGTCAGGTAATACTAACGACTCTACTAACACCATTTGCTCTGTTCGTAATTTAAACAGTGATTAAATTGAAGACGAAAAAAAGCCAAATGATCTTCGATGTCGTACAGGATGAACTTATTATATAGATTTGCTGACAATTTAATGGGCCACCTGATAATACTTATTCACCACCGCATTGTATTTGTTTACCCTTTACACCGAATAATGCTGTAAGTACCCAGTAATATTGTACGATGTATTGATTTTTGTCTTTTCTGTATATATATATAATTCTCCGATCTATACGAGCCATCACAAGAGTTTCAGTGGGTTAGGTCAGGTAATACTAACGACTCTACTAACACCATTTGCTCTGTTCGTAATTCAAACAGTGATTAAATTGAAGACGAAAAAAAGCCAAATGATCTTCGATGTCGTACAGAATGAACTTATTATATAGATTTGCTGACAATTTAATGGGCCACCTGATAATACTTATTCACCACCGCATTGTATTTGTTTACCCTTTACACCGAATAATGCTGTACCCAGTAATATTGTACGATGTATTGATTTTTGTCTTTTCTGTATATATATATATATATAATATATTTATCCCGCAAACAATTGGCCGTCCACTGAAGGCGAAAATGCATTTAAACTGGCGTCCACCTGCTTTTGGCGTCCGTATATCGGACGCCACTTTTTTAGCCGGTGGCATTGAGGTCCTATTCTAGCTAGCCGTAGTACAAAAATCGACGGAAGCTAAAAATGACTCTAAATAGTTGCAATAAAATATTGAAAAGTTCCCGAAGAAATTACCGCGCAGGTGAGGCGCTGCCGCAGCGCGTATATCGCACACTGTATATCGAGGGGAATTCCTGACTACGGATTCGCGTATTTGGCGTCCAAAATTGCGACGTTGCCATCTCGCTCATTACTTACGCGTTATATAATACCTATTCGGTGCTTGATTATTGTTTGTTTTACATCAGTCATTTAATGTTTATAAAATATATTAATAATGAATATATGAATCCCCGAGGACGTCGTGGAAGTTTTTTTTAAATATATTACAATAATTAATATTTATATTAATTATTCATAATAATAATATAAAGTATATCTGTCTGTCTGTTATCTTTACACGCTTAAGCTGCTGAACCGATTTAGATGAAATTTAGTATGGGGACTTTGTAGAAAAGAACATAGGATAATTTTGTCTCCAAAATTATTAAACAAACCGGCGTAAAGCTTAGTAACTTTGTACAGGCACCAAATAGCTGTATACGGACGCCCAATAGCTGTATACGGACGCCTAATAGCTGTATACGGACGCCCAATAGCTGTATACGGACGCCCAATAGCTGTATACGGACGCCTAATAGCTGTATACGGACGCCCAATAGCTTTATACGGACGCCTAATAGCTGCATACGGACGCTCATTCAAAAAAAAAACAGAAATCAAAATAAAATTTATTCAAATAGGCTTTAACAAGCACTTTTGAATCGTCATTTCACAATAATAATTAAGTGAAGCTACCACCGGTTCGGAAAGTAGATTCTACGGAGAAGAACCGGCAAAAAACTCAGTAGTTACTCTTTTTCAACACTTAAAAAATACAAAGTCATGTTAATTAAATACAATTATTTAAATTAATATATTCAGCTTGGAAGTCAACAGATACCTCCACGCTTTTTTATCATCTATTAAATCTTGTTTCGAATAATATGTCTTTTTTACCAATGTATTTTTTACAAACGATTTGAATTTACGAAATGGCAAAGTTAAAAATTTCTGCCGAATTTTATTATAGAATCGGATACCTTGCCCCAAGAAGAATTTATTGACTTTGCGGAGTCGGAAACTTAGTGTTATAAGCTTATCCTTACTTTTAGTGCACAAACAATGATGAACACTGATTTTATCAAAGTGATCAATGTTACTGTGAATATACATAATATCGTTGTGAATATACTGAGACGCAACAGTGAGTATTCCTACTTTTTTAAAAACATCCCGAAGAGAGTATCTAGCTCCAAGATTATAAATAAACCGGATTGCTGTCTTTTGTAAAATAAAGACAGATTCAATACCTACAGCGTTACCTCAAAGTAATATGCCATATGACAAATACTGTGAAAATAACCAAAATATACTAGACGAGCGGTATCAACATCAGTTAGTTGTCTAACTTTTCTAAACGCGTATGTTGCAGAGCTGAGTCTTCTTGTTAGGGATGATAAATGAGGACTCCACTAGGTTTGGAATCCAATTCTATTCCTGAGAACACCGTAGTATCGGCTACATCAAGACGGTCACCGTTTATAGATATCTTATAATTATGCTTTCTAACATTGGGTAGGGTAAAAACTACACATTTTGTTTTTTGAGCAATCAAAACTAAATTATTTACTGTAAACCAATTGTGTATCTGTGATAATGCACCGTTCGCATCGTCATAGTCAGTTTTTTTTTGTCAACCCTAAAAATCAGTGAAGTATCGTCAGCAAACAACACTATATCACAAATACCTTTAACATAAAACGGATCATTTATATATACCAGAAATAGAAAGGGACCCAAAATTGAACCTTGTACAATAGCCGATAGATAGTGATCTTGAAGCATACAGTACTTTTTTAGGTGGTACTATGTGGCTGTATGCTACCAACTATAAAATGAAAGCACTGTTCCCAGTAATTTCATTTTATTATAAATACTATCATTTTATTATCGTAAATATGAAATTTGATAGGTAGATTTTTATGACATACAGGAAAAATAAAACACAGGCGATAACAAATGCAACAACAAAGTAATATGATAGAGAAGTCATAATTATTCCGATGAAGTTTTATGGGCAGAGCCACTTGTGCTAGGAGTGAAAATGAGAGACACGATCATATTTGCGCAAACCAAATATGAATCTAATATAAAAAAATTGAAATCGCTCAAGTTTTTCGGTGATCCTCCGTGAGATCTGGATAACAGTCGTCGGCGTAATCATGGGTAGGAAGCAAAAGATTCGTATTTACACATTATAACACATCGGACATCCGTATATGTATAAGCCTTAAGAATATTGGAACAAAATAAACGTTGAACAGTTTGAACAGAACAGCGATAGGAAAAGAAAGAGACAACAAACCTAAAGCTGGCAACGTCGCACTTCCAAATACAGTCCATCCTTTGAGGACGCTAAATAATCGATGCCATAGGTAAATTATGATCAATATATCTAGGATACCTTAAATGTATCATCATGGTTAGGGGTTCAAAAGTGTTTGGGCATGACTGAAAGACGAATATCGTGGATTTTTTTTATATCGGAAAACAACGTATCCCAAGGACCTGGAAATCAAAAAATTAAGCAGTATTCATTAAGACATGTTAAGTAAAGTAAGGGGAACTTGGGGACGTCGTAATGATGCACCACGTGCATGACGCCAAAAAGGTTGTAGGATGTATATATATATATATATATATATATAATTCTCCGATCTATACGAGCCATCACAAGAGTTTCAGTGGGTTAAGTTAGGTAATACTAACGACTCTACTAACACCATTTGCTCTGTTCGTAATTCAAACAGTGATTAAATTGAAGACGAAAAAAAGCCAAATGATCTCCGATGTCGTACAGAATGAACTTATTATATGATTGGCTGACAATTTAATGGGCCACATGATAATACTTATTCACCACCGCATTGTATTTGTTTACCCTTTACACCGAATAATGCTGTACCCAGTAATATTGTACGATGTATTGTATATGTATATATATATATATATATATATGAGGCGAAAGAGCATATACATTAGGAACATGGCCGGTGTGCCTGTAGTTTCACTAGCTCACTAGATGGTAGAATATATAATGAGTAGGTAGGTTATACCCAGATGGACATCCTAGCACCAGGAATAAAAAAATTTAGAATCCTATTCAACATTAAAAAGACTTTTATAAAGTTAATTTATGATAAATACATGACAATCATTAAAATTCTCTATCGAGTTCAAACATAACACATTACGTATTTCAATTTATAAAAATATATATAAAATCAACTGTCATTTATGAGAGTTCAAGTTAAACTAACCACTTCATTTAAATCATCAAAGCAACAGGCGTCCGCCATCCAAACGAGGAAGCAATTGACTCTGAAATTGGCCTAAAGTGACCCCTGAAATTATTGGCCTGATTCAACAACAAAAACGTTTTTGGATTTTTTATTCCGCTTGATATTGATATGATACGCGAAGGAACTATGCTAATACTATAAAGAGGTAACATTTGTTTGTATGTATATATGGAATAATCACTACAACTAATGATACAATTTTTTTAAAGGTTGAAACCGCTATTTTTATGGATTATATACGGCATAAATGATACTTATATCGTATCATTTTGTTTATTAATAAACTGCATCAGTACGAAGCTGGTTGCTGGTTGGAAGCTGGTCGCTAATTATTAATAATTATTAATAAAAAAATAAAGAAAACGTTAATATTTATAGAAAAATATTAACATTTTTTTTTTATTTCTCATCATTAGTGTCATTTAAAGAACACTTTTGAGGTTTGTGTTAGTGATTATGATGTTAAAATGATCATTAATAATAACACTTATATTTGCCAGACGTTTCCTACTTAATCATTGTCTTGCAAATCGTTAACATATATTGAATATTTATATTTAATTTGCTATTAACAAATTGAATTGACATACTTAACGATTAGATAAATTTCTATGGAAATGTACTTTACATAAATATACAAGTCATGGCTTATAAACAATACATAAATGAGTATGTTGTAATGTTTTTATTTTTTTTAATTAAACTTCGACTAGGTATGCATTTTATTAAAATTAAATTTAAAAAAGAATTGAATTTATTCAATTTTGTTATCATCCAAAAATATATTACTTTATGTTGTTTACGTCTTAATATGTAAATAAGATTATAACAAAAACAAGCGGTATGTTTACTATATTAAAATTTAAAATATATACGACTTTATATATTGCAAATATATAGTTATAAGTTGTTATTTCCGCAAAAACCGCTTTTCGGGGTATTAATTTTTATTCAAATGTAATATACAACAAAACAATGATATGAAGAATGTATAAATATGTATTGATTTACGTTTCAGCGAAAATTCTTAAAACCCAAATTTAATCAAATTTTTCTTTTTTGTTCGAAATGAAATTTTTAAAATTATTGTCATTGTATTTAAACTATATTGGATATGTGTATGAGATGTGTCCACGTTATTATATACTGACTTTCTCTCAGCGTTAAAGTAAAGTTCATAGTAAAGCACGTTTATAATAGGTATATCCATCGATTAAAATTTTTAATTAAAATTAAAATTTACTATAAACATAAATCGACCTATTTTATACATAAAATTTGCCTCTTATAAAACATTGTAAAATATTTAAAAATCGGACTTGATTATAAAACTGCATCAGGGGCATGAGTTTTTACATGTAATGCTATCTATATAATTGTAAAAATAATAATAATATCACAATAAAAATAAAAGTATAAAAAAGCAAACCAAACACGACTGTACAAGTCCCTGCAATAAATGTATTTCAAGAACAAGAATAATTAAACATTAGACAAAAAACTGTCTGTAAAATTAAATACTATTTAAATTTTTTATAACCCAAGTGACAAATCATAAATGCTTATTTCTTATAGTCCAGTGTTTCATTGGAACGGGTTCTTGGTTCGTTCATTTTACTCATTCACTCTATCGATATCGAATCCTAAAACCATTCGATTGGGAATCGGCTTAAAAATGACTCTATGTGTGAAAGTTCTTCCTGAATGTGTCTCATGTCACCTTTATCTTTAGTAGATCTATTCTGTACGAAATAAAATCGAAACTCACCAAAGAACACGAATCTGAAATGTCAGAATGGTGACATTGACTACATTAATATAATTAGCGTAGCGTATCGTAACCGTTACTCGATTTTCAAAATTTCAGATACGAAGTGACTTTTACAGAATAACACTGTTGATAAAATAAACAAATCGAAGCATTAATTTATACGTATTTATTTATGAGCTACAATTAATATTTAATAGATATCGTGACAACCTTAATAACTACGACGATGAACTTGACGAGGATGGAATATAAACGGCGTAATTATTTTCGAAATAACGCTAATAGCTTCGGTTATCTTGAATTCAATTAATGTCTGTTCGGCATATCCTTCACTCTTGCTAATTACTCTATCATAAAATGTACATTGGAAACCTACTAGAAATGAATGTCGCTATTCATATTGAATAAGCTGAGATGGCCCAGTGGTAACAACGCGTGCATCTTAACCGATGATTGCGAGTTCAAATCCAGGCAAGCAGCACTATATATATGTGGTTAATTTGTGTTTATAATTCATCTCGAGCTCGGCGGTGAAGGAAAACATCGTGAGGAAACCTGCATGTGTCTTATTTCATCGAAATTCTGCAACATGTGTATTCCACCAACACGCATTGGAACAGCGTGGTCGAATATGTTCCCAAACCTTAAACGCAAACTTAATGGGAGAGGAGGCCTTAGCCTAGCAGTGGAAAATTTACAGGCTGTTACTTTACTTTTTTATTTATATTGAAAGGAAATAAAGAATAATGTCATATCATAAATCATGCTCATTTTGAAATATTTTTACGGATTCACGCTGAAACTACTGACTTAGTGTAGTAAAGTACTTTTTACAAGTGTTGTATTGAAAATCGTCAGCCCAAATGCATTCCGAATAGACAAACTCAGTTCTGTATTTAAAGTAGAAAGTAAGTTCATAAGTTTTGCAGAATAAAAATTAAATATCTTCGAAAATATATCTATTATTATCATGTATTTATAGTATTATCTATGCAATATCAATGACGTCACAGGAGCTACCTATTTCAACATTTAAAAATATTGTAAGATCTCTCGATAACCTTAATTCGAATTACATACTTAAAAATAAATACATTTTTATTAATTAATTTAAAGCGTTAAATTTAAATTTTCCTTTAAACATAAATTGAAATAGCGTTTTTAAAGAGTTCAAATACATTAAAGAAAAAAATACGTGTCTCTTGATATAGGTTAGGTTTATTAACATATTAAGGATTGATAAATCGCTTGGCTGAATACTTGATCACAATTTGCATCTTTTGATTTAAAAAAGTGGATATAAAATCTAAATTAACTCTTACGAAGTCGTAGTCGTGACGGCTAAGGTAGGTAGTGTTAAATAAATACGCAACAATAAATTTTTATAAATAAAAAAAAACCGCCTTCAAAAATGAACTTAAAAGAAAAAAATAATCAGTTACATCCATATCCAATTTACGATTTTTTAATCACCTCTCAAAGTCGGTGCCGACATTGCTAATATATATATAATACATACATGCAAAAACTAAATCTATTTATTGTATAGATGACACCATTAGACAAACCTTACTATCGATACAAATTAAATGATTTCAATATAGGAATTTATTTACTTTGTTGGCACCGACTTCAAAAGGTGATTAAAAAATCGTAAATTGGATATGGATGTAACTGATTATTTTTTTCTTTTAAGTTCATTTTTGAAGGCGGTTTTTTTTTATTTATAAAAATTTATTTACTGCTTTTCAGTGTTGTTTTGTTATTTATAATTACAATTGGTAGTGTTTGTCATTCAATTTATTATACTCAGTACATTTCGGCTTTCGACTCTAAACATAACTCAACGCCGTTTCAATACGATGTGGACTGCGACTCAAATTAAGCGTTACCTTAATTACAATAGCCTAATATTAACTGCTCATCGCCAATTAGACAATACCATTTTTCCCGATGCAATGCCTTTAATCATTGAGGAGTTCTCCTGGTAGTCCACCATCAGCTAGACTTCATCATAGGCATGTTTACTAAAATCAATTGTTTGACGACTATCTTAAAGAAATAGAACTAAACCCGTAAAATAGTTACTTACTAATAGGTTCTGATTATCAGTTGTGGGCTTCATCATCAGTTCCACTTCATCAAATGTCACTTTTCGTGAGCATATGACCAAGGCACTTTGAATAAAACCGAAATCACTATAGGTGTGCCTATAAAATTTGAGGAGTTCCCTCGATTTCTCCAGGATCCCATCATCAGATCCTGATCTCCTGACAATGGGACCACCTGTAAAACATGCCCTTTCAAACAAAAAAAAGAATTGTCAAAATCGGCCCAGCCGTCTTCGAGTAATTCGGTAACATACATAAAAAATAAAAAAAAAAAAAAAAAAAAAAAAGGCCCCGACGAATTGAGAACCTCCTCCTTTTTTTGAAGTCGGTTAAAAATAGTAGGTACTCTTTTACATCTATGAGTGCGAGTTTGGTGCGCGATCACTTATGATTCATAGTTCCTTTACGTTTACGACCACAATCATGAGACGTATTTGAAAAATGAAATTAAATTCGGCACTAACTCATATCTTAATGTTTAGGCAGCAGTTAACTAATAAAAAATTCTAATGGGGTTTTGCTTTATGTCACCCTAACCTTGATGATAAATTAAGATTATTTTCCAAATTATCTAGAAAAAAATATTTGTATTATTTGATTAGTACCAATGATATTCTAATAAACAGATATGTCATATCCATACTAAACAACAGAAGAAAGTGTGCCGCGTCGGGGACCGTTTATTTTTGTTTACCTATTTTACATTTCGTTACATGTAAAAAGGATAGCTTGATAAAACAATAAGTAAAAGGGATAACTAGATGTTTTAATTATGCAAAACGTATTACTACGTAATTATGATGTATTATAACGTATTACTACGTAAAACAACTAAAGGCAAACGTCCCAATTAGGACGTTTTCTAGTCTTCACTTTTTGCGCGTTAATAACGTATCTGTTTACTACAACATCATTGATAGTACATTATTTACCATTATTCCGCGTTCAATGTTTTTTTTTATATACAGGTAAGTGATCGAGCACCTGGTAACCTGAAGGTCAACGCTTCCATAGATATTGTACTTAATTGAACAGAAATTTGAACCATCTGTCCATACCTTATATTGCCAATGGGCCACGAACCTTGAGAACAGAAATGTTACGAATCCTGTGCCTGTAACTCTGAGAAGTTATATTTATCACTGAGTAAATTTATTCATTAGTCAGGGTCCCACTGCCGCATCATTTAAGGTCAAAAGTTTGTTTTAACGAAATGTATAACGATATGCAAATATCATATTTAGATACACATGTGTACTTTTTGAAGATGAACGCACTGACTATCTGTGGAAATTTTTAGTAACCACTAAGTTTAGAACATCAAAATATTTAGTTTGCAATTTAGAAAGATTCATTCAATATTTATAAGCATACATTAAATCGGATAGGATGAAAATATATGTGGGATGTGCAACATTTCAGTGCAAAGAGACGTGAAATTTTCGGTCCATAAATTTAAACGAACTAAAGTAGAATATCATTAAAATAACTGTCACTGTTATCTAATCAACACTAGCTTTCACTCCTCGGTCCTCGTCAGTGGAGTGACTTTGAATTATTACATAACCAAACACAATAGGGCTCGCGATGCGTACAATGACCTCATGTCTGCCAGCATACTGACACCATGTCACTTGTACGAAACAACGTTTTTGTCATTACTTAATAAAATAGGACAATACGTATTACAAAGTGAGACTTAACAGTTCTATAATGTTATTGCTAAGCAATTGTTTCTGGGTCTGAGATTCTGCTATAGAATTGTGACTACAATGTATACAGAGCGAAATTTTGTTTATGGACCCATTTGAACCCGACTATTTCACCGCTGACAACAGCAGTCGTCCCCAAAATTGGTCCGGAGGACATCACTCACAGCGCTATTATTGCTGTTACATAAAGTGTTCATTTAATTTTGTTATTTTTATCGATCTATGTGCATGGGATATGTGTTGTTTGGTTGATTTTTTGGTTGGTGGTTTGGTTGGCCAGAATGTCTGTTAAAGAGAAGGTGGTTTACAACATTGCAGTGTTAATAATTTAATATACAATGTTGCAAGATTTTATCCAACATATACAGTTCCATATTAATAAATATAAATTATTGAGAAAAAACTGTTAAGGATTAAAGATAAGGATATTTACACGTATGAAACAATCATGCTAGTCCGGATCTTAGGATTGCTTGGGTTTAATTAAAACCCGTTTGTCTACCGCTCTTTATGTACCAAACAGAACCTCAATGTATATTGATTGTACTGTTCATGAAATAAATTCATCACTCATAAGTTTCTCAATTCAATAACGGCCGCTTTGACTGAAAAACAACAAAAGGCTTACAATAGAACCTTACAGACTGAATTGTTAATATGTAGTAATTAATATTTATGTAGTTATAAACGTGGTTATTTTCGTCTATATACCTAACATAAAATTTCTGATAGTTAAAGCACCCACCAGAAGCACTAAAGTAGATATGTATAATATTATTAATTATTTACAAATGTCATTAGGTGATAAGTCAATATTAAACATGCCAGGTGAGAATTTGTTTGATATCGCGAGACAATTAGAACAAACACGCGAGGACACGTGCCGCACACGTGCGATACACGTGTACTATTAATAATTTCACTTTAAGTTCTGCTAATCAAAATAAGCCATATCTTTAATAAGCTTGCCAAGTATTAAATTGCATAACTTTATAGTAACTTTGGCAGCAATTATATTGGCACGATTGTGTTTTGTTATCACTTATTTGGTACTAGTCTATTCTAATCGAATAAGAAATAAAGTAAAACAAACTTTGGATGAAACAAACATATTTCATAATGATTTGCTAATGACTCAGCCGAGATATTACAGAGAACATTATGCACTACTTACAGATTCTTGATTAATATGTCATAATTTATAAAACAAACAAACAATGCAATACTTAATGTCTTATATCTACTTTCATTTTACATCCATAATTCCGATGACAGCTAAGTCAACGCCATATTTTATAACATAGATTAATTCAACGTCAAATGTTACTGATTATACTTGCCATTTATCCTCTCTCGGTTGGAATCAGTGGCGGATTTACCAATAGGCTAAGTAGACTGGAACCTAGGGCGGCAGATTTAGAGGGGCGGCAAATTTAGCCCAAATTTTTTTTTATTATTATCTTGGAGAAATTAAAAAAAAACTTATAACTATATGTATACACATTACGTCCGTAATTCGTATACTCGTCACTACATGGCGGGTTGGAAAAATAATCTAATAACTGATAGTAATATCATCTGGTATATAGTCATAATAATGACGGGAAAATACCGATGTAATGAGGAAGATAGAACACAAATCCTAAATGTTGCAAAAAAAAAGTAAGGGTGGCAAAAATTGAATAACCTGGCGGCAGATTTGTAAATCCGCCACTGATTGGAACAGACTATATATAACTATATCTTACAGGACAATTATGTCCTCCACGTAAATTCATACATAACCTTCTCGGGCTGACTGTCAATTATTATAGATACTAACTAAAAGGCAATTAAATTCACCCAAAGCAATTACTTTTTTCAAAGCCTTGATATATTTTCAATAACATGTTGCAATACTTTTTGGAAAAGATGGTCTAAGAGGATTCTTGTGCTTTCTTTATTAGTTTTTGTATTGAAATTGACCTTTGTTCTTTACTATTAATACATATAATATTTGATTAAGTGAGCCAGTATTGTTCCTTCTTCCTGGGTTGGTGGCCTATTTTCCATATACGAAACTTTTAATATTTTGTTACAGGAGTTATGTATATGGTTTTGACGAGAACTCCAATATTAAAAAAGAAAAAACACTTTCAGCTACTGCCCGGTTTGTGTTGCAACGCCTCTTTAAACTTATGTTAAACGATTATAAAAAAAAAAAAACTCGCATCATTTTAAGCGTAGAGAGCACCATACTAGAAACCTTGGCACGATTGTATGAACAACAATACTACAAAACTGCAACTTATTATTATCTACTTAGTAGATAGTAAAATTTTGTTACAACATTATGATTATGACGAAACATTGTTGAAATTTTATGATCTATAAAATGACAGACAACATTCTGCGATAAGCTGACAGTTTGGTATATAACATGTTGAATTTCGTATTTCGATAATTTCAGATGTAAATGATTACTTATGCATTTTCTTAAATTTAAACACAATTGAAATTTAACCGAAAGTGGCAACATTTAAATTGACTACAAAAAAAAGGACAAATGAAGCGTATTACACAGCCAAATAAGCAATGGTAGTGATAAGTTACGCCTTAATGTCAATCTTCCTTTTAACTTTATGCTAAAAAAGAAAAGCTTAATGTTTTTTTTTAAATATGTTCTCAAATATGACCATTAAATGAAAAATATCCTTGTAATTGTATGCTTTATTTGGTATGCATTCATTACGAGGAGTAGCCGTGATCTTGAAAACAAAGCTAAATACAAAGATTAGCACATCATAAAAATGAGGAGTGAACAATACCCACGTTGATGATTCAGCTCGAGGTAGCAATCAAATAACTTATGTAGTCATTATTATTATTACCACTTTAAGCGGAAAACAACGAATTCCTCTCGAGAAAACATGTATAGTCTGTTACATTGCGGTTCATAGAGGTAAATAAACTCCGAGTATTCAAATAACTCACTTTAAAATAATGTTCTAAACATGCTCAATTTAATCATTTTTCAGAAAAATAATTAGTGTTAAAAGATTTAGACGGCCATCAATTTAGTTTCAGTAGTGATGTTCCATCAGACAGGGGTCATAGGGGTTAAGACAAAGTGAAAAAGACATTTGTGAAATCGACAAGCATTCTAAAAATAGACAGATTACGAATATCTATTAAGAAAGTTAAAATTTGTCGACGTCAAACAAATTATATCGTCTATTTGTTAAGACGTCAAAAAACTAGCTTGAGAGTAAGCATATCCACTGACATTTTACCCACATTTTATAATCAAGTGATTTCTAGTAAGATAGGTAGACTTCCATTTACTGTATAATTTTATCCATACTTATATAAAAGTCACGTCTAAAAATGACAATTTAATTTCAATTTTACACACAGTTATATACAGAAAACATTGCTTTTATCCATTATAATATTAAAAAGTTTTAGAAATAGTATGAGATATTTAAAATGCACGTTAAAGAATACTCGAGGTAGAATTGCATAATATTTTAGCACAGTTCGGGTTGGCGAATATTTATAGGTATCTCATTAGTTAAAATATACTGGTCAAAATCGTGCGAAAACTCGAAATGGGACGAGTTATATATTCGTAACTAAAGGTCGGAATGCGTTACTCTGCCCCATTAATAAACTTTATTTTCTTGACAAATCCACCAAAACTTATACAAAATTCTCTCATATATTGATAATAATTTTTGTATTGACTTTTGTCGACAACATTAGTCGACCATAGGAAAATCAAATTTTCCTTGAACGAGAATTATTATAATTATCATATATTAATACTAATTAGTTAAATCAAATCAAATATTACTTCACTCCATCTTAATATAATCTTCACGATTCATAAAGCACTACAAACTATTGGCGCCGGTGAGATCATTCGTCAATCAGACAAGCTTATAGGAATTATACGGATGTTGTGTTTTGTTATCTAGGATTTTGTTATGGCCTTGTTCGCGTTGATTATCGAGGTTTTAAAAAAGGGAATTTAAGAACTTGATAGCCGCGTTACCTACGACAGATGTGATAAAGAAATTAAGTTGATGGCTATTAATTAATATTGATAATAATAAGATGAAGCTTGTACTTCCTAATTATTAGGTTTTACTTGGTGGTAGGGCTTCGTGCAAGCCCGTCTGGGTAGGTACCACCCTTTCATCACTTATTCTACCGCCAAATAACAGTACTCAGTATTGTTGTGTTCCGGTTTGAAGGGTGAGTGAGCCAGTGTAACAACAGGCACAAGGGACATAACATCTTAGTTCCCAAGGTTGGTGGCACATTGACGATGTAAGAAATAGTTAAAATTTCTCACAGCGTCATTGTCTATGGGTGATGGTGACCACTTACCATCAGGTGGCCCATATGCTCGTCCGTCAACCTATATCATAAAAATAGGTATTTTAAAAATATGAGTCTCTATTTGAACGTATAAAAACGGTAAGCTCATTGTAATTCATCATGAGTTCCGTCTTCAAAAGTATAAAAAAAATCGAAAGGAATGATTAATCGTTCTCTCAGAAGAGCGGAGAAGACTTGGCAAGCTGTGAAACATTACTTGTCTGACAGAAGAGTGTTTTCTTTTGAAAGTCAGATCACAATCCTACACTCTTAACACTTTGTGAGACTATACATTAGACACACTATCTAAGTAATTGTTGTGGCTTCCATAGACGCATTTGCCAGAAAATGTTAAATAACTATAAATGAAGCCATCATTAAAGATTACTTTAAATTGGTTAAATTGTAGAATAACGATAGAATTTAAGCAAAGAATAATCTTGAGAACACTAATTAATCATTTTATTTTAAAGCAATAGCAATCGGTATTAGGAATCGGTATTAGGAACACAACAGTTTCTATAAATCAAAATATATTTAAGTTTCCAACAAAAACGGTATAACTCAAAAACAAAAAATGACAGTAAAAAAAATGTTGTCATATTAAAAATGTCCTCAATTTGATATAGAACCAAAAAAAATCACAAAACAAACTTTTTTTTTTATTGACTAGGTTGATTATAAACTTCTGTGTAAATAAAACGTATCGTGGAACTTTAATAATAATTAAAAGTTATGACCAAATGATGCAAATTGTCGTTGTTATCGTTATTCTTAAATTAGTATTCAGAAGTATCTCGATGTAACTTCGCAGTTCGTACTTCAATTAAGGCAGCTCCGTATTTCTTATTCTAATGAGTTTTATAAATACTTATTGCTCCGTTCGCTAGTGAGAATCAAGTTTCTTGTTACAATCTATTTTTATATACCAATGAGGGAGTTGAACTTGATAAGTATTGTAAATTATTATTAACTCTGTACGCAATACGATAAAGCATCTATTATTAAACTAATCATTATGATCGCATTATTTTATTCTTGAACTAGCTACCCGCTCCGTCTTCTACTACATAATATACAAAGTTTATAACTTTTTATATAATTACATTAATACTTTCATTTGACAATACAAACCGCTGTACCTGTATTTTAAATCTGTAATATCTACGAAAATATTTATTTAAATTACTGCTGTAAAGGACCATATAGATCTAAGTATATGAAACACACATTTTAGGTATGTACTTTATTGGATAGGGTTAGAATAAGCTATTATTTCTCTTAAAAATTTGAGGATAACAAATGGTTATTTTCAGCCAGCATTTGAAAAGTAGGCGCAAACAATGTGTTAATTTACAAAATCTATATAGTACATCTATTGTACATATAAACTTTCTTCTCAAAAATAGTTGGGTAATTTTAAAGCTAAGAGAAACATACACAGGGATAGACAGACAGCGGTAAGTGATTTTGTTTTTTCTAAGTAATGACATACATATTTATATCACTGGTTGTGTATAATAGATAGCTTATAATGCTGAAATTCAAATGGTTCTGGTTTTAATTCCTGAATCGTGACAATAGCAGTTGATTAATTATTTTATTCCTAGACCACAAATGAGATGTTTGTATTTACAATGTTTGTAGTACACTTCCGTACTTCGGTAAATCTGTTGGTCTAAAAGTAAGAGTGCGCGTGTTGGCATACACTTTAGGCTAACTGTTGCAGTGGACTATTGAAATTCAGTCAAAAGACTACAATTTCAATGTATTATTTTTAAAAAAAATTTAATCAAGGATGGAAAGGATCACTTTCGAATCGTCATTTAACAACTATATTAAGTGAAGCTACCGGTTCGGAAAATAGATTCTACCGAGAAGAACCGGCAAGAAACTCTGTACCTACTCTTTTGCAACATGTTATTAAAAAAAACTATTTTTTCATTCTAGCAAGTACATATGTTATTATATAAGTCTTAGCTGTTCCTAATATTATAAATGCGCTGTCTCTAGCTTTCAAAGACACAAAGTTATAGTTAGCAATAGAATAGTTAATCAATGGCACTTACCAGACCATTACAGACCCAGACCAGAAAGCGTAAAGCTCTATTCCTACTAGAATCTTGCCAACTTTCATAAATAAAACTATTCAGTAGTACAAGTAGATATTTACTGGTATACCTATGCATTTGTGGATACATTTAAGTTGTTATATTACACAATATAAGATCAAAACCAGCATAACTGTCATTAAAGACTCTAAAAATGACTGTTTAATGTAGTTAGTATTTTTGACATAGACCTAATAATGTTTAGAGATGCAAAAATACTGGCCAGACTCATACTCAACCGACTCTGACTCAGACTCAGACTCTGACTCAGATATCAACTTAATTTTCTGAATCAGTTTAATTACATTCCTTATTTAAAAGTTTTGTCTTGACTTTATTGTTTAATGACGAATACTTGTTGCGTGTAAAAGTATAGGTAAGGAAAGGTTAAGTACACAAAAATTAATACATTTTATTATGAACAGATTCAAGTGCGATGAATGCTAGTGATGATTAATTTGACATTTGAGTCATTAGTTTCAATGGAACAAGAATACCGCTTAACCACAAAATACGTATTGCATTACTATCAGTGAGTATTAAGCGCTTATACGTCACATGTTATGCGGTTATGGTTATTGCGTAAGTAATATTTACCATAACGACGATGATCTTAAATTAGTTTTTTGATCATATATTTTATATACTGTTCATATAGTTCTCATTTCAAAATTTTTATTTCGTAGGCAATTTTAATATATTTTTTTTTATGGAATAGGTTGGCGGACGAGCATATGGGCCACCTGATGGTAAGTGGTCACCATCACCCCTAGACAATGACTCTGTAAGAAATATTAACTATTTCTCACATCGTCAATGCGCCACCAACTAAGATGCTATATCCCTTGTACCTGTAGTTACACTGGCTCACTCACCCTTCAAACCGGAACACAACAATACTACGTACTGTTGTTTAGTGGTACAATATCTGATGAGTGGGTGATACCTATCCAGGCGGGCTTGTTCAAGCCCGCCTGGATAGGTATCTAGCTTATCTATCTAGCTTATCTATCTATCTAGCTTGCACCAAGAGAAATATCGCCAAAAGTATACGCACGTGAAATTATTTTGGATATTTGATGGTGGCTTCGTTATGTAAAAAATGTAACATCTATGGAGAATGGTGTCAACTTCAATCAGCTAGGCTAACCATGGGCAAATCCGCTTACCGATGCCACAAAGAAATGGTCATCAACTTCCACAACGATCAACCTTATTACCATGAAAAATTGGTAAACCTTTGGGCCCCATGAATATTTTCACACGAATCGTGCCTAGTTAAAGTTTTCATTGAAAGTGAAAGAGGGATTCCAACGCATTGTGATTCAGGAAAGCTCCATGGAACAAAGACAGTTGAGATTCCAGGTAATAAATTTTAAAACTAACCTTAAAAAGACCAACTTTATTAAGTTATAAATGAAATAAAGCAAGTATGTAGAAGCTATTTCATTTATATTTTTACATATATCTAGTGGGTTTTTTAGCCTTCGACGAGGATCGAAGCTGCTTTTTCTCTGTTGCCATGCTTCCCTCGTGGCTCAACGGAGTTCTTGTGGAGAAAACGGTAATTTATATTTCAGTCTAAATTGTATTAAAAAATTGTAATTTTAATAGATAACAATTTAAGTATCAAGATAGTATCATCTGTTATTACTTTATAATAATTAGCACATCTGTTCCTATGATGTTCTATGCCAAGTTGACTTAAATGTCTCCATGAAACATTTACTGGAAAATTCTAATATGATATCATGGCAACAAAGTTCTTTTTTTAAGTCTGACAAACAATGGCAAATAAATAAATGTAATCAATGTGAATGACCTCACGACTATAAACTATAGTCACACGGCTAACGGCTTTGATATCTATCAACACGCTCACACCTATAATCATTCCTAGAACCTTATGTATTCAGTGTATATGAAATAGTTGTTTATTAAAAAAACTATTATTGATCTCACTTAGTACGATCTTATCTAGGGAAATACAATTCCCTTGCCAAAAAGAAATAATTCATATATTTTTTAATTAAAGACACAAGGCCATAACACCTTAGTTAACATAAATGACATAGATGTATGAGAAATATATTTATAAGTGTCGGTGTGTGTCAGTTTATAAGCATATATTATCAGGTGCTTATTTGCTAATCTACGTTCCATTTCTAAATAAAACGAAAAAAGAAAAAACAAACAATATAAATATAAAATAAAACAAATTATACATAAAATACACATCATTATTTTTACAGTGCCAGTATAAATCCGTATTTATTATTAGGCATTAAAATTGATACTCTTCGTTCCGTTTATAAAAAAAAACATAAGTTACATTCAAAATATTGAACTCATTCATAAGTGCGGAAGTGTTCTATGTCACGTAAAGTATGGCTTACACAAACTCGCCGTGGGAATACGTATTCTCAATGGTTTTATAATGTTAATTACGTATTGTAGCCCGAATATGTTTTTCATAATAATGCATAATTTTCACATGCATTATGTATATTGTTGATATTATTGATATTTGATAGCGCAGGGGTTGTGTTTCGTTCGTTATGATTACAACGACATTCATTGATTGTTTTACGAGTTTTTAATTTGATTAAAACTGGCATTTAACGTGGATTAGTGATAAAATGTTTAATGACATTAAAGAGATTCTAATTAGCTTTAAGTAACAGTCTATTATGAAAAAATACAATTTGTTAAAGATACATATTAATATTATCGTATAAAAAGGAAGTAAAAATAAAAACATAACTTCCAATCATAAGAAATATACACTCAATAACAATGCAGCGATTACCCTTGTACATTGGTCAAAACCATACATAGGTGATTATAAAATAACCTCTATTGTTAAGAAAATAAGATCCATGAATGTATTATATTGTGTTACTCATTGTACGTCGAGTGGACGAAGCGAATTATCTTGTTAACTGAAAGACATCAACTGATCCGGTGCAAATTCGGTGTGCTGGCACTTGGCCTCTGACCAACAAACACAGTTAATAAAATTAAGTGATATTAACAAGTGCGACCAGGACTGGTGTACCGAGGGTCCCTTGCGGTTAGGGTTGCCAGGTGTTAGGATAAAGCAGGACATACGTAGGATTTTTGATTGCTTGTCCGGCCAAAATAAGCGGCATCCGGCCTGTTAGGATTTAGGTAGGATTTTTCAATTTCGAAATTCGCGCGCGGAGCGAGATCGAATCACGCCGACCGAGTATCGGCGCAACGAGGGGCGCCGCGACCAGCGGCCGCGCGCTCAGCTAGCCGAGTTGCAAAGATTTTCATGACAACATATTAAAAGAAAAAGAAGTTTTACAGCAAATTTCCGCTAACGAAAAGTATTAGGTTATTAGTTGTTGTTATACTTGTCATACAAGCTTTTAAAGTTTAAAAGTTTAGTTTTGTATAAATAAAGGAGAAGATATAATAGGTTGGGGAAAAAGTTTCTTCGTATTTTATATGAAAATTCAAAAAATTTTTTTTTATAGTTTATTTACATTTGACTAAAGTATGTAGGTGCCATTTTGTTCCATAACTTTTTGCCATCTTGTTGGTAGTGACATGATCCCATTGCTGTAAAAATTTTGGGGCTTCTGATCGAAAAACTGCGACAAGTGGTTTTGGCAGCCAAACTCTCGTAATTTTTGTTGAGTGGCTAAAGATGTGTGAGGTCTAGCGTTGTCATGGTGAAAAACCACACCCCTTCTGTTGATCAATTTTGGCCGCTTTCTCTCAATTTCTTGCTTCAATCTCATCAATTGTTCGCAATACAGTTCTGAATCGATGGTCCTGCCGGGCGGTAACAGCTCATAATGAATGATGCCCTTCCAATCCCACCATACACACAGCATTACCTTGTTGCGAGTTAATCCGGTTTGTTTTGCCACAGTCTGTGAAGCTTGACCGGCCTTTGACCACGATCTTTTTCGCACGTTCTTGTCGTATGTGATCCACTTTTCATCACCAGTTATCAGCTTCTTCAAAAATTGTTCGGTTTCATTACGTCGTAATAAAGAATCACAAATGAGTACACGGTTCATTAGGTTTCTTTCAGTGAGTTCATGCGGCACCCATATACCGAGCTTTTTTGTGTAGCCAGCTTTATTCAAATGAGTCAAAACCGTTTTGTGGTCAATTGCCAGTCCTTCAGCTACATCGTAACTACTAATATGCCGATCTTGCTCCACTTTTTCAAAAATGGCATCAATTTTGTCCGTAACAGGGCGACCAGAGCGAGATGCATCTTTGGTATCAAAATTTCCGGCTTGAAAACGCTTAAACCAAACTTGCGCTACTCTCAAAGATACTGCATTAGGTCCATAAACATCACAAATTTTTTTCGCGGCTTGAGTTGCATTTTTACCTTTTTTATAGTAAAATTTTAAAATGTATCGAATTTCTTCTTTAGATTCACTCATTTTAACAACAACAAAAACAAATGAAAATCACACAAATTCCTAATGATAATGTTAAGTAAGAAAATATTTTTTTTTTTTTGTTATAATATAACGACTGATGATTAAGAGAGTTAGAGACTGATTTATAATAAAGAAATATTAGCTTGATTTTGCTTTTGTTTTATTAAAATGCAATCAGAAAATCCCGGATTTCCATTTTTTTCAAGTAATACCAAAATTTTTCAAAAATTTGAGGCGTCCGGATTTTTCGACCGAATGTTAGGACAAAAAAAAATTAGTTTTACACTTTTTATAAAAAAATGGACAAAAAACCAAGATGTCCGGATTTTTTACCCAAATGTCAGAACAAACTCACAGGTCTGTCCGGCTTTTGCGTCTGAGGACCTGGCAACCCTACTTGCGGTATTGTGACGTCACGCCGTAATAAAGGTGAAGTATGATTTGTTGTTTACTAATATTTCGTGAATTTTTTTTTTTATGAGGAAATTATACTGGACATAAAGTGTTTATCTTTTTGAGGACCACAATTTTTACAGGAAAATATAAATATACTGATCAATGAAGAAATTTTTTCTTCGTTGATCAAGTATTTATTACAATACCATTATTACAAATACCTTTAAAACAAAATTAAAATATGTAAATAAATTTTCCGGAACTTGGAATTATCATATGTTTATGCTTAACTAGACTAAAAACGATTCAAGTAAAGATAATGGTATGAATTATGTGGTTACCTTCATATATAAAAATGTTGTACTTAGTTCCGAAAATGCAATATCGCTGTAAGTCGCATTGAAAACGCACTAGTCTAATCATTGCTCTTGGACGCGTATTAATAATAATAACCCATTTTAAACTTAAAACAAACAATTTAAAACAGTGCTGTACTCAGTAATATTGTATCAAGTATTGTATTGTATTGCTTTTGACCTTTTTTATATCATTGGAACGGAAAGGCAAAAGATTGGGAATCTGATGGTAGTCACCATTGCCCACAGGCTTTGGCACTGTGAGAAATGATGAGATGGTCTATGGTAGTTGTTTTTCTCGTGTACCTGTTACACGTGAAAGTTACACTGGTCTACTCACCCTGTTTGGCGATAGAATATGTAATATATGATATGGGCTTGTACAAAACCTTATTATCAAGTAAAATAATAATTAGTCAGTGGTGCCTACACAGACAGGCTTACATCCAATTCATTAGCAAATGATAATGATATATTTAATTTACATTTTTCAAACTATGTCACGACTGATAGTGTAAATATATTAATAACAAAAAACCTGTTTATATTACACCCGTTTTAATATATTTGTTATAAATACCACAATGTGATAGAGCCCTCATTACAATTAAAACATTCTAAGTCAAAATGGACTCGCTAATGAGTTATTGACTTACATATTGCCGATATATAATAATATTTACGTATTTCTAAAATCAGGCATCTGGTTTTAATTGAATTAAATGGTATTTTCCTTCCGAATGTTTACTGCTGCATTTCCAAATATAGCAAAGGTTCTTCGAAGTAATTTGGTATGTCATATCAAACAATAAATATTTCCTCATTATATGATGTAACAAATTGTACAGTTAAATTAAAACAAGCACTAAAACTGTTTGAATAATTTCAAGTTCAAACGATTGTGTGGAACAGCCATAATATTTGAACTGCACTAGCTAATAAATAAAGTTCTATAAAAAACAACAAAAATGAAAACTGTGCAACAATATCAAAAAGTATAATTAACTCTTCTGGTAAAAGTTTCAGAATATCTCCTGCCTTGATAGGTTTTTGTTAATAGCTCACTTCTTCAATCATTCAACGCTAAGTACGAATAAGCGACAAACACAAATCAATTAATCAAACTAAGAGGTCGTCGATTCCTTCCCAAATATCTACGAATATCCATTGAAGTCTATATTTTTTAATTTACTTTGAATTTAACTTTATCTTCATGTTATTATAATGTCACTCTTCGTCAATATTTCCCACACTTTTGGGACTGGTGTTTATCAGGTGTATATCAAATTTACACAATGATTGGTGAAAACCATCTCACAATCTGTTCGGTAGTTTTTTACTATATTGCGTTCAGACCGACAGAGAGACAGATACGATCGAAGTAGCTTGTATTGTAATAAAACATGTGTTAGGAATATAACAAAATACTATAGTAAAATTGTCTATGTCTAAATCTTTGATTACTAAGACAAGCCAAAGGACTCTGTTAGAAGTAATATATTTAGTATTAGATATTTTAATATTACAATATGTAGTTGTACCATAATTACTAATTGATTTAATTATCCAGTGAGAAATTAATATGACAACTTCTGATCTTTGCGGGACATTTTCTTAAGTAAACTATGATGAAATTTATAAGTTGTTCAAGCTCTCAACTAATGATGTCTCGTCCATTCAGTGTCATATGTTGTTTATTTGGTTTTTGTCCTCTTATGGTTGAAGAAGATGTTTCAACTGATGCGCTACGTTAGTAGAATGGTAAAGTAACCTACTAGAAAAGAATTATCTAGGGTATCATAGTTATTTAAATTCTTTAGAGAAGTTATTATTTACATTATATAGATTATATTATTCTTAATAATATAAGTTATGACATTTTTATTAGCATAAGAATTAATAGCTTTAATATATACAAATATGCACTAAAACTAGTTACTGTATAAATTTTCACCGCGTACAATGGTGGCAAGAATGCTAGCAGCATTGTATCATAGTCGGTATATTGAATGTTGAAAAACAGTAACTACTGAGTTTCTTGCCGGTTCTTCTCGGTAGTATCTAGTTATCTACATTGCGAATTGTTGCTAGCTTTGCTTAATATAGTATGTAAAATGACGAAACGAAAAAACGACAAGTGTTTGTAAAAAAGCCTACCTAAATTAAATATATTTTGAAATTGACTTTGATAACGCTCAAGATTTAGTAAGCTTAATATATTCACAATGCATTGTAATTATGACTGTATGCCTTTATATGTATATAATAAAAATTAATATTTATTTTTAAACTTATTGACCGCGCATCAGTAGAAGTATCGAGTAGTATTTAATTATTGACGATTCAAAAACGCTTCATTGTGAAGTTTACTTGAATAAAATTGATTTGATTTGATTTCACGGTAAGTTGACATAACTTCTTAGCACCCAAGGTTGCGCAAGGTTAATCGATGTGAGAAATGGTTAATATTTCTTATAGCGCCAAGGACCGTGGGCAGAGGTGACCACTTACCAGCAGGTGACCCATTTTCTCGCCCGCCTACATATAACATAAAATAAAATATATATTTTTATTACATATTTAACATACTAAAATGGCCTCAAGTAGGTCATCATAATATAATAATATTTAATTTGACGTCAAATATAACAAAATTAAGTATATAGAATGTAAAGAGCATTAAACGGATCTAGGAACTAAGTTTTGGCTTTTTAAGGATCTCATTAGGCCTAAGGTTGTCCAAGGTTACTAAGGACTGAGACAAAAATAATTTTGAGTTGAACTCATAAGAAATTTTTAGTTGGTGAAATCTTAAAATTTAAAATCAATAAAATTATTTAATCTATTAATATATTTTGAAACAATTAGAATGGAAGTAAAACGTATGGACTTTTTATTCAAATTCCCAGTGGCGTAATGCGTAAGGCCTCGCGGTGCAAAGGGCCTCGCGCCCGAAATTTGAAAAAGTACAACATAACATTGGTATAAGAATACTGTAAAAAAAAAGAAAACAAAACAAGGGCCTCGCAAACTGTATCTTGCCCACATGAAGATTCGATCTTGCGCCGCCACTTACTATTCCTAATAAATTGCGCAAAAAGTAAACATAAGTAAGTATTTACAACTGCGTACAAAGCCGTATTCATTATTATTCCTTTGTAGTCAAACAAATCGTGATTGTAATGTTAAATAACTTGTATGCAACGATAATATATTGTGTACTTTTATCTACCTTTAGTTTCCTACTTATTACAAAAACACATTGAATTTTCGCAACGAATTTTGTTGTTTTACCAAAATAAAGAAATATTTTTTGTTTTTGCACCAATAGGTTGTAACGAAAGGTTTTTATTTAATGAAAGTAAATATCTGACGAAACATTTATATTTATAGCTAACATGTATTGGAAAAGTTGTAAATAAATGTACTCACCTAAATATTGATTTAATTATTTGCAATTTCATAACATTGGTATAGTAGCGCCACCTATCCAGTAATACAAACTTTAAATTGACAGCGCTACAGGCAAGTTTGATCAATCGTTCACAGAAGAGTCGCAACAATTTGCGAACAGATGTCTCTACTAGTAGCAAAAATTGGTATTTTTCGTTAATCGAAATGTAGGAAACAATAGGGATTATATATTTGATGCGAATTATATAATCAAGAGCAGATAACTTTGTTATATATTAAAGCTATATATTAAAACTTTTGCCTAAACGAGCTTTGAAAGATTGAGTTTTATGTATAGTATACGTTTAAGTTTTTTCTTTATAGAGTTTTGTGGATATGTTGATGAAATTGGTCCAGAATATGTATTATTTAAAATTAAAGTTTTGGGATTTATTTCATGTGATTTTTAGTCAATAAAAGGATGTAATAAGTGGCTAGCCATAAAATTAAAATAGGTATCATCTATTATTTTTGTTTGATGATCTTATTTAAATTACTTGAGAAAAGAGCGAGATAGAAAATTAAAAAATCTTCAGTTTCACAAGAAATGTGAATGACCTTAGGAAGGGAAGGTCATGTTTTTTCACAATTGATGACTTTTTAAACTGATTTTCGTCGATGACACTGAATGTCATGTCTTGTATTGGATAACTAAAAAATAGTGGATAAATAAAACAACAATTTTAATAAAATACGTTTTTTTGTGTTTTAATCTTCACAATATAATCTATTACTATTCTTAAAATTATGATCGAAATTGATTGAAAATCAAAAAATATGACGCTAAATGAAGTGTTGTCTAATGGATTGATATAGGCCGGCGTTAGACGTGGGTGAAAACATTCGAGCAATTTTGATAAATTTGTACATATATTTAGACTATATCTATTGATCAGCGATTAATACTATCATAACTCAAAGCTTTATAAATGTTGCTGATGTTCGTTGAACTATTATTTTTTTTTAATATATGGCACCGGCATTACACTTAATACTGAGAACTTGGCATGATGAGGATAAAAATTTACATTATTTTAATGTGTCATGATGTAATTGCTAGTATTCATTTTAAACTAACATTGAAATGGAATGAAATAAAAAATGGTCCTAAATAATAATTATAGATCGAAATGCAATGCTGCCCGAATTCTATCACTGTATGAAAGAGAAAAGATAATTAATTATAGATTTGTTCATATCATTTAAATTAATTAAAAAAAAAAAAAACAATTACAAACACATACGATATTTTTATAAGGGCAGCATTTGCTAGCCCCATACATAAGTGGCAGTTAACATTTATCCCTCATTTAATTCATTATTATAACGTGAATTTAAAATGTATATTAAAAAGTAATATTCGATGGAATTCAAGATTCGGATCTTGAGTAACTTCCGTCGGATGTATGGAGCTAGCTTTATATAATTTATATAATTTAACACGCTAATCCACCGCCTTCATTGCGTTCCAATTCACGGCGGACATACTCCGCCTGTTTCTCGCTTAAGCCAAGACGGGTGACCTCTTGTTCGAACTGTGTCATCCCGCCAACACCCACGAGGTAGCCATTGAGTCTGGCCGCCAAGTGTGAGGTCTGCAATTTTGAGGAGTCGAGGCCCAAGCTTCGGCATAGATCTTTGTGTCCTTGCAATCGGTATTTTTGATGGTAGCTGAAAACATTTTGAATAATATTATATACATTTTTTATAAAGTAATAGTTTAAAATGAAGATCATCATGGTTTTCGTAAATGTATTGATAAAGCATGGTTATTGTTAGCAGTTAAGACAGTTATAATAATGAACAGCTTGCAATTTATGAATGGGGTCAATGTCCACAAATAAGTGTAATAATAAATTCGTATTGATCGAGGGAGCAAATAAGTCAAATCTCCAATGTATATTTATCAAACGAATCAAATGTTAACTGATCAATCATGATCATAAATTGAAACACAATCGTTGAGATTTAAATATTTTAATAGGTGCATGTGACACTTCAAAAGATGTCCGACATTGTCATATATTTTTTAAATTTAATAAATAAAAGACGATTTAATTATTATTTATCAATAACTCTCTATTAATAAAAATAAGATTTGAATATGGAATATGGGTTATGAAGAATGAACTTGAATAACTGGAGCTAGACACTAAAATAATATTTTATACAATGTCAATCAAAATATACAACTTTACTATGTTTTGAATTTTATTGAAATATTAATAAACGAGTTACAATGTTATAGATCGTGACCGTGGAACATTAAATTAGATATGGCAACATTAAGTTTTATTTGTCATAATTTTTATGTTGGTTCATAATATTTTGTGTTCGCACGTGACATTGGCGAAATAATCTGTGCCTTTTTGGCACAACTGAAAGCCACAAAAAAAATACTTTGTATGAATTATAGAAAAAAAAAAAACTAGTTTAAATATCATCAGCGACAGCGAGTGATAACCGTTGATCTTATTTTACAAGCTAGAGTCGCATTTTTGCTTTTGGTATTTGCAGAATAAAAAACCATATTTCGGACTTAGATAATTATTAAAAAAAAATTAAATAATTAAAATAATTATATGTAATAGTATGAAGATAACTGAAGATTTTTATTCATTTTAATCTCTCAATAATTCTAGAATATACCGACTAACTGTTTTATATGTGATCGGTGCGTAAATTTGGCAAAGACCTCTTTATTATGGATACGAAAATCAGAGAGATTGGATTATGCCGAATATAATTTCAATTAATATCCCGTTCATTACATTTGTCGTTGATATAATGCAATCGTGAAAAGGTCTTTGAATCACTTGAGTAAGATATTAAGAAAAACTATAGAACAGAGGTAAAATTAATTTTTTAACAAAGATTGGTTTGCTGACATTCTTCAGAATTTTTGGTATCACAATAATATTATGAACAAAAACAAGCATGACTAATTATGACATCTGATATAAAGAAAAGTATTTTTATAAATCTAAGCTGAACGGTTAAAAGAAATAAAAAACAAAAAACATTCATTCGAGATTTTTCCTAGTTAACTCCGAATTCAATAGGCTCCCATGATTTCCTAGCTTTTTTCTTTACACATGAGAACTCTTTCTAATTCTAGCATTTTAATCATTAAACAAATATAATTGGTGTCATCAAATGTTGTTTAATTTTCATATTAAATTCCTTTATTCAGCAAAGAAGTATTAATTCTAGTTATTGCTTGTCAAATGAAACACTACCGGTTCGGAAAAGAAAATAAATGGACCTTAGAAGAACCGGTGAAAGAAACGCAGCGAGTTATTTGACAATTTGTTATTATTCACATATATTCAATAAAAAAAAACTGTTGCCTAAGATGATCATTTCAGGCCCAATGTATGTTAAATAGGCCCAGTGGTTAGAACGCGTGCAACTTAACCAATTAAAGATAGACAAAAAAAAATCTTATTTTCATAAACAGTGCTTTCCGCTTGGCGCTATATTTGGCAAGACGTGAAATGTTGGACTGCGTTAAAACTTGGTATTATTTATAATCTGTTGTATAAATTTAAATTGAAACCATAATTATATTTACTATTATGGAACATATACATTTACCGATGTATGTAGCCGAAATGTCCCAGGTTTCTAAATATTCATGTGCTTAATTTGTGTTTATAATTCATCTCGTGCTCGGCGCTGAAGGAAAACATCGTGAGGAAACCTGCATGTGTCTAATTACTGTCATCATCATGACATCGAAATTCTGCCACATGTGCATTCCACCAGCCCGCATTGGAACAGCGTGGTGGAATATGTCCAAAACCCTCTCCTTAATGGAAGAGGAGGCCTTATTTCAGCAGTGGGAAATGTACAGGCTGTTACTTTACTTTACTTTACTGTACTATGCTATGAACTCAATAATTAGCTATATTAATTTAAGCTCGAAGCGAATAAGGATAACGATTTCTTTGTTAGAATAAAGAAGTTAGATGTATGTCCTTATAGTTAAAACAGGCGATACGTGATACTAAAACCAATGACATTTAAAATGGAGGTTAATACATACAATTGATGATCACTCAAAAGGAGCCGGCCGTGACATCGTTATTGTTATAATTGACAGTTAACATTATGTAGTACATATTAATATATTGTCACTATGTGAAATATGATTTTGAAGGTCGCTTAGGACTATACGCATAATACTGACACTTAAACTTGAAAGCGGGAAAGCATCACAAAGGTTTTACGCTTGACATATTTTTTAATAACTACATATGTGTGACGTATACTCATAGAGCGAATGCATCTAAATCTTTCGGTATCAGAGATATTCGGTAAGAAGAAAATTCAAACTCACCGCAATAGATGAGAGTGATATACCAGAATATGATATTGACTATCAATTATAATAATTATAAAATTTGTAGAATACACGAACCATTATCACAGTAAGTCGTTTGTCAATATTTCACAGGTGAGATACGAAGTGAATTCTTACAGAATGACAATTAATATGCGTTTATAAATTTCCTGTAAAAAGGTGGCACGTGTCAGATAAAATCTATCATTGGTTAATCGACTAACCTTTTATTAAGTTAGTAACGAGTAACTCCACAGACATTGTTATGTCTTATAAAACTTTATACAAATTAAGTAAAATATAATTAAATTAAACTCACTCTTCAGCTGGGTAAAATGTACCAGCGGGCGCTATTTCTGTTCGTAGTTGTCCGTTGCAGCGGATTTGCATTGCCTTGTGAGACGCCTCCGCAGCCAGCCTCTGCTCCTCGTCATGATACAGAATCATGGATTGATACTAGAATTAAAAAGTGAATCACTTTAAGTAAAATGTTTCTTAGTATATTCCTAACGTAATTTTAAATAAGATTATAAATGAAGGTGTACAAGAGGAAAACAAAAAATGTTGGAGGGATTATTTTAAAATGTTTAATATTGAAGAAAAAAAATTGGAGACGTACGATTTTATATCCAACAGAATGAGTGAATATAAATATTATATGTTACAAAAATTAAATCGTGAAAGTAGAGCTCATTATTAGGATGCTGCATCCAATTATTCAAAATCAATTTTTAAAACGCCTTTCACTACCAACCAGATTTTTTTAAATTAACCATCCAGCACATTTTTGGTACGTGAGTATATGTTATTGTGTCTATTTTCAGGGGAGTATGAATGAATTATGTTTTTGCATGTATGTTTTTGAGAAAAGTATTAGTCCTTGGCGAAATGTCAATTGTCAAAAGTATTTCTAAAACATGACTTGACACGCTACCGCGTGTCTATAAATTTGCGCAGCCTATATTTTCGACCTCGATAATATTGTTCTATTTATTTTTCGAACCCGTTTTTATTACCATCGTGCTATCAGTTATTGTAAAACATGATTATCTAGCTAAAGCCAAGAAATAAAAATTTATTTTGATTGAACTTGAATTGAACAACAATTTATTTATTTAAAAACAATTGACCATATTATGTATTGTATTTGGGATAAAATTTAATCATGTACGCATGTACAAGTAGATATATGTTACATGTATATGTTGGCGGAACCTTAGGGCTAATCAAAGTAACATATGCGGGTTACTTTACCAAATATAAACAAGTTACACATAAATGTCACATAAAAACTGTAAAAAATACAAAACAAACAAACAATGTTGTAACAGTTAGTAAGTTTTTTGTTTAGTTGAAAATCTTTGGCACAACAATTAACACTGTTGTACTGAAACTGTAAAATACTATTTATATTAGTGAATGTTGTGTATTTTATAAAAGCTAATGACTCAATGTAATTTTAGTACATCTCGTGAAACCCGTGAATACCTTTATAAATGTTGTAATTAAATATACATATGTAGATATTAAACATTTTTGGTTAAGTACTACAATATCATCACATATTCTGGTCTGGCTGGCCTCACAGCACCAGTGGTTATGGGCAGTGAGACGGTTACCATCTAGTTCTTTCTCTTAGGTGGCCTATTTTCTTGTCCGCCGAATTATTTTATAAAAACAATTAAAAAGTACTATCATATTCATTAATGTCTTTTGTAACCTACTTTTCTACTAAAATTCTTACTATCTGATTAATTAATAAACTCAAGCACTACTTCAAGATTTTCATACGGTTTACATCAAAGAACGGAGTGATTCATAAAGAATGTTCTGGTGCAAAATTCATTAATCATTTGTGAAATATGATGATTGTTGAATGACGATGTGAAACGTGAATCGATAGAGATATAGGTATTATGATAGAAAAAAAATATGTACTTAATCTACCTCACGGGTAGTAAAGTATAAATGCGAATAATGCTTATAAAACAGTCCATGCCTGTCTTTAAATCCTAGAATTGATTAAAAAATTACAAAAACGTCGTACGTAGATTTGTTTAATTTCTATATTTTTTTAAATTATTTTTTTATGGTATAGGTTGGCGGACATGCATATGTACCACCTGGTGGTAAGTGGTCACCATTACCCATAGACAATGACGCTGTAAGAAATATTAACTATTCTTTACATCGTCAATGTGCCACCAACCTTGGGAACTAAGATGTTATGTCCCTTGTGCCTGTAGTAACACTGGCTCACCCACCCTTCAAACCGGCACACAACAATACTGAGTAGTTATTTGGCGGAAAAATAACTGATGAGTGCGTGAAACCTATCCAGACGGGCTAGCACATATAGATACATTTATAATTAAGAAGCTCCTGAAATAATTATGATAGTTCTATAATTTTTGTGAACCATATAATTTTGTATTTATAAAAGTACACACTTTAGATTTATAACGTCTGACAAATTACCTACATTAATTATAGTAAATGAATCTATCATAATCGTAGATCGTGTTTTATTACTCAAAGAAAGTAATACCTAATCCCGTTTGTAATTATGAAGATTATAGTATTATTATGAGTAATCTGCTAATTTAATTACACACAGTAAATATAAGACATAATAGTAGAGACATGATAGATAGATAGTTTTGTAGAGCCATTATAAAAAAATGTATTTAGATATACTTACAATATAAATCCGAATGAAGTAAAAATATTTTTTATTTGTGCAAAATAGGCACAGGTCACGTGCGAAAAATATTTTATTATAAAAGAACGAAATGCCAAATAATTTGCATGCATATATATAAATATATATACATATATGTATATATAAAGATAAATAAACAGACTTACCTGTCGTTTTAGCTTTGTGGTAAGTCCGTACTCGTGGTTGCCCCAAAACATATCGAGAAGATCTTCGTAAGTGACGGTTTTTGGGTCGTAATCTAGTTCGATTACCTCCGTGTGATCACCTCTGCGAACAGAAATGTTACTTTCTTAAATCACTAATATAAGCTAACGTTATTTTTGTTAATTAATTGTTGAAAGATAACTCTTGATATTAATTAATAACGTTCTTCTTTATTCAAATTAAGCAAAGAATATATAAAGAGATGAGTCGAGATGGCCCAGTGGTTAGAACGCGTGCATCTTAACCGATGATTGCGGGTTCAAACCCAGGCAAGCACCTCTGATTCATGTGCTTGATTTGTCTTTATAATTCATCTCGTGCTCAGCGGTGAAGGAAAACATCGTGAGGAAACCTGCATGCGACAAATTTCATAGAAATTCTGCCACATGTGTATTCCACCAACCCGCATTGGAACAGCGTGGTGGAATATGTTCTAAACCTTCTCCTCAAAGGGAGAGGAGGACTTTACCCCAGCAGTGGGAATTTACAGGCTGCTGTTGTTGTTGTTGTATATAAAGAGATACAGTAATAGTTTAAAGTTTATAAAAAGTTCCCAGTTCCAGCATATTCTGCCGAGCGCGAGTTTAAAATTCCCGCCAATGTTTTCTTTTTTTTATAATGTTGCCCACTTCAAAATCCGTAGCGACAACACTAAAATCAAAATATTTTCTGTTAAGTAGACTAAAACTTATCATATCTTATGAGTACTGATTTGTATGTTACATTACTCTATTAATTATATTTGAATTAACCAAACAATTTTTAATTTATACTTCAACATATAAGATTACTTTTTAAGTATTTCTTAAATCCCGAAAAACATTTAGTACCGATAAAATGATATTCTTTAAAAATCCTTTCCATCATGAGTCATTTACAATAATTAGTAGATATATCAATTGTAATGTAGGTAAAGTTAAAGAATAATTAAAATAACAATTAACAGTACTCCACTAAATCCTATTAGTGTGAATTTCTAGCGCTATCATATATTTATCATTAAATTAATTAACTGAGTAAATAACTCTACATTTAAAACGATTACTTATATAGATTGCTACTTCGTTAAAACTGTATGACAATTGACTCAAAACATTAAAATGTTTAATTATTTCAATAGGTCATCCTTTTGAATATATCTACGCTTCATATATAAGCGAAACATGATTATAAATAAATCGTTTCTAATCACTGAAGAGATAAACAATGCTGATAGTGCGTAGTTTGACGACCACCTTGGCCTTGCTGTGCGTAGACAACCTTGACGCAACAGATACAATGCCAAACTATATTTGTATAACATAATAACCACATCTAAAAGAAAGACTTCCTTGTATTCGAATAACCTAATTCATCCACGCACGTGATAACTATTTTTTTTTAAAGTACGAGCATAGAATAAATATATATATGTTAAGGTTTTTTGGTAGGTAAGTTCATTCAAGAGTGGATACAATCATTATTATTATAAAAACATATTCATATGAATATTGTAATAATTAAAAAAGATTTTTTTTTTAAATATATTTGGCTGGATATTTTAATACTTTTGCTTAAATTGTTTTATTATCTGTAATTTATTGACAATCATCAGAGGTTATTCAAAACAATAAACACGCATTTAAAAGTGATTAGGCGAATTCTTACTACGAGTACTCACTATAAATAAATCAAACAGATTACAACGCAACAATTGAGTTGCATTTACATCATGATTATGTATTATAAAATTCTTAGAGCATAAAATCATTCCCTTTTGTTTGAATTACGTATTCAATTAATTTATTACAAGTTAAATTTAATGTTTATTTCTCGAAAATACAATATTGGAATGTAGGTATTCTTCAATTTATACAATAAGTATGTCAAAAATGCAGAGGAGGATAGAAGTGGAACACACTACAAAACCCCAAAAAGAAAAAAACCTAAGTAGTAGACTGATAGACACACACAAGCACAATGCGAAAAAAGTAAAAATAAATTTTATAATTAAAAATAAAACATTCGTCACTATTGTGTATGTCATTTATGGTACATAAACCTTAAATATAATGATAAGGGACAACACGTGGAATCATTAATAAATGTAGAATATACGTAATTCATTCATACGCAAACAAGATAGCTACGTATGTTTTACGTAAAATGTAAAATACATTAAAATATCACGATGCAAACGTAGGTTAAATCCGTACATTGTGTACATTTGTGGGTTTCATTTTTCATATAAATGTAAAAGTATTTTGTTTCATGTAGTTCTGAATAAACAAATACTGGTTTCATGCTAATTATTAATCTGAGATTTATGTAGTTTAATTTTAATATACTAATGACCTAACTGTTTTATAATTAGTTAATCATCACCACTTAACATACATATAATGTAACAGCAAAAACAATTGCGCAATAACGCAATGACCATATAAAGTTAATAATCATTATTAAAAAAAGCAAGTCAGCGCGATTATATGATTAATGAAGAATTTTAGCAAATCACATCTAAGGCTCGTGTACTTGAAAAATAAAGATAAAAATCGACGTACGCTAATCTATATGCGAATATAATCTTTACCTTGACCCATTTCGATCGGTCTAATTCTGTAACGTGTATCTCGGCAAGAAATAACTTAAGCGATTTGAAAATTATATATTAGTTCAACTGTAACAGTGTAAAACTCATTAAAAAAGACAATATTTAGTCCGAAATATTTAAAAGATAAAATTTGTAATGAGTACCTAATATTTTAAGCGTATTGTATTGTTCCATTTGTTTCTTACGAACAATTATAAGTAGAATGATTTTTTTTTTTTACAAATACAAGCACAAATGATCTGGTATTAGGTTTCAATGCCACACAAACATTATATATTGAAAAGTCATGCGCTGTTTGTACGTATGTATGACTACAAGAAAATCAATCTTATCTATCTCTCTAAATACTACTATACTACTATAATATACGATTAAATAATTGTAAAAAAATAGATTGATAATTAACATTGTTTATTTAATGTATGGAAAAATTGAAACCGTGAAAAACAATAAAGGAAACCTCATTAAAATTCAAGCCAACAGGTCCAAATCTGTAATAAATTATTTCCTCGTATAATATAACAAGGTCTGAATTTCCCAGAAATTCATAATTTGATGTACCGATTACACCTTCGCGGAAAGAAATTTGAAACGATCGTTCCCAGCGAACACTTGTATACATTCAACATGTTTTCAAAATAAATATTGCGATTTGACTAGCTTGTTTAAAAATTAACTTTAAAGAAAGGAAGCGGCTGGTTTATTTATAAGCTTTTGGTTTAATGACAATATATTTCCTTTGAATATGTTTCACCAAAGAGATAAAAGACAATTGAAAATGGCCGCCATTTACTGGGCTATTTTTAGTAATTATTTGTTCGTTTTAAATTGGTATTAATAGCAATTAAACAGATGGTTGAAACTTTGAAGATTAGATACGAAATCGCTGCAATAAAAATAAAATAAAAATTATAATAATTACAAGAACTTTCTAATTGTAATTTGATAATTCCAATCAGGGCCATCAGGGTATTTAGGGGAACCGGGGCAACTGCCATGGGGCCTCCACATGAGTGGGGGCCACATCAGTTTTCGATGAGTTAACAAATACCGAGATATAGTCAAATTATAATAATGTTACTACTTAATATTTTAAAAGTTACCGATACAAAGTAATTAAATCATAGCTTACTGATTGAAATAAAAAAGTAATTAATTCATGATAATATAATTATTAGGTTGTTCACGCTTCTGTTTGTCTAGGGCCCCCACTGCTTTGTGGTCCGGAGGCCACCAGACCTTTAAATCCGACTCTGATTCCAATGACAGAACATGCTTAATGTGAAACCGTACGCTTATTAAATCTCACATGTACATGTGTAATATTTTAAGTTGAAAATAATAAAAGTTTGTCAGTTGTTACAACAAAATAATTTAATAAATTCAACAAACAGCCGGTAATACATAGTGAATGAATGAAATGGACACAATTTTTTGACTTACATGTTTCTGTAGTGAGGATTCTTTGTAGTGCCACCAGCGTACCCGACTCTTGTCCTCACGATACCGGTAGTGGCGCCGAAGAGGGAATCGTTTGACCAGAAACAGCCCATGCCGAATGTCGCCTTCTTCGTCGGTATGTCGACATCGTGGAGTAGAGCGGCCTGGGTTAAACCAAAAAATGCTATTAAGTATTATTTGAAAATATATTTTCAATATAAACGATGTCTGTTCAATTTATGTTTTAAGTAATAAAATGTCAAATGACGAAAAAGTATTGCTTAGAAAGAAATTATATCATATTAATGGGTTATTGTTCGATAATGTTTTCTTTTTTATTTAAAATGGAAAAAACGTCGAGAAAAGAGCTCGTTATAATGTGTTGCGTAATGTATAATTACCACCATTATGTAAAAAACTTAAAAACCGTGCTCTTGGGTCCGTTGCCCTGGACAACAGGTTTTTTTCTGGAGATGGTTATAAAGTTATGTAAAGCAGTTCTCCTTTCGTCCTCAAAGGGATACTCTTAATAACAGTCGTTAAACCTGTTCGCAGTAAAACTTTATTCCACGTCATCTTGTATTTATTTTAAAATTATAATTCAGGATAAATGTATTTATTATTCAACTAACTTAAACAAAGTAATATATTTCTTAACATGTTCTTAATATTTGCATAACTATTGTTAAAATATTAGGTCTTTTAGTGATTCGATTGTTCTTTTATCTGTTGAAATGTCTTTAAGTAGCAGACATCTGTAAGTAGAGATACAAACGCAGAACATCGGACCATGAGTGTAATGAACTAAATGCCTTAGTCATGAACTAATAATTAGTGAAATAA
Organism: Vanessa cardui; assembly: GCF_905220365.1. NCBI lineage: Eukaryota > Metazoa > Arthropoda > Insecta > Lepidoptera > Nymphalidae > Vanessa > Vanessa cardui. Next base: position 8,918,929 of record NC_061138.1, on the reverse strand, counting down.
TATTATAAGACTATTTGAGAACTGCGCTGAAATTTAAATAATAGCTGATTATCTTCTCAGTCATCTCTTATAATAGTATAAGCATCATTATTAATATATTACAGAAAGCATTGTCACTAATGCGATGTCATCTACACAATAGTTATGTTATCTTTAGTTCAAGTAATAAATTTTAATTAGGTACATGTAATTGCGTTCAATTTTTATCTAGTCCCTCGTTAATTATGCAATTATTTGAACAAATTTTAAATATTAAATGTATACTTTCTAAGTAGATATTATGTTCCAAATAAAGAGTTAACATTAAATTCAGAGTTTATATTTTGTTAACGTGTTTAAACCGTTTACTTTGTTTGGATTCGAAGATTCAGTGGCAGTCATCTAGCTAGCTAACTCAGTACAATCATTGATTCATAAATTGATAAAACTAATGACTAAAACAATTACAATAAGTAGTTTATAATATTTATCTCAATCTATCTAATCCGGTTTCCATACAGGTCATACAGTTATATCTCAGGTGTAGTCAAAATTACTAATGACATTGGAACAAACCTGACATTTCTCATAAATCTAATTCATTTGGATTTTAGTAACACATTTAACTGCGTTGATCACATCATCCTACTGGTTTTACGTTATATAATATAATTTGAGTTCTCTATTCATCTTAAATTGAGATGTAAGGGTATCTCGACGGCTTGTTGTATCCGTAACTCGTTGAAATTTTCATTTACTCGATCACATGGTGTATTTTATTTTTTTCATTTTTATCCAAATTTATAGTCAAACAAAAATTTTAGTTATTTTTGTTGCGATTTAGAGAATTATAAGTGATAAATATTTAACAATACAATGGATTAAGACTATAAATAGATATAAACCCTTGTGAAACATAAATTATTTTGCAGTCACTATTTAAATCAAATCAAAATAAACTTTATTCAAGTAGACTCCTACAAGCACTTTTTCGTCATTTTACATTTAAGTGAAGCTACCACCGGTTCGGAAAGTAGATTCTACCGAGAAGAACCAGCAAGAAATTCAATAGTTACTCTTTTTTAACATTTAAAAAATACAAAGTCATGTTAGTTAAATACAATTATTTAAATTAATATATCCTGCTTGGAAGTCAACAGGTATTAACTCCACTCTTTTTATTTAAATGAATATTACAAGCTATATCTTCCTATACTATTATTGTTTACACAGGTGCAATCTATTTAAATTTTTCTATGGACAAATTTCAGATTTTCACCGAAGTTTAAGTTGCATTGTGTACGTGATTTAATACGAATTATCCTTATTACATAGAAATGTATTATTTTGGAATTCTTCCTCAGGATAGTCGCTAAGTATAATACTGAAAATAACTTTTGCTCTTTACTGAGAATTAATTAACTAATGGAGATAAATCGCAATTTTTTTTTAATTTAAAAAGTCATATTACTTTTATATACGCTATCAGTGTTTGTTTTGCATCTACTTAAAATGTGAAAATGCTTTTTCTTAAAATATAGAATTAATTAAATAATAAAAAAAATTGCTTTTTTATCGTTGTGAGATAACAAATAGACATACAGAGTTGATTTCACATTTATAAGATACGAGGACGACAAGACGATTTTGATGATATTATTTCCGAGACTTTATAACTCTTTATAATTCATAAAGGCGCTACTTCATATTCATAGAGAAAAAAGAAATACATTATTGGTGCCCTGCACTAGTTCATCCATAAATATATAATTATCAGATGAAAAATATAGTGAACAACGAGCACTATAGGGTGTCAAGATCTTTAAATTTTAATGAAGAGTGACTTTTTTCAAACGAAACGAATCATACAACGCTATAAAATTTGCCACGTCGCTCTTGAACTTTGATCGTTGTTCCACATGTAACTCGTCTATTTCGGTCTGAAATTGAAGACTTCCCTTGAGGTACCAAATGACAATTCCCGACATTACATACCAGATTACGATTGAACGATAAATCGTAAAAATAACTCATCAGACTAAAATATTTTTATACGAGATAATAAAATAATAAATGGTTAACTAAGGTAGTTTTTAAAAGGGATCAATTTATTTATATTTAAACTAATAGCAATGTTCTGTGTAACTATTATAATTTATTATTTCGCATTGCATTTATAACGCTCACAAATATAAACACGTGTTGCGATTTTCTGACAATGAGACAATTAATGCTTAAATATATTTTTTGCTGATATTGATCACCGATGATGGTAAACAATTGAAAGGCGGCAATTGAAATTGGCGGTATTAACAAAAACTTTGTTAATTTAAAGTTTTTTACACTACTCGTTTTGTGTTGAAACCTGAAGCGGATTTAACTCAAACTCTACAATTTGTTGTCAGAGATTCGAACTCTATAACACGCAAGTTAACACCGGTTTCATATTCTCTTTTTAAATGAAAGTCGACCCAAAATATCCTACACCATAAATATTAATTACATCTTCGGTTTCAAGCTCTACGAATCCCTGTCTCAAAATTCGACAATTTATATTGAGAACAATTCCTTTCAACTCACGTTTCAAGCTTATTTAAGTATTTAATTTAATGTTAAAGTGATGAAAGATTAAAAGGTACCTACTTATAGGCATAAATTCAAATAACAAAACTAAGGAGTCCGAAATAGTAACAGTTACAGACTTCAATTGAACATGTATTGTCATATGTAATTAGAACTGATCGCAAAAAATAACCGTATGAAAGAGCTACAAGTTCATCGTCCCACTTTCTTTCGCAAAAACTTCCATACACAATCAATCTAGCAATGTCAATTTGCATGAACAAATTACACATTGACACATAAAATACCACGTGTTATACATAACTTTTTAAACTATATTATCATTAATTATTGATTCTATAAATATTATTATTAATCTAGATTATTTCTCGTATTAATTAACATATAATATTGCTTAATATATATACTAAAAATAATAAGTGTATTATTATTTTTAGGACATTTTATATAGTCATACATTTTTCTCAATTATTAAATACACAATAATTAAATACATGTCATGTAAAAACGTGGGAACATGTTTAAAAAAACCTTAAAATAATGATTAACCTTTGTAATAATATCTTTATACATTTTATTAAATTACTTACGTTCGTTGGTGGTTTCATGGTGCAAAATTTTCTAATAAGGCTCAGCATGCACGAGGATAAATGATTGATTTAAAATAAATTTCCGGCGCTTAAGCGTGTAGATTTTGTAGAGTCGCGTGTGTTATACGGATATGGAGTGAAGCCGCGACACGTCTGTATGGTAAGGCGGTCCGGCGCACACTGTCAATGCCGCAGTACCTAACCGTAATTTTCTAGTGAAATGTCCGTAACGTCGTGTTTCACAAATCATGCACAGACAGGGATCAGATAATAAGTTTGACATTGTCACTGAAAAGTATAACATATCTAGCAGCATATCCTACCTATCAGGCTATTGAATTATCATAACCCAATAGATACGTTATAAAAAACGCAGAACACTATTTAAATGCCATATTCGTTCCAAAATACTGCCGGAATGTTTCAAATATAAATTATGTAGGTCAAAAATGATTTCGTCTGGCAAAGATATACCTAAACTCGTTAGCTTATACTAGATACTAAATTTCTCTTTTATTACTAGATGAGATTGTGAGGAATATTGATTGCGTACTACTTTGTGACGAACGCATTTCATTAAGCGGCGTCGCTTGCAATCACTGTTGGCAGATGATATCTATGGCGTAATACAACTTTGACTTGCATCTCGTGATATATAAGCGAAAGTGCAAGTTCATTGGGTTATTCAACTTCCCGTCATCGAATATTTTATATTTCACAACATTGCCGTAATGTTAGCTATCGATCTTTTTTATTTCTGGCATTGAGTGACCTAGCGTGCGGCAAAACCGGATCGATAGACTCTACCTTTGAATTATACGTCATAACCTTTAACCAGAGTTCAATGTTACGTAATAATTTGAAAACTGTTTTTTTTTTTTTATTTACATTTGTTCAACCAATATATTTAATCCCTCAGCATGTTATGAAATTTGATTCCAAGGTCAAAGAATATTATGTTATGCATTCACCCTTTAAACTTTTGTCAAATAAAAAGATTTCTCTTTAACAATAGGAATATCATAAAATGCTGATTCACGGCCAAAACTGAATTTGGTATGGTGTAACCTTGTACTGAATTACCAACCCCTATAACGCAAGCACAGCTGCGCGATAGCTATTAATCTATATGTCGACTAGAAGAGTTTTGAATTAAAAAAAGATATATATACATTGTAATAGGCTTCCGATGTTTATGAACTTAAATGAAAAACATTAAAATTAGAAAAACAAAAATAGAGTAGTCAAAATGTTTTTAAGTTATGTTTTGTATGATTTTCATTTTTAAGGTTGGATTAGAATTCAACTTTAGAATCAAAATGTCCTCACAATATTCTTACTCATCACATAATTGTGATGATTTCTATTCATGTTAATCTGATTTAGAGATGGTAACACTGTTGCATCGTGGTTAGCAGGCTAAAAAAGCGGAATTAGCTCGGCTGACCAATTGGATGACGGGACACATTGTGAGGTGACAGGAGGAATAAGAAGAAAAAAAGAAGAGAGCGGTCGGTGGTCAGAATCCGGCTTTTAACGGGGTTATCTTAAAAACTAAGGGTGATTGATTATACAACTTGGAATTGTGACCATTGAACCTATGATGTTAAATATAAAATAAATGTATTTATATCTTAATCGAACTGTGTTTGGTTTTATAAAATAATTATTAATATTCTAATAGCCTTGTTAAACCAGTGGCTAAATATAAAGCCGCAGATTTGAGGGGATTGTCTTCAAATTCGGACCTGGTCGGTCAGACAAAAAGTCAAAAGGTTTTTCTATCGACCATCAGTACCAGCCCAAAGTCTGGTAGTTGGAAACACTTCCAGCATGTAAACCAGTGTAACTACAGGCACAAGGGACATAACATCTTAGTTCCCAAGGTTGGTGGCACAGTTTCGATGTAAGGAATAGTTAATATTTTTTACAGCTTCATTGTCTATGGGTGGTGGTGACCATTTACCACCAGGTGGCTCATATGTTCGTCCGCCAACCTATATCATAAAAAAAAGAAACTCCCGTGCCTCGAAGAGTACGTAAATTTTGTGACATTAGTCGTTTGCTTCCAATATTTCCCTTCGTGTCAGATTTGCCGAAACATCGGATGATGACAGTGAATAAGAATAATAAGTGCACCTGCACAACGTGTAAAACAATAATAGATTCCGTTGCATTGCAATAATAGATTAATTGCCATGGCTGAAATCGGAAGGACTCATAAGTACAATCTACTAAGGGAATAGTTTTTCATAATTAAATAATCATTTACTTTCAAAAAAAATTAATTTTAATAATTTGTATTATTGTTTTTAAATTGAATCAATCCCCTTCACTGTGTATAATTTATTACTATAACTTGATCCTTATAACTAACGTCACAATTTTTGAAATAAATATTCTTATTTTTTGTATTGATGGGCTCGATTTCTTTTAATGCCTATTTTTCATATAAATTCCAAGCCACTCCCACTATTAACCAATATTATCAATAACTTAATCTTATATATATTTAAATAAATAAAAACAAAGTGAAATAACAGCCTGTAAATTTCCCAACGCACGCATTCTAACCACTGGGCCATCTCAGTTCACAAGCTCACTTTATATGAATTATACATACATTTATGATAATTGATAATAAATAAAAGCCAATAATTAAAACAACTGATTTATTCATATAATATTTAAGTATATTAGGAATCACCTTAATAATAAACACTACTGTTCAAAAGTCAGTCACTAAGTTACACTTTTTTTATTATGAACTTTAAATATAATAATGAAAAATACAACAGACATATGCATTAGATAAAATAGTTTATTAATTTGTACCGACTCAAACGCAATCATCAAACAGTAGTGTACGAGTATACATAAGTACAATGTTTTAAATAATAAATCACAATATTCAATAATGAGCCTATGTAAACATTTATACATTTAACTATTATTAAGACACTCTACTTAAACTTTGATAGTTTTGCGATCTGTGTTCGAATGAAAGCCCTTACGTTAAGAAGTTTTTAATATGTAAGAAATTTAATATGAGTATATTTAAAACCATAGACACGACTCTCCATGTAGTAGGTATTTGTAGAAATTTATTATTATTTATTGTATTGTAAAATAATTATCTACTTCATTTATGCGCTTATAAGTTCAGATACAAAAATATAATTGTCAAAATTTATAGAAAATTAGGCTTTGTGCATTACTAAATAACGCTTTAGAAAACAAAACTACTTTTTTTATAACATTTTAGATTTGATCGACGTTCTAAATAAATTTAATAAATGGCAAGCTCAAAAAAGGCAAGGTTTACTTTTTAATTTACGAATTTAGGCGACTATTCTAACATACATTAATATTCAAAAATATTTTTTTTCCACCAAATTTAATCTACTGAATATCGAACGAAGTTCAAAATAACTTTTAGTTATATTCACATACATTTCGTGTCCTACTACTTTTGAAGGGATATAATAATTTTAGAGTGTTTTCTAAAATATTAAAAATATAACATTCTCAAGGCAAGACTAACAAAGAGGCACTCGTTAAGAATATTGTAAATATTTACAATTATTATATAAAACAAAAATCTTTTTCTAAAATAGGTATAGGCGTTACGACGATATGAATACAGACAGATATCTTAAGCCGGGTACTCACACGCGAGCTGACCGTAACTGTGGCACGTTTTACGCTCTAAAAATATCAGGTGGAAGGGAGGAACGCACTTGCCGAAAATAAGAGGCTCACTGTGGAACTTGATACCTTATGAACCGTTCATTTTGTTTCAAAGAATAATTTGCAAAAGTGATTGGATAGAAAACAAATCTCTCGTTTATAAAAAGATTAGAAGTCAAAATAAGAATGACGACATCTAATTTAGAATTGGCGGTATTATTTAAACCTGAACCAGCTCTGCACGAGTTGATGGTGTAGTGTATTATAAGAGGTAGTTTATAAATAAATATGGACAAGCCTACGCGTGAGGCGAGCAATAGTGGGGGATACGGCCATTGGCCATATCATAATCAGTTAGTTCGCCGTACGAGCAAGACGTGTCCGTTATAAATCGAACTGTGTTGTTTCATTATTAACCACGTGCCTAATAGTGACCTGTACAGATGGGTACATCTCGTGGATTTCCAAACACTGGATAGGTGTACAGCCCACAGTTACTGGCTCGTGAGTTCCGGCGAATACATTAATTTACATTTTAAATTTCAATGACGTCTGATAAATATTCTTCTAAATAAAGTTGGCCATTTAATTAATCAAAAATTAAAGATAAACTACAAATAACTATATACAAAGTTACGACATTTTTTTTTAATTTAATTCGACTAATTATCCAGACCATACATAATGAAGATATGTTTTATATTTTTTATACATTTACTAATAATAATTGGACACATTCTCGTCATGAAAATAACAATTTTGATATAAGAAAAAAAAAACAATATCGAAATAGAAATTTATCACAAAACGCTATTGGTATGTAAAATGCTTCCGTAAAATAATACTGTAGGAAATAAAAATCAATCCAAACTTTTGTGCTTATAATATAAGGCCATTGTATATTGCTTAAATGTTCGTCTTCAATGTGTACATAAGATATATTTCTGCGACGTCACGTGACAATAAAACCACGCTATACTTTAAGTACTTTTTAAGTACTAATGACGCTCACTACAAACTATCGAAATAATTAATCTAAACTAGTGACTATGATATGGACGAATGAATTACTAATGGATGGGTATTAATGACTTCTACGCGATAAATACGTTACAAAAAGCTTATTTACATAAATATATTTAATTTAATGGAATGTTAAGCTGCCATTACGATGAAGGAATACCACAGATATTGAACACTAGAATTTTACAGAACGATCTCACTCCTTTTTTTTTAAATTATTAAATTTTTCAAAAGGTATTTTTATATATAGTTCTACAATACCCATAAAGTCCGGTTATTAAAAATATTAAAATTATTATAAAGTGTACACGATAAAAGCTGGAAAAATTGGCACGCAGAGTAATTAGCGAGAAGTAGATCGTAACGATGATTTAAAAATGCGAATAATAGTGATGACGTAATAGGAAATAGCTATATACATAGATACATATTTAACTGAATTATGTATATCTTATTTTAAATCAAAAATATTACATCGCATTTTTTTTGTTATGGTAATACTCTGTTTAATGGTGCCATATTAAAAAAATATATATAATAATTTATACTTAAATATAGATATTATTCGGAACTACATTCAGAACAAACATTAATATAATATATACATTATACGATAAGTTAAAGACAGAAAAATTGTAACATTTAACAGTAAAGAGAAACATGAAAAAAGGCACGCTATATTACATCCGCGCTTTACACATAATATAGTAAAATGTTTACTTAACTAATATTATTGTTTAATTGGGGGTTTAAAACGGGGTCTAAGAGGTTTTTATATAGAATCATATATTATTGTAAAGCACGGATGTCAGAATTCCACTGGAATGCCATGGCCCCCTCCCTCTGTCAACAAACAGCTGCGTTTTGAGAAATAAAGATAGCGATTCGTAGAGCAAATACAAGATGCATTTTTAAACTGATCACATTGTTTTATTATACTGTAACGAATCATACATTTGCTCATACGATCCGGTTCTAAAAATATACACCTACATAACAATTCCAGTCTTAAACGTTTTGAAAGGAAGTACAAAACATTTTCGTTTGCAAATTAATTTATAAGAAATATTTGTAATTTTTTTTAAATATAGATAGAAAAAATTGTACATGAAATAGAAATATAGTATCGAAATAAATCGTAATTTTAAAATTATTATAATTTTTAATAAAAATTTATATATTATCTGTGTCTGTTAATCAATAAACGTTTAAATTTTGTTGTTTTATCTCTTTCTTGATTTTATGTTTCATATTTTAAAGTATAGTTTCATAGCTGAAGTACACATATACACGTTTATTAATAATACTATTGAAAGTTGTCAATTTTATTTTTATAAATATTGTAAATGAGAAAATTTCCAGCCAGAATCTGTCATGGAAGAAAAGGTTCGATTTTAGATTTATGCAATTGTATTCAATTTGGGAATTATATTTTTTTAAACATTATACATTAAAAAAATATTTTCGGACTTATCTCTACAATAAGTCAAAAATGATATAATGGAAAATAGAAATTGCGTAATTATTTAGGATGAAATAATTGCATTTCAACGCTAATATTGATTTGGAATTCTGTTTGTTTTTAAATATAAAATAAATAAAATGTTATTAAATGCTTTTATAGAGCTAAGAAACAATGGAAAAGTTATTATAATATAATGATTATAAATTATTAATTTTAAATAAGCATAATAACAGTTTGTAATGAATCAAAGTTTTTTGACATAATTTATATTCACACTATTTATTTAAATAATTTTTGTACGAAATGTGTAAAAACTTTTTAAATAATATCTAGATAAATAAATGCAAATTACAAACACATTTAATGCAATTCTCCTAAATGATTATAATACTTGTTTTAATTCTGGATTAAATAAGATTCTATGATGGATCTAACGGGAATGTTTAATGATTACATAGACATAACCACGAAATAATACATAACACTAAATATAATTTCACAAACGATACTATATTTTTAACTATATCGAAACAATAGCAACCATATATAATATTATATTACATTATATAACCATTGAGCTCTTAACATTATCACACGTTTGTAGCACATTGGCAAGCCCTTGCTTCGTGAGCAAAAATGGCAATATTCATTCCACAAACAATAACAGTTATCGACATTATATTTGTGAATTATAATGAACCTCGTTTTTAAGACATTTTTTTTTAATCCTAGACATGTCAAATCTATTCCAAATTTAAAAATGTAATCTCAACGTAGCAGACATGACAGGAAGAGCATTTTTTTTTCTACACATATAAAATCACAAATATAATGTCAACGCTTTTCTTCCTTCGACATACGCCCAAACATTAAACATAATCTAAGCGAGCGCAGAATAAATTACTTTTTGGAATGACGATCAGACTTGTACGCATCGAATGGTCTCATACGGTAGTGATGGGAAAACAATCGATAACTACATTATAATACAGCACCGGTGCGATTTGGTATCGCCGACGACGTCGCTGGTGTGACCCGAGAACCTCGGGACAGTTGCGGTACTGGGTGTTAGAGTGGGAGGACTTATCTGTACTTGGGTCTCCTGCTTGCCGACCTCCGGTATCGATGTGAGGCTGTGGTTCGTTGTGGAATTCACGCTGTTTTCCACTGGACTGCCGTTCGTTCTTATCTGTGCTCGCTGCTTCTTCAAATCCGCTAATGTTCCTGTAACAGTCGAATGTCTGATGAGATAGCTGACTAACTTCTGTCTCGATCCCTGGCTTGCAGCTACATCCATAATGCACTGTTTCCATACGTTATAAGAATTGTTGAATTCATACAAGTTGTAAGCAATAGTGATTACGAAAACTAGGTCGATGTTTATTCGAATGTGCCGCGCGAGACGTTGAATTTCTCAATTCGGTGCAAACCTCAGGATTAATAGCTTTATTGGTCAGATATTACAACTAAATGGACGAGTTTGTGAAAACAGTGGCATTATAAGTATAGTTCTTACGAGATAAGCGTAACTGTGAAGGAATGTGGTGTTTCTTAATTGCGCGGCGACGTTACTTTCACGTGCATGTACTAAACATAATTCATATGCATAAGAGTAATGCTATTATTTACGAAAGTGTTAGTACTATCGAAATGTGATGTAAATAGGGTATTTATAATATGAAACATATATTAAAAACTAAAACATTTAACTATCAGCAACGTACAGGAGAAAATTTAGAAAGGTGATAAATAAACGTGTTCAGTGAAGAGGATACAGAAAGTTTAAAAAACAGAAATATATCATGCAACTAACTACAAACGGCACATATTTATAAAAAGAGAGAAAAAAAACCATTAACAACTAGGAACGTAACATCTACAAGAAACACTAGACAAGAACACAAATCATGCAACTACAACCGGTGACCGCTTGCCTCAATATGCATCCTCGAGAGATAATCCTCCTATGGCACTGTCCCCACTTCCAAACTTGATTATATTTATAAACCATCACTGTGCAAAACTGTTAGATAAACTTTACGTATAAATTGTTAAAATTTGTGCCTTACATGTATACGTTATAGTGCTTTAAGTGAAATGGAGATTCGTAAGGATGCATATAATTACCTGCATTAATCATGACGGTGACATGAACATTGATTTTACCATTATTGTCTGTGGTGTAGGTCGCGGTTCCACCTTCAGCGATCGCGATCGGGTTTGGGCTCATTATCACCTCTTTCCTACCGTCAATCGCGTCCTCTGTTTTGAATGCTTCATTGTCTTGACCTTCCGGCGCCTTCCTTATTCCGTTGGGTAATCGCTCGAAGTGTTTCCCGTCATTATTGGCTTCGTGTATCGGGCTTGGGGAGTAATGCGACGCAGCGTTCACCCCGAATAAGGGATTCGATATTTTGGGTTGGTTGAAGGTGATGTTTTCGTTTGAATCGATCGTGTCTAACCTATGCGCCCCCTTTTGATTGTATGAATGCTTGGGGACGGCATAGTCCACGTTACCAGACTCGTAACTCTGATTTGATGTCGTAGAGCTTATTGATAACCGAGTATGCGACAAATCGGCAGATATGTTGGCCGTGTTCTGGTCATTTTCCATGCCATTAGACAGCCCCTGTAATTAATAAAACAAACTTCATATACATTATGCAACATGAGAAAGAATTAATCGTAATACTATAATCGTATTTATTGATTTCCATGTGATTAACAATCTTTTTTTTGGTTGAATATAAAGCATTTTTTGTCAAAATAAAAAAAAATCAATTTAATTGTGGCCAGACTCATTTGGTATTTTTTCTCCTTAAAATAAATACCATAAAAAGATGGTAACTGTCGATATAATTCGTAATAATATATACTATAAAACCTCAGTTCCAAAATATTCGTACAGAATAACAGTTATATTATGCTTACGGAACTTCGATCGAATACTAGAAATATCTCTGTATATTGCAAGAGCAATAGCGAAATTTGATGTGCAAATAGTCTGAAAAATTATGCAAGGTAATTGCCAAAACCGACTTCACGGTTAACTCCTAATCGGGAATTGTTCACGAATAAACTGAGTTAATGCTTGCATGGATATGCAGCGGCATGAAGAATCGAATTAAAAAGTCGAAGAAAATGCATTGCTTACATTGACGTTATTAGCATGTAGAAAATGCAAAGGCATATTTGTATAAATGATACATGATTATTGGTTCCGTATCTTATATCAGTGACATCAGGGTATTATGGCATTACTGATTTTTAGTTTTAGTGACATAATGACGTATAAATATTGGGTTTGAGAGTGACGGACGATGATGATTTTTTTATTTTTTTAAAGCATGTTTACGGATGACATTATGTTTAACTAATTTGTATTAATTACTTTACTATTCATTTACATAAATTAAAAAAAAAAGTAAGAACAAATTTAGATATATTTTATCGGTGTTCCAATGAATTTTGTGGCACACACATAACATACACGTCGGGTGAAAATCTGCAATATGCGATCCAATGCGAGTTCCCATCCATCATTGGCGCAGCATGGTGAAATAAGCTACAACCCTGTCCCTCAAAGTTAGCACCCTTAGTCCAACAGTAGGACATATACAGGATTATTAATTGCTTTTACTTTTTTAAGATTGAATTATAATAGTTTTCAAAACTTAATGATAACAGGATATTATAGTGTCATGTTTATTTTTATAATTCTAGTGATACACACTTTGATTGCGTGATTTAATAATTACTAGTTTGCTAAACAGTTCTTAAGAGATAAAAATTATGTATCACGAATAGTCGTCCAACGAACCAACTTTATAATCGAATGACTAATAAGTAATATAGACCGGGCGGCAACTTCAAAAAATTTAAAGCAATTTAATGCTGGATGATTATTACTTCAAGTTGTGATAGATGTGTGGTGAAAAAATCAAAAAGTGAATAGATCTCGTCTTAGATGAGATTGCGAAAATATAGACTCAAAACAATGAAATAAAATTCAGTTGCATATAATGATTACCAAAATGCATCTTTGCCTCTCAGACTATGATCTAATTTTTACATATAAATAATAAAATCATCCAAATTATTTTATTATCTTCCAATATTTCTTTCATTCTCTAAACACGCGATTGAAGATAGAAATAATTGTAAAAATGTGAACGTTCAAACGGCTTTAGATAGCCGTTTTTTGATAGTTACGTACCCTGTATCGTAGACCTAGCACCTGCGGCTCCTTGCGCATACGGTGCAAATTATCGTTTGTCAAAAACATAATATCGAGAGACATTTTCGACAATCAAAGGCACATCCCTATAAACATCATCACTGAATCACGTAACACTTAATATCAATTTTTTTGATAAAATTGCATATGAACAAACTTTTGAACATCGTAATGCATTATCTGAAAAGATCGTTGCATACTGCGTGCGCGGGAGACCCGCACCGACTGCGCGTGCGTCCGCCGTGCGTGAAGCGAACCGCCGCGCCGAGGGAAATCGCACGAAAAGTTAGCGATGTGTCGTCAATCAATGTGCGCAACGGAACGGCCGTATCTCGTATTTATTTCAGCTGAACTGTTAAATGTGTCGTTATCAAATTCCATATAAATCTTCATTCAGGTTTTTTTTTAAATTTAATTATAAAATAAATTTGTTTTCATTGCCTTAAGTTTAAATTTTCCTTTCGTTTATTTAGTTCAAGCGTGCTTGACAACATTTAACAACTGGCTTCTCGTCAAGGTTTTAGATAGGTATTACTCACGACTAATACCTATGTGTACGTAATTTAGGTCATAAATGTCGACTGAGCGAAATACACATATTTGGTATAATTTACGCACAAGGTAACATTGTAATTAACTAAGAGTTGAGCAATCTACAAACATATATTAACTGATCATTACAAGACGCACTAATTAGATCATCTTGATATCTGAGATTGCCTCACTTATTGTAAGCCCTAATAACTCAATCCAATAAATACAAGCCAATCAAAGACGTGAAATTTGGATTAGAAAGGAAGAAAGAAATATTTCGTGAAAATTAGAGCATATTATAATAGTTTTTGTTAATTAATTCTGATGTGATCGAGACTCCTAAATATTTTCAGGGCATTGAAATAAATATACGATATCATACGATAGTTTTTTCTTGGTAGAATTGCTCACAACTTTTCCATTCTATAAAGTTCCATGATAAAATTTAAAAAGACCATTTAATTAACTGCGTAAACAGATAAATAATAAATAATTTTTTTTTTTTTTACCAAATCTATGAATATCTGTTAAACTAAATCAAAATCGCATAAAAAAACAGCTCCTCTGACAGACTGCGATCGGATAACACGCCATCTTCTTTTTCACATATTGCATTGCCTGCTTATGTTAAGGCAAAAGAGACAATTACCTAATGTCATCTTGGATTGGCTATTTTTTAGGAAACTATATACAACGTTTACGACTATAATTATAAATAATACTAAAACTACAAACTGCAAAACATATCTAACTAAAGATGAAGTATATACATCACCGCCTTAAGTGCAATATCCGCAGGTGTGCAGCAGTATCGATCTACAAATACCTTCTAAAACGATTTTTAAGAGATTTTCTCAACGTTTATCCAAAAAGGCGCAGGGCCCGGATGGCACATCAATGGCACCAAGGATATAAACGGGCCTAAGTATATCCATACTTCAGGTTTAAAACGGCAAAAAACACTAACTACTGAGACACGACTTTATACGTAAGATTTCACCATTAAGTTATTAAAATTTTGCAATAAAGAACTATTAAAATTCCTTAGAATATTTTGTGTGACTATAAAATACCGTTTATAGCTAATTGTTGTTGATTTCGTTGTGTTGCTGATACAGTACAGTGCTAACATTTGGGTTCGCCTGTCATCACCTTAGTTTACATTTCAATGTAATTTTTAACAATTTTGTACAAGTAAATAGGTGGAGTGAACAATTAATTATCTAAGTCCGGTTAATTAATATCGGCGTCGCGTCGAAAGTAGAGAAAGTACGGGAGCATAAAAACGACCTACTTTAATAAATCACATCGTTTAACAGAGAATTATAATTTTTTTAACAGTTTCATTCATTAATTTGTAATTAATAGGTATGTTATAGTTATTTACTTCGCGCATTAGTGTCATGTTATATTAAATAAATAATTAAATACATAATATATAACAACGCGTATGCTTTCATGAATCGTTGCTAATTCTTATTTGAATAATTTACCTTTCGTTTGAGTACCTGTTACAATTATTCAATTTTATAAGCTATTGTTTTATTTTAAATCTATTTCAAAATTTTCAGCATTCCTTTTCAAATCCTTGCTTACTGCTAATTATTGTAGCATGACATTGTGAAAAAAAAATTATTGACTGTTTTGTCTACCATGCGAACTAGTATTTAATACGAAGACCAAACTATGAAATTATAATTATTATAATTATAATTTGATTGCTGATCCCAAATAAATAAGATACATTGTACGATTGAATTACCAATCCAATTAAAATATAGTTTCATTTGAAACAGTTCTCTTAAATAGTATTAAAATTAATTTAACAACTTTGTAGCCTTCAAGGATCTTAACGCAATGCAGCAATCAGAGTATCACAGATGTATAACATAGTATTACTAGTAAGTTCTTAATATTTTGTAATATACGCGTATTGTATGTTGTTTAATATTTATTTTTTGAATGAAAAGGACTACACACACTCGATTTTTTATTGATTTTCTTTTAGCTGACCTTAAAATGAATCATCCTTTATTAAATATTATTATAAAAATTAAAAAATAATATTCTAGTATTAAGTAACTCGGCCTGTTATCTCTCAACGTTTAATCCGCTAAAATTATTTATATCAAATTTCGAAGAGATAGTTCGAGTCTAGAGAATGAACATCGGCTATATTGTGCAACATAGAATTCACCCCCGAGGGGTGAATTGAAAAATATATTAATATTTGGAATGATGCTTTGTGTGATATAGATAGTTTTGTAAATTTTTCACAAGTAAAGACGAAGGTATCCGTACCGCATTTTCAATTTGAAAATATCTTTAATGTATGTATATTATTATGTAAGAGCTTATCATATATGATTCCTATAGTTATTATTGGTAAAACAAAATGTATGTATAATCGTATGACTATTAAAACATAATTATATCAAGTTGAGGCATTTAAATTGTGAGCATCAAGTTTATGAAGTGTAGAAGAGTACTCATTTTAGCAACATATAGAATAGAACCGAACACAAAAACAACGTTATAAGTAAAGTTATAATTAAACACATACTTTCTGCCAATTAGTTCTATACGAGATCTCAATATTTCTTCGCGCACGTCCGCCAACTTTATAGATATTACCATCGAAACGGAAATACTTCAAAATAAGTCTTGTTTTATGGAGTGAATAAATAAATGGTCGTTTCGAAATATTACATTTTTTTTTTCATCTCAACATTACATGATTACAACTATCTTTTATTAACTTATATGATTTATTGCATATGCCGTTTGTAGTACATGCATTATGTAGAGAACAGACCATATTAGAGAAGTATATAAATAAAAATACTTGCACATTTATATTTCTTGGTGTAGTTGTATAATGTGTATATATATTTTAAGATAAAAATATGAGACTAAGTTATAACGAACTTTTTGTATAAAAGTGTAGAGTTTAATCAGCTATTACTTAGTAATATGATCTTAATACAAAACAGTTATAAGGCCGAATAAGCATCATTGTTTATCTTTAATCTGTTTTTTAATTTCATTTCGTGTTCGGTGGCCAGGGATAACTTTGGATAACTCGATATTTGAAAGATGGAAATCAGTAACACGTACCTATAATCAGTAACACGTATAAGCTTCAAACATTTACACTGAGAAAATAGAGTTGGTCTAGCTAAGAGAATTTCGATAAGGTTCTTATCTTACTCTTTTTGGTATAAAAGTGATTAACATCAAACTAAACCTATCTACACAAAACATGTAATAATATATGGGATGAATGAACCATATTTGTTTACATATTTTCATAATGTTCTGTGGTTTCATCATTCAAGTCAATACTAAATGTAACGAAAATAAATGGACCGTTTGTTTACCATTACAAATGTTCCTTCACTCTTGATGAATCATCAATAAGGCGAACGAGTATATCGACAAAAGAATAGCAACTACTAGAGGTTATACAAAGTCTAACAGACTCTTTTGAACGATAATGACTTTAGTATGCCACTTTGGATTGAACCAAAACTTACTTTTAACTTATATTCCCGTGATTCAAATAAGTGATTGTTAAGTGAATCTTTCATAATAGGGGATATAAAGCAGGTTAATTGAAGTGGGCCAACTGTGGTAAATAAATATCAGAACGCGTACAGACAGCTGTAGTGTATAACTACAGTAGTTATACCGGCTAACTCACCCTTCAAAAGGAAACACAATATTTAGCAGTGAATATATGGTGTGGTATTATACAGATGGGTTTCTACGAAACCCTATAAATACATTATTCCATGGAGTATTAACGGTATAATTAGCTATATTTTTAATCTATATCAATATTATAAACGCGAATGTAGCTCTGTCTGTCTGACGCTCTTTCACGACAAAACCGCTGAAACGAATTTGATGAAATTTGGTATGAAGCAAACTTCAACTTCAGAAAAGGATATAAGCTCCTTTTTTTGCCTGACATATGACAATCAATACCCTAAAACGCGAGCGAAGACCCGGGCGAATCCTAGTGTTATATAAAGTCTATGATGATTTAATATCAATAGCCCATCAGCCTTTAAAAAAAAAAAACAAAAATAATGATAATCAAGCATTCCGATCCATTACAGGATAGCGTATAAATATTAAACAAACAATAAAATTATAACGAATTTCACAAAACATCTAATGAGCAAAAATATACCTTAACTGGTTACACAATCAAGTAATTTACAAGATGTTAGATGAACGCTAATTAGTTTTCCCTTTCACGGCATGCTACTTCTTTTTTAAATAATCTATTTACATGATAATGTTATGAGTTGAGACTCTTGCGCACTTATTTTTTTTATGTTAATTAACTTCTATTTAGACACAAAACATAAAAAAAAAACCTTTTGCAAAATTTATAATTACAAATCGTTTTTATGTCTAAGTTAATTGTAACATTTGGTTTATTTTAACGCCTTTGCAAACATTTCTAAGGATTTAAAAAAAATGCGTATAGTCAATTTTAATGGAAGAAGGAATTAAAATATGTCTTAGATCTACATTCCTTTCGATTTGCTAAAGTAACAGCCTGTTAATTTCCCACTGCTGGGCTGAAGGCCTCCTCTCCCATCAAGAGGAGGGAGAGAGGGCGGGGAAAATATTCCACCCCACTATTCCAATGCGGATTGGTAGAATGCACATGTGGCAGAATTTCTATGAAATTAGACACATGCAGGTTTCCTCACGATGTTTTCCTTCAGCGCCGAGCACGAGATGAATTATAAACACAAATTAAGCACAATATATAGTGGTGCTTGCCTGGGTTTGAACCCGATATCATCGGTTAAGATGCACGTGTTCTAACCACTGGGCCATCTCGGCTTGTTTGCTCAAATCTCAGCTATAATGTAGTTCTTGATAAATACGTTTTTATATAATACAACACTATTTCACTTAACTACTTGTATAGTTTTTTTTCGATACTATGTAATGAATATCATACTATGAGGAGAATCAGTGGGACTTTCCGAACGTCATACGTCAAGCTGTCAGATGGCTTTTAAAATGTATTCACTTTTAAGCGCGAAATACGGTCAGGCGTATCATTGTTGAACTGTTTTTGTAATAATATTAGAAAACCAGAAATTGATTAAAGTATTTTGTAATTAACTATAATTGTTTTATATTCTTGTAATAAATTTATTAAAAACAATTTTGTTTTGTTAATAAAAGATTATTTAAGCTCTCGACCAATCATATCGCGTGAATTAAATGTCAAATGTTGTTAATTCGTCTGTTGTTCTCTTATGATTGAATAGACTATAAATTTAATGTAACACGCAAAGTATTAAAGTTAGTTCAAGACAACAACGTCTTAATTAATTATATATTACGTAGGACGTTATAAAAATTATACTTTATCGAATTGAATTTATTTACTATAAATATATATATTTAGAAACATATAAACAACAGCTAGGGTTAATCTGAGTCATGCTCGTGGGAATTACAACGAGCTACGTCGACGAGGACGGAGCTTAAAGTAAATATGTAAAACATACAAGCGTGCATAAGTTAAAGAGGAAAGTACTTGAAAAGTTTCAGATATATTTTCGTTGTTTTCTTATACCAGACTACATTTAATTGATATAAATTACGGTCACTTATAGTGAACATTGGAATCGTGTCAAAGGTTCACTGGTCACTCTAAGATATGTCATAATAATTGAAGGAAGCCGATGTATGCGACATGCAAATATTTCTAAAAATATTTTTTACTCATTTAAATATCCTACCATTCTATTTAATAGCCATAACAGCCATGTATTTCCTATTCTTATTCTTAAAAAGAATTGGAGTTTACACTAATTTCACCCGACGTATGTATGATAATTGTTTTTTTGATAGAAATTTTTTCTTAGATCATCGCCAAACACAAGATATATTAAGACATACATGTATATTATTTTAAAGATATTTCATAACTCGTCATTCACAGTTTTTCTATGTAACATCTTATTCACTTGTATTAGTCTTAGTGTGAGTTGTAACATTTCTACACAACACGGACCAATGATAATTATAACCGAAGTTAAGATTACCACTAAACACATCCAGATTAATTACATCATTAAATATAAAATATATTATTTATTTTTCTTATAATTCTTACATTAAACTCATTATATTTAACGATCAATTAAATCATGCGATTGTGTACTATCAACTTTATGTTCTGTGAAAGTACACTGTGGAATGATTAATTCGCGGTACAGTTATATTTGCGAACAATAAAATATCATAAAATTTACTATTTATTTTAAATCATATATTAGTTGCCCCGCTCGATTTCTGTGATAATTGCCACCTTTAAACTACAGGGGCACACAACAAATCTTCAAAATCGGTCCAGCCATTTAAGAGAAAATTTAAGGATCAAACTTTTTTATCATTATTGGACACAAAAATTGTTTAATTTTTACTAATTATTTTAGTTACAACTCTCTTCGTGTACTCGCTTTCAAAGTCTGATAACCGGCCAGAGACATCAGAGGGCCTTTATGGAATTACTTATTTGCGTTGAAAGGGACATATTCAATCTATTTACACTGACCTTAACTGACCCTATATCTTTGCGGCTTTATAAAACGGCAAATAAAATATTAGGTAGACCGGCTTTTGTGAGGTACCTCTATGGTGCTATTACGATTATATCATAGCAATCATTGTATCAAATCAAATATCAATGATTGCTACGCTATATAAATCAGTATTGTGGACCTATGCAATAGCATAGTAGTCCATAATACTGTTTTATTGATTGCAATATTTATAAATACATAACAAATATTTTTCTAGCGATAGTTGCTATACTGTAAACGTATTCACCCTGCAGGTGTTAAGTGGCCGATAGTGTGAGAAATATTCTTTATATAGCAAATCGGCACCAACCTGAAATGTTATGTCCCTTGTGCGAGAAAAACAACAACACTACATTGGTAGAATATGTAAACTAAATTTTATATCTAACTGGATTTCTAAAATCAAACCAACGTAATTATTCTCCAACTTTCATTTATTAAATTGAAAACGTATAAACGATAAATTAATAGCTCGACCAATTATTTTGTTGCGATATAATTATATCAATTACTGTCTCTAAAAAGAGAAGGTGACGACCACTCGCAATATATCAGCGTTCTGGTGTCATTCAATACTGTATTATTATTTTAATCATGACAACCACACCACTGACAGAAGGTATTTAACAGATATTATATACACACAGATAAAAAATTAAATTCGCTCTTATCACGTAAATATTGTCAGTTTAGAGCAAGTGAAATTACTTGAGTTATAGCACATTAAAACATTCTTCGTAACGCACTGCATCTGTTCGAATAAATTTTATGAATATTGATTTTATTTTTGTTTTATAATCCAATCCAATCCAAATTCACTGTGTCGCTATGATACATGGATCTATATATATTTTACAAGCTGCCTATCGCTTATAATAAAGGATATTGTCTCGAAAAATTTCGATTATTTATTCAGGATACTAGGTGGTAGGGCTTTGTGCAAGCCCGTCTGGGTAGGGTACCTACTCATCAGTTATTCTACTGCCAAATAACAGTACTCAGTATTGTTGTGTTCCAGTTTGAAGGATGAGTGAGCCAGTGTAACAACAGGCACAAGGGATATAACATCTTAGATCCCAAGGTTGGTGGCGCAGTGAGGATGTAAGGAATAGTTAATATTTCTTACAGCTTCATTGCCTATGGGTGATGGTGACCACTTAACATCAGGTGGCCTATATGCTCGTCCGACAGCCTATACCATAAAAAAGGAGCCAAAACTTATTTGATAAAAGAATTATATAAATGCGGGAATGACTATTACTTTGTTATATAGGATATAAAAATCATTTCATGGAAATTTAGGATAACTTCATACTTAAATTCTTGTAGGTCCTTAATACCTCTATCGAAACCGTTGACAGATTTACATCTAATATTTCTTTCAAAATTAAAGACGTTCGTTTGAAATGAAGCTTTAATAGGTGAAATAAATAATGAAAAATATTATAATTTTATAATCTATTATTCATACCGAAGATAAACATAGAATCACGCTGCCAGTATTTTTTCAATATTATTTATATTAAGCCATCCGATAATTCATAAAACGAATTCATTCTTAAAGTTATGTTGTGGCAGGTAAGGTGAACGTGATATTAGTCAATAGTTTGAGAAACAATTAAACTCTAAGAGATTTCAAAATATTGCTTAATAGTTTTGAAATTTTTTTATTAATAAAACGAGACGACCCAGTGGTTAGAACGCATACATCTTAACAGATGATTGTGGGATCAAACCCAGGCAAGCAACCACTGAATAGTGTGCTTAATTTGTGCTTATAATTTATCTCGTGCTCGGCGGTGAAAGAAAACATCGCGAGGAAACCTGCATGTGTCTAATTTAATAGAAATTGTGCCACATGTGTATTCCACCAACCCGCATTGGAACAGCGTGCTGGAATATGTTTGAAACCTTCTCCTCAAAGAGAGAGGAGGCCTTATCCAGCAGTGGCAAATTTATAGGCTGTTGTTGTATTTAAAAAGATTAAACATTAACATTTGCTTAAATAGTGCATCTAAATTTCGCTAGCATTAAATTATAATGTATCAATTTATTACTAACTAGCTGTGCCCGCGACATTGTACGCGTTTGAATTTAACAAAAAAAAAATATTGTAGCCTAAGTTAATTCCTATTATATCAGTTATTTGCAAGTGAAAGTCCCGTCAAAATCGGTCCAGCCGTTCCAGAGATTAGCCGGAACAAACAGACAGACAAAAATTGTAAAAAAAATTACATTAGTATATGTACCGTAAGCATTGAGTAGAAACGGGCTATTTTAATATTACAAACAGACACTCCAATTTTATTATATATATAGATGTGGTCAAATGTGCAGCTTTTCTGGCAGGTGGTGGATATATTATATAGTCAGGATAGAATTTGCGACTTTCATATAGCTTTTCTATTTTGAAGCGTTTTACAGGCGACACACGACAATTTCGTAAGTAAATCGTTTATATATGAAAACTTTAGTTTTTCTGAATCAACAAACTTTTGGCCTATTTAGGTGTGAACGGTTTCAGCTTCAGGAGGAATAAATACATTTGTTTAACTTTGACAATGATCTGACGCGACATAATTGGTGAAGATTTTCAACAATCTATAATGTTCGTGATTCGTGAAAAAATCGCTTTTGAATTTATGGGCAATCTGAATTTTGGATGATAAATAGGGTATTAGTAGCTGTGGTATAGTGTTGTATAATAAATTAAGATATAATAATCAGGAACTGCTTGTCGTGTTTAAATATAGAAGATGTAGTAAAAAAAACCGCAGACCAATTTTCATATACCGACTGTTAGTGACAATATTGTTCTCTTTTCCAGATAAATGGAGGTTTTAGTTGCTCCTTTATTAAGGCTCATAGGCTAACGCTTCAGCTGAGGGCTGTTGGATAAAAGTGGTCTCTTTCTGCGAAAATACCATGTCGCGGAAAGTGGCCAAGAATGGGACAGTGAGGAAAAATCCTCTACCGACTCGTTCCGTCAAAGAAGTTACACGCTATACGCAACCTCTCCACGAGTCGTATTCTGAGAACCTCACTACCTTGGAGGCCCACACAAAACCTGGGGATGGACCACTTTTGGGTCGTCACTGTAGCATGAGCAAATGATTCCGTTTTGACCCCTAAAAGAGGGAGACTGCCGATTTTTTTGGTAGTATTTCGGAATACGAAGCCTCGGCAAGTTCCAAATTAACCCCCCAAAATATAGGTTAAAAACGCGTTTTTGCTGCGACATAGGGAGAGCTCACAAGTATTGGAGGAGACAAAGGAAGGGGAATACGTCACCTGGTAGTCGTCGTCGCCGGCCGAGTCGAAGGGGTAGCATGCGCAAATGATCCCGTTTTGACCCCCAAAAGAGGGAGACTGCCGATTTTTTTGTTAGTATTTCGGAATACTAAGCGTCGGTGACTCCCAAATTTACCCCCCAAAATATATGTAGCGTTAAACGCGTTTTCCTGTGACATAGGGAGAGCTCACAGGTGTTTGATGAGACAAAGTAGAGGAAAGTTCCAAATTAACTCCCCAAAATATATGTAGGTTAAAGGCGTTTTTCCTGCGACATAGGGAGAGCTCACAGGTGTTTGATGAGACAAAGTAGAGGAAAGTTCCAAATTAACTCCCCAAAATATATGTAGGTTAAAGGCGTTTTTGCTGCGACATAGGGAGAGCTCACAGGTGAAGGAGACAAAGTAGAGGAATACGTCACCTGGTAGTCGTCGTCGCCGGCCGAGTCGAAGGTCTCGCGCAGGCGCGCCTCGCCGCGCGCGTCCGCCTTGGCCGCCAGCTGCTTCTCGCGCAGCGACGTGCGCCGCACCGAGCGCACCCTGCGGCACCACGCTCGCCTTAAGCCTTAGCCACCACTTAACGCGTTAAGCGACCGACATACTATTTGGGCCCATTCACAATGTTTCCCTTCACCGGGGAGCACGAAAATAATTTCTCTCGTTTCAATTATAAAATACATTTTTGATGGCATACTCTATGTTAAAATACATTTTTGATGGCATACTCTATGTACCGATATTCTATTTGGGCTCAATCACAATGTTTCCCTTCACCGGGGAGCACGAAAATAATCTCTCTCATTTCAACTATAAAACACATTTTTGATGGTATACTCTATGTATTGCTAATTAACAGGTCGAAAGGGTTCACTCTCCCTCGGAATTGATTGGACCCGCATTAGAGGCGGATCTCTCTTACGACCGTACTGGATCGCTAGCCATCGGATCATAATACCACAGGAAATGACCCCTACACATGTTGCGAGATAGGAGCGCCGCTATACCGGCACCAGCGTCGGCGCCGGGGACGCATTAAGCGACCGATATTCTATTTGGGCTCATTCACAATGTTTCCCTTCACCGGGGAGCACGAAAATAATCTCTCTCATTTCAATTATGAAATACATTTTTGATGGTATGGTCTATATATTGCTAATGATCAGGTCGAAATTAGGAGGATTCATTCTCCTTCGGAATTGAGTGGACCCGCATTAGAGGCGGATCTTTCTTACGACCGTTATGGATCGCTAGCCATCGGATCATAATTTGACGACCTCCGTGGTCGAGTGGTGTGTACACCGGTTTTCATGGGTACGCCACTCCGAGGTCCCGGATTCGATTCCCGGCCGAGTCAATGTAGATTAAGATTAGTTTTCTACGTTGTCTTGGGTCTGGGTGTTTGTGGTACCGTCGTTGCTTCTGATTTTCCATAACACAAGTGCTTTAGCTACTTACATTGGGATCAGAGTAATGTATGTTTTTTTTTTTTATGGTATAGGTTGGCGGACGAGCATATGGGCCACCTGATGGTAAGTGGTCACCATCGCCCATAGACATTAACGCTGTAAGAATTATTAACTATTCCTTACATCGTCAATGTGCCACCAACCTTGGGAACTAAGATGTTCAAGATCCCTTGTGCCTGTAGTTACACTGGCTCACTCACCCTTCAGACCGGAACACAACAATACTGAATACTATTGTTTGGCGGTAGAATAACTGATGAGTGGGTGGTACCTACCCAGCCCTACCACCAAGTAAATGTTGTCTCATATTTATTTATTTTATAATACCACAGAAAATGACCCCTACACATGTGAGATAGGATAGGAGCATGAGGTACCTGCTGGTAGATGCGCTGGAGGAGGATCGTCGGGCGGCGCGCATGCGCTCGCCCGCCACGCTGGCGGCGCGGCGGCGCACCTCCTCTTGCTCGGCCGCGAGGCGCAGGATGCGCGCGCGCATCTCGCCCTCCTCGCAGATGTCTGAAACCACCTGCGCGTTACTGCACGCTGCGACTCACTGCTTTTGTATACGAACACACGGTTTATATTTCCTAGTTTAAATAAAACTAATTATAACGGATTAATCGCGTATATTAATTATTTTTAAACATCCCGACCGAGTCGCAGGATACGCGCGCGCATCTCGCCCTCCTCGCAGATGTCTGAAACCACCTGCACGTTACTGCACGCTGCGACCCACTGCTTTTGTATACGAACACACGGTTTATATATCCTAGTTTATTTTTAAGCTACACGAGATTAAAGAAGAAGAAGAGCTGAGATGGCCCAGTGGTAAGAACGCGTGCATCTTAACCGATGATTGCGGGTTCAAACCCAGCCAAGCACCGCTGTTTCATGTGCTTAATTTGTCTTTATAATTCATCTCGTGCTCAGCGGTGAAGGAAAACATCGTGAGGAAACCTGCATGTGACAAATTTCATAGAAATTCTGCCACATGTGCATTCCACCAACCCGCATTGGAACAGCGTGGTGGAATATGTTCCAAGCCCTCTCCTTGGTGGGAGAGGAGGCCTTAGCTCAGCAGTGGGTAATTTACAGGCTGTTACTTTACTTTACTTTTTTTTTACACGAAATTGTCCGAAAGCCCCTTTAATGATTACTGGGCGCATATAAAATAATAATTAGAAATTTGTAGAGAAGCATTTAATAGAATTTTAAATAAATTTATAATAAATAAAAACATCGTACAGACCTGCCGGCGTTTCGTCGTGCTTGTTCCTTACATTGAGATCGGCTCCGTAATGTACCAGTACTTCTAATACTTCTAACTGTAACAACAATAATTTATAGATAAATTACTTATATATATCGTCATGGTGTAATGTGAAAACTAACACTGTTATATAATTATGATACACATTTTATAAGCAGTCGAAAGTTTCATCCATTCAATAATTAATTTATTGAAAAACAATTAAAATCGCTATTTCTTTTAACACTACCACTATTTGTGTACATACACAAATTTGATGACGAAGCGTATGACGGCCATAATTTTTCTTCAATTATTATTTCATTCCAACACATGTGTCATTTTGTTCTGATAGTAAACAACCATCTTCAATCATCGATACTAGCTCTTAATAAATACCTGTGTGAAGCAATTAATCCCGCCTCCTTTATTAGCAGTTTTGATATACCTTGTGCAAACAATGGCTCACTTACCTTCCAAACCAGAATACAGAAATGTAAAATACATATTACTTTTTGGCAGTAAATAATAATAATTACTGATGAGAGTTTGGTAACGACCCAAATAGGCCTGCACAGTGTTTTACAGACTCATTAAGTCATATTCATCTATATATCAATCTATCGTATACAGAGCCGGATTTAAAGGTCTGGAGACCCCCGGGCCACAAAGCAGTGGGGGCCCTAGACAAACAGAAGCGTAAACAACCTAATAATTATATTATCATGAATTAATTACTTTTTTTATTTCAATCAGTAAGGTATGATTTATTTACTTGTACTGGTAACTTTTAAAATATGAAATAATAACATTATTATGATTTGACTATATCTCGGTATTTGTTAACTTGCTGAAAACCGTGGCCCCCATTAATGTGGGGGCCCCAGGGCAGTTGCCCCGGTTGCCCTCCCCTAAATACGGCCCTGATCGTATACAGTAAACTAAATCGCTCACATGTCCCCAGCATGCAGCGGCGTGCACGGGCTGCCACATGTCGTGGTCCACGACGTCGGTGGACGCGCGGTGCTCCAACAGGAACTCCACCACTTTGATGTAGCCGTTCGCTGCCGCTACGTGGAGCTGGAGACACATAACAAACCACATAATACAATATACATTCATATTTTATTTAAAAAGACTTGTTGCCTCGAGCTTAGTTGCCTTTACTTAAAAAAAAAAAAAAAAAAACAAAACAATTTTTTGGGGGTCGTCAATTCTTACGATAGTTAGATATATTAAAAAATAATTAAAAAATATATGTATCAAAGAGAACTCTCGCCTTCGTAGGCTTCCTAGGCTTCAAGTCTTGAAGTACAATAACGACTTTCTAGCCATAATAATTATCTTCAAAATAATTAAAAAAATATTAATTATTATAAGAATGAAACTAAAATCGTTGAAAAGAGGAAAGATTTGTCGGGTACAATCCTGATACTACAGAATGTCATTATATTTTATTTCTTTATTTATTTATAAGGACAACTTACAAAATATATATACATCATTTTTAGCTAAGTATTGTTTCAATTAATACACAAAAGACTAGAGATTTTTAAATCCTCCAACAGGCGACCTTATCGTTAAAATAACGGGAAGAGGGGTATAACGCCTTATGCTGACGTTGAGATTTCTGCAAATTAACTCTACTGTACGGCGTAAAACAACTTCGTTCTCTTCGTTCTAAGCTTGTCCTTGACAATTGATTGTCACACCTTAATTTGAAAATAAACTTTGAAAAACATTTTTAAAAAAGTAGCTTAAACATCATCATTCTTTTCTCGTTCTTATTTCAAATCTTTTTTCGTCACATCACAAAACTCATCTTAATTTCGCGAATATAAATCACGTTTAATAGAGTTAGAATGATACCGTAAACAATTCCATCGCAGTCAATTTAAACACTTTATAAAATAGTTCGTTATTAAAAGCAACTCGATATGCACATCGTGTTAAATTTCAAGACCAATTGATTTATATTTGCATGTTGTAATGAAAACGACTCCAGTGACGTCAATCATAGCAATTCCTTTGGAGGAAAATGTACTAAACTGTTGTATCTTTTTTATTTTCATTTATCAAAAAAGGTTACATAGCACTAATTCGAAGAAAAAGTAACTAACTTAAAAACATTAACTTTTATGATAAAGGGTAAAAAAATACATTTACAGTCACACACTTATAAGCTCTTTTGATTCGCAATGTTCGCAATCACCCAAACAGTAAACAAAGTGTATAAGATGTCGCTAATTCAGTATGTTGGTTCAACCAACAATTATTAACATTTTTTATGGGATCAATTAAAGTAGACATACTTTCGATAACATTAAATAATAGGAAACCCCGCAATACTTGTCTAAATTTAGCTATTTTTATTTAATGTTTGTGGACAAAAGATTTTTTATGTTGCCTCCTTTTAATATTAAATAAATTTACACTTATAGAAAATAAAAGGCTAGGTAAATTAAACCAACCCTATCCATTTATATAAGAAATTATACTGAAACACCTTTACTAATGTCTAATTATAATGCATTTTTATGAAATATTTTAATTAAATTACCATGCATCAATAGCGATTGGTTGGTGATTGGTTGGTTGTTGGTTGGTGATTGGCTATTGCAATGGCGGCCAATACAATAATAAATTCCAATCACCATAGAATGAAATACGGCAGATCGTCCTTTTTAATAAGTCTATTGTTTTAAGAGCAGTTTGCAAACTTTGTGTTTTCATATGAAATTTCAACTTACCAAAGTCGCACCCTGGTTGTCCCTCGGCTCATCCAAGTCCATGCCTTGCTTGACCAGTTCATCAACATCCAACAACATTTGCATCTCCGTCGCCGCCCGGGTCTCATCTATCAGACCCTGCGTCACTCCTCTAGCTGCCATTTCGCTTTCGATCGCGTCCAGTGTCCTCTCTTCCTCGCATATATCGTAAGGCATGTTCCCATCGCCATTCACTGCCAGAAGGTTCGCCCCGCGCTGTATTAATATTCTAACGAGATTTAGGTTCCCGCAAGTGGCTGCCGCGTGTAGTGGAGTCCATTTCTCGCTGTCCTCTGC
The DNA here is from genome assembly GCF_905220365.1 of Vanessa cardui. Classification (NCBI taxonomy): domain Eukaryota; kingdom Metazoa; phylum Arthropoda; class Insecta; order Lepidoptera; family Nymphalidae; genus Vanessa; species Vanessa cardui. The sequence continues at coordinate 8,889,129 of NC_061138.1, read as the reverse complement.
GTTTACGTTTGCTCCGTGGTCGAGCAGTAACCTCATCATGGCTTCGTTGTTGTCGATGCAGCATTGATGCAATGCAGTTAAGCCGTCTTCGTTCGTTGCGTCGGGGGTTACGCCGCGCGCTAAAAGTCTTCGAACTATAATGAGAACATGAATAATTATATTAGTAACAGCTTACAAATGACCCAGTGATGAGGTAAAATACAGACTTTGAGGAAAACAAACTCCGAAAGTCACAGTCTCAGAAACTCTTATAGACGAAACCTCTTGTGTATTATATCGTGTATTGCTTTTAATCGTGATATTATCAAAACCGGCACTTTTACTCAAATCCCAAATTGAAGAATTTTGTAACATCTATATATATATATATATATATTTTTTATGGAATAAGTTGGCGGACGAGCATATGGGTCATCTGATGGTAAGTGGTCACCATCGCCCATTGACAATGACGCTGTAAGAAATATAACTATTCCTTACATCGTCAATGTGCCGCCAACCTTGGGAACTAAGATGTTATGTCCCTTGTGCCCGCGGTTACACTGGCTCACTCACCCTTCAGACCGGAACACAACAATACTGAGTACTGTTATTTGGCGGTATAACATAAGTTATAATAAAATTGGAGTGTCTGTTTGTAATATTAAAATAGCCCTTTTTTAGAATGCAGATTTGCAGCGTTTTAGGGCTTGGTCGACAGGTATAAAAGCAACCATATCATAATTAACTAAATAAAAATCATTGCTTATACAAGTAAGGCATTTAAATAATAAAACCATGTTCTATTGGTAATATAAAAATAACAGTTACATGGGTTTCCCTATTGCAGTTATAACCGACTTTCCATAGCATAATTATCGATTTGAACTAGTAGAAACCGAATTGAATGAGCTTATTTCTTTACGAAATAATACAAAGGACAGTGTTGATTACCAAACACACATACATTGAATATTGAGATTATTATACATCTGTGGTTTTTTTTTTGTAAAAACTTAATCGATAGAAGATTATGAATGTTCACATATGTAATATGTTTGTGTAGTTCGCAGTACCTGATAATGATAATGTCTCCGAGATGAGGTCACCTACATGGAACTGGTCGTAAACATAATATAATCTATGCACTATACATGTAAGTTTACATTGTGATTTATTGTGTAAGCTAAATTGTTTCCATAAATAAAAAAAAACAATTTGTTATATCTATTTAAAAAATAACAGTAATATTTTTTTCTTATCACTATTTCCATTTAACTTGTATGTCCTTACGGAATTTCATTAAAGAAAAAAGTATATCTCCCCTCATCCATGTTACTATGCAACTGTTTTTAATGTAAATTTATTTAACGCTCGATAGGATATTTATGAATTATTTATAATATTATAGCACTAAAATTATTTATTTATGATTCTCTGTGAAACGTACAAAGAATTAACGAGATTTGCTTACGTCATCAAAATGTTCTTGACCCGAATAATATTAAATAGCAGGTACACTATTTCACTTTCGTCTAATTTCGTACGCTTTTTACTTTCCCCGTTACACTGTGATGAGTTATACTAAATTTTTGACTGAAATGTTTAACTATTAAAAAATATCAGCTCATTACCAAAAATAAAAAGAAATTAGAATTCTTTAGATTCCGTATATTTGTCCAAAAACATACGAGTCACATGTTACACGTAAAAAAGTGGCACTAAAATGGAACCTTGAAGTTTTGCTCTTATTGCGCTAAAGAAGGTAACAACGATAGCACGTTACATTTAGGGCTAAAAATTGTAATTTTGACCATGTTTTAAAAGCAAAACCTCTATATTTTAGTAACATCTACAACACAATTAAGCATATTAACTGTACCCATATAGTTAAAGGATCTTGACATGGTTTTATTTTGGATCTTGATTATTTTTTTTTTCCCTACTATAAAATATTTATTCAAAACACGCAGAATATTGTCATATTGCGCCTCCAACCACGTAACTCACTTTAAATAATCTATATAAATGTGATTTATGATCCGACATTAATTTCGACTGAAAACATAATCATAATATGTATTTCCATTTTAGAATATAAACCAGCAATATAGAACTATAATAATTAAATGTTTCAAACGCTGTTTAGCTATATATTAATATTGGTGGGTCTGGTTATGTTAGCTAATATGCATGTGTATCATGTGTAATCACCTTCCTCGATGTCGTTCCTCGCCGCCGCCTCGAGCAACATGACGCTATCACTAAAGTATATGCTTCGCTTGTTGCTTTTCTCGCGTTTCGCTCTCGTCCTCGCCCACTCCTTCTCGCGCTGCTGCCATAGCTTCAACTGCTGCATACGTCGTCTGAAATTGCACATACCACGTTAGTAGTAATATCAACAATAATAATACATCAAAACATCCTGTTTAAACCGATAGTGTTATGGATTTTTACGATATTTGAAAAAATAAATAAATAATTCATAAATACCGGTACATCATTCTTATGTGATTTAACAGTAACACTGCAGATACACCTATCGTGCCAGAAATAGCAAAGACAGCCGTCAAACTCTTTATCATCAACATCAAACGTCCGATAAACATGCTACCGAAGTGTGCCGATATTTTGGGTATTTTTGTTTTGTTTTTTTTTTTTCATTTCGTAATCAAATATCTGATAGATCATATAATATATTACGTTTAACATTTACTTTGCTATTGATTTAAAATAAAATAGAAGCAAATTAGTTCCTGTGATAAATCAAAAACGCCTTCAGTTATAATAATAATGGTCTAATAAAAACACAATAACATTAATATTTCACTTATAACAACAGACTTAAAGGAGCCTAATAAATAGTTACCAACTTCGTTTTTCTTGTTCGTACCTTGTAAACTACAATATTCCAATAAATTACCAACATTTAGTAATAAATATCAATTAAATATTAATACAGAGGTGGACACTTACATCATTCAAAGGCTCGAATAAAACAAAATATATCGTTTCATTTTACCGTATGCAATTTAAGGGAGAATGTTATTGAAATTACATTTATTATAACATGTTTGTGTTTAAAAATTACGAAGCGAGCTGTACGTGTGAGCGTGACATACCGGCTGAAACCGGTTAAGGAGCGGAGACATTTGCTTGCTGCCAATCCAGGATACGTACGAGTATGTATCATTAAATCTTATATCAACGAAACTGGGACACTTACAAAACAAATTGTTACAATATTATTATTACTTTAATTGCGAAGTTTGCAACACGTTATAGATTAATACCTTTGCTTTGAAATTGTACAAGGAGATTACTTCTCAAAGTTTATAAAGTGACTGAGATTTGAATACTGAAACTTCGTGATTTTAGTATTAACTTGTTTAATTTACGAATAAAATTATATTGTGCCGTCACATTTTCACACTGTTATTGTAAATCAATTAACGCATACGAGCTAAATTATTATTGTTATTTATTTTTGTAACACTTAAAATAGATCTATGAGGCCGTTGCGTCGAGTAAGATTCCATTGCTCTGATAACTGTACAAGAAGTATAGGAAACTAGATATTAGGTAGGCGTATTAGATAACAGTAGTACGCATAAGAGATGATTAGTTATATCTTTGAGATTACAAAATGTGTTATTTAAAATCCTTTTGCTATTTTAATAATCAATTTACCAATCATTATACTTATTATGTTTTCTTTAATTCGTTGTTCCATCATACCGATAATATAACTAGGGTCCGCCTGCTATTTTCTGTATTCCCATGAAAACATGTATGCAAAATTTCATGATGATCGGTTGAGATAAGACGTGAAAGCCTAACAAGCATACAAATAAATAATTCATAAACCCAAATGAAAATAACCTATTACAGCATTATATGCTTTATTATGAATGACATTTTTTTTTATGGTGTAGGTTGGACGACCATATAGGCCACCTGATGGTAAGTGGTCAATATCACCCATAGACAATGAAACTGTAAGAAATATTAACTATTCCTTACATCGTCAATGTGCCATCAACCTTGGGAACTAAAATGTTATGTCCCTTGTGCCTGTAGTTACACTGGCTCACTCACCTTTCAATTTGTCGGTAGAATAACTGATGAGTGGGTGGTACCTACCCAGATGGGCTTGCACAAAGCCCTACCACCAAGTAAATATAATAATTAATATAATCTTACAATTCCGTATAATACATAGGTACCACGTAAGTTGCAAGGATTCGCAGTATGTAAGATTGAAAAACCCGTGAAGATCTATAACCAACAGTGGACGTATTATTATTTATTTGAAGAGTACGACTTAATTAATTATTGACATAATTTAGCTTTCATGTACCTGACGATGTCCTCCTGACCTATTTTAGCCACGGCAACGATTCTCTAGGGAGTCTAATCAACTGCGCATGACACAGTATAGCTGACAAATATGCCATTCTATTCCCTCCACATAGTCCACTGGGATCCAACACGACCGGAAACAGTTCAGACGGACCAACCGATTTACGTGCTTTCCGAGAGTATGAAGTCTTCAAAGCTCAATTATACTTATATTTTATGGCCTGAAATTTTACCTCGGGCTTACAAGCTAACTGCTAAACCAACAAAACAACTACAGACAGACACGATCAACAACAAATGTGATTTCAAATACAATGTTTAGTCATAATTATTAATCCTCACATCTCACATTTTCTCTTACGAATTTTCATAGTAAATTTGTAACATGTGTCTATTTACGAAATTTAAGCACCAAGTTATATAGGAACATGACACGAACATACAATTAGACATTTTTCAATCACCACAGCCTTCCATATCATACAACTAAACCCGCATCTGGCATGGGGTAATAATTCGTTCGCATGCAATCGTAAAAAGTGAAAACGTTTTCACTTTATACCAGTGAGATATATATTGTAATGAGATTACATCAATGGACAAACGCTAAGCTATTCTAATTAGCTTTAATACCTTACAATGTTTATTCCACTGATAATAAAACACAATACGTGTTAATAATTTGATGTAAATTAATTAGTGGTATTGTAAGAGAACAAGTTAAATCTTGTTAAAGTTGCTAAGAGAAAATAAAGAAAGTGTTCATGATAGCTCTCTTATAAGTATAAGTTTTTATACTAAGGTATATAAGGTATAAGTTTTTATACTAAGAGATTCAACGCGTATATTGGTTAAGTAGTTTTCAGTATGACATTGCAAAAGAAAAACGACTCCTCAATGACATTAATTGCGATAAATACATATATTTCTATTGAAAAGGGTGTTTATTTCACCATTCATTCAATTTTCTGTATCTTACAATGATTTTAATAATAAAACTACTATGTACAACATATCGCTATCTGTTTTCCATTATCAACTTTACAGTAAGCATAGAAGCCTATTGCTTCTTATCACAGACACATATACTATCGAATTACAATGAGATATATACTACTTATATAATCAGTACAAATAAGATATTGCGATGTTATTATTGATAATAAAAATAATCGCAAATAATAATAATAATGTCTACATATATTAGTAAAGTTTTGAAAGTCTTGACTAACATACGACGACCAGCCTTAGCCAGTGACTATTGTGCAAAATGAAACAGATAAGTACAAAGAAATGGTTTTTCGAAATTCATCTCTTAAGGGGGTGAAATGGGGTTTTCAGTTTGAGGGAAAACCAGCCATTTTTGTTTTTAGAAATATAATATTTTATGAGGTAACGTCTACTTTGAAATTGGGATGTGTACAAGAAATTAGTCTTTTATATTTTAATTTTTGATATATTTAAATGATTTTGTAGGCTTTTATATATAAATTGTTTATTAAATTAAATTCACCTCTTGTGTGAAATTTGGGATGATAGGTTATTTTGCAGTTCGTTCGTTAGATTAAATGTTTAAAATTATGATGATGAAAATCTGTAACTAGAGTATAAGTCATAAGAAAAAAGAGTATAGTATTTGGAAGTATCATCATCATCATCATCATCATCAACAGCCTATTTTTGTCCACTGTTGGACATAGGCCTCTCCCAGTGCACGCCACTGTGGTCTTTCTCCGGCTACTCGCATCCAGCTCCTGCCTGCCGCCTTGCGTATATCGTCACTCCACCGTGCCTGAGGACGTCCTACACTACGTTTGCCGAGACGCGGTCTCCACTCTAGAACACGTTTTCCCCAACGGTTGTCGGTTCTACGACAAATATGACCAGCCCACTGCCACTTCAGCTTACTAATCCGGTGGGCTATGTCGATGACTTTGGTTCTTTGACGGATAACCTCATTTCTGATGCGATCCCTCAAAGAAACGCCGAGCATAGCCCTTTCCATAGCACGCTGAGCGACTTTTAGTTGGTGGACCAGCCTTGTCGTGAGTGTCCACGTTTCGGCTCCGTATGTCATGACGGGTAGGACGCACTGATTGAAGACTTTCGTCTTAAGGCACTGTGGGATCGACGATGTTAGGATTCGACGTAACTTCCCAAACGCTGCCCAACCCAGCTGAATTCTTCTATTCACCTCGTCCTCAAGGTTGTTTCTACCTAATCGCAGAGTCTGCCCGAGGTAGACATATTTTTGAACAACTTCGAGAACGGTACCGTGTATCGTAGTCGGTTCCGGTAGAACATGTTCATTGAACATGACCTTGGTTTTATCCAAGTTCATCCGTAGGCCGATACGCATAGAAGAATCAGCCAGCTCGTTCAGCATTTGTTGTAGGTCCTGCAGCGTTTCTGCCACGATGACGATGTCGTCTGCGAATCTCAAGTGAGAGATGTATTCGCCATTGATGTTAATGCCACGTCCTTTCCAGTTCAGCGTCTTGAACATATCCTCCATTGCATTAGTGAACAATTTGGGGGAAATAACGTCCCCTTGTCTCACTCCTCGATGCAATGGTATGGGATTTGTTTGCTGATTTTGTACTCGGACGGACATGGTGGCAGCTTCGTAGAGACATCTCATCACTTGGATGTATCGCCAATCAACTTGGCAACGCTGCAGGGACTCCAGAACAGCCCAGATTTCAACCGAGTCAAAGGCCTTCTCATAGTCCACGAATGCAAGACACAGGGGCCGATTATACTCATGGGACTTCTGTATAATCTGCCGCACTGTATGGATGTGGTCTATGGTGCCGTATCCGGTCCGAAACCCGGCCTGCTCCGGGGGTTGGAATTCGTCGAATCTTCGCGCAAGACGGTTCGTGATCACTCTTGAAAACAGCTTATAGACATGGCTCAGTAGGGATATGGGACGATAGTTCTTCAGCAGGGTTTTGTCTCCCTTTTTGAAGAACAGGACGACCATACTCCTACTCCACGCCTCCGGAGTTCTCCCTTCGAAGAGGACAGAGTTAAAAAGCGTCTGAAGTTCCCTAAGTACCGGTTTACCTCCCGCTTTTAATAGCTCTGTGGTAACGCCGTCCTCTCCAGGGGCTTTTCCATTTTTAAGCTGTCCAAGAGCAGTCTCGATTTCGCCAATACTGACTTCAGGCAGGTCTTCGGAGAAATGGCGTGTTAATGTAGCTCTAGGATCCTCATTTTCGGGATCAGGTCGAGATGCATGCGATGCGTATAACCGGCCGTAGAACTCCTCTACTTCCGAAAGTACTGCCGGCTTAGAAGAAACGACTTCTCCACTTGCTGTGGTCAACTTCGTCAGGTGGCTCCTTCCAAGAGATTGTACGAACACCTTAGACCCCCGATTCTGCTCAATAGCTCTTTTTATTGCAAGAGTATTGGAGCACCGGAGGTCGTGTCGTACGCGCCTGCTGATCTCTTGGTTTAATTGCCGTTTCTCTGACGAAGTGACAGGTGGGTTTTCACGTCGTTTCTTCATGAGCCCCAAAGTCTCTTCCGAAAGGTTCGACTTCCTGCCCTTACGCTGCATGCCACAATATCTCGTGCCTTCTTCCCTGAGAATTCGAACTACATTTTCGAGGTTCTGGTTTACGTCCGTTGTGGTTTCCACGGCAGCGAATCGGTTCTCCAGGATTGACTGGAATGTTTCAGATCCCGCAATGGTTTGGAGCAGCTTTGGTCGGAGCGTGGACTTCATCAGACGGGCGCGCTCGGCCTTAAAATTGATATTCAGAGAGCCTCGGAGGAGTCGGTGATCACTACCGGTATTGAACCTGTTAATCACTGAGACGTCTCTGAATATATGCCTCTTGTCCGTCATTATGAAGTCGATCTCGTTTTTCGTCATAGTGTCGGGGCTTTGCCACGTCCACTTCCTTTGCGGCTGCTTCTTGAAGAAGGAGTTCATCAAGAAGAGCCCCTCCCGTTCGAGGAAGTTGACAAGCATTTGCCCCCTATGATTCCTGCTTCCAAGTCCATGGGGTCCTACTACCGATTCGCTGCAGTTCTGTACTCCCACTTTAGCGTTGAAGTCCCCCATGACAACGTTGTAGTGGGTTTTCGTGGTGAAGTGGAGGGCCCTCGATATGTCATCGAATAATTCTTCCACTTCATCGTCCGAGTGTGTCGAGGTCGGTGCGTACGCTTGCACCACCTTGAGGCTGTACCTCTCGGTGAGCTTTATAATGAGGTACGCTACCCTGTTCGACACACTGGAGATTTCCACCACGTTGTCAACTAGGGACTTATTTACCAGAAACCCAACGCCACCTTGGGATTGTTGGTCACCCTCTCGGAAGTACATTAGGTGGCCTGATTCGAGGGTTACGGTGTCCTCTCCCTCTCTACGGACTTCACATAGCCCTAATATGTGCCACCTAATTTTCCCAAGTTCTACCTCAAGTTGCGCTAGATGCGAGTCAAGCCGTAGCGTGCGTCCGTTGTACGTCGCAAGGGTCAGTCGGTTGTGGTGGCCTCCCGTAGCCCGGTGATTCTTAGCACCCCCCGTCCCGCCGTTACCATCGTCGCCACCATGACGAGGAATAGCGGGGCTGCCGGGAACTGGGGGCCGTGGCTTGCGTGTGTGCTGTATGTGGAGGTTGTGCCCATAATCGCCACGCTGGGCAGGCGGGTTGGCGATCGCAGGGCGTAGCTTCTCGCACCGGTGACGCTGCTGCCCGTCACCGGCCTGTGGTATTTAGCTACGCCTATTATGTTGATGGTTATACCGCCATCAGTCGGTCGCCAGAGCCTCGTTTGCTGGTCGGCAGGATGCACCACGGGCAGGTGAGGTTGGCTTGGGGCACTAAGGTGTAGTTTGCGCCCCCTTACATCATTTGGAAGTATAGTATATATATATAGCAAAATTTGCTGGGTTTCTGAATAATGGTACAGAGTTAGTTAAGTGAATAATAAAATAATGTAATTAAAATAACTGTCCAAAAACTTAGTTTATCCTGCCGGATACAAATAACAGTAAATACAAACAAAAGACTTAATTAACTTAAGAGCTTAGATGGAACAGTCGCAAAACACGTGAATCTTAACCTAAGGTTGCGGGTTCAAGTCCGACTGAATATTAACATACTGATGGACAACCTCATGTGAAGTAGCGCGCGTTAGAGCAACGTGATGGAATAAGCTCTATACATTTTCCCTAATAGGAGAAAAGGCCAGTATCATTGACCTTGTCTTATTTCATTTATTGAAGTTTTCCTTCTTAGTTTAACCAATTTATAACCTCAGTTCCCCACTAACAACTCTTACATACATATCGTTTTTTTATGTTTATTTCTTTACCGTCTTATTTTATATTCATCGTGATTATTCAAGATTTAAATAATTTTATCATAATGATATAACTCAATCTTTAAAATATATTTTCATAAAATTATATTTGATGATAATGTCCTCTTGACCGATTTCGGCCAATAGATAAACTGCAAAGGGTATATTATTGTTTGTGTGTAAACCCAAATGCACTCTCTCGAAACCAACTGAATAATCAATATTAAAATTGACTAAGAAAAGCAATTTCAAATCGTCGTCATAAGTAGATCATAAAACATATCGGAATATATACCTACTATCGGGATGAATTTACATATGAATGTTTATTAAATACAATTAAATTTATTATTTGTCTTTTATGAAATCAACGAATGCTAATTCCCTGCATTTTATCATCATTATAGTATATTATTTATCAATCTGGCTTGATGTGATATTTCAATTTATAAACAGACCAAGTTAAAAATATATCTTATTATAGAAACGAAAACTTGCTCCAGGAAGTGTTACTCAGTAATTACTCTACGGAGACGTAAAAATAAACACACGATCAATATTATTCTAAAAATCTTTACCTAATATCGATAAAAATAATAACTTTATCGTACATCATAAATTACTTTTAAAACTCCTTATGTCATTTCTGACATTATTTTGAATTCTCTAACATATGGGTGACCTGGTAATGTCCGAGTTCATTGACATTAAGATACATTAATCATTCTTTAACAACACTAGAGGACAGCAGGCCGAATTCAAATTAAAAAATGCTTTACTCGGCGAGGCTTTAGCGCTTCGTAAAATGATTCGTATACACTCTATTGCAGTCCCGACAACTTGCATCTTTGGCGACATATATAGTGTACACGAAACTTTACAACTTCCGAGTCACTAAGCTAATAAGTAAGAAGTTACAGAGACTTTAGTATCGTTGGGAAATCAAAATCTATTAACAAGAGTTGGTATCAAAGATAAAACACGGAGAAAGTATTAGTTAAATAATATTAAATCCTAACCTAATCGATATTGAGACGTTTTTGCATCGTACGGCACTCGCTTAACGAGACAAATATACAACAAAAATCTGATTACCATTATAATCAAAATAATATTTTTGTTTATTAACACTTTAACTGTATAAAGTGCCTTACTTTATACAGTAAACATATAATAAAACAGCGAGGCTAATCAATAGGTATAGCATTTCGGCGGGAATATTTCAAAATTAACGGAAATTGATTACGAAGCAATTTTATGAATATCAGATAGATATTAATCATTGTTTGAGTCGAGGTGTACCAACGTTAACCAATGTTAACCCAAAGTTAAAACCGACCAAGCAGCACTCAATATTCATTTTTCATTTAGGTTTACAATTTCATGTTAATCCACCAATACGCATTGAAATAAGCAATAAATTTCTCTTCAAATTGAAGACTTAGGATTCAGCAGCGGGAAATATAAACGCTATTGCAGATATACAAAATATGTATTATTTTAGACAAGTATGCTCATGAAGCCCTCAACGATTATTATTATATACATTTATAACTAGGCAAAACCTTTACAAAAGCTATCGATTAAATGTTATTTTTTTGTATCCATACTACTTATTATACAAAATATACTAATTACGACAAAATATTATCTTAAAATGGCATATCTAAATCATTATATCTCTGTACCTACAAATACAACAAATTTCAGCTGAAATGCTTCAATATGTCAACGTTATCTTACATCTGATATATTGTTTGATAGGTATAGATATTGTGTTCTATTCAATAAAATAATAATTCTCGAATGGGTGAAAATGAAACGCCTATGGACGTGATATCATGGCGTTTTAAAACTATAAGAGACCAGTTTACTGTCCTATAGACGTCATACAGAACCTACATAATAGATAGATGAATGTTACACACCAGGAGTCGAGATGGCCCAGTGGTTAGAACGCGTGCATCTTAACCGATGATTGCGGGTTCAAACCCAGGCAAGCATCGCTGATTCATGTGCTTAATTTGTCTTTATAATTCATCTCGTGTTCAGCGATTAATGAAAACATCGTGAAGAAACCTGCATGTGTTTAATTTCATAGAAATACTGCCACATGTGTATTCCACCAACCCGCATTGGAACCGCGTGGTGGTATATGTTAAAAACCATCTCCTCAAAGGGAGAGGAGGCCTTTAGCCCAGCAGTGGGAATTTACAGGCTGTTGTTGTTGTTGTGTTGTTGTATACACCCTTTACCGAACACACTGCGTAGTGCTCAAGTGTGTCCGCAATCTTTATTTCCACACTTATTACACGATGGAATATCCGACAAGACCGGATTTCTTTCAGGCACAAGATAGGCTTTCGGCGCTTTCCGAAACACGTGAATGTAAGCATTGTTTAACTCCCGGTAGCTGCTGAGACAGATTAGACAGAAAATTGCAATATCTTCCAACTTATCTGACCCGATTTGAACCTAGGACTTCAGAACCTGCAGCCTTATAAATTCACTATCAATGAGTCAGCTAAAGGTAATAAAAGTAGGTCGTTACGCATCGCATTTTCTCTCGCTGGTCAAGATCTATAAAAGCGCGCTTTCGATATAGTATTAGTTTCCAATCTTTAACCAAAACTGCGACATACAATTTAGTAAATAAAAAATCAAAAGCGTAACAAAGCGATTATCTTGCTCAGTGATGATAGAAACAAAAAGCTTTAATCGTAGTGTTACGGCAGGGATTTATCACAGTGGATATTTCAATTTAACCAAGCTGTAACAGCGTCTATGCACGACAATTTTAACTGAAGATGGCTGAACCCACTGAATTTTCATGTAGGTATATAATTGCATCCCGTACTAACATTTGTAAATTCTTTGTAAATTACTTTTCTTGGCGAAGATTGTGAAATTTAAAGTTAGTTGTTTTGTTTTTATTTTAATTTGAATACAATATATGAGACAGTATATAAACATAAAGTTTATGATATTTGGCACGTATTCAAATAATAAAAAAATTTAAAAGTGAAAATGTATGTGAACTAGCATATAATAAAATTAGATACGTTAATCTTAAAAATAGTTTATGTTTGGGTTACACAAATATAAAAAATTCATTATTACGTTACATTTTTTATTCAACTATACAATATTAATGGATAACCTGGTTCTATAATAATACTTTAAATAGAAAAACATTTTTTTTCATTCGCTGCTGAAACGAAACCTTTATGGAGCCTATATCAATTATAGGTACATATGTTCGATCAATAGTAAATTGTTAACCACTGTCTATTAATTAAAAAAAATGACGAAGGATTCTTAATATGAACAAAGATTAGAATATAGATAACATTATTATATTAAGAAGAAATTTAAAAATAGGTCATTATCTTAATCTCAATACATACTATATTCAAAAAATCGAATACAAATTTATTTAAGAGAAATATAGATTAAAAAAAATCTGTATTAAATTGCAGTATACGTATACAATAAGATATTTATAATAATATCCTGTAGAGAAATGAACGTCCGGTTTTGTAATAAACAAGTCATTTGTAACGCGTTCTGACGGAGGCTGCGGCCGCTGAGAGGTTTGTTGGTAATGTTCGATTTACGTCCGTGTATTACAGTTACTATTGATACAAATTACAAAACCATAAACGTAACTACATCGCATATATGTAATATTTGCAACTGTATTTTATTTATTGAATTATATATTAAAATAACTCCTTTCAATTGATAAGGAATGATTTTTAATCAAATTTATTTCGTATTCAGATTCATGCATACAAATAAAATATTTTCGTGCTTATCTGTTGTATTACTTTCTTTCGACTTCTCTCCTGGAATCCAAAATTTCGATTACAAAAGAGTTATTGTTCTTCCAAACCATATAAAATATATTCAAACGTTTCATCGAAGATTATAACCTAAAAACAAAATAAATTGCTTCTTATTAATATGTGATATATAAATACATATATGTGTGTTTGCGTAACGTAAATTTCGCAATAAAGTGTAACAATCGAGTTTACGAGGTGACCATTTCAAGCTTGCGTCGAGTGAAAGTATGAGAGTGAGTATCATATCATGACTAACATTACGCATAACTAAGAATTTAATCTTAATTTTATGGATATTAAGTAAAACGCAAGTCCTATTAGAGAACGGAGGCTAACATAACTAGCTTAAATCGGTTGTTTAATCGAGTGACGTCATCTCGTTTCGTGTCGTTTAGTCATAATTATTTTTATATCTTTCACCTACATTAATCGTATCTGACCTTAGATACAATTATTTTAAGCATGAACACTTTAATTTCGATTCGGTTTATTGTTAAAAAAAATATTAAACGATTTTCTACGGTGTTAAATTGCGATAAATTATGAAAATGTTTCATTTAAATACTGTACTTAAGGAAAACATTTTCCTAAGTCATTCATTCATTCATCATTCAGTCACATCGATAGTTACAGATGCAGTGTTACAAAAAAATTACAAAATTTATTCCCAACGTTTTTCAAATTTACAACTTTCATCGCAAAAAATATAAGAATTTTTTTTGAGTGTTTCAAACAACCTCAAGCCTTAAAATATTCAATTCAAGATAGTTAGATATATAGATTATAAGTTCAAGGTCATTTTCTGGCACAATATATACATAAAAGTTCGTCTTAATAGTTTTAAATAGACACGATTCAAACCAAACTTAATTATAAGTTATAACCCTGTCCAAATAATGATACGGCGTGGGTAAAGATAGCCTTTAGTGAGGCAAAACCAACGTCCTATTAAGAGACTAGACCTTGATAGTGTCTAAATAGGAGATTGGCTAAGACAAAATCAAATTAAACAAATCAGAGATTACGAACAAAACCTTTGATGAACATTTCAAAATCACATGAAATCTAATATAAATGACTTTAACCAGAGTATAAAACATTTATAAAAAGAAGGAACAATCTTACAGCTCAGATACCTCATCTACACGACCTTTGAATACAGGAAATAAGAATTATAGTTTATAGATAAACAATGCCGCACAAGGATATACCTATTCGTAGTACAGGAATGCATGAAGTGTAAGCTCTTACCGGAAACTGTGGTCGAACCGAGTAAATTGATACTTCGTTATATCCAGGTGGTTTTAAAATAGCGTTAATATATTTATTTAATCTATGTATCGAAGATTATTAGTAGTAAAGATAAATAAGATTTTTATAATAATAATTAATGTAGTCCATACTTATCATTCACGTGCTTTTATCCTGTACTTGGTATCAACTGTATGGTAACGGAAAAACAACCTTCAGCCTGCCTGGTATCACTAATTCTTGAGAATTATTTCGTAGTTATATTGTGGAAGTGAGAAGATGCTGACCGTTTTAGGTTTTTGGTTGTACCTAACAAAAACTCGGACGGTTTTATATAGAATGTTACAATTTTACTCTCGATATTTACAGGTACTATTTCAATTGAAAATTTAATATCCCAAATCGAACAAATGTAGCATGCAAAAATCAATAACATTGGTTACCAATTTAATACCAATCCTAAACGCATATCTATAATAGAACATTTCTCATATAATTCCTGAGCTACAAAGTTTACGATAATACAGAATCATAACCGGTTTCGTAATATCTGTTGCGTTGTTATACGTACAGACAAACTTTTGACATTTGCTGCTTAATGACATGTATTTATAGAGGACTCGTGGTTTGTTTTAGCTTCGCACGCATATCATTATTGATCTTATCTACGTTGGTATCACTACTGTCGAAACATTCAACGCGTTCAACCTTCCCAATCCATCAAAACTTGTCTGATACATCTATTGTAATAAACTTACTAATATTTTAACTTTAAAAACATAAAAAACTACCAAACAGCTTCATTGGTCTGAGTGATAACTGATTATAAGAAATCAATATATTCAAAATAATATTACAAAAATACTAGTCTATATCCATCTAGCTAATCGTATGCCTATATATATTTATCTTAGACATCACGTTCAATCTACTAAGTAAATACTTCGAAGATCGGACAACAAATGTAACAAAAATGATCAGTTACATAATTAATTTACATAGTTCAACGATCGAACTACACGTTAGAAATGCATATTAATTTACATGGATTTATTACAAGGTCAAATAAAGGTTAGATAACCATTGCAAATGTACCATTTGATAGTAAATGGTCATCACCGATCAGAGCCCTGTCACTCAAACACATTAACTATGCCTTACACCAGCAATACGGCGCATCGCACCGGTTTCATCTCTTAATTATAAACATACTTATTTAGGTATTTATACAAAAATAAAAAGTAAAAGTGCTTTACTATTATATAGTAATATATATAAACAGTAAATTAAAAATAAATTTATAATAAGAAAATTTAAATTAATTAAGATATAATTCAAATACGAGAGCTTGGATGGATGGAGGATTGTAACTCAATCACGGTAGAACAAGTTTGAATGAAATTGGGCGCAGATATGAGTAGATTATAGTCGAGAATATCGCATAGGTTACTTTTTATCCCGGTAATTTTGATAGCTTCCGTGGGATTTGTTTGTCATAAAACATGGGATCGAAATGATTTTTTACAGTTTTAAAATCGAGGTCATAATGACAGTTCATTAGTTTGTTAATGATGAGTCGAGATGGCCCAGTGGTTAGAACGCGTGCATCTTAACCGATGTATGCGGGTCCAAACCCAGGCAAGCACCGCTGATTAATGTGCTTAATTTGTCTTTATAATTCATCTCGTACTCGGCGGTGAAGAAAAACATCGTGAGGAAACCTGCATGTGACATATTTCATAGAAATTCTGCCACATGTGTATTCCACCAACCCGCATTGGAACAGCGTGGTGGAATATCTTCCAAACCTTCTCCTCTAAGGGAGAGGAGGCCTTTAGCCCAGCAGTGGGAATTTACAGGCTGTTGTTGTTGTTGTAGTTTGTTAAACTCTTGAATTGTCAATACGTGAAATTTTGTTTAGATTTGCCATGCGTACCTAAATAAAAATGACATTATGTACCCTACATTACATCTACACAATACCTTCTTAAGTACATGCGAACCTATGGACGAAAACTAGTGTATTAACAATATATTTGTGTCTGTGCTTAATTGTGTTAGTATAATTATATTTAATAGATGTAAGTATATGTGTATAAATATCTTTATCTTTAGTCCTGCTGTGATATATGTTAACTGGACTATTAATGTGCTCATCAACATTCTCATTAAGTTCACATAGTGCCTGATTCATGCGACACCTGCTCCATGAATAATATAACTTTATATAAGTGAATGTAAACAATCATATCCATTAATATATAATAGACAAAATCTCTAGAATACACTGATATGACAGCATTTAAATAGCTATTCTATTCTATTCCTTTCTTTTGTTTGTATTTTGTAAGGATAGCATGTTTTGTTAGCTTCTTGCTAGTTCAAAATTAATTTAAATTTTCTTTCGGTTTCGGCGCATAACACCGCCAACTTCATTTCTTAGATTAATTTAATCAATGATCCTCGTGTTTTTTACACTTACTTATTTAGCCTTAAAATCAGAACAATATTTTGAGGTAGAACGAGTTATATGTGAAGACTATCAACCAGATAGTTCACATTCAAAACCATAGTAAACAATCTGTTACATATTTTAATGAGATTCTGATGAGACGATTTCATTTTTTGAATGCACAAGTAAAAAGTTCATTTCACAATTTCTTCAACACATTGCTATATAATTATTTTTAAAGGGTATTTTAGCTACTCTTTATTAATAATCATAGAAATCTTACCTTCGAGCCAAGTGGAGCCTCTCTTGCGTGGTTAGATGCTCCACCTGAGCCATCTCGGCTACCAAATCCGAATGCTCCATTCTTGCTGCTATCTAAAGAAATACAAGACATGCTTTTAAGTAAACGACGTCCATTCATTAATATTTCAATTGTTCTTTTTATTAACTAAATTAATTTTTTACTAAATAACACAGTATTAATTATTATTGGTAATCTTATGTTCAATATATCTTATGTTTTAAAAACAAATAATTTATTTCTATTAATCAACATTAGCCATTGTAGTTTTTTCAGTATTAAACTTTATTAATGTTTGTTTTATATGGGTATTTTATTGATCAAGGTTTTTTGTATGGATAGGTTTGTGCTAGGCTCCGATTTTGATTTTTCAAAAGAATTAATCTGTAACTCGGTCAAGATAGGTAAATAAATTATAATCCTAATTAAATGAATACTGCCATTCAACTTAGTATTAATGCAAAGTTATATGTATCTTGATATACCTACCTCCAAACTACTACTAGATACTATAAATTATAAAAATATTCATTAAAAAGATTGTTAATAGCAGTGATGATTTAATAAACATAAATTAAAAGTAGTTACTTTATAGAACTATAAAACATAGATATATAGTTGGTAAATTGAATCATAGCATTGCTTTTTGAAATAGATACACAGCTATAATAAGTAATATAGCCTTATAAGAAAATCAATACAATTTCCTTATAGTCAAAGTGATAAATAATAGTTTTAATGCACTTATCTAAACTCATATTACACAGGGGTAATATTTGTTTGCTTGTATTTAATAAGTGTAATATTAGAAAATAGTTAATAGTTCAATAAATAGTTCAATAGATATCATACTATTTACTTTATTAATGAACTGTACTCATCCAAGGCTGAGAGAGGTCATTAGTAATCTTTATTAAATGAAATTATATCACTGAAATATATAAAGTGAAATAAGCAATGTTTACGGTTTCTTTGCATATGATATTCCATCACTTTGTATTTTTATTTCATTTCCATAAAGAGAAGGTTGTCACATTTATATGGTTTATAATTTGTTCTTTTCCTTGGAATAAATCATGAATTATTATTATTTATTATTATAAAAGATTTCATTTGCATCAATTACTTCAGAGATTAGTTACACTTATGACCACGCATAATATATACACAGTTTAGATAAAGATAGTTTAATTTAACTTTCACCAAATATAAAAACATAAAAATATAATTACATTCATTGTCGAGTTCAATACTGTTTATTATGTACACATAACAACTGGTAAGAATAAAAAAACTGATAATCATCAAATATTTTATAATAATTTAAATTAAAGTAAGCTCAATATTATTTCTTTAAATTTTAATTGTAAAAATCAACGGAATCGGTTTTTTTGTAGGGAAAACTCAAGAATGAAGAACACTTGTTGATATCTATCCTGATAAGATTAGAATCCATGATAAATAAATGGCAATAGAATTCATTTTGTTCGGTGGATAGCTATTAGAGATAGGTGGAAGTATTTAGTTATTGTAAACAAGTATAGTCTTATTAACTTTAATAAAAATCGTAAACAATAACAAAGATTTAGAAAGGTCCCTTTCCAATAAAAAAAGTTGACGTATGCAAATTCTACTTAAAAAGATTCAAGCTCTGATAAAAATATTCAAAAGCCCATTTACTCATTATTAATTTTGATGACACTTACCGCTTTAATTATTTATTTCAATGCAAAAGTATGTTTCATTCTTGACTTGATAACTTTACCACTCATAACACACATAAACAATTAGCTTAACACATAATAGTAGTGAAATAATTAATGTTTAAATCTTAACATAAAGGTTTACAGTTACGCGGCATTTTCCGTTATTTTTCATGAAAATTATAAACAGGAAGAAAAACTACTACACAACAAGCATACGGACTAGTGAGCGGACAGCGAACTACAGATAAATTATATCTTTAGAACATATGTCTAACTGATCACGTGATAAGAATCGTCCAAAAAGTTATTTATCATTACGTAAATAGTAGTTAAAATCGAAGTATATATTACCTAATTAATAAATTTATGAAAGTTTTCACGAAATAATTTAAGATATTTGATTTTTACTTTTATTTTATTTTACATTAGATATATCATTCGCAACGCCATCTAGTTAAAATTTCGGGTAACTTCAGAATATTCTAAAAGGCGGAAAATTTAATATTGTATAAATATATAAGTTAAAAAGGCACTACTTAACAAGTGTTCTCTCATTTTAAATGGTTTGGAGCTTACTCCACGACGCTGATCCAATGAGATTTGGTAGATATATGTAGCAGATGCTCATCCGCCACGTGTAAATTTACTCACGACGTTTTATTTCACCGCCGAGCACGAGATTAATTATATACACAAATAAAGCACTATCTTTCAATGTTACTTGACCTGGAAGATCTGCATCATCGGTGAAGATTTTCAACTTGTAATATCAAAGCTCGTTTAAAGATAATGTAATAGAAAAACTCCAGCAATTAAAAGGAGGTTGGAAGCTCTAAAAAAATAAGAAATTTAATAATAAGATAAAATTCAATTCATATCATTTATTTCAAAGAAATGCTTTACAATCTATCGTTTAATTAATTAATTAATGATAGTACAACAATATTAAGATCATTTGAACAATGAGTTGTGGTTATCTAAGCTAGGCACTATTTGTTTTTCAATTGACACACCATAGTTCATGAAAAGCTTATTGATATTAAGTAGGTACACTTAATATTCTAGTTTAGATGTTTAATAAGGCCATATCAAATGGCTTGTAGTAATATTAAGTGCGCCCGGTGATTAATTTTAAAACCTATATTATGCTTAAAGCAATTGTTTATTTTTATTTACAAATTTGTTTAATAAAATTTACAAATGTATGTAACACCTCATTTGTTAATGTTAAATTTAACACAAAGAATATGTTTATTACAAAAAAGGTTTTACTTAAAATAAAGAAAACAATCTATTACAATATAATCATTGCACAAAAACGTTGCAAATACGAAGACGGACAACAATAAAATCGTATAAAAAGAAAAAAAAGATACAAAATATTTCAAATATTACTTGTAGATAGTTCATTGTCGAATAAAAAAATACGTTCAATGCATCTAGTATTTATCGTATTTTTATTTCGTACTTCTAGATTCAAAGCACTATTAGATCTAGCAGTGTAGCTGTAATATAGCTTTCAATACTATGTTGTAATTACAGGCTTGAATATATCTGTATTTAAAACGAAATAAATAGATACATTCGGCGAAATCCGGAAATCATCGGGTGCTTAAAAATTAAGACTACCGCTATTGTCGAACTTCTAACTATATTTCAACTTTTTATCTACGCATTAACATATTTTTATCTTACTTTCTTAGGTAGAATAAATACATAATATAAGAACACTATTTACAATAAATATCACAACGCCCGTGATGACAATAAGTAAATTAAAATATAATCACCTACATACTTATTACGTGCTTTTTTTGTCATGCAACACAGGCATATGAAATAAGTACTTCAATATTATATTCGTATTAAAAAAAAGCCGCATACTATTCAATATAAAATCATTCATTTTCTGTCTGTTGAAACTTTTCAGTTTAAGAAATTAAAAAAAAAAAACTTATTTTTTTCGTGTATTTTTGCGTCACTAGCCTTGGTGTACGTAGGTTTTGTGGTTAACATGTTTTTTTCTTTTTTAATTTCATTTAAAACATTTTTTTTATTTAAATAAAAAAAACACGAGCGACAACAAAAAAATGTGTTATTTAACGTTTTAAGCTTACACATATCAACTTTATAGGTACCTATAGTGATTTAACTAAAATCGTTTTAGGCCTCTTGATGAGACTAAAATTCGGACAATTGGTAGTTATTGAATGAAAATTAAGAAAAAATATATATGTACTGGGTACTAGCGCTATTATTGTACTAATTGCCTTAAATGTAATTATAAATGTTTCTTAATTGATCTAAGTACACAATTAAATTTTCTAATGGCAACAATATAACGTTTAGACTAACTAGCTATTATCAAACTTACAAGCACTTTATTGAGTTTAATTTCTAACTTAAGACAGATATCTAACATTGTGACGTCACATTGCCAATGACAGTAATATTAACATACTTTTTAGGATTCCGTACCTTAGAGTGAAAAGAATGATCCTTTATAAACTTATTTAATAACAGGGATATTTAACGTTTAACAATTGTATTGAGTAACTGCTTTTCTTCACTCCAGGTACACTATTTAGATACAACCATTGTGCTTTATTCGTAAAATAATTTGAAGTAGGTTTTTTTTACCGCGTTATCCAATACTACAAAGCCCAATTTGTTTTGCAGTTATTATGCCATAAAAATCAACAATATTAGCTTAAATTCAGTCACTGTATCAGTAGAAATTCAGAAGTTATTATTGAATTATTAATTGAATAACGATTATTATCTACATATTATTTATTATATATACATCACACTTAACCATATATGTATTGTCATTGGCAATTGTTGCCATTTTTAAAAATAATTTGAAAACCGCGCTACTTTTTTTTGATTAACTACTGTTTTCTATATAAATATTATTATCTATTTTTATTTGATTTAAGAATATCACCAGTTGAAAAATTCATATTTATTAAAAGAGCATAGAAAAATACTGAAGAGTATGAACTGCCTACCAGCATTTTGTTTTTATTGGTATGATTCATATGATTGTCGATAAAAAAAAAATCTATAACGTAAGTAATATTGTTCACTCGAAAATACTTTAACAATTGAGCTTAACTGCATAAATTGTATTTGCTAGTTTCATACAAACAAAAACCAAACGATATATGCGACATTTTTGAGACTATTTTATTTATTGTTTATGATAATTTTCCATCAATCGTCAATGCGTGATAAAACATAATATGTATATATATTTAAGACAGAGATCTTTACAGTACTGTGCGTCATATTTTTTAGCCCAAAAGGTCTTTGTTTGATCACAAAATATTCTCTTACATACAAAAATATGAAAGAAATCTTGAGATTCAGCACCTACTCTAGTGTTCTGTATTTAAGCAGTGGCAACCTATCTTGGTCACCACGGCGGCGCACTCAGGTGTTCTCATCTGACGATTCATCAGACGAGGAGCTCGTGAGGAGATTAGAAGCCATGGTGAGCTGGCGATTGAAGGGTTCCCGGGGTAAACTCTGCTGACCCAGAGCAAGTCGTCGGACACCCATTCGCTCACTCTCAGGCAATGATTTACTACATTTCTCTTCGGTTATCGCATCACGTGACAAAGACCTGAAATGTACAACAAAGTACATTACTAAAGTTACTAATCTTAAACTATATCAAACAGAATTGAAAAATGCTGAATTTAAGTATTACTATCCTTAATCAATGAGGTTTCTAAAATAAGTTTTTATAAGATGTATGGTTAATGACATACCCCGTCAGTTCCAGCATTGATCCTCGTCTACACTGTCCTCGATGTGGACCCTGCATAATACTAGCCGGTCGCGACGATGCACCGAGAGGATCTGAATGAGCCACATCTTCCATCAGTAGAACCGAGGGGCCACCGAGACTTGTACTTCTTTTCGACAACAAACTTGGTCCTTGCTTCGGTTGCGAGTATAAAGATTCTCCTTTCATAGATGAACTATCACCTTTAATAGAATCGGCTTTTCCTTCCGAATCAGAGGCAATTGGTAGCTCTGCGGCTTGCGTTGAACTAGAACTCTCTCTTCGGAAAAGACCTATGATAGATTTCGGATGTTTTGGCTTCTCTATACCACCTATTGGGATAATGAAGTGGGTAGACCAGGGTTGAGGGAAAAGTAAGGGAAATAAAAAAGTATGAGAAGATATCGACATAATATAACATTAATACATTTGAAATTTATTTATTTAATTGTAGGATAAGTAGCTACTAGTATGTAGGTATATTAAAGTAACTCCAAAAAAGCTATTCAAATTAATCAAGTATGTATTCACAGGAATGCCAAAATTAACTAACGTAAGGAATTATAAAGATTTAATATGTTTAAGTTCAATTAAATTATATTGTGGGGGTGCTAAAAAGTTCTACTTATTGACATGAGTACCATGCATACAGTCATAATAATTTTACCAATAGTGTGGTGGTGTACACATTCGCAAATATTGTCTTTAAAATTATTAAATAATCTTGATTTAAAACATACCTAGGAAAGTGGCAGAGGGTGAGCTATAAGCTAAGTATTCTTTATTCGATGCCCAGGAGGGGAACTCGGATTGCTTAAGGGCGGTTGTCCCTTCAGCTTCCTCTCGTTTCCATGGCAACATTGTCTCTGTAGCCGTCGGAGTGGCGACGCGGGCTTGTTCCGCTACTGTCATATATGTGTCTATACAGAATGAGATATGATCCCTTATGTAAATCAAGTTCATTTGACTACATTCAAAAACATACGAAAATATATATTTAAAAATAATGTCTTGTGATTTATAATACTCTACCATTGTCATCCGACATTCGCCTCTCGTCCTCTTCAAGAATATCTTCATTGGGAACTAAAAGAGAAACAACAAATTAATTTCTTCCTTGAATATAGTAATGTAATTACCGCATGCTTCTAATATTTGGCAATGGTCGCGGAAAATGCATTTGCTATTTTGATATTGGCAATAATTCAAACGGAAGTTTACAAATCATATTCAATGCTTTTGTTATTAAATTAAAATTTTAACGTATAATTTAACTTTTAATTATATAACATAAGAAATAAAATTGTTTAAAAGACAAATACTTACAATTCCCATGCGAATGTATTTTAAAAAGTTTCATTAGTCAAAATGGAATTAAGTTGATCTTAAATGACATATTTTAATAAATGTTTATGATAATATACTATCTAACGTAATGCGTCTTGTGTATAATAGAAGAAAACCAAATGTACAAGAGAGTATTATTTAAAAAATATATATTAGTTACAGTTTTATATCATAGTAAGCAGATATAAGTAACTATTAATTCTTGTGCTATTGGTTTCCTTTTTCTATGAGATTAAAACAAACATCTACGAGAGCACATGTAAATTAGAAGGACATCAACATGCGAGGGAATCTCAATTTTTGTTGGTCAGATGACCAAAAAAGCGCCGATACTATATAACAACAACATAAAGACATAGCTCAAGCAATGCGCTTTAAAGTAAACCTTTGGTCATCCAGAAGCGAACAATTGTTGAGTTAAATTTTTGTTAATACACATACCGAAGTTATACGTGGATCTGTCCCTTCTCCACGGTAAAGATTTCTCAACGGCTGTCGGCAGTATCTCTTCAGGTGTTTTAGCGTACTGTTTTACGATTCTCGCTTTCAGAGGATTGAAGCCAGGCAGGTTAGCCAATTGATTTAGAAGAGAACTACTATTCTCTTTATGCGACGACGTTGGACTGACTTCATCGTATCCAGCTGATAATTTAGTATCGCCAGTTTTCGAGAGTATTTGTTAGTTTGCGGTGCCACATGAAGTTGCCAGAAGGGAAGAAAACGACGATCAAACACAAAAAAATGGTAAAAAGCGGATATGAGCAAGTGAAAAATACGTATAAAAGGGTTACGTCACAGAGTTCATACTAGCAAACTTAGCGGTTTCGTAGGTATAATTAGTCAATTAAATGTATAAAATGAAGACACACACGCGATCAAAAAACAAGCGACTAAGCTATCAGTTTGATTTCATAATAACTTTTAATTTAATCGTTAATAAAATAATTTATAAATCGACACTTTCAACATGCTATCATTCCCATATAAATAGCTGTGTCAAAAGAAGGTTTTATTTATAATTTTTAAATACGTACCAATATGTTAATCCCATAAAATTTTAGTATAATTTGTTAAAGTAAGTAAAAGTAAAGTGTAAAATAAGTAGCAAACAACAATTTATCCACAACAACAAGGTTATCTGAATTTGAACATGTTAAGAAATTAATAAATGATTCAACTATTGACGATAAACGTCTTTTACAGACGTATTTAATGTTCAAGAAACATTCAGTAAGAGAAATGTTCAAATCCAAAATAAGGATATCCGACGTATCACATGCAAAATACCTACGGGATTTTGCAGTGAATGTTATACCGCCATCATCATTCTCCCGACGTGGCTGCTCATCATCTTCTTGCAATACTTCATCAATGTAGTCTGTTGACAATACATTATGACTATGATTGAAATTAATAACCAAAATGTATATATCAAAAATCATTTATGAATCTTACTTGACATTAGCGTTTACATCTCAATTTCAAATATTTTTATGTACAAAGATATTCGTGTTGGGCATGTTTCAATTCAAACACATCAAAGACAATTGAAATGATCACATGTATGCAACATAATATAGCGTGTGTGATATACAAACTCAAAAATTTGCAATATAAGCTTCGTGATTTAATAAAATAAAAGCGTAAGAACAAAAAATTTAAAAAGCGACTAGGAAATAAATTTGTCGCAAATTAGAAAAAAATAATTTGTGCCTGCAAAAAAAAGAATATAAATTCTGATCCCACACGTGCATGCGACTGACACTCGTGTTAGTATTAAAGAATTATTAAGTACCTAATCTATAATATTTTTTTTTACCGTGCGTGAACTGTTTGGCCGAACCGTTTTGCTGGAATTCGGGGAAAGTTACATGATTTTTTCCATCCTGTAATAAAAAAAAGTTTGATATCAAAGATAATAAATATAACAAAATAAATATTACAAAGTGTTACACAAATACAGCAATCTTATTTCAGATGTAAATTATCAATTGCAATTTTACAACAACTATATACGTTATAATCAAGAGCGTTTCTTGTGTGCAATATACGTTGTACATATTATATTCATGTAGACTTCGTTAATACGTGGTTAATCTCTAATCAGGAAAAGCACAATGAAACGACTCTACTAAATATCTAACCTCTTATCTGAATACACGAGAAAAAATGTGATAAATTAGTATATGGTAATAAATTGGCGTCCAGAAGTTTTAATTCGCATTGCTTTCGTCTTATATATTTATTTTATCGGAAGGCGGACCAGAAAATTAACCATTTTATTGTAAGTGGTGACCACCACCCATAAACATGGTGCTGTAAGAAATGTTAACAATTCCTTACATCGCCAATGCACCATCAAACCTGAGTGTTAAAACGTTATGTCCCTTGTGCCTGTAATTCCATGGGATCAACCATCCTTTAAACCGAAACACAACAATACTGAGTACTGTTTTTAAACGGTTTTATTTTGGGGTAGAATTTCCGATTATAGATGCGTACCTACGCAGACGGGCACAAAGCCCTGGTACCGAGTAATTGGTTTGTTTGTATCGATGGCCGTTTGCTTAATTTCAGATTTATGATTTTACATATATGTCGAATTAAAGCGAAATATCTCTTATAATTTATCTTTATTTAAATACCCAAAAAAGATCAATGACCGTAAAAGTAAGGTTCGGTACCTTACTTTTTTTAAAATTAAACACGTAGGTGTTTTTTCGAATAAACTAAATACTATATACTCACTTGCTTGCCTCTCTTACTGCGCTTATGGTGGTGTTTACGATCGCCCACTAGCCTGCGTATATTCATATGCGTTTTGTAGTTAACCTGTGTGCCCAAATCGCGATCGTTTACGGCATGTCGGCTGTAACTCAAACGGCGGTGCTGGAGACAAATATAAAATAAAAATAAAATAAAATAAAAAATAAAAATAAAAATAAAAATAAAAAAGCCTTTTATTTCTTACTTAAATACAATGTTAGTTTTACTGTTTTGTTGTTTACGGTATCTTTTCTATTATAGTTGATTTAATTTACTTTACTTATCTAATTGTATCGCTAGTTAACCTATTTAATTTAAATTTTACTAATTTATGATTTCTTAAATTTAAGCAAGAACCCCTGTTAGGGTAAAGGCCTCCTCCAAGGATTGCCATTGTTCCCTGTTGAGTGCTATTTGGCCCCATTTTGGGCCAGCGATTTTTCTGATATCGTCTTCCCATCGTGTCAGTGGTCTTCCTCTACTCCGATTTCCTAGCGGGCCTTCCCAGAATGTTGCCGTCACGGTCCATCTTTGATCTGTAAGCCGCGCTACGTGACCTGCCCATTTCCATTTTAGTTTTCGAGCGTAGGTCAGGGCATCAGTAGCTTTAGTAATGGATCTTATTTTTGTGTGACGTATCTTGTCAAGTTTCTTTACCTTGAGCATACTTCTCTCCATTCCTCGCTGACAGGTGGTAATTTTGTGCCGAGCTTTGACTGTGAATTTCCAGGTCTGGCATGCGTATGTCAAACACGGCAGAAGGCTAGAGTTCATGATCTTAGTTTTCAAACTTGTGTGCATGTTACTTTTAAAAATTTCTTTTAGACTCCAATATTTATTCCATGTTTGTTGAATTCTTCTTTCTATTTCTTTGTCGTTGTTTTCTTTATGAAAACTTATTGTTTTTCCCAGGTATATATATGTGTCTGTATATTTTAGTGGATTTCCGTTAACTTGTATTAGTTTTTTATAGCTATTTGTCATTGTCATGGTCTTAGTGAGATTGATTTCTAAACCTACGTCGGAGCTTACTGCCTGTAAAGATTCAACCATGTACTGCAGTTGTGAGCTTGTCTCAGACAGTATCACTATGTCATCAGCGAATCTAAGGTGACTTAAAAACGCCCCTTGTATGTATATTCCCTTTTTATTCCAGTTCAGCTTGCTGATGATGGCTTCTAATATGGCAATAAATATTTTCGGAGAGAGCGGATCGCCTTGTCTCACACCTCTCTTTATGGGGAAGCTTGGTCCCAGTGATTCTAGCTTTATTTTGCCGACGTTGTTGTTGTATATATTCCTGATGACATTTATATATACTTGGTTAACACCCTGCTCTTCCATGCTTTCCCATACGCTGTCATGTGATACCGTGTCGAAAGCTTTTTGGTAATCAATAAATGCGAGATATAGAGGTCTCTGTTGTTCACGGTACTTCTCTATGATTAGCTCTAAGGTGTGTATATGGTCCACAGTCGAGAACCCCTTTCTGAAACCTGCCTGCTCTACCGGTTGTCTGGCGTCGATCACGGGACTGATTCTTGAGTTTATGATGGCAGCGAAGACTTTATACAAACTAGGTAATAGACTTATCGGTCTATAGTTGCCTATATCTTTTGGGTCACCCTTTTTGTATATTAGAATTATATTAGATTCGGACCATTGTGTGGGTGTTTTAGATGTCTGTAGTATTAAATTGAATAGATGAGCTAGTGGTAAGGCCAATATTTCACGTGCGGCCTTTAATGCTTCGTTCGTGATGTTATCTGAACCTGGGGATTTTTCTATTTTTAACTTTTGTATTGTCTCTATAATTTCATATTCAGTAATCGCTTCGATATTATCTTCGCTATCGTGTCGCGTAGTTGTGTTAGTGCTCTTGTAAGGTGAATTTTTGGTTTGAGTGCTACCACTATATAGATTTTTATAAAAGTCGGTTGCTATAGTGATAATATCATTACGGTTGCTTACTTCTTTGTCAGCCTTCTTTAGCCCCTCTATCCAAGTTTTATATACTTTGAGGTCTTTGTGAGCCTTTTTTGTACTACCGGTGAGGTGTATATGTCTTTCTATGATGTCGTTTTTGTGTTTCCCGTAGTCGTATTTTATATATTTGTTTACTAATTTGTAGAGTGCCGCTAGTTCATTTTTCATAGAACGAGATTTGTTTTTGATTTGCTGTAACAATTTTCTTCTTTGTAGTAGTTCCAATGTTCGAGCCGACAATATCTTATGACGATTTTGTTCCTTTCCTGTTACTTGGGCTGATTTTAGACTACACTTGATGGCGTTAGTGATGTTGTCATAAAGGGTTTGTACTTTAATACTTTTCTGGAGATAAGATGTTTTTGATAGCAATGTTGACAAAGTTTGCTTGTAATTTGAGATTTCTAGTTCTGTTTTTAGTTGGTTTATTTGTCTGCTAATAAATTTGACTCTACTTTTCTTTTGACTTGATAGTTTCACTGTTGCTCTGATTATCCTGTGGTCTGACGGATAGTTTAAGTTCAAAGTACCAATGTCATGAAATATTCTGGGTTGGTTTGATAGTATAAAATCTATTTCATTTTTATTTTTCCCATTTGGAGATCTCCATGTCCACCTTTTGTTTGGCTTCTTTTTGAAACATGTATTTATTATAGTTAATTTATGTTCTAATGCAAAATCAACAAGCCTCTGTCCTCTTTCGTTTCTCTTACCGAAACCAAATTGTTTTAATACTATATGTTCACCCCTCTTGGGCACACCAATTTTTGCATTAAAGTCTCCCATTAGTATAACGATGTTGTGTGCTGTGTCCAATGCAGAGTTGACTGTTTTGTAGAATTCATCAATTTCGTGCTCGCTTGCCGATTCTGTTGGTGCATATACTTGTATTATGGTAACCATATAGCCTTGAAAGTTCATATTTAGTACCGCTACCCGCTCCGTTAGACCAGTGAAACTTACTATATTGTTTTTGTGCGCTTTGTGTATTATAAAACCAACCCCGTATTTGCCGGGTGTACAGCCTACATAACAGAGTATAAAGCTCTCGTGTTCCTCTATTTTAGAACCTAGTCGCCTCACTTCAGATATTCCTATGACATCGTACTTAATATCTTTTATTGCTTCATCCAGTTCTAATAAACGTTCGTATGACGATAATGTTCTGACATTGTATGTTGCAATATGTACTTGTAAGGACTTTTTATAGTTTTTGCACACTGTAGCAGTGGTAACTTCCTTTGGAGGGTTATGGTCGTGATCTTCCACGGTGACCAGCCGGCTTGGAAGATGTTGTTTATGTTTTGTTTTCGTTTTGTTATTAGAGAGTCCTGCGTAGGAGGAGGCGCTTGACTGCTATGTTTGCTTACTTTGAGCACTGCTCGCTTGTGTTGTCTTTTTGACTACGTAGTTTAGTATTCCCGGCTTTATGACTCCCTCAGATATACTATTTGACCTCTTGACATCTGATTGGGATACTTTATTTTTTTTATTTATTTGCGTGTTTTTTTCTGCATTTGATAAAGTGATATTTTCAGGGGAAGGAGGAAGTCTGCGTTTGTTGTTATTTTTACCACTAGATATTATTAGCTTATCATATATTATTTTCGCTGTATTTCCCTTTTCTCTTTCTAATAGTAGCTGCTCTTGTAGTTCTTTTCTCTTCTCCAGTACGTGCTTCGGATAGTCCTCTTTAATATAGTACTGTGTATTTTTTAAACTTTTTTTTTGTTTCAATATTTTAATTTTTGTTCCTAGGGTTGAGAAGGAAACTACTATTGGCCGTGGTCTGTCTTCCTTTTTTCCTACTCTTTTTATTTCTTTAATGTCGTAACAGCTTAACTGCACTGACAGATATTTTTGTACCCATTGGATAATGCTATTTTCTAAACCTTCGTATGACGATTCTTGCTCCTCGATGCCGAAAAATAACAAATTATTTTTTCTAGCCTGTTTTTCCAAAAAGTTAATTCTTTTCTCCTGATTTTCCACTATTTCTTTTAGGTAATCATGCTTTTTTTCCATTTCTATAAATTTTTCTTCAAACATCCTGCCTATATTTAGTGTGACTTGTTCTGTAACATTCTTTCCAGTTTCCCGGATTTCTAATCTTTGGTCTTCCAATTCTTTTGTTATTTTCTTTAGCGTATTCAGAATTTCCTCCATGACTTATGATTCTAGTTGTTTATTTTAATACAGGTGATGCCCTCTATTAGTGAGCCTTGAAACTAAATAATCACTTTAGTGATTTAGATTGTTCGTTTTTATTCTTTTAATTGTTAATTATGTTGTAGCACATCCACAGTTCCTCAGATGTCGTTAGCCATAAGTGTCGCTCAGGTGCTGCAGTCTGTTGGTACTCCTCGACATTAATTAGTTGTTATTGATTTACTCGAATCTCTGGTGTTGTTATTGAGGTACAAGTTGATGTAGTGTAGCCTTGTTCTAGTAGATGTCGCTGCGTGTGCAATGATGTTATGTTTGTGATAGCAATATGCAAGTCATCACTTTGGGTTTTATTTTATTTGTTTTCTTTTTTTTCACTTTGTTTCTGTAGCACTTTATTACACATTTATTGACTTTTAGTACACAGGAAATAGTCCAGCTTGAAATGGAATGTCTTGAAAAAACACAGTAATGTTCACAGTGTTAAAAATACGTATTGATGTACACTTTGTCTTCTTCCAGTAATTGCTTGCTTCTATAGTTTTAATAGTCTGACTTTTATTTATCACAAGATCACTTATCACTTTGACTTTGTATACGTTTAATATTTACCGATCAAATATCACTTTTTGTATATTTTCTTTAATAATTTTTACGGAGCCGATGTTTACCGTGGCACAGTAACGCCATCTCCAGATCGGAGACAAATATAAGGTGATACAAATATAAAGGATTTTATAAATTTATTGTAAAATGTATTGGATTAATGGACTTCGATAAATTATTTAGATTTCGATTGAAATGTTTTATTTTTTATTCCTAGAAATTATCAATTGCATAAACTGTTCTTGATGCAATGGTTATTCTCAATGCCTAATGGAAACTCTCAACGTCTTGAATGAGAAATTAGAAACGAAACGTAAAATCGTATTCTGTATTTTTGCCCTATAACATTTCTAAATTCGACGACCACCATGGTCGTCCAGTCTGTACACCGGTTTTCATAGCAATGCCTCTCCGAGTTTCTGGGTCCGATTCCCGGGCGAGTTAATATAAAAAAAGTTTATTACGTTTTTATGTTGTCTTGGGTCTGGGTATTTGTGGTACCGTCGTTACTGCTGATTTTCCATAACACAAGTCCTTTAGCTACTTTCATTGGGATCAGATCAGATCAGGATACATCACGTATGTAATGATATCCAATATTTATTTATTTATTTTATGTATTTATAATCTTAGCCGAGCTGCTTTCAATCGACCATGATATGATATTGATTAGTAAAATGTGTGTTAACACTTACGCGTCGATACGGTTTGCATAGTTCTTCAGCAAGCAAATGGTGAATCCTAGCGTCTGTTAAATCCTTTTTGGACGGATTATATTCCAATTCCTGCATATCGATATTCCAAGTTGATGAATCTAATTGAGTAAAACTCGGGCTGAAACATTTACTTTATTGAAAATAATTAAAATATTTCCATGCTAATAGTATAAATATTATTCTAAGGACTCTTAATTTGATGAATTTTAATAAATCGTTAGTTAATAATAAATACCTTCCATTGAAGTTAGAATTAGTATAATTTTTAAAGATTGCTGACATCGACTCAGCGCCGGAAATGTTTCCAATGGTCGAGGCATTCCTTTGCATGTATTCAATGGCGTCTCTCATAGCGAGCTTTGAATAAGTCTCTAGAATCTTTGGCTCAGCTCCCTGAGAATTCAATTAACGAATTAATTCAAATAGAGGTTTGTCTATCAATACTGATCACGCATTTTGATGATGCTTATTACCTGATAGTTCCTTAGCAAGAATGGTCTTATAAATTTATTGTCGAATCGCTTAAATTTATCCCGCATGTGATGATTACCATGTTTTCCCGATATATCTTCTATGCCCGCCATCAAATGATCCATGAACTGGATTTAAACAGAAATTTAGGAAATTTTCATATACCCAATATAATGTATTTTAATTTCAGTACAAATATATTTACCCTCTCGTGTATACGTTCATTCATCGTTGGTTTTCTCTTCTCTGCAGTTTTGACGTTTAATATCTTCACAAGTGGTTTTATTGTTATTCCTTGAATGAATACCGTAAAGTATATAACTGCTATCGTAGTTGTTACGAACATTGGCTGAAGTTTCACTACTTCTGGGTCTATTAATAGCACCAATGCAAATGCGACCGCGCCTCGAAGACCTGTGTAGTAAGAGTAGATTTAGGCCATGGGTGTAGTTGTTTACATAGAATCTTTTATTGCTTGCACACATAAACAAACATGCTAGTATGAAATACTGGCAGTTATTTTAAATGGGTCGATGGTATAATGTAATACCATCGATGTTTGGAGCAAGACAGAAATAAACACGTCTCAATGATCAAGCAGTTTTTGTTATAAAGGTATAGGTACATATATGTATGTGTAAAAATTTAAAAATGCATTTAAAAAAATATATTACCTCCATATGACATGACGAATTTTTCAACGGTATTCAGTTTGTGCAGTCGGAACTTATTTGCTACTGCACTAAATATATAAACACCTAAAAAAACAAATCAAACATTTCAATTTTCTTTCATATGGGCCTAGAACAAGTCTTCATCACCGATTGATTATTATTATTTCATTTAGCTTATCAATACAGAAAATAAAATCAAAACTGCAATATAGAAGAATTCTAAAACTTTTGGGTATCATTCGTTCTAACCTAAAAGTCTACGATACATTTACTTGGACTTTCTCTATCCTTATTGATATACAAGGATTAAACTCTGCTTTATTGTAATTTATAATTTAAATACGAATTCCTCACCTATTATGCGAAAGACTGAGCAAAAAACGATGGTCAATAAGACAAACCAAGTATTCCAATCATGGTTGTTGTTGACAGTCGCCACGCCGAGAAACATGAATATAATTGTTTCAGATGAAGACGATAACATCTTCATCGTGTATTTGATGGTTGTGTGCGATTTGTGCGATATATTCCCTTCCACATAGTTTTTCATTGTTATCCCGCAAAATGTGATACTAATATAAACAAATAATTACGTTAATATCGAACAATGTAATGGTAAATAATTTTAACTCATTAAAAATGTTACACGCATAAGTCTTTTTATTACATTTTCAAGTGTCATTTTATAAGATATTTTTTGTATCAATATGATACTCACGCTAATATTCCGCTCATATGAAACATCTCGGCGTTCAAATATGCTAAATATGCCATAACGAATATAAAAATGGGTTCAATAACTCTCACTTCATTTGTGAAGCGAGTTACAAGGCCGGTGCCAAAGCCCCATATGACACCAATACAAGTACCACCAAGTGCTACTACCAGGAATGATGCAAATCCAGCAAGGAAGTCTGTATACATCAGTCGAGATGCACCCATCTCCCTGAAAATAATAAGTATTCTTTATATCATGTTTCGTGATACTTTTTCACCCATTAAAATTGTGTAGTTAACTTACGTATATGCCTCAAACATATGGTAAAGTACTACAGTAACGGCATCATTAAGTAATGATTCCCCAAATACAACGATATAAAGCACTTCATCTACATGTATTTCTTCAAATACCGCAAGAACTGCAACTGGGTCCACTGCTGAGATCAGTGCTCCAAATAACAGCATGTCCAGTAATGGCGTTGTACATCCAAACATTCCAGTTTGGCCACAAGCCCATAAGGACGCACCTATTAACAAATAAAATTGGTATTGTACAATTCATAAATTAACAAAACACGTGAAATCATTTAATATATGTTTTAATACTATATCAAATATTACTTTGCATCAATAATAAAACATTAAGAAGAACGCAATTATCACTCACAATAAAATCACGTTCAAAAAGTATATATGTATTTGTATTTTTTATATGTAAAACCAACGTACCTATAGTTAAAGTATTAAACACGGTACCAACAACGGCAAACAGCAGAATAGTTCCGAGATGGTCGAAGAACAATCTATTAGGCATAAAGTATCCAGCGTCTAATATAATTGGCGGTAACATGTAGAGAAAGAAAGTGTCAGGTGTGAGCGGCTGTACATGGACACTGTGAGTACTCAAGAGAAGAGCACCAATTAAAACTCCAACAAAGATAAGCAAACATGACTCCGGAAACATTTTCGACAATTTTGGTGCCATGTGAAACCCTGAAAAATAAAAAGACACATTGAATATAAATAAACGAAGCTACATATAATCAATGCGGGTGAATATTTTGTGGCTGAATTACGTCTCCGATGATATTGGACTTATATATTTTATAATATCATATACATATAATCTTACATTTATGTAAAACTAAGTATGAACTACCTACTTACGTACGGATCAAATTTGAAAAATATTGTATTTGCATTTATAATTAAATCTTTTATCATTAAATTCTTGATAAATGAATTATTATATTTTTTTATATGGCCTGATCCTTAAATAATACAAATAAAATTCTTTTATTCAGCTTTTATTTCATTTTGGCCATAGAGCTACTGATAGAAATATGTGACTTAATATATAAGTCAGTGTCAAGATCAAAAAAAACATTGAAAGATTTGTAAAATTTCCAAGTGTCTTCGAGACGAGTTAAAATTGATAATGATATAGTTTTGTTGTTCATTAAATGTTCTACTACGATTTTAGATATGAATAATTCAATCAACTTAAAAAGAAATCATATAAAATCCTTGACAAATTTAGTAGACATTTTTGCTCCTAGAAAGTTTCATAATGTTTATCATTGTCAAAACGCAAAAACTGTGTATGCTACACAAAATAGCAGAGATTGTTGCAATTACAATAATAAAAGAAATCCAAATAGCTACGAATCTACTTTTGTAGAAACACCATTTGTCACAAGTGAAAAATATCATGCTTTAAATAAAAATAGTAGTGACAGATCCGTTATAAGATCAACCAGCACCTTTTTTTATGACTTGGATACAATAATCAAAAGACACTCGTATCATTGTATCCCTCAACTAGCAGTTCTAAGCAATAATATTAATGTGAGCGATAAAAACAATTTAAGTGGATTTAGCGGTAAATCGGAAGCTATTGTTCAAAAATGTTCCACGTTGATTCAACCAAAATTACGTCTACAGGATAGTTTTAATATAAATGTTAAAAAAGTAAAGAAGAAAAACTTAAATAAACCAAACCTTCCTTCGGATATTTGCCTTAATGACAACGATGATGCATATTATGATGCAGGCCTCTT
The DNA here is from genome assembly GCF_905220365.1 of Vanessa cardui. NCBI lineage: Eukaryota > Metazoa > Arthropoda > Insecta > Lepidoptera > Nymphalidae > Vanessa > Vanessa cardui. Next base: position 8,852,597 of record NC_061138.1, on the reverse strand, counting down.
CGCCAGACGTAAACACGATCGAAAGCAAAAATTTTGGTCGTACTCTAAATATCATACGGATTATGATAAACCAGAACAAAAAGAAAAGATATCAAAGAAGAAGGACCGTGGGAAGCGTATTGAAGATCCTTGTCCCTGTCAATTATTTTCGTATGCTTGTCCTTGTACAGATAAAAAGTCTCTGACTGAGCTGGCTAAAAATAACAAATGTTTAACGGTAGTGGATCAAATTACTAGTACTGCAAAATTTGCTTCAGATCAGATAAAACAAAATAAAAGCGGTAAATTGAAAGTTTCTAAATGTGATCAAAATCATGGCAGTAAGCCCATAAATTTTAATGGTCCTGAAACAATAGAAAAAGGTGATATGGAACCTAAAACTCTGCCGTCGCAGAATGTAGTTAGTACTCCAAGAATAAATTATATTAAAGTTAAATCTAAATCTAAGAAGCATATAATTTGTCCAAAATGTAACGAAAAAGTCGAAATTTTAAGCACTACAGAAGAGGAAGATTGTGTGAAGCCAAATAACACCCCCTTAAATGAGAATAATAATCTTCAAGAAAATCTCATTAAGAAAGAAAATAATGACATCTGTAATCATAGTCCGCCTTGCGAATTGATACCAATTTGTCAAATTTTGCCCACTGAAACATACACAAACTCGAAATGTGTAGCAAACGTATCTACTATAAAAAATAACACAAAAATGATAAGAATAACAAAAGCTTGTAGACATCACCCACCATGTACTGTTGTGCCGTCTTGTCAAAGAGCAAATGTTCTTAAAAACAATTGTGAATTTGTACCGCCTTGCTTGCACCACCCTCGATGTATTAATTTGCCTCTATGCGTGCCTTTTGCTAAAAACTTTTATTATGACGAGATTTTAAATAAAAATGAGGAGATTATTAGCACTGATTGCAGTCCACAGCAGAGATATATGTCCGCTTATCAAGGAGAATCGCTCATTAGTACTAAAGACCAACATTACAATACGACACAGAATACGTGTGAATATTTTAGCGAATATTCGCCCAGATTTGCTCTAAATCCTAAAATGACTTGCATACCACCAACATTATCACCTTATTTTCCTAGTCCAATGCCATGTAAGTGTTGTAAGGCTAGTAAATCTTGTCAATACGACTGTATTGATTGCAAGTGCATACCAAATATTGATCTAAAAGACAAACCAAGCGTCGATGCAATAGTATATATCAGAGACGTGGGTTGTCAATTTAGAAATAGGACTTTTTCTCCTCAAGATTCATTGCTTTATTCAAAGACATCTAGCCATTCATTTAACTTAAAGTCAATAAGCAAAACTGCCAAATATTCCAATCATTTTCATACTCTTCGATATGAAGATAAATACACACATCCATTTTCTGGCGAAGAAATGTCTATGTCCATTTTTACAACTTCTTCTTTAGAAATTGATGCTGATTGTCCATCACATGGGAAACAAACTGGCAGAGTGTATACTGCTTTGAGTCCAAAACCAACAGCATCTCCTTTTGTAACTGTTCCTACAAGTAAACCTTGTACAAATCAAGTATTAGCATACTACCTGCCAGCATCTAATAGAACCCGCCAAAAAGTAACCAAAAATGACAAAATTAATAGTCTTTCACATGTAAATGTAAGCAAGACTAAATATAGAAGAAGCATATTGAAAGGAAAACGCAAAAATGTATTTAATGTTAGACGACACAAAAAATCCAGTCCAAGCTCAAAGTATGGATGGCATTCGAGTTCCTAAGCAGTTATTATATTATATGTGTTATTATTGTAAAGAAATTATATAATATTTATCGTTCAAATTGCATTCATATGTATAACTATGTATAATAAGCATTTGTTGCCTTTGTATTTTTATTTATTAAGAAGTTTTTCCATCCAATATGTATATGATGTGTTATTAATACTTATTTTGTAATTTTGATGAGATGCACTAAAGACAAAATCGATGTTTTTTATGTTATTGATAATAAAGCAAAATAATACAGATTGAAGAGCACTTTTGTTTTAATTATAAATTTGAATTATGACGACCATTAAATATTATGTGACGTGAAATGTAAATTAAACCTGTTTTTTCTTTTAACTTAATAAAACGAAAATTTTCTGTATACTTCTAATTGCTTTGTTTTCAGTTTTACAATGTGCGTGTAGTTAAAAAATATTCAACGATCGATATTAAGTACTAGTGTATAGGTGTAGGAAACATCATAAATGTCTTTATATAGCTCTTGTATAAAAATTGTGCCAAAATGACCCATGTTTTTATAAATATATAGAAACATAACTGTAATATTTGTATTGTACATAAGTGTTATTACGTTGTAGCTTAAAGCTAGTTCATACTTAATAGTTACGGAGAAAGCTCTGAAGCTACCTCGAGTCGCATCCTGTAAGTGATACGCCTTGTCTCCAAGCTCTTAAAAGTAATTAATGTGTTGCTATTTTCACTGTTCTAATTCTGTTTTCATCATGAATGACCTACACGTACTAACGGCTGATACTCTGCACGTGTCGATATAAATAGCAACTAATGCGAAACTACTATTAACTAATATCGACATTTGCGTTATTCATACGACGAAATATTGCAGAACCACACGATCTAACAAATTCAGATGTATAATTTTCATAGCGAATTTTATCAAAATCGTCATGAGAATGATCGCATGATCAGGCGCTTTGCAATTTTCCTACTGAAATTACACTACTTAAAACTGTAATCATAACAGAAATCACATACACAATCACATACCATATTCAATTCAAAAATAAAATATAAGAGTCCTACCTATTTTAGCGAGACTGGCAAAGAAAATCCAAACGCCGATTAGGAACGGGGTCTCAACCCTATGGAATTCTACGGCTGCTATAACAAATGTCCTTTCCTTCTTCGGTTTGGCGGTGGTCGTGGTTTCCGTTGTCGTTTCCTGCTGTTGCCGTAGCTGCGTGCCAGGCGGCTCTCCTGGCAGCGGGGCCACCGGGCCCATGGGCCCGAAACCGAGCCCTGGATAAGTGGAGATCCCATCGACTGTTATGGACGGACTCTGTTTTGTTGTGCTCTAAAAATAGATAGGAAATAACGTTAGATTAATTTTTATTTAATTGTTTTATATTAATAAACAAAATCACTGTATGTATAAACCAGAATTTATAGGCAAGGAATCATTTTGAAACTAAACTTAGACAACCTTTTCCAGCCATTTAAATATGCAATAGCGCTAAATTTAACTAATTGAAAAGTGTTTTTTTTTGTAATAATACGTAGTCTTTTATCGTTAAAAAAGTCAATAATATATTTTCGAAAGCCATACTTCATTCGCTATTGTTATCCCCAAAATCCGCCTTTGATTATATTTGCTTAAATCCACAACTAATAGGGTCTTGATCTTCTGAGAAGATATTGAAGCTTACGTTTTAAAAGAATGTTTTAATGTTGTACATGGCTTTTTGCTCTCACGTTAAATAATAAAAGTATAAGTAAAATATATTAAGGTATTATAATATAATGGGAACTAGATGAAAGCCCGGCTTCTCCGCCGCTTAAAATAAATAAAGGTAAAGAAATATTTGCAAGATTATGATTTGGAACAACACTTTCTGAACGCACCCGTAAACGTCAAATATGGCCACCCGTTATGTCATTGCATTTCATGCATTTAATGTTCATATGTAATAACGGTCTCAAATCGTGGATAGATTTCGATCGGTTCTATCGTAGACCTGCAAGAAATTATTGCGTAATTTATGCCTAACCTAACGTACACATTTCACTGACAGGTATAATCAATTGATTGTATTTTTTTTCCAACACCAAAAAAGAAATCAAACTAATATAATTTGTGAAATATCTTGAAGACATTTAATAAATTAAAGAATAACAATGAAACTTTAGACTCTTTAAACATTTTATATAGTTTCGTAATATTAACACCACGCCTTAACACTCTGTTAATTGAGTGTTTCTATTTGTTGACAATATCAATTAAAAATATTTAAAAAGGATTTGACATATTCAAGCGAGCTGTTTTATTGTCCCAAAGCTCATAGAAGCTGTTTTAGTTGAGAGAATTTGAGATAATGGGACATTTATACTTGCACATATTTTGTTACACAAATTTCCCAACAACGTATCTCATTCTCATTATCGCTAATGCCATAACGCTTTTTTGTATTTATTGAAGAGGCTATATACTTTGTAGGCATATAAACTATACTCTATTCTCGACGTAACAGGAAAAAAGCCTAATAAACAACATTTGATCAGCATATTGGCGCGATATTATTTATTGAGATCTTGATTAACCTATGATGTTAACTATGGATTTGCAAAAAAACGACGTTATGAACGTCGACGAAACTGTTAACAGAATGTTAAGAAGTAAACATAAAATGGAAATAAATGTTTAAGTGTATTGTGAATAAAAATATATTAATCATAAACTCTTAGTAATGCACAATATAATTGAGTAAATAATAAATCGCATGAAATACACTAATCTGAGGTTTGTTTACCTTTTTTCCTAATTCCATTGGAATAGGCTATATACAGGGTTATTGGTAATTCGACGTACCAATTCCTTTTAAGAGGAGATATACTATTTGCAATAATTTTAATCCCCATATGCATAGTGCAAAAGTGAAAAAAAGCCAATTTTTGAATTATCGCGTTTTTTAGATATTTTCAAAATATGCCAAAATTACAACTTCAAAAATGTATTTAAAAAAACATATCGATTAAAATCTATTTTTTTCTTTTTCCGTTTTCTTAGCTTTCCAAAAATGTATAAAAACTAGGGATTTATTTCAAAGCAACCGAAATAAAGTGATCAGAAAGGACGCTGGTGGAAATTCGTATTCGACCATCGTTGCTATTGTAGGTACTATAACCCTGTATAGGCTTTTAAATAAAACTAGTTATAACGGATTTTAATCGCGTATATTAAATATTTTAATATAGACTGTCCGTCTGTCTACCCGTGACCACGAACGCTGTAAAGTGCTGGAAACGTCGGGATGTCCAAAATATTTAATATACGCGATTAAAATCCGTTATAACTAGTTTTATTTAAATGTGTAATAATCGCGAAAATTTAAGACACCTGTATAGGCTGTTTGTCACTTGATTCTATAAGCAGTATTGTCTATTTTGAACAGCTCATTTAGGCCCTCTTATATTTAGTTTACAAATCATAAAACTTTTGAGTAAAACTTAATGTACCTAATAGATAAATAAGTGTAATAAAACACGTTTTTTTATAATATACCAGAATGGGATTAAGTAATTGAATACAATAAGGATTATAGTATAATTTTATATTTACTTCCTTTTTACGACGTAAAATAACAGATCTCCAGTTTCAGCTGTTAAAGCTTAATTTTATAAGATAATAAAAAAGAGAGCTAACTTTTAATAGATATTCTTATTGCATCTATGTAATACAGCCCCTATCATAAAGGAAAATCTATTATATTTAATTATAATCTATACAGATTCATAATATTTTATACATATGTAATTGTATTTATATTTTTCTTTTACTGTTTACTTACATTGTCTTTCTTACCAATATTATAAAGATAGTTTATAAGGATGTCACATCTTTGTTACTCTTTAACGCAAAAACAAATGAACTGATTTGGATGAAATTTGAAATAATGATAGCTTAAATGTTGAATTAACACATAGGCCACTTAACATCTGCCCTTCTTATCCTATATATTTGTACATAAACATACTATACTTTCATTTTATGAAATTTCATAGCCTAAATTATTTTTTTTCTAAATATAATCAATGCAATAAATAAAGTATAGATCATTATCCATAATTTTGGTAACTTATTTAAACCATTGTTTAAATTCTGCGGAGTGAGGCTGAATTCTTGCCAGCTGCAGATTGTATCTTGACCTTTCTGCAGACACTTTGCCGGTTCATGTGACCTTGGCAATAGATATTCATTAGACTTATCTTTATACATTTTGCACCCAATAAACTCTTGCAATTTTATGGACTTATGATAGGCATAGATACAATACTTCAAGAATAACTATTATAAGAAACATTAAAACTTTCTATTTTAATCTTAAAATTATTCAATTTTACCTATACAGTCTAAAGAGTATATGATTTCATAACTAGGTATATCTTCGTTTTGGTAACAGCCTGTATGTTTCTTACTGCTGGTGTAAGTCCTTCTTTTTTGGAAAAGATTTCGAGATTATTCTATCACGCTCCTTCTACGATTTGAATGCTTACACATCTTATATATTTTCTTCGGACACAAGTAGGTTCATCAAAAAAACTTCCCTCGCCGGCGAGCACGAGAAATTGCTTGCTACAGTGTCGTTATATATAAATTCTATCTTCAGCTATGTCGACTCAGATTCAATCCATATATTTTTTTAGATAAATCTATTGATCATGATGATTTCTACCGACAAGGCGCTATCCAATTCGGAGTCTAAATAGATCCGATTAGTTAATCTACCGCAAGCCAGCAATGCTTCATATCAACAGGTATAAGACAAATAATAATAAAAAGCAAAGGTGAACTCACGTTTAATTACAACCAAAGCTAACTTGGAATGAAGATGAGAGCTAAATGAGGCAAATTTATCCAAAAATTTTGACTACCACTGTTTTAATAATTCCTTGAGATAATTTTCTCAACAACTCTCAGCACCGCGGTATCTACTAAGCAGAATAACTATAAGATCGATGGGAAGGCAACGGGATAGAGGTCAAGCATGGAACAACTTGAATACACATATTCCAGGTACGGAAGTGTTACTGCTAACATCCAATCTACGGACTGCTAATGAGAACCTCTAGATAGCAAAACCTTGGGATTCGAACCTCCGTCCTTGATATTTGCAGTCATACAAGCTAGCCACCTTAATCAATCAATCAGTCCTATATCTTATTGGTCGTGTATTTCCATAAATATTGATTAAACTTATTTTATTGGAAATTATCAAAGAGACAGAGGCAGAGATTACTGTTTCATATCAAATAAATTAAATTTCTTTTTATGATTGCATTGCGATCAAAGAAAATATCGTAACCAACGTCATAAAATGGCAATGCATTAGGCATGCTAGAAACATATTGTGTCAGTTGAAATCCTGCCACGTGTTTTGTCAATGTATCGATCAATCCACAGCGGAGCGGTAGACTAAGCTCCAAGCCAATAGAACGCCTGAACCCAGAAGTGAAATTTATTACTGTAGACCGGTATGCTATTTATTACTATTACCTTCGCACGCTCTATTACAGAGGTTTCATGTCAATATTATATGCAAAAAGAAATTAAAATGCATTAATGCAGCATGGTGAAATATCCTTTAAAACTTGTCTTTAAAGGAAAAAATGTCTTTATTAAGTAGTTGAACCTTTAATGATCGTTATTTTTATTGTTCGGGTTTATTGCTAAATATACTCATATTATTCTACATTAGCATGCTATCGATCTAATATCTATTCAATTATCTTTAGTCAATGTTCATTCAAATTGTCACATGAACTTGTAACAATCTAATTAATTTAAATCCAACTCTTATTTATTGACCTAAAAAAAATCATTTTTTTCTTGTTTGTCATTTTCTATGACAAATAAAAAAACCCTGAGCGGAGATGCCCCAGTGGTTAGAACGCGTGCGTCTTAACGATGATTTCAATTTCAATCCCAGACAAGTACCTCTATATATATAGGTGCTTAATTTATGTTTGTAATTCATCTCGTGCTCGGCAGTGTAGGAAAATTTCGTGAGGAATCCTGGATGTGTCTAATTTCATCGAAATTCTGCCACATGTGCATTCCACCAACCCACATTGGAACTGAGTTGGAATATGTTCCAAACCCCTTTCCTTAATGGAAGAGGAGGCCTTAGCTCAGCAGTGGGAAATTAACTGGCTGTTACTTTATGTTCAATATAAAAAAGTAAATAAGAGGCAATCGTTTATTTTCACAGTGTGCTATCAAGCATGACCTGACCAATTAAATTTATTAATTGAATTCACCTTTAGAACACACGTGTTCCCTTACATTTTGTTTCTTTTTCAACAAAGGCATTTTATTTGTTTCTGGAATATCACAAAAGACTTACTGGACTACGAACTCAAGTAACAGAAGTAATTAGCTTGTGTTGTTCTTTGTACCAATTTTATGACTATCACTATTTCTCACAAAATCTGTATACATACGCTATGGAATATATATTGAAATTGTTACCATAGATAACCTAAATATTCGCTTTTACAGTAATGGTGATATGAAACTTGTATATTGCTTATTGTGGCATAATTTTACACATATCAAAGGTTATCTAATCGATTACTATAATGGTCCGTGAATATATAAACTGTTTTGGATTTAAAAAGTAATCTTTATTCTTATTGAGAATATATATTCAATTGAATATTTTTAAGTTTGACTTATTATTCTTCATTCGCTTTGCCACTAAATAATAAATATTCTAGAATGTACATTAAAATGTATCAGCGAAATGCACCCACGATTTTAAATGTTGAAACATAAAGCTACATGTGTAGGTACAATGCATTATAGAGTTCCTCAAAACTATACGTTATTTTTAGACCTGAGATAGCCCAGTGGTTAAAACGCGCGCATCTTAACCGATTATTTCGGGTTCCAGCCCAGACAAGCACCACTATATATGTCTGTTTAATTTGTGTTTATAATTCATCTCGTGCTCGGCGGTGAAGGAAAACGTCGTTAGAAAACCTGCATGTGTCTACTTTTATCGAAATTCTGTAACATGTGCATTCCACTAACCCGCATTGGAACAGCGTGGTGGAATATGTTCCAACCCTCTTCTTAATTGGAGAGGAGGCCTTAGCCTAACAGTAGGAAATTTACAGGCTGTTGTTGTATTAATAAAGATTAAATATCAACATTTGCTTAAATAGTGCATCTAAATACTTTATACGTCATTTTAAGAACACTTTTAGTAGGTTGGCATATACGTACGTACAATTTACCAACCTACGAAATATTCATTGTAACTTTTCTTCAAAACGTCTTTACTTGAAAATTGATTAATATTAACGGCCGATAGTGAAAAAAGGGCTGGCAATACGGATTGCTTACGTAGCGTCCTCCTAGTGTCTTATTCTTTCGCGTATTTCTTTTTAAACTCTTATATCATTTTCAACTTTGAAATTGAATCAAATAAAACATGCTAGAGGAACTGAAAACACGACGAACGTTCTTGAATAATGTAACATACAGGTTTAGTATATTAATATAATTAATTTGATAACAGATAACATTATAATTTCAAATAGTAAAGTCTCGGCCACTTACTGTCGTTGATTTACAGTACACACATACAGATATAGGTAATATATTAAAAAGATATACTCACTTCGATAGGACTCGCCACCGCAACAGCCAGGAAAGCAGCAACAGCCAAGATGTAGATGTAATGCCTACATGCTCGCCGGCTCAGGTTCACTCCATGCTTGAGGGAAGTCATCGTCAAACTCGTTTCACCTCATAGATATGATTTAATTGATAAAACACATTTACTCATATAACTTTACGGTCCCACTGTTTCAACATAATATTTAAGAATACACCTTACATTTGACTCAAGCTAAAGTATTATGTGTGTAAAGTTTTATTGAGCTCTGGCTCGCGATCAAATTATTTACCATTAACCGTTTCGAATTTAACATTCACCATGCTGATAAAAATAGCTACCAGAGTCTCTGTTTAATGGCAATGCCAAGGGTTTTGACATTTGTTTCAGTTAATACAACCTCATACAAAGTCGGTGCGTATATTTATAAGCGTGTATCACTTCTATTCGTATGTACCTATACCTTGGGTATTTACATTTATAAAAAAAAGAAAAAAAAAACAATTACAATAAAACGCATTAGTGACATCAACAAACCTTCCAATGTGAGTAATCGTAATGCACGTGTAACAATAACCAATCCGAGTATAATGTTAATAGCTATAGCTATCAACATACCTACATGTATTATTTATTATAACTCTGAACGAGATTGTGAAAAACTATCACTTTGGCTATTTGGCTTCTTCGATTAATTATTCATTTTTACTGATTAGTGAAATTACAATTAAGGAGCCCTTTCTATTTTTGTACTCTGTGGAACAGTTTGGTATATTTGACTAATACTGTACTATTTGTTGGTGTTGTCAAATAAATAAATAAATATTGTTTATTCAATATACGATTTTCGACATTCACGATTACAAATTAGTAGTCTTGATTTATACTAAACGGGTGAAATTGCGAAGCGTAACTACTAATATTATAAATCGTAACCTTCTACGAAACGCGCCTCATTTTCTGCTGGCGTAAAAAGTATTATGTATGTTTGGGTTGATATTATTTTTCACTTAGATATTACAATAAAGAACTTTAATTTATATCCATGGATAAAGCTATTAGACGTATATAAATAGAAAAACAACTTCTATGTTTTTAAATTAGGTAATATCCGACTGTAACTATCTATCACTTTGATGCTCATTAAAACTAGGACCTGTGGCTAATTTCTAACAAACAGACGTTTAGAAATAACATTAAGGACATTTAGATTCTTACAGGCATTTGCAATGATAAATGTTCGGTTCATGTTTTGAAGAATGAGGCTAAGTGTTTGGGAGCGACTTAGTGGCGACGAGGCGCCGCAATGCCTCGCCTTGAGACACTACAGGACATTTTTAGTAAGTTTAACCTTGGTCGTGTCAACTAAGAGAAATATTTATAAATAAGATTAGCGAAAGAATAATGTTTTACTCATGGGAAACGTTGTTTTTATTGTTTATAGGAAACTAGCGACCCGTTCCGGCTTCGCACGCGTGCAATACTGATACTAAATATATAGCAGATTTTTTCTTGTATCTTTACTATATTGTCTATATATTTTGAACAAAACCTTCGAATCACTCTATCTATTTAAAAAGAACTCATCAAAATCCGTTGAGTAATGTTAAAGATATAATCATACATAGGGGAAAATAGCAGTAAGCGACTTTAATGTTGTCTTAAATTTTCGCGATTATTACACATTTAAATAAAACTAATTATAACGGACGAATCGCGTATATTAATTATTTTTAAACATCCCGACGTTTCGAGCACTTTGCAGTGTTCGTGGTCACGTGTACGGTCTACCCGTTATAATTAGTTTTATTTAGTAAGCGATTTTGTTTTATACTATGTAATGATGATAATGATTTATATATTTTTTATATTTATGCCTTTCTCGGAGTCATTTTATTTAGGTAGTGTCTATTGTCCGTCCCTAATCATATAATGCTATAAACTTGTTAATCTTTTTTTTAAATTATTAATTTCAAATTCGGAACGCGATATATGTTACTTTCCTTTCAACATTTCAAGCAAATACATATTACGTAACAGTTACGTATAATAAATATCATTTCAGACGCGAAACCGAAACAATACTAGCAAACTATTTAAATTAAATGTACTTCATATAATAGCAACATTAACGCTGAAGTCGTTCAGACACGATGCTTTGCAAGAGAAATGTCAACTACAGAACCTCTCGTACAATCACCAAGAGAGCTGTAGCCTCGTTTCACAATCAAATGCCCTTCAAAGAGGACGAAATTAAAACGATTCATAAACACGTGTACCACGTTGCTGGGGAATACAATGAAGTGCTTGCCATCGACACGCAATATCAGCAACAAACTTTTTAAATTTAATTAATTAGATAATGCTACAATATATAAAAACTAATTTTGACATAAAAAATAACAGAAATTCTTTTGTAGCGCAAACTTAAAGTAACTACTGACGACGGTTTCGTGCAGTCTGGGTGGTACAATAATACTCTGTATTGCTCAGTTCCGGTTTGAACTCTGAGCAAGTCAAGTTAATATCAGAAAAAGAATATAATATTATCACATCCGGTAATGGTGCAAAAAGCTCCATAAAAAGGGTTAAATTAAATTAGGGTCAACAGCTTTACACAGTTCGAAAAAAAGACTGTAGAATTTATGATGAGTGGTTGGTACCTACCCAGATACGCATGTACAAATCCCTACCACTAAGCTCCAATTATATAACAAAACAGTGATTATTACAATACTACAGCATCTCCCTAGTTAGGACGCATTATGGTCTTAATTTTCACTGTTCTTATTAACATTTTATTCCCTTGCACACTAATTTATTATCATTGAGTGTTTTGTTTATAATTATAAGACATTTCATGCCAGAAACGATTAGTTTAAATGATGCATATATTATATAGAATAAGACTTGAACATTAGGTTTCGTACCAACAAATGTCAGTAGTTATTTTTAAACACTTTCCGCTGCATATTTCGCCAACGCGCAAAGCCACCAAAAGACGATTGCAATTTACCATTTTATCCAAGTAATTATAATATAAATATTTCAAAACAAGACGAACTTATTTATTGTGGAATTTTCTAGGTTTTATTACGAACAAAGCATATTGCGATCGTGATTACTCTCAGAGTAATAGAAGATAACTACGTTCTAACACGCGACACATTTGAAGGTAATCAAAGTTTACACCAGTTAGTATGACTTTATATAAAACTAGAGCTTACATATACAAACATAATGTAGAGAAAAAAAATTGTTACTTGGGCTTCGTCCTCCATTACAATTAGATAAATAACATAGCATCGCAAATAAGACTATTTTTGTAATATAAACTATAACTTGGTGGTAGGGCTTTGTGCAATGCCATCTGGGTAGGTTATTATTATTATTAGGCCCACTCATCAGTTATTCTACCAAATAACAGTACTCAGTATTGTTGTGTTCCAGTTTGAAGGGTGAGTGAGCCAGTGTAACTACAGGCACAAGGGACATAACATCTTAGTTCCCAATCTTGGTTGGACATTGACGAGGTAAGGAATAGTTAATATTTCTTACAGCGTCATTGTCTAGGGGTGATGGTGACCACTTACCATCAGGTGGCCCATATGCTCGTCCGCCAACCTATACCATAAAAAAAATATTAATTAAGAGATGATAAGTGTAATGCAATACCAATTGAAATATTATCAACTTATTTAAGTTATTGTGATTAGGCTAGCGTTGTCCTGATGGTGGAAGAATTAAGATTATATAATTTTATATTAAAGTAACTCGAACATGAAAATTTATTGCTTTCCTTGAGCTCTTTCGAGTCACATAATATAAAACCTTATTTTAAAAATAAAATATTTGTTTATTATTATTGATTACATAGAGCCAGAAGGACACAATGTATTAAATACAAAAATTCAAACTTAGTAGATAAAATTATTAGATAATCGCCTCTACACGGTTTACAGTAATTGGATTTGGAAAGATTATATTGACTCAATTTTTAAGCTAATTTGTTTTTAATAGAATATGTAGTAACACCAGTAGTATCACTACTCAAACATTTATTTTTATAATAACGTTAACCTTATTTAGCTAGATATAGATAGATATAAAAAAGATAAAATAGATATTATTAATAAATCTAATTCCTTTTTGCCAGCATTAATCACAATAAATTTGATTTTAACCAAGACTAACCCTTGTATTCAAATGTACGCTAAAATAAATCGGATACCCGGTTTTTCGTAGAATCTTGGTGATAGGAATTTGTCAGTTACACCTACACTGCTAAAAACCCTTGACAAATCATAAAAAGTAAATCAGCCCTGAGTCTCATCTATTTTGACAAATACTTTCAAATTTCTATGTCATTCTTCCTTTCGCTCCATATTTTCTTACTTACGGTTTATAAGAGAATAGAGATCATATTTTCTTATACACTATCTATGCAATGTAATTTAGTCCACACAGCGTTCTTGAAAATATCTTTAAATCGTTTACAAGGGGGCCTTTCCATTTAAAACCTATGGTAATGTGATGATTGAATTAGAAATATCTCAATTATAAGATTATATGAAATAAAAAAAGGCAGTTTATTTTATTTTTATTATAAAAAAGTATTAAGCCGTAAAGCCTTCTCAAAAGTATTGTGAGTGTAAGTGATTCCTATTTTTACCAAAGATCTGAGACAAAACGTTAGTCTTTTATATACTTTACTACTGTTGGTCTATTAAGTATTCTCCTTATTAAACGATAGAAACGAAACGTATAATTATATCTAAGTATAAAAAATATAATTTATAAGACGAAGTTGATAAACGTAAGAAATTAACTATTCACGAGAAAAGTCTAGTGCGCACCACACGTGACTATTAATACGCTTACCCGCTGTAATGACGTGTCACATACGTAGGAATCGAAGGGTGGTTTGTACCTGTGTCAACGCGTCATGCACACATGTATAATTTAGGACAACAGGTAAACAAAATAGTATAGTAGTATAGGCTAATTAACAAAGTATTCTGCCCAAATAAATTTTAATTTGCTTAAAAATTTTTAAATATATATAAAATATATTCCAAAAAAATACCCTTTGGTGGTAGGACTTTAGCTAGCCCCTCTATGACACTATACAAGGCATATTTGGTATTTTAAAGGATGAGTAAGCAAGTAACAAATTGTAACAATAATTTAAAAAAATTCGGCTCCTTTCTTACGCGAAATGGTGATCTCTCACCATCAGATTCCTTATTTGCCAGTCCGCCTACCTAAACTATAAATAAACAAATATCTCTACCAATATCACTAGAAATATTTGGTTTCATGGTATAGCGGCATAAATTGTAATCGAATAGGCAATTATTGCTAACATAATAACACTGTACGAAACAGGCATTCTGAAGTAAGCACGTGTATTTAACTCAGAATATTACGGACCTTACTTATAGCCTCATGACCTATTTGTAGTTAGCCCTCAGTACATTGTAGCAAATAGGTCGATACTCAAACTCTTTGATTAGCATTGTATGGTAATATCGCCTCATGCTTGCCAAAATAGTATAAGCAAAAATAATTATAGTATTAGAAAAGTACCCGAGAAAGAAAGTAAAACAATTTTCTCTAGCATTTTGTATTTGTATACTAATATAAAGCCAGCGAGTTTATTCGTTTGTTTGAACTTGTTATATCAGGATTTACTAGTCTGAAAAACTTCTGACGGTTGATAGCCCATTTATTGCAAAAAGTTATAGATTACTAGGCTACAGCCCACGGGGATACAGTAGATACAGTAGATGTAAGTAAATGTACAACGGTAGTAAAACCATGGAGGTTAAATAAGTTGAAAACCTTCTTCTTAAGAATTATTACAACACATGAAGGTCTACGTAAAAAAAGCGCAAAAGCAAAGTGATCGAAAAATTTAAAAATTACATAAAAGTACAATAAGATAATCAACGAATAGAAAACAATTAGTAATGATATATACGATTACAAAATGTCGTATAATATAATTCATTGTTACCATTTAAAACATAACAAAGAAAAAAAAAATAACAAACAACAAATTTAGAATACTACCTATTAATAGATTGTTTTAGATTTTTTTGAATACAATTTATTTGTGTCGTGAATATTAATTAAAAAAAGAAAATAATAAAGTTTTTATCAAAATGACTGCATAGCATGTTTCTATTATTTAACGTGACGTAATATTATGTCCGTGTAAAGGAACTGTTTCTTCTTAAGCGCTTAACAACCGTTTACTCCCTTAGAACCCTTTACCTACATCAACGTTATACCGTCTAGACGTTTGTTAAGTACTTACAATTAAACTAGCTAAAGGAATTCTGTAATTATAAGCTATGTACAAATGAAATTACTAGATGTGTCAAATAACGCCGATCATTTAATGAACTAATATTAGTTCTAATGAACTACAAGAATAAAAACACGCATTGACCTATAGTAATATATGGGCTGTGGTATTTTTGAGTCGAGATAGTTAGAACGCGTGCATCTTAATCGATGATTGCGGGTTCAAACTCTGCCTGAGTTTGAACCGCTGATTCATGTGCGTGTGAGTTAATTTTTCTTTATAATTAATCTCGTGCTCAGCGGTGAAGGAAAACATCATGAGGAAACCTGCATGTAACAAATTTCATAGAAATTCTGCCACATGTGTATTCCACCAATGCGGGTTGCATTGGAACAGCGTGGTGGAATATGTTCCAAACCTTCTCCTCAAAGGGAGAGAAGACTTTTAGGCCAGCAGTGAGAATTTACAGGCTGTTGTTGTTGTTGTTGGTATTTTTGAAGTACAATAAACACATTTTATTGAGTAGAGCAAAATATGACTCATAATCATTGACAATGTTCTTACTATGAATTAAACATTTTTCTATATAAGTATGAATTAAAATTAATTATTTGTAAAGTTTATTTGGCAGAAACGCCTGTTTCTCATAGTGAAAAACAATAAAATCACGAGGTAAATCAAATAAAAGTAAGAAACAGGAACTGGAAATGACGTATTTTTTTGCACACCTCCGTATTACTTTGGTTGATTCTGTGAAAATTGGTCCATTGTTGTTTATATTATTTTTTATACAATTTTAGACCTTGAACTTTAAATACCTAACAGCTTAATTTAGCGAAAAATACTTTAAGCATGGTCTTATAAATTGAGTACTTTTAAAGAAGTATCGCTCTTAGCTCCATGATTTTAGAGGTCAAATCGTGCTGACAGTGCGCAGGCTTTAGAGGTTTCAATGTAGCTCATTCATTACCAACGTCACATAAACGACTTGATGCGGTAATTAAACGTGACTGCGGCTTGACGAGGGATGGAAAATATTTTAGAAGCTGTTTTGTCTACACACAGTTTCAGTAACGATTAAAAATGCTAGTCATTACTGAAATTGCTAATAAATAATACCAATCAGCTGACATTATTTACGACAAAAGCAAATTTCCATTTAAATATATCAGGATTATGATTTCAGTGTAAGCAAGGGCATAATATATGTATTTTTTATTTTTATAAAACAGGTGGTCGAAGAAGCCCCTGATGGTAAGTGGTCACCATCACCATTATATCGCCAAATCGCTACCAACCTTAGGAGCTAAGATGTTAAGTATCTTAGCCTACAGTCGCACTTTAAGCAGGAACACAAAAGCATCTAAGTATTGCTTTTTGACGGTAGAATATTCGATGATACTTGGCTAAGTAGGTCTTTGTGCAAGCCCGTTTGGCTAATCGAGCTTGCACAAAGACCATCAAAGAATTTTTTATTATTCTTATTTTTATAAAAATCCGTATGACACATTTCAATTAATCGATTAATAATTATTATTTACTTGCATTGAATGGTGTCTTCTTAATTTGTGTACTATATTACTACACTATTTGAGGTCATCAAATTTCAATATATACATATATTGTAAAAGTAATTCTACATTTGTGAATATAGACTCTTTATTATTATATTCAGTTCACCTTTATTGTATAATAAAATAAAATCTCCTTTGTAATATTTATAATTAAATATTAATAAACGTAAAATTATTATTATATTCAGCGTGGGCAGATGAAGTTACGCTCTGCGCCATTTTCCAGCGTTAAAATTAAATATATTTTTCCATATTTTGTGAGATTAACATCTAAAAATACTTTATTGAATAACGTTATTTTTAAAATATATTTATTTATTGATATAAGAACGAAGCAAAGTTATCAGTTTTATGTCGTTCATTAGTACTTTGATTTAAAATGTTTAAATGGTGAGAACTTCAAAAACAATTTATTATGATCAATACTAATACGTATAATAAATATGAAAGTAACTCTGTCTCTCAATCTGCCTCTATGTCGAATTCTTACAGAACCACTGAACAGAATTTGATGAATTTGTGACTTAGCTAGTTTGAACCCAATGGAATGGAACAAGTCACCTTTTTATCTGAAACGAGTCCCTTAAACGTTAACAAAACCGCGAGCGACAATTAGTATGTTTATAAATATATATTATAAAAATGTTTCAAAATTTAATAAGACATATCTTATGACGTCAAAACATGACGTATAAAAGCACTTCGAACATCATTATAGCTTTTGTAAGCTAGAATTACGCAACCTGTATTTGACTACTCAGAATGATTCCAACATCGTGATGACCGCGTCGTTGTCCAAAACACCCTGACATTTCAAGTCACATGATCTGATAGCTAAGGCTTTCAATGAGGAAATACCAAGGCAATGAGGAAAGGCCGTACCCTAACTAACTTCGACCAGTCCGGAAGAAGCCAAGGGAACAAAGGCAAAAGCTTTCAAACGGAAAACAATCTTGTCATAATTGCATTCCTCGTCATTTGAAAGAGTGACCATCCAATCAGTTGGGTCTCGTTGCTAAACAAACCTTGATGGATTTAATTACATTCTTTAGAACTGAAATTCATAATAAGTCAGTGAAAGCGACATTCATAAAATCAATAACGACTCTTCCGTAGCGCACCTAATTAATATTGTATATTCTATTAGATGAGTATGAAATGCGATTACTAGTTGGCTGGGATCGTTCTTTACTTTGCATTTATATTTTAAGACCCATGAAGATTTACAAGTTTGTAAACAATCTTTATATAAAAAATTAAGGCGGAGGGTTAAGGCCTCCTCTTTCATTAAGGAGAGGGTTTGGAACATATCCAATTTGTATTACGATAGTTTGAGTCACGAAAGGACTTAAGGTCCTTTTTGAATTTGAAAATGTGGGTAGCCATTTTAGTGCTTTATTTTTCTTATTAGTTTCATAAATTACAGCGGTAAAGCTGCAAGTTCAGTTAATCATAATATAATCTTAAATAATCAAATCCAATAAACAAATAGGGTTTCAAAACATCCTAAACCAACATGACATTGTGTTATAATTTAATAGTATCAGATTGTAATACGATAAAATTGTATTACTATTTTATCCGTTTGTTACGATTAGTTGTCTCCGTAGCGACCTAGGCTCGTGAAATCACACTACTTAGACATCTATGATGCAAGGAAGAAATCACAGTACCCTGTAGTCGTATTCCACCAAATATCCAATGCATTTATTTGACTGTGTAGAGCACGAAACGCATGAAAGCATTACCGGTTAATAATAGTAGAACTCTGCTTCATACTTCAAACAAATAATTCAACCTTACTTTTAATATAAAAGGCATTATATTGATTGCTCGTGACATTTTGAAGTTGTCAGGAAACAAGAAAGGTATGACCATGTAAAGAATATATGGAGCTGAAATGGACCAGTGGTTAGAACGCGTGCATCTTAACCGATGATTGAGGGTTCAAATCCAGGCAAACACCACTATTTATTTTATTTAATATATATATAATTTGTTTATAATTCATCTCGTGCTCGGCGGTGAAGGAAAACATCGTGAGGAAACCTGCATGTGTCTAATTTCATCGAAATTCTGCCACATGTGCATTCCACCAACCCGTAGCGTGGTGGGATATGTTCCAAACCCTCTCCTTAATGAAAGAGGAGGCCTTAACCCTCCGCCTTAATTTTTTATATAATATTTCCAGGAATCACTTTAGGATCATTTATCTCCTCTGACGGAGAGGCTCAGCTCCACAGCATACGAAGTTTGAAAAGTTAGTTAAGTTTAGTTCTTTTATGCAGCTAACTGATGTTGATGCTGCCAATTATTATTTATAGCAATTATAGTACTTTCAGTATTCATATTCATAGTATTTTATCTTTTCGTCTTTTTTGCTTTGTGATAACGCTACAGATATTTTTTAGATTGTGCTTCAAAAAGTTAAATTAGTTCATAATACGTCTACAACGATGTTATATATATATTCACAGTATAGAATTTAGACACGAGGAGCAGAGGTGGTAAACTTATAACGCCTAGCTTCTGTCTTCGCAAAGTCAATCCTTCCTGGATCACGGTATTACATATATTCTATAAGAAGATTCTCAAAAATTCTCAAATAAATCTCACGTCAAAGAACATAATAAATAATGCTAAATGCATAGTACTAAATACAATTATCGTATTATGATTTAATAGAAAAAATTGTACCTATAAATATTTTCCGCACATGCTTGAAAGTTTCCGATGAAGTACTAAACATGAAAAAGAAAATTAAATTAAAAGACGAAATTAGTTCGATTTAAATTTTAAATGAAACCGATACCATTTTAACATATCTACTTTAGAATTAAAAAAAAAAACCGACGAAGAAATTAGTAAATTAAAAATTACTCGTAATTCTAGATTATATATTTGATAATCAAAAACAAATAACCTTAGTTTCTTAACTATTCGTAACATATAATATAATATAATAATATATTTTTAACATATAATTTATAGTAGAATTGGACATAACAATCATTAATTAAGAACTTAGAATTATATTCTACGAATTTCAGGGTTTTGTGAGATAGGAAAAATGAATGAAATGATTCATTCTATAATAGACTCTGGATTAAAAACCGATAATGAAGAAAAAGGGCCTTTCTTATATAAAACAAGCTGGAATGGTTCATAAGAAAAATGATTCTCATACAATGAGTGGAAACTCATTCTGTTGAACGTTTAAAAATAGACTCCAATGCATATGCTCGTGTTTTCCATTTGCCCAACCGACTGTGTCAGATTGCGGACTGTTTGTACACGTTGATAATATCTATAGACACTCAAAGAATTAATAAATACCTACTTGTATTTTAATTAACCATACCGTAATTTTTATGTATAACAATAATAAACTGTTTGCAAAATTACGAGCTCGTAAACAAAAAACCAATCTCATTGTTAATATTTGTTTGATAATTAATTTTAATTTTATAATCAAATTTATGTTCATTTTGATTAAATTTAATAGAATTCCAAGCGCTGCTAAGGAAAAGTTAAAAAAGTTTCAATTTGTGATTTTTCGGTAAAATGGTATTAAAAAAATTTAAAAGATTTGGAGATGACAGCTAAGGTAAAAGGATTATTTTTGCTAATATTGCAGCTCACATTCGTCTGAACTTGTTAGAATTTAACTTTATGGTTTTTGCGGAATAAATTCGCAGTCCACAGTAACTACATTCATTAGCTCTTTGATGGTCTGCGGAGCCGAGTGTTCACTAGTCGCTTCAGAACATCACAGACATGCTCTATGAGATTGCGCTCGCGACTTCGACCTGATCATTTCAAACAACAACTACCCACTATCATATCGCCAAACTAGTGGGTGCGGGCGCTGTTGATATTGATATTGAATTTTCGTTGATGCCGTCGATAATGTATCAGAAATCAAAACTTGGTTTTGTATTGATGTCCAGTCAGTCTATCTTGGTTTTGTATTGACGTCTATCAAATTTATCCCTATCCAAAACCTAAGGTGTGATTAAGTCCGGTAGGTAACTAGATTCTGACTGAATAATTTAGGACCATACGGCGACTATCGCTTATATTGACGTCCTCCCGGCCATCCATAGGATAATTTACACATGAGGTACCACGTACGAAGATTTTTAATTTTTCAACGTATGTCAGGCCAGAAAATTACTCTGGTGGTTCAGCGCATGGCGTTCTGTCAGAACCAAATTCAAGTAAAATAATGCTGCCAGTGGCTAGACATCTGAATAGCTGATGTTAATTTATAAAAATGTATTACATTTTTATAATTGTTTTCAACAAAAATCAGCCGGAGTCAAAAGTTTAAATTGGGAATATAATTTTTTAAACACCACCACACAAACTTTTATAGCAGAGCATAACATATTCAAAATTATTTTCGTATTGTGTCAGAAACAATCCAGACAGTAGGTATACCGTATTTTTTCACAAATAACTGTATATAATCCAGCGAAATCTAATAAACTTATATATAAATAGTATTTTATCTCTTATTATTATAGCTATAAAGATGCAAATTGTTATTAAGAAGTATTTGTATTCATGCAGCTCAACGTAAGTTTTGTAGTCTTTAAAACTGCAGTGCATTGACCCGGTGGTGTCCAGACTTATTGTTAAGTACACTAGTCTAGCGTAAGTTTATGTTTTGTAAAATGTATCTAATCCTACGGGATTATTGCAGAGTTTAAAAAAGAGATTAAAGATAGCTATCTGCCCTGATAGATACATAAAATAATATAGTCTAGGACCCCCTTAATAAAATGGAACAGTTAACTACTGGTACAATAAAATAAAAGTTTAGTTTTATAGTTATGTTGAACAATAAAAGTCTTCATGTGTTTCATTGCTGAGCAAAATCACTTCTGTTTTAAAGCGTATTTCTGCTCTAATGCAGTACAGAGTTGACGTACCTACAATGTACGATGACAATAATATGTATTTGACGTATGCAGGTTTTTGCACAATGTAGTCCTGCACCGCTGAGCAGGAGAGAATTTCAAAATACAAATAAAACTAAAACCTGAAAATTCACTGATAACATAGCGGCGATGACTAAATGATTAGCTTCGTTTTCCAATGAAATTCAATCCGTTGTTTTTACAAGCCTTTTTTTTATTCTCATATATCTAGTATGAAAGCGCCAAATTTAGCTTGATTGGACTAAAATTTTGTAAATACTTTGAATGCTGGGATTGCTCTTACACGGCCAAATCACTGAATCGAATTTGACGAAATTTAATATGAAGCAAGATTTAACTTCAATGAAGGACAAGGCAAACCTGCTATGTTTTTTGCCTAATACCTGACGATCAAACCCTAAAACGAAAATGAAGGCTTGAGAAACAATGAGAAAACTGACATATTAATAAAAGAGGAATATTTTGTTATTATATTCCTTAACTAAATAAAAATAACCAGCATTTTGCAGTTACAACCGTTTTAATAAAGAATATGGTCTTTTTTCCAATAAAATAGTTCTAATACTGAAACTTTATTTAAATTTCATTACTCAAATGCGTTTTGCGTTTTGAAATTCAATCAAGTCTAAGCGCTGCACATTGAAGTCTGCATAACACTCGCAGTTGTTACGTTAATCGTCTGGCGATTTCCAACGATTTTATTTATTTTCTTAGTCGGCCTTCATACCATACGTATTTGCCTACTGGATTGTTAAAAAGGTAAACATGAAAACATTTACTAGACTGTGTTATTTAACAGTATATGAGTAAGAGTATGGAAAGTTGTTCATACGTCCTGAAATATTCGTTTCAAAATAAAGTCTCAAGCAAGAACTGTTGTATTTTTCACGTACTGCGTTGACTTACGTATTCTTTTTCGGCAGATATTACTCTTGAAATTTCAATCTTTATTGAAGTCACATAAATAACTGTCTCTTTTAATACATCGGATATATTGCAATTCTCATTGTTATTATGGAATTTCAATCGAAAATTAAATCGATTATAAATTATATAAATGATTTTTTATGTGTATAATAGCGCAAAAACATTTCAATAAATACATAAAGACAATGGATAAATACTTTTTACGTTACCTTACGATACAAGTTATTTTTATATATAAACAAGTATTTCTTCATTTAAAATTTTGAGACGCTCTTTTGAAATGTTCTGCTTAGCCCGGCTGCTAGATACCACTAACAAGCTTCTCCAATACAATTCGGGTCAATTTATATTATATATAATCATATATAGATGAGCTTTACGTACCTATTTATTCTTTGTCACTTGTATTTCTTTGATTGAATAGATTTTTTAAAAATTATTTAAAAAAATCTATTCAACTATTAAGGAATAAATTTACGAATGATACAACGTTGTTTCGTAGCGAAAAACATTAGAAACGATGTTTTTAAGAAAATATAAAACTTAAAACACAAGTGCCTTATGGATAAACAATATAGTTTTATGTTTCTTATTTAATTGTCTTTTTTCTAAGAAGACTGATAGAAACCTCTAAGAAGTAAGATAAACTATTCACTAAGGCTATTATAATGAACTGTATGTCGATGAGAAATAGGGTATCCTCATCGCGTGAGGGTTACCACATTATGTCATTCTTAAACATACACAAATACACAGATACTAAATATTTTTAATGGATCTAACTGATTAATTTCCATAAACATTTAGAAAATGGCTGATGGTCTTTGACGAGATCTTCTTTAATAATAAGCTAAGAATATTTCCATACATAAAAAAGGAAAATGAAAATCGGTGAATGAATAATGGTTATACATATATAACAGTTTTTTCCAGATTTGACATTCGCATGTAAATATGCATGCATATATATTTATACAACACATCAAAGTTAATATTATTGTTCAAAAATATATATATTATATATGTATATATTTTGCCACTTGTAAGACTTTTATGTTATTTATATATTTTAAAGTAACTAATGTCTATATCAGATCCTGAATAATTTCATTACAAGTTTCAATGCTTCGAGTATATTTTAAAAACATTGCAAGTAATATAAAAGTTACATCCTTAGCTATTCGATACCTATAGAGCTTAACAAGGATTTTATACTTCACGAACTCTACTAATCCTTATATATATCAAAGAAAACGGATCACTATTATACAACTTTACCATCCGATCTTGTTTAAAATATTGATTTTTAATTATTTTGTAAATAATTACTATCTGTATAATCGTATATAACCTTAAACAGATGAGGTTTATACGAAATGAGTTTGTACATAATTATCTTATTTCGTTAAAAAGCATTTATGTTTGTAACAGATTCTTAGTTTTCGACATAGATTACAATTGTTACTGTATGTAATAAAATAGAACGCACACTTGACAACCATTTAGTTTTTAATATATAATAATACCAAATTTCCAATAAATTGTTGCCGTCACTGATAAGAAACGTTAATTATTATAACGTAACAAACTATTGACTGGTCTTCGGGCCTTTTCACATGTGCTCTAACGCTGATCGTATTAGAAGGACTTAACACAAAACAAATGCGGCAAAACCTACCGCTTAGTACCCTATGTAACATATTGTTTGATTAACAGTTGAAGGTTAAAGTTGCCGCAGGATACAAATCTTAACCTTGTCTATTGAACTACAGGTGAAGTGTATTAAATAAATATTATTATTATAATATATATATCGAAATAGAATCTCTAGAAGTCCTGAATGGAAGCAACTTGGTTCTTCGCCCGGTTTTAGAGCTAGTCCTAATTAGATCACCGCTGATCAACAAACTAACCAAAAATAGGATCATGTAAGCTATTCAGTTACGTCACGACAAGGATCGCGTTATATAATGGAAAAAATATTTTCCAAGCTTACAGCTGTACTATATAATCAAAACAATGATCATAGTTAAGTATTCGACGTAAGAAAAATCTTTATACAAAGAAAATAATTAATAATCAATATTTTTTTCATTATTGTGTTTTTTTTTGTTAACTTAAACTTAAAATATAACATTACAGCGTTATATTGACTAAGAGCTACTGTATATTTCTGAAAGGTCCCGGACACCGCTAGAAATTGGGATAAATAAATTTATCGATTTTAAACATGTTGCCGCAAGACATTTACGTAACGCTACCATAAAACACCGTTACCTACAGACACAGAGGCATAAATTATCCAAACTATAATAACTCACAACCAGATGTATATTCGTGATTGTCGGCGATCATGTGTTTGCTATGGTGGCCATGTTTATGGGGTCGACCGCATCAGCATAGGGAATGTTAAAATCGTAAACACTGAACTATTACACGTTTGACAACTAGTTGTTTTATTACTTGTTTATAATCCAGTTTAAAGGACTTATTTATTGTAATACTGTGTGATTGTATCGATCGCGTTGGGCTACGTGGTTCGCGCTGGCGGCCGATAGAGCCGCGACTGTCCGCCCGCCGCAAAACGCTTCCTTTACGACTGCGCGCTCGCTGTTGTGTTCCCCCTTCTCGCCCCCTGAGCAGGGATTCTTGAATCCAGATCCACGTGAATAACGTTGTCAATAAACTTGCCAATGTATCATAAAATATATCTCGTTGAGCCTGAAATAGTCTCGGACGTTTTAAATGGACGATGTTGCTGATCAAATTGAACTTTTAATTTCAAAATTCGAGCTTTCAATTTTCTCTAGACGAACGCAGCAGATGTTGATTTCCCGTGAGATGTTCATTATATAAAAATGTTCGAATGGCAAAAAAATAATTTCATCGTAAATGGAAAGCATTGTTCGGCGTTAATATTGATACGACTACGGCGTGTTTGCCAACGAGAATATGATCAATAAATATTATTAATTACTTTCCATAATAATAACGTACAATAACAATGTCTATATAATTATTCAAGCTACGCTATTTAAAATAAATTATTAGGTTAAATAACATTTTATTAAATCCAAACCCTAAAGTGACATTAAGTACAGTAAAATTTCGGACTGTATTATAAGCTCAATTTATTTAAACTCCAAGTAATTAAAAATTTACTAGCAAGATTTAACATACTCATACTAAACATTACTGGTCAAATGTACAACATGGTTTAAATTGCGATCATAACTTTTTATTATATAGCCTGACATTTCGACAGAATTGGTCCTGAAGTGGTGTCGTGCTTACTTTGCTCTGTGCGTCTTCTGAACTCAACTGGACGTTTGCACATTCTTTTGTTTATTTTTAATGTCTTAGCTACAATCAATCGAAAGAAGTAGAGTTTAACAGGTGTTAGTTACTGCGGATTTGTTTGTTTGTTTAATTATTTTAAACTACTGTTGAAAATTACTTTTCCGCGTGTCCCCCACATAATATGGGCTGTTATGTGAAACACGAAACTGTGCTGAAGATAAACGGGACTGAAGGCGGTAACCAGGGGTAACCCTCTCTGGTTTTTGAGGGACGCCACGAGATTGCTTACGCATACTACGTGCCGACTGTTATGCTCTTAATTAAACATAAAACCTAATTTAGAAACTGTCTGTCAGCTCTTTTTAGTTTGATAGAGAATTACATCTTTCAATATATGTATAAACACTAGCTGAAACTTATACTTTACCGGTACGAAATGTATAAAACTTTACTAATAGCACATACATAATGCGTCACCCCCAATTCTATTCGCTCAAGGGATGAATAAAGATAAATAAAGATAAGTATGACCTACTCCTAATAGGTACAATTACATATCGTTTAAGCACAATTTATTTTTTATTTTAAAACATTTATTTAAATATCATAATCATAGTCAAAGGTCTGAATACGGTTTTTAAGGAACTACATATAGACCAGTTTTTTAGTGATGATCCAAGTTTATCGCTTCATATATGGCAATTACATGACCCATTTTTGGTAGCTTCGAATTAGTGCATTTATTTAGCATTATTATAATTATTATTAATATACATTTATAACTAGTTATATATTCTATGTATATATATATATAGATCAACGCTGGTGATAATTATCTCATATATAGTATTTGGCGCAATCAACTTTTGGTAAGAAGTCTATTAATTTATGACTCAACACATGTAATTAATATAAAAATCGTCAGTTCAATAATGAGTCATTGACATCGCCATCAGCAGTTTGAATAGATTATATACTTAGAAACATATTATAATTTCAAACAAAAATAAACAAAACATAATGTCATCATACAACACCAGCCTGTAAGAAATCTCACTGCTGGGTTAAGGCCTTTTGAGGAGAAGGTTCCAATGCGGGTTAGTGGAATGTCATCATAGAATCAATATGGAATTCAATATGGAATCACTGCACTTACTTATTGAAGTACCTATAGTCAATAGTCAAATAAAACACTATCACCGGTTCGGACAAGGAAACACCACAAAAACTGGCGGAAAAAATTCAACGGTTTTTTCTCAATTTTATTACCCTTTACAAGCAGCATAACACTTCCTTGAGGTTTGTACATTTAGTTAGCTTCTGCAGTGAACGAACCTATCGTAGGATTACTTTCACATGATGGATAGTTGTCTATTACTGGCATTGGACCGCCGTGGTGGAATTAGCTCCATACGAGAGTAGAAAAGAGAGTAAACCGTTAATTTTAAAGATTAATAATTTACCGGACTTTCAAACAGTTGCAAAAGTCAAAATAAATTAAGTGTATACTTAATTTATTTATATAATATACACCAGATAATAAGAAACTGAAAACTTACAATACGATTTTGAAATGAACTCGCTTGAATTATATATTTATTCGATGACTCAGTGCAGGTGATCAATCAAATCGAATGACCTAGTCGTGTTCAAGAAAATCGATTTGTAAATTATATTCGAATTGGAACAACATTCTAGAAAATACGAACGATAAACAGACAATTGCAAGAGATCACAAGGTTTATTTTTTTCTAAGAACGAATATAATAAATCGTTACTATACATTACTATAAAAAAACAAGTGACATTTATTTCCATAGTAGTATTGGAATTGAGCTTTAAGTCGGATTTACTGGATTGGATCCACAAAACTTATTATCATATTGATATTTTCTATGAAAAATCTCGGAGTTGTTGTTCATAGCAGGAATTTATTACGCCTTTCGGTACCTTTCGATTTCCGGTCGTTAGGGACTGCCGTTCCATTACGCTGTGAAAGTGAAGGTTCCACTGAAAGCCTCTGTGTAAGCCACGCACTTGTGAATTACAATACTACGTGCCTGACGTAGTCTCCGTTGAGAGTTCAACCTAAATTCAGTTGAATCAATGGAATTTCTCGTATCCTAGATCGTAGTAGCGTTTCCCAGTTCAATCGTCAGTGCGATCCTTTAAGCGAACTTAGAACCAAACCAACCAAGTTTTTTATAATGACATTTACTCGTATTTTAAAATTACTATTTATTTTTACAGTAGAATTTTATATAATACTTTAGACAATTGTATCCTACACTAATCAAGGTCTTTTTTTCTCGTAGAGATTAAGCCACAGAATTATATTTATATACCTAATATCTTAAATGAAGTGAACGAAAATTTATTCCAATATTTATAACACATACGTATATTATTTTATAATAGCAAAACCGCTTTAGTCTATAAAGTTTAGTATAAAAGTATTTTCTTGATTTATATAATGCATACCGTACCTCGGGACATATATAATACATCCTGTATTGACTTGACGAAGCCGGAAACTCGATGCTATAAGCTTACCTTTACTTTTCGTATTTACATAAGATTTGTCAGTGTTTCGATGAAATTACTAGGAATATAAAAAAATATATGAGTATATATTGAAGTAAATATATTATGTATTGAATATAAAATATCGTTATCGTTAAAATAATCTTGAAGATTTTTTAACAAAATATATGTTAAATACCATCTGTTGTGCTAATCATAATAATGTTAGATTGTTTTTTTCTAAGATACTAAGACTATAATATTTTCTATAATTTTCACTTTTCTAAATGTTCCTGTTGCGTAGGTTTAATGTACATCAAATAATTGTTATTGAATATTGACTTTTAAAGTAAAAATAGTATATTCCGTAAGTGCAGTTTTTAAATTGATCCTCGGCACCAATCCAATAAAAGCGTACTGAACAAATCCAATTACTAAGGGTGATTGAGAACACGGCTGGATTTAGGAGTAGCTTCAACTTTAAAGTCACTAATCCGCGCTTCACACCTTTCGCAGTCGACAGGTTAATAGCCAGTTTCACACGGACCATTTTTCTGCCAAAGTATAGTGAGAAATGCTACCGAAAACTTAATTAAAACTTTTGTTTTTGTAATAAGTTCTGACGACAATCATAAGATGAAATTGACGATTTTTCTGAAACAAACAAAAAGAAAAATCTTTGTGTTTATGTAGAGTTATGTCCTTATTAGCGTTATGGGAGTTATAATGTATCAATCTTCTACCAAATTTCATTAATTTAGGTTCACTGCTGTGGCCGTAAAAGAGTAACAGACAAGAGTAACAAATGACGGACAAAACAATTGCTTTCGCATTTTTAATATTTGTACAGGTGATGAATTCGCTTTTAATTAATATTTTCTATAAATAATATTCATTAGACTCTTCATACGTGACATATTTAGTCCAATAAAAATAATCCTTAAAGAGGATCAAAACATCGAAATATTATTATTTTTTGAATATTTAGAAAATTCATGGTCAATTATATCATTAAATAAACTTATTCTTTAGCTATATTCACGTTATCAAAATGTTCGTATATGTTTTCAATTTTTATGGCGATCAGTCGAAAATTGACGCGCAGCGCCATCTTGTTGCGAGTTACAACAAGTTGGAAAATACAAAAACCTTCTCCATGAATAAAATAAATACGTGCCAAGTTTCATGATAATCGATCAAACGGTGTCAAAGTGTATTAATTTTAAACTAATATGCCAACAACGATTTTATAAATACATATCTACGATCTATATATGTTTTTATTGTCGTCACTGGCTTCTAGTGACGTCAATATGAGAGATATCGAAACTAGAAATTTGATTTTCTCAAAACACCTGCAAACTATCTTTAGCACATCGCACTTTAGTTTCACGTAACTTTTGACCTACGACCTTACAGACATATTGATTACATTTATGCTTTACTTGAACAAGTTATTGCTTCCTACGCAGTACACTCACATTTCTTTGTGCATATTTATTTCTTGCTCACCTGAGAGCATGATCATTCAAAATAGACGCACGCATTAAAACTTTTTAATATTAAGCATCTTTATATTTATTTATTTTTGTTTTGTGTTTTTATAAGTATCGCAAAATCTATGCCATACGCAAAATTTAAATTGGTCTACAATTAAGTTGCAAAGAGGCTATTTTCCTACTTGTAATTTTATGAAACGTATAATTATTACATTTGTTTCATAATGTGTTGTGTAAGAAGAACCAATGACGTACCTAAAAGTTATTATTTGCTATCTATATGTCACCGTAAGATTACAAAATTCGTTAGATTACAATTTGACGAGACAGATTTTAAACTGTCGAAATATTGTGAACAGTGAAATATGATTACAATTTAACGTATTATTTTTCACTATATAGTAATTTAACGAATTTTGTAATCTTACGGTGTCGTATATATAAGACGTGTCGACATCTATAACTTCCAATTTCCAATCACCTCAGAAAAAAATTAGATAACAAAGATCTATAAAGTCTATGTACAGAAGCGAAGACCGGAAGCTACACCTGTACTGACACCGATAAATTATCTTCATATTCATCAATATTTTTTTAACATCACCTGTTAGTAATCAAATTGCGTAAATGAATGCCGCAGACGAATGATCGAACCCAGATTTTAAACAGTTTTGTATCTGATGACGATTTAATCTATAATACAAAATGTTATTCGTTTTAGTACATGGATTAAAAAAAAAGCTATTCAAAAAAATATTTTTAGTTGATGTTATTTCATACAGCCGCCTCGTGTCACGGTCTCGTGCGGGTCAAATAAGAATTTACATAAAAACTTTAAGTATATCTTACTACATATGTAGTAAAAAAACGCTTTCTCTACAAGAATCATCGATATATTTTAGCCAAAATACACAAACCCTAATTATTATACCTCATTGGTGAAAATCGAAAAAAAAATTTTGTTCGATAAATTTTGGTTTATCACAGTCAAACAAACAGACAAACGCAGCGGTGATTTATAATGTAATGCCTAGTGATAATAAGACGTTTATTCCGTTAACAAGCACACAGGATGAACGTTGACAAATTAGCAATATCGTAATTGTTCCACAATTAAATTAACAGTATCATATTAAGTGTCCGAGACACTCAAGTCCGCAGTTGACAATTTGAAACAAACACACACGACAGAACATCCCTGAACGTAGATCTACAAAAAGAAATAACCTAGAAATGCCTTCAGGTGTCATATTCATAATATATATTCCATCTAGTAACTACGAACATATTCTAAAATTTGGTAAACCGAAAGAAATGCTTCCGATAGACGAAGCCTCGCTGGAAAAGTGTCGTTTGGAAGTGGAGCTGCGTAATAAAAAAGGGAATAGCATTCCGATACATTTGACGCAGGGATACGATAACGAATGCTTTAATCCGAAATTGGAAAACATTAACGAGGATATCGAGTTTATTACAATGGAAAGCGTAAGTAGATAAAGTTTAATATCATCTGGTTTATTAATTGTTACATAAGTAATAGTTTCTTTTTATATTAGTATTTAAAATTGAGGAACTAAAGAGAATATTAAATTCATAATTTGTAATTTTGTATTACTAATATTAAATTAAATCAACAAAACGGGTATATCTACCCCGCTTCACCGTAAAATATAAGTCTGTATCATAAAATTTGCACTACCTTCAAAATACGTATTGGTATTTATAGCCTAGATACAGCAGCCAGATCCAAATTTGATTTAAAAACTGTAGGCAGTATTGAAACTGGCATAGGTATGAATATGGTACATTTACAATTACAGTATAAGATTTTTGTTTAGTTTTTAGCGTCATTACAGCGTACTTAATTGACTTCGGAGTCGAGATGGCCCAGTGGTTAGAACGCGTGCATCTTAACCGATGATTGCGGGTTCAAACCCAGGCCAGCACCGCTGATTTATGTGCTTAATTTGTCTTTAAAATTCATCTCATACTCAGCGGTGAAGGAAAACATCGTGAGGAAACCTGCATGTGACAAATTTCATAGAAATTCTGCCACATGTGTATTCCACCAACTTGCATTGGAACAGCGTGGTGGAATATGTTCCAAAACATTCTCCTCAAATGGAGAGGAGACATTTAGCCCAGCAGTGGGAATTTACAGGCTGATGTTGTTGTTTTTGTAATTGACTTCTCAATGTTGTAGATTTTAGAAGAGTTGTTGAAAAAACTAAAGGTCGAACAAGCGGTATGGCTGAGCGACAAATTAGGCAATTACTACGAAGTCGTTTTTCCACTGGCAACCGGGGACCCATGCGAGACCATGTTACACTGTCTCACGCAACTAGGAATTGGCGTTCGGAGCAAATCTATAGTCAGGTCAGTTCTTAGGACAGTGTCTGAATGAATACTAGAAACATTGCATATTTAAGAAAAATATATGTACTTATTGGTAGGGCTTTGTGCTAGCTCGTCTGGGTAGGTACCACCCACTCATCAGTTATACTACCGCCAAATAATAGTACTCAGTATTTTTGTGTTCCGGTTTGAAGGGTGAGTGAGCCAGTGTAACTACAGGCACAAGGGACATAACATCTTAGTTACCAAGGTTGGTGGCACATTGACGATGTAAGCAATAGCTATTATTTCTTACAGCGTCATTGTCTATGGGTGATGGTGACCATCAGGTGGCCTATATGCTCGTACGCCAACCTATACCATAAAAAAATGTGCTAGAATAATGCTGGGATTTTGTGAAGATTTTTCTTTACAGTTCCTCTGAGAATACTTCCATTTTAATGAATATTATTTTACAATATGTAACCTCTGATTTACAAAAAGACAAACTAACTTTTTCCATTTTTTTTTTGTTATTTTAGTACATATCGATATGGTTCTCGATAGTAATCATTACATAGTATAAAACAAAGTTGTTTACCGCTATCCGTCCCTATGTATGCTTAGATCTTTAATATTACACAACGGTTTTTAATGCGGTTTTTTTAACAGATAGAGTGATTCGAGAGGAAGGTTTTTGTGTATAATACATGCACAATATAGTAGAAAAACACTGATCATATTATTTTCTAAAGTTATGACGTGAATAAACAAATTCTGTAGTATATCACCATTGCACATTATCGCTAGCATTTGTATAAAAAGCGTCATAAAAACACAATCCGTTACACATTTAGATAGATACATATATAAACGGATTAGGTAAATGGCTAGAAGGTAAGATTAATTACATTAAAGGTTTAAAGGTTTATAATTCGAGTAACATTATTAAGCTATTTATAAAATTACAGCGAAGTCATAAATCCCTTAACGACAACATACTTCCTCGATATACGTTAATGTCACAATAAGTCTATTATTGTTTGTCTCTCATTCCATACATATATACTTTTTAAAAGCGAAATACCACTGACTGACTTATTAAGAAATTTCAGAAACTAGAACACCCACAAGTTTGAACTTTGGCAGGTTCTTATAGGGTCTAGCTAGACATCCGCTAAGAGCGGACTTAAATAAATCAAAATAATTTTACAAGCCCTTTCGAATCGTAATTATCAACTATATTAAATGAAGCTACCACCGGTTCTTAAAAGAACCGTTCTACCGAGAAGAACCTCCAAAAAACTCAGTAGTGTAATTGTGGATATACATACGTATTAAAAACGGTGTGTGTGTTAGGTATAGTCCCACCCATTCATAACTGACAAATTATATCAAAAAATTAATAACGATTTTTATCTGACTGATTGATGATCTCATTGACTATAATTAAATTTTGACTATTATCACACATTCCTAATAAAATTCAGGCACAATTTTATAATAAATACGTGTTGAATTTGAATAATCATTGATTTTCATGCCTAACACTACGAATATTTCTATATCATTCAGGCTGTTCTATCGTGTAATGTTCTGAAGTAATTCTACAACTATATCCGTCTGTGTTCAATATATAAATGTTTGATTTTTTTTTGTTTTGTTTTAGCGTTCTACCTTGTAATGTGATGCATGCGGCCATTGAATTTACTGTTGACGATGATGACGCAATTCTGTGAGTTAATTTTACCTTGTATATTATAGTAGGAGTCGAGATGGCCCAGTGGTTAGATCGCGTGCATCTTAACCAATGATTGCGGGTTCGAACCCAGGCAAGCACCGCTGATTCATGTGCTTAATTCGTCTTTATAATTCATCTCGTGCTCAGCGGTGAAGGAAAACATCGTGAGGAAACCTGCATGTGACAAATTTCATACAAATTCTGCCACATGTGCATTCCACCAACCTGCACTGGAACAGCGTTGTGGAATATGTTCCAAACCTTCTCCTCAAAAGGCGAGGAGGCCTTTAGCCCAGCAGTGGGAATTTATAGGCTGTTGTTGTAGTTTGTTGTTGTTGTATATTATTATTTATTATAGTTTCTTATCACACGCATTAAATATTTAATATGTCTAAGAAAACTTCTAACAAACGAAATAAATGTGATATTTTATTAATCGCTATTAATGTTACTTGGACTATTTTATGGTCACCTCTTTAATTTTTCCAAAGTTATATTAATAAAACAAGTTACTCTAATATTCTAAATTGAACAAAAATTGGGAACAACTGGCTCACAATGAAGAATTTAAGGTAAAATAGATTCAAATAACATCATTGCCAATTTTAAATTCTTTTCAAAAACTCGACCCAGAAGAAAAAACGAAGAAGCAAAACGATGGCGCAATTTCGTTGAGTCAATTAGGTCAAAACTGACAGTCAAGCAAGTTGTAGACGGCGTCCGGGGCGGTGGAGAGCTATCGTTTGACTATCTCACGCTTATTATAACTGCAGAGTAAGTATTGAAGTTCTTACGCGACTTTATACATAAATATAATAATATTTTAACAAATAATATAGCCCTAAAAAGATATTGAGTTGAGAATAGACATTACTCTTCGTAAATGATTACTAACTAACTGAGCTATATGATATTCAATAATTAATTCGTATGCATTTAGTAGCTAGTTTTCGTAAATAATTACAAATATTTGATATCAATTAATTCGTGTGTATTCAATCAATCTGCAGATCTAAATATTTTAGCCTATTATCAAAAATTTGTCAGAGGATCAACATAAGCTAGTGTAACAAAATGGGTCTTAGGATTTGTAGAGCATGCGCTACGTAATGTAGCGGCTTAAGGTATGTAGCAGGAATCCGAATGTAGATAGACAGCTATTGGCATGCCTACGATGGATTCAGTTGTGCATTGAAAATTTTCTAGTATAAATGAGTGTTCCTTTTAAATTTCGAAAATAAAAATTGGTTTATTTTATTGCTCGTGCAAACATTCTTCGTAGAGCATATCTAAAAGACTAAAATTATATATATAAGTTCTATCGACCAGGTCTAAGATAGACTCGATTAAAGCCTGCCTAATAACAAAATAATTATTTTTAATCGAAAACATACATAATTCGCAGCAAAATTCATGTAATCGAGAGATTTCGACATTAGGTTCATGAAATTCAATGACATGACAGTTTAACGGGCAATTATGTTTGAAGTTTATGGATACGCAGACAGGTCACTCATCATTCTGAACGCACCGCACGAAGAATGATTATTGTTAGTTTATACCACTGTTGTTTGTTGTTACTCAAAGCATATGTACATATTTATCCAACTAACATTTTTACAATTTTTACTGGTCTTGCTCTGACTAATTGCAATTTTGTCGGGACTTTCACTGGCAGATAACTGATATAATATTAGTAACTTGGGCTACAATATTATTATTTTTTGTTATATTGAAAAACGTACAAGGTCGCGGGCCCAGCTAGTAGCTAATATAGATGCTTAATAATAACAATGTTTGTAAAAAAGTTATATGAAAACTAAATTAACCGCATTTGCTTACTTTTATTTATTTCAAACGAACAAGCCGGGTTTTCTAATTAAATCAAAAACTTATGTTTATGATATTTCATCTCACACGCTGGAGGAAAAAATCTCGCGGAAACCTGTGTTTAATTTTGTGTTAGATGATGGATACCGCACCATTACTGCTACAAAATCTACCCTATTGTAAACTATGTATAAGCTCCAAAACTTTTTAAGAAGAAAAATACATTTATTTTCCTTTCATTTGAATAGTATTCATTTTATGTCATGTTTACGTCTACAGTTCCTTAGCAGCTCTGGGCCTAGTTGAAAACAATGCGTCAAATATAGTGGCGGCCATGTTAGTCTCCCCTCTTATGGGGCCTGTGATGTCAATAACATTCGGTACAATCATCTCTGATAGAAGTCTGGTTCGAAGCGGCTTCGAAAGCTTGGTCCTGGGGATGTTCCTATCACTCTTATTTGGATTTATTTTCGGTTTGATTTTGGGAGCTACCGAAATGCCTTGGGGTTTTGGAGACTGGCCAACAGAAGAAATGAAGTCAAGGTAAACTATGTAATTACTATACTAACGTAACGTTTTTGGCGGTACTGCGTTTGAGTCCATCAGGGTGGAATCCAGCAAGTCATTTCATATCCGATTACCGAACAACAATTAATAATGCCTATTGTTGAGTTCTTTTCAGCTTGAATAGTTATCTAGTCAATATGAATACAGGCACAACGGATATAAGATCTTAGTTCCCAAAGTAAATAGCGCAAATATCTGCTAATCATCCGGTGTAATTTTTTGCCAATTTGCCTTCCTATATCAAATAAAAAAAAGTAATATAAATGTATGTAATAAGAAAGTTTTCAAGTATCCTCTTATCATCAAACGTCTATTAATTATTTGGAAACTTGAAAATTTCACACAATTACTCACCGAAGCGTATTGCACTACTGAAAAGAGCTTAAATGCAATTCATCTTCTTGTGCATGACAATATTGTATAATTACCACTTTTGAGTTCTTGTTTTATATAAAGACTTTATTGACTTAATGCCTAAAGGTTATTTCGTATCTGTCCTGTAGATCCAACCTTTAGGTCAAACTGAAAACCATAAATCCAACTTATCCAACCATGAAACCATGAATATATTGTATCTACAAAATAAATAGGTATAGGTATAGTAAACCCATAAATAATAGCGCATTAGAGATGTTATGGTGTCAAGATGTTTCGTTACCATATATGTAGATATACATTTAAAAGAATTAGTGTAATTAATTAATATTAATATAAGCGCGTTTTACTAAACGCATATGTAATAACAGTTTTTCAATTGTTGTCTGTCTGTGTTCCAATTTTTTCGACTGATCTTTGGAACGGCAGAACCGATTTGAACGGAACTTTCACTGGCAGAGATAAATGATGCAATAAGGAGTAACTTAGGCGTATGGCGTACTCAGAAATTTAACTAGTTTCAGACATAGACAAATTTAGTTATAAGAATTTTCTAATTGTTAGTTTCCTAACAAATGTCTCAGTATTTTACTATTGTTTTCTTTTCTAGAGGAAATGTCCGTTCGTTGTGGATGGGCGTGCTCTGGGCTTTAACCTCCGGAACGGGTGTGGCCCTCGCCCTTTTGCAAGGCAGCGCTGGACCTTTAATAGGCATAGCCATTTCAGCCTCGCTGTTACCTCCGGTTGTTAATTGCGTGAGTATTCTATTTAAATATGACAGGCTCATGTTATTTATTAACGTCCATACGATTAAATAAACACACAGAGGACTTCAATAATTACAGTATTGCAATACCAATGGGAAGGCAAGTAAGAAATTTATTTCATTAGTAGTGATTATTAGAAAACCTTAGTGACTAGAACAAAAGATAGCGAGTACCAAGCCGAAATGTGGCGGATGTATACATCCCTTATGGATTTCCATCAAACCGCTAATAAACTCATAACCTGAGCCCAAGAGTGGGTTTACAGTTTGCAAGTAACAGTTACTTTAGTAAAAAATAAACTATTATTATATTTTATTTGTGTATTCATATTGGATTCGCACAAACACTACGAGGAAGGATTGGTTATAATATTTTGGTGGAACATTTTTCCCTAATATGCTTTACATACAATATATTTTATTTGGCAACTATATTTGTGAATATCATTACAGATTTTTTTGTGACTAGTTCTAATAAGAGCAGATTTTAAAACACCAAAGTTTAATTTAATAGTACATCTAAAATGTCAGTACAAATTATTTAATACAGGGTAACGTATAGTTTAATCATAGTACAGTGTTTTGTTATGGATTTAAAATGAC
This sequence comes from Vanessa cardui, assembly GCF_905220365.1. Classification (NCBI taxonomy): domain Eukaryota; kingdom Metazoa; phylum Arthropoda; class Insecta; order Lepidoptera; family Nymphalidae; genus Vanessa; species Vanessa cardui. The sequence goes on along the minus strand of NC_061138.1, from coordinate 8,813,888 downwards.
GCAACAACGGTAACTTAGCCAAATTTTTAATAAAGTAGAATATTTAGGTAGTTATAACACCAGTAGTAACAAATAATAGATACTTTAACAGCAATGTCATAAAAATATGTTCCTCATCATATATACACAAATCATATATAGACACATATTACACTTACAAATACGAAGGAGAACATTGAGCGAAAGGACAAATGTTTGCATTAAAGACGCTAACAGCCAACATGATACAAGGTTAGATTAGATGCACGTATGCAAAATTCATGACAGTATGTAAAGTTGTACGTTGTACGTCATTTATCTACAGGGCTTGTTTTGGGCGTTGGCGTGTATATGGCTGCTGTATCCAGGCGTGAAAATACCCCACATCAAAGGGGAACCGTATTACGGTAATTCATCTTACGTGCCGCTCTACCATGAATACATGCCTATAGAGTTCGCTGTTAATGGTAAGATTTGCATATTAAGATCACTTAAATGTCGGTCGTTCATCCCCTTTACCTGTATTTACCTTCTGTTGAGCTCTAGTAGCTATCTAATAAATTATTCATGGACAATATGAAGTCAACTAACTAGATGTCTATATAATGTAATAATTTTAATTTGCCATTTTTGGAACTGTTTGGAAAAATTAAACTTCTTGCCAAAAATATTTGTCTTTGGTGAAAGAATACTTTTTTATATAAAAAATTCTATAGATTATTTTAACATCCAATGATTTCGATCTTTAGATATTTTATTATCATTCCGACATAACTAATTAAGAAAATGTAATTTGAAAGTAGACGAAAATAATAACTATTTCCATCACACGTAACAAAATAGCTTAGGTAGTGGTCTGGTCATAAAATAATATTAAAAATTATTTTTTCATCATGCCTACAGAAGGGCAACTCTTTAGCTTTTTATGATGACAAAGTAATTTAGAATTGTCGTTAAAATTAAAAGTACCCATAGCTAACATTCCATGATTCATAATATACTTTTTCAATACGTAATAAGTCTTTCGTGATTACATACTTTATAATGCATAGCCTTTTCAATTGTTGTACGTCATAACTAAGCACGACGACGACGAGCATATGGGCCACCTGATGATAAGTGGTCACCACCGCCCATAGACAATGACACTGTAAGAAAAATTAACCATTCCAATGCGCCACCAACCTTGGGAACTAAGATGTTATATCCCTTGTGCCAGTAGTTACACTGGCTCACTCACCCTTTAAACCAGAACACAACAATACCAAGTACTGTTGTTTGGCGGTAGAACATCTAGGTATATATATATGATGAATGAATTTTATTATTACAGGAATCGTGAGTTGTTGTCTGACCATCGTGAACGTAATCTGCATATTCATAACGGCCATCATCTTTCTCAAAATCAAGGAGGTTGCCGCCCCGTACACGTCTACTCCCGATTTAAGAAGATTCTGGGAGAAGGACATCAAAGTAGCACGGGAAGCGAACCGAGCTAATTTATATAAAGCTGAAGATGATGAACGAACTGAGTATGATATCTTAACTGCTAAATATTTTGTTTTCTTATGGAAAGACGCATTTCGACATATGAAAAAAAAATCTCGAATAACCTAATTGTGTAAACATTTATTTTTAAAAAAGAAATAGGTAATTACCATAAAGGCTAATTGAAACTATACGTTTTCAATTAGCCCTTATTTTCTGATCTTTCGTGTTGGAAGTCAACTGACTTATTTTTAGTCTTAACTAAATGCAATGTTCGCAATTCAATGAGTAGCTCAGAAGGTCTATCGATTTTCATTAACCTTAACTAAGAAATATCGAAAGCGGATTTAATTAACGACAAAATGAAGTAGGCAGATGTTTCTTGAGGGTAGGTATACTATACATATCCCTACTTAAAGTATCATCAATAGTCTAGGTTTAAAGATTTACTATTATTTTGAATAAAAAAATTACGCGACATCAGCGTTATTAAAAATGAAGATGTAGTTGTCTGACGCCACCTAGCGATCTAAAAGTAGCAGGATGAATCCTGACCCCTTACTATTATCGTACCCACTCCTAACACGTAATAAGCTTCAAAGGAGGGGTAAATAGGGATAAGATTATAGAATAGTAATTTTAAGAAATTAAATAAGCAATGCCCCAAATGAATTAAGATTCATTTGGGGCATTGCTTAGCTTGCTTGACAATGTTCTTTGAAATAAAACGAACGGGTACCGAACAAATATGACACGGATTATACGCGAAAGGTAACATCACGCTTGATATGATCTACAAAGCATGGTAGTTTTAGCAAGGTTTAGTGGAAAAACTTGTTTAATATGACTTCAAACTTTCTATCCAGGTTGGTATTGGAAGATTTACAACAAAGCAACGATGAGGAAGTTAAAGAAAAACTTGAAGCAGCCGTTCAAGAAGCACTTGACGATGAAACGTATAGGAAAGTTAAGAGAATGAGCTATCAGAGCCATACCGCAGATGAGGTACACATATACTTTATAATTATTATTATTATTGACATACAACTCATATGTAGATGTATACGTACATATATATGTTTTGAATTGTATATTTATTCATTCGTTAGGTAATACGTACAATTGGACTTCAAGCACGAAGCCCAGCATCGATCCGATCAAGCGTCATCGCGTCTGGGGTAGCGACCCCTCGCGGTAAAGGATCAAATATTAATGACATCGCTGCTTTGGATAAACTGTTGACTTCGTTACTGGGTTTACAAAATAAAAGGACACGATCGTTCCGATCACACTTCGGAACGCCGAGAACAAGTAGATTACCAACTCTAGAAGAATTTGGACGAAACAGACGTTCGGAAACGTGGTCAGATAAAATATTCGAAGAATCCGTCGTTCGGAATGTCATAAATAGCTTGAGGTCGAGCAAAAGAAATTCGGCTGCTGAAGAACCATTTTTGACTCCCAAATAATAATTGATGATTTTTTGTAAAATTAGAGTTCAGTTTTTATTGTTATTCAAAATGTTTTATGCATAAAAACTTTTATTATAGTATAATGGTCCATTATTATGAAAATTTATATTTTTAAGGCTACTGCACGTATTAGGCATAAATAAACCACGTATTTAGCATAAATCTATGAGGAAAACTAATTTCGAAATTGATAAATTCAAATACGTTAGTAACAAAAAAAAAATTCCAACATAATTTTATTGTTATAATAAAATTTGCTTGAAATTTATACTTTTCCTTTATCTTCCCTTGTATTTTTTTAGAATAGTGGTAATATTTTGGAGAGAAATTAAGAGGTACTAATATACCTATTCACCACTCTAATCAATGTTAAAGCTTTTGTTTGAAGTGGGACTGACAATAGCCCAATTAGTTAAGATCGAACCTACAACCTTTTACATCTATGCGTTTTGCATCTATGCTCAAAAAATACATACATACTCTTGATTTACAGTAACTGTAACTTATATGTACCAGGAAATAAAACAATCATAAACAGTTTTATATAATAATTTATAATTATCATATAATAACAATGTTTAACAAAATAGTATTTACTCAAATACAACAATCACAGCCAAGCTCTATGGATGATAGAACTATGTATAAATCATATTTTATATTACAATTGATATGTACAATAGGTTTGGTGCGCTATGTGAAATAAATTGTATTGAATATAACATAATTTATTAATCTCTGTCATGATGATTTTGAATCCTGTGGAGGAATTTTTATTGATTTTTTATGTTTAACTTGTGAGGTATATACATCATATCCTAAAGAGATTGTATTATCATACAAAACTCTATATTTAGTTGGTAAGAAATAAAAGTTGATTATCTGTGCTGGAGGCCATACTAACCACTCCGCATGATACAACGTAACAAACTTGTCTCTCACTTCTTCTTTAAAGTTACCGACAGGGTCTTTTTCGAACAGCGCCAAACTACCAAAAAATGTTACAATCATAATTGGTGAAAATATTAATTGATCAAGTAATAGCTTCTTTGCTACCATGTCAAATGTTTTACCTATTATAAACTTGTCTAAAACTTTATACCAGTGATGGCATAACACACCTACCGCTGCACCAGAAAAAGCCATGTGCATGGTTCTTTTAGGATTATATTTATCTTGTTGCTTAGTGTATATTTCATAAGTTTGTTCCATAATATCACCTATAGATGACAAAGTTACGGAAATGGTAACATTTGTGTAAAGTAAATATTTGTCACTAAAGGCAACATTTACTACTTTTCTTGCACCAGTAGCAACACCCAGACTTCGTAAATTGCTTGTAATTCTTCTCCAGGTAAGGCCTAAAGCTTGCATTGTAAATTAAGTCTGCAAAGAAAATCAATAAAATCAGTAAATTGATACATTTGGTGGTCTAGATATATGATATTCAGTATCATCTTCTATTCAATTATCAACTGAAATATAAATAAGGGAGTATTCCCTTATTTATGTTTCAGTTGATAATTTCTATGCTAGTATGCATCCAAAATATTAGATTAGAATAGAATGTTCTATTCTCCCTTTAAGAAGGTCTGGAGCTAATTTAAAATACTTGTCTACAAAGCCAGTCATTGCATATGCATATGGAAAAATGTCATTGAAATAAGAAACATATTTTTCCATCACTGCTGAATCCAAGATGAATTGCAAACACAAAATGAGGAAAAACAGTGGTGCTTGTCTGGGTTTCAACCCTCAATCACCATTAAAGATGCATGTGTTCGGTACATCTTGAATAATAATTATTATTTACAACACATGTTAGACCCATTAAGATTTTATACTTGAATGTTATTGTGTTTCTAAAATACTTAAAACAATGCCAACACTGTCATAGAAATTATTATAAAGATTGTCAGTGCCAGGTGGCAACATATTTCTTTTAATTAAAACAAAGTCATGACTACAAAATATGTTAATGAAATTACTTAAAAGTGGATTGTTTCTGCTATTTTAATGATTTTATAACTATATTCATAAATATCAAATTCCTCTTAATTTTTTTTAATACAAATATTGTTCGCAATTTTTATTATCTATTTTTGGCCTTGGCGATGCTATCAAACCAACCTATAATTTAAGCAAACTACGCATTTGAGTATATTTTTATTTCATTATGAAACTTATCATGTGATGTTTTTTTTTAAATATCATAAATTTCTATAAAAAATACTATTGTGTAATAGACTATTTAAAAATTTAGAATAATAATTTTATACTCACATTTCCAATGAGATCTTTTAATAAAACTTTTGTCTACTTTTTTAGACCCATTTACAACTTAAAAATACAAAATTAAGTAAAAAAATCCCACAATCATTTTTTTTATTAATTTCATTTTTATACTATTCAAATATCTAACCTAAAAACTAAACCAATACCATTAAACAACTGACAGCGACTGACATTAGTGTCTACGACTCTACGATACGTCTAGTGAGAGTATCAAGTTGTCATCCAGAGATGAATGGTATGACTAGGATTAAAGGATTAAATTTTAACAATTTTACTCGTAAAATATGTCTCGAGGGATAAAGTCAAATTACATCATGATATTTTAAGATTTTAATGTGATGTAATGTTATGTACGTTACATAAGCAACAAGTTTAAAAGGTTACCATAAAATGCTGATACACAAATTAAATGATTCCAAAATTAAAGTTTCTCAGGGTGCAAGAAAATGTATGCTTAATATGTTATTTCGCGTGTGGTTCTAAGATATTACTCATGTGAGAGTTATAAAGCATTTGAACATTTAGTAAACAGCATTGTTACTTAGTACGAAAAAAATTTACTATAATTTTATTTTATGCATATTTTCCGAATCTAAAAAAGCTCAATATGCCATTTATTTTGACATTCGATACAATATATATCTGTTAACTTTTTAACTCAATTGAGTTAAGTTTTTATCTGTGAAATATGAATGTTATTGAGTGCTAAGCTTTGCTGTCAAAATAGCTATTGCTATTTGCTTCTTTGACAATTTTCTTAATGTCTCAGAATTGAGAATACATACTAATATAAAATATTTTCAAAAAAAATAAATAAAGTATATGATATTTTGTAATCAGACTTTATTTAAGTTCTGCAAATAATAGCTATCAACAATGACAGGTTATACTTATAATAATAAGAAAACACCGATGTGCTTATTAAAGAACTGGTTATAAGTAAAAAAATATTGAATGTAACAATTTTGTTTTAGACAAATTAACGCTGGATAAACAGGCGATGAAAGACAAATCGACAGCTCATCTTCGTATATACGTTGGCGGGCTCACCGATGATGCTAATGTTGACGAACTTTACAATCATTTTATCGAATACGGCAAAATTGATGGAATAATCATAAACAGAATATTTGGATTTGTACAGTTTCAACAGGAGTCGAGTGCGATCGAAGCAATAAATAAAGCTAATTTCAGTGTCTTTCAAGGGAAAAAAATAACTGTCAGAGCTGCACAACGCAGTGGACCGAAGTAAGATTTATTATTCTAAAACACGGAAAGATTGTGATACTAGACTAAATACAAAATAATTGTTAAAAGTCAATCTTCTCTATAAAGTATCAGAATGTATAGCATATCTTTACTATTGTTTATTTATGTGATGAAAGTACATGTCACATTGTAACATATCTAATCATATAAATGCGAAAGTAAGTTTGTTTATTTGACAGCAAAGTGTAACCTTTGTGGTCTTATTTACTTAAAAAATCTTGCATACATGCATACATACCTGCATCTTGACGCACATGAGTAAAAAGTGTATAAAATAAAACATATCTTGTATAGTATTAATATTTATTTTATTTAAAAAAAAAACATTTATAATATATGTTCCTGTAATCTAGGCGAGAAACTGATGTTGTTACAATACAGTCAGATAAACCACCAGCCCTTGCATTAACTGAGAATATACCTAAGGCAGGGGATGATATCGCTGATGAACCCTATGACAATTATGGAAACTATGTTGGTGATAGTAAGTACAATTACATATTTTAGAAAAATAAGAATACTAATAGTACATTGGTAATTTAAGTGTAATGTGAGAAATTTTAAACAATTCTAGGAAACATATACATTTCTTAACCCACTTAATGCTTTAGTAAAATCAAAGGAAAATATACTTTAATCAAATAGACTTTTACTAGCACTTTTGAAGTAGGTTAAGAGCTATCTCTTCGCCCATTTTATACAATATTTCCTGGTTAGTACTCTAGTGAAATGTTTGTATTTTCTAGGGACTGTTTGATTCTAAAGTAATTGATAGTATGAGTTTGTATACTAAGAACAATAATTATTTAAAAAAAATTAATAATAAACTTTTACAATTATATATATGTGAAAAATTATTTATTATTTCTCGAATTTCATCATTAAACTGTACAAAATGTTTATAACAAAGAAATTTTATTGTTTAATCAAAAAACACCTGCATGCAAAATATTACTACTGGGCAAAAGGATTTAAGTTTAATCCACCAAGCTTCATCATTGTTGATGGGCACATATAACAAAAATTACACCACACTCATGAAGTTTTCTGTTCACCATCTAGCATGCTGAAATTAAATGAATCGCAAGATAACCAAATGGCATATTCTAAAGCCTATCTTGGATATAATGTATGGATTTGTTTCAATAAATGAAGTTTTAGTACTAATAATTATATAATGTTTCAGATTATAGAGAAGAAGAATTTGAAGATGGTTACAATAAGCAAGGGTGGAATGAGAGAGATGCGCTGTCTCGAGGAGGGCCGCGGGGTCGCGCTCGGGGGCGCGGGAGGGGGCGCGGAGGCCCGACCAACTTCAGAGAACGATCGCCGGGTAGAGGTTACACGCATAACTAGTTCTTAATTCTAATATCAATTGGTCCTATCACATTGCCATACAGTCAATATCCTACTACTATTATAAAGGCGAAAGTTTGTAAGTATGCATGTATGGATGGGTTACTCTTTCACGTAAAAACTACTGAATGGATTTGAATGAAACTTTACCACAATATAGCTTATAAATCAGAATAACACATATGCTACAATTTTTGAAGTTTCTAATGTGAGGTCGTAAAAAAAACACATTTTTTGCGCATTTATCTCTTAGGAATAACCCACAATAACAATTTTTTATCCTTTACTTTGTACGAGAAATAATGGCTTATTTACGAAGCGATTTTAAGCGATTACTAGACTAGACGGGACGAACCTGAAGTCCACGCGAACGAAGTCGCGGGCAAAAGCTAGTCTAATTATATACATAAGATATATGAGAGGAATATAAATAGTTAACATAAACAATTGTGTCTTTACATATAATTATATTTACCCAAAAATTAGCCTATGTAAATAAAATTAAGCTATTAACATAGGTAAAGAATATTGCTGATGCATAACAATTACATTTCAGTTCGTATATTTTGAATTTAACCTATATAAATAATGAAGTTAAACATTTATTAAACATAAATTACTATTGAAAATAGAACTTGATATTCAAATTTAAATATCTCTTATTATGTCCCAATATATTTTGTATACAAGCATTTTATTTATTGATTATGACATTTAATCAAAGTACAAAATAGAATGGATTCAGAAAATAAATGATAATTTTATTGACATAAAAGAATCGGCGGAAGAAAGTTCACGGATCCTTTAATAGTCAATTGTATTTTATTAAGAGCATGTTTATGATGGACTTCTTATATCTTACAGGTGGCGAATGGCCTGAGAGGAATTATGACAGATACCCACAGCCTGAGTATCCAAGGGCATTACCGGAACCTGAGAGGAATGACTGTGAAATTATAGTTGTTTCAAAAGCTCTGACGTAAGGAAATTATTATAATAATTATTAAATAGCTACAAAATTTCTTCTTTTTAGTTTAAAATAGACTGGATTACTGTGAAATAAGCCAGTAGTGGATAAGACATAGACACTCACCTACACATGTTGATACTGAGTAACGAATATTAACCAAACCTTATCTTATAGCCAAAAATACACTATTTTGTTCAAATTCAAAAAGGAAAATATTTCAAAAACCTTGCTTTTACGAATAACACGCGATTTCCTAAAAGCTCAGACATATTGTGTTATTATGTGTATTTACTACTAATGATTATTATCTAATATATTTTTATTTATAATACAACACTATTCCACTTGATTACTTATAGTCGACAGTTTCGTCGACGTTTATAACGCCATTTTTTCGCATATCCATGATGAATATAATAGAATAATTAAGTTTAAATGTTGTTAACCTTTGTCCCCTTTTGTTCGAAATGGATTACATTTATACACACTTTCCGTTAGGCTTATCCTCCAAACTGGAATACAAAAAACTAGACACATATTTCTACCACAAAGTAAATCAAAATGGAATAAAGTAAGTAGTTTTTAATAAGTAAAAAAACTGAAATTTTGTGTCAAATGTCGGAATGGAATACATTTATACACACTTTCCGTTAGGCTTATCCTCCAAACTGGAATTCAAAAAACTATGTATTGCTGTTTGGCGTTATAATTATAAGGTAGAGTAGGTACGTATCACCATCTCGTAGTATTATTAATTCTTGACCATCCTTTTTTTTCTCCCTCAATAGCATTTACATCTCTTGTTTATGAGACGTATTTGGCCAATTACGACGTTTTATGAAAGTAACACGCAAGAAAATTGTTCGGTGTTTAGCTTTGAAAAATGTCAGGGATTTGTTCCAGGACATCTAAAACAGATAACATAAAAGGACGACACAGACATCACAAGACAATAACAATATCATACAAAAAAATGAATAAATTTAGAAATAAGTTTATTAGTAGGAAATGGAAAATATTAGTAGGAAAGAGAAAAAAAAATAAAATAATCTAACTGCATGCGTAAAGGGGGGAAAAAAGTCATCAAGGACCATCCTTTGATTAACTTTGAGTTGACATTTAAGTAAAACTTGAAAATTCAACTTCATACCTGTTTTATTGTTTTAATTTTTTTACAAATTTTTATAATAAATGTGTGATTTTAATCTTTTTATTTATTGCAGAGAATATGCAGAATATATTGAAGGGCGTCTAAAACGTCTAGGAATAGTTGTAGATTTACTATTTCCAATGGAGGATGTTCCCATAGGAAAAGTACTTGGAAACATTGCGTCGCGAGGCTGCCTTTATGCTATATTGGTAATGCCATTGAATTTGGAACACAGATCCTTGACACTAACAATCCTCCATGGCTTGCCACAAGGTAAGATGGTGTTTGTTTTCTATTTCATATAGTGGATTGGTAAATGTGTCACCTGATGGTAACTGGTCACTAATGCGCCATCAACCTAGGGAAGTAATGTGATATCCTATTTTCATACAGTTACCACTAGCTCACTCACCTTTTTTAATTTTCAAAATTAAAAAATATCTCTTATAATACCATTCAGAATATATGAACAGTGGGTGGTACCTACCCTGATAGGTTACACATAGTCCTACCACAAATTAAATCTATTAAAAAAACTTTAATTTTGTGTCAAATATTTTATTAATTTGCTTATTATTTATTAATTTGCTGGACTGTTCTAAATGATGTAATTTTAAAATTCTTATGTAGAACATCGCAATATGCCACTTGAAGACGCACTGCAACTACTATCAAGGAACTTTCAAGAAGTACAAAGAGGTGGACCTTCGGGTAGGGAAGCGGTATATGCTCTGCTCGGACAGTTGGCTGATGGTAGCACCCTCACTGTGCTTCAATACGATAAAGTTATCGAGTATCTGCAGGTAAGATTTATCTACTTACTTTTGGCACTTTGTCAAAGTCAATTTTATTCAATATAAATAATAATAATAATAATAAATATGAGACAACATCACATACATTACTCTGATCCCAATGTAAGTAGCTAAAGCACTTGTGTTATGGAAATCAGAAGTAACGACGGTACCACAAACACCCAGACCCAAGACAACATAGAAAACTAATGGTAATCTACATCGACTCGGCCAGGAATCGAGGTCCCGACCTCAGAGTGGCGTACCCATGAAAACCGGTGTACACACCACTTGACCACGGAGGTCGTCAGAATATAGAAGAACTTTATGAAATCTTACTTTTTTCGTAATATTTATTTATGTTGATGATGCTTACTTCCTAAACAAATTCGAACTTGTCAGTCAATCTCAAGGGAGACTAACTAGGTATAGTACGACACAACCTAGATGTAGCATCGGCAAAATTCTTAAAACCGATCACATCCGAACTGAGTATGCTTTCCCAAATTATCAATATTTATTTTTCATGTGAATATGATCTTTACACAAACGTAATAACTTGTCATATCATATATATTCGTCAATTTGACACGTCGTTTTACATGCACTCGGTTTCTCGGATGGAACTGACGCGAGAATCTATAGCGACGAATGGCGTCGAATGGCGCGATTGTGAGCCATTTTTATTAGTCGTGTAAATCGTCAGTAATCATAGTAATAAAGTAAGTAAGTAATGGTTTTATTTTAATTTCATTGCATTTTCCGATGATACATCTAATTTGTGCCGTACATACGCAGTAATTAAAAATAACACAAGTGTACAAACAAGTACGTACAACGTAAACATAAGTGCACTCTTTGTTCCTTTACTCATATCTTTCTATCATATCAAGCACAAAATTCAACATCCCAATGTTGTCAGCGACTATGTGCGACTATGTACAGCGTTATATGTATTCTACATAATTTTGAATTGTCAGTATTATTATAAATTGCAAGTTGATACATAGGTATAGTACGACACAAAATAGATGTAGCATCGGAAAATGCAATGGAATGAAAATAAAACCGATTACTGCCGATTTACACAATCAATAGAAATAGCGCCCTATCGCGCTATTCGACGCTATTCGTCGCTATAGATAAACGCGTCAGAGAAAGCAAGTGCTTGTAAATCAACGCGTCAAATTGACGAATATATTCGGTCATATAATATTACAAGTTATTACGTTTGTGCAAAGATCATATTCGCATGAGAAATAAATATTGATAATTTGGGATAGCGTACTCAATTCGGATGTGATCGGTTTTACGAATTTTGCCGATGCGACATCTAAGTTGTGTCGTACTATACGATCGCATTAAGTTTTTTTAAGCAGATTAGAGACTTCTTTGGAGATCAAAGCTTATTTTCTTTAACGTCTACGTCTAAACGTCTTCGTTCGTAACGTTCGGCTTTGAACAGAAATGGACCTCGAGTCGAACACTAGTTCTTTCAAGATTATAACAGACTGTCATTGACAGATTGAATAAATTAATGTGTTTTCATGCAGGATATTTGAATTTAGTTGTAGTTTGGTAGTAGGGTTCCGTGAGAGCCCGTCTGGTAATGTAAAACTGACTTCTCATACATTCTACGACCAATACATACAGCAATACTTAGTTTTTTTTTCTGTAGTTAGTTGATATTAGTTGACAAGGGACATAACAATCCCGGTGATCGAGGGCATGGGCTAATATTTCTTACAGCGCCAATTTCTATGCGTGATCACTTACCAGGAGGCTCATACGGCCATTTCGACGACCTCCATGGTCGAGTGGTCCGAGGTCCCGGGATCGATTCCCGGCCAAGTTGATGTAGATTACCATTAGTTTTCTATGTTGTCTTGGGTCTGGGTATTTGTCGTCGTTACTTCTGATTTCCATAACACAAGTGCTTCAGCTACTTACATTGGGATCAGAGTAATGTATGTGACGTTGTCTCATATTTATTATTATTTCAATATCACTTAATAGAAAAAAATGCGTCTGAACTGATTTTGCCAGTTTTTCTCGTTAAAATGTACATTCCGGCCCGATGGAATGTTTCATTTTCATCAAGAGTCTTGTATAAAGTATATTTTTATTTCTTATAGGAACGCAGAGAGCAACAAGTCAAGATCGAATTAGGTGAGCCATTAACCACTGCGACTACTAACAGTAAAACGCAAGTGGACTTACAGCAAAGAATATTGAGTATACTCAACGATAAAAAATCTTTGGGAAAATCTGAATCTCCACCCGTCGCGAGCCCGCCAGTGAGCAAGCAAGATTCACAGAACAAACTGTTAAATGATCCGACAGTCAGAAAAGCTTTAGATTCAATATTACAAAAATTTGTATAACTTATGTTCATAAATTTCTTAGCTATTATTATTGGAATAGTAATATAGCAGTATTAGAAATAAGATTTATCATTAAATAAAATGTAATGATGACTACAGTTTGGACTTTATTTCGTTTCATAATATAATTGAAAAAAAAAAAATTGGTACATTTAAGGTGAAATTATACTTTTAAATTATTAGTTATGCTAAATATAGCAATCAAATGAGCATAGGTTTGCTTAGAGAGATGAATGCGAAATAAAATACAAAATATCCCGATGTCTAGAATTTAATCTGTGACGAATTGTTTCTGTATAGTTTTGGTACAATATGGAAATACTTTCTATTAATAGCGCCTTTACGTTTTTAGTAAAGATTTCTTATTACAATAATTAGAACAATATGTAATTTTAAGAAAGCAAATAAATGATTTTTTTAATGTATTACTTCGTATTATTTATGACGTTTGAAATAAAACACAAGATAATTTAATATATTTTTTATAAGTTCACATATAATCAGGGTGGTGTACGTCTTTAGAGCTAGCAGTTGATTGGTGATTCAAAGACAAACAATAGTGTATTTTTAGTATTATATAAACGCCACAAATAATTTCATATACATACTATGAACTAATATTTGTTAGACTGTACATATTGTTCCAGAATTTAACTGCATTGGGTACATATCGTGTAATTAGACATAACAGTTCTGAACATCCAATTGCTTTTATTTTTTACAAGTTTTTACTTTTATCAAATTACAAATATTTTTCATGCATATTATCGATTTCCATATGTATAAAGAATTCTATATTACAAAATTGATTACTAAAAATCTATGATAATGAAACACCGCCAGCGGTTCTCTTGTATAAGCTTTCACAAGCAGATAAAAAAAATACTTTCGTGATATTAGAAACGAAATCACTTACGGACGTTTCGTATCATAAAATTACGATGTCAAATAAATTGCAGTCAATGATATTAATTTGCATAGTACATTTATTTAGAATAAAAAAACACCACATTGAGATCAAAGCCCTGTGTGTTTTAGGTCTTTCAAAAGCATGTTTGTTTAGTTATATTCTAGGGATTATTTTCTATACAAGATATTACATAATAAACTAGGATAACTTTAGGAATATCCACAACTTACTCTATATAAACAAGTCCACATACGCTCTTACTACTACAGCAACTAAATGCGTCACACACCAGTCGATCTCCATAAAGCTATGTTTGGAAGATTTGGTGTCAATTCGGAGGTCGAAAGGTGAGCGCCTTATTTACAAGAGATATCAGTCATGTATGACTACAACACCCACCAATCTAGACGAATCAATAAAGTTCATTTTGCAGTAGTCAGATTACGTTTAAGACGGTCTTTCAGGGGCATCCTCTTGTTTTGATGGATCAAATCCTTCTTTTATATGTCCACCGGTACCTTTGGGATCTAAATCTGTAGCCCAGCTGAAATGCATTAAAGCTAAATGAGAATTACCCAATTTATTATGAACTTTACCAAGTAAATAGTACACTAAGGATTCTCTAGGAGCAATATCCTTTAAATGGTGCAAATCAGCCAAAGCATCTTGAGGTCTTCCAGCACGCAACAAGACTGAGGCTCTATGGAAGCGACATAAAGGATTCTCCGTATCTAATGAGACTGCTCTTTCTAGAGTTGCTATTGCACGATCCATTTTACCCAAAGCCGCCTGAGCTAAGCCAAGTTGGCAGCGTAAAACACCTGAGTGGGGATGAATAGCTAAAGCTCGACGTATATGAACTTCTGATGCTTTCCAACGCTCTTGACGAGCATAAACTGTCGCTATGCCAAACCACGCGACGTAATTACGTGGGTCAATACTAACAGCAGTTCGAAAACTAGAAAGTGCTTTATCTGTTTCTTCTGCCACAGCATACTCATGGCCTAACAGAGCATGGGCATAAGCAGCATCTGGGTCTATTTGGACAGCCCTTTTGAAAAATTTCAGAGCAGTTTCACGTTCTTTATGTAGAGAAAAACAATTGCCTGCTGCTAACCAGGATATAGAGTCATTTCTATTAAGTTCTACCAGTTCTTGTGCTAGTGCTGATAACTGAGCTTCACGCTGGAGATGCCAGAGACATGTACTATAAATATCCATGCCTTCTGTACGATTTGGATATTGTTTTCTAATTTCTGAAAAAATTTTAGCTGCCGCCTCATATTGTGCTAGTTCATAATGAGCTCGAGCTATCATAGTCTGCACCCAAGGAGATGCTTGCTGTTTCGGTGGAATTTCTTGAAATAGTTTAATTGCATTTTTACAATCTAAAAATGACAGTGATTTGTAAGCCTCTCCTAGTTCTTTTAGAAGGTGTAACAAGGCTACACCATTAGTGTTCTTTGGTGGTATTGTAGGTGTAACTTCTATGCTTTTATTCCTTTCGTTAGTGTCAGAATTTGTTTTCATATTTTTGGCTGTACGCTGTTTATTCTTTCTTGAAGGGCTTTTAGGAGCTACAAATTTCCGACTAGGTGATTTATTGTTTTCTTTAACTGAGTAACTACTATTGTTATTACTGAACAATCGTGAAGATCTTCTCGGGGCAGGGCCAAGTGTACATCTAGGTCCTGGACTAAACACTGCATCTTTTAGTTGACCAACATGTGCTCTTAAAGAGTTAACTATTTTCGGTAAAGCTTTCTGTTCGTTTGAATCTGTTAAGGTTGGTGTATACAATACTGGAGATTCTTCCATAGGCAGCATACCAAATGATGGTGAGAAAGGTATTGGCGCCATACCACTAAATACACTATGCATACGTTTAACAGGAGCTTGTATCTCTGGGGTGATGCTTGTCGACATAGACATGGGAGTTCGAGAAGCGACATTATTTGGTGTTACATTAGCATTCATATTAGTATTATTAGGAATGTTACTATTAACAAATGAAATATTCTCAGAATTGCTGACTAGATTCACTAATGTTGAAACACCAAATGTAAATTCAGTGTTATTTATTTGGAATACAATATGGGGGTCTACTTTCTCCCCCATGTTGCATAGAAGTGCAAAGGATTTCCACATAAATGGATTTAAAGACAATGCTTTCCGATGTGCCTCAGCAGCTTTACTTCTTCTCTCTGTGATGTTATAAATTTTTGCCAGAAGTTGCAATGCATATGGTGCTTGTTCTCCAAATTCGGAGGCTACAATATCTAAATTTGTTCCTAATGCAATTTCAGCATCTTTGTAACTGTAAAAAAAAAATAAGTTTTTTTATTGGTGAATGAATGTTTTATTTATTTAATAATGTTTTTACTGCTTTACTATCACAAAACAATGAATGTATAACAAAAATAACAGTAAATTAGAAATTGTTTTAATTAAGTGGTCTAAGTAAGTGTATGTGTAAGTGTATTTTTCTTGGTACTTAATTTATTAAGAAACAGCAAACATTAGCCATTTCAATTCAGTAATTACATTTTATTGATCTTGAAGATTAGTTAATTACTTACGATTTGAGTTCAACTGAGCATTTTGCTAAAAGAAACCTTGCTTGTGGTAAAGTGAGTGATGTATTTTGTAATAAATGTTGAGTTTCATTAACACGTCCTGCTCTGTAGTAACAAGTGCCCAATAAAAATGCTGTCTCTTCGGAAGCCACTGAAATAATGTTACATATTTAATTATCAAGACACCCAAATAAAAATTTAATGCAAACAAAATTAATCAATAATAATTTGATCTGTTAAGAGGGTATGACATATTTGAATAACTTGCAATCCTTACCTTCAGCGTGTAATCTCTCTGCCAAGAATATAGCATTGTCATATTCGTAATTGTTGAGACAATCCCAAACAATAACCTGCAGAAATTCAAATAATTTAATAAATAAAATTGCCTACAATGCCAATACCTTGACAGGTATGAAAAATATTTTTAAAACCTACCTGTATAGGTTCTTGGACAATCATTTTATTTTAATAGTGTACACTTTAAAGAAAGTAAATACTATAAAATATTTCACATATCTAGCCACAATCACTACACAGTCACAAAGTAAAATAAAAACGTTTCTTTTACGACGGACATTTTCATTTCAGTTTGTTGATTGTCTATGGGCGGATGATTGTTGTTACGAAAGCGATGGTTCGCTCAATAAGTATATGAGCTGCATAAGTTACCATAAAAATCGAACATTTTAACGTTTTTTCCCTTTTGACTCTTAATTTACCAGTACTCTTTACTTTATTGTTATAAAAAAAAGATAAAGCGTTTATATTTGAATTTTTTTTAGTATGCTTATTTAATATGGTAAACATTTAAAAAAAATAACGATATTTTGAAATTTGAAGTATCATAGACAGAAATTATCACTGTGCATATGCACTGATCAACTTAGATATAAGTGAATTAAGTGATCACTGAACTCTACAGTTACATAATAAAAACACATACATTTGTACATTTTGATATTTTTAAGAAAGCTATGTTTTGATAGAGGATGAAACTTCCACGTTAACGGTTTGTAAATTACTTTTTTTAATGTTTTAAATTAATATAATAAATTAATAATTGACATCTTTAGTCTTGTTTGCAAGTAACTGGAGTTTTCTGAATAATATTGTTAAAAATTTCGAAAACATATGTTACAGTGGCAGACATGCAGAACATTTACATTATCTGTATAACATTTGTTTATGTATTATCTGTATTTTAAATTAGCAATAGCAAATAACGAAGAATCGTCACCATCGTATGAGTAGTGAAAATAAAATGAGAATAATATGAAACAGATAGTTGCAAACGTTTAATTTTCGCACTGTTTGTTTATTTTAGTGATTGTTTACGTTTAATGTTTACAAAGTTATTGTGTGGCCTTCGATGTGAACAAAATCGATGAAATCGTGGATACAGTAATTCAGACAATATGTGCAGTGGTGATTACGATTGACATCTGTAGTGAAACAAAAGGAAAACGAACTTGAAAAGCTCCGTAAGCATATTAAGGTAAACCTTAGGATATCGTCATTCAAATTTCCAGATGCTGTTGTTAGTCACGTAGCGAAGGCTTTTCATTTCGCCCTTCACCATTCTTTTGTATGTAACACAAACAAGAACATTTCAATATATTATGTGACCTCCAAATTATAAGATCCGTTTTATGTCGAGTCCTAACGTGTACTCAAAATATAACTAATTAGATAAATAAATCCAATCGCAATGAATGACGCGTAAACACTTATTGTTCTACTTATCATGTAGGTGAAACTGTATGGTGCTTGCACATCTTAATGATGTGTAGTTATTAGTTCAATTATTGACTATCTCTTGCTTCTTACTATGAAACGTTCCTTAGAAGAGATATAAGAATATAAGAATAAGAATAATTAATGCCAAGTGTTTATTCAGGTGATACCAATGTGTAGCACTATGTAATTAAATGTTGAATGATATTAAAAACTAAAATAATATTCATTGCCATTTATTATATCTCTTCGTTTTATTTTATTATTTTGTTTTTGACCTTCATTCTGTTTTAATATAAATTTTATTATTCATAACACATTCATGTAGAATTATTTAAAATGTATTTTATTGTTTTATATTAGTATTAAAAAGTATTTCCCTTTAGCTTCAAGTATGAATCATATTTGAATAGATAACATTTTTATGTTCCGTTGAACTAGACTTTGGCTAACTAATAAATTTTTTTAATTTTTATATAAAATATAATGTAAATGAAGCAAAGTAACATCCTGTAAATGCCCCAATGCTTGTGAGTAGTAGGTTAAAAGTTGATATGCAGAGAATTAACTCCTAAGCTTTTCCAATGTGAATTGGTGAATGTATATGTGTCACAATTTTTTGCTCCACTACTGAACATGAGATAAATTAAAAACAAATTAAGCATGTGTAAATTAAGTGGTACTTGAAATAACAATGTTTGATTATGATTCAGGCTCATACATTTGCATGTAATGTGTATATTAATGTAATAAATGTTATCTGCTATTTTTCTGCCTTGTATTCGTTTAAGAACCTTCATACTTATTTTTACCTGAATTCTGCAGTTATTTTTATTTGCAATAACTGAAAAGTGATGATTTATGGATAACTCACTTTTTCCATAATTAATTTCAATCTGTTTTCTTGAATTATTATAAATTACGTAGTTCATAGATCTTAAAGTTTTGTTTTTTTTTTTTTGATTAATTTTTTCTGTTTCATTTCCCACAGGATGAGTTCAACTGATACAATAAATGTAACAGCACAGCCTATCTCGAACAATACACACGAGATGTTGACTTCTGTGTTTCTGGAGACTCGCTCTGCGCAGGTCATCGCCGGCATATTTGTATGGGCGGCATTATTCTTAACTTGCCAACAGGTAAATTTTATTTCCTGATTACCAATAGAAATCATTCATAACATCTACAAATTGTTTCCTTCATTAAATTACGAATTCATTATTTTTTTACAACTCCAGAATTATGGTTTATAGATGCAGTATTATATAAGCTTAATTATAATATTATATAAACTTCAAATTTAAATGGATATATAAAAATATAAGAGTTGAGTATAGGTGGTATCCTTAGTTTTATTTAATTTACATACAGTCTTATTGCATGAATGAAATTTTCAAACTACTCATTAACTGCATGTTAACAATAGATTTTCTACCAGCCTCTTAAGGTAATATTGTGTTACTTTAATTGGCCACTAATGAAAGATATCTATTAATTATACAGTCTATTGTACACAAATAAATTATACAAACATTCTAAGAAATGTTGATGTGTTTGAAGATTCTATTCATACACATAATTGTTATTGGCAAATATTCATAATATTTAGATAATAATAAAGTGTGTTGTTTTGTAATAAATAATAACAGTCTCACATTTTAGGGATTGGTTGTCTGATGTTAGGCATAAAATTAAGCCAATGTCTTTCCATTAAGCGTGAAGATCTTTCCATATTACATAAAATTTGGTTTAGTGGCTTTGCTTGAAAAAGTTACAAACAGATATTTATAATATTAGTTTAAAATTGTTACAATTTGTTCCATTTGATCCATTAGTGTTTCTGTTTATGTTTTATTATAAGTAATAGGAATATTGTTTTTTATATTACGTTCTCAGGTGAAACGCATGTAAATATGAACTCCACATATTATGTTTTCTTAAGACTTTTTTTTAAATAATCAATTTGAAAGATTAATATATATATTTATATTAAATGCAAAACTGCTACTACCATCAGGTTCTACATATAAAATTAGCAGTTATTTTATTCATCAATCATATATTCTAAATGATAAACGAATTAAATTTATATATCCTGTATAAAATCAACGGACACAAACTCGCCGCTTTATTATCATCTGTAGAAGATTATGCACTAAGTTTAGTTCAGCACTGAGCTATACGTTATACGTTACCGATTTTTGTAGTTTTTTTTTCTTTGTTTAATACTTACACAGGAGCCCGATTCTAGTAATATATAATGGTTATGGTACATTCTGATTCAGATGTAACTTCGTTTATTTCTCATAGTGAAGAATGTGGATAAATATAGTGAATCGAATCATTCGATTGCAATAAATCGATAATTTGTTTTTAGAATTAGCACCCAGGTTATGCTATCGTCGCCACGTTTCACTGTAGTCAGTGAAAGTTATCCTACCAAAGATGGTAATCTCACGATATAGCAAGTTAATCGGTTATAGCCTTCATTTTTAGAATATATTATATTTAATTTATCCTGTACTATAAATAATTTATAAGAAAATTCAATGTCATAGTTAAATGCCAACGATTAATGAAAAATCGATGTATCGATTTTGTTAACATGAGCGGTGTTGAAAGTACTTTTTGTAACGTAGACTATAATTAATAATAGAAAACTGTATAACAGGCTAATTATTTAATGGTAAAATCTTTTTAATTTAGTTTTGACCTTTCCCACGGTGTCAGTTGTATAATTTAATAGCAAGGCCAGTTGAGATTTGGATGTATTAAATTATATAAGTAATCAAGAACAGATTTCACAATTAAATAAATTTTTTTTTAGGAAAATATGATGTTATATACGATGCTCATATCAAAGGGCCCGCGGGAAATAGAACGTATATTCTCAGTATAATTGAATATTCTTCTGAGAACGTTCGAGAGTCGAGACGAGACACTGTTTTCGTTTTGCTTGTGTCCATGATGTCCTTAATGTCAGTTGTCGCAAAACCACTTTAAAACTAGAAACATCTCGTCAAGGCCGTTTAAAGGCTTGAATTTATTACGCAAAATCTGTATCGATGTGGCTAAATTCGGATGAATTCATTACGCGGTTTAAATATAGTGTAGTGTTTACTAGTATGTTATGTTAAATTTATTAGTATTTTATTAATTTTACTTTTAAAATATCGAGTATATACAATAATCAACAACCTTCTAGGCGTTAGCCGGAATGGCTACTAGCATCTGGTATTCATGTGTGTATAAAAATACGACTTGTATGATACAAATACCTAGGAGATATCTTCTATAAGTAATAAATATATTTCTCAGATTGTATTAATATGAGTGAAGCTCGCGGGATTTTCGTTAATTATCATTATCATTTCATCATTCCATAGATAGGTATATAAAACAAAGTCGCTCACCGCTGTCAGTCCCTATGTATGCATAGATCTTTAGAATACATAAAGGATTTTGATGCGGTTATTAATAGATAGAATGATATGGGAGGGAGTTTTTTGTATATAATGCATGGACAATATAGTAAAGACTGATCTGTCGTAATTGAATTAATTCTGTAGTATATTCAGTATCAGCATTGCACCCGTGCGTAGCCGGCCGGGTCGCTAGTTTAATAATATGTTTAAAAACATGAGATTGGCTAAAATGTAGTTAATTAATGTGCAGTCATACTGTAAAGCGAATGAACAAAAAATATCAGACTCGATTAATACCTAGTTGCAGTAATATAAAAGTTACGTTCACCAACTTTAGGTCACAGTCGGCCTTGATGGAAAAATAGCACAGAAAGTGCAGTTTTTCTTTAAACGTAAAAATGTTGTAAAGATATCGTTCACATTTATATGAGCAGTGTTATGCGAACAATTGTTATCGGGCATATAGTCGCTAGATGTACCTATGTATATCCATAAGGATTTTTTGATCAATTAAGAAATATATATGCATGACATATTAGCTACTATTTTTATAAATTATTCATAGCATCGTGCATTTGTTGACTATTCCTACAAAATTATCTTAGTGTGCGTGAGATGACTGAGTAAAGCAAATAAATACAAACAAATTTTTTGTCTTTGAAGTTTTAGGGCGTTGCTTCATGAGTCAATAGATCTATTCGTCAAACATTGAATATCAAGACGTAAAAGTTTGTCGGAAATGGTTTTTATTAGTTTATTGATAGTACTTTCTGGAATGATGGTTATTTGTATTATGAATAGATATTTGTGATAAGGTTGATAATTACGAATAATAATCTACACTTATTTTACATACGAATGCAAAGATTTCAACGTTATCGTCGAGCAACGCGCTGAGTTTTAACAGCTGATAATATTTTACCCTACTTTATGGCGTGTATAATAATAATAACCGTGTTAGGTAAAGAAGACTTGTTAGGTGTTTTTTCACAATTATGATATGAATATTTATCTCAAAGAAGAATTTATTTTTTAAGGCCTTCTAGCGCTCTTCACAGTATATCCTTAATCCACCTGTATCCACAATAATTGTAAGTTCCAGTAAGGTGGAAGTAGTTCTAACTGTTGCATTTAAAGCATCGTTTGCTTTTGTTGCCAATGCGAGGTCTTAACAAGTCTTATAAACATACGTTTATGTAACGTTTTAGGCGCGGTAGTCCGGTTCTTTGCTTTCGCCAAATATTCGATAAAATGATCGCATCGTATCGATCATTTATACAACAAGCACTACTTTTCCAACAAACTAAACTGAACGCGCGTTAAGATCCGTTTATTTTCCCAAGTTAGTGGCGTCTTCGAGTTTACACCATTCTTTGGATTCAATTTAGATCTCCGGGTCGAAATAAGGAATGCAGTATATATTACGCATTGCCAAATTCGTCATCGAAACGAGCTAGCAGCTCTTACAGCTGACGACAAGTGTTAGAACTATTGTGCTTCTGTGTGTGTGGGTCTCAATAATCTAGGAGACCCAGCGGGCTGACACCTGACCTATTTAGCGCCCACACCGTCATAAAATCGCATTGAACACTTGTAGTGTAACTATTCCTAGGCGTACGCTAATTTAACGAATAGTTACTTGCTTGTTTTTTGCGGCATATTTATTCATTCATTTTTATCAGGGATGCTTGAGCGATTTAGTAGTTTTAGTTTTTGATGATGTCCTAGTACTTTTAAAACGACAGGTCAACAGTCCTGTACAGTATATTTAGGCTCTACTGACTCACTAAAAATCCATATGTTATTCATATTATTCACATGTAAATATACAACGTCTTCAAAAAAAGTTGAATATTTTCTACGAAGACAAATAATACTGGTCGTTTTAGCCGTGTCTTCCATGGTTATGAAAACAGTTCGACAATAACTCCAATATATCGAATACCAAAATCTAAATTAACATTATTACATTACATAGATGCATAATAATGTAAAGTTTTGTCTATCATCAAAACAATTGCCTATAAGTTTTAGAGCACACTTTCGAGACAAGCTAAGATAGTATATTGTTTTAATTTTTTTTAGTTTGACATTACACAAAAAAAGGTCGTCTCATTTCTCAGAATAGATTTACTGTTATTATTTTATTTCTTTACCGTTACACAACTTGCTGTTTAAACATTAATAATTATTTTTATTCACAATTTAAATATTCAAAATGCGTTTACTACTAATTGAAATATGTTAAATAGTTGTCAGTTATAATAATTGTAACAATGTTGAGTAAATTGTTACGCACATTATAAGAATCAAGACTGCGTGCATTACGTTTCTATAACAAGGTGTGATATTCATTGCAGATTTACCAGCACTTGCGCTGGTACACGAACCCGTCAGAGCAGCGTTGGATTGTACGCATATTGTTTATCGTACCTATCTACGGCTGCTACAGTTGGATCTCGCTTCTCTTCTTTAATGGCAATTCATATTATGTTTACTTTTTCACGGTTAGAGATTGCTATGAAGGTAATTATTCATTTATACAAAAATTTATACTTTTGTAATCAAATTATATTACACGATATAAAATTGTTTTGTGTTTGACCTTAATGTCGAAATCTTACACAATTATAACGGTAACGTTTGTGCTGTTAATCTAAATATTTTCGAATTTGAAGCTATATTTATATTACTTATGAACATTTATAGCCACTGTAATGTTTTCTAGTCAGCCTGGAAGGATATTGTATGTTTCTTTTACCTTTTCCAATACATAAATGCGTGAAATGAAGAGAAAATGAAATAAGTAGATTTCGAGGTTACTTATCAGAGCCCCGATGCGGTTTCTTATAAATAGTATTTGTACTAGAAGCCAATATCTCAGTATACGACACCTCTCTATATTCCCGCCACAAACCACAAGACGAAATTCAAACACAAATTTCATCAATATTGATTATCGTCTAGTGTGTCACTGATTGTTACACATATTATGAAGTATTATTCTTATATATCTGACCACCCATGCTTATAATAATAAATAACATATAGTAAATAATAGGCTATTTGACAATGCGAAAAATAAATCGTGAATTATTGTAATCAGTTTATATTATGAGTTTAAAAATGGTTATTTACTAACGAAACTTGAAAATAATACTTCATTTATTCAAAAAACAATAAATAAAAATGCATTTTTTCAAACGTTTGTCACGTGACACAAAACGCTCCTGATTGGCCGGGCTTACGATGAAGTCACTTTCTTGTAAACCTTGCTTTTCTACTCTATGTACCACAGATTAAAATACAGCAAACTGACGTCACCAACCCCATTGCAGCGCCATATTGTCCAAGTATCGTTTTCGCGTGTTATTTAAATATGGAATTTTTAATATGATATTTTTCGGCAAATATGTACTAGAAATAAAAAAAATCAACTTTTACTGGGTCCCTTAAACTCTACTAAATATTATAAAATGGATTTTGAAAATCCGTCAATTAGCCTATTTAGTATGTTTAGGGCGTGTGATTATGGCGTGTCGGGTGGTTTCCAGCGTTCGTGATCTACAGTTTCCTGTCGCTGTGTTACGAGTACCTGGGCGGGGAGGGTAATATCATGTCGGAGCTGCGCGGGCGGCCCGTACGCGCGTCGTGCGTCAACGGCACGTGCTGCCTGTCTGGCGCCACGTACACCATCGGCTTTCTGAGATTCTGCAAGCAGGCCACGCTGCAGTTCTGTCTCATTAAGCCTGTCTGCGCCTTCATTATCATATTCTTACAGGTATGAAACTCGGCTTTGCAGTCTATAATATGTTTATATCATAATATACATCCCTATTGGTCGGTATAGATTTTGTTGACGATTTTTATTATCATCTTCGTATTTAAGCCATTGTGCATAAAAAAAATGAATGATATACCAAAACCTCATGAGGAATTCGTATTAAAATCCGCTTAGTAGTTTCTGAGTATATCTTGTCAATCCGTGGAGGGGGGCTTTAATTTATATGTTGTAATGTTTGAATGAATTATAAGTAAAATACTAATAAACCATAAACCATACGTAGGTTTATTGAAAGATGTTTATTTCGTTTTTATATGTTTAGTTTATATGGTTGCCTAGTGAAATTACAATACTTTTTTTGTCTATACAGAATAAATTCCATTTAGGTCATTCACTTCTTAGAATGTTTGTAAGAGAAGCATTATACAATCCAATAATTCAACAAAATAAATAACTATTTTGAGTTGAAATATAATGTTCTTAGGGAACAACAAATTTTGTACATCATTTTTAATATATTGCAATCTATTTAATACCTGTCTGTATCTAATCTGCGATCATATTCACGTGCTTAGAAACGATTTACTTATGCTGTATTTTCGAATGAGTAATCGATACACATAACCAAGTAATTTCTTCGACATGCGTATTGCGTAAAACAACCATTTAGCAATACAAACTGACCTCTTCCGCCGGTGGATTTTACATAATTTAATTACATAAAAATACTTATGTATACAACATTGCTACATGTAACCAGAATTTCATTCATATTCATGGAGACTGCGAAAAATCCATGTATATTGCAAAAATAACCGGTTTCATCTAGTTTTGAATCTTTAATGACAAAATGTTACTTTTTTAATTTATTTGTATCAGCAATGTGTGCATTTATCATTATCAATAACATCGTATTTATCTATGTCGTTAATGATAAGAATGATTCATGGGATTAATTTGATTTCTATTTGTTTATGAAGTCTTTAGATATTTTTATACATATTAATTATAATGGTTTTGTACTGAGATAATTTTTCTATTTGAATAAGTCATATTGCTAATATGTAAAATGTCGCAATATAGTTACGTGAATCTCTATAATAGTTGTATAATTAAACGGTGATGGTATATTTTGATGACCGATTACTGTCAAGAAGGAATTTATCAATAGAGATAAGCCAAATGCGCTGGCAATATTTTTAAAACTATAGTTGTTCAAACACAGGTGCATTATCTATTCCCACACCTTTATAATTCGATGGCAACGGCTATCCGATATGATCCAAATCAGATTAGACAAGATCTGTATAAACTAAGGCAACTGGAATAAACTAAGTTAACTTTTAAAGTTTAATAAATATTAGGCTGATAAGCATAGGATAAAAATGTAAACAGTTGTTAACTGTTATCTAAAGCAGTTGTGTTTTTTTTTTTTGTAAATTTTAATTAAAGAAACACGATTGCTTTGAATTTTTAAATGGATGGATTTATAAACAGTTTCAGTGAAAATGATGTAAGAATACTAATATACACCTATGTAAGGCTTAGTCTAAACCCTTTTATGGGCTGTCCTTAATATATGTTGTCGTGATTGAAAATTATTTAATCAAATAAAATATGTTCTCAGTCGGCCGGACATTACCACGACGGTGATTGGAGCCCGGACGGCGGTTACCTCTACATCACAATAGTATACAACTTTTCTGTGAGCTTGGCTTTGTACGGTCTCTTCCTGTTCCTGGGAGCGACTCGTGAAATGCTGAAACCATTCGACCCAGTGCTTAAGTTCTTCACTGTGAAATCGGTCATTTTCTTATCATTCTGGCAAGGTGAGAATCGCTGCGATATCAAAAAAAAATATATAATTAAAGTATTTTTTAAATATTTTGGACAAATCATGTGGATAAACAAAATGTAATAAATATATTTTTGACGACCTCCATGGTCGAGTGGTGTGTACACCGGTTTTCATGGGTACGCCACTCTGAGGTCCCGGGTTCGATTCCCGGCCGAGTCGATGTGGATTACCATTAGTTTTCTATGTTGTCTTGGGTCTGGGTGTCTGTGGTACCGTCGTTACTTCTGATTTCCATAACACAAGTGCTTCAGCTACTTACATTGGGATTAGAGTAATGTATGTGATGTTGTCTCATATTTATATTTATTTATTTATATAAATTTACAGGTGTCGCTCTGGCTATCCTCGAGAAGGC
The DNA here is from genome assembly GCF_905220365.1 of Vanessa cardui. Lineage (NCBI taxonomy): Eukaryota > Metazoa > Arthropoda > Insecta > Lepidoptera > Nymphalidae > Vanessa > Vanessa cardui. The sequence goes on along the minus strand of NC_061138.1, from coordinate 8,786,083 downwards.
AGATGTCATATCGCCTATCATAGATTCCAATGGCCTGCCAACCACCGCCGGTACCGTGTCCGCCGGCTACCAGAACTTCCTCATTTGCATCGAGATGTTGGCCGCCGCCATCGCGCTCCGATACGCGTTCCCGGCCGGCGTGTACGCGCACGCGCACCGCGACCCGCACCGCTCCGTCACCATGCAGTCCATCTCTAGCAGCCTCAAGGTGAGCGTCGCTCTGTGCACTGGCGACAGTAGCCGCCGTCGCGCTCCGATACGCGTTCCCGGCCGGCGTGTACGCGCACGCGCACCGCGACCCGCACCGCTCCGTCACCATGCAGTCCATCTCTAGCAGCCTCAAGGTGAGCGTCGCTCTGTGCACTGGCGACAGTAGCCGCCGTCGCGCTCCGATACGCGTTCCCGGCCGGCGTGTACGCGCACGCGCACCGCGACCCGCACCGCTCCGTCACCATGCAGTCCATCTCTAGCAGCCTCAAGGTGAGCGTCGCTCTGTGCACTGGCGACAGTAGCCGCCGTCGCGCTCCGATACGCGTTCCCGGCCGGCGTGTACGCGCACGCGCACCGCGACCCGCACCGCTCCGTCACCATGCAGTCCATCTCTAGCAGCCTCAAGGTGAGCGTCGCTCTGTGCACTGGCGACAGTAGCCGCCGTCGCGCTCCGATACGCGTTCCCGGCCGGCGTGTACGCGCACGCGCACCGCGACCCGCACCGCTCCGTCACCATGCAGTCCATCTCTAGCAGCCTCAAGGTGAGCGTCGCTCTGTGCACTGGCGACAGTAGCCGCCGTCGCGCTCCGATACGCGTTCCCGGCCGGCGTGTACGCGCACGCGCACCGCGACCCGCACCGCTCCGTCACCATGCAGTCCATCTCTAGCAGCCTCAAGGTGAGCGTCGCTCTGTGCACTGGCGACAGTAGCCGCCGTCGCGCTCCGATACGCGTTCCCGGCCGGCGTGTACGCGCACGCGCACCGCGACCCGCACCGCTCCGTCACCATGCAGTCCATCTCTAGCAGCCTCAAGGTGAGCGTCGCTCTGTGCACTGGCGACAGTAGCCGCCGTCGCGCTCCGATACGCGTTCCCGGCCGGCGTGTACGCGCACGCGCACCGCGACCCGCACCGCTCCGTCACCATGCAGTCCATCTCTAGCAGCCTCAAGGTGAGCGTCGCTCTGTGCACTGGCGACAGTAGCCGCCGTCGCGCTCCGATACGCGTTCCCGGCCGGCGTGTACGCGCACGCGCACCGCGACCCGCACCGCTCCGTCACCATGCAGTCCATCTCTAGCAGCCTCAAGGTGAGCGTCGCTCTGTGCACTGGCGACAGTAGCCGCCGTCGCGCTCCGATACGCGTTCCCGGCCGGCGTGTACGCGCACGCGCACCGCGACCCGCACCGCTCCGTCACCATGCAGTCCATCTCTAGCAGCCTCAAGGTGAGCGTCGCTCTGTGCACTGGCGACAGTAGCCGCCGTCGCGCTCCGATACGCGTTCCCGACTCTCCACGACTCCATTACCAACCATTAATTACTCTTTTTTTTTTTTTTAATCTTTTTATTTAACCTGGGAGTTTAGTCACAAATTTGACTATGTCACCCCCGTACAGGAAAGACGCAAAATTACATTATTTCTTACAATGCTTACAACACTTACTAAACCACTAATGTATTAATTATTACATTTAAAAATCATACCTTCCGTTTATGTATACATTTTTAGTAAATTCTTAGCGTCATTTGTCGACGGTGCAGCAAGTATACTATTACATATACCCACATTATAAGATTTTAATAAACGCGGCCGTAGCGGCTCGTTCCGCACACATTCCATTAGCCGGTGATAAACATCATCAATGCGATTACATTGTAAACATTTGTTTGTGTTTGACTTGCCCATCATATAATTAAACATATTTGATGGAATGTGACCGGAACGAAGTCTTAAAAATTTTACAATATTTTTCCTACACATTTTTAAATTTTGGAACCATGGACAAGAAGGAAGTTCACAAACTATAGTTTTGTACCATATACCTTTTTGTCGTGATCTTTCATCAAAGTACTCTTGCCAATTATTTTTACATGTTTGTTTGACTTTCTTTAAAATTTAATTAATTACTCTTGTAGTACACAAGGCTTGCCACTTTCAGATGTAGATCAATATTTTAGAATTATTCCTAAAATTTAAAGTATAAAAATCATCATATTCTTTTCATTTCAGGAGACAATGAACCCTAAAGACATAATGACGGACGCGTTCCACAACTTCCATCCACAATACCAGCAGTATACCCAGTACAGCTCTGGTGAGTGAATGTATTAGTGTTTGTTGCATGGTTATCTGCTGCCTGATCATTTTTTGTTTGCTAATCATTCGAAGTAACTAGTTCTTAAATGAATGAATAAATTAAGTAAATCATTACTGAAGTATTATTTAGTTCTAGTGTAATTCAAGATAATTTTGAAGATGTTTTCAAAATTTAGTATTTGTTTAATATTTTTCCTTATTTATTTCATTTAACATGACGGGATTTCCATTCATTTTAAATTGTCCAATGTCATGCAGTTATATTAATAGTGTTGTAGTAGGCTAAACATAGGATTATTATTTCGGTACCTGAACTAAGTACTGCTGGTGATAGAGGAAGGTATTGTTATTTTTTGGTTTTATTTTCTTTCAGATGTCACTTCCCACCTGCCTTATGAGAAACTTTAAGCTCTGCCATAGCTGTGCTCTGCATGAAGTGCATTGCTGTCTGTCTGTCCATTGTATACATATTTAATATATAACAATCATTACTTGATAATGTAACATGCCAATTACACAACCACAGCAGCAAAATATATAAAAAAAAGATATAAATTGGTTATGAAAATAATAATTGGCAAGTTACATTTTCTTCTGCCGAGCATGGAAACGCCATTTACTCTTCATAGTCTAATTTTTACATTGGGAGCAAATAAAGATGCATTTATAATTGAGAATTATATTTTTATAACCATATAGTATCCTAAAATTTAAACTGTTTTAATTAATGAATGGTTTTGTGGTTTTTAAATAATAAAACCATTTATTAGTTTGAGCTAAGATGATTAATGCATTGTAATGTCGGAAAAATTAAAAAAAAAAGTAAAATGAGATTTGACAAATAAAGTCGAAACTTATTTCAACTTGAGAGATTTTAGATTTCGGTGCTCGGTTTTAAAACCGTAAATAAGTGTAAGTTAATTTTTAGTGTATCTTTACTTTTTATAACAATTGTCGAGGTATTTGGCTAGTCCGATTTCAAACGCGTAAACTGGTTTCACACATATTTGATTTATAATGACTAAAAAAACATTTTAAAAAAAAGCCTTATTTTACTATGTGTGACACTGGTTTTAAATGATTAGTTACAGATTAATTAATAAATAAAGAAATAAAATATAAAATCATAAAAACAAAAAAAAAAACATTTTTACGTTGTTATTCATTATAATAATTAGTTATTTAAGTTCGGACTAATCATTGCCATTTTATTACAGTCGTACCTTTTTAATTTGTACTTAAAGCCTAAATTATATGTTAGTTTTTGGGTAGAGTGTAAATGTTTATTTTTTCTGTGATTTTATTTCTTTTTTTGTATATTTTTTTTGTTACTCTTCATATTAGATAGAGGATTTAATCCAATAGAAAAAGCTAGGCTTGCTTCAGTCGTCAAAACTAACGAATTTGAGTACAGGTTTAGTTTATTTACCATCTTTGAATATTTTTTTAAGAAAGGTAAGTCGAAAAGCAGTTTTTCCTGACCAAAGAACCAACTTTTAGCAGGATGGAAAATAAAGCACAGGCAAAAATGTTGAATAAGTATACAGCTTTGTATTTATGCAATATGTAAATGTTCTGTTTTTCTTATTTAAAGTTTAATATTAAAGAGTTACATTTAAGTTTAATTTTGTGTGAAGATTCAAGATTACTCTAAAAATGTGTTAACGATATTGTCTTTTATGATAGAGATTAAGTTTTAAATCATAACCATATCAGCTGTGGACAGTTTAAATAAATAACTTTGTACTTGGCATCAACTACACTAATAAACAATTCTATCTATTGTTGTAGTATTTATTTTATATATTTAATTTTAGGAAATGGCACTGAACAAGGTGAGTTTAAATGTTTTTTTTATGCTTTTTATATTTTAGTTGTCAGCATGCTGCTATGTGTGTTTTCATGATTATTGCACTGACTATAATTAATATAATAATATTATTGGTATTGATAAAACTCATACAAATACATTATTTACTTATCACTGAAAATCCAATTGTTACAACATTATCAGCAACATAAACTAATAAATAAAATATTTCCATTTGAGTGTTTTGCTTGGTTGTATAACAGAATAACTTAATTTATAAAATATAACAATGACCAAGTTTTAGTTTTTACAATAATGACCGTTATCATATTATGGTAGCAAATGATACATTGGTTTAATATATCGACACAATACTGCTTGTACATTATTTTTGTCGTAAAAATATTAATCTTGATTTGAATTGAAATAAAATTATGAATCTTTAATATACAGACTGGAAATAATAAAAATAAATCCCTACCAACACTTTTTCACCAAAAATAAAAGAGCAGAAAAACATTGGATTCTGCGGTCAACATTCTTCAATAATTGTTCACAATACTTACAAAAACTTCACTACTGATAAAACTCGAAGTCCTTGTTTATTAAATAATACAATAAAAAAGGATCGTTTCTGGGTAGTTAAATTATGATTGCAAACATTTTTATTTCAGTTGCCGATAGTTTAATTCAAAAATATTACCTAATTAGCATTTAAAGTTCGATCTTCATAATACACACATACATGACACTGTATACAATTTTTTCCCCCCAATTATTGGGTTAAATAGTTGACCAAGCACTATCATTAAAATTTACTTTATAATCATCGCATTAAACACGAGTTCATGACATTTGAATTTCATTTAATCGATTTTTACACTGTACACTAGATTTCGTCTGGAAACAGATTCGAATAACTGTTCTGAAACGCGAGATTAACATTTGATGAAATTAACTAGGTAACTACCAAGATTACTGCAACTTTCAAAGTAAAATGTAAATTAGCGTTACCCTTCCACAATGTCACATACCTAAATAGCGACATTATTCATATAAATCAAAGGGTAAACCTTGTACATGAAATATTTAAATATTTTGCAGTTATTTCGGAAATATAAAGTTGGTTACAGATTTTATCAGACAATGTCTAAAAATTTTAATCTAATTCAAATCTAATTTATTTAATTATAGTAAACATTACAATCCAGCATTATTGAATCGTCATTATTTAATCTAGCTCCGTTTCGTAAAACTGTCCCAAAAGCAGGGCCGTCTTTTATCTATTAGAGGCCCTGGGCATATTAGGATAATGGGGCCCCGATTGGACTTAGACAGAACACTATTTTGTTAGAATACATAAAGGATTTAAACAAGGTTATAGATTTATTTTTATTAACAATCACATTTTTTTTACACTTATTTGATCTGAAGGGGGCTCCTATCGATCGCGCGGCCCTGGGCACTTGTCCTAAGTGCCCAATGGGAAAGAGGGATCTGCCCAGGGAAAAGAAAATGCAAGAAACTCGCAAAATTTTTTTTAATAAACATAAAACATAATCACATGATAAATAGACAATCTTAGAGTGTAATTGTAAAAGTATTATAATAATTATAAGCCATATTTCACCAAAACCATACCTAAATACTAAATAATACTGTTTCCAGTTGTTGTTTAAACTTTCAATCATTAGTTTTTTTTATTTATGTTTAAATTATATGATAACTTTAAACATTTAGTGATGCGTGGCGCTGGGATTGGCAATCGCGGTTCAGAGGAAGGGGCAGCATTGGCGCCGCGTCCGCCGCCGCAACGCGTGGCAACCATCAGTCATGCTACCAACTATCACGAAAAGACAACTCTACTCAGCTCTGATGACGAATTCCAGTGAAATAACAGCGGAATTAACATTTGATGTCAGAATAATTTTGGCGTGTTTTCAAATCCAAATGCCCACTGTTTAAGAAAATGAAAAATAAATAGTGGTGTGTAAATGGGTCCTTTTCGATTTCAACTTACCTATAAATCTTTACATCATTGTTTTTTTATGAATTATACAATGCTTTTCTTATTTTGACCAGTGTTTGGTCTATTTCTCTCAACGTTCCTATTATAATTCGAAATTAGGACAAATTCCGTAACCCGACTTTAAAATTAAGATAAAATCAGATCTTCCAAAATTTGTGTACGACGATGTCGGCGTGGTTAAAGCGCGACAGCAAAAATACAAGTGTGAATATAAATATTCGATTATCTTTTTAAACGACGACTATGGCGCGCTACTGTTCTATTGTATAGTAAATTTTAAGGAAGCTCGTAGTTTTATCACACTTAACAACGGTGTACAGATAATCTAATAAAAAAAAATTGAAAATATATATTATTTCACTTTTATATCTTGCACTGGGTCATTAAAATAGTTTTATAATATAGTTTGATAGCGTATTTACAATGAATAAAAGTGTATCTAAATGTAAAATAAAATAATAAAAAAAAAAGATTATCATTGATTAATTACCTTTTTAAAATACTGTCAGCAAAATCTTTTAAACATATGTTAATTTTTATTTGTAGAATAAGAATAGTTATCATTCTTTTATTAAAGTAATTTATGTTATGGATAATTTATATTTATTAAATAAAAAAAACAGCTTATAATTATATAACAATAGCCACTGCCCTATCTCGAGGTTCTCTGTACAGTTTAGAATTGTAGTCTGAATAAAATATTGAATATCCTGCTTATAAAAAAAACATCTCAAATTAACATATAAATCGATTTTGACTCATCGGATCAAAAATGATATATGTATAATCTTAGATTTCTCATAAATTGATAGGACCATCCCTGCACTGAACACTTTCTAGATAGCTAATGTATAATATTTGTCTCGATCTGAGATTGGCTTTAATTACAAAACTGCATTGCTTCGCCGTCCAAATAAAATTTCTATGCACTTCCATATTCTTAAATAGATAATATCTAAATAAAAATATACCACGTAGATGTTGCTTTCTTTTTATTTTATGCCAAAATTGATTACTTATTTATACGAGTAATAAAAACCGTGATCGTCTTTTGTGATAAATTGTTTCATTGGCTATGATTGAAATGTCATGTTATCGAATAGGAGGAACTGAAAGTGCATGAAATGTTAGACAAGAACGCAATGTGAAAGAATAATTTATGCTGTGCCCACAGCTAAGAGTAAGATTTGTTTTTATGACATTATCATATATTTATACACATAACGATTATATGATTTGATTTATTGATTTCTTACAGAAATAGTGTGTTCAGTTAAAAGTTAACGAATTCTTTAATTTCCGGCAAAAAAATGTAAAAAGTATTACTTAAATTCCGAGTTCAAAATATTGTGTGAATAATTTTTTATGTAACCAGAAAATATATTTATTACAAATGTAATTTAAATAAGTGTCTAATGTACCTATGTATATTCTATATTAAGAGTGTTTTATGACAAAATGCATAAACTTATATGTAAATAATCTTTAATTTGTTATTTATAAATGTTAAGTTGATGTATTATTTTGTGTTACAAATATATGTTATAAACTAACTTAGAAACTGAACGTAGTGTTTTATAATATAGGTACTTATATTGCATTATATAATTGTCAATTAACCCTATAAAGCAACACCATAGGGCTTATACGACAATTAATGTGACATTATTCATTAAATAGCCCGATATTTTGTAGATTTTTAAATTTATTTCTTCATTAACAAATATAAAGGAAATTATTTTTGTAACAAAAATAGAGAAAGACAGACATAGACCAGAACCATTGTTGAAAGAAGAATATAAACAAATGAATGTTAGATATATATAAATTGAAATGTTTTAGCTCCAAGTTTTTAAGATTATAAATACCTAATAACATTGAAATGTAGTGTTGTTTTATTTATTTTATTACCGCTTTTCGACTGGATCATTTCATTTTCACCCATGTACTCGTTGCAAACGATTTCTGTCGATAATGATTTCATTTACTGAATTAAAAATATTCTACATTGCCTCTCCTTTTAATTCCAATTTTAAATATCGCTACGTATGAAGTAAGTTTTAAAAAGTTATAAATTTTCTTATTTGGCTGCAATTAAGCATTAACCCTATGCTTCATATTATCTACTATCATCATTATCATAATGTTATCGGCTATAATAGCTCAAGGAGTGAGGATCAAATCGACGACTTTTACATCGACATCTTTGCACTATTGAAGTTTGAAAAATAATATTGACTTAAAAACCACATCTTTTTAAAAAAAAATATGCGTGTGAGAACTTACTACATACCCTTTCGATATAATTTAAAACAGTTTGTAATTGCTTGCAAACCATTAAATAATATATATAATAAATATTATTATGTTAAAGGTAATTTCTTATTTTATCATGACATTCGCAATGTAAATTTATCCTTAAATAAGCATTGTAAAATAAGTTACTCTGACTTGACCAATAATTGGTGGATTACTGAGCTTTATCATGAAGTTTTAACGTCAGCTTTAAAAAAAACACTTATCATTATAAGACAAGAATAACTTCAAAAACATGTCAGAGATATGTATTTATTTACATGATAATTATTTATAACAACAACAACAACAGCCTGTAAATTCCCACTGCTGGGCTAAAGGCCTCCTCTCCCTTTGAGGAGAAGGTTTGGAACATATTCCACCACACTGTTCCAATGCGGGTTGGTGGAATACACATGTGGCAGAATTTCTCTGAAATTTGTCACATGCAGTTTTCCTCACGATGTTTTCCTTCACCGCTGAGCACAAGATGAATTATAAAGACAAATTAAGCACATGAAACAGCGGTGCTTGCCTGTGTTTGAACCCGCAATCATCGGTTAAGATGCACGTGTTCTAACCACTGGGCCATCTCGACTCAATAATAATTATTTACATTAGGTCGTAACCATATACAAATATAAAAGTTAAAAGTGAGTAACTGTATAAATACAGATCGCTCGGAATAGTGGCTAGACTAGAAAGCAAGAAATACTCGTAAATGAATATTTTAATGCTAAGCTCTCGAAAAATATATTTGTTAGAAATAACTAAAGCATAGTTGTTTTTCGACCAGAGCGTCAACATTTTATTTTTTTGATATTGTTACTTGACGCTTAATTTATTTATTTACAATAATATATTTGTAATGAAGCTAATGGAAATAAATTATTTCTTAATTGAATTAAGAATGAAACAATCACTTATAGAAAAAGGAAACCTGTATGGGTATCAATCCTAGTCGGCAGTAATTCTGATTTGTCAGTGTTGTCCGTTACTTACCCGCAGTGAAGCAACTAATTGATGAAGACGAGTTGGAGGCTGCTACGATATATTAACAATATCAAAATAAAACACAGTCAATTATTAAATTTTATATTAAAAATATATACAGGTACAATATAATTATTTATTCGTTTTTATTTAGAATCTTATATTAGGTTTTATTGCTTCCATGTGATATCGTTTCGAAGCTCAAACAAACGTACTAATATTATATCAACAAAATACATTTCATAACCCCTAAAAGAGTATATATATTTAACATGATGTAACGTGTGGTGTTTGTATATTCAATTCAACAAAAACAAAATACGTAACAGTGGGTGTGTATAACTTAGAAAATTTGTATACTCTATAAATGGATAAAAATAGTGCTCTTAAACCTTTCTCAAAATATTTTCACTTCTGTTTGATTATACACATTTCATATGAGGAGAAGAAGATCATTTATTTTTTAAAAAGTTTAAGTAATTGAATATGGGATAAAAATATGTGATTTACGTAATTTTTCGCAAAAAATAATAATGAACGGGTTATTTGATTTGTTTTTAACCTAAAATAAATATATAGCACTTAAATACTAGATAAGAAAAAGACTTAGACTTTATCGACCTATACGTTTATGAAGCAACAGTGGCAGCTTTTACGAAATGACTTTGTATCCGCTCTAGTTACACTACATTGCCACCGCGCTAAAGGCATCTAAATCACAATGTATTACGGCTAAGCCCTATTGAAAGATTGAGAAAGAGATATGCAAGAGTTCACAACTTATTAATTATACCTAAGAGAAATTGAAGAGTTATTAATGACTATACTTAGTGCAAGGTCTTAACCAAAGACAATAATGAACGGAATTAATTTACAATTTGAGCAAAGACAAGGTAAGGCATAGTTTATTTAAATAGAATTTGCACAAAATATAAATTTAATAATTTATAAAGAACTCACTTTTTTGAGTGTGCGTGAAATATACTTATAGGTTTTATAAATGAGGTTTTATAATTGAATGTGGAAGCTTTAGTAGGTACATATTCTATTTAAACAGCAACATAAATTTAACTTTACAGTATTCCATCGTGTTATTACAACCCAAACTAAGGCATCAGATAAACTTTACATTTACATACTACTTGAAACAAAAACATTTACACAATACAAAAAGTAAAAGAAAGCAAGCCAAAAAATACCTTACATAAATAAGTTGCGCTATAATGATCGAAGAAAAAAAAGGATTTAGAAAAAAGTTCTTATATGATTAGAAAGAAGAAATAAGTAATACGTTCCAAAATATTCAATAGATTGTATGTTACAGATTCGTAGCTATTAATTTCCTAAACGTGCACCTACGCTTCTTATGAATTTCCTAAAAGTAAGAAAAATGTTCAAGTAGATTAGTATGTAATAGATAGAATTAAGAATAGTTTCATATTTATATATTAGGATTGAAAATTTTCTTATAATAATTAAAAGTAGATAAGATATCATTAGGTACACTTTTTTTGTATAAAAATCGCAATTTTCATGTCTGAACCAGCCAGACCTTTTTATAATTATACATATTATACAACCGATACGTCGGCTACAGTAAATATATTCTTTTCTACATATCTTGTAACTAAGATTATAAAACATTATACAGGTGTACATTATAGTGAAGAAATTAAGCGAAAGAGTGAATACAGTTACTTTTGACGTATTAACAAAAAGACACTTCGTTTCGCAATCACGAATTTGCTTTTGTTCTTCACTACACTGTTCGGATTGCAACCAGCATTTTGTTTTATAACGTATCTGTAATTGTACTTTAATTATTGATCATGATTAGGATTATCAGGAATTAAATATTTTAAACACCTATTTTTAATGATGGAAAGATTTTTTCATTTAAGTAGGTTATCTTTTTCTCTTCCACACATTAGAATGACTTTTAGTACGAGTACCTACGAGTTCTTGGTCTATTTCGTACGTAAAATTGTTTTCTCCTTTCGCAATGACAATTCAATTTGGTAATTTCTTGTGAAATTGTAAGTTACGGGACCTTTCTTTTTCTAATAGCTACAGATTACTTGACTTTTTTTGAAAATATTCCTATATATCAAATATTTATTATTATGTTCAATTTTTAGATAGGAGAAAGAAATATTAACAAATTTTGCATTTATATTGCATATTACTAAAACTCCAATGATCTTCCGTGGACGCCATTTTGATGTAAGCAACTATTTACTCTCTCAATACACGTAGCTAGCACCAAATTGCATAAAGTCTGTTATTCAGCGCTACATCATAACATACTTAATTTTCATTATGTTAGAGTCGTGAAAGTCTTAGTAAATGCCGATAAAACTGGGCAAATACTGAGCATAAACATCTATATCGAGTCTACTTTTACAAAGAAATATATTAATATTTCTTTCTATAGTCAAGCACTCTATTGCAACCTTACACCGACATTATATTTTGGTCTTAAGAATATTAAATTCTTTATTTTTTATTCAATAATCATTCTTTAATTTTAGACCTCTATGAGAAAATTTAGACACCCTTCAAAAGCTTTTACATGTAGGAAATATCCTCGGCTACGCTAACCTTTTCTTAATAGGATTTTTTCTTAACAAACTAGCTGCCTACCCAATGGGATTTCCCATTGGAAACATTATACAGGGACCGCTCAAAGTTTCTTATTTTGCGTTGGCTATAGAAACATTTTCATATTTAAAATTTCAAAAATATCTAATTTCCTTATAATTTCATCCTTTATTACAATTATCCTGTTTTTAAAACAACTGTACCACATCTTTTGCTCATAAATAGAACAGCCCAAAGACTCAAAAACTCAAACATTATGAAACGGCGAGCAATTATAAATATATTTGTATAGAAATAAAATTCTTATCCTCAATTTCAACAAGGTTGTATTTTCTAAAACTTTATACCTATCTTATAACCATAAATAGAACCCAAATCACCGATTTCCATATTTCAGACATAGAAAAAAGGTTAAGTTCGATACAAACTTTATCCCCAATTTCACCAAGTTGAGTGACAAATTTTCACAAATATGTAACAGCTGCCTTCTACTTATAAATATCAAAACTCTGATTTGTATGTATCCAATTTTCAAAAGTAATGAACTATCATACAAACGTTCATTTTAACTTATACATGTCACAGGTAAAATCATTAGTGAATTGATTTGATTGATGATTTTTCTTAGAAATCGCTCTTTTCTGTTTTTACGTATAGATTTTCAGATCTTTAACCCTAGAAATGACGAATTTCTATAAGAACTTTTATCGCAATTTTACCCCCTTACCCTTAGTGTTAAGGTTCCTTTGTATGTTAGTCAGTCAAATTAACTACGAGATTTACGATGTTATATAAGGTCTGTTTAGCGTGTATTTGATCAGTGGTTTGAATAGCGCTAAATTAATACAGTGATCTCCAAAGTTGCAGACTATGTTCGTGTAAAAGTGTAAAGTTAAACATCCTAAAATAAGTAGATACCTACCTGAAAATGCAATGTTTGGGGCATTCACAATTTTTTTTGCTCGTTTGCATATTTCATATCTCCAACACCCAACACGTATTTACATAACAATGCATGTGTTAACATAATATAGCTATTCTATGCTGTGTACAAAAAGTGCATTTACAATATAAAAAAAGCATTATATTCTAGACACGCAAACTAGCAAAGTCTAGTGAACTGAATTTGCATATAAAAATATATTACAATTAACGCCAGTCCTGTTAACGTAGACGAAGCCAGGAATCTGTTAAAAGTTCTCGTCAGCCTCGCAAAACGAAAACAAAAAAACATTATCTATACATATAAATAGTTCTAGAAATTCTTCGATGTTTATTAACAAATCACATAATCACAGGTAGCATTTATTTACATCGATTACATTTCTTAGAATATCTTCCATCGAACTAGCATCACTGAAAATAATAAAACATCACAAAATTGACGACGAATTAAATATAAGTTGTTTGTTGGCCTTTGTTAAAATCCATTTACTTATGTAAGCTTATATCCCTTAACTTACTTTAGCATTCCATTAAATCCAAACGTCTGATTAAAAATGCATCGTCAATTTGCTCGCAGATAAAACATTCGCTGTAAGTATTCATAGCTGTGACCCATTTCGTAACAGACTATAATTATAATACGCTTAGTTTATCTGAACACAGCACTGTTACGGGACTCAGTGGAATGTCGTTACGTTCAATGCAAAGGACGTCAAATGCGTTTAGAGCGCTGGCCGGCCGAGGGGCCGCGCTGCGTTGCCTGCTACGAGCAACGCTGGAGGGCACGCGATCTGAAATTCAGATGAAACTTAATAACTATGAACTTTACATTGGATAACTAGTTAAAAAAACACCTTAACATTACAGAGCTTAAAATTAATACATATTTATGACAATAGCGAGTTCTTAATTTTTAAAATATATCAAAATTATAAGAGGAAAAACCAAACGCTTCCTCTTTATTTGAAATTATTTAAGAATCTTGCAAAAATATCTTTATCCAAATAAAATGGTAATTTTCAATTGTAATCAGTATTATGATTTAATTATGTATTGATATTAAAACGAACTGAATACTAGCGTTCTTATTATATAATCATAAAAAAATCTACAAGACAATTATAGTTGGTATAAAAACTTTTGCAGATAAAATCTAATTGATACAATTATCTGGACTAGCGTGTCCTCGATGTTTCATTCGTATGGTCCCTATAGTCAAACCATTGCATACTCTATCATAATTAAAGTAATATGTGTGAAGTTTACGATTTTAGTAGATTTGTCGGTGATTAAAAAAATGTTCACTGATAAATAGTAAAAACGATAGAGTTGTCTCTTATAAAGATTTAATTTTGCAATTTAAATTTCTCTCTAGATATGTTTTTTGTAGCGTCAAATCATTCTTACATTGAATGTGTTTTTATTTGTTACAAAAACACATAAATTAGGAAAATAGAAAGATAATTAAACCGGATTTTATCTAGTAAAGAACGGTTACTATGAATGAGTATCACGAAATGAGTTTGATCAATTATTATACATAGATTGTTTTCACACAAACACACACACACAATATAATTTCTAATAACTACACATTAAAACGAACCTTGCTAGTAAGCAGATTAATAACGCCTACACTTCTACATTAATACGTTTAACTGTTAAGTTTATGCTACGAAATCACAAAGACAAACGGACTAAGTAAATAAATACCATACCTAAAGTTATACTATCTAGTCTAATCTATAAAAATGTGAACACCATTACAGTAAAATTTGCTTATACGAGATATTTACACAGAACCTAGTCAGCGATACCTAATCACAATATTCAATATACGTAGCGCTAAGCAAGGTGAAACAACTAAAGTATATCACCTTCGAACTATACACTCGAGCAAGCCTCTTACCTCGCGAACAAGAACAGTAGCCTTTTAAACTGAGACTCTCCTATAACAAAGCACCATTTATCACTTAGAATAAAGAACGTCACGAATAAGAGAATCAATCATTTGTTACGAAAAGCTTGACCTTTGACCTTTATAATGTATGAATTTCTCCTTTCTTTTATACGATTTAAATAATATCAAAATAAAGCGTGCAAAATGAAAATCTCTAGCGACATAACGTGATAAAAGATGTATCAGATAGGGCTGTAGCCTGTAACAATGAGTTTAATCGGGCAAGCTTCAGTGAATATAAAACAAACAATAAACAAAAGTGAATGGAGTAACCTTGTGCGGGCGTCACTGTGGAGACAAGTACCCGTGACACGATCACAATGAGCCGGGATCCCAGTTCACTGTAGGTATGACCCATGCACAACCGCCACTTGAAATGAAAATAAATTAAAACGAAGATGAAATGATTTATGGAACGATTATTTTCAAACGAAATGCTAGTCTATTTTGCTACATATAAAGAACAGTTCGTACAAAATTAAAAACGATATGACTATTGATTATAATATATACTAATAAAATAATAACAAATATTAAAAAATAAATAATATATCAATATATAAAAATGTTTTGTGTTAAATTAAAGTTAAGACAGCAGTGGCTTTTAACGAATAAAATAATGACCTTACTTAAATTGGACATTAAAAAAAATAAGATACGTCATAAAATAATGACAATATCAAATTGCGATTGGTCTTGCTTTTAAAAATTAGACAATTGATGTTCTATTCAGTAACTGCTACGATCAGAACATTAATTTTATTTATATAGAAAAATCCTAATAAATATCCGGTTCACCCTTGCCAATAATATCTTTTGAATTGTTCTATTCGATCTGGAATCCAAATTGTAGACAGTCCTAAAATATTTATTTATACTCGTCTCAAATACAGGCTTAGCTATATTAAAGGTGAATAAAGTGAATACTTTTCGAGTAATTTATTTTACTGTCATAGTAATTTGTTTGCTTTTGTAAAAGTTGGATATTCTCGTAGTAGGTATTACCCCACATACGCTACTGCGATTTGCGTCACTTTGCAGTTATTCGTTGTACGTTTTCCGAGTAAACAATTAAATGAAAACATGAATAACTCCATCGTTGAGTTTGTTTTACTGTTTTGCGTTACCATTAAAATAATCACTTAGCCGTAGTTGTTTGGGCCGACTTAATGTATTTATAAGTGTTATATAGTAGCAACAATAATTCTCGTTCGATATACTTTAGTTTCCGTTTGTTTTAAGTATAATAGATTTTATGATAGTACAAGAGGGTGACCTCTTTGTACCTTTTTTTCTACGGTCAGACGGACGAGTAATTGGCACATCTGATGGTAGTTTACCATCACCATCAGTAGATGTTGCGTTACAAGAAATATCAAGCATTTTTTACTGCATATATGTGCGATCAACCTTAGAAACAGACCCATGTTTCCTATGTTTTTTAGTTACACTGGCTTACCCAGACTTCAAACCGGGACACAAGAATGCTGAGTACTTCTTTTTGGCGATAAATTATTTGATGAGTGTGCCGTAACTACCCAGGCGGTTAAACAAAATTCTACCATCACTTTAAATCTTCTGTTTTATATGTTTCTATGACAAAATCAATGTCAATTGTTACATTAAAAGAATGCAGCTTTTCATAGGCATTAAGTTAATACAATTAAATAAGCTTTTCGCAATTGCTTTTTTAGTACCTCTCTCTCTCACTCTATGGTATATAATTTGGCTCACCTATGAGGAGCTCGGTGTGGTGAGCCTGGTGGCGATGAAGCCGGAGATAGTGCCGGCGTAGCGGGTGCGGAAGCAGCTCGCCTTCGGGAGTACTCACTCCCACCAACTGCCATTGCTGACCCCCCGCCGACAGGATCGGTTACACGTGTTATGGACAGCCCTGATGCTGATCGAGTTGGTCGAGAGGGAACTGTCGGTACCAAATTAACCAACATATTTGGTTTTTTAAATGTAATAATGGCATGACAAACAATAAATTGCCTATTATAATAATAATGTGTTTGTAATAGTGAAATCTAATTAATATAAGTATATTTTTGGATGCAACGGTATTACCTCCAGTGTAACTATAAAGGCCAGCCGGTGAAGATCTTGGTCGGTAACCAGACGCGGTAGAAGTTGTTGACAAGGTCGAAGGTGATCTCTTTAAACCGGCAGAATCACCCGCGCTTGACGCCGTGGACGGCCTTCGCGTTCGTGGCTGCCTCTTGGAACCAGTTCTGCACACACCTACAAGTAAACCAACGATAAGTCACCAAGACATAGAAAATTGTAACATGATTATACAATGTGATGAAATTTTAAACACGAATAACTAACGGATAAAAAGAAAGGAAAGGAAATATGCAAACGAGAGCAGTGCGTAAGCTATAACGTACTATAAAAAGCGTACTAAAATAAATACATAATAATATTCTTAACGTTTTTTAAATTCAATACAAAGTTAAAAGAGCGTGTTAATATTATAGCCGTAAGCCCAAGTGTTCTTCTATATCTATTCACATCTTTAATAGACCCATATAATGTCGTGCTTGTTACAAATCCGAATAGACTTCATGATTGAGATGTATCACAAAGTTACATTAGCCAGCTAAAATGACAAGTGCTTTCGAAAGTCTATGTGAGGTATTCCAGAAAATATATTTACCATAGTTATTTGTTGCTCAATAAAATAAGCCTTTCCTTCAATTTAGAAATCTCACTTATCGAATAAATAATCTTACTTGATATTGGATTGGAATTGTCAGTCCAAATTGTTGTAACCACGCTTAGATACGATTTTATCTGTTATCCATCTATATATAATTCTGTATATTTTACTAATAAACTATATATATTTCCCCACGGTTCAATAACGTAAGAAAGTATACCTATAAATATTTCGTTACTTATTTAATAATATACCTTTTTCCGAATAATAGGGCTTAAAGAAAAATAAAACGTAAATCATTTAGTTTATTTATTTAACAATTTCAGAAGACACAAACTTTGAACATAAATTATTATTATCTCGTAAGAAAGTCTCAGGGGTAAACAAAATGTTCTTACAACTAATGTCACTCAAACTTATTACATCTAAATAACCTAAAATACATTTTATTGAAACAGAATTAGTTAAGGCACTAACAGATTATGTTTTTAGAAAAAACATTTACTTGGGTTAATAAAAATAACTTACTGACTACAAGTTCTCATTTTCGAATAAAACGATTTATTTATAATGATGTATATAATATGAGTATATAATAATAGTATTGTAATAAATCTTTAAAGTTCTAACTTTTAAGATAAATGGTTGTACGTATGTGTATGTATTTCATGTCATTTAAAAGAACCAATTTACATATTTTCGTTGTTTTTGAAATACAAATCCGAATAACGTCGAAATACTCTCGAAAGATTAACATATTCTATCATAAATTACGTTTTCCTACTTTGCCTCAAAACATATAAGAACAAAAATAAATTTACAGCAAAAAAAAACTATTTTGCAATTAAGGTTAAATGCTAAAATAACCTTAGGCCTCAATTTCCATTATTTTCACGTTTTTACGTACCCGTGGGACACTCTCGGCCCATTGAGCATTTTCCTTCACAGATGGTTCGCTGGCTCAGCATAGTTTGATAGGAGTCAAGCATTACACGGCATTCTGCAAGATCGTTATCTGCCAAAGCTAAAGATGGATATCGTTCTTTGAGGCGCCTTCTTTCCTGCACAAGAGAAACAGCAATATTAATTAAGCAATTTAATTACCTGAAATATCGTAAAATAATACGGAAAATACCCATAATAAGCGTAATATTTAATTTTACTTAGTGATAGGATTTTTTAAAGGTCTGTTTTTAGATCATCTCTCCAAGCGTGATCAACTCCATGTTTAGTAGGGAGAGATGCTGGGATAAGCGTCGTAAAAGTAGAATAAGTGAGCGATACCATGATGCCTTCCGAAGAAACGGAGTGGGTAATAATTTTTAAGGAAGTTTTCCGTTCCGTGAGTCCTATATTATTTTTATACCATTTTCTTTTACATCACGGGTAAGCGCTTTGTACTTCTTACGGTGAAAGAATCTATGGATTAAAGCTATCACCAGGTGGCCCATTCTGTCGTCGAAATAAGGGTTATCTAGGTACCATTAATCTTCCTAGAACGTTGAGCTGCTATATTTTATAGTTACAGTTAGTTGATATGATAAATATTTGTTTAGATCTAAGTCATAAAATTGAGTACATTACATATGTATAGACGTAAAACTGGGGTGAATGATTACTAGATTAACGTAAGTGCAATGTCAAATAAAATTTTATCGCCTATTACCCCTCAACCTATAACTGTTTGTAGTAAATGTTTTACTGACATATCGGTAATCGAAAACTAGAAAGATTTTTTTAGAACACTTGGTACGAGCTTTTGTCTTTCAAATGCAAAAATTTTCTCTAATAAAATTTACCAGTATATATTTACTTCAATTCAATTTAACAATATCAATAAGTCAGTTCAGTTTTTTTCGAGATGAGATGGCCCAGTGGTTAGAATATGTGGATCTTAACCGATGATTGCTGGTTCAAACCCAGGCAAGCACCACTATAAATATGTGCTTAATTTGTGCTTATAATTCATTTCGTGCTCGGTGGTGAAGGAAAATATCATGAGAAAACCTGCATGTGTATAATTTCATCGAAATTCTGCCACATGTGCATTCCAGCAACCCGCATTACAACATCGTGGTGGAATATGTTCTAAACCCTCTCCTTAATGGAAGAGGAGGCCTTATCCCAGCAGTGGGAAATTTACAGGCAGTTTTAGCAGCACTTTACATTAGTTCAGTTTTTTTTCAGGTACCAATTATTTTAAAAATATAGTAAACATTAAGTAGATTAAATGCAAAAGTAATAACAAAAATTTCTGTATTATTATCCAAAAAAATCATCTACCACGGTTGAATTCTGAATTAAAAAAAAAATCTATAATAAATATCAAGGAATTCAATTTAAAGTTTTTAAATTGCAAAAAGTGTCAAAGTAACGTATGGGAACACTACACATTTTCCAATAGCGCTTCTCATCAAATATGCTTTTACGAATACAACCGCAGTATTACGTAACGTTGATGTAATTAGAATGGATGTGAATGCTTCACTGATTGTATAGGGTTCACTTTACCGATTAAAGAAGCGTTAATTAATTAAGCTCTTTCTGCTTTATGTAAGCCACTACTGAGCTAAAATGTGTTAAAAGTGAATACTTTAATTCAAGTAGATGTTACATTGACATTTGATTGAAAAAGAGGAATATTTTAAGCAATAGCATTGTTTGAACTGGACATTATGATAATGAATATTTTAAGAGCTATCACATACTATCATACTCTGCATTATAATTGTACATGTAATTGTTTGCGAATTATTAATGATGAGGAGTAAATTTTTTTTTTATTCTTTAAGTATACCTGGGAGTTTAGGAACATTATTTTTTTTTGTAAAAAATATTACAAAACAATCGTTTTATTTTGAAAATTAAGCTCGGCGCGTTTTTTCAATTTTGGTATTTACGACATGAATATCAGTTTTAGCATCCAAAAACCATATTCGTTTTTCGAAATGATATTGAATAAAAATAAATTAACCTTACTATTATAATGCAATTATATGTTGTTTTTTTTTTAATATAAATGTAATTACATTATTTCTTATTTTGGAATTACTGCAATATTCTATTTTCAAAAACAAATATTCTTTATTGCTTTACAAAACATGTATAAGCATTTTTGAATAATCGTGGAAAGGAAAGCCATCACTGATTCATAAAATAAATTCTATCGAAAAGAACTAGAGGGAAAACTTAATCAATGTTTTATTACAAAATTAAACTTACGATTATCTAACGACAAAGTTAAATATACAGATATTATTAAATTATCTTTAAAAATTATTTCAATTTAGTTGGTAAATCACTGGTGAATGTCAATCAAATAGCCGTTGAGCTTTCGATTTCATTTTGGACGTATTATAAATGGCAACAGTGTAAAATACAGAATATTGAAAGAAAACAATGTTTATTCAATCACCTTGGATGTATAATATTCAGTGAAGGAAATATATTTAAAATTTATTGTAAATAGGTAGTTATTGAAAAACGAAGGGTTCTTGCCAGTTACACTCGATAGCATCCGTATTCTGAACAAATCAAAAGTGAAATGAATAATGTATATTATGAAAATTCGTTCCATTATTCTTAACAACTACATTTTATTTATTCCATCCATTTATAATTTCACTTATTTACGTACCGGTATGCGACCGTGCACCAAAAACTCCATGCATTCATATAATCTAAAATATCAAAGGTTTTCAGAATTTGATTGTGTAGTGCGATAAAATTCGGAATGAGAGTAACTATTTCAAACGTACCACATTTCCCTCGCTTGAAAGCTTCCATTACAGCAATTAGTTTTTATATGAGAAATGAAAATTTAGTTTAGCTCAAAAAATAAGTCGATTTCAGTGAAACCTACATACTTACATATAGAAACTTTTTTTTTTGTTGATTTTTTTGGTATGTTCAGATACATAGAATTGTAATATGTTGAAGTATTGAAAGTATGCTTGTGATTATAACATAAATTGGAAAAAATACCTACCTGCATATAATTTAGCGTTTTGCCGATATAATAGTTTGTTCATACTTATATGTAAACCTACTCTAAAAAAATATGTTCGAAATTACTTCAACGCAATTTCTACACTATTTTTTTATTAATATACAGTTCCAAGTATACAACAATCAAAATGCTACACGACAATAATTACAATTTTAATTTAGAACAGATTTTTATTTAAAATATTTTTGTGTTAACACATGGTAACACTTTAGTAATGAGTTTGCATTTGTCCCTCTTTTCGTAACATTACTTGATATGGTTTGGTCAACTTTAATAAATTGCGTATTTTTTGTAGAATGAGGTCAACCCATTATACCATTAGACTTCATAAATATATACGTAGATAATATATTTAATAATTTATGTGTGTAGTGTGTCCCTTGGCGTATTACCCGTGAGTTACTAAGTTTTTACAGAATCGATAATAAGTTTTATATAACATGAAAAAAGTATTAAAATGTAATTCTCGACAAGATCATATTATCTAATTATATAAATTTATAATATTTGTATAGCATGTAAATTTTATTGTAACTTTTTTTATTCAAAGGTTTTAAAACTTGTAGATTTTTTTATAGGGTATCATTTTATTTGAAGTGTATAAATATAAATCTATCTCAGTTCTATATCAAATATGAAAGGCACGTTAGCGTCGTAAATGAATCTACATGACATATAGACAGACAGACATAGGAGGAAATGTATACTACTAACACCTAGCTTATGACCTCGTAAAGATTCTATAATAGGACAGCACAGATATTTTTTTGCTTGACTTACTATAAAAAGTTAAAGTTCATGACAAAAATCATTGATAAAAAAATATTACTCAATATATCGAGCCATTACCGCCAAATTATCGTAAGCGACAGTTTTGTCGAAAAATCGTTTTTTATTGATACTAATATTTGAAACCGTAACGGATCGATACCTGTGGATGATTCCCTCAGAAAAAAAACCGTTATAAAGTTATAGCAAATGCTAAAATTATCGTGAATACATACGTTTTTAAAGTCTTAACGTAAGTGACAATAGTCATTTTTATCTTATTTGACTAATGACCGATTTTTTTTAGCGCAAGCGACCCTACTTATTATCGCAACCGACATTAGTCCTTGATCGTAAGGCGATTACTATAAAGAAACCTGTCGTGACATAATATTTATTTCCGCGAAAGTTATTTGGATGCAATTAACAGCGTTCCAAAGGAAACGATGTTAGTTTTTAGGATTTTTAGGATTATTAGGATGCAACTAACATCGTTCCCTTTGGAACACTATTAGTTGCATCCTAATAATCCTAAAAATCCTTTGTGGTTAAAAAAATAGTTTCACTCATAATAACAAATAATCAAAAACAAAATCAAAATAAACTTTGTTCAAGTGGGCTTTTACAGGCACTTTTGAATCGTAAAATTAACGTTTTAAATCGTGATTTTTATAGTGTAGTATTTGAATTAATTGAGTTATAAGTGTACTGCAAATAAGAAGCTCAAACAGTTATCAAATAAAAAAGCAATGTCAACTTCAGCAGCTAAGGTATGTATTGTATTTTAAATAAAACTAATTATAACGGATGAATCGCGTATATTAATTATTTTTAAACATCCCGACGTTTCGAGCACTTTGCAGTGTTCGTGGTCATGGGTAGATCACGAACATTAGTTTTATTTAAATGTGTAATAATCGCGAAAATTTAAGACAACATTATTGTATTTTAATTTTGTTAAATGAATGCAAGAAAAATGTAATATGCGTACAATTTATTGCCTGTAATATTGTTCTCCCATTATAATTGTTGGTGTGTTAGATTAGTGTTGGTTAAACAATAGTTAAGTTAGGCCATTCTCGTTGATACGAAAATGGCCTGTATTTTACCTAAGTTTAATTAGAGAAACAAAGAGAGGACAGAAAATTCCTTAACGATCTCTCAAAGACGGGTTCTTAATAGGTTAGGTTAGGTTAGGTTAAAAGTGTTCTCACACTTTTTTACTACAACTTTGTCCGTCCGTTTATATGTTTTACATCATACGATTCTTTTTAAGATATTTCTTGTTTGTTATAGCTAATATCACCACTCCCCGCAGAAAAAGGCTATCATGAAACTGCTTTTCCCGAGAACATACAGCAAGATGGAGAGGCTTTAGTTCTTGATCCATTCTTGCTAACAGCCAACAACAACGATATTAATATAGACCCTACATTAACTGCGACGACATCACGGTCTGATACCGTTTTAAATTTTGAACAAAATACCAATCCATGTATAACAAAAACTCTAAATAAACTTGTTGATTACAGTGATTCTGACACTGAAAAATCTTATACTTTAATGGATTTAGATAATCAAAATGAAATTGCACAAGTAGATATAACAAATTATGATCAAACTAATTTAGGGGATCCTATTATGCCAGATTGCATTGATCAAATCAAATCAAATTAAAATAAACTTTATTCAAGTAGGCTTTTACCAGCATTTTTGAATCGTAATTTTACAATTAAGTGAAGCTACCAGCGGTTTGGAAAGTAGATTCTACCGACAAGAAACGGCAAGAAAATCAGTAGTTACTCTTTTTTAACATTTAAAAAATACAAAGTCATGTTAGTCAAATACAGTTATTTAAATTAATATATCCTGCTTGGAAGTCAACAGGTATTAACTCCACGCTTTTTTATCATCTATAAAATCTTGTATCGA
The DNA here is from genome assembly GCF_905220365.1 of Vanessa cardui. Taxonomy (NCBI): domain Eukaryota; kingdom Metazoa; phylum Arthropoda; class Insecta; order Lepidoptera; family Nymphalidae; genus Vanessa; species Vanessa cardui. The sequence continues at coordinate 8,761,773 of NC_061138.1, read as the reverse complement.
ATAATTTGCTTTTTCTAACAATGTATTTTTTACAAACGATTTGAATTTACGAAGCGGCAAAGTTAAAAATGTCTGCGGAATTTTATTATAGTAACGGATACCTTGCCCCAAGAAGAATTTATTGACTTTGCGGAGTCGGAAACTTGGCGTTATAAGCTTATCCTTACTGCTAGTGCACATACAATGATTATCATTGAAAGTGATCAATGTTATTGTGCATATACATAATATTGTTGTAAATATACTGTGATGCAACAGTGAGTATTCCTACTTTGTTAAAAACATCCCGAAGAGAGTCTCTTATTAATACAGCCTAGCACCGGTTCATTTTGACCAAGAAGAACTAAACGGGAAGTTTTTGGATATCTACGACACGCCTGCATTGATAGTGAATACTCATGGAAGCCCGCCTCATCGTCCAGTGATTCGGATTGACATGAGTCACCTCAAGAGACGAGTGTTGGTCAAAGAGGATACTGGAAAATAAAACCTTTACCGGAACGTCTTTTATCAAAAAAAAAAATCGCAAAGCTACTGTAGGGAAATCTGCGCAACCTCATCCTTGTATGAATAAAAGATGTGGTAACTCATGTTCAAATAAATTTACTGAAGATGATCAGGCTAATATCCTTGAAAACTATTGGGGATTAGGTTGTGACAAAAGTCAAAAAGATTTCCTATTGTCATGTGCTAAAGAGAGACCGATTGGCAGAAAAAGAGCTGGTAGTAATGTTCGTAAAATATCATACGATTATTTTATATACTATAATGGACAGCCTATTAAAATATGCCAACAACTTTTGCTTAAGACCCTAAACTTATCTCAAATGTCTTTAAGACTTATTAGAAGTCGCACAGTTAAAATCGTTCATTGAGATGTTGCCTGCTGTTCCATCCCACTGTTGTCGCAATAAGAGCACAAAAGTATAATTACCTCAAGAATTTCAAAACATATCGTTTTTATACACACTGTGTATTGTCACTTGAAAGAAAAGAATCTAGAATGGTGATTCCATCAAGAATATTTAAGTATGCGGCATAATGAAACCATACGTGATGCTTTAGCTGAAACGGACGAAGTATGATGCAAATAATGAAAATTATAATACTTTACTTAATTTTATGTAAGTACGTTGTTATATGTATGATGTGCTTGATCTCATTATTCCAAATGATTAACATAAATATATTTTTAATGATACAAATATTATTTTGTTTAAAACCTATGATGCAACAGTACGTGGTGTTAAAGCGGACGAAGTAGATTCGTACCAGAAGAAATACTTTATTTTATTTTATATTCGTTGATTGATCTCATTATTTTAAATGTTTGATATGAATAAATATATTTTCAATTATATATGTGACTATTTCATTCAAAAACCTTTTAAAATGCTTATTTATTTACACTTATAGTTTCTTGGATATAGTCATTTTAAAAGACATTTTTATCGTAAACGCCTAAATCACTATCGATTATGACAGCAAAAATAATGTAAAGGCCATAAATGGCATAAATACTTACAATTTCTGTTTTATTTTCAATTATATATATAAATGTTTAAAAAATATTAAAGTATGCGAAATTTTTATTTCCTAGCACGCTTCTGTATAAAAATATTTTAAAAAAATCGTCTCCTGTAAAATTTGGTTTTTGTCGGTTGCGCTAAAATGGCGGTAAAGGCTCGATATTATACATTAAAAAAAACGCGTGGTCTTGGTATTTGCTGATTTAAGGTACGTAGAACTTATATTAATTGTATTTTTGACATTCCGAAATTAAATTGATGAAAGAGAGTAACTACTAAATAATTTGCCGGTTCTTCTCGGTAGAATAATTATATTTGATTCAATACTTTAACATGATTAAAAAGTGTTTAAGCATAGTTGAAGAAATATTTCGATATTTTGACTATTATTTAATGAATTATAAAAACTACTTACTTCCACAAGCTTGTAGGTTTCGAAGTCTTGCAGTTGACGTTGGAATCCGAGATTAGGGTTGGCGACGGCACGCCCCGCGCGGACCACTTTTAATGCCTCACGCCAAGTCAGCGGCGTGACGGACATTATGTATGCGACGGCCACCGTCACGCTCCGAGACATGCCAGCCAAACTAGGAACGAATAGATTATTTAGTAATAATATTATAATACTTGTAAACTTGAGATTAAATTATATATGTGAAAATTGAATGGAAAAGTTTTTTAAGAGCATCGTTGGTACATAATAATTCTATGTTATATAATAGAAGAATGTCGACGGTTATTTAATACTTATAGAAGATATTTCTGCGTGCGACTTTTTTGCCACAATATAAAATACATTTGAGACTCTTAACAATTACATACTACCTATATTTTTATTACAAAAATCTACGCTCCGAAACAAATTGTGGCCCAACTGATGGCAGCCGGCGGCACACGCACGCTAGTAATGTAGTATGACGTTTTTGTTAGTGACAAGTTTAGCTATCACGTACACCAAGATAATACATTTTGCTCGTTTATTTTAGTTCTTTTGTAGTTCAAAACTCTATCTAGATATATAAATAATCTAAGAAAATTAATTTGGTATCGATATCATTATTTGTTATACACCAGTACTAGCTAGACTAAGGAACTATTCCAAAATTCACAAATATATGATACGTATCTAATAATAAGTTGGCGGGCTATACATATAAAAAATATAAGATTTTTTTTATTTGTGTTCTCTAAGCTAATATTATGATGTATGAGTTTTGCCAAACTTATCACGTTACATTAACGAAACAATTTTATGTAATAGTCTTGAATATTTTTTTTCTGTTTCAGCTGTGACATATAATTGCACAGATTGCAAAAAAATGGCATTAGGAAACGTGATTCTGGAAATATATAATACAGACATGTGATACATTTCCCAGCAAACAATAGCATAAAGGGTGTGAAATCTGCGCTGGGCATATTTATCGATAACGCCCAATCGATCAAGGTCAACCTATTTTGAACTCTTAACAACTATTTAATATTTATACACAATAGACATCCGATGGTTATATGCCAGTTTTTCTCGGTATAATCTATATTCTGAACTATCGTTAACTTACTATCATACATTGAAATTAATCTAATAAAATAAAAAATGATGCTTATAAAATCCACAATATATATCTACACAATAAAATGTAGTAGGTATATGTATTTTAATTTTTAGTGTGCCTACTAAAATATGGTGAGCCATTGCAAATGACAAATTTGTATTTTAAATCATACCGTTGCTGATAAAAGGCCATTATTTAAAAAAAGAAAACGTATTTTATATCGTCATTGTCAGTGGGATAATACACACGAGACCAGTTAGTCAAATGCTCTTCAAATGAAATCTCAAACAATGTGACCGGCTCGCTTCTCTATAAAGGCAGAGGTATAAAAGGTCGCTAGAGAGTACCATGTCAAGATTCTATGACAAGCATTCTCTCGTTCATCTACAAGCACGATACATTGTAACGTGAACTACGTATCTTAGTATTACCTATTCAGGCCATTTCCCACGCGGAATTAAAAAAAATCATTCCATATATCATTTTTCTCATCGTTTTTTAAATAAACACAATAAGATATATACAATAATATACTCTTAGATAGATATTGACTGATTTTTTACTTTAAATACCTAATTGATATTTATATCATGACGTGTGTTCGCCTTTGGATTCATATTGTAAGATTAATATTTATTATGTAATTTATTAATAATATTTATAACAGGTTCTAAAATCATAATAACGGCTTTTTTTCATACATTTAATTTAAACAATTGTTTCAATGCTGAGTAACTGTTAAGAATATTAACATTGAATGTAGCGTGATTCTATAAACCAACCAAGTTTCGTAAATGACGTGAAATTTTATATTTACAAACTATGTAATGTATATACATTTTATATAGATTATATTTATAGAGATGCTATTTGACACGCATTAGTCAAATTATTGCGATGGCGCGAGATTCATTTCGGAGTAATAATATTCGAAGTCATCTAAATAACATTGGCAATTTGCCACACAATCAAATAATACCTACTCGAGAGAATAACGCTATCGCTAATTTTGGTCAAGCACGCGTAAGTCCTTTTGAGCAACAGGATTTGAAAGAACGAGAATTCAAGAAAGATGAACTAAATAAATATATTTTTTTTCATTCTCTTATAAACCACATTTTATATTTCAAACAGTAAATTAATAAAGGAGTCTATATCAATTCACAATATTTAAATAGTCATTTCAATACGATTTTATTGCAAAATATTACTCTATTCGAACTCAGTAGTAACTAGCGACTCAATCCGGCTTCGCATAATTTTTTTTGTTTCTTTAATATATTATCCATATATTATATATAAAAACCTTCCTCTTGAATCACTCTATCTATTAAAAAATTTGCATCAAAATCCGTTGCGTAATTTGGAAGATCTAAGCGTACATAGAAGCAGACAGTAGTAAGCGACTTTGTTTTATCTAATGATGGGTCTTTTCGTGCAAGAATTACGCCATCCTACCTACGTCACGAGCCACGAGGCTTACCTCTTTACACGGGGAACTCTGTGCAGGTGACATTGGCTATCAGGTCATTCATTTTGACCTAAAAGGTCAGGGCCTGCTCATAAGTCCAGAGCCCAAACAGCAGCAACTCACCGCATTAATCATGTTAGGTCATTACTAACGGGGCTCAGTGGTGGTCTGTTGTGGACTAGTGGTATGATTCAAAATGATTGCCACTAGTTCTCTTATAAAGTAGGTAAGGGACGCCATTTTAGAAAAACGAACGTGTAATTTCGATATATGTTGATACTAAACAAAGAGGTTAAAACATGTGCATAAAATGAATTGTTTATTGCATTTTAGTGTTATAATAATTGCAATCTATTTTCATATTTAGAACGATTTTCAAATTTTTAATACTATCTGATTGTAAAGCCGAATACACCTACAAATCTTTTATTATATCCCGTTTAAAAAAAAGCACTGTTACGTTCTTATTTGTATATAAAGAAAGTGGTAAATACACCTTAACACTCACTGCTCTACAATAGCCATTGTAGAACAGTAAGTACTTCAAATAAAAGTTTATTTTATCGCTGAAAATTATATCACGGATCCCTAATAGTATGTAACAAAGACCTTCTAATTTTCTTCTTTAATTTTTTACTTCAATATTTATTTTTAAAAGAGTATTAAATTGAGATGAAGAGAGAAACAACGTATTTATTATCTAATTCTATTCATTCGCAATATAATTATATTGTTTATATATACACTACATTATATATATCCTGTAATATGTATAAGAAAACATGAGTAACTCTTATAACACTACTCAATTTAACAAATTTATCGATGTTATTTATTAGTATATTATTATTTATTTATATAGATTACGCTTTTATTTAATTTTATAGTAAATAAATAACTAAGTTATGCTATAGTTAAGCGATAAAGAGCTTTGTGCCTTCATAATAAACTTATGTAAATTGAGGTAACGATTAACTTTTCTCTGTACATAGGTCTACTAAGGATTCGAGTTGCAAATTAAGAGCGCTTGCCTTTTAACCTAGCGGCCGCATTTAAAACTAAACTCGCTGAGTACTTAATTTCAAATCGAATTAATGTTTTAAGTATATATATAATAGGTGGGAATATTTATTTATCCTTTGAAACCAATTTGCTGCTGTATTGATTTTTATAACGTTTGATTTATTTTTTAATTCTTGCATTGTTCTAATCTATATTATTCATTGAGACTCATTCGATGTTATAATCGCTAACAACCTGGGGAACTAAGATATTCTTCCTGTAGTTACACTGACTCATTTATCGGTGTATTGCTGTTTTGCGGTGGAATATCTGATGGATAGTACCTACCTACTGTGAGGGCTTGCAAAAAGTCATACCAAAGATAAATGTTTATATATATACATATAAATCGCTCTACACTAGCGTAATTCTAAAGTACTTGATGCACATTAGTTCCATTGTATACCTGTAATACCTCTCGGTGCGGCCGTTAACGCTATTATGACTCCACAATGCGTAGCACCTGTTTATCATCATTGAATAGACTTTAATTATCCAGAACATGTATTGTGAGCATTATTCGAGTATACTTATGAAGTATAGAATCGCTTTAGATTGATGATCAATGAATTAAATATTAGCATTTAAATAGGACTAACTTATATGTATGTTTGTAGTTCTTATAGGCTCAATTTTGACAGTTTTTGCATACTTGGATGAGAATCAATAATTCGTTACAATAACAATTCTTATATGCTTATATAACAACTCTTTTAAAGAATAAACTTTATTGTTACAATTGATAGATTAATGTTGGAAAGCAAACAAAATGTAACGATGTCAAAGGATTTTATTGTCGTACTATAGTAGCGGCACGCTATGATGGCCGTTTTGACGTTTGTCCGCTCATGAAGTTTCGTATTTAATAAATAATTACATCAAAGGAGCAAATTGTTGTTCTTTATTGTCAATAGTGACGTGCAGTTAGTCATAAAATTTATCGAATGCGATTTCTAAACTACAAATATTAGGGTACCGCGGAGATAACTTTTTTTTTGCGTAAACGGTACGTCACACTCTCACACTCGACCTCGTAGTCGGTGTTATATTTGTGTTGACAGTAAATATTTTATCTATTTTATAATTTATTTATTTTATTTTATTTTATTTATAAATGTTTATTGTAGAAAATGACAATAGAAATAATATTAGTATTCAGATACTACTTGCAACAAAAACTTGAATTAAATTACTTGTAAAAAAACAAAGATTTGAATATATTATATCGATAATAAATTTACATTTCACATCACTTTTTTAATGTGTCAAAACGGCCATCGTATCTTGTCGCTAGTATAACTTATTCGAGACTATTCTAGAATACAAGCAAACCCGTTTGACACACAAACAAAAACTATATAGCCAGTAAACATTATTAAAGACCTATTTATTGAAAAGTCATTTTGTAAGACCCAATGCCTTATGACATTATTTATATTAGACAGCTCTAATAACAATTAGTTTTTTTTTAACATTTGGTACTTATCTTCAAAATTGTTTATATTAAAAAGCGAGTTATTCTCTTCGTTACTTTTCTTGTAATATTTTGATTAAATAAATGGAATTTCAAGTTCAAGTTCAAAGCGCTAGTACGTTCGCTAAGTAACAAGAAACACGCTTTTTATTCGATTTTTCTTGAATCAAGTAAAAGTAGATAAAATTTCGCATCGAGTGTAGTACTCTCTTGCTGAAATCACACGTCTCGGTATGCTAGAGAGTATTATGGTCTCGGAATCCCATTCCACGTTAATCACATTCTTCTCTTTGACCTGCGACATGGTCAGGTCTTCAAACCGGTCAATTCAGATGGCAAATTTCGACCATTACGCTTCTTAATCGTCAAATCGGAAGGCGTGTTGACGATTAAGAAGAGACGATCATGAAGCTATGAATGAATGAATGAGGACTGCATCAGTTATGCATTAGAAAATGGTTATCCAGTCAATTTGCAAAACTACGATCCAACAAATTTGTTACGAGCCAAAATATGGTATCTTGAAAACATGAGGTATGTTTTCCAAATCATTCTTCTCGCCAACAATACCATATCCAAGTCTTCATGAGTCCATGACATACTATTTCTGATAAGCTAAGCCTATCAACTCGGTGCTCATGTAGTAATTTAGGGCCACGAGACAGGCGATAACTGTGTATATTAATTTTATTATACCATCAAACGACTCGATTTTTTCTTTTAACCACGAAGCATTTATTACCTTATCAAGCTTTAGTGAGATATCTAAACAGATACTATAAATACTTTAAAATATCAAGAAAATGAGGAACATCCTTCTCTATAAATCACGGCACTTTTATCACCTTCAAGTAACATGTTTAAATGATTGATGAATGTGTATTTTCAGACATGAAAAAAGACAAATGGCCATTGTTATTGTTAATACATTTTTGATTGCTACAAACATGTTCTGAAGTAAGTAACTTTCATATTAAGACTTACTATTAATGGTTAAGCATTTCGTAAGAAGTAATATGTTTAAAAATTCAAGACACTTGAACTCTTAAAACAAAGGCATTGTCGAATGCACTCGTCACATCTCAACGGGTCGAGGTCGGTTTTACGGAAACTAATTAAAACGTAAAAGTAGCTTTTTCCGCAGTTTCGAGAAACTAGGGCATTAAATTGTTTGCATGCTTATTATATTGTATTTATATCAAACTTTACTTCGGTATTATTCAGTATCTTCGGTTTTACCTGATATTGAATAATCTGACGTTTAATGGTTACATTTCGACAGGAATTCACAAATCTCGAACGTTGATTATGCCAAAATAATGTCGGTCGTTTAATATCAAAACATGGATCAAGAAAAGAGCCTTTTTTGTTCGTCATTTCTTTTCTGTCGCTGGTTCGTAAGCCGAGATAAGAGCGCGTAAATTAAGATGGGGGTACGTTTTAGTTAAAGGTTTATTTATGTGAATAAGCGATTTATACACATCACTTTACGTCAGTGTTACTCGTTTCAATCCGCTCGTGGTTTTTTTGCTTATGAAGATTTACGTGCGATTCTAATTTATCTTTTCAATCCTAAAATATAAATTACAATTTATTTGAGTGACTGAAATGTGGTCTTGATTAAACTTCATCTTCTTCGGAGAAATTGCGGCGAAAAGTAATTGAAAAATCCGAATGATCGTTACGAATCTCATCTTGTTTAAGTAGTAGAATATCAATTATAAATTTTTACATTACAGTTTTTCGACTAATAAATAATTTAAATGAATACGTGTATATATTTGAATATATTTGGTACTTAACTTTAATTCAAGTCTTGATTCGTGAAGACAAGTAAAAGAAAGTACTTCTGTGCTTGAAGCGAGACAGGATTACATGGCATTTAATGGTAATTTTTAACAACCGCAATCGATGCTTAAGTTTTTGGTTAGAGTAGCTTATTCAAAACTAGTAGGCACCCGCGGTTTCGCTCGCGTCATAGGATTTTGCTTGTCATTTGTTAGACAAAAAAAGTAAATCAGGTCCTTTCTTGGCGTGCAAGTTTGCTTCATACCAAAATTCATTAAATTCTGTTCAGTGCTTTGGTCGTGAGAGAGCGACAGAGTCGAGATGGCCCAATGGTTAGAACGCGTGCATCGTAACCGATGATTGCGGTGTCAAACCCAGGCAACCACTCTGATTTATGTGCTTAATTTGACTTTATAATTCATCTCGTGCTCAGCGGTGAAGGAAAACATCGTGAGGAAACCTACATGTCACAAATTTCATAGAAATTCTGCCACATGAGTATTCCACCAACCCGCATTGGAACAGCGTGGTGGAATATGTTCCAAACCTTCTCCTCAAAGGGAGAGGAGGCCTTTAGCCCAGCAGTGGGAATTCACAGGCTGTTGTTGAGCGACAGACAGACAGAATTACTTTCACACTTATAATATAATAATTAAAATTAACGCTCGATTAAAGACTATAACCGGAGTTTAGATTATATCGAATAGAATTTTTTTTACCAAATTAATTGTTTTTTTTTTTGCAAATTTAAAACTTTTGTCATTACGACTAATTATCTTTTGGCTAAATTTCTCATGTTTCAGTTCGCAACTTTGTTAGTAGTGACTTTGGCATACATTTGTAAGACTATCTCGTGGGAGCATGTTAATTTCTTGAAGTTATTCCACGTATGAAGTATACCTATCTATGTCATAGTTCATACCTCATACGTGCTTCGTAACTTGCATAGCCGTCAAATGAATTATTTAATGCAACGCCGATAGTTTGATTTATCATATAGTTGCAAAACAAAATAAATTCATAGTGAGACTGGTTCTAGGGCATACATCGTCATAAAGACAACTAAAAGAAAATATTAATGTGTAAATTTCTACGTTAAAACCTCAAAATTAGACGTAATAATAATAGAATTATTAATTATTTATATTATTATTTTGGCGCAAGTTTTAAGAAAAAAGTAAATATTCTAAAAAATAATATTATTTTATTTTATTTTTTAGATAGATAGATAGAATATTCGCTGTTTCTTAGTTTTTAAGTTTGCTTTAGACATCAATACATTTTTATATAAAATATATATTATACGAATAATATCAAATGTCAATTAACAAAGGTCTTTCATGTTTGTGTAAGCGATTAAGGGATTTACATTTTCATGCTAATGCGATGAATTGGAGCAGATGCGGTTCAGACAAATTAATTTCGTCTTTGCTTGACAAAAGGATTACGGCGGTTGAGACATCGTTTTAATATATAATATAAGTTTACAAAAACTTTAATATAAGTTACGCGCACATTCGAGTTTTATTATTTTTGTGAGATATTTTTCTGTAATAATATTATATAACATCCATGTAAGGCCAGATACGTAATAGAAAGGACGAAATATTGAATTGGCACAGAGCCACGTCGAGAGAAACAGAGAAAACACGTTTACGCGTAACCCAGACTAATTCAATGACGTGATCACAAAGCCTCCCATGCGCTTTATATGTTGTGACAGTAATCGTCGCCCATATACATGTTGTTAGGCTTTGACGGTACCTACACAATGGATGTTTCTAATTTCTACATATGACATAACTATCATGTGTAAAGGCTGATTTGCTCGCATTAAGTTGTCAAGTAGTTGTCTAAAGTACAACTTAATTTTAAGTTAATCAATTAATGTTAACATTGAAATTAGCAAAAAGTAGCAATATAAAACTTAGCTTGCCTTAACAAGCATATTAAATATGTATTTTTTGGTTATTTTGGTGGTTGTGGCTAAAACTTGATACGTTTGGATATATATGATGAGTTAAATATCAGTTACAATAACAAATTGCACCATTTATTTTGAAAATATCAAAAATCATAATTACTTAAATAAGAAATAATAAATAAATAATAAATGTGTTAGTGAGGACACGAGCTCTGTTCACTAACATAATATGACACTTAAAATCATATACAAAGTAAAGCGGTATTTACTTATACACGATGAAATGATAGAAGGTAAAAAAGTAAGTTCGCTTGTTTAAAAACTAAAACCAATCGATGTAATGCAATGCAAAGGTAATATTTGCTTTCTATTTTTACAACAACATAAAAGAATATATATAATAGATTTAAAAGGTTATCGTGTAATTTTATGGATATTAAAACTATTTCTTGGGCCTCGGACACTATAAGTTCAGACAAATAGGACATCTTAACGACTTTTGTTTAAAAATATTAGCCTTTTCATTGAGGGTGAATCGAAGATACACCTTGACCTATTTGTCTACAAGGCCGGAAGGACGTTTCATTAAGAGGGTTGTAAAAAGGAATGCGAAACCTATAAACGCGTTAATGTGTGAATCACTCATTGTAAACGAACAACAAATGTGGTCCTGTTTCAGGCCATATTCAATGAAAGGATAATAGTACTTTAGGATGTTATTAAAGTATAGATAAGTAGATGAAAACCAAAAACGCTATACTAGTTAGTTACGTGAAATTATAAATTGGACCAAACATTACATTTAATGATGCAATTATTTATCAGTTAGAATTCACTTATGTATTATTCAATCAGAAAAAATAATCAATTTTGAGCACAAAAGGTTCAAATATTAAATCTACAGTACAGCTTAAAGTATCCTCAAAGTGTTAAGTAATATCATAGTGTAGTTTATTATACAGGCTCTTTGATTGAAAACTAAAACGAATCAATACAATAGTGTGCAAAACATTTCACATATCGACATCCTACGATAAGCTTATCCACTCACTCAAGTATGGCAGATTTCGATTTATAAAGAGGTTAAGCTGCTTAGACAGCTTATTAGATCATGAATGAAAACGAGTTGAAAAGAAAAGAGATGATACAGTGGGAACAATATTTTCTCATTGTTGAGTACTGAAATTTCACGAAGGGAGGTTTCATGACCAGCAAGAAATATTACTGATATATACTTCACAATTGTTAAACACAAGTTCAAATGCCTTAGTATCCATTGTAAAATATTGTAATAATAACATAAACTCGTTTTTAATTTGTTGACATATATACATATATTGTAATTTGTGTTTATATATATTTTTGTTTGTTCTATTTATAAAAAAAGTAATTAAAACAATAGAATATTATCTGTTTCTTTGATGATAAATCTCTTTTTACGTGTTTCATTTTGGTCTTCTTTAAGTCTATGGCAAAACTTTGAGTGGATTTATTTATGCAGGTTTATGTTGAAAACTTATAAAATGATAAGTTTAAATAAAACTATTTATAACGGATGAATCGCGTATATTAATTATTTTTAAACATCCCGACGTTTCGAGCACTTTGCAGTGTTCGTGGTCACGGGTAGACTAAGATGAAATTTGTCTATTTGAAGAACAAAGGAAATATTATTAACAACTACCGCCAACGATTTCTCAATTGATATCTTGAGTAACGTTCCGGTTGCACACAGAAGGCACTAACTGTATCTTTAGGTCTTGCAGTCTGTTGGATTTGGGATTTTAAATTTTTAATAAGTGGATCCCAGGTGTTAGAAAGTCTCCAACCATCTTCTCTATTGAAGTTTAGTTAAGAGGAAGCTACAGACACACAACATGCCTATTGAATATGCAGAGCTGTTACATCACTGCCTCACATCAGGTTATTTATTGTGGAATGATGAATTCTATGTACAAGTTGACGGGGTAGCCATGGGTTCTCCAGTATCCCCCGTGGTCGCCGATTTATTCATGGAAGACCTGGAGGAGAGGGCTCTTCGCTCCGGACCAATAACACCTAGGTTTTATAAACGGTACGTAGATGACACTTTCACAATATTACCTAGTGATCTGACATCTGCATTTTTAGTACATCTTAATTCTATAAATAAAAACATTCAATTTACTATGGAATTAGAGGCAAATAATTCTTTAGCTTTCCTTGATATCCTTATTATCAAGAATCCTGATAATACATTAAGTCACACAGTTTATAGGAAACCCACACACACCAACAAATACCTCAATGGTGACTCGCACCACCACCCTAGTCAGTTAGCTACCGTTGGCAAATCTTTGTTTCAGAGAGCCCACCATCTCTGCGATGCTGAACACCTAGAGGACGAGCTACGTCAGGTCAAGCTTGCACTCCATCAGAACAAGCTGCCCGTGCCTCGCCAGCATCGCAGAAGCCGTATCAAGCCACCCACAGTTGAGCGACAACCTGCATTTCTACCATATGTGAAAGGAGTTACAGACAGGATTGGCAACATCTTGAAGCGAGCTTCGATTAAAACCGTTTACAAGCCTCATAAGAAAGTGAGCCAGTTCTTGAGACCTATCAAGAGTAATATCCCTTTACAAACTGCAGGAGTATATAAACTCGAATGTGAGTGTGGTTTATCTTACATAGGCCAAACAAAGAGAAGCATCGGTACCAGGGTCAAGGAACATATAGGAGATGTCAAAAATAGGCGTTCTTCAAAGTCTGCAGTCTGTGAACATGCTCTGGATAAACCTAACCATTTTATCCGATTTGATAAACCACAGATCCTCGCTAGAGAACACAGATTCATTCCTAGAATGATACGCGAGGCTATTGAAATTCAAAAACATCCGAACTTCAATAGAGAAGATGGTTGGAGACTTTCTAACACCTGGGATCCACTTATTAAAAATTTAAAATCCCAAATCCAACAGACTGCAAGACCTAAAGATACAGTTAGTGCCTTCTGCGTGCAACCGGAACGTTACTCAAGATATCAATTGAGAAATCGTTGGCGGTAGTTGTTAATAATATTTCCTTTGTTCTTCAAATAGACAAATGTCATCTTAGTCTACCCGTGACCACGAACACTGCAAAGTGCTCGAAACGTCGGGATGTTTAAAAATAATTAATATACGCGATTCATCCGTTATAATTAGTTTTATTTAAATGTGTAATAATCGCGAAAATTTAAGACAACAAATGATAAGTTTTTATTAACTAATATCGGACCCCAATAGTATATTCAACTCGCAAAATATTTGACTCTAACAAATAGTAAGTGAGCTAAAAATTAAAAATATAAAGGTTCAACCACAAATCACTGCTAGTGACGTTAAATGTGTCTTGCAAAGCCAAGACACTCATTAATCAGTATTGGAAAAGTTCCCCTGGTTCGTCTGTCAGTCCCCGTCAAACTCTATAAGTACCGAACGGATTTGCACGCGGTTTTCACCAAGGGGCTTATAACATGGGGTTGGTTTAGATGTATAATTTTTCCAAGTTTTTTCTAAATAGGCTTGAAAATGACAAAGACTTGCCATATATCTGCCAATGAAAACATGCTAAATGAGAGTAAACTAATAGAGTTAAATGTATTACGATAAAAATATTTTATATAGACCTTTTTCATATCTATAGGAAGCTGGAACAGGTAAGAAAAAGCTTCAATAACATATTAATCCATATAAATATGCAACTTACCAATGTATGAGAACATTTCCATCCCTTAATCGCGCAGCATGTATGAAATCGTTACAAAGGCTGAAATACTGCGTCAGGTTCTGATCAGGAGAGTCGGACGCCATAATGCAGAGGTAGTGTTTATCCTGTAAACAAAATATAAAAATTTAATAAATATAGTAAATATAACATACATTACTCTGACCCCAATGTAAGTAGCTAAGTCATTTGTGTTATGGAAAATCAGAAGTAACGACGGTGCCACAAACAACCAGACCCAAGACAACATAGAAAGCTTATGAACTTTTTTCTACATTAACCGGGAATCGAACCCGGGACCTCGGATTGGCGTACCCATGAATACCGGTGTACACACTACTTGACCACGGAGGTCGTGAACGTATAACAATCAAATTATTTGCTTCGCTATATAAAACAAATAAAAAAATGAAAAAGATCGTATTTTTTTATTACCTAGGCTTACGCTCTAACGGATGAGGTGTCATTGGATTTGTATAAACGTATGAGGCTGTGTAATGTGAATATAAATCTAATCTGCGGTTAACGTCCGCATAAGCCCTTAAAACGAATTGTGCGTGTTTGTTATTTTTATATATTTCTACGTAATTTACTTTTACGCAGTCGAATTATATTTCGCTTACTTCTAAGAAGATATTTTGACATTCGTTTTAATAATAGAAATATATTTTTATATACTAAGTAGGCGGACGAAATGGGCCAACTGATGGTAAGTGGTCACCTCTGCTAATAGATCTTCACTCAGCAAAAAATAATAACCATTCCTTACGCCATACCAATGTGCTACCAACCATGGAAGGATGTTACACTGGCTCACTCACACTTAAAATCGAAATAGAACAATATTATATAATACTATTTGACGGTAGAATATCTTATGAGATATTGCTTGCTTATTAGATATTTTCATATTTACTCCTCAAGCACATTTTTTATACTTGTCATTAAAAACTATACAGTTGTAGATTTCGTTTGTTTCAATATTGAAAACAATACATTAGCATTTTATTGAGAACTTGTGAATGTAAAAAACAAATCCGAATGGAAATATTAAAAAAAGCGATTATAGCAGTGATAATGCTGACATAAAAGTAAAAAGTCGCGAATCATTCAGGCCGGGAGAGACATTAATTGCCGCGTCGACACACTCAAATCAACTAAGAGCGAGGGCGGTGCGCGCCGCGGTTACAGCGATTCATTCCTTTAACTAATGTGTGAACTCAATCACGCTTCTGGAGGGTTGCATATATTTCATAATTTATTCAATAAGAATATATATTCTTTCATTTGTATTCACTTATAAATAAAACTTTTTACAAATAAAATAACAGCAATCAAAGTGATCTACCAACGCGCATTGGAGCAGAGTGGTGGAATATACTCCTAACCATCTCCTCAAAAAGAGAGAGAGCTTAGTCCAGCAGTGGGAATTTTACAGGCTGTTACTTATAAACAACTATAATTTTATTTATATAATAATAAAAATTAGAAACATATGTATTTATGTAATCTTATTTCAAATCAGTTTTTATCTATAACACGAATGCTCGTCAATACCTAACGAACAAAAAAAAAACTTTTAACAAACAGATGAGAAAAAAGTGGTGAACTGATTTATTTTTCTATTTATATATAGTCAACAAAAGGCAGGCCGCAAAAACTCGTACATTTTTATAGTCACCCTCTTGCATACCTACTTGCATGTATTTATAAAATTATTGATGAAATATTATTTTTAGTTATTGACCGTCTATTTGGGGATGGATTCATTGCACAAGCAGTGACCGTGGACTGGGTCGGATTTGCCTGCTGTTAATTACTATAAATAATACTGTAATTATATTCAATATAAAATGTCAACATTAATTGAGGTTTTATTGATTTTTTGGATTGATTATCTATCACCGCTTTACAAACGTTTTACGGGTTACGTCAGGTGTTAAGGAGAACCATCAAATATCATCAAACAAACAAACAGACAGTAAGTTATTTTCGCGTTTATAATGTTGTTGTAGAATAAAATAATATTAAATCATCTATTAAATTTCACGAGTGAGTTAGCAAGCGATAATATGTTGAATATAAAAATCGTTTCTAATTGAACAACACGCCATTATAAAAAAACATAATTACCGGCTATTTCAGCCAACCAAATCATTACAAAACGTGATTTAAAGTTGCCATTTTTTTATGGCATTGGTGGCAAACGAGCAAGAGGCTCACCTGATGGAAAGTGACTACCACCGCCCATGGACATCTGCAACACCAGGGGGCTTGCAGGTGCGTTGCCGGCCTTTCAAAAAGGAGTACGCTCTTTTCTTGAAGGTTCCCATGTCGTATCGGTTCGGAAAAACTGGTTCCACAAAGTGGTTGTGTTCCATAAAGTGCCATTATAAATGTGATTTTATCTATTATTTATTTTTCATGATTTATAAAAAGGGAAAAAGAGAATCAGTTAAATGCAATTTGCAAATGAAGCGAAGTGTAATGAGTGGCTGCAGTTTTCTTTAGTTCAAGTCGGAACGCTTAAGGCTCTAAAAGCGCATTTTAAGCCAACAACAAATACGCAGCTCATCTCCAAATGCATTCAATTTCAAGCCTTTCATGAAAATAGGATTTTCGCATTACGAAAAATCTAATTTATAAACTCGATTTAAATAAAGAATTAAGATTAATAAACATATTTGTCTAACACTTTCTCAAGATAACACTGTTAACACATTATTAAACTGTTTATTTATCTTTTTTCCATAGATATTTTATTTATTTATCCATAATCAAATAAAATAATAGTCCTACAAATGAATAGACTTATGATATCATTCTGTATAGAACCGGAAACAGTTTATAATTATATATGGTTGGAATACGTCTTAAATATAATAATAAATATGAGACAATATCACATACATTACTCTGATCCCAATGTAAGTAGCTAAAGCACTTGTGTTATGGAAAATCAGATGCAACGCCGGCACAACAAACATCGAACCCAGGACCGCGGAGTGGCGTACCCATGAAAACCGGTGTAGACACCACTCGACCACGGAGGTCGTCAAACCTAAGATTACTAGTTCAAATCCGGATAATCTCCAATGAATTTTTATATACTTAGCAGAAATGTATAAATTATCTCCTACTCGGAGATGTTCAATGAACATCTGCCATGTTTATCAACCAAACCGTATTAGAGCAGCGTGGTGGAAAAAGGTCCAAGCCGCCCGCCCTCTCAAAAGGAGATGATACCTTACATTAGTAGTAATATTTATTTCTAATAAGAAAATTGATTAATTTGAGACCCATTATGTGAACAATTGTACCCCTACAGAAATCAGAAGTAACTAACCACAAATATCCAGACCCAAGACAATATAGAAAACTAATGGTAATCTATATTGACTCGGCCGGGAATCAAACCCGGGCCCTCAGAGTGGCGTACCCATAAAAACCGGTGTACACACCACTCGACCATGGAGGTCGTCAAACTTATGCGGTAACTGATGCGGTATCTGATCACTATGTAATTAATAGACATTCTAACTCTTTCAAAACAATTTTTAATAAGAATAATATTTCGTTTGTCGTCTAAACTATGGATT
Source organism: Vanessa cardui (assembly GCF_905220365.1). Taxonomy (NCBI): domain Eukaryota; kingdom Metazoa; phylum Arthropoda; class Insecta; order Lepidoptera; family Nymphalidae; genus Vanessa; species Vanessa cardui. Next base: position 8,743,623 of record NC_061138.1, on the reverse strand, counting down.
TGAACAAAATATTATCGTTTTATTGTAGGATTTCAAGGTACAGCACCCAGGGGAGTCGTAGAGGTGAAAATCGCCTCGATCGCTATAATCTAACTTTCACAGACAATAACGATCAGTTAACTGGGTAGTGCCGGTCGTTCACCTTTATTTATTGTGTTGTAAAGGAAAATTGCCTATATTTCGATTGAATTCTAAATGAGAATATGACTGAACTTATTTGTTATTTATTAACTTTTATTCAATACTACCCTATCCGTTATAACTACAAGGAAAATGATCTATACACAGAATAAAATTGGAGTGTCTGTTTGTAACATTAAAATAGCCCTTTGTTACTCAGTGCATATTTATATATATACGGTACATAAACCAAAATATCATTTTATACAATTTTTGTCTGTCTGCCTATTTGTTCCGGCTAATCTCTGGAACGGCTAGACCGATTTTGACGGGACTTTCACTGGTAGATAACTGATATAATTAGAAGTAACTTAGGCTATAATACATTTTCGTATATTCGTATATATTGTCGCAGGCTACAGCTAGTCTTAAAATAAAGGTTGATGATGTTTCAATGGATTATCACAAAGCAAAAACACAATTATTTTTTTAAATTGATATTTAACTTTCTTCAGGGCCAACTTAAGTTTTACTAAAATTGTGTATCTTACACTTTATATATTTTTAATATTACCTTTAAAAATAGATAAAAATTAAAGAAAAATAACTTTATTAGATACACGTAGCTACGAGTATAGCAATGACAGTCAATTCTTAAGTACAATTTTAACAGTTTTAAATAACTATTACGAATTATTAAGGGCCTACTTAGTAAGTAGAGTAGATCTGATATAACCTAGTAGTTAAAGCATATGAATTTCGATCGCGTCCCTTGTTACGGAATAATGCTACAGATTATTCACGAATTAATACGAAGAATTCACTTTATACTCGTGAAATTTTGTCAAAAACACGCAGTGGTATACCAATTTAGTACGTACGTGCAGGACTATAAACTTTACAATTAATATATCAACTTATCACTGATATTTCACGTTCGTCTTCTGAACAGAATAGCCATGCTGTATGTAAAATTATTCTATGTAAAGTGTACGTTAGAAAAATGTATTCTAATTCTAAACTGGAACTAATTTTTATACTTGAGATAATTTGAACGGTCGTGTTTATATTTCAGTAACTAAAATAATACTCGTATTGCAGTTTATATACATGAGACAATGTACCGTTTCAACATACAATATTTAAAAACAGGTCACACGAAAATTCGTGTGTCGTGTGGTTTTGGGTTGAATCGTCAAATTTTTACGATCCGTCTTTTGGTGAAGTCGTCGTCTAGACAATAAAGTACGTTTGAACAAGATTTATAGCTCGCTACGACCTAAACATGCGATGTATTCCAGTTCAATGAGTAAATGGGCTCGATGTAACCGTGTAACACATATAATTATGTACGCATTATCGTTCTGAGAAGTCGTTTACACTTGATTTCATCTAGTATAATAAAGTGTTTACAGGATTTAGGATGTCAATTGAGATACTATAATAGTTATTGTTTGTTTTTAAATTCCTTGTATATATCCGGTTGGTTTAAAGCTTTGTACAGTTGTTTTTGGTTCGTGCATAGTTTATGACAATACAATCGACATAGGTGACGCATGAGTTATGAAATCATCATTGAATTACTAATTTTATACAAAGCAACACTTCGATCGGATTTTGTATGAATAATATAATATTGATTTGACTTCGAGTCCACGGATATAATATAAAATAAATAAAATAAAGATTGTTGAAGATAATACATATATTTTAAGAAAGATTAATTTAATGATAACTTGAAAAGCCTATGTATGTATAATGTTAATATAAAAATAAAACAATGATATCGTAAGGAAACCTGTATGGACTCATCAAATGAGCTGCTGCCACATGTACCTATATGTATATATACCACATGTATATAATACTAACTTGCACTGAGCCATGTATGTAGGAGTAGTTTAGGCTCCAGCTACGGAATATTTACGGATATTTACTTTAATTTTAATTATTATTGTAAATTATTGCGATATTGCTTGATAAGATTTAAATATATTTTTTGAATTAAACAACAATTTCTTGCCAAATATGATGAAAACATTTTAAAAATGGAAAACGGTCTTCATATTACAGCTTGCTGAGAATGAGCCGTCGAGCACTGGACTTGAATAAATTATGAGTGACGTCGAAACGCAAGGCTATAGATATTTATACGTTCTTTAGATATTTTGAGCAAAACTTTCCTTGAATCAAATTTAATTTCTCCGCATCAAAAGTTTTAATGGCCTTAATTAATGTTGTAATTCCACATTCTGCTTTGTTAACAATAATAGGAATATTATTTTATATAATATATTATACACATAAGAGTCGAGATGGCCCAGTGGTTAGTGCGCGTACATCTTAACCGATGATTGCGGGTTCAAACCCAGGCAAGCACCAATGAATTTTGTTTATACAAACCAAGAGTTTTAAACGGATAATCTCCTTACTAAAATTAAATAAATATTGGTTACAAAACAATTTCATCATTGGAGCTCAAATTAATTAATCATAGGAATTTCTTTAGCTTTGAGAAACATACTATATTCATTATTAATTTTAATTGCGTCGAATGGATGGTACCTACCTAAACGGGCTTGCACAAACTCGTATCGCAAATTATAATTCACAAATCTAATGCCACAAGGATATTTCTTTATTAACATATCCTGTATTTATATTTAAGCATATGTTGCGGCGAATAGTGAAAAATTTCATTTCTATTTTGCAATTCAATACGATATTGTGAGAGACGAAACAATTTTACATCGACTACGTGGTAAGATATACGCCGTGCATGTGCATGTTGCTAGGCTTGTTTCTATTTGTATTGATATACATATTATTAGTGTCATTATTTTAAACCATTTTCATTACCTTCTCACCTCACTTATTTTCGTCAAAACACATACTTAATACTAGGAAGCACGAATTGCGCAATACTTTACGGCCTAGCGATGTAAAATGTGACAAGATCGATCTTGACCCCATGGGCTATTGTCGTTCCCCACCTAACACAAGTGATAAGAATAGGAGGGGTAAACAGGAATATCAGTAATTACTTACATAATTCGGGGCATTTCTACTAGACCTTTGAAATAAAAGTATTGCTTTGATAAGATAGATTAAATTAATCAGAAAATAAATATTAAATAAATTCTACGTGACAATTCTCATGAGGGAGAATGTTGTTAATGAAGAAAGTTATGTATTCATCTGTAGCCAAGGTGCCTCAGTGGTGTAGTTGAATATTCATAAATATCATTTCGATGTGCGACGTATACGTTACACTTGGGAAAGCTGAATTCATCTATTCCGAATTTACATGCTGTACGTATCTTGCTCTGATTGTGTAAATAAAATTGTTGTATTAATAAATAACGTTTGCGGTATTTTTTCAAATTATAGTCATCTTACAAATTATAGACATGGCAATTTATATTATAAACTTTGACTCTCATTTACATCATAGTTCTTGAAAAATTACAAAACTAAATATCTCATATAAATAATTTGAAGTTATACTTTTATATAACACAATATTAAATGAGGCTTAAATAAAAATATAACAAACATTTCACAATATTTGGTACATGTCATTATTTTTTTTTTCTTGTCTAAAATATAAATATTGATATCCTTTATTTTCAAATAGCACGGATATTTTTTTTCTCTTAGATCGTGTAAAAACCTTTGACATTTTTTAAAAAAAGGAAGTATCTATTCAACCAGTAATAGCAATCAATCGATGCAGCTGATTAATTTTTATGGAAGTACCTATTTTTCTTATTTTTATATTCTAGTATTTATTATAATCCTAAACGTTATTACATAAACAATAAATTAATATTTGATTTACGTAACCAGATAATGGCCACATGAGTTGCAGTAACTCTAACTTTCTGATAAGCAATTATACATTGTTGGTTCTATGCCAGACGCCTTCATGCAAATTCTAACAATAACTATCAAGTTTCGATTCAATCGGACGAAAGCTACGTGAAAACTAACCAATAAAATTACATATCACTGTGTAATTTTATGTATAACTTATTATATAAATATTTATTTTATATTAAAGATTTGCTACAAACGGCTTTTACTTAGCGGTTAGGTTTTGTGTAAGCTCGTCTGGGCAGGTATCACCCATTCATGAGATATCGCTAAACAACATTACCCAGTATTGTTGTGTTCCAGTTTGAAGGGTGAGTGAGCCAGTATAACTACAGGCACAAGGGATATAATATCTTAATTCCAAAGGTTGGTCGCGCATTGATGTTTATTACTATAAATTGTAAATTGACATTATAAAAAAAAAAAAATCCCGCTGAGTTTCTTTCGCCGGTTCTTCTCATGTCTGAGGTATTATATTCCGAACCGGTGGTAGATTTTCGACAATCAATAAGAAAGTGTAAACACTTCTATTTTGAATAAAGGTTTTTGACTATGACTTTAACGACGTAAGGAATGGTTAATATTTCTTACAGCGCTGTTGTCTATGGGAGGTGGTGAACTTACCATCAGGTGGCCCGTAAAGGAAATCAAACACTCGAATCAAATAGGAGAGAAAACTCTGTAACGAATTTATATTTTTTATTTATTTATTTATTTATTAGGTTTGCTAGCAGTTGTTACATTTTAATGATACAATTTATTAATTTACATACTAATTACTTTCTAAATGTACAACTATATTAAAGCAAACACGACATGTACGATTAATATATACATCCTGTTTAAGTGGTTCTAATTTGATAAAAATGTAAAAAATGATCACATGGTAGGAAAAATTAAAATTATTACAATTACAACTATTAAAATAAAGTTAAAACGATTTTTTACAATTTAAAATTTAAAATAAATTGGTTATTTAGATTACAATATCATCAATTTAATAATGGGTTAACAGTATTCAACAATCAATCTCAAATAAAATACAACAATAAAAATTTATAATATCTTAAAATTAAATTATATTATGGCATGCATTGATAACGAAAACAATTAAAATAATTTATCATTCAATCATAATAATATTGTTCCATAAATCAAATAAAAAAAAAAAAAATAGATTATTATAACGTAAAATTTTGCATAAATTAAAAATTTGAAATTTGGACATCAATAAAATATTAGACGCTTTTAATTCTGTCTATGACTATATATATTCAATATTAATTTAAAAATCAAAACCGTATAAAAAGAATAAAATCACAATACAATGAGTTTAATGCTTAGACTAAGAATGTAGCGTAGGATTGTCAAACCTTAGGAAGTGCAGTAATGGACGCACATAGACAAGTGTGTAAAAGAATAAAATATAGTATATTGTTTACTCACTGCGTGTAGTCTTCGAGCTGCATCGTGTATAGATAATATGTGAGTTATCTTGTATTTGTCCAACTGCACGGGGTCCTTGGAGTCTCTATAATTGCCAACATAGAGACCCGGCAATACCTGTAACCAAATGTTATAATTTAATAACTGTTATTTAATATTATATGTATATACGTATGCTATATGCGTATTTTTTAATAGATTTTGGTCATTCTAGTCACTCAGCACAGCTATTCCGAAGATCCCTTTTGGATTGGCGAAGGATAGTCATGCGTGACTTCCAAGGTATAGGTTTTTATAGACTTAGGTAGGATACTTCCGAACCGCTACTAAAACCTATTTTTTTTTATGGACCCGACCTGGGGATATGTCTGGTAGTCGTATAAGCTAAAAAATAGACCAGCGATGTTTACTGTAACTTATTACATAAGATATTATATATTATTGTTGTACGTGTGTGTAATATTATTGTAATTGTGCGAAACATAATAAATCAATAATATATAATAAAAGAGATGGCCCATTAGTTAGACACGTGCATCTTAACCGATAATTGCGGGTTCAAACCCAGGGAAGCACCACTGATTATTCATGTGCTTAATTTGTGTATATAATTCGTGGAATATGTTCCAAACTTCTCCTCAAAAAGAGCCTTAACCCAACGATAGGAAATTAACAGGCTGTTGTTGTATATAATAAAAAACTAAGAATAAATGAAAAGGCAAAATCAATAATCAATACCAAATTTAAAACCAAAAGCAGTATTTATAAATTAATTATACATTTTTATATCTATTACAAACTTTTTAAATTAATTAATAAGTGTTTATTTTAAAATTCGAAAAAACAGAGAAAGTATGTCGATTGGAAATATAAAAATAACGCGAGTGCTGTTATACAAGTCCATTAATGTCAGGGTGACGGGAACTTGTAGCTGGTGAAGCCGTTAGCTTCTCGAGTGCTAGTGGTTAACTGTAGTAGACTACAGTGACAGACTACACATGCTAATGATGACAGTATAACATTCAGCCTAAGTGATGTGCACTATGCAATTTTACTTTAACATTTGTTTTTATTTAAACTATAAAAAACGAAACTTTTTCAATAATAAAATATCAACGACGAAATTGGTTGAAACATATATGTATACTAGTGGGTTTCCCGCGAACCTCGCTTTTATTTAAGATATATTTTTAGGAATTTTATTGTAAACTGTAACTCACTCGTCTACAGTTGGCGCCAAAATTATAAAACCTTTTTGAATGAAATTTTTAATGTCAAATTATAACATATAAGTTCCATTAGAATTGGCGTTTGCCGATATGAGTTTACTTTTAATTTTGTTTCCGTTTTTAATTTCCTTTTCTTGTAGAGCCGTAGTATCGCTGTCTAATCGGATAGTAATTTTTGTCCATTGTTTGTTATTTGTAGATTTGTTAAATAGTAATTTCAACAACAACACCAGCCTGTCAATTTTCCACTGCTGGGCTAAAGCCTTCTCTCCCTTTTATTAAGTTCTTCAAAATGAGACCGATTTTTTGTGTAGCTATTCTCCTGTAATCAATGCGAAATCAGCTTACGCTATTAATATAATAAAGATTTAAAGTTTGACGTTATTTATGTGTTTATATTTTAAGAGGTTCTAACCATAAATAGCCAGTATAGCAATATATCATATGAGTTACATTACGTTGTGCCTATCTGAACAGAGTTAGGACGTGTTGTTCGTTAAATATAACTATGGGACCAAGAGAGCTATTATTACACTAGTATGTTAACTTGGCAAAGAGTAAATTAGTTCGTTGTTCGCGTAATAAATCTTCCGCTCAATGCCCTCGAATACACTACAATACGCAACAGATAATTTAGCTACATCACTGTTATGTAATTACTCACTTGTGGATACAATTATTTTATTTTATTTATGATAAAAAAGTCGCTACAACTAAAGTCTAACTGAATATGTTTATAGTAAAAAAAGTTTTTGAAATTATATTTTTACAAAAAAAACAAAAACTGTCTACAAATGAAAAATAAATAATAAATATTATGGACGAGGAGTGTTACGAGAGTAACCCTAGCCTTCAATACGGTGTTATGACATTTGATTCAATATCATTATTTATATCACATTATTATTGCATATTATGAATATAGCAGGGGCTATTGAATTTACTTATTATATGCAATTATTATTGTAATTAATTGATCAATAATTTGTAAGACTGTAATTAATATTATTTTATATGACATAGTATTTAATACTGGCATGTAACACTATAGATCGGGAGATGAGATGATTTTTTGGAAATATTGGGCCGCCGGTGCGAGCGCTATGACCATCATTTTCCTTTTTACCTTAACGTAATTAGACCCCCGAAGAACTGGTACAAATGACCAAATATGTCATTATCATCTCCCGGTCTATTATTTCTAAATTTAAATATGATTGAGCTGTCATTAGAACACAATTGGACGATAGCGTGGCATTCTAACAAAAGATAGATTTAATTTAAAAAAATTAATAGATTGGAGCATCACTGTGTGATGAGCCTGCTATATTCATAATCTCACAGGAGATTTCAGTAATATTACTGAAATTACAGGAGATTTCTGCAATTCTGAATACTAGTATAATCTTTTAGATGAAGGTCATTAACGTAACCCACTGATTAAGCAAACTATTCGCGTGTAGGAGTATAAAATTCAATTTAAAGACGATAAATTAAACGTTCAAGTAACAATGAATTATGCGGCGGTCTAGTTACAGTGGCAGCGACATAATAAGCTTTTTCCTCGCCTAATAATCTCACTTCCCTGTGCAATACAATACTTTGAGTTAATGTCAAACAATAAAGCCGTATTTTGAATGCATTCTGGTTAAAATCATTCATTGAAAATAGCCATTATTTTTATTATTTAAACAAATTGTGTGTTTATTTTTGTACTCACATTATTACTAAAGTAACATCAGCATTAAAGTTATGTTATAATTAAAATGTTTCTTATAATAATTATTTATTCAATGTTCAATGCATTGTATTCCAGGAAACATTAACAGTCGTAATTTAGTCGTCGTTAATTTCTCTTCACCTAATTTCGTAGTACCGATATTAAGGAATAAAAAATGTAATGACGAATGAATACTTTTTCATGATATTAGGTAACTGGCTTAAAAAATAAGTGGACTTCAGATCATATTTCTATAATACACTTAAAACGAATGTAAGCGGCTCTTGTATATAATATCTTATATATGTAAATGTAACAGCCTGTAAATTACCCACTGCTGGGCTAAGGCCTCCACTTCCATAACGGAGAGGGCTTGGAACATATTCCACTACGCTGTTCCAATGCGGGTTGGTGGAATGCACATGTGGCTGAATTTCGATGAAATTAGACACATGCAGGTTTCCTCACGATGTTTTCCTGACCGCTGAGCACGAGATGAATTATAAACACAAATTAAGCACATATATATAGTGGTGTATGCCTGGGCTTGAACCCGAAATCATCGGTTAATATGCACGCGTTCTAACCACTGGGCCATCTTATATATAATATCGCAATTTTTTGTAGACAATTGTAACATTTCTTAAAGATATTTCTGTGATCTTAATATCTATCAAAACGTAATCACTTTACTCTCACTCGCAATTGAACAACAACTTTAAAAAAACAAAACTTTCAACAAAATTAGATATTTTATGTGTGGACAATGGATGATAAAATTAAAAAATAAATCAGGTGTAAAGATTGTACTTAATATAATGATGTAAGAATGAATGAAACGTACCTAAGAGTAGTTGTGTAATTAATCTAAGTTTTATGTATCTTTCCTTTAAATGACTATGCCTAATAGTCTGGTGATATAATACTATTCCATGTCAAGCAACAATACTACTATTAATTTGATATGAATCTGTTATACCTATTGTAATTTCAGTAGTTCGGGATGGCCAAAATAATATTATCCTTTTATAATTATGCCCCAATCTCTCTATCTTTTTAACCGACTTCCAAAAGGAGGAGGTTATCAATTCGTCTGTATTTTTTTTTTTTTTTTTTTTTTTTTTTTTTTTTTTTTTTATGTTTGTTACCTCATAACTTTTTACTGGGTGGACCGATTTTGATAATTTTTTTTTTGTTTGAAAGGTAGTGCTTCCCGTGGGGTCCCATTTTTTTAAAATTTTTTTCCGACGATGGTATCCGTATGAAAACGACATAAGTCTTAAATTTGCATTATGTATATGCGCGACAAATAGGTGAATAACTGAAAATCACGTTAACCAATTTTGATAATTCTTTTTTTATTATAAAATATATACTTCAAGGGTAATTTGGTGAAAATTTGGTAAGGTTCTGAGCACAGGATCCATGACAAAGTAACGGAACGGAAGGGAACGGAACAATTCTGAGGAGCACGTTAGCGATACTCAGTCGAATCTTTTATTTATAGGTTATTTGGATATTTGAGTCACCTTCCGTAATGTGGTTATGTTTATGTAATTATCATAGTCGAATATTATAATCAACTAGCTACCCACCCCGGCTTCGCACGGGTGCAATACTGATACTAAATATACTACAGAATTTGTTTACTTACGACATCACATCGCAAACTTCTAAAATTATCAGTGTTTCTTTACTATATTGTTCATGTATTATATACACAAACCTTCCCCTTGAATCACACTATCTTTTAAAAAAAACCGCATCAAAATCCGTTGCGTAAATTTAAAGATATAGGGACAGAGAAAGCGACTTTGTTTTATACTATGTAGTGATGGAACTCCTATACGGCTCGCAGTTAGGGTGCGATATGGGGCAGAATTTCTTACTATCTTTAATCGAATTCTGTGTATGTGATGTGATGTCATATGATGTACGAAATATAGTTGATCTTTTTCAAAGTTTTTTTGCTGAGTTCGATTACAGCTCTTTCGAGGGATCCTTGTAGTTTACGCCGCGTGACGTATTAAGTCCGCATTTTCGAAAGTCTATTTTTGCTTTATTCGCAAGTTTCCTTTGAAATTGTCCTCGAAGTAGTTTCTGACTCATATAAACAGAACGCTTAATCTATCCGTATTAAAAAAAATAGTTAGTCAACATCAGCTTCACTTAAAATCAAAAAATAAATAAAATTTTAACAAAAAGAAAAACCGACTTCAAACAAAACACAATATTTTAAAACAAATGAATATGCACGAAAAAGTAATAAAAATAATTGCGTATTCAACATATTTTTTAGAGTCTTCCTAAGTTAAATGAAATGAAAAATATTAGACTACTTAAAAGTCGATTAACGATTATATCATGTAGTTATAATTATTGTTATATTTGGAGTCGGTGTCAGCCAATAAAACCCTACAGTATATCTATCAAAAAACAATACGAGAATACTTTAACAAATATGTTTTTTACAAATTACCTTTTACACAATAATATACTGGATCAATCAAGGGGCTCGTATCGCTTCTTTCTTTTGATTGTTGGGGCAAGAGCACCGTGGCTGACACCGGCTCCAAATATACCAATAACTATAACTACATGATATAATCGTTAATCGACTTTTAAGTAGTCTAATATTTTTCATTTCATTTAACTTAGGAAGACTCTAAAAAATATGTTGAATACGCAATTATTTTTATTACTTTTTCGTGCATATTCATTTGTTTTAAAATATTGTGTTTTGTTTGAAGTCGGTTTTTCTTTTTGTTAAAATTTTATTTATGTAACAATGCCACGCTATCGCCCAATTGTTTTCTAATGACAGCTCAATCATATTTAAAAACGAAAAAGTGTTACATGCCAGTATTAAATGCTATGCCATATAAAATAATATTAATTACAGTTTTACAAATTATTGATCAACTAATTACAATAATAATTGTATATAATAAAGCAAATTCAATTCAATGCAATATTCATAATATGCAATAGTAATGTGATATAAATTATAATATTGAATCAAATGTCATAACACCGAATTGAAGGCTAAGGTTACTCTCGTAAAACTATATTATTTCTCGTAATTAAAATCCAATCAAACTTTACATTACTGACATTAAACGCTGTGATTACATAAACGTATTGACGTGCATACCCTACGGTTACCTGATACTATTTTGTACTGCAATGCAGTTATATAATGAGTTACTACTTAAACTTTTACCAAAGATATTTATTCACAAAGAGGAAAATTATATTCGCACACAAGCACTCACACCAACTTTTCTCATTATGTATGTCGGTAGAAAAATAAATTGTCTATCGTCATTCATGTTATGGAGAAATAAATATTACAGAATCTTTGTGTAGCCAGACGGGTCGGAAGTCGATCCATATTAATATATATTTGATGTGATATTATTTAGATTTTTTTATTCGCTTAAGCCTGAAAGAAAGAAGATAAAAAAGTTTCTATGCAAATTGTAAAAATGAATGACGAAGAAGGAATATTTTGAAAAATCATAATCATTTAGTAGAACGTATCCACAAACATAATTATTTCCAATGATAGCTGGCGTCAGTTAGGCGGCCAATCGAATATCTGCCAAATCCTTTCTTCGTAGAGCTCACTCGCTGGCCGTCTTCATATACGAGTACATGGAGCAAAACAAGATGACTTACATAACGTACAACATGTTTGCTCATATAAATAAATTCCTTCAAAGCGTTGACTTATACATAAACATAATACAGTAATTTCACAAATAACCAAACATAACAACAAACTAATGAATATTATGGTAACTGCAAGCATTATAATTTTTTATAATTCTTGTAATCGAATGATTTTTCTTTAAATTATTGGGTAACATATTTTTATTTCTTGTTCAAACAGAACAATAATTTACTAATAAAAAAGATTCAGTACTAAATTCATGTAATAATGAATTTAAATTTTACTAGAAGAAAATGTAAAATTCAACAAGCAAATATTCGCTTATTAGGTACAACACTCGATTATATTGACGAGCATTAAAATCTTCAATCGATTACTTTATTAATAAAAAAAAGAAAAACATTATGAAAATATTAATTTATGTTTGTTTTTGTTATTTTAAATTTTGTTTATGGTCGAATTTTGACCAGTGGGCGAACATTACTATATAAAATATGACGTAGCCGTTTTGTCGTGATAAATGTAGCGGTAACATGCATCAGCTCGCGTGACCTTACAATGAGACTACTTGTCATCCTGTCAACCTGCAGATAAGGGACATTCGTTCGTGTGAAAGAAACTGATCCATTTGGAAGATCAAAATCATTTAAAAAAGAAACAATATGACACTACATTTTTTTATTTCTGGACAACATCACAAACATTATTCTGATCCCAATGTAAGTAGCTCAAGCACGACAAGTAACGACGGTACAACAAACAGCCAGACACCAGACAACATAGAGAACTAATGAACTTTTTCTACATCGCCTCGGCTGGGAGTCGAACCCGGGACCTCGATGTGGCGTACCCATGAAATCCGGTGTACTGATATTATTATATATATAGATTTTTATAATATGTTAAAACTATTAACGCTTGCCATGCATGTTCTATCAAATGTTTCTTTAATATTTATTAGAAGTCCTTGGAGCTCGTATAGATCGTCAAAGACATATTACGTTCTAATCTAGTACGCCAGTATGCAGAGCTATGTTAAATAGCTCTTGTACTAGATTCTAGTTTCATAACAATATATCAAGTAACTATGCGATAAATCTATGCACTCAGGGTAAAATGGGGTAAATAAGGGAAAAAATATAATAAATGTGAAAGTAACTCTTTCTATTTGTCTCTCTTTCACTACCAAACCAAAGAACCGTATTTTATTAAATTTGTTATGAAACTTGAACTCCAAGGTAGGGCATAGACTACTTTTTTGCTTAACACGTGACAAACAATCGCTAAAACGCGAGTGAAATCTCGGGCAACAGTAATTAAATAAAATTAACTTAAATATTTTTTATTTGGAAATATTTGACGAACCTTTTTTATTTACATCATTTACCTCACTTCTCGCAGTTTTCTTAAAAGGCACTTTGGGATTCAAATAATTTGAGTGATTGAAGCTTTCATTGAATAAAGATAGATACGCTGAAGGAGCGCGGCCTCGTGTCATAAAAACCTTTCTTGGGTCTAAACAGCCCCCTATCTATATATACCCGGCTCTCCCCTTACTTAGATATAAGTATCTATAGCATACTACTACCTACCTGTTTAAAACTGTAGTCTTGGTTAACAATATTAGCCTTAAACAATGTTTAAATGTATTATATATTATATGTATTTTTATGGTATGGGTTGGCGCACGAGCATATGAGTCACCTGATGGTAAGTGGTCACCATCACCCATAGACAATGACGCTGTAAGAAATATTAACTATTCCTTACATCGTCAATGTGCCACCAACCTTGGGAACTAAGATGTTATGTCCCTTGTGCTTGTAGTTACACTGGCTCACTCACCCTTCAAACCGGAACACAACAATACTGAGTACTGTTATTTGGAGGTAGAATAAATGATGAGTGGGTGGTACCCACCCAAACAGGCTTGCATAAAGCCCTACCTCCAAGTATTATGTTGTAACTTGTTAAAAATACAACAAGTATTACTATTTACCATAAAAAAATAATATCTATTAAAAATATTTTATGCGTAAATGTGTAAATAATTTGTGTGTAACATTATTAGGTAATAATGTAACACACAAATTATGTTTAATATAGTAAAGAAACGTAATAAATGGTTTTATTAATATTATTATATATGACCTAATAACCAAATAAGATTGTATGAATATAATAGTATGTAGAAACGCCCTAAGATTACAAAGTACTACAGATGTTAATGGTTGAGAGAAAAAGTTATATGCCCTTGTCAAACGGCTGGACAAAGTCGAGAGCATCTCAAATTAAATAATTTATGTCAAGTGAAACTTTGATACAAACTCTGTTCAAATAACCACATAATATTAGAATATGTTACTTAATTACATTTCGTGTTAAATTTACGATAAATGTATAACGTAAAAACTTACAAATATATATTTTACTATAACATATATCGCAAGACGACAAGAATACATATGTATATAAACAAAAATTAAATACATAAAAATTCAGTGGTACTAGCTCGGATTTGGAACCGCCAATCTTTGTTTAAGATTCGATTGATTTAAGGCAATGAAATAGGTCGGCTGTTTTTCATTATAAACAAAAATTTGAATATGATATATAAATTAAACAAATATACATATATTTTTAAATATAAAGGCGTCCACGACTAAGCTACGCTCAAACGATTTTAATTATATGATTTCGATGTCGAAATGATAAAATATTTTCAGAAAAAATTGGAATATAAAAATAGTTGGCGAATTTATTATAACATGCTGCAATGTTTGTAGTACGAAATTGCTTATTACGTTACCATAACGTAAGCAAGAATAAACGTAATTTATACATAAATTTATTATATAGCTTTATTTTTCTCATAAAGCAGTACTAAAGCGAACTTAATTTCAAAGATCACTTGCGTGCCATATCAATGTCATCTTTCGTCTGAAGCTTATTTGGTCAGCATCTCCAATGTAACAATACTTTTATCTATAAAACGCTTAGATGTGAAAATGTTCAATGATTTTTGAACTCTCAAGTTATTATTTTCCTTCGGCATATTTATTTTGTAAAGAAAATTATATTTTCTTATATTTTTACTTAATTAAATTCAAGCTATTTTTTTTCATAAATTACATCGATATTTAATACTCATTATACTAAGCCGAATATTGAAAGATTATTATAAAAATATTATTGTTTTAAAAGAGTTAGAATGTCTATTAATTACATAGTGATCAGATACCGCGTCTTTTTCCATTTGGTTTGTGAATAAAACTTGCTTACGTATAAGTAAATTATCTCAGTTTACTTCGACGATACGAACCCTCTTATTTTTTAAACTGTCAGTAATTTTAGTATTATTTAATAAACTTTAAAGTGCAAACGAGTTGATCTATTTTTTCACCGTTTATTTAAGATATCCAATATAAATTAAAACAACAATAACACTTCATTAGTGAAAATATTGATATGTATAGTACGACACAACTTAGATGTCGCATCGGCAAAATTCGTAAAACCGATCACATACGAATTGAGTACGCTATCTCAAATTATCAATATTTATTTCTCACGCGAATATGATTTTTGCACAACCGTAATAACTTGTAATATCATATGACCTAATATATTCGTCAATTTGACGCGTCGATTTACATGCACTTGCTTTCTCTGACATGTGAATCTATAGCGACGAA
The DNA here is from genome assembly GCF_905220365.1 of Vanessa cardui. Lineage (NCBI taxonomy): Eukaryota > Metazoa > Arthropoda > Insecta > Lepidoptera > Nymphalidae > Vanessa > Vanessa cardui. The sequence continues at coordinate 8,727,861 of NC_061138.1, read as the reverse complement.
TAGCGTCGAATGGCGCGTTAGGGAGCTATTTCTATTGGTTGTGTAAATCGGCAATAATTGGTTTTATTTTCATTCCATTGCATTTTCCGATGCTACATCTAATTTGTGTCGTACTATAGTTGGTTATGTAGACAAATTTATAATTTTTTTATTTAGTAATAATAGTGATAAAATATTTGGAAATATTATTCCTATTAAAATAAATATTTCCTGTACTTTGTGAACGTTCGTTATTTTAAATATATGCTAAAAGTAATTTTTTACTTTGCTTTAGCAAAAACTGATTTAATTATTTCTTCTCAAAGTAGAAAACTTCGTCACTGCGGCAAACTACTTTATTATTTAAAATAACATGATATATTTTTCTTTGCATTTTTAATGTCATCTTTTTAGAACATACATAACTAAAATAAAAATGGAAAATGCAGAAGTGCAAGACTCCAACGCTCATACAATCGAAATAAAAACAACTGTCACTTCTAAATTTTTATATTAAATGACGTCATGTGAGACTGCAAAATCATAAATTCTAAAAAAATACTCAATTTGTAAAAAATAAAGTTACAATGCTATAATTTTTCGCATATGACTAAAAGGAAAAGTATTTGGACTATTTTGTAAACTCTTGCCTGTCTACCTTTCACTGTTCTGTCTATTTTCACTCTTCTGGGTATGCTGGAAGAAATCTCTTATAGGGATAAGCACATTTCCTGTGACTTATATATTTGTATCTGTACTGTATCTGGCAAATTTTAATAAACCGTTGAATAAAATAAAATAAATAATAATATTTTGATATTTACGTTTGTAACATTAAAACAATTTAAACATAATTGATTTTCATTAAATGATCTTCACAGTAACATTGTCTGTCTGTCTGTTGTTCCTTCACGAACTCCAAACAAACCAATGTACTAAATATAATGAAAACTCAAACTCAAACTCAAACTCAAATATCTTTATTCAATATAGAAGCATTACACTTTCTTATTGATGGTCAATTGAAACACTACCACCGGTTCGGAAAGAAAATACCCTGACCTGAGAAGAACCGGCGAAAGAAACTCAGCGGGTTTTTTTTTTTGTTTGTCTTATGTATTATATAAATAAACAATTTAATATGAGATGAAATAGCCAGGAGGCGATCGTATCATTCCCAAGGTGTGATATCGATCATAAACTCATTAATTGTATAATAACCTTTTGCACACAAGCGTTCCTTAATAATTTTTTTAAATTTGGCAACAGAGGCATTTTGAACGCTTTCTGGGATCCTGTTGTAAAACCGTATACATTGCCCCACAAAGGAGTTACTGACTCTATGTAGTCGAGTAACAGGAGTAACAAGTTTGTGTTTGTTCCTTGTACCAATGTTATGAGTATCACATTTTCTCATGAAATCATTAATATTTATTCGTACATACATAACATTAGAGAATATATATTGAGAAGCAACAGTCAATATCTTGATTTCTTTAAATTTATTCCTTAACGATTCTTTAGCTCCTAGGTTGTAGATTGCGCGAATAGCCCTCTTCTGTAGCACAAATATGGTATGGATAGCGGCTGCATTGCCCCACAGCACAATACCGTATGACATTATACTATGAAAGTAGCTGAAATATACTAAGCGAGCCGTATCAACATCGGTACATAATCTAATTTTTTTGACCGCGAATGCCGCAGAACTCAGTCTACTCGCCAATCCGTCAATATTGGGGCCCCATTGCAACTTGGCATCAACAGTAAGGCCAAGAAACTCAGCAGAATCAATTGGATCCATCGATTCCCCATTGATGAGTACATCGGCTTTTACATTTTGTACATTTGGCGTACTAAATTTCACAATTTTAGTTTTATTATTATTTAGTTTAAGATTATTTACGCTAAACCAATGTACTATATCAGCTATAGCATTGTTTACGTCGTCGTACTGTACCTGTTTTCTATTAATTTTAAAAACTAAGGAGGTGTCATCAGCAAACAATACTATATCATGTTTGTTCCCAACAAGAAAGGGCAAGTCATTTATATATGTGAGAAACAGAAAAGGTCCAAGAATTGATCCCTGAGGGACCCCCATACCAACTGAGACCCCAGGAGACCTTTTTCCTTTAACGTCAACCCTCTGAATTCTATTGTTAAGATAGGAAGTCAGAAGGTCGAGCGCACATTCTCTAATTCCATAGTGATAAAGTTTCCTGACCAGAGTCTCATGTTGAACACAATCAAAGGCTTTGGATAAGTCACAGAAAATCCCTAAGGCATCCCGTGACTCTTCCCAGGCTTCATAGATATTCTTAATAAGCTCGATACCAGCGTCTGTAGTCGAGCGACCCCTCGTGAAGCCAAATTGTTTACTATGAAGCAGATTATGTTTGTTAGTGTTCTAATAATTGGTTTAGAATTATTTTCTCAAATATTTTGCTTAGGGTAGGTAGAATTGAAATTGGCCTATAGTTGTTGGGGTCTGAAGAACTACCAGATTTAAATATTGGAATAACTTTACTATGTTTCATCAGGTCAGGAAATATACCACGTTGGACACAACTATTAAATATTAAAGCAAGATAAGGTGCAATCACATCAATAATCGAATTTATCACCTTTAGAGAAATACCCCATAAATCAGCCGTTTTCTTGATGTCTAATGACTTAAAGGCGCGTATTATGTCGTTGGGGTTTACAAGGGTAAAATTAAAGTTAGATTTGCAAGCTCTTACATTTTCTTTCATCAATGACTCGGCAAAATCAGGAGAAGAAATAAGTAACTTAGTCGTGAAAACTGGTATGTCAGCAAAAAATTTTTCAAAAACTGTAGCAACTTCCTTTTGACTATTTACTACTTTACTATTATAATTCAGGCTCAATTCGGAGTTGCAACTGCCAACTCTATGAGTTTCACAATTAATAATTTTCCAGGTCATTTTTATCTTGTCATGTGCATTCTTAATTTTATTTTTTATAGTTAAAGATTTTGCCAAAAAGCACACTCTTTTAAATAATTTTGAATAGTTACTTACATAATTGGCAAAAGTGGCACTATGATTGTATGTCCTTTCATTGTAAAGCTCATACATTCGTTGCCTACTTTTATGAATTCCAATAGTCGCCCAATCATTGAATTTTAAAAAGTTTTTTGTATTAACTGTTTTAGAAGTGAATATGGATTTAAAATTGTTTCTAATTAATTTGAATAAATTGTTATACAAGACATTGGGATTGTCACTAAAATATAGGTGAGGGAGATTAGCCATAATATTACTTCTAAACTTCTCAATACGACTTGTGGTCAAAGGAACAAACATTATCTTTTCAGAAGTACTTACTTTTTTAACATGAAAATTAAATAACGCTTGTTGTCCACAATGATCTGAACTTAAGTTATTAATAATAATTTTGTGTTGTGGAATGTAGGTAGCAAATATATTATCTATGCAAGTTGCTGTGGAATCTGTTATTCTAGTTGGCTCTAAGAACAGATTTACCAGATTATATGAACTTAACAAAGATCTGAATCTAATACTTGTGGTTGAATTATGCAATAAATTTATATTAAAATCTCCACAAACTATAATTTCTTTATTAGATCCAGATAATTTCGATAAAACATTGTCCAACATATTTTCAAATAATTCATATAATCCACTAGGGGGCCTGTATACGCATACAACAATGACACGCTCAAATGAGCTCAAAAAGAATGAACTGTAAGAGTATTAGCTACTTTTTTAATGCGTAATAACTGATGACCTACCTAAACACTATGACCTAAAACGGGAGCAAAACCGCAAGAACTAATCAAAGACAATGAGATTTAAATGTCGACGGTTTTACTACTTTTTATTAGTTTTTATATTCATAACAACTAGTACTGATAAAAATAGTTACTCATATGAGGCGAAAAATATCCATCGTACAGCACTATGTGATAATTTGCATCATGAGTCGTATAAAAATGGGCCTCACAGAAGTCGCATCTGTGAAACTTGATACACTATGATGGTTATGGTAATAAACAACATTAACATTATATCCTCTCGGAAATAGAGTTGGTAACATCTGACGGCCAACTGTAGCACCGAGCGCGCTCATTGGTTAAATCAAATATGGCGCGCTTCCCTTTCCTGTTATATATTTCCGTCCCTATTCACGAAATTACTTCCACGGATTGCAGAGAAGCGACAGGAATGATGATACACATTAAAAATAATGGAGCGTAAATACTTTCCTAAACATCACATACTTAGGGTGGGACATTTATTTATTTACGGCCTTATTTATAAATATCGTTTAAAGGAATATTCACTTAAACACTTATTTATATGTTTCTGTTATCACTAATTTAATATTTGAAAAATAATGGTACAGCACTGTATCACTACATAGCCACAACAGTCAAATAAAACCAACAAAAATAACAACAACAACAACAGCCTGTAAATTTTCCACAGCTGGGCTAAGGCCTACTCTCCGTTTGAGGAGAAGGTTTGGAGCATATTCCACCACTCTGCTCCAATGCCAGTTCGTGGATTCACATGTGGCAGAATTTCGTTGAAATTAGAAACATGCAGGTTTCCTCACCGAGCACGAAATAAATTATAAACACTAATTAAGCGCATGAAAATTCAGAGGTGCTCGCCTGGGTTTCAATTCGCAATCATCGGTTGTGATGTACGTGTTCTAACCAGTAGGCCATCTGGCTCAATAAAACCAAACTTTTGATTTTTACTCTTCAACCTTTTTTAAAGGTTTCCTGTAATCCTGTTGTTAAAGCATTGTTCCACAAAAGAAGTATTTAACCCTTATAATCGGAGCCTAGACGTATTTAGCTTATGCTATTCCTAGTATCGTTAATGTTCGTCATAATTTGTAGAAACATATTGATTTCACGACCAAACACGACATTATTACAATTTACAAGGAAAATTAAAAGTGAACAATTCATCGCTTTAAATTTATTTGTTAAAGAAAATACTTTTACGTTAGATGTTAGCACGAATACAACACAAAGAATCGTATTGATTACTTTATTATAGGACATTATGCCATGAAGGCAAATTAAGTATACCTATTCACAAGGGGAGCCGTATCCATAACAGTTAACAATTTAATTTTCTTAGTCGTGAAAGTCCTCTCGTAAACCCATTAATATGAAGGGCCCATTGCAGTTAAGCATCGATGGTAGGTAATACCAAGAAATTTCAGAACTACAATTATTATCGAAAACCAGTAGAAATAGTATTTCGTCACATTTGCAAACAGAACTGTAAGTGTATTAATAATGAAGCGGTTTATTTCACATAAGCATAAAAAAAGAAAAATATATGTTAGTATGAAAAATCGAAGTTGTTATAGTCAAAACAACAATTTGCTTGTAATTTATGATTACGATTTTTTATTTATTAGATGCTGTGTAGTTAACAGTATAGTAACAGTATTATTTTTTTCGATGATAACAAAATTATAATACCCATGTTGTTGTTGTTGTATTACCCACGCTTTCTTCTAAATGATTCTCCAATAAATGGTAAATTAGAAAATCTGCCATTAAAATAAAAAATTGTCAAATTATTATGTTTCAAAATAAATTAGAAAATACCAAGTATTCATTTACTTTTACAATTTTTTGGGAAAAAAATTGTTAATTCCATAAATTTAAATGAGTTTAAAACATAGTTTCGGTATATATATATATATATATATATATATATATATATATATATATATATATATATATATATATATATATATATATATATATATATATATATATATATATATATATATATATATATATATATATATATATAAATGAGTATTTGATAATCAACAGAAAAAGTATTAGCTACTACGTTTTCAACCGACTTCAAAAAGGAGGAGGTTATCAATTCGTCTGTATTTTTTCTAATAAATTTCTTTTATTTAAAAGTATATAAAATGCAAGATTTTCACGACGAAATTGGAAGCGAATTAGTAGTCAGACTGTGAACAAAGATTTTTAAATAATAACCAATATACTATTTTTTTCGAAAACACTCTGCATCGTATGACTATATTGTACCTTTATCGTATTTATATAATATTCTTTGGAAGTCATCAAGTATCAACGTAATTTTAATGAATTAATCAAAATAATAAATGAGTATTATCGTTGTAAGCATATTTTGAAGTAATTTTGTAAAAAACAGCCTGAAGGGATTGTCGAGTTCCACGATTATAAACAGACCGAACGGACTTTTTTGTACAGTTTAAATATTTGCCACATTATCCCAAATACTTCGTAAGACACAATATTAGGAAAAAATCCAGAATCTACTGATGTACTAATAATACAGTAACTTTTTCGGGGGATGTTCAGAAAACAATATCAAAAGTTACGTTTTATTAAACCGATAGGTCTAATGAATATTTAAGTCAACGATAAAAGTATCTCAGATAAGACACTGTAACAGGTGCTGTAAAAAAAGAATTGGATACATGTAGTATGCTTGTATGTTAGTTATCGTAGTCGTAGAGGTAGGTCGTCAGGTGTTAGATATAATCCTATTATAATCCTATGTTTTTCCTTGGGTTCAACCTTGTTTAGCTGGAACAACGCATTACGCGACCCCCACATAAGGTGTGTTGGCTATGTGGACCTAGCCGGCGCTGAAGGCGACGGAATACTCATTAAAAACCCTGCGGTACCCACTCAGTCTTATCGTGGGACGTCATGGGATCGCTTGCACATACTACCAAGACGTCCTGGCAGTGTGCCCATCACTACTGATTAATCTTGCTTCAACCCATAATTCATCAAATTCAGTGGTTTCGAAAGCGAATAAACAAGCAAGCATTATTTTCACATTAATAATATTAGTATAGAGATACGTTAGTGTTATATTTATATTTTTTGTTTTACTTTAAGTAAGAAAATAAATTTCAACCGTGTATTAAATATTAGCACTAGTATAACTAATTAACATTCATTGTTAAATATGGTACAACAATGGCCAGATATGAATGAAATCATTTTATATGGCTTAAAATGTACAACACATTGTAAAGCAAGCAATTGTTAAACTTTAATCTCAAGTTTCTTTGTTCGCCTTACCGGATAAGTAACGGTCATGAATCAACAATAACGCTTACACCAGAAAATAATCCATTGTTAAGCGAAAACTAGTTTTATTTTATTGGCGGGCACAATGCCTTTTCTTGTTATCCGTGGAACCCTTATATTGAAAAATCTCTATTTTCTTCTAACGTCATACATTTTTCTCAAATAATTCACGTTTTACTCATTCAATTCTAATCTTCGTATAAAAGTTTGCTTTAAATTACTATTGGAATTTGTCTGCCTAGACATGACTAATTTAAATCTACAATTTGTGGGAATTTTGTTAACATTTCGTGATTTTTCATCCCTGGAAAAATATGCGGTTTTTCGTTATGAATATTATTTTGTGGAAGTTGTTTGTGCCGAGCTGACCTAATCTGATCCAGGTCATACAATGAAAGCAGATCGAATAATTCGTTTAGGATAGGTACCTTTGGTAACGTCAAATCCTTACGTTGGCTACATCGCAATGATGGAAGACGAAAGTTTTCAGACAGATAGTTCTGCAATGTGTACACCAGTGCGAACATGACTACAAATTCTAGTTTATGTAAAGGATTTGTGGACATACAGGTCATAGCGGTCAAATGCGAAATAAGATCACGAAAATGGCTTGCGAAATTTACAGGATTAGTGAGCTGAACGTATATCGTAGGACTGATTGCCATTGGAGTAGACAAATCCTAGAACAGATACACGCTAGCTAAAAAAGGGAAAACCTGACTCTGCCGCACTTTGATAACTAAAATAAAGGGCTAGTGTCCAACAGTGCATTGGTTGATGATGAAATTATCACCTAATTTGACGCATTCTACAACTATATCTATATAATTGGCTCTATGTGTTCATATAAATTTTATTAAATAAGGTTTGTAACGACAAAAAATTCTGATGCTATATAGTTTTAGTTTTTCATTTAATAGTAAAAACTTAAATTGAATAAATAGACGCTAGAAATTTAATTACGATCATTTAGTAGATTAGGTTAACAAGTCACTCGGCTATTCCAACGCTAGACAGCAACACTCTATATAATTATATTCGCTTTACAGTGTGAATGAATCAAAATTAATTAAAGTCAAAGGAACGCTACACCTTGGATTTTATGACACTTGACATCATTATGAGGAAATATTTATTGGTCACAAATGTAACAAAAAAGAATAGAAGCGTTAATTATTAGTTGAAGTCATATATACCTACGTGAAATAGATTATTTTTTCTGTTTAAGTTTTTAAGATCTTTTTTAAAATCTAGCATTTTATCCCAAAAACAGAAAAAGAACTTATTTTATTTACATTGTCATATTACGTGACACCCACAGAAATCTAAATAATAAGGTAATAGATTTCTGTGGTGACACCCTACTAAGGGCAATTCTGCATATTTTTCAGAAAAGATTTTTTAATATTTTTGAACAAATTTTAGGCTGACGATCAGCAATTATTTCCACATGGAATATTTTTCGGTAACGCCCAATCGAGTGTGAGAGGTCAATGACGAATATCTACATCATGAAGTTCCATTTTAATCTTTATAATAAGACCACGTAATAATAGCTCCGAAATTTTTGGATAAAATAGCGTAAATTGTCAAAAAAAATATTGTTTATTAAATTACAGTCGGTCGCCATAATCCTTAGCAGCCGTTTCATAATAGACATAAGAAACGATCAATAAGGTAGTTTATTTTATTAAAATGAAATCAGTAATACATTAGCATTTTAGAAAACATTTAAAGCATCTTTCAAAAACTATAAAATAGTCAATTGCGCGCGAACGGCGCATAAAGTGTTTTTATGAGGTATCAAGTATACCTCATAAAGTCTCTCGGGAAATATTTATTTATAAAAGTCTTTTTAAATGAAGAAAAGCTATTTTTAATTAGACCATTTTTTTCGTCAAGCATACTTTTTTTCCTCTAGTAATTGTTCTTTAAAGAAAGGTTGCTTATTAAAATAAATACTCATCTTTCATCTACCTACTGTTTTGTTTTGCGAGAACAATGGTGAAATTATTTCATACTCCATACATTTAAAGATACCGTACCAATCTGTATTTAACAATATAATTACTATATATTATAATAATATTATAAATAAGCAAACATAAGTTTACCTCCATTTGTGTTTGTATGTGTTTCACGGTGTCACATAAAGACTACTAAGCCAAGCTACAACCTAATATGAAGCTTTCTATAAGACTTTAGGTTATAATGTAAGGACGACCATAAAAATATTATAAAGGATGATTGCAGGTTGTATAATTTTTAGATTTTTTGAAATGCCGACGCAAACAAGACAGAAAATTGCCAGGTGCTTTCTAAGGGAACGTTGCCAAAATAATAAGTGATACATAAAAACTTGATTTGACAGATTCGTTAGTCGGCAATATCAACAGACAAAAAAAAATAAAAAAGTAAAGTGAAGTAACAGCCTGTAAATTTATCACTGCTGAGATAAGGCCTCCTCTTCCATTAAGGAGAGGGTTTGGAACGTATTCCACCACGCTGTTCCAATGCGGGTTGGTGGAATGCACATGTGGCAGAATTTCGATGAAATTAGACACATGCAGGTTTCCTCACGATGTTTTCTTTCACCGCCGAGCATGAGATGAATTATAAACACAATTAAGCACATATATATAGTGGTGCTTGCCTGGGTTTGAACCCGCAATCATCGGTTAAGATGCACGCGTTCTAACCACTCATCTCTCCATCCATCTCAGCTCTCGACGACATATTATATATTTTTATGAAATAATGCAGACTTTTTAAATTTAAAAACACAAATGAGAAGTAACACTATAATGTTTGTATGTCTGTTGTTCTTTCTCGGCTAAAAAAAGGTTAAATTAAGCTTAACCCTAAGGTAGGAAATACTACCACTACCTCTATGCCTAACACCTGTCAAACAACACCTAATATGTTAATTATTCTCTTGTATTCCAGTCCTAACCAAATCATTCATGTTGGAGTTGTTATGTTCAATATGTACTTAGTGTTAGGTATGTTAAAGTAATAGCTAACCATTACTAGATATATAGATTTTACTAATCAGTTTTCGGATTTGATAAAATCTTAGTCAAAGTCCGCGCCAGATGTAAATTTTAATCATTGACTTGTTTTTTTGTTGAAATCTAGAACAGACTAACTCGATTAGGCAAATGCCGAAATTCAAATTAACAATTTAAATTGTACGCGTAGGTGTTGAAATTGATTTGATATAAAACATAATTGTTCAACCATGGAGTATTTAATAAAATTATTTATTGTTATAGTTGCAGCAATTAAGAAGGTACGAATGATGATAAATAATTATTTTTTTTCGATGGAAAAGCACAAATTGGTATTATATTAACTATAATTAATTAATAATTTATACATCAAATTGTAATATTAGTGTACCAATTAATTTTATTACGAAGACAATAAATCTGGTTGCTTATATCCGGGTAACTATGAGATACGACATTGGTTAACGTTACACAACATTATTTGAGTCGAAGAAAAAAAGATGTCTCCACACTCAAATCTCCTGCTCCTAATGATCTCTCTGTACATAGTCGTGTTGAACGTAAAAGGCCTTACAAACTGTCAGTGGTCAAACGAGGACCGGGAACCATATTGTGGGTTGTTACATGCGTTGACACATTGACCCCGTCTCAAATCAGGGAAAAGTGTTAAAGGCCGGACCCACAACGGAAAATCCTAAAACACTTGTCTCCATTTCCAACTTACATTATTATGTCTTTTGTAGCAGGAACAAGCCATCTTATTTCCCTCGCCGGTGTTTATGTCAATTTAAAGTATATTAAATAAATATTGTTCTCTATATATCGTAAAATATATTTTTATCCATTATGTATAAAATAAAGGATGGAGCTATCATAATAAACCACACTATATTGAAGTTTTTGCAAATTTCAAAATTATTTGTGTTAAAATTTGGAATGAGTACTTTAATGAGATATCGCTTCTTAAGGGGATTTGGTATAGGAAAATTCAATCCTAGCCTCCTCGGATATCGTGGTTTGTAAATAGTAATATTAAAAGAAATAAGTTAATCAAGCATTTAGACTTAGATCTGGACACATACCACTAGGCAAGTATAAGCATCTGATGAGAAAAAGTGAAACTCCGAATTGTGAAGTATGTGGTGTATTAGAAGATGTTTCACACTTGTTGTCGGCATGTGTCCGTAACCATAGTTTGAGAGAAACACTAAAATGCGAACTTAATTTAAATTTATTTAATATTGGTGTTTTAATTCTATTCTTAGTAAGCCTTCCAGTATTTCAGCAATCAAAATATATGAATTTTCTTTTCTTATTTTCTTTAAAATGTTAGTAATTAAACTCTTAAACTGATTTAGTCCCACCCTTTTTGTTTGCATTTAGCGTGTAACGATGGGGCCCACGTATAGGCTGCCTACAAAGGCCCCTTAAAAATATGAGGATAAAAAAAAAGGATTGAGCTCACTTAACAATCACATTTCTCCGCGAGAACCTTTGTCTAACCAAAACAGCCAAACGTTTATAATTCTCCGATTAATAAAGTAAATAAATCTCAAGTTAATAATTAAAATAAAAAGTCTTCATTCCATTTACAGCCGAAGTGGAAATATAATATTCCAAGTCAAAGAGAATTAAGCTGAAAATGTCCAAAAAATAATACAATCCAACTATTTATTTTAAATTTAACATTTTTGATTTTGCCTTTAGAATATTACACATATGTAGATAAAAGATATATACATACATACAAAAATGGAAAACTTGTTTATGGTATATGTACTAGCTGAACTAGCGGCTCTATTTGGAAATTTTATATTTACAAAACTACCTATAGGACACAAACCATCACCCATATTTTAAAAAGGAGTCTTTGGCCTTTCTGGGGACATAGTCTACATACATATATACCATACTAGCTGTGCCCGCGACCTTGTACGTGTTTGAATTTAACAATAAAAATATTATTGCAGCCTAATGCAATTTTTGATCAGAGTAACTGTCTGTCTGTCTGTTTGTTACGGCTGATCTATGGAACTGCTGGACCGATTTTGACCTGACTTTCACTGGCAGATAACTGATATCATAGGGAGTAACTTGGCTACAATTTTTTTTTGTTAAATTCAAACGCGTCCAAGGTCGCGGGCACAGCTAGTTATTAATAAATAACATCGCTTACATTTTTTATTGCATGTGTTAGTCAATTATGTAGTAATAATAATTAAAATAAATTATTTTTGAACTGTATTGATAACATTTATATTAAATAAATAAATATAATATATATGAAATAAGAGGGTACTTTGATTTTTCTATACATTATTCTGCATAAATATTAACTGTGCTTCATATATTTTTTTAATATCTAATAACATTAAAATAAAAATATTATAAAGCAACAATATTGTGACGTAATGGTTAAGTCACCATGAAAAAATCTAACACGTGAAGAGTAACTTTCGTATTAATTATAATAAATAGTATTTGCAAAGGCAGTAGTAACAGATTTTTGCGTTAAAAATTAATATAATTGTATAATGTATAGTCTTTGGTATATATTTGACATACGTCAAGTAACTGAGAATATAATCTAATTTAAATTCCCACGTAGATAGGATATTTCACATTTGTGTATGAATGACACAGTTACAGTGTGCATTTTTAATGTTATTATGAATCACAGCAAGTGCATTCAGGCGTTCATGTATAAAATAATTGAATTACCATTTCATATTAATGTTTGTTGTATGAGGTTTAAATGATGTATTGTTTTGTAAAATTGATTCAATTCACAAATTTTTAATGAAATTGTTTGTTTAAGTCACATCTTGCAAGCTGACGTAAAAAGGCTTCTTCAGATATATATAATTGTATAATTCATACAGAGTCGAAATTATACATGTTGGTTCAGTTCCGATGACAATGCGTTTTTATGACCATGACCTGATTCTCCACCCAGGACTGGCTTCTAATGAAGGAACTTTCGACGATCAATACAGCACACATAACATTTTGGTTCTTAAAAAAGTTTTTACATAGTCAAAATAAATTTGTTACACGCTAATGTTGTCATATTTTTATTAAATGAATAAAATTAATGTTTTGTCAATTTTTCTATTTTATATTTTTATTCTTAATACATGTAAAATGCCAAACAGATTCTTCTGAGAAAAGTTAACGTGATTTAAAGTAATCTGTAAATACCACTTTTTCGCTTTTCATTGTTTTGCTATTTCAATCTTAAGACTGGTTAGGACAAGCGTGAAAACATTTAATAAAAAAACGTCATATTTTAAAGATAAAGTTTGCTAATAAATATTAATTAAATTATTAAAACAGGTACATCTGGGGTAATACGGATATAATTATTTGATGATTGTTCTTTAAACATTATCACCGATTTTGAATCTGTAAGTACTTAAGTTAAAAAGTGAAATAAATCTCCCAATCGGAGGGAAGGGTTTTTTAAGAAAATATTCGAAGCTAGGTTTGAATCCACAGTCTTCGGTTAAGATTTACGTGTTCTTGCCACAGGCCAAATAAATTTAATGTATATAAACATAACAGTTAATTCTTTATCAGATTCAGACTATTTACAGGAAATTTTATAACTTGGTAAGCCATATATCCATTAGTACTTTTCGAGGTTAATGAACTTACCCACTAACCTCGGCTGTATAATTATGTAAAAAAGTTTCTTTTTTACATAAATAGTAGGTTGATCAATTGCCTATGCGTGTTCCAGTACATATATATTTTATAGGTTATTCACCTTTAACTTTATTCTTAAAATGAGGTCTACATTTAAAGAAACTTGTCGTCTTTATTTCTTAATATTTTTTTAAATTTTTCTTTGTTTTGTTAATTTACTCTCATTTAGCAATAAAATGTGCATGATATTATATGCAATATATAATGCAATGCATACTGTAATAAAATAAAATTATAATAACTTAAAAAATATTAAAGTTATCAGTAAAAAAACGCTAAAAACAATGTTTTTTCGTTTTATTTTCTATGCAACATAAATCTAAGTAAACAAACCTATTTACGGGTAATTGCAATATGTATAAACTGCATTTACATTGTAATAGCCGCGGCGCCGAAAAGTTCGATCTACGGGACTTTGACGCTACGAGCTACGACAGAACGTAGCAGCTACGTTAACGTTACGTAACTCGACGCGCTCGCCACATCCGCAGAATTTGCCAAAAATGCATTTGTTTCTAAAATTGAATTAAACTTACCTTGTTCATGCCATTCCCCATTTTTGATCGCGTTTATGTTTGCTACGAAAATCAATTATGCTCTACAAACATCTTCAATAAACAACAATCAACTTTTAACATATTTTATAAAAGTAAATCGACATCGTAACTTTTGTAATTTAAATAATCACGGTAAATTGTTATCTGTCAAGCTGTCAACATCGCGTCACTATGGCTACATTGTTGACGCCGGTTGTCACGCGAATCCATCGATATCTGTGTCTAATTGACAACTCAAAAATAATTCGATAAATTATAAGCACACGAAAAAGGGACTTGATGATTTAAGCTAACGTTTTTGTTTTGCACGCGGCTTTGTGTTATCGATCGTATTTCTTTCGCGTTGAAGGAAAATAAGGCGCACTTTAAGAAGCTTGCAAATACGTGCATCGACTAAAGCGCGCGACGCGTCACTGCCAGCTCGGCGTCACTGCGTCTATAACGCTTCGAGGGATGGTATCATCACTATATATATTATGTCGATGTCGGCCTTATTTATAAATTATTCCATTTTTATTAAAATATTAGCTTTAGCTTTATTTTATTTTTTATATAGTTAGATAAAATATTTAAAATTACATTACAATTAAACTGAATCTCATGACGTCGTTTATTATATTAAATTAGTGTTTTATAAAAAAAAATTTGAAATTTAAAAAATATATAGATATTTATTTACCCTTTTCAATACATATTATAAAACCATTTTTAAGATCCGATTTATATATTACATACTCGAAAAATATTTGATACTACTATTTCATTGACTTTGCATACCATATGAGAAGTAATCAATTATTATAATTAACTACATCGTATTTTAATTTTTCATTAATCACCCCTTTACATGCAGTTGCGGTA
Organism: Vanessa cardui; assembly: GCF_905220365.1. NCBI lineage: Eukaryota > Metazoa > Arthropoda > Insecta > Lepidoptera > Nymphalidae > Vanessa > Vanessa cardui. The sequence goes on along the minus strand of NC_061138.1, from coordinate 8,712,619 downwards.
AAGGGATGCCTGTAAGATATACATAAGTGACGCTTATCGTATTCCCACGATAATTGAGTCAAAGCAAAGACCTAAAATTTATGTATAAATTCAGATAACTGTTTCTTTACGACATCAGCTTTTTTTCTTATATATATAAAATATATTGCACTATACCCTTTAAAATTTATTTATGTTACCTTATGTGGAATATATTAATTAATTATTACTAAATTGTTTTTAACATAAATCTAATAATAACAAGGTCAACTTAGCCTTAGACCATCTTGCAGATTTCATATCTATACTGATACTAGTATTCGCCCGCGGTTTCGCTCGCGTTTTAGGGTGTCGGTTGTCATTTGTTTGGTAAGAAAGTATCTTAAGTCCTTTCATGTTTGCTTTATACCAAATTTCATGAAATTCGGTTCATCGGTTTGGTCGTGAAAGACAGAGTTACTTTCGCGTTTATAATATTGATATAGATTGTAAAGCTTGTTGAAGTTCCTGTTTGTTTGTTTTAACGAGCAAATCTCAAGAACTAGTTCAATTTGAAAGATTATCCTGATTCAGTGTGAGATAGCCTATTATCGAAGAATATTATAAACCGCTCAGCAATACTACAATATTGTTGAGAAGTAAGCGGACGTCGGGGCGAGCAACTAGCTATATTATATATTAATAAAAAATTGAATGTCTAGAGAAAAGTGACCAGTGAAAAATACCATAGATAGAGAGAGCTAATTTTACATATATAAAATTGAAATAAAAATAAAATATAACAGAAACAATGTAAATAAAATAAAATTTGTATCTGATACTATTGATCATAATTCGATTACTTACACTTATGAAAATCGAAAAATTTTAATATTCTAACTTAATTACATTTTCAAGATGAAAAGTTTCAAAGAAAATAAAAAGATGATTTTTTTTGTTAAATTACGAGTTTATTATATTAAGAATTAGTTTTACGTAGAATTGTTGCATTGTTAGAAAAGCCTTGTATTTTAATGGTGTTGATAGTTAGGGCTTATTACACGATATTGTCGTAAGGCGGGTTGTTAATGTTCCGAGAAGTCTGAAGAAACCTATTTAGGTTGTCGGCTAACGGTTTCGTAGCAGGGAAATTCCAAAGAATTCAAAAAAATATATTTAGTATTAATTAAATTTATACATTAAACGAATAATGAAAAACGAATACAAATGCTAAGATTGTGATGATATTTTGATGGAATTCAAATTTAGTTTGATATATAATAAAACGTTGGCACGTCTGAAATAAAATCCATACAAACATTCGTTACTTACAGCATGTTAGGTTCTTGAAATACGCGTCATAAATCGAAGCGAATTAGATGCAGACATACTAGATTTTTTTCTTCTTGCTATAACATTCGCCTCGTGACAAAGGAAATCGAAACAAATGACGTATGCTTGAGGAATAGTGCCACAAAATAGTTCGACGGTAAATCGAAACGACGTAAGTCGAGGACTGCCTGTTTATAGATACAGGTATACAACCTGTATCTATAAACAGGCAGTCCTCGTTTATGTATAAAAATATCTTGAGTCGTTTAAAATATTTTTAATATAAATTATCAATACGTGATGACCACGACAGACGTTGCTTTGCGTCGGCATACAGAAAAAATAGGTTCTTTAAATAGTTAAAAAGTTTTATTTCAAATAGTACTAAATAAACTAGTAAATAGTAACAATATAGGTACTTATAATTTCGGGTCTAATTTTGGTGTTTGCAAATACCTCGATTGATATATAAGGTTTGAATTAATTGCTAATAAAAACTATTTTTTCGAAAAAACTATAAAATTGGCTTTCATAAAAAAATCTACCACTAAATTTGGTCAACTGTTTTTCGAAGTAGTGTCACATTGAAGCATTTAAGAATACTCATACCTATTAAAAAAAATACATCTCATTTACATAATGGTATGGTAAATGGTTGGTAATATTTTTATAAATAATTTTCGACTAAATTTGAAATCGATGTCTCTTTGAAAACAAAGTCTTTTCAAAATAAATTTTTGTTTTGTCTAAATATAAAATATTTTTTTATATTTTCGTGCTTTATTACTTTTCTCACATTAAAAGCTCGAAAAAAGTTAGCATTGCAGAACTAGTTGAAATAACTTTATTCGCTTTAAAAGTTTTGATTAAGAAATGATTAATTATCTTTTCACAGACGCTTTGAAAAACTTGCTTCCTTAAATTAATAGTCACCGTTGAATCTTGATTATGAGTTGTATAAAAAAAATGTTTTATAAATTATACAAATTTTAATTACTATTAAATGAATTTGGTCTCTTTAAATACATAGATATGTTTAAATTGAACAAACGATATGTAAATAGAACAGTTTATAAGCTTTAGAGTTCTGAAACTACTTTTTAGTTTTTGCTCCAATTTTCCTCTTTGCCCGAGTGGACTTTTATTTACGGTTTATACAAATAATGCTAAAAGCGCTGTGTTGTTAAAAGTAATGAATCCGCATCGATTCATTTATTTAATGGATTGAAACATATCGTTAAACCCTTGTTTATCTTTAGACCGACGTGTATTATTCGGTGCTGGTTTAGCGATCTTTGCTATCGTAATCTACGTGTTAGTAAAACTTGACAGAAATAAGAATTCAAAAAGGCAAAATAATTATAAGTGTAAAAAATAAGTTTCGGTTTATTTTAAAAACATTTCATCGCTGTTTAAATAAATCATATATGGTAAAATAGGAATTTCCATATATTTTGAAACAACGTAACTTTATTGTTCTCAATTAGGTACTAATTTTAATTACAATTACTATGTCCGGAATTACCACATCGATATTGGCCATCACCCGAGAAAGTGCGCTGACATTGGTATTTCGGATTTCGTTTCGGTGTTGCTATCAATGTATAGGGATTGTCATGTGTTATTGTACTCAAAAATATTACCAAATTTCTATATATTTTTTATATAAATGTAGATAATTAATTGTCCTGGAAATTAAAATCAAATTTGATAATCTCACACATGACTGAGATAACATTTTTTTTTAAATTATCAAACTAGTTAAAATGAAAAAACATTCCAAATAATAATCATGTAAATTTATTATTACTTCTAATATTTATCACAGCAATATTAGTTAATTAAGTTATAATACTTTCAAAATAAATAATTGAAGGAATGTTATTGTAATTATACAATTATTAACAATATTTTACTATTCACGCACATAACTAGCTTTTGCGTTGGCGTGCTACTAATGCCAGTCCTTGTACTATAAGAGCAGTTCCAATCCACCACTGGAAGGATGATGCTTCATTGAACAATGCGACGCCAATTATGCCCTGTGAAAAATAACAGTATATTTATTATGTTTAAATATATATTACTTCAAATATTTTACCTTACATAAAACTAGTTTCCACCAGTTTCATGAGGGAAGTGTTAGGTACGGTATATCCTTTTGAATACTAAATAAACTCATTTCTAGAGTAGGAAACCTATAAATGAAGCTATAAAGTAAACAGAGGAAGAAATATTTCTAGTCTGCATTCAATAACAAGATCATTCTTGACCCAAGTGAAATCTATGAAAAACCATTATCAATGATCTAAGATTTTTATTTTTTAAGGTTTCACAATGAGGTTTCAGAATATGGACTAAAGACCAAATTTATCTGTATCCTTTCTTTACCACAAGCTTAATTTTTTTTGGTCATACTTCATTGCTTCGTAAATTAAATCATTATTTTTTATGTATAAATCTTTCTAAATGGATGGACCAATTTTGATTATTTTTTGTTTATATTTAAGTTGCTATAAAAAGCTGTTGCTGAATAACAATTCAACTTAAGACAAATTTACAGTTAAATTAAAATGTTTAAAATAATTCTTACTGATAATATATAACTAGAAGCAGAAGATATTACAGTTGGTGCCACTGAGTTGGAAGATGCATCTAATGATCGAAGATAACACCGACATCCCCATGTGTTGACTAGAACCATTAGAACCAGCAGAGAACCCCATAACATGTAACTTTCACCCTGAAAAACAAAACAAATTACCTATTGTTTAAAAAATAAATAGGTATGAGTGTAAATAAGAGACTGTTCACGACGATCTAGAGGCTTAATAAAACTTGAGTATATAAATAAAATTATATACCAAATATTTTTGCTAATAACTACTGATAGCTTAAATTAATTGTATAGTACTAATATATAATTATATACCACTAAATCCGATGTTCCTGAGAGTTTTCCCAAAGTACTGCCCACTGATGACCATATTCCAGCCATAAATGCTTCTTGTAACATTATGAACGTGTATAAGTACTATGCTATAACGTTATAACGAAAAAGTTCATCTCAAATAAGATTTCCTTATATTATTTATGATTTCGTAACATAAACAGTTGTTGATTAATAACCTTTAAAACTAAACTAACATTAACATTAAAATATTTCTCCTAGTTGTATTAATTTACATCTCACTGTTAAAGAATGTTATTTTGTTATTCTGTTTAGGGCATAGTGTTTAATGTTTATTGTTTACGTTATGTATAATTGTATAGTTATTATTAATGTTGTTCTGTTTTTTGAATGACGTATTTGAATTCAAGACATTTGACATCCTAATCATAGAGAATATATGTAGTTAAACCAAAAACATTGGAACGAATAAAGACATAATCTCCTTAACTTTTCATATTAAATTTTGTAGAGAAGAAGTAAAATAATAATTATAAATAATTTATTTTTCTGCTCCCAACTGTGAAGTACCAAAAAAAAACATCGGTAAAGAAAAACAGGTAGGAAAGAATCGAAAAAAATGCAGCTGTCATGTTTGCTTGTCTCTGTCAAATGTCAATTTGTCTAGTTTCACGTCAAACTCTCAAATCACAATTTACAAATCATTTCAGACTTATCACACGCTTTCTAATTATTGTTCCTTGATTTAGTTGTCCGTCTTCAATACACACGGTAGTTTTTATAAATTCATTCTATTGCATTTTTTAACTTTCTACTTAAAAAGTTATCGCTTACACCATGGATAATATCAAAAGCGGCGATAATGTATTGATCGTATGGAGTGACAGTGAACCTAACGAAATAAGCAATCTAGTGAACAAAATTCAAGGTTTAGGCAATACTTCTGCGGTTCTTGAAAATTCTAATATGATCGCGGAAGGTAAGGAATCAATGTTCCCAAATCCAAGCATGTGTTATTGTTCAATCATACTAACGCAATTGTAACGTATTTTCAGCTTCTAGACCTTTATCATCGTTTGATGTAATATTATCGAATTGGATGGCACCACACTCTGTTAACCACAATGATAGTCTACTTGCAATATTAATTAAGCTTTTAAAGCCCAGTGGAAAACTTATTTTAAAAGACTCAAACAATATCTCTTCAATTCTCAAGCTAAATGGTTTTATAAATGTTACAAAATGTAGTGATGATCAATACATAGCAGAAAAGCCTAATTTCGAGGTATGTGGAGTTAATTTAAAATATTTGAAGTAATGCAACTAAACTACATATGAAACATTTTAAGGTTTAACTGTTTTTCTGAATTTGTACCAAAAAACTTGTATGTCCTAATAAATTAACTATTATGTTAATATGTACATCTAATCTCTTTCATTTGATTATAGGTGGGTTCAAAAGCATCACTCAAACTTAATAACAAACCAGCTGTGTGGAAATTGGATGAAACAATAGAGGAAGCGTGGACAGGAAAGAATGATGATGAAATAATTGATTCCGACATGTTGCTTGATGAAGACGACCTTAAGAGACCTGATAAACAATCATTAAGAGGTATTTTACCTTTATTATTTCTTTTAAAGTTAAAATATACCTAATTAATTGATTTCAAATATATAATTTATGTTTATAAAATAGTCATATTAACATACAAATTATTTTAAAACATGTTTACTGTGTGTAGATATAAAAGATAAGATATTTATTATTATCACAAATATTATTACAAACATTTTCCTTTTTGTGATTTCATGCTTAACATTTTATCTTGAGGTTTTGTGTTCCGAGTGTAGTGAGGTTAATATTACAATATTGAGGTTTTGTGTTCCAAGTGTAGTGTCACTCAAGGTGATTTCACAATGCCAGGATGTGAATGAATGTTTTTAGATCAGCATTCATGCTATTCAAATTTGGAACTTGACAATAATAGTTTATTTCCATCTTATCTGTATCAATTACATTGATGCCAAATTTTGAATTTATTCATTGTGAGTGTGTTATCTTACAATAATATAGTAAATATATTTTGCTGTACAATTTTTTTTTTCATTCAAATTTAGAAGACTGATTTGTAGTTATTATAGGAAAATGTTTATATGTTTTTAAGAAGAATTTGTATGTAAATAAATGTTTCTGGGAAAGTTTTTTTAAGTTTACATGTTTTGGTTTTACAGTATGTGCAACAACAGGGAAAAGGAAGGCATGTGCGGACTGCTCTTGTGGTTTAGCTGAAGAGTTACGAGGAGAGACAAAAGAGACACCTAAATCCTCATGTGGAAGTGTATGTATAAGAATGTTTTTCTTTACTTTTTTTAGTGCTAACTAACTAATAAAACAAAACACAAAGTAAAAAAAGACTAATTAATAATAAGATACATCAAAAGTATGAAAAAGTAAGTGTTAAATAAAGTTAATGTATGACCTTTTTGTGGCAACAGTTGATAGGGATGTGAAAATCGCAACTTTAATTCCAACCTTTTGAGCTATTGTTGTCTCCACTCCAAGGCTTTATTCTGAATTGGAGGGATAAAAAGGAATATTGACAATTCTTAAAACTCAAGCTCTCTTAAATTCATATTAATATTTATAAAAAAAGTTGCATTAAGACCACTGTTAATAAATAACTACAAAATATTATGGATGTAATTCATGGTAACAGTTTTTGGCATCTTTATAATATGTACAGTTATTTACTTTAAAAAGATATGAAATTTATAGTCATATATAAAAGCATAATAAAATGAGAGATAATTGCTCAGATGTGTCCATAGCAAGATATTATATTCTGTACAGTAAGCCAAATCGACTAATTCTCATAGTATGATAATCATTTCTATTTGTGATTATAAATTTAATAAATTCTTATCTATTGATCATTGTTCGTAAACAATTTTAATATTCATAAGCTTAAAATGCATTAATCTAAGCTCGTTAAAGTTTTTTTTTATAGAATTTAATTTTATTAATAATTAACAATTTAAATATTTTTATTTCAGTGTTATCTAGGAGATGCATTCCGCTGTGCAACATGTCCGTACCTGGGTATGCCAGCCTTCAAACCTGGTGAAAAAGTGATCTTGGATCTCAAATCAGATATATGAATATCTTTAGTTATGTATTAAATGATACGCTTGATATTTTATGTTGTGATTATATGAATAAATATTTAAAAAATCATAATCGCTTCTCAATTTCTATAATCTTATAAATCTGGTTCAAGACTTCATTAATTTTTAGTTTATTTGCTGAAATAATGATATTTTTATATTCAAATATTGAATAAGTTTAAGAGTTTTGTTTATATATTCTATTTATTATAATAAATGTAAGGGTTTATAAATTAAACAAGGTAATAGCAAATATTCAATTATACATATTCTCTCTTTCTTTTTACAAACAGTTAACTTAGTTTTAACATATTTCGGTTTATAACATTTTTCATTTACATTAAATCTGAAATAGTACTCATTTCGCTATACAATAAAATATACATATAATATTTGCCATATTTGTCATATAATTATATAACAATTTATATTTATTTATCTATTATTTAAATGACACATTTCCCATTCTCTATTTTAATACATATTGAAAACAGAGTCCAAGGATTGGTCTTAATTGCGAATTCGATGGTAAATTCATTTAAATATATTTAGTATATAATCTGTTCTCAATATGTTATCACAAAATTATTTATGGTAAGATGAAATAATATCAAATATATATTGAGGCCTAACCTCTTTGGTCAGTATCTTACCAGAAACAATGATAATCTATAGAATATTGATAAGACTGTAAAGGATGGCACAATCATTTGTGTCAAAATATATTCTATTCGTGTTGCTAAAGTAATATTACAATTGTAACCATTACTGGCCGTTCCTTAACATTGGCAACGTGAAAACAATTACATTACATATATTTCGTTATTCACTGTATTATATTGTAACTAAATTCTAATTAAACAGCCACTCAACCAATCATGCACCCTAAATTCTTATAACACAACAATTTTTGATTTGAAAATTACAAGTAGGCAAATGTATGCAATGCAACCAGTGTAGAAGTAGAGGTATTATTTATTACACGGATATCATCGTTTATAAAATGGATAATTCTAAGAAAATTGTATATAACATAATGCTATCTTTAATCATTTTAATTTTAAATATTTAAAAAGTTATCTTTGATAAAAATTGTTATTTTATCCAAATTCCTGTACAAATATACTTTAAGAAATGGAAATAATTAGGAACACGTTACACAAACAAACTTCGATACGTTGCATTATGTTATATTCTTAATTATTAGCAATCTGTTAATTATGAAATAAAAATACATTCATAGCAAGTGTATTTTTATGGTGTGGAAAATATATTGGGCCTAATTTCGTAATTTGTATCTAAACGAAGGAAGAATTACTAACTTTTATAAATAAGTGCAAAGGAATGACTTAATTAATGGGTGCCCACGCTTTGACTGCAGGGAATCACACAAATTCAGCTTTAAATATAATTGACGCACTAAATATAATCAAAGGCGCGGAAGAACATCGATTGTGCCAATAACTATTTAATAACATCCAACGATAAAACTTAGCTTAAAAGTTTCGTACCATTCGCGATTGTGCTTCAACAACTTCGATAACCTCTTAGCACCTCTCAATGAAAAATAAATTAATACTTTTGAATTTGGATTTTGGGAAATAATACTTTTTGTAACGAATTTTGTACTAAACGATTGTCCATCCTGTCGAAACCGGAGCGTCGCGCGCCCGTTTACAAAATAAATGCTCCTATCTTCATAATTTAAGTAATAAGGTACTTGCGGGTAACAAGGGCCACCGTCTAACAAGGGCCACGTGTCGAAAATTATCCTAAAAAACCGTTTTATCCATTTCTAGACACGCACACATGTAAACGACCAATAGAAAAGCTAGCCTGCGTATCGCATGACAATGCGCCACGCGCCATCTTGACAGTAGGTCTGCGACTATCGAGTGTGTTCGTGCGTGTTGTATTATTATAAAATTCTTTCGTTAGAAATTATATAAAATATGCATTAAATGTTTGTTTTTAGTTAGGTTTGGAATTTGTATGTAAAATTTAGAAGATATAGCTTCTGTTGAAGGTAAGGCTTAAATGTTTTTTTTACTATTATGTGTTTTTATCTGTTTTGCTAAAAAATAAGCCAAAGAGTCTAATTAGAGCCACATTCTAGGCGGCTTACGAGGGCCGGCCCTTATTAAACTTATTGAATTAATTTTCATATCTTTTTATACTTGTAAATTATTATGTGTTATTTGTATTACCTTATATCAAAGTCCTAATTTCTATCATTAAAAAAGTAATATTTGGAAGATTGACCCTGGGGGATAGTAATAAATTGGTATTATTAGGCTTTTTCTGATATTTTTTATTTTTCAGAAGTTTAATTAACTTATATCATCTGCTGCATTTTTCCTTGAATGCGATAGGAGTGGCCATGGCTTTTTCATTTTTTTTTTGCTTTGTGTCGTGAGGCTAGACTATTGGCATGAGCTTTATGTATGTCGTTTATTTTTGTAGGTTTCAATAATGGAACATTCCATTAAAAGAAATCGGGGTCTATGGACACTTCAACAGCTGGAGGCAGCTATGGCTGCTGTCAAAGACGGAGTCATGTCTCAACGTGCTGCTGCTAAACATTACTCTATACCCAGAAGAACATTGGTAAACCATCTGAAATCAGGCAAAGTGGAGAAACAGATAGGACGTCGCACAATTATGACGAAACAGCAAGAAAATGATCTAGCTTCAAGGATTAAGCGACTAGCATCCATAGGATTTCCTTTAACGCCTAAATTGTTACGCCACCAAGCCTTTGTTTTTTGCGAATCAAATAATATTCCGAATAATTTCAATAAATCTACGAAGCGAGCTGGCAAAGATTGGCTCAAACTATTTTTAAAAAGACATACTGAGATATCAAAGCGCAAAGTTCAAATATTAAATCCCGGAAGAGCACAAAAACTTAACAAAGCAATTGTCATGCAACACTTTCAAGAGTACAAAAAAATTTACGAACAGCTAGATATTGCTAATAATCCACAGCGCCTTTACAATATGGACGAAAAAGGCTGCAGACTGACAATCCACAATCAACCTTTGGTTTTAGCTCAAAAAGGGTCAAAAAGAGTGCACATGGTGGCACAAGAACATGCCGAAAACGTTACGATAGCCGCTTGTGTAAATGCATTGGGTAACGCAATTCCCCCAATGATACTATTTAAGGGGAAAAGGATGAAGCCCGAGTACAACGACAATTTGCCTTCAGGATCGTTGGTAAAAATGGCACCAAAAGGAAGCATGACTACGTCACTATTTGTTGACTTCATCCATCACCTGGGTAAGTTTAAATCGGATGGTCAATGTTTGCTCATTTTCGATGGTGCTTCGTGCCATTTAGATTACAGCATTGTTGATGCGGCAGACAAGGAAAATATTATACTGTATTGTTTGCCTTCAAACACTACTCATGAACTTCAGCCTCTAGATAAAAGCGTGAACAAATCGTTTGAGCATCATTGGGACGAAGAGGTTTTAACATTTACGTATCAACATCCTGAAAAAAAAATTACAAAAGCCCGTTTCAATTCAATATTCAGCAGGGTTTGGTCGAAGTGCATGACGCATGATATCATAGTAAACGGCTTTAAATCTACTGGTTTGTATCCGTTCTATCCAGAGGCGATACCATCAGAAGCCTATGCTCCTTCTGTTCTTACTGAGAGGCATTGTCAACAGGAAAATGTTATCCCCCGATGCGATTCACCAATTCCAGGTCCATCAGGTATTAATAAAAGTCACACAAAACTAAGACCTCAGCCTGATAGTTCTGATTCAGATGCCACTTTATGTGAGAATCAAAGTCCTAGCTCTCCATCCTTACTGCAACCGGATTTGTCTCAGCCACATATAGAAATTATCGGAGTCAAGAAAAGATTAGTGTCCTACAGTACAACTGATTCTGACTCACCTGATCCAGGGAATCACAATACTAATACTGAAATAAGAAGACCAGTTATTTATAGCTCTGATACAGACTCTTCTAGTGTTGAATTGACGAAAATGCTCAATGAACCCGGCACGAAGTCTTTCTTCGGCATATACTCGAGTTCAACAGACAATGAAAATGAAAATTCTGCAACTAAGCAAGATCGCACTCCCATCAAGCAGATAACTGCTAGGCATGTAAAAGCTACGAAGAGCTTAAGACCTGTCACAAGTGACGAAAATTCTGAAGATGATGTACCACTAAGAAAGTTACAAGAGAGAAAGAAATCATTTCAAGAGCTCATACCAACACCAAACTTTGCCATTGTCAAACAAAACCCAAAACGTAAAGCAATTAATTACAAAGCTCAGATTGTTACTAAAAATTTATTTGAAGAAAGGCAAACTCATAAAGAGAAGAATAAGAAAAGAGAAAGAAATATAAGTGATACTGATATAGAGAAGCAACGGAAATCAAATCTGAAGGAGGGTCACCGGCGAAAAGTAAACATTAAGGATCGTTCTAGAAGGTGCGAAAAAGGAAAAAAAGTGAAAGAATCAAAGAAGAAAAGCAAATTAAGTAGAGATGAAATTGATACTAATGATAGATGGTACTGTTATGCATGTAATACAGAAAGATTAGAAGATATGCGACAGTGTCCATTATGCCAAAAGTGGTTTCATGAAGCATGCGTGGGACTTACTAAAGAAGATACGGATTTTGCTTGTCCAATGTGCAATTAGAAGACTGAGAAACTTAACTTGATCTCAAATAAGACTTGACAACCTTAGATTTTTCAATTTAGTTATTTTTTATTATATATTATCGTAAAAATAAGCCTTGTTAGGCGTACATTACTATTTTTACGAATTGTGATATTCAATTTAGTTCCTTTAGACTCAAATCAGTAAGTAATATCGTTATTATTATAAAGTACAAATTACGTGAGTCCAATAAGGGCCACTTATGTTTGATAAACATATTTCTTTTTCTAATTTATAGTGTCGATATATATAGAGATGTAAGAGGTGTTCGTAATTATTATAATTCTTTTCAATTTAATGTTTAAAACACATTTTCGAAGTGAAAATTTGTTACTTAGGTTTAATAAGGTCCATGTGTTGTTTTTATTTGTTATGAAAGTGAATTTAAATATGTTTTTCTTTCTTAAAAGTCAAAAATTGTTTTTGTAATTTGTAATTATAGTTTATTTTTTGTTATTTGGTTATTCTGGATATTTAGAAAATGGCCCTTAATAAACTACATAAGTATAAATAGGGCCACTGAAAGCTTTTTTAAAAACGACTTTGTACTTGATATTATGTTAACGTAACCGTGTTGACTGTACTTTTTCAAATAATAAAGAAATGAATAATAATTTGATAAATAGCGTTTTATTTTCTATTCATTATTATTCTTAATATCTTGGTTTTAAATAAGGTGGCCCTTGTTACCCGCAAGTACCTTATCTTCGAAGAAACTACTATCCCACAACATTCAGTAAAGCGTCCCAGTCTTTTTAAAAGTTTATTTTCATCAAATTGAGATCTTGCTTAGACTTGATAGCGACTGGCTTGCGTGACGTCACTCGCGCGGGAGTCGATCAAGCGTCCCGTGACGTCACAGCGCTCACCGAGTCTTAAAGTTTGTGAGGTAGGCTTAGTCATGATCTAATGAAAGCGCCTTGTTAGAAAATACCGATTAATAAAATGAGATCTTTCATTACATTACAAATAATAATAATAAGACGATAAAACTAGAATTACATACATTATACAACAAATTATTAATTTAATTTTTACAACACCGTCCGTCGCCGACGTTGCTCATTACACGCTAACACGGTCGGTTAATATACTTCAACATACAATTAACAAGCACGTCATAGTTTATGGTACAATGAAACTTTCTCAATATCTAACCGTCCCTTTCCACGCTGTTTTGGCTGGATTTTTAAAGTTACGGAAGGTTTTGTGAGTCGTTGCAAGTTACGGTGTTTTATATACATATATTTCTTATTTATTTGTAATGGCGAAGGGTATAACTAATTGCAAGGGAATTTAAAATTCCTAGTGCATTTAACAAAAAACCCTTAAATATGCCCAACTAAACATTAATGTGGTTTGTAAAAATTGTAATATTTTTCATTTAATGCAAAATAAAACATAATTTGCAGAAATTATTGTTAAAAATTTACCATGTTTACTTAATATATAAAATCATTTTGATAATGATATGGCCATACTTTTTTCGTTAAATTTATAACGATATATGTATATTTAATCACAGACTCTACTTGTTTTATATAAGTTTTTAGTTAATCTGCGTATTACTTTCGAGTATACAATAACTATACATTTTCTTACCAATAACGCACTTATAATTCTAAATACATATATTTTTAATCAAGCAATACTTCATACCTATTCTGACCAATAACTACAAAATATCACAGACGGCGTGTTTATTATGTATACATCTTCTCATAGAAAAGTTATGTGTGTATCACACATGGACGTCAAAAACCAATAGAGATGGCATCTAAAAACCATTACCATTAGACATATTTCTTTATACAATATATAATTGGTATTAACAACATTCATATTAAACATCAAATTATTTGTCAGAAGATTTAGTTCAGCAGAGAACCTACAGTCGTCGAAATACCTAAATTCTAAATTAACGAATTAATATTTGTTTAAATGGATGCCCGCTCTATCGAGCGAGATAATTAAAAGGTAACGACACAGCGTGCGGATATGTCTGCAGTCACAACCATGGAAACAACGAAACCAACATGACTGCTCGTGAAACAAAATCCAGGAAACCCGCGAAACTACAATCAAATAAGATTTAAGCACATCACGACTATAATTAACGACCCAGCGTTCATTGTACCTTTTTTGTTTAAAACATGCACTGCTGTAACGGTAGATTTTAAGTCTCATAAGTTATCACAATATCTAACCTACATTAAGATCTGTTAGTTATTTTCTTTTGTGCTCATGTAAATTGGTTGCCTCGCAGAAGAACCGTAATTTAGTTTGATTTGCTATTTCAGGTGTATTATTATCAATGTATATTGATCATCATAGAACTGTCCTGTTTTTAGAGTTCAATCCAAGTTTTTTATAACTTTGGTTGCATATATTTGAGTTATTTAAAATGGATAAATATCCACTACGATTATATGTAGGTATCTTGTAGCAAAATTATTAGCACCTATTGAGCATAATCGAGAGCTTTAAAAAGTGTAGCGTACACCGTTAACGATTTCACTACACACGCTGTAACTGGCAACATCCTAAACATTTAGCAGTACTTTTTTTCTTTAATAATCTACATTCGAATACTTATTTAAGGTTTATTCAAAAATATAATAATATATCAGGATATTTAACGAGTTATTTCTTTTCGATAACAGGATGGTACTAGTTACATTTAGAGTAGTTTTCAATAACTTTGAGACATTACGCTATATAGTGTATGTTGACCTATGTTATATATTTACAGTATTGTACACAAATGCGTATAGAAGCACCCGACAGAAAAAAGCACCTAGTTTCCGAATAGAATATTAAGCGTACAATTGTGGATTGCCGATCGCTGCAGAAACTTCACACTAACTTTAAAACTTTTCGTACAAATGTAACTTAGCTCGCTGGGGCGATCTATCTATATAGGTCAGTTTGCACGGTAAAAGCGACTACTATTTACTATTACGGCATCAGTCCCGAACCTCGTGTTAAATATAAAACAGTTTAGATTTTCAAGGCGAGGCCTTAAATCTAAATGAACAGTGAATTAGATTCAATTTGTTTCGTAGCGACGGCGATAGTTATGGTTCAACGTTTTTTTAAAGGCGGACCGTCTTCCAAGACGTCAGAGGCGGACCAACGCCGTTTGCGGGCATCCTCTTTTACACTGAGGTTTTCTGGATGCGTTTGTGGTGGTGCGGTTGCGAGACTCGTTCCCACTGTTGTTGTAGGTGTTGTGTGCTTACGTGCGACAAGGGACACACACACATCACCAACTTGTAACCTCTGTACTCGCAGTCCATATCTTGCCAGAGTACGCTCCGGTTTACACGAGGCCCACCCGCGTCCGTAAACGAAGAATGGATGTTCTACAGTCGATTCTAGCTCCACCTGAAACGAATTGTAAAATACTTTATACTAAAATCAACGTCATTGCATGAAAGATTAAATTGTTGATTAAAATTTAATTAAGTTTGGTCCATTTTTGATAAGTTGTGTCCAGTAGAAAAGTAAGTAGTGCATTTTTTTTGTTTTTTCAAAGTTATAGATTTTAAGCTAACAGAAACGATACTACTACTACTTTTTGAGATATTTTTTTATTAACTTATTTCAGAAGCTAACATTTCTGTTTTACATGATATGTTATTTGTATTCCAAAAATATCTTAGATAATTAAATGTAGATTCGTACCTGTGAGCGATTCCTATCATATGTAAGGGTAAGCGCGAGGCGGTCACCGCGCTCATCCAGTCGCAGTAACGTGCACTGCGTGAGTGCGAGGTCACCAGTACGTTCAGCGCTCATCACAAAGTCCTCCGTACGCATTTCCTCAACGCGCCGCAGCGTACCGTCCTCAAGCCGTATTAGTGCTCCCCGACAGAAATACGGAGCAGGCGCGCCACGCTCAGGAGATGTGGGAGGTTCCTGAAAAATATAGTTATTTACACGTTATTCAAAATAGCAAAGGTAATTCGAATATTCATCGTATAAGTTCATCCACTCAATTCAAGTTAGTTCAGATTTTTATGAATATTTGAGAACAACAATTAACTCCAAAAATTACCTCTCTTGGAGGAGGTTGGGGCGCCGGTATCGATACTGGTGGAGAATGTGGTGAGTGAGGCGCTGGTGACGGAGGCACGAAGCCGGACGTCGGTCGCGGACGCAGAGGATACGCCGGGGGTTGCGGCGCACGCGCTCTATACAGGTAGGAGGCGTAGGAGGCCGGGTGCGGCAGGAAAGGCGCGTATGCGTTGGGTACGGGTGCGAAAGGCGCAGGCGCCGGCGGCGCAGGCATAGGGTCTCGCGGCCGCCGCGGCGCGTACCGGGGGTAGGGGCGCGGCGGTGGTGCTAGGAACTCCGGCGTCATGGTTTGTGGTGGATAAAGGTGGCTCAGCTGCAGCTGTCCCAGCTGGACCAGCGCCTCGCCGGGGAGGCTCGCCGAGATCATTGGACGAGCTGAAATTAAAAAAAAAAACTGTTAGTCTTAATCGATAAAAAAACTATATATCACAGATAACAATGTTGTAGACTTATGAATATTTGTTTTATGATGTTAAAAATCGAATAAATATATTGTAATTTTTATTAGAATTAAACATCTAAGTAGATCCTTGTGTGAGCCGCGTTTGTTGATGAGATAAGAATGTGGAACGTTCGACGTCAACATTATAAATAGATTTAATTCGTGTGCATAATGTAACTTAGTGTTCGAATGCTACGTGACGAGGAATCCCAATTTCCTATTGTTGTAAACGCCATCATATTTATTTAACAGATTTTGTTCTTTATATGACGTATGTCTTTGTGTAATTCTCCAATTTTCCGTTCGCATAACTGTTGAATTACAAATTAACAGGATACTGGATATTTATAGGTTTAGTTAAAAGATTTATGGAAAGTTGCGTTTAGTAAATTCGTTTTATTAGTAACTTTCGCATGTCAACAGAGGTGTAAAGAAGTTAGATCACATCATCTAGCAGTTGTATCAACAAAGACAGGGGGATAAAAAGTAGTTAGGAGTGATCGTCAGCATTCCTGTGCGTGTCTGTGTCTGAAGCGATAATTTGAAGAACAAAGAACACTCTCTGCACCTGTGCAAACAATGTTCTTGTGTTAGCGGTCGTCTCATATGTAAAGGAGGGATAGTATATATTTACGCGAAGCACATGATTATATTACAGTGTACACAATAAGTACAAGTAAAGCAAGTGTAACCGTTGTTTGAAAAAATGACCAAAATTAGTTTTTTTTTTAATTTTGGTACTTGTAAAAAAATATTTTTTTAGTTTTATTTTAACAAGAGTTTAAACAACTCTATTAAGTTTAAGGACTTATAACGATAATTGTGAATTTATTAATTGTAACCGATATTTAGTAATCGATTGACAAAAAACTGCTGCTTGATAAATGCCTTGTTATCAATTCAGGCAAATGATATCTGAGAGTTACTCAAGCAAACCTTTTTAGACTCGCCTGGTGACAAACGTCACTGACCTTGTACTTAGCAAAAAAATATCTCTTGTTTTGTTCATTTCATGATTACTACACTGACAGATATTTTAGAAAATAATTCATGATAACAATTGTCAATAATCTCGAATTGGACCATGTCGGATATTTATCAATCAATGTTTTCGTTCATAGTGCCGATATCGATAACTCAACATTATAATTTTTAGGTTATGAGTCATTTTATTTATAATTGTTTTTTACTACATAATGTACAAAGCCACGGAGGAACGATATTTGTTTAGGTAAAAATAAGACTTGTTTTTTATATCAGCATAAAAGTTTTTAAAAAAATGTCATAGAACATTTTGCCAGAGCTACCTCTATATATTTGAAATTAATTACGATTAGGTTTAGTACTTTACTCATGGCGAAGTACAAAGCAGACTGACATTATTACTTTCGAGAGTTGAAGTATAATGTAATATATACGTTAATATTAATTTCAAAGGAAATGTTTAGACTTTTTATTTATTGGGTACATAATTGGTTTTGAAATCTACCGGAATTTAAATTTTCATCGATCGTATTCAATAGTAAGCTTATTTTTGTACTAAAGTAGGTTTGAATGTTTCAGCATAAGATAACTCTGCGATTACTTTTTCTCTGAATAAAATAAAATATAAGGAGCGCTACATACAAAATTATCGAACCAAACATGTACCCGACATTGTTACTGTAATTTAATGCAAAATGAATTAATCGCATATTATAATTAAAGTAATATAATATGTTTAATGTTACGGCTAACAATTACCGTTATAAGGTGATAAGATTGCTTGATTTACTGTCCACGGATTTGTTTTACTATTGTTCATTTGACGCTTTGATTCCTAAGAAAATCGATTATAAATCAAATGTTATATGAAATGCATGAACACAATATTATATAAAATTATAGTATAGTTTTAAGACAACAAGGAAATAACTCGTGATCTTTCGCCCGAGAAAATGAGTCACAAAGACGCTAGTCGTGACTAAGTCGTTAAAAATTCAAGCCAATTAGTTAGTTTTAACCACACATTCGTTCCGCCTCACCGTATAGCCTCCCGGGCTATTTTTGTTATCCTTTTAGCGCGGGGCTGAATCAAAAACGCTCACCTCAATAAATATCTCAATAAATTTCCTAATAACTAATATATTTCACATTCATAATCCTGTTTAGTTGCCAACCGTTAATCATGACATTTAACTTTAAAGTATAACATTATAGTAGGTACATTATTCGATAGCAAAAATAATATCAATACATTATCATGATCGAGTTTACAGTGCACCTCTCAGATATATAAAAAAAAGAAATAGATAAAACACGATGATGTATTTTCGTATGCTTGAAAATAATTTTAAAGTTTTTATCGCATGCAAACGAATAGCAGTTTTATTATATTATGTAAAGGTTAATTTTGGAACGATCTAAATTTGTCAGTCTCACATCCGGCGCACTGTCTCGCTTGTAATCGCTCGGCGTAGGCGCAAGGCCGTGAGTTCGCCGCCCGCGTGGAAAAACTTGCTATGAATGGCTTATGGTAACATAATATTATTGGTCGAAGCACTTACACGTGGCGCCACTAGCGCATTACCTATAACTAGTTTTGAAGAACACGACTAATGATTTAGCACATCCTTCTTTGCGTAGTGACTAGTGACGAAACATTATTAAGCTTACGTTGAGCTTGAAGGAACAAGTCGCTATTTAAAATCCACCGATGTTTGCATTAAAATTAATTGTACTTACTGAAAATTAAATAATATTTTAAATGTACAAAGAATGTGTCATTGAACTATTATTTTAATTGATACGAAAATTGTACAAAGTGTAAAACTTAATTTATGCATTATAACATCCGATATGAGTTGCAACACTTCTTAATATTCGTAACGTTACTTGTAAATGTAGATTAAATTCTTCGACGTAACGATTAAGCTGTTTTGCTGAAAATGTTGAATGTAGGTTAAGGTTGAATACATATTTTTTCACTTTGAGCTAGTAATATTTTAATTATTTTTTTTCAATTAAACGACGTATGGCGACGATTCGAATGGACATTACCTATATACTTAGAATTACATAATTAGCTTAAAACATTGTTGTCAACGAGTCTTTAATGTTTTGCACACTTTGGCATAAAACGTCAATAACAGTTTTTTCTAACTATTCTATCTGTAAATATGTACACACTCACTGTTATTTAAAAACAATATATTTTTATGAAAAACATATGATTTGTGCTGAACGTAAGCCGTACTTAAATGTTGGTGAGTCTCACGAGTAAATAATAACAGTGTGGATGTAAAGGCGCGGTCGATAGGGCGCCGCACGCCGCCCGTAACCCACTTCCGTCGTCCGTGACCTTGCGGCCTCCATTCACGTCTTACCCCCGGGAGATGCCTCCCAACCCTTTCCCAACCCACACCCCTTGGCTTTAGCTAGACTGCGATTTGCTCCTTGTCACATGTTTGACAGCATTTCAAAGAGTTATTTCTTTATTTACTAATTAATTTTAATAATCTTAATTAAAATCATTTAAATAAAATTGTTAAAGTTAATTATTTTAGCTTATTGTTTAAATATGATAATTGATCAATTAAGTATAATTTATGTATATGTTGCAGTGTTATTGTCAAAGCATGATAATTTCACTATTGACTTTATAATTGAAATAGCAAGTAAATTCTTGTAAATTTCCCACTTAAGGATGAAGGTTTTCTCTCTTATGAACGAAGACTTTTTCAATCACTTTCCGGTGAGGGTTTGTGGAATTTACGAGTAAATGTGGTTACATCGGGTGGTAATTTTAGCAGAATTATAATTAACCTAACGCATTATACTATTAACTAAAAATATTGTATTCGATTTATTATAAATTGAATGATGCGTTATAGAAATTGGCTAAATATAAAGTTTTAATTACCTTCCTGTTATGTATTTTCCTCGTGATGATGTAAGGTAAATAATAATTAATGAGTTTTGTCATCATTTATATATACACTGCTGCATTAAAAAATAAAAATATTTTACTTGCTGGAAGGGCCATGTGCAAACTCGTATGGTTAGGTTAGGTAACAACCAATGATCTAATATTCTATCGCCAAACAGTCTATAGTTAGTGTTATTGTGTTCAGGTTTAAAGGGTGATTGAGCCAGTGGGAAGAACAGGCATAAGAGACATAACATCTCGTTTCCCAAGGTTGGTGGCGTGTTGGTGATGTCATGTGTGCGATGAATAGCTAATATTTCTTACAGTGTCAATATCTATCGGCGGTGGTGACCACATACTATTAGGTGGCCCAAATGGCTGTCTTTAAAAAATACATCTTTAAAAAAATCGGCCGAAAATAAAATGTAAAACTTAATTAAAATATTTTTATAAGTTCGACGAAAACAATTGTTCATTGCTTACTTGTCTGTCATGGTCCTAGTTTTAGAGTCGAAACTACTTTTTAATTTTAACTATATTCAAATGTCTGAGCTCGAAGAAGTCGTAATCTTGTCAGAACGCCGTAAACAAACCATTAACTCGAAGTCTTAAAAACTACTATAAATATCAATAAAACACCTTATTTTTAGTCTAAGGACCCATTTCCCGGTACGTTTTTATTACCCTGGTCGATGCCGAGACGTTTACCAGGTTTATCATTAAAATATTAAAAAAGTTATAAGTCTGTAATATATAAGAACAAAACATTATACCTACGTACGCTCAACAGAGTATTTACTATCGTTTGCACTTGCGCATAGCAACACCGACGTACGTCACTGCCTTCCTAGTATGTAAGTGGGATGACAAGGATAGAAAGATGTATTGAGCTAATTTGGCATACGTAAAACGCTATTTACGAATATTGGCATCGCCTGCAGACAGAGGCATGTGCGCAAATGTTAGTATGTTTGTTTATTAAATTGTTGTTACGCTTAATACTACATGTCGCTCGCACCTGTTACGTCCAGCTGTCGTGAACGTTAAAATTACGTTTGCTTTATAGTATTCAAATATCCTTTTGAAATGGTTAAAGCCGTTTTCTTAATGAATTTATTCAATATTTAAGATATTTATTTTAAAAGAGCATATATTCTTTGTCGATGAGAAGTGCATTTAGTAGCCGTGTAAAAAAAAATCTGTAGATTTTTTTCCAGTTTATATATACTAATAATATTAATTATCTATTAAACATCGCACTAAAATTTGTTTCGCGGTATATTATATTTTTTATCTTTTAAAATGCGAACGAAATTACAACGGTGTTGCCATTATTAAATATTGACTACAATAGATAAGTTTTGCTTTATTTTTAATGACATAATCAACAATGATTATATTTTGAATGTATTCGTGTAAGAAGTTACAAGATATAGAATTGTTATTACTTTATTCTATTTTTATTTCTAGTTATCACTGGCTAAAATTTCCTAGAACGTTATAATAGCTTTATTATGACGTGGAGCGCGGCTAATTGAACTGGAATACATTCATATGTATGCGTTTAATAGGTACATACATACATATCTACATATACGTGTATATTGCATATGAAATATTAAGAACATTGATTGTGTCGGGGTCATAACATTTGCAATATAATTCTATCTATATATTATCTTACTCTATTTTATTAAGTATTATTAGTAGAAAAATATGAAAAACTTATAGTAATATGAAACAGATGTTTCGAATCAAGGCCTTTCTTTTTGATAAAATAGAATATAATAAAATTATAATGACCTCAGTTGTTCCATATTAAAAACAAGCCAGGAAAGCTTCGAATGTCAGCTGTATAAAAATCGTATAGATGTTTCTGTAACTCTGTATACAACGTCGCGAGTTTAAGCTTGGGCAGCGCGGCTGAATGAACGTCGTTCAAGTCACGCGACGCCAATTACGTAAACTCCAGTTGCCAACGTAGCCCGACTACTCGTTTGCAGTAAAAACACGATTGACGTCTTAATTGTATTGTAATAATGTAAATTACAATTACTTACATTTATTTATAACAATTTTATACTTGTTGTCATAAACTCGTTGTCACAACGACAAAAAATAACAGGCTGCGGAGCTTTCACATAAAAGATTTGGGTGAAGCGATTTGGACAATCATATTTACTTCTTGAGCTGTTAGTCGTGTGCTCAAACGGTTTATTCGAATACTAACAACAGTATTATTGAGTGGATCACGCAAGAGGAGAGCCGAGGCAAACAACCCCGCCTACACGAGCACCACACGTCGCGTCACCCGCTGCCACGCCGACATCGACACAAGTGTATTTACATGGCCACCATTACACCGAGCTGCGGATGGCCGAGCGCCCACGCGCATCGCACGATACACAACGTGTGAACTATCATTGGTAATAGGCGCCATCGGAGCCGAGAAATCGTTTAAGAAATACCATCTAACTCGCCTAATAGATACGAAAATTTACAGTGTCGACAATTTAACGAGTAATAAACACGAAAAACTATGTTTGCTCGGGAAGAAAGTAGTTTCTGGCAAATTTCACGCACGATTTGAAATTCGAAACAACAAATTTAAATCGAATCGTTGCTGTATTAACATTAATTAACGAGTACAATGAACGTTGACGAGCTATTAGCTAATTTTAATGAAATGGAGTTGATTGCAGGTAAAGTAATATTTATTTCAATCATTTCGCAGCTTCGTTCGATAAGACAAAGTTTAATTAACAGATGTAGCGTCGAGTTTAATACTAATGACCAGAGGATTCTATTGTATTACAATGTAATGACACAACAATTATAAGATAATTGCTAACTAGTATCATATCAACGATGTCAATACCTAATTGGGAAACGATGATTGTGTCATCTTAATGTGTGTTACGCTCTTAATAGCCTAGATAAATCATATAAACTTTACATTAAGCTGTATTTCGAAACGGGTATTAGTATAGTATTAGCATAAGCTAACAAATTAAATAAAGCTTCTGATATATTTATAAAAACAATTTAAAAATTATATTTGAAATAAAATTAAAACAAAACTAATTGTTTGGGTAAAATGTGGCTGGTAGTCGGCTGTCAGAGTCCGCCTACATTCGCCCCCGCTCAAAGCACGCTATTTTCGAGCATTTCTAGATTAGGCACACGGATAGACTGCCTAGTGCCTATGCTTTCACACAGAAATCAGGTCGGATGCTTTTTAATATCCCCTTTTCCATTAAGCGAGTTATGTATTTTGGTTCAGCAATTGGGTCGCAAGCTGATGCACTAGCTATTTGTGGAATGCAGATATGGATATCCATATGAAATTACTTAAAAGAGAAATATGTTCGGAATTTTGCTTTATCTATAATGTTTATATGTAGCTCGTTCTATATTTACTCGACCTCTAGGGCTCTAGGGTACTTCGACGAAAATTAATTTTTCATTGACCCATATACGTAACATAACCGTAAAAATTGAGCAGACGAACCATGAAAGTGTTACACGGCTCGCATGTTCACAATTTAGTGCCCCAGGTGAAATTGGATGGGGCCAAAAATAAATTGAACTCATGATGACGAAATTAGAAAACAATGTCTATGTACCAAATAAAATTATCACTTAACATTTTTCAACACGATCCGATGTAAAATTGAAATATCTTTGTAATATTCAAATGTATTTCACTAATTACAATAGCAACGTAACGTAAGAAGCCGAGTCTTGCCAAGCTTTCTAGTTAAAGAGCTGTCCAAACAAAAATAGTAAGATTGATCAATCGTCCGCGTCAATAGACATGAGACGACGCCAAGTGCTTTCCCGTGGCTTGCCAACGATGCAACATTATTATACTTTTATTTCTTCCCGATCAAAGTGTCCTCGGAATGTCGAAGGCAGCTCTCACAAGGCTCGGGTATGCGTTGGCAAGACTCACGTAATATTAGCCATCTATATAAGACAGGCAACAACTCTCATGTCCTATTTTGTATTATTTGCAAACACTACGATGCTGACCTCGTGTGAACAGTTATTGTTTCACTATTGTGATTCCTTTCGTGGTGGTAACATGCGTAGGCGAATCTCGCGTCCGTTGAATACTAAGCGTTGATCTGAGCGGCCGCGTGACTAAGCCACCTGCAGGATTTACCATCGATTGTATGCTAAGGAGCTCAAGTGCCGACTCCATACTAGTTTCTATCATTGGCATTCCGTGCACTGAGAACTACCGTAACTTTTCAACTAATACTTAAATCAAACTAACAATGAACTAGCTCTAATATGAGAACATATTTATCTAAGTCTAGTATATTAACAATCTTTTTATTTATGTATTTATTTCCTTATATAACTTTACTTAAAAACGAAGAACAAAGTAACATAAGTTGAACGAGGTAACGACAGTGTATTTAAATACATTTAACATCAAGAGTAACAAAGTGATTCCGTGTTTTAGCAGAAAGCGATAATCTTAAGGTCACAATGTCTCCGGAGCATAAACATACCAAATAAAAACATAGATTGTACTAATGATGTAACGTGTCACGTAGCGCAGCTGTTTTCGAAATAAATCAGTAACAAGTTGTGTTCACATGAAAATAAATATTTTTATCAGCAACAAAATAAATGAAGATTGTTTATTTCGATTGACACGTGAAGCAAACAGATAAGTTTTATTAAAATAAATTTAAATTATATATTATAATGCAGACAATTATAGATTGTATTAATTATCTGCGCTAATTATGTTTAACATATTATATATTATTTAAAAGAAAATGTTTTTTTTTTTACATTGGAAATAAGAATCATGGAATAGATTACAGATAGGTGGTTACAGAGGTATGATTTGATTATTATGAGCTCGAATACCGATCGGTCTGATCATAACACGACTGAAGACCAGAAAATTTGTTATATTTACTAAGCAAGTACTGCATTTTCATGTGATCTTTGAGTGTAGGTAGTCAGAAACTATATTGATCATTTTTGGCAGCATTCACCATGAATAGAATACGTAACCCGCTTGCTTCGATGACCAGGGGAAAAGTATTAACAGAATGAAAAAATATAGCCTATAACCATCTAGACGATTCCGCGTCGATTGGCAAGTCTCATACGACACCCTCAGTAGTTTTCACGTGATTGACGCACAAAGAAAACATAAATAAGTATATATATAGATTAACCAATTAGAGAAAATTACTTTGTATTTTTTCCTTCTACAGATATCTTTGTAACAACTAAAAGAAAGGCCGTGAAGTAACTGTATTGTCTATATATAAGTTTAAGGCGGATAGAACACTTTTGCGATAGTGTATTAAATGTTTATCTGTATTACAAAAAAATTATCTTTAAATATATCGCCTAGTCAACGTGCGTCAAATCATTTATGAATATGAATTACGGGTTTTTTTTAAGTAATTGCTATTATTTTTCCTATATTATGTAAAAATAAACGGCGTTGTTATCTAAATGTTATCTAAATCTGCCAATTAACAATTTTCTATCACAAATCGAATGACGTCAATCGATTTAAGTGCTAACATTTCGCTTTACTTAAAGAAATCAAGATAAAAACAGATAAGACATTATTGCCATTTGAGGAAATATAGAAATAAATGACGTCACAAGTATTATCAATTTGTAGTGAACATTTTGCATAATAGTATTATTGCAATGCCTGTTATGTAATAATTGAAAAATAATCAACTTCGCTTTAAGACCAATTACATTAATAATATCAATTACACGTACGCAATTCGACGCCCGATCCACAAGTGTTTGTTTTTATTGTCGCTACTGTTCAACGACGAATGTGTTCTCGAAAATTGGATTGACGCGTGTATGTGCGTTCGACGATGCTACATCGACATATACGAGTATATACATTGCTGTCATATTTTGCCCGTATCAGACTTCATGTAAATGATATCGAACGGGAAAAAATAACAAAATCAACCATCTATCTTCATTCGAAAGATAAAATAAAATTACGCACAACCGTATCATAGCTTCATAACTGCTTTATCGAATTACTATATCTGCACTAAGAGGATTAGATAGGTTTTATTTAAAATTAGATAATTCATTTTTAATCTATAGTAACTGGAATGATAAGATATTGTATTAATACACAAACATAATATGTATTGCATGCAGCAAGAGCTTCGGAGCATCCAGTTTGAACCCATGGATGTGGATGTTACCAACATAACCCCTAAAACTTAATCACACAGGAAAAAAACGTACCTAATACCTAGTTTGAAAATAAGTATTTTTAGTATTCTAATAAAGTGTAAAACAAAAATATTTTTGTACGAACTACCACATAAAACATAAGTTGTTTCTTGTCAATTCGTTTTAAAATATTAGCTGATTTAGTTTGTGAAATTTAAAGCAGACATTTTCAGATTCAAGAATATCAATTGTAAAATTCGTAACCAGTTTTACCATCAAATTAATATTGTTACTGAATAATTAAATATGATATTTCCTGTTAATCGTGGCATAAACTGGCAAAATATAAGATTATGATTTAAATTAGATAAGTACCTAATTCCAGTATTAATATTAGAAGTAGGTACTTATCTCTAATTAAATTATTATTATCAGTGAGTAATCACAGAATCATAACATTTATCACAAGTTTCTTCGCATATAATGATGTATCTTTTTTCGAAATAATCACGTATAATTTTGCAAGTATCTAGCTCATATTTTTTTAATATTCTTACAATGTAGAATTTAATTTTCTTCGATAAAACGAGATATTGTAATAACATAATGAAACAGATAAACTTCGGTCGTCTCTTATCGGCACGTACACAGACATTCGTCCGACCTAAATATATATACTTCAAAACAATAAAATTGCTAAAAACATTTCTATTCAGTAGCCAAAAAGTTTTTTTAAGCTTAAACTGTTTCAATTGCCTTCATTACATTAGAAGGCACGTAACACGACCTTGTAGCGACTTGGAAAATACAGATTATATTTATGTGTAATTAATTATATACTACCGATATAGTCAAGCTTTACACGAACACAATACAGGTTTAGCGAATAATTTTCTTAAAATATACTAATCTCACGGTAAAGTGATAAATATGAACTTAATAAAGAGACACATAATACGTGGAATTTCACTATTTTACAAAAGAAAATATCGCGACTTAACCTTTGTCGCATTATAATCTGAATCTTATATGCATATCCACCAATATGAAATTATGAGGTATATTTGCTTTTTAAATGTGCTCGTCGTTCTTACTTTGATTAATGACATTCTAAGTACCAATTATATTTCTATCAAAAGTCTTTATATTCCATATAAGTTAGATATTAGAAATAAAACTACAGTTTAAAATTATTTATTTTGTATCATTGTTTTTTTTATCAAATCATATTCCATAATTTCATTGTCGTAGACAAAACATACGATAAATTTAGAATTTGTAAATAATTTCTATTTCGAAACAATAATATGTACTTTATTTTGAACTAGCAAACCGAACCGGATTTGCTCGGGTGCAATGCTGATACTTAATATACAAAATAATATCTACATATATACAAAGTTTACAGGTTTTTTATTGCACAATACAAATCTCTATGTCCCTGCATTTTAAATCGATAATATCTTAAATATTGTAAATAGTCATTTAAATGACAAAATATAAAGCCTTATATACATCCGTGTTAAATATTAAATTTATTGAAGTTACATACTTAATTGAATAAGAATTAATGCTATGTTGCTTAAAATCGTTTCGTAAATAAGCCATTATTCCTCGTATAAAGCAAATATAAAAAATGGTTATTGTGGGATCTAAGAGATAGACCAGATAAGCGATACCATCGCTCTTTTGTAGACCTTTTTAAGGTGAACAATACTGTAGTACATTATTTTGATCTATCTCATAGGGTTTAGCCAATTGCAATGTAAGCGAAATAATGTGTTTGTTAAAAACAATAGTAACCTCTAAAATTATTATTATCTCTACCATATTATGCATGTTTAAATATAATACATATAAGCCTTCGCCTTGAATACCTCAATCTATTAAAAAATTATGTTGCGTATTTTTAAAGATCTAAGCAAACATAGACACGAACAGACAGCGGGTAGAGAGTTAGTTTTAAACTATGTAGTGAAGCTTGTTATTTTTAAATGCACATTAATAAGCCATAACCGATTATAATAAGTTATCGGTAAGTTTTAATAAACAATCACAAAGTATAAATATTTTGTGTATTCAAGGTTAGCATGTTATTATATCTCAAAATAGACAATGTAAGTTTACATTACGCGTGTTGACAATTGCGCACGCGCGTTTCAAGGAAGCATTCGTCAATGGGCGGGAAAGACGAAAGCGAAAGAGATCATATTTTCAAACGTATTTTTCAAAGAAATTGCGCGGAAAATGTTATAAAACAACATCCACATTTTAAATAAACATCACTATGTATTTCAAATGAAAAAAAGGTTATATTCAATTAATAAAAATAACTCATTTTAAAAGCCTATAAGACTAGGTTTTTTATTTTCTATAATGTGTTATTAATTATTATGATACAAAATATTAATATTTACTAACAAGGTCATAATAATTTATGATTGTCTACATAATGTCAAACTATTTATGAAAATTCAACGAAAGATGATGTTACATTACAAACCGTGCTTTGATATCCTATTCATCAAGTGAGTTAGTAGATTTTGTTTTCTTTTTTATCCAAAAATATAGTACAATTTATGCGCTTTTAAATCTATTTTTTATTTTGCGTTTAGCTAATATTAAATCCATAGGATATTGATGTTCGTTATAATGTATAACGTACACAATATAAGATAATATATTATATTATGCTAATTATTGTATAGCGGAATGGTATTTTCATGAAATATTTATATATGTAATTTAATAAAGTCAAAACGTATCGAGAGGAGATTAATATACCATTTACAATAAAGCTAGATTGCAAAATATATTGAATTGAATCTACTAACATTAAAAAAAGTATACATAAACGAAATCACAAGAATAACAGTAAAAAAAGCTTGTAAAAATATATACTACTTCGATGATCCAAAAAAAATGCTATCCGATGTTAAGTTTATAAGGATCTGGTTTTAAATAAAATACATATTCAAGCCTTGTCGATAACATTTTAAATTATCTAAGCGCGATATAAACACGTCGTGATCCGTCGGGACGCCAAATCAATTATCACAGTAGAAGTAGCAACGCAAGGACACCAAATGACTGAAATTTATCATAGTTTGAAAGCCATGATGGAATTAATAGTCAACATTGAACTTGAACGCGGTGCGTGCGTGACGTCAGCTACACGTGCACCCCGCAAGGCCGCGCCTATCGCCACATCGCGCTAACTAACCGTGAACGATGAACAACCATGCCAATCATTGGCGAATGTATCGATTTTTACAGCTAAATGAATGATATTATTACAAAGGCTCACGTCAGCTACTTGGCAAATTCATCGAGCGTTTAAATTCAGAAAATTACCTTAAAATCTTATCTAAGACTATCGTAACACTTTAATAAATAATATATTAACTATGTAGGTGTGAAATGATATCTATGTTTTTATTCGAGTAATGATAGCATACTACAAAAAGTAATATTAATAACTTCGTTGTAGTTATTATTAACATTTAATAAGGCAATAAAGCCTCATCATTAAAATAAAGTCACGGATCACGTAAGTAACTTATTTAGGTATTCATTTGTTGTTTTAAACTCTGAAATGAAATATAACATCCTCACTCAAATGGGCCCAAAATTATGACGATGTTCTCATGACAATTTTCAACCAGGTAGTCTATTTTCAATGGGGGATAGGCAACTCCGTAGAAGATTTGATAGAGCTCAAATGTGAGCATAAACACAGATGCACTTTCTAATCCGTCACTCTCATAATTCGATGAAACGCCTGTCCGAAAGGTTTGAAAGCAATGCATATGCCGTAGAGTGGTATACCTACATAGCCAAA
Organism: Vanessa cardui; assembly: GCF_905220365.1. Taxonomy (NCBI): domain Eukaryota; kingdom Metazoa; phylum Arthropoda; class Insecta; order Lepidoptera; family Nymphalidae; genus Vanessa; species Vanessa cardui. The sequence goes on along the minus strand of NC_061138.1, from coordinate 8,682,087 downwards.
TTTTTGACTTCATTTGACCGACCTTTGCTAATAAATTAGGATTTTGTTACTAAATCATTGAGCCACCTAGTCGTTATACATTATAAACCAATCAATTTTAAAATAACATCAAGATATTAACATAAAATGCAATAAAAAAGAGTTTTTAATTTTTAAACTTGTTCAAATTTTTGCTCTCCTTATTATATTATTAAATGCAAACCAACATATTTATTATTATGAAAAAAATACATAGACCGGTCTATTAAAAGTTTTTCATAATTATATCTAAGCTGATAATGCGGTCACCAAAATATTAAAGTTACTTGCTTCTAGTTGGCTGATTTTGATACTTTATTAGAAGTAAATGTGAAATTTATAATTTTAAAGAGGTTTTATTGTAATATCATAGTTATGTTGATTTAAAATTTATAGACAGACGCCTATTCATTCAAAGCGAACTTAGACAAACATGTGATGGAAAGTTTTGTAATACATATGTATGTATATATTCGTAAATGTAGATCATGTCAGGCTTTTTTTTTAACATTGATTCGGATTTTAAATGGTTTACCATGTTTAAGGTATTTTTCTGTTTATAAAAAAAAGATAACTGAATTCGAATCATTCAGCGTGAAGAACGAATATGATCTAAATATACGTTAAATATTTATGCGCAACGATTTCGGAGCGGTGGAATTACATTTATATTTTTCTCTGTGGAGATAACTCGCGAAGCTATATGTCACTCACACGTCTATCAAATCTCATATTATAATTACAAATGGGATTAGGAAGTCAGTAAAAACAAAAATCAACTTGAAAGGTCACGATCAAAAATTTAAAAGTTTATTATAAGACCGACGAAATATTTGGAAGTAACAAACTGTGTTTGATTTTAAGATAGCTTAATATCAAACACGCTATTTATATTACAACTATATATTATAGTACAACCAGTTTAAGCACTTATTACATTTAATTTAGTAGAAATTTAAGGCCAAAAAATTAACTACATTCGGAAGGTCAAGTAAAATTAAATGTTTTATTTTTACAATCATACATTTTTATAATAAGTTGCCGCTAGTAAATATCTACAATATTTTATAGATTGACCATTTTATCGATTTAAAAATTGTTTTAATAGTGAATAAAAAATATAAATGTTACTTAAATGAGGCGATGGTAAAAGTTGCACAGCCTAACAACATAGATGCTAATTTTATCTATAAGTTGACCAATGAATTTACGTATCGTGTTCTTGCATAAGTCGTGTATTTCGCAAACTACTACGAACCGCGAAAGTGGTGACGCAACCAACAGCCCATTGATTAGACTCGTGAATGTAACTGGTTACCTAATCTAAGTAATTCCTCCTCGACCGCTATCAATGCATTTTAATGATCGATGATTTTTTATGTATTTTTTTTTATAATAATAGTGAAGGTATACAAATAGCCTTTATAAATTTCGATATTTTATAGTATCGATAAAACAGTATCAGGGTTATATTAAGTGTTTTGAATGTATTTATGTGTTTGTGAGTAAGAAGCAGACGGAACACTCATCACAGGACATGGGACATGACATGCTGGCATGCTCTACCAAGCCTGAAGCATAAGATATACATACCGCCAGTTATAATAGATTGCTTAAATTGTTAGATATGCGAAATAACTTAACAACATAGATAAATATTCACAGAGATGATGCAATATACATATATATTTTAAATAAAGAACAAGATAATACCAGATGTACATAGTTTTTTTTCGAATATTTGCATATATCTGGCCTTGATTATTTGTGAATTTAATGATAACGATTTTTCGATTTCCTAAGAATTTATAATATATGAATGAATGAAATATGCTTACAATAAATGATATAGTAAAATAAACAAACATAACAATATTGTAATATGTAGGTATAATATTAAAAATGCATATATTAGAGAGCCTATATGTGTAAAATTTCGGTTTAATCGGTAGTGTGGAACTGGTTTCAAATTCAGATGCAAGCTTTGACTCATACATATTACATACCTGTGAGTAAAATAAGTAAAAAAATATTTTGTTATCGACCGTAAAGCTCACACTTCATACTATATTAAAGACATACGCAAAAGTCTCAAAATCAATATTCGTAATATCGGGTGTATAGATTTATCCCAATAATTATAACAAGGCTTATTGAACTCTGTGATCATTGCTCTACATTTTGTCGCTAAGAAGATACTGAGGTTGCATGTTTGTTTATCTACAACGTATACAAGAGGTAAAGGCACACAAACAAAATCTGCCTAAGGGCCGAGTTGATAAACATCGCGCCACTAATTTTATTGTGTCCAATACAACAATGTGTTGTGTTGAATATATTTAAATGCAAATTGCCTTGCGTTGTAACTATTGTTTGTTTCGCAGAAATGATATGAGGATTAAAATCGGAAACATTTTCTAAAATACAATAGTTGAGTGCGAGTCTCGACTAAGGTTATTTCAAACGTATCCTTAATATGAACTACCTAAATGTAAAAATACTTAATCCTGTTAATATAAGTACTTCATGGAAACAAAGGAGTAATTTCATCTCTTTTAGAAGTAGTTGACAAAAAAGCGACCTAATATTTGATTTGAATACAGTTTTATAGTTGAGTAAATGCACTTATAATAAATAAAATTTTTATAAATAAAAAAAAACCGCCTTCAAAAATGAACTAAAAAGAAAAAAATAATCAGTTACATCCATATCCAATTAACGATTTTTTAATCGTTACAATCAATTGCTTGGCGACTATCTTAAAGAAATAGAACTAAACCCGTAAAATATGTAGTTACTTAGGTACTAATAGGTTCTAATTACCAGTTGTGGTCTTCATCATCAGTTCCACTTCATCAAATGTCACTTTTCATGAGCATATGACCAAGGCACTTTGAAAAAAACCAAAATCACTATAGGTGTGCCTATAAATTTTGAGGAGTTCCCTCGATTTCTCCAGGATCCCATCATCAGATCCTGATCTCCTGACAATGGGACCACCTGTAAAACATGCCCTTTCAAACAAAAAAAGAATTGTCAAAATCGGCCCAGCCATCTTCGAGTAATTCGGTAACATACATAAAAAATAAAAAAAAAAAAAAAAAAAAAAGGCCCCGACGAATTGAGAACCTCCTCCTTTTTTTGAAGTCGGTTAAAAATCATTTTTGTATCCTTTATTGATCAATGAATCCCTATATATTTTTAGTTTATAGGTTCCACGGAAAACAGGTTAACCTGCATATTAAATTTAGAACGCTTTTTTTCAAAAAACAAAATTATAATTTTACATGATATCTACATGAAAAAAATGTGATTCGCAATGATTCATAAAACATAGTTAGATACATCTGAGTCGAATATTTATTTAACACGTATGTTCATTTGTTCTTACATCTACGTTAGGTATTGAAATGTGGTGAAAACGATAACAACGTGCAAAATATACTGTAATACGAAACAGTGGCACCGTCGCTACTTTCAATGTTGACACATTGAAATAAGATACCGTTCTTTCGGTCGTGTGAATATTATTCTTTTCAATATGAACCTGCACGACCGCGCGATCATCTTTCATTCCTTTTGTCTCACAGTTCACAGATCTTTTAATTTTAATTAATTTAAGATCGTAAGAGATTTTAATGTTATTATTATGATTTTATTTTATGTCTCTTACGAAATCCTTTAGAAGCTATTAGTAAAATGGACTTAGAAGTCACAACTAAAATATAACTTGTATTTGTTGTGCATAATTTTTCATACACATATCAATCAATGTGGAATATATTGTGCATATATAAATATAATAAATAAGAAAACATTAAAACAATAGTCAATTTGTAAAAGTTAATGACTCCCCTGACATTTTCTAATGGTTGACGAACTCTAGCGATTGACAAGTATCATTCATTCATGTGCGTTTAAATATACACGCGTTTAAAAGTGCAGGTATGCGAGTTATCGAGGTTAATACGGTTGATAGCGAAGATATCGCTACGTAGGCGGTAGCTCGCTCCTTGATAATAGTCGACACACGCCTGTGCATATGTATGTGTGTGTTACTGCTGTAAGTGCACATGTGTGCTATCGGCGACACAGACGATGATAGCTCTTTGTTTTCTTTGCAACCGCCGCATGTTATCTGACAGTTGGTCGTTTATTTTATAAGGTATCATGTGCTTTGGATTATAAGAACCTTTGATACTAGCAATGTGAATTATAACATAGATATTATGAATATCATATTACAGTTAAATTAATATACGAATCTAAGAATAACATTGACAGTAGGGAGTTGTTACGATGAGATATTTACACTAAGGAAAAACATTAAAATATTACGAAATAATTAATATATATTGTATAATTACTTATAATGAATCGTTATAACCTATAAAGTTACAAAATATTCATGAAATATCCAGATATATTTCAACCCTACACCAAATTTAAACTCTTAATTAATTGAATTCGCATAAAACAATACTACAAAACTTATAATCAATTATTATTTGAATAATATTTTTACTTTAACGAAGTACCTATATATATATACACACTTAAGAAATATATGTAACATTTTACAGCTTGTTTGAACCTAGATGTAATGCACAGTGTCATGTATATTTTTCTTTTGTACAAACTGTTTATTCTTCGGATATCTTTACGAGGCTAATGGTTCAACGAATGCGTAGCATTTGATTGGTTAACATAATATTACTAGTAATTAGTTCTGATACGAGTCCATATAATTGTTTGTTATTATGAACAAGTAACATGTTGTAAATTAATTACTAACCCGTGTATTTGACTAACGCACAATGAATTTACATTGTATTCTATTTATAAATTCGATTTACGTTATTTTATTATCGTTTTTTTTAATTTGGTGCTTCCAGATCGAAGATCGAGACGGTTTCTTTATTAATACAATTATTGATGACCAAGAACTCTTTAAACAAAGAGTTATCGCAATAGCCACACAGAATACATATAAAGTCAGACATATAAAACAGAGCATTATATTTAGATTTAATTTACCTATTTCAATTTAATTGTAATATAATGACAATTTAGTAGTCGCTTAACGTTACTTGCCGAAGAGAACGTTTAACACGACTCTTCAAATAATTAGAATAGTTAATGAAAGATTTAATAAGGCACGGAAACAAAACCAGCTTCAAATGCTTACTGCATTGCAAGAGGTCCCCAAAAACTCTGTACCCAATTCTTAAAAATAGAGCTACTTTTCTGTTCTCTAAAGTATAACATTACTTTGATGTTTAGATTCGTTTAAAGCGTTTAAAAATGTTTTTAAACTTAATGTAAGTGCTTTTTGTTGCTCTCCGTGAAGAAACAAGTTAGCATAATTCTCAACCATTGTTTTATTACTGTAAACAGCCTCGATTGCTTGAAAGCGCTGGGTTTGTTTATATACGTTTTAAGTCAAATAAAAGTCTTGTATTTTAAGCTTTGTCTACGTCAATGGTTGATATGTTTGTCATCGAAAATTTTATGTATAATTGTTAACGGTGGAAGCGTAGACGTAATGTGTTTATTGATATATGTTAAATAATATACTGTATAAAAATAAAATCGAACCTAAAAGATTGAATTTTATGTAATACTATATAAACAAATTTCGTATTTCGAAAGAATTCAATTAATTCAATATACATATGTATATGTAATACTTATGGGACATTAAAAGCAGAGTGAAGGTGGCTATGCACATAACAGTACAAATTATAATAAATCACCAATAAACTAAATATATAGTTGAAAGAAAACTTTATGTCATGAGTCCATTTCCCTATGTTGAATTTAGACGGAATTTTTAAAAAAATATTTTATAAGACAGAGTTAAATATAATCGCATAAAGGTAAGTCGCTAAGCGTACAACGCATACGAGAAGATATAGATAAATGACATATCATTCATAAGTATAATATTATGTGCAAACAATTCTTGTACAAGTGATTTCCTTTATCGAAGGTCACATTATTAATAGGTCGTTACGTAACGCAGGACGCACGTTTTCTTGTATTTGGCGAGTAGTATAATAACACTTTCTTTATTACAAACTTTTGGCATGGATTGTGAATTTACGTCCACATTGCTATGAGTGCAATTATTGTATTTCATTTACTATGTTGTGTATGTGTATACAAGTAATTGAGCAATATAAATGTTATAAATATTGTATTGATTTACAATTAGTTCCGTTTCTAAAGATATAAATAATATGAAACGCCTTGTTCTAAGAACTCTACCTTATAAAGCTGCATATCTTTTATAAATGATAATGATTTACTGATATCTTATAAATTGTACTATTTGTATGCACATTTATGGTCCTATTTATATGTAACTAATAATTTTATAATTTTGGTAATGTAACGAAGTACGTACATAATTGATTATATAAAAATTTAATGTATATAATATTTATGATAATGTATTCCGTTTGTATTACCGGTACAGATGTCGTATTAACCCTTTCTTGTGTAAGTTGGGTCAAAGTTTATCGGCGCCGGCTACCACCGACTATGACCGCGTACTTTTCCTCCTTGTTCTAATTTTAACCCATTAATTACTATTGGAAACACTGTTTGTAGTAAGCGATAAGCGTGAGTGATGTCTTAATTAATTAGTCCAGGCTTCGCTGTAATTGACAGATTTAAGGGATGTCACTCTAATGAAATTAGTTGCTGTGGCATGTATTTGTATATCAATATTGTGTTTGTTCGTACTTTATCAATTCAATTGCAAAAGTTACTTGTATCCGTCTAGTAGAGTCTCTTAATATGACAGACAATACACGTGTTTCAAATAGTTTTGTTGTAAGCGAGGTAAATACTTTTTATTCAATTGTTTTCGTTAATAGAAGGTCAGAAAAGCGCTTAATGTTTCTTAAGCAGATAACTCTTTGAAGTCTTTCTGAAGGTTACAATCATTTAAACAGGTTTGTTAATAGCACGTATGTCGCTAACTATCAGGTTAAGGTAAAGTCATCGACCATCACGCAAGGACGACTCAAATGAAAATAAATACTACAACTTTTGTATTTACGATTCAAAAAAATATATGCCAACTAAATGAAATTATCTGACAATAATGAGCCACAAAAACGAAACGACAACAAATGCAATTAAGAATACTTTTCAATAGTTAGATACTTATTAATACGGCCTGTCTCGGCAGGCAGGTAGCAGACGCGAAATATAGAGCGACGGCGGGCGGGTAAGGAGGAGTGTTGTCGACACGCTCAGAAACAACCTAAATAAAGCAGGCCAGCAGGGAGTAGCCAACATCGCCGCCAGCCGTCTCGCTGGACGCGGAACGCGGCGCACACACGCGGCCCGTGGCCCGCCACACACACTCGATGCTTACCGGCTCACACAATCTCGCCTCACACACACATCGCTCGCTAGACGAAAATAAAATCCACTCGTTATGCGCCATGCAAATAGGAAGGCGACGGGACATAATAGCGTGAACCGACCGACTGAACGAGTAGATCCTTACGTTTCGTGGCACTGTCGCAAGACGGTCACGGGCGCAGCATCTCAGGCCGCGAGTCACGACGATTCTCGGTCGGAGATCTCATCCGAAGGCGCCGTCCTCCTCTCTGAACTGGTTTTGTAAGTACGCTCGTATTCCGATGGAAAAATACACGGTCGAGACGTCCACTAACATTCAGCACTCGCGATATCGCGACTGTCTCACTGCGGTCACTCGGCAGGAAAATCAACGGGCGGAGATTAGCATGAATGATATCATAAGATCGTCGTCACGAGCAAAACACGAAAAAGGTGCAACGTCGGTGCGGGTCGCAGCGCGACTGGCGGCGGCACTACGCGGAGCCCCGTGCGTAGTGAGTGGCCGTGAGGCGCGGGGACGAGGAAACCCGGTGCGAGTACGGCGCGCCCGGCCCGACCCACGCGAGGGGGGCCCGGGGGAGCGACTCACGCGCGGGACGGGGGGCGCGGATTAATCACGTAGTAAGTATACCCCCCGGGGCCGCACCGCCCGCGCTCACCCCGCGCATAGAACCTGCGCGCGGCCGATACATGAATAAATACTAAATGCAACGAACGCTCTTCGTGCCAGACTGAAACCGGACATTTATCGGAGCTAAATGAATTCCTGGGTGAGCGTTGCCACCGAATCTTGGCTCCGAGTGCCGTCGCCGGTCGCGAGGCGCCGCACCTTCGCTCGCAACATCAACTTGTGATGCAATTCTGTAATCGTTTTAAGAAAGTTATCAATCGACTCAACATAATTCAATGACATACGAGTTTTACTGCCATTATTTGTTGGCTCATTTAGATAAAAGCACTTTCATGATATACAATTTACGTCCATTCACCGTAATATTTTATCATTCACTTATTTTATCTTTATCTTTTCAATTGAATTTTAATTGCGCCGTGAACAGCGAAGAATTGTCCAATGCAGCTGAATTAGTATTGCACAAACCCTAGACTGGTTTTCTGCCGTCATAAAGTGCCAAGGTACAATATTACAAATTCACAAGCACACATTCCCATTACAAGACATTGATTGTTAATTAGGTGTAGCGGTAAAAACCACTTGAAAACCAATGTTTATGACTTTCGAAAGCTATTGGAAAAGCAATTTAATGAAGACCATTTTAATGTTGTAAAATGTTATTAGTATTAAAGTCCTCTCGCGATTAAAACTCAAATATAGAATTTTTATTTAATTTTATTACATCGTATAATTTGATGTTGTCATATAACAAAATTATTATTAATTGTTAAATAACAATATAAAATGCTGATAGCGCCCATGTTACGCGTTACTACTGAAAGTGACGTAGCAATCTTTCTAGTAATGTTGGTAGTCGTAGTCTTACACGTAATGCCGCCTTCTATTATAAGTGAAACGGTTTCTAAGATAAGCTTTAAAAGGAATGGGACGGCTTTTGAAAACAAATACGCTAGAATTAGGTTCTTTTGTTAGAGAAGTATTCCGCTAATCTTGATTTAAGTGAGGCCCTTTACGAATACAGTAGTAGCAATTTTTTTGTTTCGAAAAATAGATTATGTTCTGAATCAAATTTCAGTGGTAATGTAAGATAAGTTAGTATCCATTTCATTTGACTGTTGACTTCCAAGCAGGATATATTAATTTAAATAATTTTATTTAATTAACATGACTTTGTATATTTTAAACGTTAAAAAAGAGTAACTACTGAGTTTCTTGCCGGATCTTCTCGGTAGAATCTACTGTCCGAAACGGTGGTAGCTTCACTTAATTGTAAAATGACGATTCAAAAGTGCTTGTAAGAGCCTTCTTGAATAAAGTTTATTTTGATTTGATTTTTGATTTGATTTAATGTGTAATAAAATTAATAAAATAAATGTATCGTTTAGCAAATAATCAACTAAAACTAATCTCATTATAAACGCATTTTAGCGTTTAAAATATAAAAATCTTAGTTTTAATATCAAAAGTTCCAGCCGTGTTTTGAAAGTTCAAGTGAGAAAAAACGGGGGAAGTCACTTGTATCTACTAAAAACATGAAATCCAAAGGCCACGCGTTGAACTCTTCGGTAGGGCCATCGATCGATTTGTTACGCTCGACGCAAGAAAGATTACCAGTTGTATTGTGAATCTGTTTAGGCCTCTTCTGGTGATATGAAACTATTTTATCATACTTATATAAATATTAATTTAATCTAACTATTGGCGACATGTTTTCAATATCTAAATAATTAATTACATTCAGAAGTTATCTACTATTTCATGTTTATCAAATTTACTTACGCATTTAGGATAAGGGTCAAATAATTCTTATTCTAAAATGATTTTTAATCGTTTTAATCATATTTCAATATCTAATAGAGATTTGTGTGATGTGCGAATAAAATGATGCTAAAATGTTCACCGTTTGAGAAAAGAATCTACATGAAGGTTGCATATTTAAATGGCATTGTACCGTACATTGGTTTATAACAAATTCAAAACAAACCGAGATCATTGCCACAAGTATGGGTAGCATAATTCATTCACCTTGTTTTCTATAACGTAACCAAGAGAGCAGCTGGCCGAACGAGTTTGGAAGTATTTTAAGAAAGTATACTTGTCTTGTCTTATTGAAGACTCGCGTGTGTCCACGACATTGTCGTAATAAACATACTAAAGCAATTTAAAAATACTTATAACAGTATTACAATTACCAATGTAATGAAATAGTTCACGTAAGCACAGTGATATTGTTAATGAGAATATCTTGAGCGGTAGAGTTTTGAGATCCCGTGTGGGCCGCAACTGATCAATCATTCCACCAACATGTAAATGAAACCATAGACTAAGACAAGACAAGATATTTTATATTCTCTGATTGGTGGCACACTCATTTCTTACATTACCAGGTTCTCATAGCGTTGATAACAAAAAACCGTCACTAGCCCATTTGCTTGTCTGCCTTGATAAAATAAATGAAAAATACGTCCATTCCTTTCCATGTTACTAGTTATCTTACACAGAAGTGCATAAACATCCATAGACAAGAATTTGATTTATATATTAAGTTAAGAACTGATGTGAATGTTTGATTCATTTTTTACATATCTTTAACTTGCAATTTTCTAAAATCTATCTATGTTTCTAAAATATGACCATTGTTATAATTTGCAGTTTTTATTTAGTACTGTATCGAAACAAGGTTTTTCGATCGCTCGAGTGTAATTGAGCTCAATTTTTTGAATGTTATTAATGTTTAATTTTTATACGATGTATAATTGAAAATTATGTTAAAATTGGAACATTCTAATCACTTAACGGAATTACATAAAGTTATAACAAATGCTCTAAACATAAAAGTTTACGTGCGTCACTCAGGTCATCGGTCGTCCAGAGATGTTTGAGTTCCGCGTGGGTAAGCGTGCGTCGAAGCGTGGAGACAGGTGCGTCCGCGCAGCACTGTGATATACCATATTCATGTTATTTTACCAGCTCAAGTAAGTTTCATCTCTCCAAAATTTGTTCCGAAATTATATCTACCTTGTGTACATAGATGCTTGAATACATTATACTTTAATACGGGTTTTTATTTGAATATGATATAAAAGTCACTTAAAAAACTACTTTTAAAAATAACAAATAATTTATGTCAATTACTTGGAATTTACGTAATTATACCTACATAAGTTTAAGGATAATTTACAATGACAAAATGTAATACAAAAAACAGACTACATGCATTCATAATATCTAATCTCATTTAACAGTTATTTCTCATAATAATGGCGGACTGGTAGGTATGTTCATTTAGATAAAATAAACAATGTTGATTTCGTTTCATACGAATACAGCTCAGTTGAAATGGTTATCATTAGCCTCTTTTAAACGTCTGCTTAACATATATTTATAATTCAAATGCTATGTTTATATATTACAAGGTATTATCGGAGACAACGTTGTCACTCTTACCTTATCCTTCCATAACATTGGACAACTAACGTACCTTGAAACCTTTAAAGACTTGTAATACCAAATCCGGTGACGCCTACACGCGTTATAAATTACATACAAAATATTAAACGGCTTGAAAATATTAACCGTGTTTTGTTATTTATACTATTTCGTCTCAGCGGAGCGTTGCGAAATAATTTTTGACACCAATGAACGACCTCCGTCTATTATGTAAGCTGTTAAATATTATTCATTATATTTATTGTTGTACATAGTTATATATATGTTGCAATATATTTTATTTATTTATGGAAACAGAGTTTGATTTTGATTTTTTTTAAATTAGGATTTAATTAGGTTGGTAGACATAAAATGTGTCCCATACACTTGATGGTTAGTGGGCACCAACACCCGTAGACATTGACGGCGTAAGAGATTTTAATTTTTCCTTGATCTCCAATGTGTCCTCAATCTTGGGAACCAAGTCATTATGTTCCTTATGCCTGTATTACATTGCTGCTTGGCGGTAGAGTTTACGATGACCGAGTGGTCTTACCCAGCCGGGCATGCACAAAGCTTTACCGCCACTAAAAAGTTTACAAATATAATTTGATACCGAAGTAACAAAACATGTTTATGTACAAGTTGTACTTTCGTATTAACAGTACCCATAATTTAGGTTCTCTATAAAGTTTGGTTTCGGTAATATATTCCACATTTGCAACGAGCATATAAAACGTCTGAAAATAGATGAAAGCACATATGATTTTCATTATTGATCAAACATAAAAAAAAATAGACAGATTTGTGGAGTAAATATCGATACGACATAGTTTTTAAATTAATTCAGAATCCGCTTCCAATTTAGCTGATCTAAGTTTTCAAGACATGCGAATCCGTAATTCTGGCATACTTAAGAAATTGATTCATACAAAGTGTCATATAGTCTGATGTTAACGTGTGCGTTCATGATGATAAATAAACTTAATATGCATTTCACTGCAGTTTGTTGACTCTCAAATGCTCTATCCCGTTTTCTGGCTCAGACGTCTGCCTGCCCACGCCGTAGTAATTATTTTAGATCTACCTACTTATCTGCTGCGTTCATACCGAGAGATTGATTGCTTTAAATTATTGTTTTATGTAACATTTTTATAGTATCAAAAATTGTGTCAGTTAAACGCTTATTTTTTTGTTTTACTCATCAATGAATTTGACATTTGTTAAATATTATACAGCTGTTTTTTGACATAGATATTATTTACAACCTAGAGAGATCCACCATTAGACAAATTAATGTAGTCTTCACTTAAGTTAATTTAAGACTTTTCTTTAATTTTAAATATCATTTTTTGTTTTTTTATTTTTCGTGTATAAAGTTTAAGAATCGGTTATTTTATCGATGAGAAAATATATTTAAAATAACATAGGAATTAACAATCTGTTGATTTGAATGAACTATTGATATTCACACGACACATCACTTGAATACGTACAATTATTATATCATCAATTTAATTATTATTATTTAAGTTATATACATAATTTTTCAATAAAGTACGTCTTTAAAAATTATTCGTCTAACAAACATAAATCCAACATCAATATTATTAGTAGTATTAATAATCCTATTATACTAAGTGAAAGCGAGTTAAGTATTTGTATAGAGTTATACAATTGCTTTAAAATGAATAAAGTTGCCTGGAACAGCCTGGATTTTCTCTAGAAACATACATTGTTAAGTTTTTAAGATTGTGACACCCGCATGTACCAGACAGACGACTCGATCGTGTTTAGAGGCGAGATTATTATCTTTCTTGACTACTTCAGTAGAATCATGAGTTCAGTAAACAAATTTCATTCAAAAATAAAATATTATTCATTTAAATAGGCTCATAAATACATTTTTGAATCGCCACGTTACAGAGTTGAATTAAATGTAAAGCATTTCGATTTAATTTTACTTAGTTAATTAATTAAATGGGTCTTGTTTATTTAAATAATAAACGCCTCAATGGCTACGCTAACCTTAGAAATATTTATCTGAAAATTATTTAAGTTTATAATAATAGTTTGACTTCGAAAGATATTCAAAACAATTGTAAAAAAAATATATATCATCCATGCATTTTACGAGGCGTACTTAATTTCTACTAAATGTCTAAATATTCATATAAAAGTATCCTGCGAGTAGATTTATAAATTCGTGTAATTATACTTAATTCGAATTAGGTTAAATTAGTTTAATCAAGTTGAATGATTTTACACAGACGTTAAACCAACAGCCATACTATAAATTAATCAATCAATCAATAATAAATTGATTATTAATATCAGTTTATAATTGATTATTTAATGGAAGTATAAAAATTCGTTGCTGACCAATCCAAACAATTGCACTTATCTTGTGATGCAATATAATTGTTTTATACGTAAAGTACAAAGGTTAGAGCAGTATTTACATGGAAAAACCAAAAATATCTTCAAACGAAAAGCAAAAACAGTATACCGACTCTGTTTTATTTAATTAAAAATAGTATATTAAAAAATCAATGGTATCTCTGTATTATATATTTACTACTCTTATTAAAAATAAACTAAAATAAAAGAAATTTAAAATATATTATTAATCCCACATGTTGCAAGAATTGCATTACGTACCGGTTATTCTAGTCTGCCATTTCATCTATTCCTGTACGTTGCCTACTAGACGCAATACTATCTTACACATATGTATATGCGGCATAGCGTTTACATGCAAATAAATTATGTTTATCTCACTAATCTAGGAACGTGAGTCGTAACATGTGCCAAGGAAATTCAATTTTGTTACATTACAACATTCATAGCATATAACTGTTACGTTGTAATATTCCTGATTATTAGTATTTTTATGTTTTTTAATAATCAACTCTCATTTTAACAAAAAGACTAAAAATATTTGTACTAAGGTTTAAAGATTGACATGATCTCGTACAACACGATTTATATAAGCTGCCTTATTTATGTACTAGATGCTTTTTCTATTTATATACCTTTAATATAGAATATACGACACTGGAATCAAGTTGCTAAGACAGACACTACACACACATATGTATTTACATATAATTTATTTATTAATTAGTGGTCTTAACGTGACTTTTGGCGTGACTTCTTACAGATAGCGAAAACCTTATTAAAAACGATTACCATTAAGTATTCTATAAGAAGCCACTAAAATTTTAAGAATTTGCAAATATATTATGATTTTTTTTTTGTGTTTTTTTTTTCATATCATAAAATGAGACAAGAGTCTCACGCCGCAGTGCCGTGTGCCTGCTTAGGTGCGCGGCGAGGGCGGTCTATTTCCAGTGCGTCTTCTTACGCATCGTCTACTATTTGTTTATATATGCCAGACATTGATGTAATAATCGTTATATATATCGTTATATAGCTTCAGTCGTTTTGCTATTACTAGCATAAACAAAAGTATAATCACATACATTCTTTGAGTATCATTCAACAAGTAAAGGAATTTGCTTTTTTTTCTGTAATATGACTATTGACTTATTATTATTCAGACAATAGACAATTAAAAACAAAATACAGGCCAATTATAACATATAAGGAAATATGAAAGATACAGAGTTAAATGTAAAATAATTCACAAGATGCGAAGAAGCATATTATTTTCATAGTAAACTGTTAACGCGTGTGAAAATATCTTTTTCTGAGAAATGAAAGCAACATTGTTCCGAACTGAAATAAGCTCAGTTCAAAGCGAAGCCCGCTAATTAAGAACAAGCTTGCAGTTTACGTTACGATCACTTCCCATTTGAAATCTAGTGCACAGATTTGAACGACCCGGAAATATGAGAAACTAAAATTTTAAATTCGTATAAAGTTCATAAGACCAAAGAATACTTCAAATTAATTATATACTCGCTTTAGTTATGAGAGTAATTAAGGTTAGGTTCGATTGTAGATTTTCTAGTAAGTAGAAACAATTCACAGAAAATTTGACGAATATTTATTTTTGGGTGCGTGTGTTTTATATCTCATAATGTATTGCGTAGTGCAGATCACATACGCAATGTAATTCAATAATTAAAACCAGTTAGGACAAATTCTCTATAATTATGATATCAATTGATCATTTTTAAACGTTTTAAAACAATACCCGCTTTTGATTAAATATGTAATATGTTAAACATACATTTGAAACGTCTATTCCTTTTTCATCATTTTAGTTGGATTATATTAGAAATGTGAGAATTTATTTGTTTGTTATCAAAGTCATTCTGTAATTTCTTAGTTATAAAGTAATGCAGTTTACATTAACGCTAACTGTTATGCTAATTTGAACTAATGAATTCGAATATATTATACGTCAGACAACTCTGTTGAACATAAAATAAGCCCTTTTAATTTATTGTTTTCTTTGTAATCGGAAATTTTTTCTTTGGCATCCAAAATGAATATTTTTTTTCAATCAGCTCCATTTTTTTGCATACATTTTAAAAACAAGTAAAGTATTCAACTAATACCTTTAATTATGATGCCACAAGCATCTAGACAAACTTATATAACACCATAATATCATAAAGAAAGTATTTCGGATCCGAACAAAAACTTCTAATGCGATTGACATGAAACTTTCACATCATTTTAGCTTAAAGAAAAATAAATGACCGTCGGACGTTATATGGTGAACGCAGATTATAAAATAACAAACATTCTAAAACTTTTTGTATGGGCGTTTAGGTGTTGTTTGATATGTCTAAAGAAAAGTCCACGACAACCTATTATTATCAATCTTAAATTGTGTTTTGGATGTACTGAAAATGATTTCAATCACGTTTTCATCTAACTGACATTTATTGTATAAAGTTAGTCTGTAATTTTATATTATTCTCTGCTCTTTCAAAATGTATTCGTTTTGATTAGTTGACATATCTTGGAGATATTATAAATGTTTGAAGACACCTAAATCTGAAAAGTGTAACACGTAACGCTTGAGGTTAGACAATTAAATTAAAGGTAATATATATTTGGGAAATTGGATGTAAGTCGATTGGAATTCGGTCTGCATGGGATGGTTTTATAATATTTACGTGTAGAATATACTTAAAATGTATGTATATAATAATGTAATGGAACTTTTATTAATCTACTACCCGGGTCAGTTACATAAAAAGCGACTAAAATATCTTATAAGGATGTATCCAAGTTACAAGTTATTTGATGAAAAATGCTAACCATGGATAATATTTGATTTTTATCCGGCAATAGTAAGACAGTGGTTCCTGGAATAATTTTAACGTCCTTTATACTGAGAGACCGCCTTGCTTATCATATCCTTGATCTTATAAAAACAAGTTTGCCGGTTGTGATTCTAATTGTGTAGAATTAATCAGGCCAAAACGAGGATTTAACGACATACGTGTACGAATCTTAGATATTCTTAAAGACAGTACCCGGCGGAGAATGTCAATTTAGATTTTATCTTGCTATTTGAGTCCAGACGTTTCCATTATTGGTATGATTGTCGAATAAAGTTTATATAACTAATGAGAATCCAGCGATGTTTAAAATCGCATCTCTATATTGTACACTCTGGTTATATGAGCGAAAGATGCAGCTATGTTAGTAAAAAATAACATTATTGATAAATAATAAAACATAGTGAACAAGATTTTGTGGAATCAAATTCATATTCATATCACACTAATATATAAAGGTGTAGAGTTTATTTGTTTCAACGTGCTAATAAGGTTTGGTGTGGAATTAATTATGAGAAAAATATGCCATCTATGTAAAGACTATTATGGTTTTCACGTTATAAACTTTATAGCAGAGACACGCGAGCAACGATGTTAATACTGCGTTAGATATTACCAGCAATATAATTATCCGATTGACACTTTCCGTAGTAGGTAATATTCGGTGAAATTATATACCTATAGTATTATTCTATAACTTTCAAGACGATTCTACAAAAAATACGACAAAATTTCACTCATTTATAACATTTTTTTTTATTTATTATAAAGAAATGGAAATAACAAAGTACCTACATAAAAAATAACTTCGTTCCAATGAGGATAAAGCTGAAAAGAGGTTCCTTATAAAAAAGGTATGTAATGTGAAATGATGAATGTTATTTCTGTCATCATTAATACAAGAAGAGGGTTGACAATGACACAAGATAAAGACCAGAAAACAAAAAATAACTCTACCATAATAATGATTAGGAAAAATATATTGGACAAATTATTACAAAATAACTTTTCAATATTATTACCAGCTACATATTAAACGACATTACAACAGGCGGTAAAATATATTCTACGAATTGTATCATGCGGTTTCGTTCCTATATTATTAATAATTTACGCAGAAACGTGTCGCGATCATAATAATTCTTGACGTACTACTTAATAAGCCAAACGGCTAAATAATATATTTACAAAGTTATTAATGTGACCGCAAAACTATAAAGATACTATTATATTACATTCTTAACCATTAAACGCACGTTAAATTCCGGTTATATGTATGTGTTATATGTATTCTAAAGTTATTCAGTAAGGTCAATTTTGTATAGAAATAAAAAAAAAAATAAGTCGTTCATTGCCCAATAATCTTTCTATATAGGTAGGTATCAAAAGATTTTTTTTCTTTAGGGTAATTTTTTGACATTGACCAATTTCATGGAATTGAAATAATTTATTTCCCTGTTTTCTGGGTAAATCCATTGTAAATAATATGTAATATTTGTAGTATTGTTACATTTGAAAACATCACCATTTTAATATTATACAATAAACAATCTTAAAAGTGTATAGTTTTTCTATACAAATGAAAATATTGTAATTATTATGAGATTCCCACAGTAAACATTCGGCTCGGGTCAGGTCACGACTCCCGGGTGGGAGGGGGCGCGTCATTCACAGCCAAAATTAGGTCAAAAGAACGTTCCTGGTTGTAACGCAAAACTAATCCTTCTTGACCAAATTTATAAAAATGTATTATTTTCTGTGAGAGTGTTACAATTTGCTAAATATATTATTAATTATTTTACGATAAATTACTATAATTTGAGAGTATATTTAAGTTTAATTTTTAATCGGCCTGTTAAAATCATTCATCGCTTCGCTTTATTTAGGTCACGCCTATTGGTCATGACATAAATACAGGCCTGAACCGTTTGTAATGTGTCTGCACGTATGAAATATTCACACATTTACTCAACTAAAATTTTATTTCATTTATGTTGTTCAGAATTTATTTATTTTACATTCAGTGATAATAGTAGTCGTAAACTTGACATCTAGTCGATTACATTTATTTACATAATCCATTAGTTTTATGATTTACGTTTTAAGACCTCATATAGCTTATGTCATGGCAAATCACATTAATTAAAAAAAAAAAAAAACAGAAAACGCGTCTATTTGCATGCTGCCGAAATAGGTCAGGTCGCCGTATCTTTAGTTGGATGCAGTCGCCCTGGTAACCCAGATGCAGACACAAGGGCAGAGCCTACCCTCAGACCAGCTTTAATAGATCTTTTGTTGTATTATTAAAGACCTTATCTGCTACATAATAAGACAAACAACAACGGATTGTACAGATCTTCGTTTCGCGGTTAGTGTTTTCAATCATATCGTACCATGTTTGCTAATGGCAACCCTGTTCAAATATTCCTAATTGACTTAAATTCACCTACAGATTTAATTATTTAATACTTATTTTAAATGAGTTGCTACCTTCGAGAGATAAGTAATAAAAAAATTGGGTTAAAATAAGAAACTATACAAACTCACATATAGGTACTAAAAAAGTTGTATAATTCTAAATTGTACAAAATTGTTCCTTTTTTTTTAAATGAATTAGTTTAATGAGAATGTTATAGGAACATAATTGATAAGTTTTGTGTCCGTATCAATTCAAACTAATGATTTTAAGTGCCTTCTCTTATAAGATAATGACTGTCCTAATTAAATAAGATAACTTAATTAACAAAAGCCGAAACCAGTTGTATTGGTTTCTATAAGCATAAACGTATTGACTTTCGTACTCGCTAATTAAAACTATCTGTACTAAGATATGAAGGCTTAATAGGTATAGTCTATAAGGAAGGAACTAAGTACGTTATAACTTATATATAGACCACCTTATTTCTTGTGTACCTACTTATAAACTTAATATTTATATTCAGTGAGTAAAAACTCACTCATTTTACTGGTTCATTTCCTTCTGTCATGACAGATTCGACATTCGAAAGTAGAACACAGCATTATATAGTTAAACCAATTACCCTATATCTATAAACAATCAGTTATCGATACAGCCGTTTATGTTTACCAACAGTGTTACAATTTACTTCTTACTTATATTCTAACACATAATGACCTTCATTAAATTGATCTTATAATATAAAATAAAATATCTCATAGATAGAAAAATGTTGTAAACATTTTAATACTCTGACATTATCATAATTCTTAGAATTTATTCACTAAACAAGTTATGAAGCTCGATACCTACGTACATACATACGTACGTACGCGAGAGTGTAAATATGATGCACGCACACAAACACGTGTTGCAGTGACAACACGATGAGTAAACGCGTAAAAGCCTAGTTACAGCCAAAGTGTTCACTAATGCACACAGGTTCAACTGCACCTGTGTGCGTTGGATTCTGTATGTGTACGGCGTAAGCGTAGGCGGTACGTACACAGAGCTTTCACGACGCAGCCTTGGCCGCGAGACACGTGCGTCACTAGGGCTGCGATCAGGGCTCTCCGTTACAATAATATTTGATATACAGATATAAACCTTGCGTTAATGGATATATGATTCTTAATTGATTACAATTTGATAGACGATGAGGGTCTACGTTTTAGTATATAAATTACTTTTAATAATAATTATGTTTAAATTTACTAATAACGTATTGGTTTTATATTTACAAACATTACTTGTTTCAATTTATATACATATGTAAATGTTTTATAGAAAGGTCAATGATAGCCGTACTATAGACTGGCGACCACGGTCTTGTGATGAATAATTAATTACTATTAAAAAGTGATAAAATACAATTTTGAGATATATAATTCCTTACAAATTGAAACATTGAAATGAACGTTGAAGTATTATGTTTTGGATTTTCTTTTTGTAAATAACATGTTTATTCTTTAACGAAAACTTACGTTCCTCGTTACCGTGTAATATAAGTTTGCTTTAAAATTGACGATAAAAATGTTGATGAAAGGGACAACATTATTCAGCGGGAGGAGGGTTGTTCTCCCCTGCCCCACTCTATCAGCTGAGCGACACGTGCGGACATAGTATCCCGTGTAATACGCTATACATGCTTGCTCTATAATAAACATCTACGAGTATATTATTACTTGTTATCGATGCAAACATAACCTTCCCACACCGACCATATACACAGGTTGCTTTTACCATAAACAAGTAAAAAATAATACATTACAGTGGCTTAATCTAATTGTTCGAAATATCTACAATATACGTATACAGGTACGTTACTAGGCAGACAAAAAAATCTCAATTAATATTAAATAAAAAGGTATGCGTAATGAATGTATTTTTTTTTTATTTCTTATTATAAATATATGTAAAACAACCATAAACACATTACTTTTAAAGAACTTGATACAATTGCCAAACACTGACAAATACAAGAAACAAAAGAATATATAAGTAGTATTTCCTGTACGAATCAAATACCTACGTATCGTCGACCATTAAAATACATTGTATTTATAACGAAAGAAAACAAGTAACAATGTTAAGTATTATTCATTCTCTTACAGATTCGGCCGTCACTTTGTTTTGTAACAGCAGCGATCGATCTGATATGCGCGCGCGCATGAATGCATTCGCGGTGTGACGGCTTCCCCATATGGCCAAGGCTAGGCCTTTTATGGCTCATATAAGTGGCCACTCACCCACCGGCTGAACGAGGCAGCAATATCAATGAACTGCCCATCAATAAAACATGTGGCACTAAGCCAGGAAAGGAAACGGCGAAATGAGAAAAAGAAATATTTGAAAAAGGCATGCAATGCGTACACTCGGTTGCGATTGTTTGCTATTGGAAAGCATTCAATGTTAAGCTCCGCGTACACGATATGAATTATTCGCTGAAATGCTTTTTTTCTTTCCGCTTACTAACGCCATATCCGTCGTGATTGATTTTATGTCATTACATAACGTATATCGCTGTGTGGCCAGACATTCTAATAGGAAAGAGCTTATAATTCATTGAACAACGCGCAAGGTTCCTGACACACTCAACCTCTGAACTCTTCGCGAGATGTTTTATCGATAGCTACGTGATGCCGGATAAAATACCTACTATAAAAAGATGTGCGTGGGAACTGCAACATGCTCGTTATTCAGCTCTCGTAAACAATAAAACCCAACTTGATAATAGAATATAATAAATAAATAATTAATTAAACCGCAAAACTATTATTCCACTCCGTATAAATATATCATATTAACTTGTTTTCGTAGAGGAATCATTAGTATTTCAAAGTAGATGTACTCGTCCATATTAATAAATATTTTATTGCAACATGTCACGGATAAATATATTTTATTTAAATCGAGAATTAATCGTTCATTTAAATTGTAGCAGCCAAATAGAAAAGTTTTTGGATTAATTGGTTCGGCGCGATGCCGGCGGGTCCCTAATGAAGCAGGTTTGTGCAGCTGCATTCCAGCAACGCATTTTCTGGGAACACACTTTTTTAATGCGGAGATGGAATGTCAGTTTTTAGAGTCGGTGCGTATGATTTTTCATTGAAATTAAAAAGAAAACGCTTTGCACTTGTGTAGACGTAATAAAAGCAACTCAGAATTCCGCCGGCGTTTGTGGCCTTCTTTTTGTCGTCTGCAATCCTCAGCTTGTTTTATTATTTGCTGACAAATAAACGTACATCTAAGGATGTAAGGATAATTCTATATGGAGCGAGAGGGAATCTGCGCGAATTTATTATGGCCTATTTTGTCTATATAAAGCTAATGAAGACTATATATACACAAACGCTTAAAGATTTTAAATTTACAGATATCATCATTTATTTTTATAACTATATTACTTGGAATTATGTAACATTATTAATACCTGCAGAAGCAATATGTTTTAAAGTTAATAAAACCTTGACAAAATATATGGTATTTAGTTTACTGTAAGCTTTCTGACACTTTGATTCTTTCTTACGATGTTAACTACATCGTGTGACGGTGCGTCTATAGGTATATCATAACCATATTTATACGCTATAAAATAAAATATATATTTTTTTATAATCGTTAAAGTAATTTACAAATATATATACTGTCCAATAGAACCATACAAACTATTATGACTAAAATGTTACAACATTTTTATTCACAGACGTCTTTTATCTCTTTTTTTTCAAATATGATAATTTTTCACGTAAGTTTATGTTTCGTGTAAGAAATTTTTGTAACTTATAATGCGGCATGGTGTGGATAACCTGATACATTTCCCATGGGAGGGGTTGAAGCCCGACGTTTCAATCACGCGAACCTCTGAACGCATGATTCGCGTGAGAACTTTCTTTACTCACGTTATACGAAAAATCATTTTCGGGTGTGACTTGAGAAAAAAAATTTTTGGACTCAAATTTAAAACGCCTCATAATAAATGTGTGTGTTAATTATAATAGCAATAGTAATTTAAATTAATATAAAAAAGCAATGTGTGTGTGCTTAAATATCGTGCTATTCACGCAAGATAGACTTGAAACTTAATCATTAAATTTTTTTTTTATCTCTTTCTAGTGACGAATTTTCGTTTTATAAACTTTCAAATCACAGCGATTCTAAAACAGTATAACTCCAGAAATTTTGGAAAACGTTAGTATGCAAAACTTTTCAGTCATGTTAGGTTGATTTAGTACAAATTATTTTTTTATATAAACAATATTAGGTTTGTACAAAATCCGTAGCTCCGAGCTATTTTTCATCCGCAGTTCCGCACCAAACTCGTATCTGTTCCGTTAGGTCTTACGGCATACTCAACGTATTCATTTTGTGCGTTCTTTCATACATCCCAGAAATGTTTAACCTAAATTATAAATAAATAGAAAAAGTTCTGTTGACTATAAAAATCGAGTAAGAGTTACTACAACTTATGTATATTGTATATAATACGTAATGTAATAATATAGGTAGTTGAGCTGTGATTAAGATATAATTACTAAATAATATGTTAATTAAAAATGTAACTGTATGTTACATTAAATATATGTTTATCGTGTAAATAGGTATCAAATAAATTTGTTTGATGTGGTCCTGTAGACATAGCATTGTTTATTGTGTACACAGTAAGTTATTCAAAATTTCATATCTTTTAGTAATATTATTAAAAGAAAGTAACTGTTTTTTTTTTGTCAGCAAAAGATATTATATGAACTCAGTAAAATATTTGTACGAATTTCAAATAAAGATCTAATATATTGTTGAACAAATATAGTGTTCCAGTCTAGGTACTATCTTTTTCCCTCTCCCTCATAATGTGATGAGATTATTGATTAATTCATGAAAAGGCTTCAGAATCACGAAAGTGTAAATTAGGTACTAGTTTTGAAATTTGGAATGTAAAAATTTATTCTCTAGTAGTCCGACTTGGGTTTGAATTCAATACCCTGGGATATGCCTTCAAATCAATTACTTTTTGCAATATATAAAATATTAAAATCCATTAAATTGAAATCGGATGTCAACTTGAAGAAACAAACAAACTAATAAGCAAGCAAATACCAATTATCGTTTACATGACATTAAAAAACTAATAGCGCTATTAATTACTATATTAAAAAAGTACAACATTTAAATTTTAAATACGTTTAAAAAAACGCTCGCGAATAATTAAGTTAATTCAAAGTAATTAATTTTAATTTATAATAATTTAAATAAATGCTTTATTTAACAGAACACACGCAGACATTACAAACAAAAGATAATCCTGTACATACAACGAGCGTCGGATCAAGAAAGCAGTGATGTTTAATTAATTAAATTTCTTCTACGCTTGCCAAGAGGAAGCTTCCAGTGCTAATTCTGTACTGCAACAATGACTTGAATACGAGTGAGAGGCATGCTCTTTAAGCATTCTTTGAATTGCAATCTGTATATACATATTAAAAATACGTTAATACATTATTGTGAAACTACTTTTACGTTGCGGTGAGGCGTTAAAAGTTACTACCTCACCCAAGTGGGTCGATTTATAACTATATAATTATAAATAAATGTAATATTTTAATAAAAGTAATTGCAAAGGTATTTTTTCTCTAAAATTCTGTCATTATTATAAATTTCCTTAAGTAAACTTTAGGACGGAGAGATTGTGAATAGGTATTGAGTGTTGTCTCTTAACAATATAACTATCGATATGCGATAAAAAAAACGTGTTACTCTTCCGTATGTCTGTTTATGTTAAAGTAAAAAGTAGCAGTCCATCCATATCCAACGGCTACGTGAAGTAGTTCTTTTGAGCAGGTTTGAAATTACCGGGCTGCAGCAATTTGAGTTGGTGTAAACGTTTACAGCAGATTTTCACCAAATTCATACAGATCTCATGACTAATTTGTCTTCACCGCTAAATATGAGATTAATTTAGAACATAGAAGTTGTGCTAGCCCGCGTTTTGAAGCCGTTTGAATCCACGGTTTCAAGTGAGACCACAGGTATTTTGTTGATAGCACTATCTCGGCCATTTGACTCAAAATTATTATTATTTGAAATCCATCATGTAAAACATTGACTGGTGTAAGATTAGACATAGGACACATTCCAATACTTATATTGATACATATTAATAAATAACTAGTCAGATCGCTTTTCAGAAGTTGGTCTTGGAGTTCAAGCTAATCTAAAAGAAAATTTAACCGAATTCTGTTCAGTGGTTTGGCCATGAAAGAGCAAATGTCTTTCTGACAGAGTTACTTTCACATTTACAATATTACTATGCAAGTATGAGCTAAAGTAAATGTGCTGAAAAATGTAGCTTTCATTCAAAACAACGACTAAATAAATATACAAGTTAATTCTCATATAATTAATTATCATTAAATATTATATATAAGTATTTTTAATTAGTTTCATTTTATCTTATTTCCTGATTATGAAAAAAAAAATATTTTATTTAAATTAAGAGTTTTTTTGCGTATAATAATGGTTATAGGTTCTAATTAAGAATATATTAACAATAATTTTACCATTATTATTTACGTAACTAAAACAAAAAGTTTTTTTATATATATTTAATTACAAAGCAGGCCATTTTGTTTTTTATAGTTTCAGCTAAAGAGAACAGACGTAACACCCAAATAAATCCGTATGTGTTCATGAAAGTTTGATACATATGTATGTATGTCACGTATCGCTGTCTAACTCATGTAGGTTTTTATGCTACTTACAATTTTTGTGCAGTCACGATTTATTTAAATCAGTTTTATTGATACGACAAGTTGAAATATTACTGTGTTTAGCATTTGAATGGCTTGTTTATTTTTTAAATATATAATAACTAATAACGGATTGTTTTTTTTTTTAAACTGTGTTTAAAGACGAGGACATAAAACTAATACATAAAATCTATCAGCATTAAATGCTCCATAGTAGTTATAAGATTAAATATTTATTGAAAAAATATGTAAAGTAAAAAATTTAAATTGAAAAAGTAGACAACATTGTGGTAACGCATCAAAAATATTTAAGATAATAACGAAATTAAGAAAGCGTTGATTGATAGAGGAAACGTCATATAAGAACATTAAAAGTACTTGTGTTTAATGTAACGTAAACACTCATAACAAAAACTAATGAGTATATTTATCTATCTATTTATTTGCGTAGTCTTAACAATAACACAAGAATTTATTTTAAAAATTTTAGCCTGTTATTTTTCTTATGAATTATTCTATGTCTACGTCAATCGTCGTGCCGTGTGAAAATACATTAGGCAGCTAAACAAACAAAGGAAATAAGTAAATTTTGTTTCCAGAGATAGCTCTTACATCACAGCCTTTTAGCAATGTTTTGCATAACAAGCCAGTGGCAGATTTGTAAATACATATCATTTATTTTGATTTAAGGTTTTAAACAATTTCACTAATTCTTTCATCACAAAATTTTTACATATTTACATCAAATGCTACGTATATCATATCTATCTTTGTTAAGTATGTACAACTATATATAGTTGCATATACTACATACAGTATAATGTTAAATGATTATGTGTTGTTATTTATACTGTGAATATTAAAAAGTTTGATTAAATTAAAAAAAAATCTTGTTAAGTTAAATACAAATTTTAACCGACGTGTGAAATAAATCGTTCATCTAGATCATTTAATATAACTTTGGTAAATAAAGGAATTATCTACTTACTCGAATTCTCGGGCCGTACATGAACAGCAATCAGGGGTTATTACTCCAATTACTTCTCATTGCACAAAAATAACTGATAAAACGTCCGAACACTCCAACGTTTATCGTGTTCGTCTAATTAGTAGCGTTTAAAGTTTTATCTGGATCCTTAACAGCGCTCGTTAGCTGTACGCGATAATAATAGCACGACAAACTGGGACAGAACGTACGATGTCTTAAAATAGCATCAAGTAGCGCGAATCGTTGATACTTATTAAATACGCGGCTAAAGTCGCTAAACAAATGATTGCCGACAATTAGTCAATTATCGCGAGGCTGCCGTCGAGCGGGAACACGGATCGCGTAGCGCGGTAGCGGCGGCCGCCGGCGTGGTGACGACATCAACATCGATTCGTGATGTCTTCTTTAAATTATTTACATTTTTTATTTATGCTAAATCAACTCTTAAAGCTGTTTGTTGCAACATGATTATATTTTAATAATTAATAACGTAAAATACTCAAAACATATCGTATTTCTACCGAATAAGTCATGGAGTCCATCCGCAAATGATATAGTTAGACAGTTTTGCATATTTATTATTACGTAGTATCTAGTAGTGTTAATGTGATTATGATTAATCCTTATGAGTCTTTTTTGGAAGCAATAAAATGAAATGCAGTTTAATTCATATATAGTGCAAAAAAAAAGATAAATATGAACGGCAATTTTAATGTTATCGATACTGGGATGTCCCAGCACTAGGAGCTGAGGTTAGGTAGTGTTGCTGCGTTTGTGCAGAGCGCGACAAGGACGTCGACCCCGGCAACCTTGAGCCTCGCAATTAATTTCAATCAGCTTAAAGCCTTAAACCAACTCAACACTACATTTAAAACGCAACAGATGAACAATTACCTTTTCTGTGATGAATTTATAATTTAATCATTATTTGTAATCGTATACACTGCTTAAATACAATATTGAATATTATAATTTTGAGAAAAGGTAATTTTATTTCTTATTTGTGGAATAATTATGTTACTTTACTATAATTTGTTCATATTTGTATTAAGTTAATTGTAGTAGTTTTGTAATAAGAACATTACCAGAGATAAGTACAGAAAAACATAAACAATAATTTACATATAACTGCTTTACACGCATTTCTTTACAGAATAATTATCTAGACGTACAATGCTTACTTTATTCAACATAAATACAATGTAGGCACTGTAATTGCATCATAAGCACTTACCTCTAAGACGAAGAGATGAACACCACTTAGGTACTCGCAAAGCGCTCGAAATGCCTGCGTCCAACGAACGCGCCCACAAACACGAGCGCAAGCACTTTACTACAATTTTACTATACTTGCCAGTTGGAACGGCAGACCGAGCACAATGCCTCACAACATTACCCAATACCAAACAATATTTGTATTACATCGAGCGTTTTCCAGCCGTGTATTTAATCATAGCCGTTTATGTACCCGCAATGGATAGCTGAAACGAGTAAAGTATAGTCAGATGATCGTTTCTTGACATAATCTGTATGTGTCAGGATAATGACCCGAGTATGCCCGTGCGCCGCGCCCGTGCTCTGTGCCGTAATAGCGATGCGTACTACGAACTACATACTTTATTATATCGACTATTGTTATAGCTATACGAACCGATGCCGGAGAGATTGGAACTTACAAACCTATTTTACATACACGATATGTACCACTACATTAATTGCATGCGTAGGCGATTGAGCGCAGCGTGATCTCTTCATTTTGTTTTATTACACAACATATTTTTAAATTACATCAACGCGGTCTAACTGATACGATAGACAATTTATTTAGCTGAAAATGAATATACTCGCAAATGTATAAGCTTCCAAGTTATACTGCAATAATAATTAGAGAGGCACGTTCTTTTGTTTTAATTCCTAAACTAATCAGTGTTAATTACTGAACGACGCGCACATAAAAAAGAGAAAAGAATATTTATTTTGAGTTTTAGTGTATCGAATACAAAACAATGGTTTTTTTTTTAATATACAACATCCGCAAAAAAATAAATATATAAGCTGGATCGAGATTCAGCGATGTGCTCTTCCTTATCAGAGTATTTCTGCGAATTGTGTATGTTCACAAGAACTAGAATAACAAGTAAGTATCTCTTAAGAGTTGTATCCGCGATCACAAAAACAATTTTCCTGTTTCGCGGATTAAACATGTTCGTACTTGAAGAACACGAAAGCGTTCAACAAAAAACACTTAATTAATTATGTAACATATACCTAACGTAAGTGTATCCGATGAATTAGTAGTATTATATACTTTAATTATACAAATTTCATGATTTAAGAAAGTGTATTGAGGGCTGTAAAAGGTGATAATACAAAAAATGACCTTAACACAAAGGCTTAAGAGAGATCGAACCCGAGACCGTTAGTTTAACAGTCAATTGTAATGACCACAGCACGCTGTAGTTATTGCATTTTCTTGTATTGTTACAAAGCTAACCCCTCAGGGACAGGAATACAAAAATGTGTATCAAATTACTTTACAACTCTATTACTTGTAGAGTAATAAACACACAGCGTTATGCAACATATATAAATTATAACTACGAATAGGTTCAATACATTAAAGTCACGTGTCCATAAGTGCTAATGTGGGCACGCATTATGGATTATTGTAATTTGTACACAGAAGCTCTCGATGTATGTATGTCGACGTCAATATTATAAATATCGTTAACTTGTGTATCCAACTATATATCGCGATAACTCTTTTGTTTATTTTGTACACACTGTACGCAGCGTTCTCTTTGTAAATGTTTCGTGGTGTAGGGCTGCGGTAAGCTTATTGTCAATATAAATGTAGTTATAATTTGAATTCCTGTAAATCATTTCTATTTTCCTCGAATTCTTTGTTTCCTCATCTCGTTCAATTGAAACGCATAATTTGTTTCACGTGTTTTAACAAATTGTTCATACATCGGTTCTTTAATATATTTAATAATTATTTATGTATATTTTTAAGATTAAAACTTTGTCATGGTTATTTAAATAACATTAAATTAAGTGGTTTGATTTATAATGACAGCGTTTGAGTTATTTAAAGCTGAAAATATTTAGTAACACGAATAACAACAAATGTTTATATAAATCTACATTGTTGCGAACGTATTACATTGAATTGTTATATATATTAAATTTTTAAAATGATAAATGTCATAAATAAGAATCACTTTAAACATATGAATCGTATTTCATCCTTGTGTTTATTGTGTTATGAATATGAATCACCGTTTCACCTACACATTGATATTAACGTGAATGAGGATAAGAGACGTGTGTTTACTCTGTAGTCCAAACCTAAAATAAAATATATGCATCACTCTCAGATTTAACTTCAATAATATTATAATATTTTAAATATTGCTTACATTTAAAATATTATGTTACATACATGCGAACGGTCTTCGAAATTTAAAATTGTGCAATATTGTTGCTTTTTTCAGAATTCTTGGCACTGGTTGAATATTTTATGAATTTCCTGACCCCGACGTACAAGGTTGTTTTTATTTAATATATATTTTATGTGTTATGAAATTTCTCATCATCATAAATAAAAAAATGAATCGGTTTAAATTATTATGATATTTATACAAATATCCAATGTTACTTTGTTCGCATGTTATGTTCTTTAACTTTATTTCTATCATAGTAATGATATAAAACTTTATTAAATTAAAGGCTCGTTTTTACAATCACATGATAAGGTTCTCGAATTATTTAGCAATATACGACCTCTAAATATATAATTACATTTAATTAAACTAGTTTTCAACTCCGTTTTCACAGTTGTCGTAAAGCAATTATTTACATCGATATTGACACATAAAAAAGACACGAAGGACCATACTATATCCATGCCCCAATTTAAACTTAGAAAATATAAAACAGAAATTATATGGTAATATTTTTTTCTTGTTTATTTTAAGTTTTGTGAGTAGTAAGGTAAGACTGCCGAAAATTGTCGTTTCCCAAAATTAAATTCTTCGTACGGACGGCATCGTCCATATGAATGGCAAATTCCTCTGCCCACTTACCGGCCTGAATGATTTCGACATTCTTGGCGCAGCTCCGATAATCTGAGAAAAAAATAAACGAGCTGCAACGTAAATAAGCTCACTCCGAGTTTGAAAGTGCGCACAGTGGCACGAAAAATAAATCACAACGAAATGGTACGGTCGGTATAACGTATTTTTACGCAACGCAGGCTCTTTGTTTATATATGTATAGTTAGTAACGCTGGCACACAGACGGCTGGTTATTCAACCGGGCACATTCCGCGACGGCTCCACTTTTTGCTCGGCCGTCCGTCCTCTGGTCGAGGAAAAACGACCAATTAGAGCTTTTAGGGCAGGAATTATCGTCCCGCATTGTCCGCGTTAGCGACGCGCCTCACCACCTCACCAGCATCACTCTCAAACGCATTCCCTCGTCTCTCTTTCTCTATTTGAGCTAAAATCGAAATAGAATTCGACTGATTTCTTTATAATCTTCGCATTCATTTTAGAAATAGAGAAAAAACAAGTTTAACGTTTTCTTTTGTTTATCGGAGACGGGCATTCCTTTTGACCGAATGATAAAGTCCACATAAGCGGGCTTAAGTCACGTCTTATATAATAGCATTGGCGCCACCGATATTTTTACGGCGACGATAATTTTATCAAAACTGACAAGGGATTTGTATTTTTTAAGCTTAGACGCTCGTATAAATTAGTCAATTGTATATCGTTTTCAATTAAATTAATGGGATAATTGAATATCAAATACAATTACGTCACTCTTATATATCAATTTCGTAACAAATTCGAGTAACACCAAGTATTGATTACTGACAGGTAGAGACGAAAATAACGCAGGAGTTCTGAAGTGTTCTTTTTATTCGTTATATCGGCTCATTTTAATCTCGAGGCCTAGTGGCGGACAATGTAGAGCCAATAAAAGTAAAAAAGAAAACGATTTTATGGGTGTACGCGGCCCCCGAGCGACGACGCCAATAAAAGCGATCAACACGGAACAGACATAACAAAAAGTTAACTCCTGTGGCGCACCATCAACATTATTTACATTTTTTCACATTCTAAGGCAATGTGGTATCAAGTTACCTATCGGAATGTGTAGTAGGTTCCTGCGAGTTCTTACTTTGGACCGTAAACAAATTCACGTGTCAAATTACTGTTTTAAATTACTCGATACTTTTAAGGATTAGATTTAGGATTTATTTTATTACGACGCATACATTACTTTTAGTAATAACATTTTATATACCTTTTTAAAACGAAACTTTATATAAGCCACTATAGTTTAATATATCATACGCGTTATATTTCAAAATAAGAAAAGTAAAAATATAGTTAATTGCTATTGAAAATTACAGGTACATGAAACTCTCATCCTTACGACTATACATATATATTTTCATTTGTTTCCAGTATGAGTTTTGCTCATTTAAGAGTTAGGCGTTGGTGTGTATAACATTAATATGGTAAATGTCATTCTAAATAAAACTCGAACCTACCCAAGATGGTAAGATTAACTTCTAAATTATTGTCAGAATCGTTTTCGGGAAAGTAATAAAAATGTATATGTACATATAATATGAACATTTTATTTGCATTACAATGTTCTCCCAACGGATTTCGAAAAAGCGGACGTTTCTCATGGAAGAACAGCAGTCTTTCTTCTCTCTAATTCTTCAATGAGCAAAGCCAATTCGACCGATATGAGTTCAAGTTGTGCCGTCAGCACATCGCCTTTTTAGTTGTACTCCATATTTGGCATGACGAAATCATAACAATTTATTATTAGATTATTATAATACATTAATCAATCAGTCAGTACAGGGTACTCAAACAATTGTGACATGTCGTAAATAAAAATATATTATTCCTACGGTCTTTGAGTATTGGCTAGCCTCAAACCTGGATCCGTCTCTAAATATGATATGCCTCAGTATCTCAAGATAGCCTACACGCCAAAAAGTCAACGGCTATCCGAAGCACGGAAGTATACATTCATGCTGCTACAGATAATTTCTCGACAGATTAATTTGAGATTTTTTTAATAGTCCGATTCGATGTTATTCCCTAGACCACTAGTGCACACAATACGTCCTAGATCAGTGGGACGCTGTAGTCAAACTCAAAATAGGTCAGAAGGACATCATTAACATTTCGATTTTATTGATTGTTTTCAAAAACATATTACAAATACTTTATTCGTGTAGCAAGCATTTTTGAATCGTTACTTCATTTTTTATTTAGTATAAAGAGTTATGTAAGACGGCTCTTTAAGAATATAGACACTGAAATAACTGCACTTTGTTTTAAGCTTTCTGTTATCTTAATTATTTAAATCTATAAACTAATTATTATAATTAAAGCTATGATATACAATTATTTAAAATATTAAATCCACTCTACTATATACAATTTAACACTCATTCTTCTGTAATAACTCTCCAGCGATTTGTGTTTGGGGAAGACCTTTTTTTATTAAGAAAAAAAAAACATTACCTGCATTTTAATACTGGCGACGTCGGACCCTTGGAGTATCTTACTACGGAATTACGTTAACAAAAAAAAATGTCAATACCACTTTAGGGATGGCGCTAAAGTATGAAAAAGTATCATGGAATGACACTATTGTATTGTATAAGTGTTTGAGAATAGTTTCTATGGCGGCGCTATTCACATTGAGAGCCTCATGTTACCTGTGACGTCTCAGAACTAAGAGTACAATGGACATTTTACTTGCAGTACTTATTGTGATGCGAATTTATGTTAACCTTTTATATAAATTAACTAGTATTTATAGAAAACTACAGTTTGGAGTACAGATAGATAGTTACGAATTCCATTTCTGAATATAATTATCTTTGTGCTGTCCGTCTCAGGTCGGAAATCTGTCTCAGAATGTATTGTACCTAATAATATAACTACTGGGTGGGCCAGTAACTTTCCTCGGTATTAATGTTTAAAGATATATTTTGTAAATTATTTAATTTTGTTTTCATTTAAAACATAGCAGACAAGACTTATATTACGTCAAAATACTTCGAGTCAGTACACTTATATTTTTATTAAATTAAATGAAAGAAATAGAGAAATTCTTACGCTTACATTATTTAATTCGTAATAAATAATAACTTATTAATAATACAAAATTAATGTATATATTTTTACATTTACTTCAAAGTACAAAAACCTGGAATATAGAAGAAGATTGTAGTTTACTATTTTATATACACAAAAAAAAAAAAACGAAAATAAATCCGTCGTACACAGTCAATAAAAAAACTACAATCAAAGTGACACTTGTTAAGATCTTCTCACACTAACAATAATTAGGAGCGGTGTACAAAGCACAATGGGACACATTGAGCCCATATGTGCAAAATTATTTACGGCCGATTGTGACCACGTTGCGTCCAGATTTTGTTGTAAAAAAAAAAAATCTAAACGTCAAAAGACTGACTTCAACTTTTGCACTTCATCAAAAATAAATTTACCTTCAAATAATACAATTTCAACCTGCTCAAGTCATTGTCATTTTAACACAATAGAATTTAAAAAAAATATGGAACCCAAGCTTCCCCAATCTATTGTCAGTACAGATACGAACCTGAATTATTGTTTTTGACCAACTTTATCCTTTGTATTCTCGAGTGGTTTTTGAATAGATACTTCTTAAGGTCTTTGTGTTGCAATTCTAATCTGTGTAACAAGTGCGACATTGGAGCCTCGTTTTTTTCTAAATTTAAACGGTTTTTAAATACAGTTTAATGTGACCGCCAATATGTCCTAGGGCTTTTATAAGTATTTATATTAAGAACTAGTTCTTATTAATCAGGGATTTTGTGAAATCGTATCATAGATGAAAAGTACATTCTGAAATATTGTATTTCAAACCACAGCATATATTTTTTTAAATGTTATGGTGGACTCACAAAAGGACTGTGATAACTTACCAGAGAGTCAGTCAGTTCTTAGTGGTAGATCTTTGAGTGTGCCGATCGGGGTAGGTACCACCCACTCATCATGTATTCTACTGCCTAACAGCAACAATTAGTATGAGTCTGTCTGTTTTAAAGGGTGACTGAGCTGTGTAACAGGCACAAGAGCCATACAACTTTGTAACACTAAGGTTATTGGTGCTTTGGAGACAACGGAATGGTTTAAATTTCTAACGGGGCCAATGGCTATGGATTGTGGGGCCTATCTAACATCAGGTGGGCCATTTGCCTATCTTCCAATATCACCAACAACTTAAACAAAAACACTACAATAATACAAAATAAGCAATATCTTATTGATATTTATCGACATTTTAAGCATGAGTAGTAGTATCCTAAAAGATGGAAATCGCAACTCACTGTAGAATACAAGCGTAAATTGTTAGACTGTTATGTGTGGTATTGACTGCAATCATTGTAAAATTTGTAGAAAGTGTCCAAATTCAATACAAAATATTCGATGAGTTAGATACTTAGTGAAATCATAAAGAATCGCAATTAGCAACTACTTACAACTACTACGTAAAAGTTTGATTTCAAATCTAAATTGTGATTGTGAACGAGAGATAAATATTGTAATAATTCAATAATGCTTTATCTTTTAATTTAATTTTAGTAGACTTTACCTGCCTTTATTTGATACATCCATATTTAAAATTATAATATATACATAAGTTGTGTTATACGTTTTTAATAACCACGTCGCGAAAACGATATGATCTCTTTGGATAATTTAAACTGTAACTATTAAAGAGATACTATGATACATTATTCTTTGACCTACAATATGTAATTAATTTTAAAAAGTCCAGAAAAAACATGTTCGTTAAACTGTCATCAATAGAATTTTATTTTATTTCTTGATACTACGTTTTATTAGTAGCGATTCGGACAAAATCACGGTATTTTTTTATCGAAAGCGATACAATAGATGCTAATTAATAAAGTAATGCTTACATTAAAGCTCAATCACTAGCGTTGACCCGATGAGTTTAGGTCAAATTATTTGGAACACTGTATCAATGCCTCAACATTCATTACTGTAAGTACATATGTACCTATACAGTTTTTAAAAGTACTCTGAGATATAAATTACAATGATCATTAATTACACTTTGTAATTTAATCTTCTACCACTACTTTCGGATGTAACTATTAAATGATGTGTTTCAATAAATATCTTAGAAATGAAATAATACTGCAATTTTTTTATAGAATTGCTGAAACTATTTCTAACTAACGCTTAAACACGCAAGTTAGATATACAAATAAAATAAGATTCCGATTTATACGAGAAACTTTAAAAAAAATAATGATGAATTTTTCACCGCCAGTAATATTGTTTTTGAAATTTATCTAAAATAAGATTTAAATATATTGTTCCATATCGTACATTATATACCATCTAGTGGTTTTGCTAATGCACTATCAAATCATCATATCTAAAGTAACGTTCAACTCAATGTTTCAATATAGTTTCCAGTGTAGCCGTAAGATGGCGCTGGCAGTAAAAGGTTTATAAATATTTGTTAAAATCCTCACAACTCAAAAATGACAGTATATTCTAGGATGTTTGTAGTGAAGTAGTGAAAAGAAAATCTAATAATGTGACACGACAATTGACAATTATTTTTCAGAAAACTATGACTCAATAGGCACATATCTCAATAAATATTATTGAAAGTTAAAAAAAAACTGTAGAGAGCGGATTATTTTGCGAAATATGTCCGATCTATTTCATAAAAGTTGTTATACATCGCGCAGCACTGGATACAAGTATCGCACGCTTTCTACAAACACAGGTGAGAAGAAGCGACGAGACGTCAAAGAAGATTCAACGTTCGATAGAAAATTTAAGGAATTAAAAGGCGAAATAACTTCTAAAATAATGAAAGAGGTAGACGATGTGCAGAGGGCGAGGCAATCTATTCAGGATAAATTTGAAAAAATCGACGCAAAAATAAACTCGATGATTAATATCCAATCAACGATAACAGTATTAAAGAATGATTTACGACAAGCGGAGAATATTTTGGTCGACACGATAGAAAAAGTTGTAAAACTCGAGGGCATCATCGGAGAAAGCGAAAATTCGAGCCTGCAATCCCGAAGCTCGTATTGCAAACCTCGACTATCAAATGTTTCTAAGAAAAGCTCAATACCACTGCAAATCAGTTAAGAATCAGTTTTTAACTCCTATCACTCACTACTGATACTATAATTTAATCAAATACAATTATTAGGTTTTAAAATAAAAATAAATATATTTTGAACAGTTGATTTTTCTTTATTTGTCTTCATATTTAAATTAGGACATAAATGCAGCTCCGAGCTGAACACATCAATATAACGCTACAATTATAAATTATAACATTTAATGCAAACATTTTATTATCGTTCTGTAATAATTTGTCGTTTCAAACGACACACCGATGATGTACACAGATATTCTAACACATAATCACCTTAAAATATAGGTAAAGGAGGTACATTAAAAAAATACTTAAATACTAGTTAAATATTTAATACTATTTTGGAAATTTTTTTTTTTTTTCGAAAGTAAAGATATAGATTGTGATGTGATACCATACCAATGTTAAAGCTTTTGAATACAATTTGTAATAATAGTAAGATAGTCTCATTATTTATAATAACATTCAAAATTTATTCCAAAAGTGAAAATTTTACAAACATTACTGTTACAGTTCATGGGTCAAGATTAGAAAGAGGATAATATTATTTACCAAAATACATTCAATACTATTTGCCTAAACATTTATTACATATAATCAATCGATAAATTTATTTAAATGACTTATCATTTATATAGTTTTATAATTTTCTTTAGGGTTAACTCTAAAAATAGCCTTAAATTAACATCAAATATGGCACAATCTAAATGTATCGAATATTCATTCGAGTTTATAATAATATGACGTTGAAAACTCGCTCGGAAGAAGGCAGTGTCGTTCTGTGAACATTTGAAAGAATAATTATAGTAGCTAAAATTATAATACAACAAACAGACGCATTAGATTTCATCTGTACTTAAAATAAGACTAGCGCACCATTAACAATCGTAGGAATATTTATCTAAACTAAAATCAATTAAAGAATAACAAGCATTTTACACATCCTTTCCAAATGGCGTTTGCAACCTTATACATTTTATAGCTGCGGCAATACCACATTAATTTTAATATAAAATAAAGATGCCTAAGACGCGACCAAATAGACACATTCATTATTAACATGAACAAATGTCGCTAGTGTAAAAAATAACAATTTTCTATAATACTTTTAAAAAAGTCGATTACAATAAATGCAACGAAATTAACCTATTTTCATTATTTGTGCACCAATTTCATTACACGCTTCTTCGTCAATTCAAACCTTTTCTACACAATTTAAAATATACATTTAGAAGTTAAATACATTTATCACAAGGATTAAGAAACAAATATAATATCGCAGCTGAGCTACGGGCATAATTTTCAGCAGTTTCAAACCAATCAGTAATCAATTTATCATTAAATCTTAATTCTGATACAGATCCCAGACGCCTTAATTTTAATTGAGGCTCCGTTTCGAAGCAATAGTTATCCTATAACCACCATCATTTTTTAAATGTATATTCATATTCATTCTAAATGACTGCCATATTTAGACTCTGTTATTTAATTTTGTTTTCAATGTAGAATCTCATTTAAAACACAACTCATCACATTTTTGTTTGAATATAGGTACTAGACTAAGATAAATTAGGATAAAAATATTCATGGCTTTGTCTGTCTCGCAATAAAACTATTCGTTTGTTTGTTTGATGGACTTAATCAAATAAACAGACAAACGCATGAATTAATCCATGGAAGCAATCAGAGCAACAGTTGTTCCTAGATGGTATCCTGGTTTCTTCTGGCTCAAAGCATGGTTGCTTTAATTTTTTCGGTCGACGTCCACATAATTTGCTGGGTTTAGGTTCATCCACTGGCTCGGACCGTGGGCTCAAAGAAACAGGAGCAGCAGCAGGCTCGGCCGGTCGAGGATGCGCCCATCGTCGAAGCATTGCTTCTTGTTCAGCACCAACGGGAACAGGAGCCGATAATTTCCGTGCACGTGCTAACACTAAAGCACGTTCTATGGGCTCTAACAATTCTAAAGCCAGAGCTCTATCTAATTCTTCTCCCGCGAGAAGTAAGTACCTTGGACAATATGCCAGTTCACCGAGCGCGGCACGTTTGTTGCCCGGTGTTAATTCACGCTTTGTTCGTTTGCAAGCAGCTGTGCTCCAGCGTGCAAGCGCTTCTGCTAAAACAAGTTCACTTGATACCCGTAGAGTATCGCGTTTTACTATTAATGCAAAATCCTCATATGTGAGGTCCTCAAGTTTTTCGTGAGTAAGTGCTGCATCTGCATTATCATCGATTACCAGTAGTGCATTGTGTGCAAGTGAATCGCACCACATAGCGCAATGTGCTAATGTTCTAGCCGCAGCATCGCTCTCAAGTGCAGGCAAAGGAGGTGCCGAAGCAGCTCCTGGTAGCCTTGCGCATAAATATCTTAAATCTCGTAATATTTCCAGCGCTACTTCAGCGTCTAGCATTTCATCGAGCCTACGGGCACATCTTTCTGCGAGTTGTGGACACAGAAACTTATAAGCGGCATTCAGAGTGGTTCTTGCCGTAAAAACAGATGTCAGTTGTGTGGGTTCGCAATAGTAATAGCGGAGCAATTGTTCAAAGCCCCTCCGATCTATATAATCGACGACTATTACATCTGCTTTGGTGGAGAGTAATGCGGCAAAAACTGGGCTGGTAGCGGCGAGAACGCGACGATGTCCAGGGAATCGGAAGGTATCCCCATTGATGCCAGCCACGAATACTATGTCGCTTTGCTTTTCATTATCGTATAGTCTAGAGTTTTCATCTATTTGTAGTTCGCCATATTGCCCATATTCACACATGGCCATAGACTGAACACCGGATGTAGATGCCTGGGATATTTGGCCTTCAAGACCATCGTCCACACACGCAGGGTTGGTGACCACAGTCATTTTGTTGATGTTTTTCTACTCCGCCTGAAAAAAGAAAACATTCTTTATTAATTTCTGCATTGAACTTTATATAAAGATATAATAGAGTACGTTTCGGAGCAGTGTGTACACTTGGGTATGCCAGCCGCTAACTAGTTCTCTTAGCGCCCTTATTATGCCAGTGCGAGGATATCAGTGCCATATAAAGAATAATTATTACCTCGGTTTGTATTACGATTCATTCTAGGTGTTAAGTAGAAACACAAGGGCAATTACGGTTCGAATAATATTTTTTACAATTTGCTACCAATTAAATTGAAATAATAAATATATCTTTAATAACGAACACGGAGCCATAGTCTTAAGCGAAACTGATTCTTGGATAAAATCAAGATATGTTACACATTGACCGGAAGTAACATTCAGGATTGCGCTCATCGCAATGCTTACTGGTAATGCGTCATGTCTCTCACATTCCCTAACGCATCAACAGAATCATACGCAGAACTCCATATTACAAACATTCAACAATAATCTAACGTCATTATTAACTAAACTAACATAATTGAAATTTGATTGAAAGTTTATCAGTGAATAAGTCAATTGGAAAATAAAAACAACAAAGGATGAATACAATCCGATTATTTAAATTAGATAATACGAAGCGAAAATAAATACAAGACTTTATTAGTATTATGACATTTAAGGGGTTATGTATTTATGATTTAAATTAGTTATAAAAAATGGACTTTTGGCTTATGGCTTAGTAATTGTACTATCCACTAAAACTGAGATTGGGGGTTTTGAGGATCCAAGAATCTCTACTGAAGTTAAACGATAAGCGAGGTTGTTCACGATACATCTCTTACCGAGACAATCTACCGAAACGTCTCAGCTTTAGAGCATTACGATAAAATATTTATAGTGATTTCTTGTATCGTCATTATTATAGTTAGATTAAACGCGACGTTGATTACTTTAATAATTAAATATTGAAAATCCCCTAAGACCGTCATAGAAATAGATTATTTATTATTTATCTAACACGTGGATGAAATACACGTGTTGGATTGAAAATTGCGAGATTTATTTTGCATGAACACCAGTGAGAGAACTTAATTTGTGTTTATAATTCAACCATTGTTTAACAACGATGGAAAGCACTGTAATTAGGGGAATCGTAGGAACTTAAGTTTTGGATTAAATTTTGCCACGTGATCATCTATGTACCAAACCACGCTGCATCAGTTTGATGGGTTAAGTTTGAACCCAAGTAAATAATAAAAACCTTGGGGTCTGTCTTATAAATCATTAGAGGAACAAGGCCGTTATGTTGCATTATATTATTAGTTGTAATACTTCACATACAATGATTTAATTAACTAAGACTCTATTTTAATAATGAAAAATGTAATAAATAAATGTAATGGAATAATTTTGAAAATCGAAAAATAGAATAGGAATTATTCAGATAAAATCCAAGCGATTAACCAAATCATTTCCTAATAATAATTTTGTTTTTAATCGTTTTGGTTTATTTTTATAAAATATTTCGTTTATCAAGACGA
Organism: Vanessa cardui; assembly: GCF_905220365.1. NCBI lineage: Eukaryota > Metazoa > Arthropoda > Insecta > Lepidoptera > Nymphalidae > Vanessa > Vanessa cardui. The sequence continues at coordinate 8,640,508 of NC_061138.1, read as the reverse complement.
CCAAATATTTTGTTTTCTGTTGCAATCTAAGCTCTTCCCCGTATATTTATAACCGATCCACGAAATGCATTTCGAAACTGCAGCGACACGGCGATTGTACGATATTTGATGATTCCTAGTGACCTATATACATTCGCTTATGGTGTTGAACTAAAATTGCCCTATATTTAGATGCAGAAATTCAAACTAATATTAGTATTGAACGCGTTTCTGGGAATATTTTATTTAACACAAAAACGGTATTGTTAGCGAAATTTAGAGAAAATGTATTCTTGAAATTATAATTACTACCTAACAGGTAGTACTTAGGGTTGCAAATAAATAATGTAGGATCCCGAGTTATTAAAAAGCTATTGGATTATCCTTCAAAAAATTTTCAGCACAACTAAGCTGCGTTGTATTCCGAATTTCGGTAACAAGCTGTTTTTACAATACCCTGAAAATCACTGGTCCTGCTGCCGTACTTTTTCCGATCGCGTCATATTTCATTTGTCCTACGCAGTCTAGATCCTTTGAGGATATCATCTTCACATTTAATGTGTTTATATTTCTTAAGTATTACAAGCAATAGCGAACAACAGTCTTGTAAATGCGATTAAAATTAAGCCTATTAAAAGTTCACATACTACAGTTGAAAGGTTAATGTTTCAGTATTCTCAATCTACTTCCTGTTTTTCTTGTTCTAGAAATTTTCCCTCAAAAACTAAGGTATTCAATAATCTTCGTCTTATTATTTTAAATTTACAAAAATGTTATACTAAATTTAGACTTCATATTACAAAAAAATAATTGAAAAAACTTACAATGCCTTGATAACTAGTAAAAAATATAGAAAAATGTATATAGCTTACAACATGTACTAAAAACATTAGGTATATTAATATTTTCTTGCAGTATTCTCGCTTAAAAGATTCTATCAATGTTTAATTATGATTATTTATTTATTATATAATTTGGACATCATTTCAGCATTCCGCCGCCGGTTTACTAACTATAAAAAAGGTATCTCAATCGTTTTTCGACACGTGGTTATTTCACGACCTTTGTTTGATTATCAAATGCAAAATGAATAAATCTTAGTTATATGCCTTTAGATTTTTGTATATCGTGTCCACGTGTATATTATGCCCATTGTAATAATATGTGCACCATGCAAAGGGCACGAGATTTTATTGGTGCAATTTTCAAAATCCATATTACTTTCTCTAAGAGCAAATGACATCGATGTCTATATTATACTAAGCACTTATATATAGTTTTGTATTTCTGAAGGAGAAAATTTAATATGGATGCGCAATTTTAAAAATACGGTAACTCAGGTATTTACAAACAAAGTTATATATACGAGGCCCAAGGCTTTATTTATTTTTATTTATTTATTTATTTAAACACTTTATTGTACACCACAAATTAAACAGATAAGTAAGAACACATAAAAAAAAAAAAAAATAGACGGTACAACCGGCGGTCTTATCGCTTTAAAGCGATTTCTTCCAGACAACCGAGGTGATATGGAGTAGTAGCCAACAGAGAAATGGTAGGTGGTGTAAAATAGACTACATGCATAGATACAAATAATATAATACATAAATAAACTACTACATACATATAGCTAGGTACATAAATACATTTATACATACACATATACATAGAGTCATACATAAAAACATATAAATATACAGATATATACAAATAACAAATGGTATCTAGTCGCCATTCAGTGTGAGAGTGTGAGGTAATAATTAATAACTTTAGTTTTAAATAATGTTAAAGAGGTTGCAGATTTGATATTAAGCGGGAGGGCATTCCACAATCGAGTAGCCTCAGCCGTAAAAGATTTTTTGGAAAAAATTGTTTTCTGCACAGGTGGATTTAAAAGTAAATTTTCAGATGAACGTAAGTTCATGTTGTGTCCGTCAATAACTTTGCGAGAATTCAAAAATTTAAATTTTTCTTTCAAATAAATAGGTGAGTGAGGATTGAATAACACACAGTACAGAAGACAAACAATATGTAGATTCCGGCGAAAACGAATAGGTAACCACTTGAGCTGAGTACGAAATTCAGAGACATGGTCATATTTGCGTAAGCCAAATATGAACCGTATAGCTAGATTTTGAAGACGCTCAAGTTTATTTAATTGGTCCTCATTTAAATCTAGATAGCTTGCGTCTGCATAATCGAGAATAGATAGAAGTAGAGAATGTGCTAACATAGTCTTGGTGGAAATAGGAAGAAAGGAACGGAGACGTCGTAGAGAGCCCATCGCCGAAAACATTTTCCTGCTGACTACATTTAACTGATGTGACCATGAAAGTGTAGAATCTAGATGTATACCGAGATTTTTTACCGTAGAACTATATGGTATAGTACAATTATCTAATATAATCGTAGGAATGTTTCTCCAGTCAACTCTTGAAATCATAGCAGCACTGCCAATAATAATGGCCTGTGATTTTGATGGATTGATCTTTAAACCATAACACTTGCTCCAATCACTGATTGTAACCAGGTCATCATTAATGGCAGCGATAGCGCTGGGCAAGTTATCCAAGGTTGACTGGGTATAAAGCTGGAGATCATCTGCATACATGTGGTAGAGAGAAGAAATCTTTTGAGTAATAGAATTAATGAAAATAGTAAAGAGAATAGGAGACAACACGCCACCCTGAGGCACTCCAGCACGTACTTCACACCAAGACGAAAATGTCTCGTCTACCTGAACACGTTGCCTTCTGCCTCTAAGATAACTCTGAAACCAGCCAAACACCGATGGAGATATGTTAAGAGAACGCAGCAAACTCAATAAGATGTCAAAGTTGACAGTACCGAAAGCATTGCTAAAATCTAACAATGTCAGCACTGTAAGTTGTTTATTATCCATGCCCAATCTAATGTCGTCGGTAATTTTCACGAGCGCTGTGACCGTACTATGACCGGAGCGAAAGCCAGATTGGAGTGGATTAAGAAGGCTGTGCCTATTTAGGAATGTTATTAATTGCTGGAGCACTAGTTTTTCTAAAACTTTGGAAAGGAATGGAAGGATGGAGATAGGACGAAAATCAGTATAGTTCATAGAATTAGCCTTTTTGGGGAGTGGAATAATACGGGCTACTTTCCAGGCATCGGGGAACTTTGAGGAAGTGATGGATTCATTAAGGATATGAGTAATAACAGGAGCAATAGTTTCAAGGATAGGTACAATCATATTACGGCCAACGCCGTCGTCGCCCACGGCATTAGAAGAGATGGACACTATGCTCTTCTTAACATCACATTCGGTGAAAGGAATGAAATTAAACGGTGGATAGTCAAAGGTTGGCAAACAAGAAAGAATATTTAACGTCCGCTCTTTTTCTGCGTTGTCAATAACGTCAGATGAAGAAAAATGCTTATTAAGAGACTCTATGTCAATGTTACGGTGAAGAGAATTATGAGATGATTTGCCAATTCCAAACGATTCGAGGAATTTCCAAACTTTAGCTGGGTCGCCGTTTTCGACTGATTTATGAATGTGGCGTCGTTGCGCATCTCTACACGATGTATTGCAGCGATTCCGGATTTTATTATATTTAATACGGTTTTTGTCACATGCATCAGCTTTTAATTTACTTTTAGCCATAGCTTTTTTCGCAATTAGACTTTTTAATTCCTCAGATAGCCAAGGCGCTGGTAAGTGTTTAATTTTAATAGGCTTTATATTCGCATTGACCTGTTTATTCAGGAATAAACTTGACGCAAAAATGAACAAGTGTAACACAGCGATTTAAAATATTAAATTTCCATATGTATTACTCATTTTCACATTGACAAAAAAAAAAACAAATAATATTCGGTAATTATTGGATAGACCTATTGTTTTTTTTACAAAATAAATACTCATGTTTGCTTTTTTTTATTATTAATTCTATTATTTTTTATCTGTTACGTACATCTATTTATCATTCCAGAAGTAATAAACGTTTTAATCAAATGTTTCTTATATCTATTTTAATATTTAATAAATTTCACTCCACTTCAATTATAAATTTAATAGCATATTAAATAAATGTATAATCATAAAACAGACACGGTTAGGAAACATCAGCTCTCTACCGATGCGTATATCCGAGTTGCGTAAGATGTCTTAAGAGTGATAATGCCAGCCTTGGTTTATGCCAAGGCAATTATTAATTAGATCACATTCGATATACATTGTTTCTTAATATTTCTTTCTGTGCGATAATTAAACAACTAATTATCGACCAAATTAATGTTACAAACTATTTATTTTGTTTGGCATGTATGTATTCATTTCGTTTCTGTGCTTCTGCTATAATACTTGTCACATATTTTAATAAATCATATTACTTTGTCAGAAAAAATTTAAATGCCTTTTGTATTGCTCAGATTGTTAAGTTTAATGTGATGTGATATGATATGCTTAGTCCTCAAAGACAATGTCATAAGACCAATTCCTTTTTAAATTAGGTTAATAATTTACAGTTGATATTAGTTTCAATAACTTATACACAATTAGTATTTTGAGTTGGTACTAAACCACACGTGTGTATTTCATGTAGGCCACAGAAGTGTCACGATGCGGTTTGTACTAATGAACAGTGACTACTCTAAGGTCTCCAATTTGTATTTAATTTTACAAAATAAACATCCGAGCATGAAAAGAGCGGAGACGGCCAAGTGGTTAGAAGGCCTGCACTAACCGTTGATTGCGAGTTCATACCCCGGCAAGCTCAACTGAATATTCATGGGCTTAATTTCTGTTTATAATTCATCTCGTGCTGGGCGGTAAAAGAAAACATCGTGAGGAATGTGTATTCCCGCAAGTCGAAGTGGACAAGCGTGATGGAATATGTTCCTTCTCTTCAAAGGGAGAGGAGGTCTTAGCCCTCGGTGGAAAATTTACAGGTTGTTGTTGTTGTTGTTGAACGTCCGTAATACATCCACCAATGGTGTGTATAAAATTTCAACACGTTGTTTGGGACAACATCAGTTTAAACTTCAGTTAACATTTGGTCTATAAGTGAAGTTTAATATAAGCTTGTATAAATATTTTAAGCTAATGACTTGGCTATACGCTCACAGATTAAATGATAAGCAACAATGTTTGTTTTGTATTTTTAATCAAGTTATTGAAATTCTTTTAGAACGTTTCATTCACGCAATACTATAACGTTATAATTTGTTTTTATTAATTATCTTTTACAAATTATACTTTGAAAAAATGTTAATGTTTTATGCCAATGTGTGGATAAAAGTGATGCACGATATACGTATATAAATTATGCACTAATTTAGTCTGCGTTCTTTCAATGTGAAGCGAAGATCTTCTCTGGAGTTTCGGAAATAGAACTGCGCTGCGCCCGCGACACGCGGAAATGAATCTGTAGCTCGGGCAAGCAAATTGAGTATTGCAGTCTGCATTCCGCTAATATTGCTTAATACACACTTTTATAACGATACTCTGGCATTTTTTAAATGAAAAAGTAGGTAAACACTTGTTTTATTTCTAAGCTAGAAATTGTTTTATATGTTCCGTCATTAATATCTTTAAGTTAATTAATTTAAGTTTGACTCATCAATTAAGCTAACACCAAACAAACAGTAATCTTTTATCTTGCGACTTAGAGGAAAATTATTTTCTTTTGTATCCACCAACCCACATTCGAGTATCATGATAGAATATATAAAATTAAAAACATTTCATAAGAAGGAGAGGAGATTGTAGCCTAACATTGGAACACAATTACAAAATCCTATAAAGGCAAAAACGTTCAGGAATTACTGATTATATTATTTTATACATTTTTTTTTTGTAATGTATACATTAGCAATTAAGGAACATATTTGCTTCCATTACAGCATCAATAGCTACTTATACAAACAGTCCTTTTCAGCTTTTCAAATATTTGTACAAATGGCCGCAGATTTCGAAACAAGACCATGTATGGTAGATCGACATTGAAATGGACGTAGTGTGTGTTAAGCAAAATATTGTAATATTATTTGTATTGTACAATTTGAGTTTGAGCTCATTCCACAATAAACATAACATATGAAACTAAATGGAAATAATAAACAGCGTCTTTTATTTGTTTAAATTAAGCATTAGAACTCTATGGCAAAAGTTCTTTGATAGGTATGACATATTGGTAATGTTATATTATATTTTTACTTATTAAAAGGTTATATAACATACTTAAAGTTTATATAACACTCTAAAAAAGTATTATAATGACAAATAGTAATCCGTTATTTTTGTTTCCATGTTCCGGTTGAAGGGTGAATGTGTTAGTGTGTTTTAATGCCCATATTTCGTCATCCCTATGACAGTGTTATTGTTGATATATTGACAGTGCCAATTGAACGCCCAATAAAAAAGGGTGGTAATTAAATCAACCATGAGGTTGTATATTATCTGCCTCTACTATTGTTTTATTTATACGTAAATCTTAAGATATAAAGAAAAAGTTACACTATTTACAAGATTGGTATGCCTCGCGAATTTCATAGATTATATTTTTCACGATAAATGAGCATAAAACGCAAATATATTTTCCAAATCCGATTGGTAGATCGTGATCACGTTAACAATAACAAACCCTTGAGCTTTATAACAAACTGTTATCATCTCGCGATTGTGTTGTAAAGGGGTATAAGGTGCTTCATAGTAAATAGTCAAAGAATGTTAAGACACGCCCGAATGCCATAACAAGCGCCTATCAAATATCGTAGCGATGGCAGGGCCCGGGGCGGCCCCGGCTTGCCGCCCTATATTTAGGAAGTGGGTCAAGAGTAAACGCTGAAACCACGGTACGGAACTGGATTTCACTTTACGGTAATAAATCGATTTTAAATAAATGACGAGTTTGTTTATTTTCAATTAAATATCATCAATAATTTGTAACATATTAACAATAATGTAGCACTCGATTCTTCACTATGATATACTAAATATATATTGTCTATTATCTCAGAATATAAACTTTCGTAGGGTTTATAATCATTTTGAAAACATAGCATGTAGGTTTCACGAAGGCGCCTCCCGCCACATTAAATCATCGGTGTGCATTAGCATGAATGACGATTAACATAAAAAATTACAAATTAGATTATATTTTTTAATTAACGCTGATAAATGAAGGTAAAGGGGCGCACCTTCATGAGTGAACATATTGAGATATCGTGGTGGTGTGTTCTATTCAAAAAGCTACTGGCTGATATCAATAATAACATTCTATAGGTACATTTGTTTTGGCATAATATTTTTTTTATTGAATAGGTTACACTTTGAGAATGATTTATGTAAAAGAGGGGCATAAAACTTGTCGTCTCTCCTTGTTTCCTTTACCACTAAAATAAATTTAACAAGTCACTGTTCAGAGGTTATCAGTGATTACGGTTAAAGTAAAAAAAAACTTGACTTATCTGTTAATAAGTCTTCATATTTTTTGAGACGTTAAATTGTTATTTGACGGATTTCTAAATTGAATGCGTAACTTTCTTTGCCTAGGATACCACCGACACCCAATTTGATTAGGTTTTACAAATAGTATAAAAATAACAACAATGGATGTCGAACAATAGTTGGATGAACTATTTTTTTATATACGTAACTAATAAAATATTTATAATTTAGTTTAATTTAGTAGATCAGTAGACCACTTTTTGAAATCAATGTTCATCGAAACTGTGACGGCGTGCATTGACCTACGCTATACAAGATTAACTTAGATTTTAAATTTTAGTCGAGTTTTAGTTAAAGATTTAGGATACCAGGAATTACTTGGTATTCATAAAAGAAGACTATTTTGAATCATAAAAGTTTATTGTTAGTTCTCCACTTGAATTTCGGCGATTGGCATTAAAACATCTATAAAACGTTAAGGTCAAAATACTTGGCGATGAGCAACCGATACAGATCCATGAGTTAATTTGAATCACGAAATGTATGAATCATTTTCTCAGTACTAAGGGTCATACACTATCTTTGCAAATAAGTAATCATATTTCCGTTACATTGCCTCAAAGTTTTAATTTTAGACAGTTGTCAAATGTCAATTTAATGAACCTTTCATTTCATCAAATCCATATGATACTTTAATCTCTAAGGGATGTAACGTAACATTGCTCTAGACAAATAAGAAATACAGGTAAAACTAGAATTGCGAATTATTTTTTTTTTTATCAAATAAATATATTTTTATATCAAATAATTCAATATTAGGATATCATTTATCAAATAAGATGCGTTAATTACAAATAAAATGTGTTAGTACAATAGTTTTGTAGTTTAGTTTAGCATTGACAAAACTACAACGACTTAAATTTTAACACACAACATGAAGGCTTAGTTTATTATCAACAGATTTAATCTACAAATAATAAAGTATGTTGTATGTTTTTCACGTATTGATCGACACAACATCTGTACGTTTGTATCTTAATAAACACGAAGTTCATAAATTATTGAACACAAATATAGGTATTTATATTTCTATAACATAGCAAGTGATTCATGCAACTTCAACAGCTTCTCATACTCGTATAAATATGTATTACATATTGTAATATAGATTGCCTAATTTATATGTTTTTTTTATGTTTAGTTCAGCAGAGTTTAATTAACATATTAGGTTAGGTGTTTATTTGTGAATTAATAATAAAACTTTTTTTAATATTCAAAGAGTAGGAACACATTTACTTAGCAATTACACTAGTTGTCAATTACTTCAGAGTCCATAGAGCTTGTTGTTGGCAAATTTAACTTAAACAATATTTAAAAGATATTTTATAAATAAAGCTATATGCAAAAACAACTAACCGCAAATACATAGTAGCTATAACTACGAACGCACATATTTTAGTAACAAGGAAAACGTATAAATTCATATTATTTTACATTGTTACTACAAACAAATTAAGCTGTAATCGTTTATAGTATATTTGTTGTATGTTAAAAGAAAGAAATGAAAGAAACATTCTCTAAGAAAAAATGAAAACATTTTCAAGGTCAAATATATATAATCATTTCATATGACTATTTATTACATATTTATATTCTATTGACTTATATTTATCTTGAAAAATGCAACCTCATTTACTAGAAACTTTTTGATACTTAAGTTTCAAAATTGGAATACAAAGCCGCAAAATTAAATTTAAATGTAAAACCGTAAGAAGTAATGGGAGACCAAGGGCTATTACCCTTATTTAGTTCATGGGAGAGTTCCTCCCATGAACTAATTATGCGTTTATTCCACGTGATAGAGCTTAAACAAGGGCTCAATGATTTCGTGTTCATACAAATATTGTTCAAGAGCGATATTGAATTTGAATTTAAAGTACCATTTTATTATATCATTTAAATAAATTATGATTCTATCGCCCACAAAATAAACAGTTAATTGTAATTATGTTAATACACATACATAAAACTGATAATAGTATGTTTTTAAATTCTTTGGCTTACACGCATCAGGGTCAATTTTATAGCAAGTAAACTATTTTTAAACGTTTCATTGTTTTGAGTGAAATCATTTCTATTTGACAACAGATACATATATTTTTTTAATTATACTTTTGATATTTGTAATCTTCACAGGGAAATTTGGAAATTGACGGGTATTCAAAAAATAACTTGAAACCTAAGCTCGCACACTCTTACATTTTAACTTCTAGTTAATTTGTAATACATTCCGATAGAGGTATGAATTTCTTTTTATACATTATAAAAAAGCATTCGCCATAAACTGCCTAGTCGAGTAGCATGAATGAGTTAATGCACGAGTACCTACGTATCATGGAATCAAGCCTATACTTGTAAAGAACTACTCTTAATGAGGCAATTTGAAGTGTACTTACAAGTAAGTCTAATAACCAGCAACAACACTGAAGCCCTTTCAACGCACAAAACAGTATAATGGTAAATTTCTAAGTCAGGGGTTAATATACATCGTTATTAATCATTTTCCCATAAAGTATGGAATTATTTGTGAATAGAATTTGCCATCCGGTACATCGGCAAATAATTCCATGAGCGGAACTTTTGAACGTGACATTTTACTAAGAACACGTCACAATGTACGTAACAATTTGAACTACATAATATTACGGGGAACAGTCATGCAGCAATAATGTATTTTAACATAAAATTAAACACTTATTCATCCTACTAGTGGTTTATTTTATCATATTTATTTTAATAAGTAGCATACCCTTATCGTACCATATTTAAGAAGAGAAAGTATAACACGTGTACAAATAATAATTGTAACATATCTATAATAGATGATGATGATAGCTATACGCAATCTTGGGTGCGAATGTGTTTGTCACGGAACATCGAAATTGATAGTGATTCGAAGTAAATAAACACATATTTATTATTATTATACTAATAAAGGTTTCACATCAAAACATTTGGGAATAAATTAATTTTTAAAATTTTGTTTATAAAGATATCGCACACTTACATCAATCACTTTAAAAAGGTTTTATTTTTAGTCACTCTGCATCCAAAGTCATTTGAATTTGTTAATATTCCATTTCATTTGAAAAATTGCGGTAATTGAAAAAAAGGTAATTCCTTCCTAAAAAAAACAATATGGTAAGTATAACAAAAACGTAAAAACCTATAGATATAATAAAATTACTCATCGTAGTCCCGAACTTCTTAGGCCTCAGCCGAATATTTAAATATAATGAATATATTTTATTTTGTTGATAAGGTATTCCAAGAATTAAACAAACAGATGGCAATTAAAAAGCGTCATAAGCGTCACCAATTCTGATGATGTCACATTGCAAGGCAAAGGCAACTTCCTTCGCCTCTATTTGAAGAAAATATTTCTACTGATAAGTTATTCCGAAAACAAGTATAAATAGAAACCTAGATGGCAAATTTTAAAATCGGCATGAGTACCAAGTAATTCTGTTTGAAGAAAAGGGTTGAGTGTAACTTACATTATTATTATTTGGTTTACGATTTTGGAGTTTGTTTCATTTCGATACAATATTAAATTTTACCAAATATTTTTTTAATCATATTTCTTTACCTAAAACCAGAAACGCATGATTCGAATTATATGTATGGAAATATATTATTTATAATAATAAAGTAATGACGACCTCCGTGGTCGAGTGGTGTTTACACCGGTTTTCATGGTTACGCCACTCCGAGGTCCTGGGTTCGATTCCCAGCTGAGACGATGTAGATTATCATTAGTTTTCTATGTTGTCTTGGGTCTGGGTGTTTGTGGTACCGTTGTTACTTCTGATTTTCTATAACACAAGTGCTTTAGCTACGTACATTGGGATCAGAGTAATGTATGTGATGTTGTCTCATATTTATTTATTTATTATTTATTTATTAAAGTTAAACGTAACAATGTATAACTTTTCATGATGATGTCCTGCTGATCGATTTCGTTCTCGGCGGCCATTCTCTAGGGAGAATAGCGATCTGCGCAGTAGATATTATAATACACAAGTGTGTGTGGACTTCTGAGAATTTCTCGAGAGAGAAACTTAATAAATTTTATTATTTAATCAGGCCGTCATTTTAATCCATATTTTATAAGCTATCAATGAGATTAACAAGGCGGTCGTAATATAGAGGTAAATCCGTGCGTTTTCAAAGTAAAACTGACAGATTCACGAAAACATTACAATAAAAACATAAAAGATTTTAAATCATTTTTATCGTATTATTTAAAAAATATGTATATCACAGCGTTTACTTATACTGGAAAGGACAGAACAGGAAGCTAATTAATTATCAGTGATTGGCTCCTAATGATGAGAATAAGCCATGTTTTTTTTATTTGTACTCAATAAAATTTAGTTGATATCAAGTTACAAGCCGAGTGATTAAAATAAAAAAAAGATTTAATAAAGTGTTGATTATTGATATTATAAATGCGAAAGTGTGTTTGTTTGTTTATCTTTTTTTTTTCGCCGCTGCCGAGCAACGGTCGTCATTTATACTGTTTTGTATCTACTTTTTTCAAATGTGTGAAAAGTTCCTATGATTATGAATAACATTATTTTTTCTCTGACCATGACTAAATGAACTCTTTTAAGTTCAATAGGTACAATACATTTTGGAGAGTTGCCAGCATGAAAAAATATCCGAAATTGAATTTATGAGTAATAAACGAATCATTGTAAAATCTACCGCTTGGGCTATTATAAGAAGAACCCTGAAATGATCATTTAATGATTCAGTTAATTAGTCATAGACCTACTACATACTTAGTATGAAAATTACCATCAAATAATAAATCAACCAATAAAACATCTTAAGAATAATTACGCACAGCTTAAAAATATTGATAATTTTTTTGCATTAAGTATTTTTTATTACTTCTGTACACATTCATTGTATTGTTCACTTCTTTTGGAACGGGAGATCATGGCACCCAAAAGAAGAAGTCAACCTTTGTGATGTTATTGTACTGTCTTGGTTATTGGTGAAATAAACATTTATTATTATTATTATTTAATATATAAAAATAATTGTCTACACTTTGTTTAATATTATTTAAGAATCATCCTGAGCATCGACAGTAACACGCCCTCTTAATATACAATTGTATTTTGAAAAAATATAAATTAAAAGTTAAAATATAAGTAAAAAGATAACGCACGCCGGTAGTGTCATTAGCTTTATTTATATGTAAATTAAATATTAAAATTCATTACATTTAGGCTACTATGATAAGCCTGTTGCAAATTATAAAAAAAAAGTACTATTATGTAAAATTTACCAAAAACTGTTTAAAACTTTAACCTAATTTACATTAATTGGTACTTAAAGTAACAACCAAAAATTGAACTGAAAATGCAAAACGTCTACGATGTTTGTGAAACGCCCATCAGCAAAACAAACAAAATGCTCTAAGGGCTAAATTTACTCGCGATACATTACCTGTTGGTCTGTACGGAGTCGGGCAGTTCACATTTCAGGAACGACACTTAGTCAATCCGAGTGTCCCGTAATTTCACAGCACTCACACGGTCACTTTGTTTATTGTTATAGTTATGGATATTCAGTAGTCGTGATGGAGGGCAGCGTGTGTTTGTTGTAATGGCGAGCTGGATAATGAGCTCTGGGCAGTGGCAGGGTGCGATGCGCGCGCCGCCCGCCCTGGAAAAACCCGAGCGTTCAGTCGCGCACAGACGCACTGAGCGCTTTCCCGCGCTAATATTAGCAGCGGTTTTCGCGTGGAGTCACAACTAGCCTCCGATCGCGAATGTACCGACGTCGAACTGAAAGCGAGCGCGCCTGCGCAACGCTGCTATCAACAAACAGGTAGCTTCGCACTTACAGTATTGACCAAACCGTTCAGTATTTCAAGAAGCGACCGTTGCTATGCACGTCACAATTTTAACTCATATCACATTTTTTGTTTAAAGTGACTTCACATAATTAATTCACCATTATGTATTAACGCGTTTCATGATAATAACGTACGAAACTTAAACATAGAGCCCACTTTAACCTTCTCGCGGCTAATAAAAGATTAATCCTGGAGATGACCTAGATTCTGATTTACTTAATGCATCACCTTATCATCTGGTCAAGCACGAGTAAAACGTACAAAATAGTTATTATTATAGTTAATGACCTACTATTGCCTACTGTATACGTGCTGAATTGGAATTAAAATGTTGTAAAATAAAAAAATATATATCATGATAACTTTATATTTGATAATTTTGAATATTTTGATTTTTTATATTGCTGTATGTATATATGTATGTAGGTACTTTTAAAACACATAACTCATCATTCAAACAAACAAACTTAACGTTTTTAAAGTGATCCATAAAAAAATGACGCACATCAACATTAACATTATACTTCCCTGATTTTGTAAATATCTTTACTTATTTTATATAGAAAGAAAACAATTATCCAATCCTGAATCCACTTAATTTGAGCGTCTTATTATAATATCATTTATGTACAAAATCCACGGATTTTCGCTCTGGAGTATTTTTTAGGGTAAAGAATTAAATGTATGGAAATTATATGAACAGATAATGTTGGCTTATTTTGTTTTGGCGGTTTGAATAAAAATGTCAATCCAAAAAGATATTTTACAAGATATAATAAAGTAATAATCGTAATTTTGCCTTTTAGGATTAAAAAAAAGTTTTTTTTAGAAATATTTTATATTGGCTCTCATATATTTGGACCGCAAAAACGGCAATGGCGTAAGATCGTAGATACCGTTTATATCGACCTATCGATTTGAGCTCATTTTTAATGAATTTGTTCTCTAGGCAATACAAGCTAATAAATCTGTTTCTACTGGCCGAAGAGCAACGTATATAAAATGTGGTCGAATCAGCTAAAACTTCGATCGGTTCAGAGCGTTGCCGATCAAAATTGCAGATCTAATCACCGAATTGTTTATTTTGTCTGACACATTTTTTATACATTTTCATATAAAGGTTAAAGAATACGTAACAATAATTAATACTCTAAAAATTTAATTAATATAAGTGCGTTTTTGTTTGATATATAATATTCTAATGATACAGTCTTAATATTTTCCATTAAAAAAATTGTTTTATAATATAAGTAGGCGGACACGTGGGCCACCTAGTGGTAAGTGGTCACCACCGCCCATAGATAATGGCGCTGTGAGAAAAAATTACTATTTACATTTCTAATGCGCCACCAACCTTAGGAACGGTAGATGTTGGGCCTGCAGTTACACTAGCGCATTCACCCTTCAGACTGAAACACAACAATACAACCTACCCAGACACACAGCTATGAATATTCTGAATCACACCGAACTCAAACATTCTTAAAAGTTATTAATTTAATTATATCTATTTACCTTTAGAAGGTTGGTCTAAGGAAAGAAGTGATTAGACCTATTGTAATCGATTTTTCATTCTACAGGAGTCTAGACTGCACCGCTCGGGGGAAGCAGCGAATTACGACGTCGAGACGTCGCGTCAGATATAAAAGAAATATCTAATTTATATAGAGTATTCCTACCTTTTTAGACTTCTTTTGTATTCAATTTCATAGAGAAACAGGAAATATATTTACGTGTGTTAATATATTTCCTGTTTCTCTATGAAGTTGTGTATCAACTGGTATTGTTGGTCTTGTTAAGTCAAAACCAAAGATTTTCAAACATCATTTTAGAATAATATTCATCTTAAGTGTTGTGTATTATTTATTTAGTTTTTAATATTTTGTAGCTTTTTACGTTGAAATGTTATAAAGTAATGCATCTGTATAATATTAATTAATATATGTATATGAAAAACAAACCAATAAAGCGAATTTCTAAAATTCGATATCAAAAGTTCATAGGCTTCTTTTTTGTACCTAACATGTAGTCACCAACCCCTAAATCATGAAATAACATGGGTGATAATTAGTATTTTATATATGAAACGCATAATAAACGTAGCGAATATTATTATTAAACTAAAATTGTAATAAATATCATGCATTGTGAAGTAGGTATACTTCACAATGCATGATATTTATTACAACATAATATTGTTTTGGTCTATTTTTTATATTGCGGTTTTTTATTTGTATAACTTATAAATAAAACAAAGCTAAGAAAAAAACGTTATATTTTATTATTATTGAAATATTTCGGTTCCACTTACGTTACTGATTGTTGCTCGACATCTTTCGGAAACAATATGAAGCAAACTTATCGAAATTAGGTCAAAAGTAAGCAAAAATAATACCTACCAAATATAACGTTATTTACGTTATTTATATTTACATTATTATGTATGGTAATAGCCTTATGTTTACATATTTGCTTACTCTTCCCGAACTAAAGATCTTTATCATAGAAGTTCCTTGAGTATGAAAGTAGCGCTATGATTACTAGGTGTCCCGTGATGCAAGATACTATGAGTCACAAACGTGCCGCCTCTGAAGTCGAAGCGACCTCCAGGTCGTGCTTATCGAGGTCCTTGTCTCGGCAAGCCGACTTCGCTGACTTGTCAGTATCTTCATAGTCCAACAACCCATGCCAAGAACAACAATAATTATTGATATTATTTCATAGTATATGTTATAGTCAATTTCTTCATAGTTCATTCCTAATAAGAAGAAATACAATCTATTCTTCTCACAACTTGGTCATAAAAAATAAATCATATAGCAGCTACCGAGCACTCTACTACTAATACGCTTCAAAGAAATAAATAGATTGAGGGTATTTAGCGTTCATAAACGCGACATCGAAACAGAAGATAAATCTTGAGAATCCCTTTTCTACATGTATTCCTGGCAGCAAAGAACTAAGAAACGGAGCTAATCTGAGGTTTGAACAGACTATTCGAAATTCAAATAAACTCCAGAGAAAAAATACGACGATTTACATATCGCAAACCCTTAATCTTCAACGAACAACATACTAATGTCATAAAAGTATTCTAATTTATACATTTTAATATCATTTTTTTTTAATAATACAGACTTAATCAACTACGAAATATAACAGTTCGCGACCCTTAAACTCAAATAAAATTTGAATCCCTGCACGTGCACCTTTGTTCACGATTTTCCTTCCTGTAGAGCACGTGACGTCTTAACACAATACGATTCCTATATACATAAAACTATATATGTAGGTATATCCAACAATACTTGCAATATTTTTTGGTATAATATGATGTTAACTTAAATACCTATAACTAAAATTCACATAACTGTTCGTTGTACTCTCTTATAAAGATATTGGGGTCTTTATTAAGAAATTTTCTTTAGCAGCCAGTAGATTGGATTTTTTTCTTTTTGATAACAAATGTTTTTTTTGTTTACAAATGCCGTTAATCCTGCGATTGTTCTTCTACTCTGTCAGAAAACCTGCACAGTATTCATCTTCAATAATGGCCACCGTGACCAGAATCTATTAGCAATATACATCTTCGTATATACGCATAAGATATATATATAAAAAATACGGGAATAGTAAATAATAGTAGATTTTCCTTTTAAAACAGTTAAGAATATACGTATCTATGTTCACCCTTGTTAATAAATAAACAAGGGAATATATATCCGCTCTTTAACCTATGCCGCAGATAATGACACGTTTTACCGCTTTGGTTAGGTTTTAAAATTTGATACACAATGCAAAATTATATTTAGCTTAAACTAATACTTCGTATAAATACACCGTGCGTAGATGACGTCCTATTTCGATAAAATATAGATTATTTTATAAGTTTTCATTCATTTTCTTAATTTTTTAATCATAATTAAAATATAGTAACGGAATACGTAAAATATAAAATATCTAAAATAAAAAACCCCGGAGTCCTGATAACCCATACCTTTTCGACGACGATCGACGATCGAAATTTTCATGACTAAAAATTTCAATGACTATGCTTAAGCTATAAACAATCGATACTTATAATATAAATCTGCATGTCTATCTCTCCATCTGTTGCTCTCTCACCAAACCAACCAAACCACGTGAATCCTGAATAACAAAGCATCACATTACAAGAAATATTAATTGTAATCTTTCTATCTATCTTTTAAGCCATAAAAATCAATAATTACAAAGTGGTCGCTCAGTGAGCGGGTACTAAACTAGTACATAATAAAACTAATCAACTTGAACAGTATCTTTCGCTTTGTAAGCCGTCTGGCGCAGTCAGGCGCGTCAGTGAACCTGCCGTCTATGTTGATGAGGTTTCTGCTCATGACAGATTTCTATTGATCTTCATACAAATATAAGTCCTGGCAGCTCCATAGTAATGCTCGATCTTGCACTTTAAAAACGAAAAACTTGTACAACACGAATAAACTCTTAATTCTCGCGAACAAGACATTCGTGGATAATGTTCTCAACGGAATAAAAATAAAAAACATGATAAATAACCCGTTTTAAATAGTTGTAGTAATAAAAATAACCATGTTAATTTAAAATCTAACATGAACAAACTGTCCTAATCTGAAAGATAAGTTATAAAAAAGGGGTTTTAGGCTGTTTTCTAGATATTGGCCTATTTTACCTTTTCATGATAGTTAACATATTTGAATATAATATGTGATTACATCACAATCATTATCAGTCAATGAAAGAAAAAAAAGGTAATGAAATTAAACTTAGATCTCATTATTTTCAGGCATTTTTTTTTATTTTTTCTACAAAATAAGTAATTTTTTTATAGTATTTTAAATGTCATAAAGTTAACGGTACAATGTTAAGCACTTCTCTATTATCTACTTTTTCTATCCTTGAATGTTTTGTAAAACGTATCTTCTACCAACGGCTACCTCATTGCTTAATTTAAAATACACGACATAAATGTGCTTTGTACAAACAAAATGTATATTTTATCTATATTAAACAATGCCTTTGAAGTTTTTATAATCATGACCGCACATATAACTTTTTATTATAATCATGAATCTCTATTAATGAATGAATGAATAAAAAAGGAATAGGTTTCGAAAAAAAGGTTTTATTGGTATTACTTCAAACGCATTGATAGTATCTAACAACAAACAGATAAGCTTTGTTAAGCCCAAATATAAACACTACCAAGTGAAAACATTGTGTACATAAAGATTATGACGTAATAAATTTATCACGATGGGAGTCGGACTACTAGTAACTTACTAGTCACAGCTTGGCCCCATTATCCGCATGTAGCTCAAGAATATTCAATAAAAAATACGAATGGAGTTTGTTATAGTACAAATAAAATACAATGGGTCCGTTATTTATTTTATCTTTGAATAATGTCACTACAATATTTAGGTATAATTATGTTTTTCTTATTACAAATGATTGGTAATTTTAATGTTCTTTAGTTTCGTGTATATATAATGACTCACGCGCTGTTTATTTTCAATAAAAAAAAAACTTTGAAATTATATTCGAGGTTTTAATGTCGACGTTTATTAGTGTTCCTTATTTACAGAATAAGTTGAATAGAAAAATTGATTACAATTGACCGCCAAATTGTTCCGGTATTTCCTATAATACGGAAGGAACATTACCTTTAAACCCTTCATTTACATTAAACAGTATTTTTCTTTAGTACTTCTTGTTTGTACAATATTGTTAATGTAAGAAATATGAATAAATGATTCCTCATATCAACAATGCACCACCGAACTTGGGAAATGAGATGACTGAGATGCCTGCTGTTGCCAAATTAACTCGTAATGAGAACTTTCTTATTTTGTTTATTTTCATTTATTTAATCATGTTATAAACGACCGTTGACAACTATAGCACAGCCATCACCACATATAGGTATATAGTACCTACCTAAATACTTTTGTACAGTTAGTTCGTAAATAAATAAATCTCGTGATCTATAATAAACAATAAAACGATAATATTTATATAAATGAAAAAGTAATACGTGTTTACAAACAAGTAAACATTCACTTATACAAAGGTCACGTTTACAAATAATAAGCTTGTCAAGCGCCATTGGGAGGTGCAAAATTGGTGTTTATTTGTGCTCCTAAGCACATCGACATTATGATTCATTTAAAACTCAAGGGTAATTAGGCCAACTCGGTATTTCGAGGAGACATGCAACACCACCGTGGCGTATATGGCATATTTATGCCACGGCGTAGTATTACTATTTAATAGACTTCAACAAAAGTTTGTCGTCTTTTTGGTAACCAAATAACCGGAAGGTCATGAATTTCGACGTTACAAATGTCTACCATCAAATGCCCAAAAGAGATATAAATAATTTAATATTCTAAACAAAAAAAAAATCGTCTACGTGTCTGTTTAAGGTTGCGTTAATTTATGCTGTCCTGACATTAATTATAAATGTACGGAGTAAAATAAAATGATAGAACACTAAATACAAACATAATAAAATCATTTACAATTAATGCATGTTACATAATTAAACATTCACTACTAATACAAACTTAATAACCTACATGCTTATTTGTACCTATTCTATAAAACTTAATTTACATAAACTCTCTTAATACTAGTATTACTTCTAGAAGTATTAAGAGAGTTTATGTAAATTTACATGGATGTGTCGGTGTCGGTTCGTACTGTCTTTGTTATTTGATATCATTAATCGCTTACTTAACTTGCTCTATCTTATCTTTCATTTGTATTGCAATATTTGAATTTATTTTACTTTGGGTCATCTGTCTGTAGATACAGAGCCTAAAATGCGAAACAAGTTTAGAACGACAATATTGTTTTTACTATCGTTTAAAAAAGTAATATTATTGTCATATTTCTGAGTGAAGTATACACCACCACCACTCTAATTAAGCAAAAGGGTTTGTGCCCACCACGTTACTCTACTGTTCGGTGGACAAAACTGTAGAACGTTAAATTGTTATTTATGTAAATAAAATTAATTTTTAATCACGCTGGAGAAATGGAGCTTTGTATGCGCGTACAAGTTAGAGAGTACTTAAGTACACGCCCCATTTTTTATAGTTCTGACAAATATATATACCTATAAATTGATAACATAAAAAACCTTTTTCATAGTTTTTAATGTACGCAGCAAAACAAGGCCAGCAAACCATTATATTACAAAGATTAATTTAAAAAATAGTTTATTATAACCTAATATATTTATTTGGCTTCTCTAATATCTAAGATAATTAAAAAAAAAACATATGATCAAAAACATATTTTTACTTATAAAAATGCCAGAGGTGGTTACTTGTTTTATTTTGTTCTTTTTGATATTTTTAATTAGTTTAGGTGAGTTGTGTTATAGATCATGGAAAAGTTGTTAATGAATGCTTCTATGATGTGGTCATATGAAACATCTATTGTTACACTTTGGGAGTTGCCACGGGTCCCGATAAAGAGAGGTCAGGCCCCACGGTTGGGCTTGTCCTGGTAAATCGGGGTATTCGTCCAGTCCGGCCTGCCTATAGTTGACCACATTATCGGTATAAATATCGCTATCAATAAAAATGGGGTAAAATTTATTTTAAAATATTTACCACAGCGTGCATATATTGGTCAATGTTACAATAACAGGCAAACATTCTTTAACGGTTTTTTTTTAACAATACAAAAGAAAAGCTTTTAACGTTTCGTGTCGTTGTGTAGTCGGGTAACAGTAACAAGTTTATCAGGAGAAACTGACTATATATGTATCCATACCAGTTGAGGAAACCAGAATCGCAGTCAATGAAGAAAGTTTTCATAGAATTCCATACAATTTTCTTATAATTAATTTACTATCCTAAAATTTATACAGCAATAAAAATTATGCAGCCACATTTAAAAAATATAAGTCAAATTATAAATAATATACAACAACGGCACTTTTTTATGAAAAAATATTAAAATTTTTGCTTTTTTTAATGTAAATTTTCTGCGAGAAGAGCTGTTAAATATTTTATTTCTCAAATGTACCTGGCAGCACTCAAATGTGTTATGCGCACATCATAGTTGGTTCGGTTGACACTTGACAGTTGACAATTGACATTATAGATTGATAAGCCTTAACTCTTAACAATTAACATTTAACATAGAGATTCAGACATTTTATATTTGTTGTACATATTATTATGTACTTGAAATTTGTTAAAACTGGTATTTGTTAGTAGCTTACATTCAATATATACCTTGATAAGGTATATTCCTATCGTTATTGCACATTACATAAATAGCATTAAAAATGGCTTCTTTTCGTGAAAGACAAAATAATTTGTTCCAACATTTAAAAGATGCTGAGGAACAATGTAGTTTTTCGAAGACAAATAATCTCGTACCTTCGGAAAACTATGGCGCATTTGACAGACATGCTTATAAAAAACTCAGACGTGAAGTAAAACAATTTCGTGGTAAAGCAATTAGTATATACAAAAGACCTGAAGCAAGTATACAAGATTGCTTGCAAGCAAAAACCACACCAGATTACATAAAAAATCCAGGAAAATGGAAGTATTACTCGCTTTCAGATGTTACGCCAGACCAAATGTCTGATAAAACAAATATACAGACTGCACTAGCATTTATACGCGAAATGGAGGAATCGGCTCAAAAAGTTCAAGAAGACAATATGGTTATCGACGAAACGGGTGCTGTTTTCAAAAAACCAAGCTTCAATATATCAAAAACAATTAAACAACCACAATTAGAACAACCACAACCTGTTTTGCAAAGTAACAAAGTTATTATGCCAGAGTATGTAGTAGGAGTGTCTGCGAAAAAGAATAATGCTAATAGAATCAATAAAAGAATGAAAAAAAATGTAGAAGAAAAACAGGTTGAATTGAAACTCAATCACCTGTATGAAGATGATGACGATGATGAAACTACTTAAGGTGTTTCCTCGCAGCGCATGAATTATTTATAATTTTAAATAAATAGACTTAACTTCACATGTTTATTTTAATTATACACAAAATGTTTTATTAAAATTAAATAATTTAACAATGGAATAGTTTTAATTAAATTTTTTTAAGGCATACATTAACTTTAAATATATTTGTAGTCTAATTTAGCACCCTATAATTTAATTCTTTTGCTTTAGTTTTTTCATGTTTGTATTGTGAATTTCTTTTAACATCACACACACTTATCATGCTAACTATATTTTGGTACCTAATATTTGTATGCAATAAATATTAGTAGATTTTTTAGAAGAGTACCGACTTCCTAAATATAAGTTATTTTTGTTTTGTTATATTTAGATATACGTATGTATTTATAAACCACTAAATTTGTTTCATGGATATTAAATTTAAAATTTATGAAAATTTAAACTCACATTGCTTCCCTACCAAGCTTTGTTTTAAAAAGTAATGCTAGGAGATAAAGAATTTCAGAAAGATATATGCTTATATGCAAACCAAACTTTATTAAAACCCAGATAATATTTTCTAAATTACCTAAGGCATACAGAACAATTTATTAACTATAGTTTTTGTTAATATAGATTTTGTCTTGCTGAAGACATAAAAGTTCCTACAACTCTTAACTGTTTTAAGAGCTTAATTTATGTTTATAACAAATGGATTCCATGAATAAAACATGTTAAATTTAAAACATTTATTATTGCCTTAAACACTTAGTCTGAAAATAATCATTTTAACACTGTGACACAATGGCTGATTCTGACTTGATTTCTAAATTTTCAGTTGATTGACTGTCTGACTTATTGTCAGCTGCAAATGCACTTAAATCTCTCATCATAGAGTATGCATCCTCACCATCTGCATAATATTTTGGTTCAATTTCTAAAATTTTAAAACCAAGGGAGTTGGTGTACAGATTCAGTGCAGCTCGATTGCTCTTTCTTACATGTAGTGATACATATTTTGCCTGAAAAATATAAAAATATATTCAGATATAAAAAAATGACTTATAAGATTTATTTTGACTTGGTTTAGTGGTAAATATTCCCTATGTATAAATATAGAATTATTAGTTTTTTTTTAATGAAATGAGTAGCAAATAGGCAAGTAGGCTACCATATGGTAAGCCACCACTGCCCATATAGATATTGGTGATTTAAGAAATTTTAATCACTCCTTACATCTTCAATGCACCACCAATCTTAGTAATTAAGTTATGATTTTCGTGCCTTTAATTATACTGTTTCCCACTGTTTGTGTTGTTGAAAATAGCACACAAGATTAAATAGTATTGCACAAAGCCCCACCACTGAGTAGAACAGTCAGATATAATAAACAAAATTACCTGAAAACATTCGACCATCGCAAGTGATGCCTGATTCATAAGTTTTTGTGCAAGACCAAGTCGTCGATGTGATCTTTTAACAGCAAGAGAAGTTATGTGACCATGGCGATTGTCTTCACCATCCTCCTCCATTTTTGCAAGAACGTAACCTAATAATCAAATAAAAGTACTATATACAATTGTTTCATGCTAATAAGTATAGAATGCTTACATATTATTATTATAAAAAGATAATCCAGTATAATATTCATTCATTTTCAAATGTCATAAAAAAGCTGTTCATATAATTTTCAATAAATAATGTTTAAATTATGATCACAATTTTATTAATATATTTTGAGGCTGTTAAAATAATATAGTAATATTAATTATTCTAATGTAAAAAAATGCTAACTTACCAACAATATGACCCTTTTCATCTTCTGCTACATAGCTGAGCTGAGGCCATGACAAACCATGATAGAAATAATATTTCATCTGGTAGTTCTCTGGTAAGCACAGTAGATTACAGTGCTGCATGTTCATAAGGTCACTAGGACGAGCACACCGAATATTCATTGTGACAGATGTTTATATTTCCAAAGTTATATACAATTTTTATTCTCGTCTTGTTTTTCTTGCTTTCGGTTGACGTGTCTCTGAAGCTGGGGGAGTATCTGACATACCCCCGAGCAGTTCACGAACAAAGCGAAATTTAGACAAACAACACTTCCAAACTACGTACCAGCCTGTAACAAACAATCGAATTAAAAACAAACTTGATAGAAAAATTGATTTTTTTATGAATTTTGATAATACTACTTAAGCAAAAATGGATTACTTACAAAACAACACAAATATTAAAACTAAAAATACGCTACATACAAAGGTTAGGATAGCTAATATCACTTCCTTCATATCTGACTACGTATAATAAATTTAATTATAAAATGAACACACGATTGTTGCGGAATGCATTAGCCGGAATATAAATTTCTCATATTAGTCACTATGATGATTGCTTATGCTAATTGCTGTAATATATATTTAAAAACTATTTTTTAACTAAAATCTGTAGTTTGGTGGAATGAATATTTCCGCCATGTTGATTGTTGGACTAATGAGCGAACTTACGATTATTTGAAATAATAATAAAAGCTGATATTTAAATGTTCATATTTGCCTTCTTTAAGCTAGATGTCTTTAAAAAAGAATTTTATGGTTATTTCTTTTTCCTTATTTTTAATATCAGTAAGAATAACCTAAAACTTTACTCTCATTGATTTTTTAGTTTGACATGACATTTACTTTTATTGCTATACACAAAAATAAAATAGACCAATTTGTCAAAGTTTTTACTGAAATCGCCGATTAAAACAATAATTTACTTGATTAAAACATACAATTTCTAAAGCAAATTATTTTTTATAATTATGTTTTTAATTCATCCCACTCAGAACAGTCAAGAAGTTTATCTTATGTGGCCATATCATATTTTATAGTAGAATAATAAAATAATGTTTTGTCGGTCGTAATACTTTTTAAACAAATTTCTTTGTTAATTTAACTTTTGTTCTTATTAAAACAACGTTATTAACAAAGATTATTTTAATTTTTCCCTGCGCTTTCCCACTGTTTCTTTTGTTTTGATAATTGATAAATGCTGTCATATTGACAATATCAAAATATATTAGTAATCAAATATTCTGACTTCTGAGCCGAATACCTACCGATATTTACAATTTAATTTAAGTTTTCTATATTAACGTATTGTAAATCATTTAAATGATAATTTTTGGACTATAAAACGTATTTATATGACACATTTTAATGGTCTTGACAAACCTGAAGATTACACAAAAATAAACATACATATTTAAAATTTACTTCAGCAATTATAAGATATGGACGATCAAAAAATACAAAATGATACTACTTCATCAGCATACATCGTTCCGTAAGTATAAAATACTGCTCAATCTCTACCTTAATTTATTAATGTCATGAAAAAAATATGTTTTATTTTGTTAGTTTTAGAAGTCCTGCGTTTAGTAAAGAAGAAGTAAGAGTTTTGGTTAATTTAGTAGCAAAATATAAACACATAATATTAAACAAGTGCACAAACTCTACAACCAATCATGCCAAGGAGGCTGCTTGGGTAAAGATAACTAAAGAAATAAACAAACAGGGTTTCAAATATTCAAGAAGTGTGGATAGCTTAAAAACAAAATGGGAAAATCTCAAGAAGGAAGCTAGAAAAACTTCAAAAAATTTAATTAATCTAAACAGGACTGAAAATGATGTTCTTTGCCAAATAGTATCTATGATCAGTGACTCAGAAAAAAATACAAATGAAATACCTCAGGATTGGCTAGAAGAAATAAATGGTAATTTTTAATATTTATATTGATATAAAAAAAAATTGTATTTTTATGATTTTTTAGTTGTGTAGTTAGATTAAAACAAAATCAAAACTTAGTTAATAAAGTAAATTTAAAAAGTTGTTCTCTGTAAAACATAATTCTTATCACATCCTTTAAGATTTACCAGACCAATTTAATTGCTTACTTTTGATATGAGTTATCAAAAAACTGAACCAATATTATTTATGTCTTTTAGATTTACATGAAGGTGATGAAAATAACTCTTCAAAGCTCTGGGATGACAGTAATGACAAACAATCAGATGAATCAAGTGGTAAGATCTACTCTACAATCATAATGACGATTATAATTATGAATATAATCTTGGCCATTGTAGTCTCAGCATTGAATATGAATACTGCTCAGCATATATTGTAATGCTATTCATATACAAACCGGATAAAGACTCCATTCTCTCACTCTCATGATCTGATGGATTGCAACATAATATTCTTATGCAGACAAGAGTATGAACAAAATCAACTTTATAATTTTAAGCAGCTATAGACCATTTTTTGACTGACTTTTGAACATGTTTACTGGTCCTACCTAATAATTGAACCCATTGACTTTTGGATCTGCACGCTAATAAATATAATGTAGGCAACTTTATAATAATATGTATGTAAACACTAAAATATTAATTCTCTAATTCCAGATGGAGCTGAAGATGATAAGTTAATGTAAGTTTCATAGTCTAAATATTATGATGCAATGCATTCTCTGTTCGCACTAGTACCACTGAGCTGAGTTGTTAATATTTCATGCAAACAACTAATTATTTAACAAATTTTGTATGCAAGTAAATTGTGATGATTTTTTTAAAAGTGATCAAACAAATTTTGGTGTTCTTAAAATGACTATTTTATTGTATTGCTTTACAAATGACCTTATTAATGAAAGTATTCATTTTTAGGTTGAATAGATCACTAAACTTTGCCCCACAAGAATGTAGTCTGTTGTTAAAATGTATAAAAGATGAAAAGAAAAGTATCTTCTGCAAAGAAAGCTCAGGTAGAGCTTATAAGATGAAAAATAATGCATGGGCCAGGGTAAGAATATGTTGATATAAGTTTCATAATTTTTTTTTTTCGTTATATTGGAATATTTAGTAACACAATACTAAGAGAACTTATATTAGCAGATTTTCTATTGCCGTATTTTTTTACCTAATCAATAGGCACAAATCTTGACAGCCTTTTAAGTGTGGGACTTATCCCATCTCAATGTTGACTGTGACAATTTTCTGTGCACAGGAGTCTTTACTGTGAGGTTTTTGTATGGCTTATTTATAGTAAAAATTGTTGGACTTTTTTAGTAATAAGTCCATCAACTTTTACTGAACCAAAAATTGAAATCCTGTAACAATGAGGCATAATGTTGTCTTAAATTTTCGCGATTATTACACATTGATATAAAACTAATTTTAACAGATTATTAATCGCGTATATTAATTTTTATTTTTTTAAGAAATCGTCGGCGGTAGTTGTATGTTATATTTCTTTTGTACTTTAAATAGACAAATGTCACCTCAGTCTACCCGTGACCACGAACGCTGTAAAGTGCTCGAAACGTCGGGATGATAAAAAAAATAATTAATATACGCGATTCAACAACAACAACCTGTAAATTCCCACTGCTGGGCTAAAGGCCTCCTCACCCTTTGAGGAGAAGGTTTGGAACATATTCCACCTCGCTGTTCCAATGCGGGTTGGTGGAATACACATTTGGCAGAATTTCTATGAAATTTGTCACATGCAGGTTTCCTCACGATGTTTTCCTTCACCGCTGAGCACGAGATGAATTATAAAGACAAATTAAGCACATGAATCAGCGGTGCTTGCCTGCGTTTGAACCCGCAATCACCGATTAAGATGCACGCGTTCTTACCACTGGGCCATCTCGACTCATACGCGATTCAAATCCGTTAAAATTAGTTTTATTACAACAATGAGTCACTTACAATAAAGTTGTATTTAAAACTATATATTTTTAATCTATATTTAATATTATAAATGTCAAGGTATCTGTCTGTATGTCTGTTTGTCGCTCTTTCACGATCAAACCAATGACTGAATTTGATGAAATTTGTTGTGAAGCAAGCTTGAACTCCCAAAGGACATATTCGACTTTTTTACGTAACTTATGACAACCAACCCCCAAAAAAACCAAGCGGAACCGTCGGCGACAACTGGTTTAAAATATATTCTAATTATAAAAAGATTCTTATTTCAAATTTAAAATTTCAGATAACGTATACATTTAATAAACAGAGCCCACAGAAGAGAACGACAAAAGTATTGCGAACTAAGTTTAACAACATGAAGCGGATGGCTAAAAAAGTTCGATATAAAGACTTTAATATTAAAAATCAAATCGAAAAGCTATTAGACGACAGAAATGAGGTACGTTATATTAGTCCCGTCATTCATAGGTAAGCCGGTGTTTTTAAATCTGACGTGTTACATCAGAATTAAAAGCACTAGTTATAGTGATAGGAACAAATCATTATGATTTTATTTGGTTAAACTATTTCCAAATCACGTTTTCGGTTCGGAAAGTTCATTCTACTGAGAAGAACCGGCAAGAAACTCAGTAGTTACTCTTTTTTAACATTTAAAAAATACAAAGTCATGTTAATTAAATACAATTATTTAAATTAATATATCCTGCTTGGAAACAACAGGTATTAACTTCACGCTTTTTTATCATTCTATTAAATCTTGTATCGATGATAAAAAAGCGTGGAAGAAGCAGAGATTTATTGTAAAATGTATCCGCGGACCTTGGTGTTACCATCAACAAATCGTATTACTATGCTGTATGACGCTCTTTATTGGATCGTATGACACTTCGCCGATCTCTACTCTTCACGCGGGCTTCTTCAATCATAAATTCCTAAGTTGATCAGTAAATTTATCTTATCGTTGAAAAACGTGAAATATTATTTAAATGCATGAGATATGAGGATCTGGTTTCGGTTTAGTAGCCTGCAATATAAAGTAGCAAACATTTGCCTTAGTGACAACTGAGAACGCTTTAAAGAAGGGTATTATTATTAGTGTTGCCCTAATGCAAGAACAAGACGAGACTTAGCCAGTCTTGGTTTTGGTCTTGCGCCAATACACCTGGTCTTGGTCTTGGTCTTGCGCTCCCAGTCTTGGTCTTGGTCTTGGTCTTGTAGCAAGAGTCTTGCAAGTCTTGCAATTACCTATTAGTCTATTACTATTTTTTAAAGTTTATTTTAAATCTTAGAAAAACGTATTAGAATTCGAACAATGTGAGCTTGAATTAACATAGCCATAGTAAAGATCAAGCAGATTAATAAATTACTGAAGATTTGATAAGAAATTTGAAAAATCAACTGACCTATATGTCATTTTTCATGGAAGTAACTGTTTCTTATAATAATGGGTGATATTTTTACTATTTTTTTCTTGTAAAAACTTAAGAAATATAATGACTGAATGTACAATAATAGTACCTAAGTAATTAGTTTAAAACCATACAATCAATATTATAAAATATACTTACTAGAATAAATTATTATGATATCTACTACCTATCCTTACCATTTTATCGTGATCATAATACTACTTGCGTGATCATTATAATGTATTCATTTTCATTCTAAGCACTCTGAAACTTATTTATTCTTTGGAACACCTGTAGGTACTCTTAAAATTCGAAATTATTTTGCATGAGTATACCTACGCCCTGTGGCGGCCATAAAATAGTGACAAATGTTGTGATTTCGGCGCGGCGGCAACGATTGTCGGCAAAAGAAGCCGCCGGCGCGTGTATCATAACCATGTACTTCCGAAAAACGGCAAATTTTTTTGAGAAGTAAGTACAAAACCTTTGATGCCGCATTATCAAAGTGCCGATGATTAAAACATAACTATGCATGCACTCAGTTTGATTTTAATGGATATTTTTTTATTCGCTATGTAGGTATGTCTATGGTATTAGTCGTACTGCGCATATGCCCAGTTTTTTTTATTTTTTTACGTCTCATAGAATTCCTAAGCGTTCCTATACACCGAACTGTTACACCTAACTACTCCGTGAAATAGCGCTAAGTCTTAGCTGCAAGACGCAAGAGTCTTGCAGGCTATGTCTTGTTCTTGCTCAAGTCTTGCAGGGTCAGTCTTGGTCTTGGTCTTGCTAAAAATACGCGGTCTTGTTCTTGGTCTTGGTCTTGCAAAAACGCAAGAACAAGACCAAGACTGAATTTGGGCAACACTAATTATTATGCAACATAACATGTAAGTAAAAATACAATGAAAAACACGTATTAATCATATGGGCAAATGTGTTCCATCAATTAAATCAAATCAATTTTATTGAATTAAACTTTACAATGAAGCGTTTTTGATTCGTCAATGTTTAAACACTACCACCGTTTGACAATGAATTCCATGAGTAAAATAATTTGCAAGCCGCAATCCATCAACAAACAAATTTCCAAGGTGTCCCTGAGGAAGTACCACCGTCTCTTCTACCTGACCTATGATACCTTTATACTCAATAACACGAACTCTTAGCCTGAAAAATAGTACAGGGGATTGGAACGTAGAAGAATTTAGAACGCTTTTGCTTGAACTAATGGAAATAATAAGTCAAATTCAAAAATGTATTTCACATAGAAATGGTACAATAGCGTGTAATCACGTTTTCTACGAACTTGTTAAGATACACCTCAGACCTAAAACAGCCAAAAGAAATATATTTCGTATTTTTTTAAACCCTAAAAAATATGTAGCAATTATGCCTTACAATAAAGTTACGATACAGTTTATCCATACTTCTGCCCCAAAATTATATATGCGAAAGTAACTCTTATCTGTTACATTTTCCCGCTTAAATCACTTAATGGATTTAGATGATATACAATAATATCTTGTATATAGGTCAGATTAAACTGCCTAGCTTAGTTTTTTTTTTAACCAAAAAGTGCATCAATGTCTATCCAATTGTCTAAGAAGGGTTTCTGAAGTATGTATGTTAGATTTAAAATATTCAAAGAGTACGTGTCTGTATTTTTTGTTAATTATGGTCTGGGTTATGGGTGTATATTGCAATTGTGTAAATTTTATTATAAAACACGTAAAGTGGTTAAACACCTCTAAATAATAAGTTTGGAATTAAAATTACATTAAACAATACCGTATACTTAATCATGTATCGAATAAAAGTACAACGGATTGAGATTGACTTTATTTTAGGATATAAAGACTGAGCCACATTTTGAATACAAAAACGATCTAGACTCAGATAATGAAGATGAAAATGAAAATGATGACGAGGATTCCCACGACATACACGGCATTTCAAATGACCATTGTGAAGAAATGTCAGATCCACTCGGTACGGTACTTAAAGGAGACTCGGGAATAGGTATTTTTATATATTCTTATAAATGTAGTAGTAATTTATCTGCATAGACTGTAATGAATTTAAAAAATTATAACATGAACACAACAATATAGCCCATATTTCTATAAAACATTGAAGATTTATTTATCGTTATATGTTAAGATTCACTTGTACATATCCCGAATCAAATGTCAACAAATACCGTACAAACGACCCTAGTACAATAGTAGGTATTAGCAATGGCAAACGTTTCCTCGGAACAAATAGGATCAACTGCCTTGTTGGTTTAATGGCTCGATTATAAGGCTGTAAATTCTTAAATCTTAAAATACACGGTCGAGACAATAAAAAGTATAGTCTATTAAAATATTACAAGTTCTAAGTTTGAATGTCGTACATTGCCGTGCCACAGCGAGTATTGAATGCTATCACATTTGATTATGACATTGAGTGTACACATGTGCTAACACTCGCGATGTTCACCCTTCATTAAAAATTTCCGCCCTTACAAAAATCATTTGGATGACTGTTATACAGTTTTTAAAGAATAACAAATTTCTCATTTCAGATTCAATAAGTCATTTCGGTTCCGGCACACAATTTGAGAACAAGGAAGTGGTTAAATTAAAACTAGAACTCCTGAAATACCAACTAGAAACTGCCAAAGTGAGTTGTCATAACTAATAACAAACTTAACAATAAACTAATAAAATTTATTTTTAGTTTTAACAATATACATATTGTGGTACATAAACTTAAAATTACTTTGGTATATGGACATTTGTCCTTAAAATCAATAGGAACGGGTTTTTTAATATAAATGTTGAGTAATTATTAAAACAAGTAAAATAGTAATAAACTAATTTAATTTAATTTCGTATTATATATGAATTGAACATTATTTGCTTAACTTTTGTATTTTTTAAGAAATATCAACCCATATTAGTCCAAGATTTTTAGATATCCACTTTGCATAAAATCCTTCTACGTAATAGTTTTACGTCAAAAACCGAAGAGATCTTTTTTTGTAGAAAACAAAATTTCCCACCTTTTTCATACCAAACTTTTCCTCCTATTGTTGATATTTTCCGAGATATTTAAGTTTTTATATGTTACGTAAAATTTACCGTTCCCGAGATATATGCGAAAAAAACGTTTTCCAAGATGGCGCCTAGCGCTCGCGGTTTCGGACGACAGATACTCGGTTATATATAGTAGGACACAAATTAGATGTAGCATCGGAAAATGAAATGGAATGAAATTAAAACCGATTACTGCCGATTTACGCAACCAATAGAAATAGCTCCCTATCGCGCCATTCGACGCTATTCGTCGCTATAGATTCACGCGTCAGAGAAAACAAGTGCATGTAAATCGACGCGTCAAATTGACGAATATATTAGGTCATATGATATTACACGTTATTACGTTTGTGCAAAGATCATATTCGCATGAGAAATAAATACTGATAATTTGGGAGAGCGTACTTAATTCGGATGTGATCGGTTTTACGAATTTTGCCGATGCGACATCTAAGTTGTGTCGTACTATACTTGGGGGGCACCCTCCGACATAATCCAATCGAAAAATCACTTAGAAGGATTTTATGTAGAACGGACCGATTTTTTCGAGATGGCCCAGTGGTTAGAACGCGTGCAACTTAACCGATGATTGCGGGTTCAAACCCAGGCAAGCACCGCTGATTCATGTGCTTAATTTGTCTTTATAATTCATCTCGTGCTCAGCGGTGAAGGAAAACATCGCGAGGAAACCTGCATGTGACAAATTTCATTGAAATTCTGCCACATGTGTATTCCACCAACCCGCATTGGAACAGCGTGGTGGAATATGTTCCATATCTTCTCCTCAAAGGGAGAGGAGGCCTTTAGCCCAGCAGTGGGAATTTACAGGCTGTTGTTGTTGTTGGACCGATTTTTGGTGCTAAAATTCCTGGACTATATTTGAATATCAGCTAGAGAGGCAGAGGGTGGTGGAGATGGCGGAGGCGGAGGCGGGCGAGAGGCAGGCGCGCGCCATCGAGACGTCGCTGCGCCTGCGCG
This sequence comes from Vanessa cardui, assembly GCF_905220365.1. Lineage (NCBI taxonomy): Eukaryota > Metazoa > Arthropoda > Insecta > Lepidoptera > Nymphalidae > Vanessa > Vanessa cardui. The sequence goes on along the minus strand of NC_061138.1, from coordinate 8,606,974 downwards.
CCGCGCGCCTCGCGCTCGTGGCGGCCGAGCAGCAGCTGCCGCCCGCGCACCCCGCGCTGCACTACGGCGAGCGAGAGGCGCGCGCGCAGCAGTACATGCGCTTCCCGCACACTTGACCATAATAAACGATGAACCACTGCTTTGTGTTTGATTGAAATAACAGTACTGCCTGGATTTAAACGATCATTTTAAATTGGCAAAAGAATTTTATCAATCGTCTCCGATCATTTTTTACTGAAACATATCATGTTTAAAAAATAAACATTTTAGTATCTTTCGAGCAATCTCACCAACTAAATACTTAAAAATTTATTGAACTTTGATACTTGGATTTTTACTTAAATACGATCACCAAATACTAGATTTTAATTATTATTGTTTGTCGGATATCCTACCAAAGAGTTTTTTATAAAGTTTAGTCTCTATTTTAAAAAAACATCAACCGTTGAAAAGAAAGGGCCTGAGATATTTGTTAAGCCTATTTGCGTCGCTAAATGGTACAATTAAAATCCTATAAAAATATATCTAAAAATATACATATCGGTGATTATTATTAAATTATTATAAACTTTATCTGTTTGATTTACCCAAGCGAGTTTAAATGTTAAAAAACGACATAACTTCCTAATGAAAGTAATATATATAAAATAACTGTAAAGTGAAGGAAATAGTAAATAAAACATGAAATAAATACGAAAATTTGTATATTTTACTTGATTGCGTTTTACAAGATGATTAAATTATAATTTATTAATAAAATTATTATTTTAATATGCATTTGTACAATTTCATCTATACCTAGCTAATCTACGACACCTAGGAAATATATTACACATTGCTAATATACAACATGCTTTTTACATTGATATATTGTATCTACGGCAGACTATAATATAATATTTATTAAATACAAAATATTGACACTCAAAGTTGACTAAACTCCTGTGCGTGCCACAAATCACATGTCGATATCGAAGACATTTTTCACATTTACTGAAATATTGGGGCTCGTCCGCACTACGAAAAAATAGGTCCGATTTTATTTGTAATCAATTTAATATGTATGTATATAAATACATATTGCTGTAAAAATACAAATTTGACATCATAGTGTTGCGAATTGAAATCGCGAAAATAAATTAATGTCGTTTGATTTCGCAGTGCGGTCGCAGCCCTCATTAAAGTCGTTTTAACTTATAATATGATAACATTTATCGCTTGTTTCGAACAATGCTAGCACATACCATAATGGTATTGTAATTATAGTCGATTTCGATGAGTAAACTGTACTCTCTTAAATAGTTATGACTACTTTAAACTGGATAAGCGCATTCTTAGTCGTTCTTTCCACATTCATGTTATGTCATATAAAATTTATTTTATTCGTCGAGCCCATTTCATCTTGGTTGTTGGAAATGAAAATAAGCTGCGATAGATTAGACAGAACTAAGAAATACATAATGTTTATTAATGTATAGGTTCATCAAAGGGTTAGATTACATTTTATATAATTTTCGCTCCACTTGTCTATTTTAACATTTATCACGTATTTTCTAAACACAACCAACACAAAATCATGTTCTTACTCAGAAATTTTAGAATACACATAAATTGAGCTAAATTGTTATTAAAATCAGTCATGGTAAATTCAAATAACATCGCGATTTTTTTTAAATTATAATTAAATGAATTGAGTTTATGAAGGCTTAGTTTATTTAGCTGATATAAAAAATGGCAACACTGAACCCAAATTTTTAAATTAGATATCTCAGTGATATTTACAAGCAATCTACGACAATAATTTGTACCGTTTTTAGTATACAACCATTCATCGGTCTAATACCGTAGTAAATTCATACGCTACATTATAAGATTATTGTTGCCACATGTATAAAACTGGACGGATAACTCAACTCACTACGGTAAATGAGCATCCAGCAATTTAAATCTTGCGTTATTTTGCAAACCATTTGAAATAAGAACTAATGGCAGCCTTTATTAATTTTTTGTATCCTGTAATTGTTACATTTAGTAGAAACTTTTTTGATCTTGATTATTCGTTATCGGCAGTGAATGTTATTGTGTATTTTTTCCGTTCTCTTTGTTTTCTTTGGTAATCTATCTGGAGGTATACCAGCCTCCAATTTTACCAGTCCTCACTAATTCAAGTGTCCAGCACGTTTTGGTCAATATTTCAAAGATACTTACATGGTTTGACATAAATTTTAAATCCATCATTCATTACGTTTAAGTACACCAATTCAGCGGCAGATCATCCACTTCATTAAAAGCTTACAAAAGTCATATACTCTTCAACGCTGCACTATTCGACGCGTTTCAGAGCGCAAGTGCGGGGTCGAGAACATTTAATTCTAGCATAATCAGATATCTGCCAAGCCAAAAGGAACATTGGAACACTAGCCTAATCTTAACATTCGACTCAAATCACAGGTCGAGAAGCGATCCTAGATAGGTACATCTTACAGTACGGGAAGCGAGTTGTGCGGCGCGAGGGGGGTGAGGGGGGTGAGGGGCGTGGCGCCGGCGGAGGGCGGCACCGTGGTGGCCGGCGTGCAGTCCTGCGGCGGCTCGGCCGCGCGCACCAGCGCCCGCCGCAGCTCCTGCGCGCGCGTCGCCAGCGTGCGCGCCGCGTCGGCCATGTCCGCCACGGCGCTCGCGCACGGAAACTGCAGCGCCGCCGCCTTCGTCTTGGCGACGGTCGCGGCTAAGGCGTCCGAGAGGGCATCGGAGCAGCGTAATATTTTCGCTTTTAAGCCGGCGTGTTGTGCGCTCCTATGGTAATGCAATAAAATATTTTTATCAAAAAATTTCGAGAAATGAAGAATTGTTTTTTTTTTATAAACACTGAAAGAAATATTAACCTGTGAACAGTGTCCCCGACGTGGACGATTCTGTGAGCGCTCAAGACGACGAATTTGCCGTGAGCGAGAAAGACGTCGGGAGGTTGTCCCATTTCTATGGTTCGGAGGAAAGCTTCCACGGCTGTTGAGAGGTGGGCGCCGTATGTGGCCGTTTGTGCAGCGTAGAATGCCGCTAGTTGTCTGTCGTCTGGCGGTAATCTCGTGGCAGCAGCCACTGCGCTTACCTATGAAAATGAAAAGACTTAAATACACCAACAATTTCACCATTACGTATACTAAGTAAATACAAATTTTGAAGAAATTGCAATAAAAATATAAATATTCAATTCATATGCAACAAAAATATGTGTAAAGAATTTCACAACTAACTAACTAACTAACCTCGCCAGCGTGGTCAGCGTCTCGTACAAGAGCATCAAAAGATGCTCTGAGCTTATCCGGTAAAGCAGCACGAATTTCTGCATTTCGCCTACCGACTGCAGTTCTGGACTCCAGTCGAACGTAATCGTACTCTTCCGTCCATTCGTGCTCGGGGACCGCAGGTGACCGCCTGAAAAAATACCGATTCAGTTTTATAAATGAATGTGAACAGAAAAGTTTTTGATGATTTTAAAGCAAATCAGATTCGTGAAAAATTATTATATTAAATTGAAACTAACCTGAACAATAGTGACGCATTTCCGTGTATGAAAGATGCTGCTCTCCTTACGTCCTCAGTCAAAGATCGCGCACAAGCTACGAGCTGATCCAGGGCGTCCTGCGTACCGTCCGTCGGCTCACGGTCGCGTTCTAACCGGTCCGGCGCCCAGTCACCCGCGTCCAGGGCACTGGTTGCTTCGTGTGTAATGCGCTCAGCGTCTTTGAGAGCCTTTACTAGCGGCCTTAACTTCACTGCGATACCTGTAATTGATAAATGTTAAAGTTATTGTAACAGCTTTAGATAAATCAATTTGTTTTTTTGTTAGAAAAATCCATCCGAAATTAATACGGAAAAGAAGCGCCCTAATATAAGATCTCTATTTTCCTTTAGCAAAAATACCAAGAATAAAATATTAATTATCCTCATAAAGGTCAAGTACTTAAGTTTAAATTGACTATTCCGTGTCATATTATTACACTTAATAATATTGGGTACATACATACCTTTTTTTTTGACCAATAAACATGAACACATGGAATAACGGAAAATATTCGCGATAACAGTTACAATTTTACTTTAAACTTAAGCAGTGTCTTGTACATAAACGTACCTTTATCTTGGGCATCATGAGCGTTGGCCAGCGTAGCGTCGGCGAATACTGCGAGATCATGCAAGGCGGCTCGTAAACGTGCGCCCGCTACGCGCACGTCGAGAACGCGCGGCCGTAACGCACCGCGTCGCCGCCAGCCCGGCGATACGTAGGAAAGCAATCGCGAAACCGCCGCTGATGCTTCTTCCTGGAATACGATATTTTTTGTCATGTAATTTCCAGAAAGATTTAATATAAAATTTTCATCATCGAGATTGAATATTAAACAAATACTTTCAACAAATCTTTTCAGGATATTAATAAGCCACTCACTTGTAATCGTTCAAGGGCTTCCAACGCCGCATCACATGGTAAAGGTAAAGCGCGAGATCGCGGCACATCATATGTACTAGATGCGGATGCAGCCGAGTGCGCTGAACTGCCAGAATTCGCAGAAGCACTCGACGTCGCCGATGTGAGGGAACCGGTACCGCTGCAAGCCGAGTCTGCGCTGGCGGGTCGCGGAGCTCTCGGAGCATCGTACCAGTCCGCGGCCGGCCTCGGACAATCGTATGTGCCAATGATGCGTTGAACCGGCAATGGCGCCCTTGGTACGTCGTAATGTGAACATTCTTCGATCTATAAAATATTTAAAAATTAACAATTAAATTTTTACTAAACAATTATTTATGTTTTATATTTATATTACCCATATTTATATGTTTCTTGTAATTTTTCCTTAAGGAAAGAATTAAAAAAGAATAAACGTCCCTGATAATGAATTCCGTTTACAATATTTATGATGTCATGACGTCTCAAAAACAATTACGCATACTCTTATAAGTTAATCTCATGGCCGTATACGTAATAAAATTTCGTTAACTGTATGGAATTATACTTATCCTTGTGAAAGATCACTTACTTTTGTGAAAGCGGGTGACTGCTGCGCCGGCAAAGGCTGATGAGCAACTGGTGCTGGCGTACGCGTGCGTCGTCTCTGCAAAGCGGAGCTTGCATCGAACACTCCGGCCACAATCCGCAGTCTGTTTCCAGGACATATTCCCTGAAATAAAATACAATTACGCAATTAAAAAAAATCCACGTAGTAGATTCAGTTATAAAAACATATTATATTTATTTATTGACGATCTATTATTATCAACTACAAACGTTGATTCAATATTTTATTCACGCTGATTCAATTAATTATGATGTTGTCTTATCACAAGCGCGTCACAGGATACAAGAACTACGTACGATGACCTCAGAACATGCAGCAACAAAAACATGCCATATGTACGGCACCATATAACTATTTTATAACCCTTATTGAGTTCTTGTCTGGTTTAACTACTAATTAAGATACTATAAAAGGTCGCACGCTCTTTCGGTCGCGTTTTATGGGTATTAGGCATAAAATTTACGCCCTTTCCTTGCACTTCCACCTCGCTTTAGACTAAATTTCATCAGATTCGGCTTAGTGACCGTAAAAATACCAAATAGAGCTAATTTCACGTGTATAATGTGAGCATAACATACTACTACAACTAATCAAAAACAGTAACATTTAATCATAGACAATTTTACGCCTTTTTAATAACTTTTCTGTATATTGCTAATAATAACAAAATAAAAACAATGAAAGTACACACTACATCATAATGCATAATGTCAATTGTAAGATCACATATAAATAACTAAATTAGGATGCACTCGATATTTTTATTTGTTATATCTTATCTTTATATAGTGTTCAGAAAACAGAGTAATACTACAACAGTAACAAAATTAACCAATACGCCAGTCATTTTAATATGGCTGAGGGGAATCACGACCTTTAAATAAATTTAAGATTTGCAATGAATAATAATACATTGTGACTTTCAAGACGGCCTTAAGCGCCGGTATTTCCACAGGAGCTTCGTGAGTATACTTTTAACCTTGGTGTTGCCATGACTTAAAATTCGCCTAGTCATTACTGCTACTAATAAGTACCTCTTATGTTCCATAAAGCTAAGTGATGCTACCGCAATCTATTAGCTTGCACATTTTAGCAAACAAATTAGAACTTGAAATTATTTGGTATTCTTACTTAACTTATCTATATCTACTGGTTCTATCCCGATACGTAACTGAGGTCCAAATATTTATATTGGTTAATGTTCGATTGGGATTATATCCCGACAAAACTTTGTCCGAACTGAAATTGAAAAACGAAATCGAAAGCGGAACGGCGACGATTGCCTTTCGACAGCCATAAACTGTCAATTTGTAGTTTGCCAGTAGAATTGATATCTGATTAGTACTCACTGTTATAATATGAATACATAATATGGACATTTATTTAAATAAACTTTCGACTAAATAAAATTAACTATTAAGTACGAAACTGTAAAATACAAAATAGTTTAAAAATTCCGATACTAGGGTGGAAATTACGCATTTATTTATTGGAGGTAGTAAAATGGGGTGTCAAGTTTTATTTTAATATTTTTCTCTTAAATAAACGATACATACCTGTCGTCCTCTCAGCGAGCAGAGCCACCAGCCCTCGCTGCCACCAGTGTTCTGCTCCAGCACGGTAAGCAAGTCCCCTCTCCGAAATGCCAGCTCGTCCGGTGACTCCGCTATGTTGTCGTAGAGTGCTCGCGCCATGCACTACAATGAAAAAAAACTGATATTAAATAAGAACACAACTACTTATTAATTTGGTTATTGTTTATTTCAGAAATTAAATTTGTTTTCTAGAGATGTGGAAATTGTCTATTAAATAAATGCGCTATATACTGTAAATTGTAATGTAGGTAGTTACTTAATATTCACATATGAAAATTACCAACAGCCTTTGAAAGATTTAAATTTAATTAAATTTATCAAGTCATCGAATTAGTGACCGTTAAACATGAGTTATTGACGTTTCCTTAAAAATTATAAAGACAATTTGCTTTATTAATAGATACCGTACAGATAAAAAAATCTAGAAAAAATGTGAAATTTTAATTTAATTGTGGCTCAAGTCGTTTTTTTTCAGTTACGCGTTATTCTTATAGAAAAATTGGACAACATATTCATGAATAGTCATCGTGTTCCAGATTTTATAGAAACTTTAATAAATATTTTATAACATTTATTTTTAAATAAATCGCAAGATCCTATTTTAATTTACAATTTACGGTAGTTAACCACTCGTAACTCTTTCTGCTATAAATCTTGATTAAATGAACGTAACAGAAATCGAATGAAGTACTGTTTTCGCATTAACCCCATTGCGATCAATTCCCCACTCGGTCACACGTCCAATCAATACTAATTAGTAGGTAACTTCAATCATCATTATCTGTCATTATGAACTAAATTTGCGACCATAATAAGTATGATAAATGAGAACGTATGAAATTTTTGAAAGGGATGTATTTTTAATTTGTGGGGAGAAATGTGTCACAAAATGACATATCCCAATAAAGCAGCCGACAAATTTGAAGGGAAAAGTAACGTGAGTTGTTAGCGCTGCTCATAAACATTTGACACCTTTGTCCGCCTTTATAATTTGGAGCATATTCTGGGGTAATACAAATGTGTTGTGATTGCTGTATAGTTTTTTCATATTCTACATTAAATATAAAGAAAAGTAACAGCTCAAAATATGATATTGTATTGATTGCATGATCACTTATATCTGTAAAATATTTTTCGATTTATGTAAGTGGCAATTTATACTTTATACATGTTTTATTTGAAATGACTCTGAGAAATACCCCGTTGTCACGAAGCTGTCATCATAAATCCCGCATTACGGGATTGCATATCGACAGCGCGTCCCGGCCGAGCGCAGCTGCGTCGGAACAGTGCGTCCCAAATCTACCGATAATGATGGATTGCATTGTGCAACGCGCTGCGGCTGTGGGCGGCGTTGGGGCAGGCCATGTCCGTTTCCGATCAGCGTAATGTTTAATGGTTTATGCAACCGATATAACTCGCAACAATCACAAAAGAACGTTCATATTTTATGTACTCCGCTGAATGCGGGCGCTTTGTTGCATTGTTTTTAATTAAGTTCCTAACGAGTTTTATGAAAGGATTTAATTGAATCAGGCATAACGCCATTATGAAAAGCTTCCAGCATAAGTGTACAGAGGGTAACAATTTCAATGCCTACATACAATACTTGAAAAATAATTGATATTTTTTTTTTTCATTTGCATATTTTTTTAGCAAGTTATAATAAAATACAGTTATTATTTGTACTAACCGGGATACTTGGTACATTTCCAAAATTTCTACACTTAACAGTCTGAGTATTACACATCACACAAGTAGTCCTTCTAAATTTACGCACGAACGCAATAAAATGAATCTTATTAACCATTTTGAGTGTACGTGCCTCATGAACTTTCCGTCGCGTACTGAACTAATAGTAAACAAAACAAGTTAAATATATGAACGTATCCTATCGGGATAATTTTCATTAGAACCGGTCGGGGATGAGTCAGACGACGCACGACATCGAATTACGTCACGTGCGTACGTGAACTTGTTATACCTACTAATAACTTAGTTAATTCATTTAGAGTTTGTAAGAGACTAATTTCAAATTAGTAATTTATTTATTTGTATTGACTAACGTTGGCTATTTGAACAGTGTTAATGAGTATTATAATTCTTTTATTAATTAAGTTTTGTATTTTCTTAATTTACATTATTTTTCCTTTGCTTGATGATAATGACCACACTTGTAAAATTATTTTCTTTCCAGATAATAAGTGTTATAGTATTAAGTAATGTGTTATATCTCGTAATATCGTTCAATATTTATATTTTTTAACAATGTAATTTTATTTTCTTTTTTTTCTGTAATATTTAAGTTGGGTGTCGGTACTATATTACTCGCATAAGCAATTCGATACATTTCTTCCATTAGAGCTATTTACATTTAACAAGAAATAACTCTGAAATTTCACTCACTGCTAAAATTATAAAGTTCGATTTTTTTTTCTTAATTCATATTCAGGTTGAAATTCGATATTCGGTTTGCCTCTTACGAAATATACTTTAAGCCGGAGCAAACTTATCGGAATCCATAAAACACAAAACGACACACCATAATTCAGATCTGATTTCATTTTCATAAATCGTCAGTTTTTAAAAATAAAATTTATTTAATACGCCTTCGATAAATAACATCAGATTAAAATATATGTTAAGGACGTCATAATTATATCGAGGCATTCGAAATCAATGTCTATAGACGGAGAGAAAGAGAAAAAATGAGAAATTATACATTAGTGTTAAATAACTTTAAATACAGTCTAATATTTATAGATTAAGTTGCAGAATTTCATCTACAAAGTTTTGACTAGTGGCAATGTTGACCCAAAGGGTAACCAAAAATCAACGGAGGCTTCACAATACGTCCGATTAGTATAGAAGGACACTGCTCAGAGCTCACGAATTCGAATGAATCATGCCGGTGGCGTTCGCGGAATCGTCTATACGATTGTAAGTACACAGCCAACAGCATCTCATCACTATGCACGTAAGTATGAGGTCATTGACTAACTATCACTACGAGATAAGGCTCATTAATGAGGTCTATGAAATCACATAAATCATATATCTTTTACGACGATTGCGCTTATGCAGGAACAATGACAATATTTAGTCGTAGTAACCAATTGTGCATTTATGTAAGTTTCACGGTTGTTATTTTTGACAAGACTTAGTGCACTAGTTTGAGTTCCGTATTCTTTGCTGCGGTGAATTTGGAGTTGGTTCGTACAGAATAACTTTTTCGATACACTTAAAAAAATAATTTAGTTGAAGAAACAATTTTAAAATTTTATATGTACCTTTACCTATTCTAATATCTTAGATTGTCTTACAAAGGTATAGTAATACTAATAATAATTGTTATGGTAGAAATACATTAGTGCTAAGAATATTTTACATTACATACTTATTAGTATATATGTACATAGTAGTGAAATTTTCTATGTTAAATATCATCTTTGATTAATTCCAGTAGTAATAGTAAACACTACGACAAACAGTATTTCAGTGTAAAAAGTTACCGGGAAAGATGACGAAATCAAAAGTTATAATACAAATGACATAACATACATCTTATTAAGAACATAATGGTTGACTTGTTCGATTCTTAAAAAATATATATCACTAAAATTTTCCGCGACTTTATCACTCCTTATTCAGCAACCTATTTATACCAATTGAACCGGTTGATTTCTTCAATAAACGATTTGGTCAACCACATAATATCAGTGACTAATTGCAACCAAATTAGTATGCGCATTGGTAAATTTTCACATATTATTCACAGCCCTGACCCGAGCCACACGGGTCATCTCCCACAAATATAACTCGAACACACATGCTCATAAAAAGACTAAATGAGGATAACAGACCCTTCTAAATTACCGTTTGAAAAATATTCTCTCTTCACATTTTCTGAGAAAGTTCATTGGACCATATACACGGAAAATGACCAAGGTAGACAAGATTATAGTATGCCCTTGTTTCTGATTCCTTCTAAGAAAAACTGTTAAATATTACAAAAGGAAAATATTTGGTCGCAATTGTTGTTTACGTCGTGTAATGTATTTTATGAATGGTCTCAAGAAAATAAATATTATATTCAAACCGCAAATGTAATGTTTGCTTGTGTTGTGGTTAATGTTATGACTACATAATAAACTTAAATAAATCGAGAAGCTACGACTAGCTTACCTATAAAATTATTTATACAAACAAGTTATAGAAGCAATTAAACCACAAACAAGTGAACCTCCTCTATTGTAAATGTAAATGTCCCGTGTTTCTATTTAAATAGTTTAGACGGAGATAAATTAGGCAAAACATAATAGAAGCAGTGCTGCTCCTGTTCTTATACATTATACAACTCGATAGTTAATTGTGTTTCTGTTTGTCTTAACTAGCGTCTCTCCCCGGCCTCTCATGTGTGCAATTTATTAATTAAGTATTATTATATAAATTATAATTTATGCTATACAGCACTAAGCAATAACAAAGCTTTATACTACTGAAAACATTTTTATAGTGGATCATTAGTTCCGGGAATTCCGGAATGGGTAAAATTTATAAGATACAAAGAAACCTAAATTGAAATTGCATAGAACTACTGCAAAATATAATTTTAATTTAGAAAAAAAAACATTACACAATATGTTCTTAATTTAAAAAGAAATATTCCAAAAAATCTGAAATAACATTTTCTCTTCGTGTTTCAACAGTGCTGGTTTATGCTCTAAAATAACCTGTCACAGATATCTACATAAATTAAGGCCAAGAACGAAAATATAATTCGCCCCGTCAGCCGATTGGGCAGTTTTCGCGCTTGAGTAGTTACCATATGGCGAGTCGAAAATCAATGAGGGAGAGGCTGAATGGCGGGCGGCGACCTACGAAGGTCGCCAGTACTGGTAGTACGCGACCCTCTGACACGCATGCGCGTTTGATGCATTCTGTTTTTATATATAATTGCAATTAAATAACTGATTCAACGCTAGTAACGTGGTATTGAAAAAGTATATTCCATGGAAAAGCAGTGGTTCATTTTTGTATAATGGCGTTCTAAAATGAATTAAAAAAATATGGGTTGATATAATGATTTTTATAATTGTATTCAAATGTATTAATTGAAAAGATTGTTTTATACAGAAATCGAAATAATGAAGGGTACGCAAGAATAAGGTAACTACAAAATATGTCAATGGTCTAAAATATATAATAAAATAAATAAATATATATCATCAGGTGGAGTAGTCAAATACCAGCCCCTGATAACCACTGCGAAATACTATGTAACACATTGTAAATATAAAAAACTAATATTTGGCTCGAATAAGAAACACAAGGGGACTCCCATATGCAAGAGTATTTTTCATTTACGAACCGTTCTTGTATTTTAAATTCTATTTATCTGTATTGATTGCTATCGATGCGCCCAATATTTATATTATAATAAATATTTAGAAACATCGGTTATATAATACGCGAGTTTCGAATAATCTAAAATAAAACGATTTCTTTTTCGGTCCTCATAGAGCTAAAATGATATCCTTTCGTCGATCAAATGTTCGGAGACATGTTTATTAATGTTTAAGAAAAGAATATGTTTAGGATATATTAAATTATCAGAATTTTTGAGTGACTCACTTTACAATATATTTACTGAAATTTTGACGTACATACATAACATTACGTTATACTAAATTCACTTTATTTACTTATCCGTATAACACTTAACATTAATATAGGAAATATTCATTTTAAGTCTTTTATGGAATCTGTTAATTTCTTTCAAAGACGAATGACCGACACAGCGAATGAGTCAGATGAAAAACTTATATGTACATATTGGTAGAAGAACGAGGTTCTTTATCGTAGGAATCAGATAAGATAGATAATTTACATTTTAAATATGTGATGGTGAGGTTTAAACAAGATGGTGGCAATTAAACAAAATCTTGGGTTGTTATGCTGTCAAATCGATAGCCATTTGAGTTGACATTTGCTAAAAATATACATTAGTTTTAATTAGAAAGTACAAAATTAATATAAATTTTAATTAAATTGAAGTTTCAAAGAAAACCTTTAGTAGCGTTCTCTAAATTTCAGTAGTCGATAAAGTAGTCGAAGTTGTCTTTTAAAACAAATAAATGTATCAGGAAGCGATTGTGACCACTTAAAATAGTCGTAACAGCGACGATGTCGTTCCAATAACGCGATGCTGAGTCGTCTGTCTGGCGCCTGCCAGTCGACCACATTTTTTAATTAAACGCTCCATATATATTATGTAGGTACTATAATTATATAGAAACGAGGATACATCATGAGTAATTACAAACAAGGTTCGTATTAGTTAGGCAATTTAAATACGAGAACATTTGAATATCGAATTTAAGCAGCGAATATTACTATTAACCAATATGTAAATCAAGTCAAATCAATTTTATTCAAGTAAACTTCACAGTGAAGCGTTTTTGAATCATCAATTATATACTACCACCGTTTTGGAAAGCAGCTTCTAGTGAGAAGAAACGGCAATAAAATCGCATAGTTGCTTTTGTCGTCTAAACAGATTTACAATGCTGTTATTTACCGTAATTAGTGTCCTATAATGGAACCCGACCCTAACTCCAGGCGTTTCTTTCTAAAAAGTACTCTTTTAATGAATAATATGATATACTCGTTTAAATATCAAAATATCAAATCAAAAATATCAAAAACATCAATTAAGCACTATTTGAACTCGCGAAGTTTAGTTAAAACCTTATCATGAATTATTGGAATATTTATAAATTGCTGGCATTTAATAAAACATAACTTTTAAAACAGACATGTCAAATAATCTTGTTGATCTTTTTCGGTCTCAATGGAGACTAGCCAACCGCAGGTGATATTATGCACGATGTGTATGAAACACAGGTGCGATTTTGAGTGCCGCACTCTCATTAGCAGGTACGGGATAATCCGACTCGAGCGGAACGAGATCTGACGCATCACCAAGCTTCAGGAGCTTTCTCAGGGAATTCACAATTCTAAAACCCGAACTCCTTCTAAAAATGTCTTTAAAAAAACCCGGTATGGGTTTGTAGTCTGGGTGTGTAGAACCGCAGAATAAAAAGCTAGACTGACGAATGAGGCAACACACGCAAAGTAGCTTGAATAAAGGGCAAATGAAAAGTTCATTTTTAATATATAAAACATCGAGCAATTTAAAAATGCCAGATGACAGAAAATCGCATGTAGCCATCCCGTAAGTGGATGCAAAAACAGACCACTTGTTGGAATCCAGTGCGATAATCACTTTAGATAACATACGCATATGCGAAATGAAATATCCTTATCGGGTCGAGTGCTCTGCAAATGATACTTGTAATATAACGGCCTTAATGAAAACGTTTCCATATCACATGCATGCAGACTTGTATGTCTGTGACATGAAAAGTATCAAAATTTCCATGAAACCTTTGTTACGTTTTGTCAAAGAATTGGGTTTTTATTATCTATAATATGCATGTCACGTGACTTTGCAATTACTTTATGCACGTATGCGTTTTATAAATAACAAACGATGTTTTTTACCTTATTTGTTTTATACATAAATTAATTAACACAATTGAACAAAAATATTCATTACAAATACAAAAATAAACATTAAAGTATTATAAAATGGTATATTATTTATTCATTTTTGTCAGTGAGAAAAAATATATATTACAGTTGGATGGATAACAAGGTAGTGTTTATGATCTCAGAGATATGACATGAAACGCGATACCGCCGTGCACCCATGAGAGTAAACATTAGCCAGAACAATAAAGCATTCAATACACGTAGACCATAGACACGTTGATCACTTAGTGGTAGGGTTTTCAGTCATTCTGGGGGCTTCCACCGACTCATCGTATATTCGAACTCCAAGCAGTAATAGTAGTAGTTATTACGTATTATTATTTCCCGGTTTGAAGGGAGCCAGTGTAACTTTAAACTCAAGTGACACATCTTCTTAGCTCCCAAAGTTGGTGCCATATCAGCAGTGTAAGGAATAGTCAATACATTTTCAAAAGCTGCAATGTCTATGGGCGTTGAAAACCGTGCGTCCGCCTAGCAATATCATATTACTGAAAGGCCCAAACAAAAAAATGAATAAAATATTTTATAAATTATATTCAAGAAAATTACTCTCCCATTATACTATATTTATTAAATTTCTCAGTTTAGTACGGAAATGAATTTCATAAAATATTTTAATTATTAAATTAACTCTGCTCTTTTGAATTCATGTTTGCCACCCTCATGTGTAATGTCAAATTTGAATTTTAAATTAACAAATTTATTCATCTCGTGAATTGAATAAAAACGTCACCACAAGAACTCTACATAGAGTAACGCCGACGAGAGGGGACGTTTGAAAAGACATTCAATGGCAAGAGAGGGTGAGGCGTTGTGGAGAGAGGTGCAATTTTCAATTGCATTCAAAAGATAAGCCAGAATAAGAATTTCTACCTCGGTTTAGCTACTGTAATAATTATTCAGGCGCCGTTTCGCAAAAAAATGAAATTTTAACAATGGAAGCTGTGAATGAAAATTCATAGTCGATGTTGTTTTTTCACTCGAAACGAATAATTAACGTTTCATCGTGTCCTCATTTTGTTGGTCTGTTACCCAATTTGTCTGGAGCGGACTGATGCCAAACGGCAATCCGTGCCGGCCACTTGTAGCTTGTTCGCGTTGAATCATTTGGCATTTGTCCAGCTTTGCACAGTTAAATGCAATTTTTGAGTTTTGTCAAATTGCAAACGTGTGAAAATAACAATTATAAAACGATTCAAATTAGTAAATTGTAAGAGCACATAAATCGTTCATAAAAAAAAATTGTATTAACGAACACCCATGATGAATTTATAAAATTATTTTATTCTAATAATATATATAAATATGTCTCTATTGTACTTATTCTAGAAATAACACAGAACTATAATTGAAGTTCCTCATCATAAGAGCCTTCTACTACTAGAGGCTTACTAGAGGCGACGTAGCTAAGCAATGAAGTTGAACGATGGCTCCGACGCTTAAACAATTTTGTCGGCAACTGCACTTCAGCACTCGAGAGCCCTGTGCCTGATTAAAACTCGGCCGCCACAGCATTCTCTTTTATGCGCTGCACTCTCAGTATTATGGTGTTTCATTTGGTTAATTTCGGAATATGTATGCTTACTTAAATTTCCTGAACTCTTTCTTGTGTTGCAACTCAGGGAAATCTTTTTGTGAATTGCACTTTTATTTCCAACCTCTGCTTCGCTTTGCTGCTTTGCTTTTCAATGCATATTCCTTAACACATTTATTTCTTTAAATAAAATAGATGCTCTTTTTACTTATATTTTATTAACTATTTCATATCATACTATCTTTATGACGTATGAATCTTCATATGTATTTATAAATGAAAATATTTTTTGGAAACTCATAATACAAAGCAGGCGTAGATTTTAAGTTACACCGTCAGCCAGTCTGAGAAACATTACACACAAGATGGCACCCTAGCTAGACCTACGCTTCTCAAACATGGGTTGAGAATAAATTATTCTAATATCTTCGATTTTACGAATTGGTGAAAGAATAGTACAGAATAGTAAATACTTTATAAATGTCGACAGGTTAAAGTTAACAATTATTTGTTATATTAATTATTTGAAAACGGAAAAAGTATTGTAGTTATTAATTTAAATGGAAACAAGAAATAACACCTCACTTTCCAAAATCTACATATAATAATATGTCAACAACAACATAATAAAACACAAAAACCTTTTCTGTTTAAATCATAAACACCTGCCAGGCGTGACGCGACAACGAGCTCCAGACTCCCTTATAATTGTGTCTCCAAAATAATTAATATAATTTTGTGAAATATACTTTTATCTATGCATAAAATAGTGTAAACAAATATTTGTATTACTTTAGGTACTTTTATTTTTGTTATGTTGCTTAACCACAAACTTATATTTCATTGAAATAACCACAATATGATTTCTAATTTGCTATTTTTAGTCTGTGACAACAGAAATCCAACACAAAAAGTGCCTTTGAACTCTTGAAATAAATATTTGTAAATATTAAAATGTGGCAACATTGTAATATTTCATGTGCCAAATATCCTTAAAACGAACTTTTTTTCAAAACTGTTACAATGCGCGAATCTTGTCGCTGCGTTCCCCCAGGCTACGGGACGTCTCTTGACAGGGATAAATTCTGTGCCACCCTATTTTATCCTACTTATAGAATTTATACATCTGTATAGCCAACTCATTACTGTAGAATTTCTCTCCCCCGCTTAAGTCAAACAATAGATATAAAAAATACGTAACGACATATTAAAAGTCTAAGGGAATCGTGTATACGTACGGACATTGACTGTGGACTATTATTATAGAAGATGAATGCCCGTATATAAAACCCTCTTTGTTCTTCAGCCCCAAAGTTCGAGGTGATTAACTTCGATCTGAAGAACAATAAGGTGAGACCTCAGTCACATTTGCTGCATCACGTGGTTTAATTAAGTTATTACTAAAATTGTGCACAAAAACTGCCAAGTTATCTTACATTAGCTATTTCTCATTTAACTGACGCAATGGCATCTACAATATGTCAATTTGGAGCTTGAGTTGAGGGCTGAATTATACTCAAGTGTTTAATAGTTAATAGCTTTTTTTTATTAAGTATAAAATAAATCGTTTAGTTCTCAAAACATATGATATTACATGTGTATATTAGATGTTAAAACTATTATCGTATTAGCTGAATATCTATAATTTGACAGCTGTCATGTAAATAACAAAGTTACATTATAAGTAATCACTTGGATATAAAACTGTTTGTAATTTGAACCGCGCTTGTGGGAAATCAGTTAGTTACTGAGATCGGTTGATAACATAAATGGTAGACGTTTTCGTGTCCAGAGTAGTGTCAGCGACATATTGATGAATAGCCTGTCTTGTTGTCGCTTCTGTCTGTCTAACATTTATAAATATTTAATATTTCTTGTTACAAACTGGTTTTGAGTACAACTCTGTTGAAATAAATTGAAATAAAATTTTAAAATTATTAATTGTGTATTTATAATATAACTGGTGTATTATCTCTTTTAAAATAAATTAGGTAAAAAAAAAAAAACATAAGGAACCCAATTGACATTCATCGCAGATATAGTCTGAAAGCATAATATGTATCTTCAACGAACTACTCGTAACTATTAGTATCGGATAACAATAAACTCTTCAATCGATTGTAAAACAAACCCATTTATTGTATTGAGATAATGACTACAAAGGCAATATAATAGTCATGTTTTAATTTATAACGTTGTGAGTTAAATTACGTGGTGGAAATTTATTTAATAGCAACATCCTTGATCAGGATAAATAAGTATACAATATATTTTTTCGTAATGAATAGTCATGGTAAAAGCTTAACTTATAAACGCAATCAGTCATTAAATAAACGGTTTCATTGCTTGTTTATAAGGCAGGAACAATCAATTTGCCTAACCAAGCAAATGAAAGCAAGTGCGCAGACTAAATTATAGCTAATACTATTGAAAGTAAATCATAACATCCTCAATCATAACTTGAATATAATTACGTGAAATTTATTACTACATACATCCATTTATAATCAGGTGTAGATAGAGCAGTTCAAAACCTTTTCCTCTTCTCTTTGTCAAATTATTTTCTTTTTTTATTTTATATGAATTGACGAACTTAATCGTTACTCATAAAAACAATTCAGGAATAAGAAGAAAAATAAAGTTTTGAAATATTTTTTCAAACAATTTCCCTAAATTTCCACAAGATTCAGCTGGGCGAAATTTGTCTCTTTAAGTTCTGCATCGAGCGGCGTATTCATTTTATTTATGTAATTACTTAATTAATCTATTTGAAAACTTTTTTTATGGTATAGGTTGGCGGACAAGCATATAGGTCACCTGATGGTAAGTGGTCACCATCACCCATAGACAATGACCCTGTAAGAAATATTAACTATTCCTTACATCGTCAATGTGCCACCAACCTTGGGAACTAAGATGTTATGTCCCTTGTGCCTGTAGATACACTGGCTCACTCACCCTTCAAACCGGAACACAACAATACTGAGTACCGTTACTTGGCTAGTGTTGCCCAAATTCAGTCTTGGTCTTGCAGTCTTGGTCTTGTTCTTGCGTTTTTGCAAGACCAAGACCAAGAACAAGACCACGTATTTTTAGCAAGACCAAGACCAAGACTCACCATGCAAGACTTGAGCAAGAACAAGACAAAGCCTGCAAGACTCTTGCGTCTTGCACCTAGGACTTAGCGCTATTTCACGGAGTATTAGGGGTAACAGTTCGGTGTATAGGTACGCTTAGGAATTCTATGAGACGCAAAAACTGTATCAAAGAATATGAAAAACTGGACCTATGCGCATTACGACTAATACCATAAACATACCTACATACATACATACATACATAGCGAATAAAAAAATATCCATTAAAATCAAACTGAGTGCATGCATAGTTATGTTTTAATCATCGGCACTTTGATAATGCGGCATCAAAGGTTTTGTACTTACTTCTCAAAGAAATTTGCCGTTTTTCGGAAGTACATGGTTATGATACACGCGCCGGCGGCTTCTTTTGAAATCATATACAACAATCGTAGCCGCCGCGCCGAAATCACAACATTTGACACTATTTTATGGCCGCCACAGGGCGTAGGTATACTCATGCAAAATAATTTCGAATTTTAAGAGTACCTACAGGTGTTCCAAAGAATAAATAAGTTTCAGTTTTATTGAAATAAATGATAAATCGTAAAATTCTTGTATTAAATTTCATATAAGTTGAGGGTTCAATTTTTCTAGACAGATATTGTTCTTTAAAATACAGTCAAGTTATTGTAACTAATTTGTTTATTACATGTATTAGTCGTAATGCACTTAGCAAATAAGCTTACATTTGCTAAAGACATGTAAAAAAACAAATTGGAATGTGGGAGTAACTGTTTCTTAATTATAAGATATTATTATTAAGAAACAGTTACTTCCATGGAAAACGACATATAGGTCAGTTGATATTTCAAATTTCTTATCAAATCTTCAGTAATTTATTAATCTGCTTGATCTGTACTATGGCTATGTGAATTCAAGCTCACAATGTTCCAATTCTAATACGTTTTTCTAAGATTTAAAATAAATTTCAATAAATAGTAATAGACTAATAGGTAATTGCAAGACTTGCAAGACTCTTGCTGCAAGACCAAGACCAAGACCAAGACTGGGAGCGCAAGACCAAGACCAAGACCAAGACCAGGTGTATTGGCGCAAGACCAAGATCAAGACTGGCTAAGTCTCGTCTTGGTCTTGCATTTGGGCAACACTATACTTGGCGTTAGAATAACTGATGAGTGGGTGGTACCCCGACGGGCTTGCACAAAGCCCTACAACCAAGTAAATTTAGAGTAATCAGAAAATTTAAGGCAAAACCAAAAAAATTGAATCGCTTTTATTGGGTAAAGTTAAAGTTTATTTCATGACGAAATTTTTCGAATACCAACATACCAAATATTTGTAATAAATTTAAAGACTTAAGTTATATTTTATGGAAGTTGCTCTACCTCAAATATAAGGATTAAAATAGGGTTCGCGTATCCAAAATGGTTATACGTATAGCGGTTAGCTGTATTAGTAATGGGCGAGACGGTGATTGGGTTGCCTCGATACCGATTCTATATTCATATTTTTACATAAATAAATCTAAATAAATACTACCATTACGACTACTAAAAATATTCAATAATGTCATCTATATAACATACCATTTTAAGTGAGTTTGCGACATTATACTAAGCATACGCTTTTAATTAAATTAGTATTAGCCATTTAAATTCTCATCTATAACTATATCAAAATAAACAAGTTTAAAAAAAGTCACATTTATACAAAATTTCATATTTGTCTAAATTAATATAGTTTTACTATTTAAATATTAATTAGATATGCAATTGAAATTTAAGGATTAATTCATTTCGACTTCTAGGTCGGTGATAAAGTAACAATGTAAACGGAAGAAACATGCTATCAATATTTACCACTAAATAAAAATTTTATTTCAAATTCAGCCAATTATACATTTTTTAAAATATACCGTTTTTTTCTAACGGTACAACTTTGTCCGCCATCATCACTTCAATCTGCAGGGCTCTCGAATGACTAACCGTCTGCCTGCTTTTGACATATTGCGAAATTTTTGCATCCACAGTCCGCTATTGATTTGATGATTAAAACGAAGAGAACTGAGCGAAATCGATGCATATTAAACTTCGTAGTTTTGTTAAGCGATAAATAAATATTCAAATATTTTTATTTGCATTTTCAATATTCATTCACGTATAACCCATTATAACTTTTGTTTCTAAATATACACGACGGCGATGCAAATAGTGTTGACACGAACGAACTGTAGATCACACAAAATGACATGTCTCTCGCTACAATGAACTTCGTAAGGCATGTAACAAGTGCAATGGGTGGCTTTACGCATATTTCATAGTCCTTACTGCATTCTAAATAAAGGTCAATATGTTCAGCAGTATATGTTCACTCATACTTCAGACATGTGTCATGAGAAAAGCGCACAAATATCTACACACATATAAATTTTACGTAGGTACTCACAGCGTGGCTAAATCGTCTCAAACGCCTTTACATTTCGATCGTTAAATAAAGCATACAACATACTATCGATATCGCTTAGTAGTTTTTGTATATTTATTTTAAAGTCTACGTTAATCCATGTAACGTTCGAAAAGTAATATATAATATAAATGTCAAAGCGGTAAATGGTTGGAATAAAGATATGCCAATCGACTTCCTCATGTGGAAAAGAGACTTGAAATCACTTCACCGCTCGAGTTCGAAGATCCCTCCTTTTAAGTGATTTGGGGTATCTCGAAGCGAGGGTTGGATGTTACGTCCATGACATAAACCACTTTAAGGTATTTTAAAACGTTAGACTGGAGCTTAGACAGAGACAAAGAACAAATAAGCTTTGTCATAATAAGTACTCGTATTATTTTATACGGTAACAAACTAAGCCTGGAAATAACGAAGTCTATATTACTGGGTACTATTATAATATTAGCTGATGTTTTACATTACTTTACCTAATCTAATTATTTACTTCGTTTTCGCTTAATTTTAATAGTAACTCTTTTTTATTTTATTTGTCAATGTAATTATGTAATTAAGGCTTCAAAGGTCAATTTAAGATCAATATATTTTGGATATGTATTTTTTTTTCATGTAATGTGATATAACAATTGCTAGGTTTTTATATACTAGGATCTAAATGGTTTGCACGTATGAAACAGACGGCAAAGATTAAATAAAGGCATTAATTACCTCTTCGAATTTCACAATAGTAAGATGTCGTTAACCGATAAGCGGGCATTTAACGTATTGTGATAAAAAAGTGACTGAGACTGACTTCAGTTTTGGTATTAGTTACTGCTTCATCACGAAGGTCAACTGGCCATGGCTCAGTTTTTATAAAAATTTAAATCCTACAAATGAGGTTAGGTTACGAGAAGAGAAACTTATTCAATCTAGGTTAGTTAAAATAACTGCAAAAAGTTATAAATCTAATCGTAAAATGATTTTAGATTTAGATATTTGTGATATATTAGAAATTAACATTTTTTTTTGATAAATTACTTAATATTTGAATTTTAAATGTATCATATAATTTCATGTTATGAAACATTACAATGTTTTTATTTTTAATAATTAAAACAAAAAATTTCTGGCTTTTCCTTACCTTATATACTACCTTATTTAATATAGTACTTTTAGTATTTCCTCAAAATTTTATCAAGATACAATAAAGGAATTTATTATTTTAAAAACGTAGCATATAGCATTTAGCGATTAACGATATTTCTATTCATAAAACAAAAGACGGCAAGGCAATATTGGACACAGATGTAATATAATAAGGTTCTAAGTCGCTATTATCCTTTATATCTCAGATTCCATTCAACAAATTGCAATTGCTATGGTAATACTATGCAGAATGTTGTCTAGTTATTACCTTTGTCTAGCAGCGAGGCATGAATGAACAATAAACCGTGTAAAATATGTCACTTAGCCTAATAAAGGAGACAAATGTTCCGAGCGTGATGTCTTCTTGTATGAAACATACGTATAATAACTTGTGCGAGTTATTTAGATGACTTGGAATTGTATTTTATTTTTAAAGGGCAACACGGATATTTTTTTAATTAAATTTTAATAGACGGCTGTTTATTTTATTAAACAACCAACGTGCATGTGTTTTATGTTAATTCAATTTAATCTTGCAGGAGTCCTGCCTTGTTATTTAGCTTTAATAAATTTGAATATATATTAAGATGAGCCGAGATGACCAGTGGCTAGAAAATGACAGTCTTAGGCGTAAATTAAAACCTAGGCATGCGACGATCTTATGAGAAAACCTACATGTGTCTGCCAGATGTGTATACTCCAATTAGTATTGCAGAATTATATCTCAAACTATAAGCCCTTATCGCCAGAAAGGAGGTCTTTACTTTGCTTTTAGAACTATTTCATTTTTTTCTTTTTTTTTTTAATATAGATAGGCTATATCCTATGACAAAGTGGGAGAACTTACGATTAGTGATAATCTTAACCATCGATTGCGTTGAAATACTAAACGTTTCGTACATTATTAATACGCCACCAGACTTCGGAACTAGGATGTGTCTGTATCTGTGTAACTTGCGTCTTTTGTTATACGGGTTCATTCGCTTTTCCAACCGGAACACAACATAATTAAGAATTGTTGACTCAGCTGAATTAAACAAAGAATATTTTCATACAATTTAGATCAACTAGAAATTTAAAAAAAGAACACAAATGAAAAAATATTATTCGACGAAAAACGAATACACATTCAAATTCCTCACATTATTATCATTTTAATGCAATAAACGCGTATAATCACAATCGGGCACACTTGCCGAGGGTGCATGGTGTGTATGTACGTAGCATGCAGGATAATCCCCCCACGTCTAGTCGGAGCACGCCTGCGATTGACGCCAGAATCCCCCGTAACGTAGAGTCAGCTAGCGTGATGTGAGTGTAACGTAAAAAAATATTTCTATTATGATTTCTTCATTCATACTTCGCTGCACACGAATGTGCAATTGTACATATTGCTACTATGTAAATAATGCAAATATGCGATTGTATGCATAATAAAATACATTTAAGTTATATATGGTACATGATTATGGTGGGTATTGAATACCAATTGAACAATTGTAAGAGAATATAATGTTTAATATTTAAAGTTAAGCTGTTAATGTTGCTAATAATAATTAAGTGTCTACATTTGTAAACATTAACAAACATCAATGGAACAAATACTATTTATCAGAGTATAGTTCTAACACAGTGAACTAATGCAACTCTATTTAACGTATCTACAGCACTTTATCTAAGCTTGATAATAAATGCAATACATAAAGTAAGGCGTGCTTTACAAGTGGTTATAACAATGTATCCTACTTACTAGATTACTTCTATGATATACCTACTTTAATTATAATAATGTGCCATATATTGCTCGCATTTTGATTTGAAAATCATAGTTTTGCTAAAGTTAGTCCATATATTAACAAAGGTAACTAAAATATAACTAGTAAGTATATCATCCCACTAAACCACTGTATTCCACACACACACATATATATATATATATATATATATATATATATTAGCTTAAGTGGATCAGTTTTGTTGAACGCGAGTAAATCCACATGGAATACGCAGTTTTATTATATTTCGTGCATCAATAAGATGAGACCATCGTGAGATAAAATAGTATAAATGAATAGCCAAACCAATCACTTATGAGTTTTATGCGTTGTGTTTTAGTTTACTACTAATAAAAGGCATGGCAAAGTTAAAACATGTACATATAGGGCTTTACGCTTTCATCTTTGTATTTCTATTCAATCGGTTTAAAAGCGTAAAGCTAAAAGTAAAACCGAATGATCGAAACGAACGCCATTGAATAACATAAAATACAAAAAATCACAAACAAAAACAATATTAGTCATAAGTAACATATTTTACAAAGCTTAATAATACAACAGCATTGTTTTTAAATGGATTTTATATTATTTAAAATAAATTCTGACGCAATTTTAATTGGGAGTGTAATGAGACACTAAAGACCAAAATAGTACGTCATGTAAAAAAATAAAACCCATGACACTATTCAATAATTACAATCAGTCATTGGAAATACAACATGATATACCTTGTGTTCTTTAATTACAAATCACGTATAGGTAATTACTATGTTATGTACATTAACAAGGCAATATTAACCAAACGAATAATTATAAATTTTAATAAGCTCATCAATTAAGTTAACCAACAAAATATTAATTAGGATAGAAGTCTGTATATAATACACATATTTTTAACAAAATAAAGTTTGACCAAGAATTCTTCATAAATTATAGAATAATTAAATAAAGATGCTATACATACTATGTGTATTGTTATATATTGTAGTGAAAAATATGGAGACTTTTTTTATTTATATTTTCACATCTTCATATTCATGGATAGCGATGACCTATATAACATATGAGTAATATTGTAATATCCTAAATATTAGCCTTAGCAATGGATGGCTAAAGCTGGCTAGCATCTTTAATGAAGAAGAATAGTGGAAATCGAGAGAAGGTCAGAGGACCAAGGTCATTGCTCAACGAAGTAGCAAACTGAAGCTAGGAGTACCGAATGTCGGCAAACGCAACCTAGAGTGTCCTGTAGCTAGGTGGAGCGATGGTATTCTTAAAGTGGGATTAAAGGAGCTGAGATTAGGCTCATTAGCGTTTCTGCCAGAGCTCTATGATCAGCAGTGGAGTGACACGGGCTGATGAAGATGATTGTGGTAGCTTGAATGATCATATTAATCTATATCTTGAATATCCTCTAAGAGATTAAATAGAGTCTAAAAATAAATATATTAGTTTTACATTTAAGAAAATATTTACAGTTGTTGTACTGACTTAAATTAAGAAATTTCAATGGTACTCCATTATTTTTTAAAGAAACATGAAGACAAAAAGTTCGTAAGACTATTTGCTAAGTTCAGAACCTAATTAATATACATAAAGATATATATCATAATGGCCTTAGCATAATTATCAAGCGAACAAAACATGCAGGAATGTGAACACCAACGCCCCGGTAATAAGATACGGTGAACACTTGCTCGTTATCAATCGATTAACCGTCATTGCGATACAAAACAAGCCGTGTGTCAATGCGCTCTCAGAATCAAAATAAACATTATGTCATAACGAGACAATATCGCAGTTACGGGGCTTACAACAAGGAAAACTAGGTAATACTTCACGTAGACCAATTGTCATGTAGAGTTGTACTACGCTTATATGACGGAATGTTTAGAATACGTCATGACAATATAAGTTTTCATGCTTAATTTGTTTGTAAAATTATATTCTTATTCTTCCAACTACGTGCCCACCAAATAAGCATGATCAGGGGGCTGGTAGTAGTAGTGGAAGATTTGTATTAATATTATTATTTCAAAGATTCTCCTATTTTCAGGGTACGATAGTATATTATCGTTTACTAATTACTCTTTTATGTATCTACCTAGCTAGCTTTATTTCCTGTTTTGATATTTAATTTAAAAACAATTAGGGAGAGACAATTTCTCCCCGCAATATGTATTTACTATTTGTAACTCATTTGACTAAAACAGACAAAAACTCACCTAATCAGTATATTTAAGGAATATATTTATCATTGTTGTGGATAACCAAACTAACGCGCATATACATATCTCCATTTTCTTATTGTGCGTGTGGTTCCTATGAGTATACTTAAGTATCTCGCACTTAACCTGCGTGGCTTGGGTACAAGACATCAACTAGTCTGTGTTCAACAATAGTGGAAACTGAAATGTAAGACATACCATAAAATGTTAAAAAAGTATCTTGATAAGATATAATATTCTATTATTTCAATAACATATTTATTGAGCGATATTTAAACATTCAAATGAGTATCTACTTTTTTGTAACATACAAATAATTTCTCTCTAACTAAATGATATATTTCTTACTTTTCCAGTGTGTGTGCGTGACTTGTAAAAATAATTTGTGCGTGTCGTTTATGCTATTTGTATAGTTACTTATTTCGTAATTGTGGACTTCGTTTAAATTTTTCTGCCTAAGCGTGAGGTTTTTACGAATACAGATAATATATTATTTTTGTTCCGACAATTGTTAAATTTTAAGGATACATTTCTTTTAATTTATCTTAAAATTTTTGCTAAAGAAGTAACAGTCACCATATATTTTATCTACAAGGAACAAATGTACAATGTAAGCAGATAACATATCATGATTTGAAATAAAAAAAATATTTTAATTCTTTAAGATCTGATATCACGATAACATATAATTTATAGTTGTTATAGGCTACGCGTATGTGATTACAATACGAATAATTTAAACAATGACATTACATAATATAATATATGATTATATTTATATATAATCGTGTTATTGTTTTGCATGGATACACTCAATTGACGCATTAGATACATACGACCGTCACTGATGCATGTTAGCTATTAAAGGCGTCTAAAATAGGACGTCACTTGAAAGCTAAGAATCGACACACTGATTTATTGCAATTGCTTAAACAAACATTAGACAAAGGACGATCACTGCAGGAATCTATGTCCAATATTAAAGTACAAAGAGCCGTTATTCGCTTGTCGTAAAGATACTCAATAGGCGCCGTCGGCGATAGAGGCGCACCCGCCGACCTTGCGCATGCGTAGCTCGTCGCGTCGACAGGGCTGCTTGATGACCAGCACTGACCCGGATGGAAAGTCACTATGTCAACTTCCCCATCTATTTTTGTACACTGTCGCAGACAGTCATCCGTTCACAGATAAGTAACTAGTACGTTCAAGAGTAAATTTACGTTGCAATAAAACTATTTTGAAAAGATGTATTTGCTTTAGTTTTCACAAGGGGCTCGATAATGATAATCATATTCAAGCATAAATTCAATCACCATCTATTAAAGGATTTTTGACGTTTTATGTACGGTAACTAATTATTAATAATTAATATATTATTTAATAAGTGGAGTAGTAATCGACATTATTACTACACCACTTATTAAACTAGTAATTATGTGATCTACGTTATCGTTAAATTCATAAAAAATATATTATCCAGCTTAAATACAAATTACACTATAGATACATATAAAATTTAATCGAATCTCGATTTCATTACACATCTATGGCACATTACCATTTGAATGCTAATTTACATTAAATGTATTGAACAGCTTTCAATGTTATATTATTATAATATCATCCGTGTGCTTATGAAAGATTTTTATCTTATGTTATATGAGTACGTACATTTATCTAGATTTTATAAATTGATGTAACGACAGCCCTGACCGCAAGGAATAGCTTGCCAACACGCGATACGTAGAATGCTAATATACGCGGCGCCCGTACCGGCGCCGGCGCAGACTACGTACAAGCTTTCTAAGCATTGACTAGTAGCTTAAGCTACTATCACATAAACATCTCATGCTAATAAAATTTCTTCGGATTTTATAATATAATTCCTTTATCTTGTCTTTTTTGTATCTATTCTTAAATGTAAAAAGTATTAATATCATCTAAAAGGTTAGACGAACCAAAGTCAATAACTTTAAGCACGATATCTATCTCCTAAAGACACGAAGCACGCCACTTTCGATACGCCAAGCGCCAGATTACACCTTCGATACAAATCCGCTCCGTAAACAACTTCTAATCGATTTTATTAAGACAATCCATTTAAAAAAGGACTCTATTGACAGGATATAAGGTTCATTCAAAACTAGAGAGGGAAGCGAATAGCATAGCTTAGACTCAGAAAAGAGGCACCTGGAGGCGCCGTAATACTCAGACGGGGATTATTTTTAACCCTAAACCTAGGATTCTACAAAGTAAACAAGAATGAAACAAGAACCAAGATTACAGATACCGTATACTTTATATACCTTCGCTTCTATACGGTTGTTATTTTAAACCTCATTTAAAAAACGTTTACAAGATAAGAATGGATGATATGATATCCTGGGTTACAGTTGTCTTACGTTTTTATCACAGAAAGTATTTAACCCATTATATATTTTAGTTAGAACATGCGTGTAAATTTGGGATTTTAAGCGCTTCATACCATTTTTAATTTAATTGTTATAATTTGTTTACTTAGGATAAACATAATAGCAGAAGAATACATTTAAAATATATAAGCATTACATTTTCATGTTTTATTACTAAAAACGTAGAAATTTATACCATATATTACCACATTTTTATATTAGAAAGGCTGTGTAATTTTTTTATAGCAGACTAAAATGTTTTTACGTAACTACTAATAGAGTTCTTATTTTAAAGTAATTATAACTGCCTCAAACATAAACCTCAGTTTAATTTGTTTTAAACTCTTAAACACTCACTGATTAAAATTAGCAGAGGTAAACGGCTAAAAGTTTTTATAAAAATTATATGCGTTTTTTTACTACAGGAAGCCATACGCTTCCAACATCAAGCGGCTCTACAACTTTTCTGTTGCAATATTCATTAAATACAATTACGCGATCCTCGCCCATTCATTTCCTGGCACGAGTCCATCTTTTATTTTGTTCTATTAATACCTTAACCTTAATAAGGCTCAGAGAACATTTTTAAGTTAACTATATAAATGTGTTAACGTGAATCAATCTGTAAAACATAATCACCTCATTTGATTTGTTAATTTTATTAATTAATTATTGATGTCATCTAAATGACAATATCTAGAATCCTATGTGAAGTGACGCATTAACTATGGATCTACTTGTCTATGGATCTTTATTAAATAATTAATCCTTGTCTAATTTAAATCATAGATACATGGTATAAATATGAAGGTATTACGTTCATAATCTATTCACACGAAGTTACACCAAGTCGCCCAAGGTGCAAAAGAGTTTGAAGAAACTAGAGTAGGGTTTGCAAGAATATATAAGGTTATTTAAAGCGATTATTAATATAATATGAGAGTTATTTTTAAATTAAATTTTAATAAAAATTATACTAAACTTAATCAGTCCTTTTAAAAGAGAAAAATGTAAGTATATTATGTAATTAAAAGATTTCATCAACATATTAAGTCGACCTCAAAACAAATTAATTTGTGACACGTAACGGAAACAGTTTGTTCACTTTTTTTTTCTTGCCTCGTCGTAATTATTTTATTGCAAAAATAGTGATTACCTTTAATTGATTTATATTATAATCAATTAAATGTGGCTATTACAATAAAATGGCTTTTTGTTATAATATGTTACTTTTGAAAATATATGTACGTACTTCATCACAGTCCACAGATGATCATCACAAATCTCAAACGGGAATCGTTATCGAGGTAAAAGTATCCGTTTAATTAATTACTCAAATGTTATTTTAATTGGACATTTTTCACTGTCAATTAATTAGCATCTGCCTCGGTTTATGCAATACTGAATTCGTGCTTAATTGCTATACTTATCCCGAAGTGGAGTAAATGGACGATTTAGGTTTTATTTTTTAACAAAATATAAAATAAACCTCCTTAAAATAATTCCACCGTATCTATAAGAACAAAGTTGGAGCGACCTACTTTTTATAAGTTTAAATGTATATTCATGAAGAAATATTTTCTGAATAAATTTAAAAAATGCTGAAATTACGTCTACGCATAAAATGAATGGAAGCTGTCTGTGACGAACTTCTTGTTTAAAGCCTGATATATTTTAAATGAAAAAAAGTAGGTTTACTCTTGTATAAATATACGAAAGATGAAAAGCTTTTTGTTTTGATGAATAAACGTGATCCTGATTTATTGAGAGACATATTTTTTACATTTTTTTTATAGAAAAGTAATTATAAGTTTCGTACAAAACAAAAACTGCATTATACGTATCTAGGTATAGTGTCATAAATATGTTAGTGAATTCGCAAAGTTACGTCAAGAAGTTTCTGAAGGAGAGACGCTCACAACTCTCAGGCATGAAAACTTAATGTTTTGAAGTAGTAAAACTTGTTTCCTGGCGACACTTTGACTTAAGTTTTATACACTCATAACTATATGTTTCTTTCACACTACAAATAAGAGTAAGTCGGGATGATTTACAATTAAAATGTCGCAATGGCGTCGAATTGATTAAACAATTCAGGTCGTTGAATTAAATTTAGCATATCATTGACATTATTGATTATGTCCAAGTATCTAATCGTACCGTCAAGGTCAATAATAATCTAATGAGCTAGCAAATGTAATAATAAACATTACACATTACTGTTTACACTAATTTTAGTTGTTAAGACCAATTTTATTTATTAAATATCACAAGTCCCGTCCTTCCTTATGCAGATTTGATCTTTTGGACTTCGTTCTTACTGCGCAGCAGTAACGGCCGTTTTATTGGTTCGATTGTGATAACTAGAAACTACACTACTCTATCCGTATATTGTGCATGTCGGACAGCGGGTTCTGTACATGCGGCTTTAAGTGGGCCATGACGGTAAACCATCCGGCTGACTGTCTATCCACCGGATACAAAAAGTCACGCAACGTAAAATCCAAGTATGTTTTTTAAACTGATTAACAAGGCTCTCAAATAAACTCGCTATTTAAACCACATTAGCTTATTTTAATAATTACCTTTCATAAATATATAGCAATTATTATTTAAAAACAATTTAATAACACTAAACACAAATAAAGCGAACGTATGGCGTTAAAAAAGTGTTATAAATGTACCGCAATAAACTCGATTACTTAACATAGCTGCCTGTATTCCGTAGGGACGTAACGAGATGAGCGGTCACGCACTGCTGCCCGACACAGATAACGCGTCCCCTTTCCCCAACATCCTTATAAGTCAACCTTAACATAGGCAAACATTCCACCGCCCAACGCTTTAGATCGCGACTATTCAGATTAGATTAGGACATGAGGCTTGCTTAACGAAAAGCGCATTAAGACGTGGGCAGTTTTTTGTTAATAAATTACTTACCAGCTTCTAGTGATTCATATACTTCTTCGAATCGGAAGGTGTGGGCTTTGTAAGAATATTTTGCCATACCTAGATCCGTTTAGAGAATGATTTAAGTTACCTACACCTACTAATGAATATATATACTTTAATATCTATAAATGTAATGGCTTATTTAGTCTCTTACGAAATTGTATAAAAATAGTCATAATAAATAAAACATCGGTTATGATATAGGAATCATCACAATAATAAAACGAATCAAGGAAGTCTAATCATATAAAATAACAATATTAATCCAGTTTTGGTTAAAAATAAAACAAAATATCAAATCACAGATTTTTATAAGCTGTAGTGTAGTTCTGGGTAGAGTGAACCCATTGAATAATTCTGTTGGAATTGTGAAGTTAAGATCGAAGGAAATAAATAAAAGAATAAACTCCCCACATTTCCAATCAGCAATATTGACAGGGATCGAGATTCACTGCTCTGCTCCTAATATATTATTTGCTCACACATGTTCCATAGAATACAATACACGATGATGACTTGACGTACAAAATGAAGATTCGATTTTAGACATAATAGTCGGTGCCTGCACATAACTAGAACACGTCAAATACATGTTTAAGCATTAATATTTACATTGAGATAACGCAGGTCAGTTATTCTCATACTATTTTCATTGTTTGTTTATTTTAGATTTAGATTGGTGTGCTGCTAAGTCTTGATCAAACATTCTGTTAGACTTACTTTCGACTTAGTTTGTATTCGTTTCAATAACAATAAAGCAGATACTATGATGAAAATATTACCTGATGCAAGATTTTATGCAGGCCAGTCTGGGTGTTCACTCCCACTCATCAATTATTCTTTTACCGAGCATCAATTCTCAATTTCTGTTGCTACGTTCCAGACTTCTATTGGGACTAGTCTGTGAGGTGTAGATGTAGGTGAGGTAAGCTTATCTACAGATATCCAATTTGCTTATTTTCTTATGTGCCAACATGGTTTATTAAGACATATTTGTTTAATGATAGTATATCTCTATAACTCGTAATCGCCGTTTCGATAAATAAGAAAGCCGTGTTCACCGACTGGTCTTCAGTTGAAAGGTCCACTGCTCCATCGTTATTTGGCGTAGTGTCCTCAAGAATAACAATCGTGACCAATGACGACTAGCCTTGATATTACATAATATAGTTTATTCTATTATCTATATTTTTATACAAATAACAAAACTGGAGTGTCACTTTGTAATATTAACATAACTGCTTTTTACTAAATACATACATTTGTATTCATACACGGTATATACACCAAAAAATCATTATTTGTCTGTGTGTACAGTATTTCTTCCGACTAATCTCTGGAACAGCTGGACCTTTTACGGGATTGTTACTGGCAGATAGCTGATGTAATAAGGTATAACGTAGGCTATTTTTATTTTAGAATTGTATATAAAATAACATTAAAGTCACGCTGCAATGTCCAAATACTGTCGAGAACCACGCGCACAGCTAGTATCTAATAATTATGTAATATCAGATCATTAAACAGCAGCACATGTGGCAACAAATGTTTGGGAAGTGTGGACAAAATAAAAACAAACTGCAGTGCGGTGCACGTCATATCCGCGTGGAAACATAAATGAACGTCACAAGCTATTTGCCAGTTTTATTGCCGCCATACGGTTAAAATCCACCATGTGCATATCGACATAAACATTATACTCGATGAAGGGTTTATTCCAGTATCGCAGAACGGCGACTATTACATTTCCCAGAAATATACTGATATTATTACGTAAAATCATACTCAGCAAAACGGAAATACTAATTCGTAATAAATGCTACGCCATATTTAAATAAAAAAAAAAACATAAATTTCTTTTCCATGAAATGTTCTAATTCAATCCATTAATATATGTATCTACATACTTTAACAATGAAAAATATTTATATAGTGAAATTGGTTAAATTATTGTTTAAAATTATAGATATATTTATAGTAAAATTCCACAATCAATACATAGAGTTATGTGAGACATACAATATTTTACAATAAAATTTAATCTAACGAAATTACTGGTCAATTAAAAGGAAACGTGGCTAGTTAAAATCTTTATATTCTAAACAATATAATAGGAATGTAGGTATTGTTTCGCGACCTCAAAATTTACATAGAGTCATCGCTTAATCAATCAATAAAGGACCGTTATAAGCTAGCTTCGATTTCTCATATCGGTTTTAACGTGATTACAAATGATTTTACGACTTTAGGCAACCGATTCCGGAACGAATGTACACTTGGTGCGTATCAAATCGAGCCTTGATTTATGCGGTTAGCTTAATGTGTATTCCATCACACGTTAATTTAAGATCTTAATTTCAAAGCATGTCTGCATTATTAAGACGATTTTATTATTATAAAGAGTCAATAATATGAAGGTGCGATGATCCTCAAAAATCTTTACTTGCGTTCAAATTGGAAGTGTATAATTTCGAACACGGCATTGCTTCTCAGATAGTAAACTCTAAAACCGGTTTATTCGATCTTGATCTCGGCTGCCTGTTTTTCCTTTTATATTTTCACAAGTTTCAATTAATCAACGTTCAAGTTTATCGCTTATATGAATCATATGTAACATGAAATGCCACGTAATGCGTGTTTTGAAGTTGAAAAATGATACAAATCAGCGCTTTAGGTTAGAATACTTGAGTTTTACAGCATAAGCATTATTGTTATTCATTGTTATGTAGTTTAGATGATTTGGCTGTAATTTAATTTCAAATACAATAGACTATTTTTTTATAGCATATCTTTATTTATGAAGGTATCCGTGTTATAAATACTTTCCAATAGTCCAATTTCAAATAAATATTTTGCATTACATTGTCAATTATATATTTGCTTTTGAATACACTAATATTTCGACTTCAATAAACATATAAAAGTATTATTCTGTTTTCATTACAGTGTCGCATATTTGCGGATGTAGTGCAACACGGTTAAGTACTATAATAATTACAACTTGTAAAAACGATCGTTTATTGTTAGTAATAGGGAATTCTCCCAGTGGTACACTAATCAATACTGAAAGCAGGGAATGTCGACGCACAGCTGTTATCGATTACTGACTGGTCAACCTAATTACTTAGCAGAGGTTAACACACCCACTATAATTCTCATTTTTTACGTTTTTTTTTCTATAATTAATTATAACCTATAATTTTATGGCATAACTAGTTTCATACTTTTAGCAACAAGACAATGAGCCTAATTGTTTCTTATGAAAAGGTGTTACGACTAAAAAGATCATTTATATTGCGGTTATATTTAAATTTTATACGAACGAAACACCGAATAGCCACGATCCTCAAACTTTCTAAGAAATACTAAATAAATAACAATTTAAGTAAGGGGCGGCGCCCGCCGACAGTAATTTTTTACACCAGTGATCTCCTAAAATCTTATAAAAAATGGTTAATGAACGTATTTTCTCAGAACGTCTGTGAATGAGTAAATTTACGCATGTGGAGACCAAGTGAAAGTACATGACAAAATTTTAAGCGTTCATAATATATAATATATAAATATAATAAAATCTTAACGTATATTTATAGTCTATGAAAATAAAAATTAACATTGTACTTGGTTTTTGTAACAAAACTGTTTTCAAAACTTATAACAAAAATTTTTTTAAGCATTTCATTATTTTGGTATTTGGATGCTTTTAACATATTTGAATTTATTTCATTGATAAAATAATTAATTATATTTATAATTATTCTATTATAATTATCCAAAATTAAAGAAATATTAAAATGTACTCTGTTAATACCATTCCTTTATCGGAATTCCGATCTTCGCTATATTTAGTCTGAAAACAAAACACATGGCATCCAAGGGCTTCGTCGGTCATTTAAAGCAAATATTTGTGCAAAAACTAAAAAACTCACTTTCCCGAATGGGACCATTAAATCTGAATTTTAAATATGTCGAGACGTCCTCGAGTGGCCTTACATTCCGAGAACGCAACTACCTGCTTTTTATAGCGCAGATAAAACTCTTTACAATTATGGGCTACCCGACCTAATTCGATTATCGATCAGTTTGCTGCCACCGATGAGATCGGAACGACCTCTCCAAGCCGATAGGCTAATGCCGCTTTGACCCAATACCTCGAATTACTGTATGCAGGGCCATATGGCCCATAGTCAAGTATCTTTGTACATATTTATGGATGTCATAAACTACATTAATATTAAAATAACTATTGCAATGCACGTTCCAGTACCGAGAGCTAAACAAGAAAGACAAAATGATGACAACATTGCTTAAAAACAAGTAAAAACATATCTTCATATACAGTTACGAAAATTAATAAGGTAAGTGTAACAACAAAAGGCGGTTACAGTAAAGAAAAATGATTACGGTACAAAACTTGTCCTTGTGACCGAAGGCACAAAAGATAGCGTCACGAAATATGACACGCGCTGTCATGCGCTACACCACAAAGAGCAAAGGACAAAGGTAGGTTGTTGGAGAAATTGTCGAGACTGATTCGATTGTCCGCCCTAACGCGCACTTTGTCGGCAAGACTAGATAATTAAGCAAAGCCATTTAACATCTGCAAGTTACCTACGTAACATATATGTAAGTTGTAGCTATTGCTAAATATCCTACTTAATGATATCTTTTGTTATGTCTTTATCTGTTTTATTTCGTCACTATAATTTGAAAGCATTTACACGGTGAATCGAAGTCAAGAAAACGTCTTCATTATCTTAAAAACCATGCCTAACAACTTGTAAATGAAGCACCAGACGTATAGACATCTTTATTTCAATATTTACTAACATTTCAATAAATTTAAATAAGATTTCATATACTAAACGACATTTTAACACTGACTAAATATTCGTTTTAACTTTAAGTGGAGTCTTAATTTCTCAGGATTACAGTTTTCTAGATATGATAAAACATAATACTAGTACTTATTAATACGTAACTTACTTCAAAGGCGATAACATATCACGAAGGACATACCTGGAACAAAGAAACAGAATCAGAATTGAATCGATAGCGTTCAAGAACGATACAAATAAATACGGCACGTTTACACATTTATCAGTTTACATCGGCTTGTATTGTATCGGATACAAAGGGTGTGGGGATTGAGAAGGCATAATAAAAGGCTCAATAAACCATTTTTTTTCCTATATTTGACAGTAAGCTTGAACTTTTAAATTATAGGGTTTAAGTATCATCGGCAGTTATATACAATTAGAAGACATATGAGAGTTTCTATGGTTTATTACTGCAGGTTCTGTTTTGAAGCGTAAATTTCGAGGGTCGTTAACCTCGCTACTAACTCCTATAGGATTATAAAGATAACTTGTTGCTCTGACAATATTTACGATCTCGTCGAAAATAATAGTGTTATTACATTTAAAATACCTGCGCAGTATTTAATACATAAAATATATATTACGATGATGTTCAAAATAACAAATAGGTATTAATTATATTTTTTTCCGTTAATCAATAATTAAGGCTGCGGCTGTTAGGATTAGATTGTAGCGAAATCTCAATAAATCTTAGCAACGATGGCGATAAATAAACTCGTTTCTGTGTTTCGGAGACGACGTCGGTGTGAGTGTAAATAAACAACATATCATTAAATTTGCATACGGCAATATGTCTGGGAGGATATGAGCGAATTGGGCTCACTCGTAAAACAAGACCGCGGCCACTTTCGGAATTACTTAAAGATTTTAAGACATAATGGCCCCTAACCAAGTATCACAATCACAAAGTTCAATATTAAAGGATGTGGTAACTGGTAAGGGTAATAACGAGTTCTTTTCGCATTTTATGTTTTCTGTTTTATGATTTTTTATTCTTGCTTAAATTCGACTTGAGAATGTTTAAAAAAACTTGTATTTTAGTAAATTCTAATGATACATTTCCTTCATACATTAAAATATTTACATGTGTAATGAAATACTACCTATATTTTACTAATAGTGATAATAAACATCACATAGGTAATATTTCGATTAATTATGAATGTAATAATAATATACAAGACTTTTTATATTTGAATACAGTAGATAAAAATGAAAGAAACAATATTGATAAAACTAATTTATTCAAGAAGATCGTAACTGATATGCTGCAATTTCGGTGCTTACAGAGAACAAAATTGATTTTAATGGCATTTATTATTCCACAGCGTCGTAGAAAGAATCGATTAAAGATCAATATCGGAATACAACCTGGGAGGGCTCGGGCGGTTTCTTTCAATATACATTGAATGTTGGCATTTGTGACCCTTTTACTGTCACCAATATTTGTTTTAAGAACACTTAAGAAAAAAGCCATAAAACTTCGCGGGACATATTTCATTCAATATTCGATTCACAAGAAAAGTAACTTAAAGATTTTAAAATGTTTTCTTTGAAATATAGTATACTTTTGTAAGCTTCTATATAAAACAGGACCAAACGTAATTTGCAATTTTAATATGTCTTTTAAAAAAGCCGTTTACTTAACTTCCTAACAATTCTTCTACTACTTGTTATCTTACATAAAAAGCCTATTTTAGATAATAAATCTTTTTTTATAAAACATTTTAATTAACAATAATAATAATAAAAAGAAAAATAGCCTTCGACGATATTTAATTTATTTTAGTTCATTTAATTTATTTAATAGTTGTCAAACAATAATAGATACAATAACAAGATAAGAGAGTTATTTATGTCCTGAAAGGCTAAAACAGAATGAACGTACGTCATAGGTAAGTGAGACATACCTACAACTGTATAGAAGATAATTCTCTTCCCGTGGAGCCTCGTAGTTATTAGGCAATTATTTTATTTTAATGTATATTCTTGAAAAGCAATTTTCAAAATTTAGTATCGATAAGATTAATTACCAAGCAATTACCAACATGTCAGTTAATAAGAGAAATGAAAAAAGTTGCAATCAATATTTCCATTTTGGACGATTCGTATGAGTGATATAAAATAAATACAATACGAATAATTCACTAATTTTTAACCAGTGGTTAATGAATCTTACCCGATGATTGTGGTTTCAACCCGAGTAAGTGCCGCTGAATTTTGATACGTTTATATTGTATTAATAAATTATCTCGTATTACGGAAAATATCGGAAATATGCGCGAGTGATCATCTCGTGAAATACGCTTCTCCTGACAGCTTTTAAATGACTCTACTTGCGTTGAGAATAATTTACATTGTATTCGTTGATTATTTCAGTGAAATCATCATTTAAAACTCGTTGCGAAAGCCGTTTTTCGAAATAATATTTTTTAGCTGCATACGCAACCAACTATTAATATAAATTAAATGAAACGTCAGTCCCTTTACTGACGTGACAAGCTACTGTTCACGTAAATATGACGCGTCATATTGTAACGATCTTGTATAACAATAAAGACCTTAGTGACGTAAAAATAAAGACTTTATGTAAGCATCAATTAATTAAATTAATATTCGATATTGAAAAGCTTATTATTTATTTAAGTATTGGCTATAGAAATCGTACTACATTTTCGACATTTGTTGTTAGTGAAAGACGCATCAACAATAATTATTAGAATTTCTTATCAGTGGGATAAGAAATTCTAATAATGACTTACTAATGATTGATAAAATAAGATGATGAAGATGTTAAAATGTTTCAAATTTCGAACAACAAATCACAATTTATCAAACCGTATATTTCAGCTGTGAAGGTAAACAGGAAAAAATCTATGTGTATGGGGATTTTATCGTGTTTTAGTATCTAGGTATATAATCAGGTCTGCAATAAAAGTGCTAGGCTGTGTCACGAGTTACCGACCCAGCAGTGGAACATTATTTAAATGGTATTTTTTTTTCCATTTTTTACTGTCTAACCTATATTAGGGACTTAATTACAAATTGAAAAAGTCACCATTCAATCTTTAAAGATATTTTTATAAGTGACTCATATTCGTAAAATGGCCTTTATTGAAGGCTGTGTGAAACGAGGTTGTTTTTAATGTTGACTGCATTTAGGAAAATAATCTGCGATAAGGCGAACTTATGGGTTTTTCAATTTTATATCTACCCGTACCTATTGATTTCCGTAGTAATGATTTTAGCACAAGTCTAAATACACTTAAAATTTATACAGATAAGAAAGCTAGTTGTTTTTTTACAAGATAAGTTTAAGTAAGTATATATCTTTGTTCAATTTTGAAAGATTATTAGTATTATTTTGAGAATTCCTTAATAATATTAATATAACATTATTATTAAATGTCATAGTTATACCTACAGTAGCTAGAATGCTTGACGTTAACAACACGAGCTAAAAGTCATTGATGAGCCACTGTATAAAAAGGTCCTCAAAAAGAGAGGGCGGTGAAGCCTCACTTCTTCAGACTAGAGGAAGTATGACATATGCTTTTATAACGGACAATTTCATAAAAAATGTTTACATGTTTCATAATGCCAACATATGTTTTTTATGTAAACGTTTAATAGATCAAGTATTCATTATCTATGAAAAAATCATTACAAACTGCCTGCTCTAACATTACGAGGCATTACGCATTTTTAGGCTGGTATCAATCAGCCTAAAAAAAGCTTATATAAACATATTATTAAAATAATATTAACATGTAATGCAATCATAATAATAATAATATTAATCGAGGGAGAAAGTTTGGAATATGACTAATTTCCAAAACAAATTAAATGATCTTAAGAGCGTTCTCACAATTAAAATATTAATAAATATCATTAATAGCGCTTTCGCAAGTACTTCGATATTAATTTATGTGCAATTTTATGATCTCGTTACTTTTATTGATTTTTTTTATTGTTAGTGTAATATTTTAAAATGACCTTTGAAAATGGACACTTTCAAAAAATTACTTTTCGATGTTACCCGCCGAGCATCGCATTTCGAATGTGTTCAATACAAAATATTTAAGTAACTATAATGTATTGATTACATTTTTCTTTTTATTTTATACTTATTTTAGCTACGATATGGTTAAAGTTACAAACAAATCCTACTGTTTGATTGCTAATCTAATTATTAATTAACATTGTTATCACGTAGGAACCGATCAATCTTCTTCGTGTATATTTTATCATAGTGACATTGGCGACGTAATCTAAATATAAAACCACTAGAAACAAACACTCCACGGAAAATAAAAAAAAATATTATATTTAATTTAAGCTGTGTAAAAAAATTAACTCAATTTCCACTTTTAAAAAACTTATTATTTGTCGATTTAATGATTTCTATGCAAATCATGTCAATCGAATTAAAAGTACCTACTTAGTATATATCAGTTTCGAAAAGATAACACTGCTCTATTTACGTATCAGCCATGTTCCGCTTCAAGCTGTCCGTATGTTTGATATGTTCTTGTCGATCAAAGTAATAACAACTAACCAAATACACATTTTGCTTGTTTCCAGAAACTGGAAAATTATTAATTGATGACCTAGTTGATGAAGCTCGTGAATCTTAACAACCAAGGGATCAAATCCAGGAAAGCGTTAAGTATTAATGTGGTTAATATGTGTTTATAAATCATATTGTTCGGTGAAGGAAATCGTCGTTAGGAAATCTTCATGTATCAAATGTAATCCTGCCGCGCCCATTGGAGAAGCGCCGTGAAAGTTTATCTCAAAGCAAAGGGCTTCTGATCAGCAGTAGAAATTTATTTACTTCAAATATATATTTCCTGTATTATATAGACATTAGAAATTATATAAATAATGTTATGTTTCTCCGGTGTTCTTATATCTTATAATATTATCTTATATATGCACCGATAGAGTTTTGCAAATTTAAAAATAATGTCCTCATTTGAAACGCCAAGCTAGTATAGATAAAGCTCTCTCTTTTACTTTAACCTTTCACACCCAAGTTGAAAAAAAACAGTAGAAAGTCCAACAACAATTTTTCTCTAATCTTGCAAATGTCGTAGGTTTCTTTAAATAAACTCTATTCATCAAACAATACATGTAAATATCATCGAAATGTCTTCAAGTCAGATGAGAGGACAAAATATTTATACTTATTGTGTGTTCTTAATACTGTACTACACATACTAGACAAATTATGTGATCTTTATCTGTACACTATCTTAAATACAGGGTTACTTCTTATGTGGGTTGGAAATCCTCATTTCAGATATCATTTCTTCATAACAAGGATATAATAAGGCCGTCAAGAATGAGCTACAGATGATATCTTAGCACGAACTTTTACTGTGTCTGTATTTGGTTTAAAATCCAACACTTGAAACCACGATACTATAAACAAACCTGCCGTGGTACCTGTTAGTTTTCTTACAGAGGAAAGATCTGATTTATAAAAATACACTTACAAGCGCCTGACACAAGACCTGTAATGACATAATTACTATAACTTTACTACAACTTATATTCTAACCATGTTTGTCAATACAGCCTCAACGAGTCAAATTAGTTACCATATTTGGACATGTTACTTTTTTATTAAATGCACATAAACAAAAACAGACATGTTAAACATGTTATTTATTCGTAATTTTAAAATAACTACAAGCATCAAATGCATCAATATTATCTGTGCATAAATAATCTTTATATTTACTTTCCGTATACATAACTATTACTATAACTAAATAGGTTTCCTATTAAATACCATAACTCAAAATGTTATTACGCCTTGAATTATAATGGGGTTTGTAAATGTATCAAAGTACACGTCGTTTCTTAAAATCGTGCGCTTATATCAATTTATTCGAACGTGTCATGAATTCAAGGGGTTCATAATAAGGATCGCGAGCGTGCTCGTGTCACTATTCCATAGTCAAATTCCTTAAGGGAATTACCGCAATACTTCAATAAATATTCCCGAGTACATTACATAATAAGCAATAGACATGAGTGGGACATTTTTCTGTAAAATTATGCATTAAAAATAACCCTACCTCGTGCTATACGAGGTAAGGTTATTACGAACGCTTTCTATAGATCATGAAATGAGTTTATATGTAAAAGGTTTACGTAATAATAATATTCTCTGAAGCTTTATTAAAACTCGTGGAGCGAGAAAGGTTAAGAGCCGAGCGAGGAAGAAATTTGTCGGTGGAGACTTCAACGACCATAGTTAGTTAGCAGTTTGCATACAATGTGAAATCTTATTATTCCAACAGAGTTTGTAATATAGACGCTCATTAGCTTATTCTATTTCGCTGCGAGAATATGTTGGTGGATGCTTATGTGCGGAATTCGATTCGACACATGCAGTTTTCCTTTATTAGCACAACGTAAATTATTAAACATAAATTAAGCAGTTGAACGCCAGTGCTGAAATTAGAACTGATATTCGATTAAATACTGCTTCTGTCTATCGTATCGTTATCTCTACTGAGCTTTATTTACATGTTAAATCTTTAAATATTTCGTTTCATTTATCACTTGTATTAAAGAAATATACTTTAAGAGATATTTTTTATATTCATTATTTATACCTAAAATATAATGAAATTTCAGTTTTTAATTTTGAAAGCGTTTATTTATTGTACCAATAATGACTCAGACCAGAAATCTCAAGATGGTATATTATGTTCTACCTATTTTACAAATGATTTCATTTTCCGTAATCTAATACATTTAGGTACAAATATAACATAACGTTATTGCTAAAAGTCTAAAATATATTTCACCATGACTCATAAACTTATATATCTGTGTTGTTTCAATCTAAAAATATATGAAAATATGAACAGGCAATGAAATACGTTATGTCTAGGCTAACCAGCGTTGACCGCTAATATATAAGCCTTCACCCGACCAACCACTTTCGCGAAACATGGACCGGCTTTTAGCAAAAATTTGATCAGTGAAAGTAAAATACACCATTACATGGTGGAGAGCCAGAAGGGAGCTCAATTAAATAAATCGATTCTACTTCTCAGCTCCGGCTAGATAAAAACCTTCGAAAGTTCCGCTTCAGAGAAATCCAAGAGGCTAATTTCCCCGTATTGTTTTTTAATTACCTCCTTGTGAGCCAAAAATATTCTGAATGCGTATCCGTTATCATTTTATCTCTTCAATCAAGATACGAGTTTTATCGATTAATCGATATCTTTTTTTTTCATCAATCATCACGATAAATCTTTAACGATCTTAATAAAAGCCCACATTGTAATCAGCCAACGATTTTGAATATCTACATTTAGGACGTTTCAAAATGTGGACCACCCAAAATATCGTTTAAAGATATCTCGACGGTTCAATTAATAAATTAGTTTAATGGCGGTGAAGTGTTAAGAAACCGAACTGTCAAAATATTTACAATGAATCATATTTCACGAAGCAATTATACTTTAATTTGATCATTCATGACTAAGAGTTCGACTTTCGGTTCAGAACTATTAATTGTATACGGTCGCTAACTATACGAATTATTTAAAATATGAATAGATTTAATGAAAACATCGTCAAGAAACTGTCGTTATAAGGCACCTCGACAGTTGTATTGGCATCGGCTGATATGGAGTCAATTTGCAGTAATGTGGCGGACAGCTTCAAGTTACTTTTTATAACATGAGGTCGTTGACTCGAGACTAAACAACACAGCGTATTAAATGTCAATGCGCCGTAAAATGTTTTCGACGCTTAAGTCGAAAATTAGTAAAACATAATTTAGATGTTCCAAAACAAGCAAAACAGGCTTTAAGAGCTAAGCACTTACTAGTTTTGGCTAAGTTGTT
This sequence comes from Vanessa cardui, assembly GCF_905220365.1. Classification (NCBI taxonomy): domain Eukaryota; kingdom Metazoa; phylum Arthropoda; class Insecta; order Lepidoptera; family Nymphalidae; genus Vanessa; species Vanessa cardui. Next base: position 8,562,341 of record NC_061138.1, on the reverse strand, counting down.
CTGAAATAAAAAAGTCTGTCTTATAAGTCAATAACATTTTGGTACTTCATTGATATAAATAATTTTATCTCTAAAAATCTACTCACACTGCTGCCGCGTTTCTGTAAAAAGTGTGACCTAGTGACGTTGCAAGCGCAACGGACACAGACAACTTAGAAATCGCACTAACAAATTGTGCTTTTGAAAAGCATTAGACATTTAATCGAATATAATATGCAACCAATCAACTGTGCAAAGGGAATAATCTGCAACAATATGTATATCATACACACGTTGGACAAATCTGTGTCAACGATAAATCGCTACGAAATATCGCTGCCGTATGTAGTCGTCAAGTATCTAATGGCTTTTAATGTTAGTGTACTGACCAAGATCACCATTTATTTCTCTGATCTGATAAGTTGCGATTGCGTTCTAAAACAAAATCATAAAAATATAAATACTTTTAAGTTTTTTATTTTCCAAGTGATACTTTACATGGTAGTAGTGCTTTGTACAATCCCGTCTGGGTAGGTACCATCCACTCGTCTGGAGGATGAGTGAGCCAATGTAACAAGGGACATAGCATCTTACTTCCCAAGGGTGGTGGTACATTGGTGCGTTGTATGAATGTTTGTTACTTCCTAAAGTGCCAATGTCTATGGACGGCGGTAACCACCTACCATCAGGTGGTCCATTTGCTCATCCGCCTACCTAATACATATAAAAACATAGTAATTATAAAAAAAAATGAAAATTCAGCAATATGGCTTGTGTAAAGATATCTAAAACACACTAATCTGTTTAAATATTAGGTTATTAAAAACAAATAAAATTTGTAAGAAACGTCGAGTCATACGAGATAGCGTTAAATGTTGGAATGTGACTAACATTTAAGTGATTACTAATGAGAAACTTAAACTAAATGACCGGTTAAAATGCGTTTATGTTAAAACATGACCCACAGACCTCAATATGTCAAAATTGAATGATGATGGATCATTTATCCTGTTTAAATAGCCGAATATTATATACGAGTATATATGTACATCTATTTTAAATGTCAAACCAAACTAAAATAATTTTATACGTATAGATGTGCTACCTATTTATCAACCCCTACATCTATGTCTTATTAAATACTGAGTCTAAGTATACCTATATACCCATTCTATAAATAAACGAGAAGTTATAATAAAATTAAACAATAAAGATTTTTATTTAATAGCGTTAAATTAGTCGCATCACTTCGAGGATTAAAAAGCGCGTAGAAAATAAACGTTATAAAACGAGTTTAGGAATACCGTTAGACTTGCTCCAGGATAAAATAGACTAACAATGAAATGTGTGAAACGTGACTGAACATTACACTGCATCTTAGCGGGCGATACGCTGCACTTGCTTTCCAGCAAATGTAATTCCATCTTGTGATTTGCACTTAATATTGAAATTCACGGCCAAGCCAAGCCAAGCCGGCGAGCGATATGTTCAGTTTAAGGTATAAAATACACAAACATAAATTTATAAAAATCTTATTAACTTTTCATTTTATAGCCAAAAAACGTCATAACAGAAATTGGAATTCAAATTGAATCGTTAATACGTCTTTTTTCTCATTTTATTAAACAGTTTTTGTAACGAAAACATAAGTATCCAACTGTGTTATAATTCGTTTGCCACTCCCACGAAAACAATATTTTAATATTTTAATAAATTACATCTATCATAATTTACCCTTATTTAAACTACTTGGAATCTTATTTTAATTGTGTTTATTCTTAAAGAGCTTTGGAAATTAGAGCGGTGTTCGATACAGATAAAACTATCCCAGTAATTTAGAGTAGATCAAGACAGTCCGTGTCGATCTACCGCTCTTGACTTTGAAATAGTTCTCATTCTGTCACGCTTTTGCGTACTGTAAACTTTTCACTAATACTTATCTTAAATGATCTGTAAAACCTGCGTTCTAAGAGTTATTTTTAAACGTCATTTGCGAAGTGTTAAGATCTTTCTGTTTTACCGACTGTAATCCGAAGCCTGTATTATCTCATAAAGTACTAAGTGCCGCAAGCAATTAGGTCTACATTGGATTAGAAACTGTGTGTCGCTTCGTCAAGTACGAAACAGCGCAATAGCCAAAGGCTGAAAGTCAATTAGGTTGTAAAGAGTATTTGCGCTAGTTTTCGCATCGTGTCTTATCTCACGGACCCAACGGCCATCCACTTGGGAAAGTAATTGATTCTATAGATCGGATAGATGATGGATTACATTGTTCACGGATATGCATTAGAAGTAGCGATATATTTAGTGTAATAAGCTTTGTTTGTTTTATTATACCTCTGTCTCTTTGTACTCAATGAATACAAAGAGAAAGAGGCTTGATATATAATATTTAGCCTTAAAACAGTAATTTGTAACAAATAACTGCTGGCCTTTGTGAATAAAGGTACAAGTTTATAAAGGTTAACAGAAATCTTAAGGCATTGACATCAAAAGTGTCCCTAGACTGTGCATAAGTTGCGGTCATAAATAAAGAAGTTCTTTGTGTTTTAATAAATATTCTTGATTTTGTGCAATGTTATTATGACCACGTCAACTTAAACAATTTGAAATTCTGAAACTGTATAACTAGTGTGGCTATATTGATTAAGAATATAGTTCTAACCAAAATCCAAACGAACACGTCACTTATAGACAAAGGCAAACATTTCGAAACGATCATAAAAACACAAGCATGATAACTAATACTAGACCTATGAAAATTCAATCATTATGTTATTTATAGTACAAGAAAACCAGGGACAGGTCCGGCTTTTGCCAGCAGCCGGGCGCCGGTCGCCAGGAGCGAGTGCGCTGCGGCCTCGTGGTCCCCGTATAAGGGGCTGGCGGCCGACGAGCTCGCCTTGCGACACCCCGCATTTAGACGTAAGCTCTGAATTGTTTACATGCAACATGCATACAGTCAACTTAATTTAAATGTCACTTTAAAAAGGTAAATTTTTTAATTTCATATTTTTCTTAACAAAGACTATATAGTCTTACTTTGGACTGGACTATAAGTCTTTATCACCAATTTGATAAATTAATTATATATTTCACCATATAACATTTTTAGTTTTTACCATCTAAGATAAAAACAGCAAAAATTCTTTCAACTTCCAAACTAGGGCGAACAATCGAAGCTTCCAGAGATATGGGAAGGATGGATTATTATGTAGCCAAATATGGGAACTGGGGAGCATTCTCCAAAAGTGGACTAAAGGACACCGCCGAGGACGGCTGGTAAGAAGTCGAATTACCGGCTTCAGGGTTATTTAAGGAACTGATAGTTCCACGAAACCACGCACGCGATTCTCGTACTACTTACGTGTAATGTGGTATTCGGATGCACCGGTTTTTTACTAATTGGCGAAAACAAGTCCGCTTTAAGGAAGACGCACATCCGAAGCATTTTAAAAATCTCAATAAAAACTTTAAGAAATCGTTTGAAAACGTACGATACAAGATTTCAAATCAGCAATGATATGACATGAAAAAATTCTGTTAAAAACTGTTAAACAAAAAAAAATTCTTCAATTTTTTATTGTTTAATTTATTTTGTTAAATATCCGAGTACTTTCATTCATTAGGCAATGCCTTAAATATCTTAGCTACATAATGCTCTAGTAAATTCAAAATTAAAACCTAACTGAGTGTAAATTACCACTAAACATAGAATATTTATTAACAGTTTATTAAATTAAATTAAAGTGATTAAGTGTGATGCTTTGTCGTCGTTTGTATAAGTTGATTTATTCTCTCAGCCTTGGAATGTTTACAAAATTTTTATTTTAGATTATATTTTATGAAAGCAAGACTTGAAAAATGGTTATCTTGTGTTTCGCAATATTCGATAGCCAAAACAGTTCTCTTATCGTGCTATCCAAACGTATCAGTACCGATAAAAAAACTATAGGAAATATGACTTCACACGCTAATCGTAAATATTATATTGATAAATATGGAATATTTTTAACCTTATTGATTATATTATAAGTTAATAAAATAAAGTAAGTATATTAAAATATTTATTGAAGAAATCAAGACAAGAAAATAAGATTCAAACAATTTTTTTATTTATTGCTATTACAGTAATGTAATTTTAACCTAATTATCTTCCAAACATGTTAATCGGCATAAATCTTTTTTTTCTTAGACAATATAAAATATTCGATGTCGAAATTTTGGAAATTTGATGCAATTGTTATAAAAAAATTATTTGAGATGTTGGTCCAGAACTTAGATATTTTTGAATCGGGTTCTACTGTTCTTATAAATAAGAAGATGAGGTGCAAATATTATTCGCAACATCCAGACACGTCTACGCTTGACTACATTGTAACAGCGTTCGTGAAAGCATCCAGCCGTCAAAGCGAAGTCCAGTTACTAATGTGCCGGGCGACGCAAAGATAGAGCACTTCTGATATAGAAATAGCTTTACGTGCTGCAAATAAGGGATATTATAATGACAAACGATGGTACATTCCAATGGAAATACTAGCTGACGAAGCTTTGATCTGATAATAACTTATACTTTTGTAGGAAACTAATTAAATCAAAGAATGTAAATCAATTTGTTGCAATATTTATCTATATGATCTACTTCTATTTTTTTTCATCTTGTACTAATGTACTGTCATCCATAACAGGACATTAGTAAAATTTTGATATTATATTAAATTTTCGTAAATATAAGTAACTTTAAAACTAAAATGTGACGAGTATCGTGAATATTTTATGAGAGTACGCATAAACTACGCTGCATAATGTTTACTTAAGTAGGTACGTTTTACGCAAGTGAGTTCTAATGACCCGCCCAACGCCACATTATCTTAATAAGACCACCAGTAGGATGCCTTCAATATCTCTGTGTTGTGTAAGTCTAGATCCTATGGATACTCCACAGCTTTATTTCCTAGCGTGAATTTGTGACGTTATTTAATATATATTGGTTAAATTTCTGATCAATTCAATTACTGTATCAGTAACCATACTTATCATCCACAATCTAAACCGCTTACTGACGATTTATTGGCGTTGTAAGGTGTAGTATAACCGTGAAAACAATTTGTCTTCTAACGTCTACTTTCTAACGAAGTTGAAACCCGACGTTCTAATCACGATTATTCTATAATTCAATAAATCATGTCACATTTACGTTTCGAACTCCTAAAAGGTGACTTTTAAATATTATATATGTATTTCTGTGAAATAAAAAAAAAGATATAATTATTAATTCAGCATATGAAAAGTTGAGGTTAGCTAAAGTATGGTTTATCTTTATTTTACTGCTGAGATTGCCTTCCTCGTTCTATGAAAGCAATAACGACAGCGCACTGTATTATTATTTTAGTCTACACAAGTTCTGAAGGTAATATATTCTGAGTATAATAATTTATACTCTACAATGTTTTATTTTGCACTGTATTGAAGAGTCAACCTACAATGAATCATACGAGAACTATGTAGCAAGAAATAAGCAGAGCCTGCATGCTCTGCTCAAATGATGAATCCGCTAAGACATAACACATCTCTATGTAAATTATAAGATAATTACCTATTGCATATACTAGCACGTAAAAATATCTTCCTCGTACGTAGTTTCCATGGTTATAATATATTTTAATATACCTTATACGTCGTTAATAAATTTAAGTGTTTTATTTAAAATTTTACTCTTAAATATTGAGTATAACAATTGCGTTAGAGATAATGTCTCGATATAGAACTAAAAAAAAAAATAATTTATAGAAACAAGATCTTATTGGCAGCCATAAAAAAAAAACAATATTAAATTGTATGCGACAACGAAATAGTATGCAAAAGTTGATCTCATCTGTAGAACTGTTACAAATTTATGATTATTTGAATTCTCAACTTCTCATTAACTAAGCGAGCAAGAACAGACATGTGCATAACAATATCAATTTGTTGTCACAGGCCAAGTAAACAGACGATTTTTAGTATACACAGCAGATATTGCAACATCTGAATTTTCATTTCTAAAGGCATGGGTTAAGGCTTAATATTTAATTGTTTTAATTTTATATAAAATAATTAATTTACTTATTTTATTAATTTTTACTTTATGACTTTCTTTGTACTATTGTTAGGCGGACGTGAAACTGTGCCACTATAGTAGAAGACCATCCCCAGATACTTTGGCGCTATGATAAACGTTAACCTTATTCCTTACATCACCAATATACCACCAATCTTGGGAGCTAATATATTCGAGTTTGCCTATTTAGTTATTCGTACTAATTTAGTAGCTTTTTCTACAAACACTGCAAAATATATTTTATATTATATTATAAATATATTTTATATTTAAATATATTTTATCCGCAAATGAAATGAATATTTTAGTTTTTAATGCTTTTTTTTTAATTTACAAGTTGCTTATCAAATGTACACGATCGATTATTATGTATCGAGTAAGCAACAAAGCCTTATTGTAAATGCTAGTCATACGCTGAACGTAGAAGTTATTTTCGTAACGAGCCAAGCAGCCAAATCTGTAAAGAGCGACCTCGCACTCCTGGATCGATAGAGCCTTGAACTGTGACCGCTAGCTTCTCCAGGAAAATTCATTTGTTTCAAACGCGGCACAACTTCGATATAGCGCACATCACAATAATGTATTTTAACATACATTTATTTGTTAATTGCTTTAAAAAATGACGTTTTATTTATATAAAATTAATTTTATTTAAGCTAAATATTTTATAAAATCTTCTAAACAATGATTATGGCTTGATTTGTTATTCAAATACGTTTATTTCATTTATTTTATTCGCAATAACACACGGGATGATTATTTTCTTAAAAACTTTCATTTTATTTATTTAAATAACTTGCATGAGATTAGCATTACTTACAGAATATTAGAATTTACAGAAAACATAATGCATAACATTGTTAATACTCACTGAAACCGTTTAAGTAAATCAAAGTTTGTAATTAAGATAATTTGGGGCATATTATAAAAATATTGTTCAAAACATTCAACAGAATCGATGTTAATACATCTACCAATTAAAGTGTCATGTGTATACGTAGGAATTGTACCGCCCATACTTAGGTCTCAGACTACATATGTGTCAAATTTTATTAAGATCGACGTACTGGTTTAATCATGACGAGGTAACAAACAAAGTAATACACGAAACAGATACATCGTATGATATAATTTATATAACAAGTTTGTTTATCATTACCGACTTTTATATCCGAGATTTAAATAATACAGTATACGTACAAGTATGAAATAGATAGTTTAAATAATATCTAATTCCATTCACCAAATGTATAAAATCTTTTTCTTCTAAAATGAATGAATGTATTACGCCCTATATTTAGAAGTTCCAAGACGAAAATGAATGATGAATAAAATGATTCCGCGAAACACTTCTCTCAACGAGTTTGATAAGAGTGCGGTCAACCTGTTCACTTACTTCCTTCGTAGTTCATGATTACATTTGATAAGAAAATGTTTGAACAGCATAGTACCTATAGTTGTATTATATAAAGCCATATTCTTAATGGCATTACATTTTCTATAGAGTTCACGGATGAAAGATACCTTTACAAAATCAGACGCAATTTATATGGAATGAAAAATCTAGGTCTTCTCATTTCTCGTATTGTATTTCGTTAAGATATCCTTTTTTATGCTTTTCTCGATAGTTGTCTTCACTTTTAGTATTCCATTCTTCGCAATGAAAGAAATCCTGATATTACTTTGTAGTTTGCCATCATTGCATTACTTAAGAGCAGCTTATGTAATAATAATTAAAATTATTAATAAGGTAAACAACTTAACATTTTAGTTAAAGAAAGGATTTTTAATACATACTTCTTTCTTAATTATACATACTTAATACTTAAATACCAAAAAAAATATTTAAGTCAGTAGTGATACTCGGTTGAACTCTATACGTACTAGTACTAATATTTCAATGTACCACCTAAACCTCAAAGCAAATACAAAAAAATATATAAATTTTAAAATTTCTTCTTGTAAAACACGTAAATTAGTATTGGAATTCACCTAATTGTTAGTCTGTTTTAATCATTGATATATATATATATAATTTATTTTTTGTTTTTTAATTGCAGATAAAAACAAATACAACTTGATTTCTGATCATCGTTTATATGGATTGTTAAGTAAATATACCTGTGAAGATATCTGTTAATCTTCGAACATAATGGAGAGGAACTTCTGCTTAACATTCGATATATTTTTATCGATTTAATACGATGTTTTAATAAAACATGTATCAATACAAATATAAATATAATTTATGTAATATATTGAATAAGAATACTCACTGTGTCCTTTTATATTTTGGATTCAAACATTCGATATAAATAAAAATATAACAGTCAAAATGTTCTGCGAATTGAAAAAGCACAAGTTAATGAAAATAAACAACGGTTAAAAATACTAACAAACCAGAAAATTTACAAGAGCCTATTATAGAGTCAACGCACGGAAAATATTAAACGTGCCCGCTATTAAACGAAATACAAAAAAACGAATTAAATAAAATTTAATCTTTACGCAGGCAATCGTGGAAGTTGCCGCGCGTCCATTTACTGTATACGGAAAAACGAGAAAAGCTCGAACTCACCTGCGTGGGGAGAACAGTCTCCCGGCCCAGGGGTATCGACATTTTGCTAGCGGCGCCGCCGGCCGCGCCCCGGCGCCCGCCCGCGCCGCACCATCCACCGACCCGACACTACGGGCCCGCGCGCCGCCCGCGCCCGGTCCCACAGACGCCTCGCACCAACAAGAAAAACACTTTTCCAAAAAAGCGTACCCCACGAGCTCTCTATTTTGCAACACGGCACGGTTATCAGGATAAAATTTGGCACATCACATGAAAATTCCCATAGCAATCATGTGATAAGGAGACACTCGTAAAGAAAAAATCCAAGAAACTAGATTACGGATTTGTACAACGATGACACCGGACTGACACCCGCCCCGATAAAAGCGAGCGTGCGACTGGCACTCCGCACGGCACGATAGAACGGTCGCGCGCAAGCTCACCCCGCGCCTTCACGCGGCCCTCGTGCGCCGACTGCCGACTGCCGACCCGCTACGCTGCGATCGCAACCGCATGGGGTCGCGGCTCAGCCTCCTTCATCTCGTGGTCCCTTCGACCGATCACATGGACACGTGCCTCGGCCACGGGCGTAGTGCGGTTATCGAGCGAGAGTACACATGCGCACTTCACCGCACTATTTGTGGCTCATTCATTTAAAGGTATCGCATCGCACCATACACACCTGAGCAAATATTATGAACTCGACAATAGGAATATTGTTTCGAAACGTTCAAACAACTAGTCTGACGCAGACGTTTTAATTTAATTGCAGTAGAGAATCGAGAATATTAATTACATTTCATGTCTGAATTGAAAAGCTCGTGCTGTAGTTTTATTAATAATGTTTATAAAGTCGGCTTTACAGGTATAAAGTCGCCGTGTTTTAAATTTAAGCCATATTATTTAAAGATTAAGTGATATTCATTCATAAATTTTAATTAGAGCAAATTTTTTTTTTCTAATAACTTATTAAAATCATCGTAGGTAAAAAAAGCATAATGTTAAAAAAACTATTTGAGGTTATTAATAAAATAATAAGTTAAATAAAAATAAAATAATAATAAGTTAAATAATAAACCAAAACTTTCATATATTTTAGAATTATAAGATTCTACAACTAAAATTTTCAAAACAACGTAGGAAGGGTAGTGACGAGTGGCTATGCGTAGGCGCTTCTCGAGGCAAACTTATTAAGTTCAGGTAGTTCGCCCACTTTTCCTTTCGGCTACGTTCACCGCTCCAGATTACGTCATCTAAATGTCGCTATTTTATTAAATACCTTGTAGCTCAAAGTGGGCAGATAGGTATTCTGTAGTAAGGTATATTTGTCGCATATTAATCTCACTGAGATGGTCAAAAATTATAATATGACTTGTTTTTTATTGTACTTAAAGATTAAAATGTACTTACCTATTATATTTTAAATTACAAAATCAGATATAAACTAATTGTTATTTGTTAAATGAATAGGCTGAAATAAAAATTTTAAAGGCTTGTATACCCCATATCTATTTAAATGTCTTATCAATAAAAAATATAGAATTATTTTTGAATAGCTTAAACGTTTAGCTTATTTTTCATAGAAAATGGAGAGTCGATACGAGTGTGTCTACTTAGAATATCTACTTTACCTACTTATAATTCTTTACGTATTTTATGCAATAAATTAGGTTGTTTGCTTTTTGATATCCCGTTTTGGTCCTAGATGATAATCCCAAAAATCTAAGAAACCAAAAATAAATGAAATATACATGTCATAAAACTGGGTATTTCATAATAATACCTAAATCTATTCATCGTGAAGCAAATGCTTAGTCAACTTTTAACGTTGCATAATATAATTACCTAGGTACTATCAAAATATTTTCATAATGAGCCGTTGAGATTTTCACGACTCTCGAGAGACGCTCTCGGGTGCTACAGTAAATTGGCGATCAAAAGTAATGTTTAAGCTTCTAGGTTGATTACTTTACCAGAATATAAAAATAAGAAAGTGCGTGTTAGTTTCTTCCACTTTAGATGACGTCGGAACACCCGGTAGATGCAATTTTTGGTTAAATTTTATGGGATCGACGTTCCATAGACTAAGCTAAGCTAAGCTCGGATTTATTCAATTTAAACTTATATATTGATATTTATGATTCACATAATATCAGGTTAACTAAATTCAACAATTATTTATGCAAATACGGCCGATCCGTATTAAAAACATCATACTTTTATATTTGTACGAGAAAATAATAACATAATTATTACTTAATAATAAAATTATACCTAGAGATCAAATCAAATTATTGTAGTCACAATAAATTTGAATATTCAGTTTTATAATGTATGTTAAAATATGTAGTTCATCCTATTATTGTCCTAAATTAATTCACCCACCTGAATGCGGTCCATTGTTTCTTCGAACATCGTCCATCTTCCGTAAGTTGTCATTATGATCAAATATTTACCTCAGTTCATATCTAAAATCAATTTAGCCCAAAGCAATCATTCACTGTATTTTATCTGAAGGCGTCAGGAAGTCTCAAAGGCAAGTTCACTACTGCGATGTGACGCTTCGACAAATAGGCTATTTAGTGCTTGATTAGCACAAACTGTGCAAATCGTTCCGACGGTCGAACACGGTTGATCGTGGTATTGTATATATTCGCAGATTGAAATTGATTGCCTCGAGTCATATTCATTGACGTGATTGAGTCGAATGGATGAAATGGACCTTGCGAGGCTGTTATTGGGCAAACGAAATACAAAATAATATCAATGCGCGTTGATACTCAACTAATTTGTAGAGAACTATGATAGTATCAAAACATACAAAATTTTAATATTATATATAGGTGTTTATACTTATAAAACTAAATCATTTTTTTAGTTTTACTTACACGCCTCCTGGGAAGTTAAAAAGACAATCATTTTATAAAAAAATGTTTTGCAGTCCTCTCCCATATTAGATTTTTACTATTATTTACATACTTATTAACCTTGTCCCAATCTGATATAAGATATAAATCGGAACATGCAATAATTAAAACATATCTTTAGGGGCAGAATTATCAACCAGAATCTCTACATTTGCAATATTTTCCGCCAATATCAAAGACATACGGGTTGTTCAGCAAATCACAAAATAGTCATCTAATCAAATCTGCAGAGACTATGGAATAGCTGGCTGGACGAGATACAACCATGGATACAATTATACACAAATCCATAACAATAAATTAAATGATAAAAGCAAAAATTAAATATTAATATCACATAATGTGTAAAAAAAATGATCAAGACTGCGGTTAAATAAGTGCAAGGGTACTTCCCAGTTATTTTGAGATTATGATCTTTGACTGACTTTAACCAAATACGATTGAATACCAATAATTATACAACAGGCTAAATACTCCAGAGACGAAATAATGCTAAAATTCAAGGATAGTTGGTAAGTAGGTTTTACCGCTACCCACAGACATTATTATTTAAAGAAATATGAATGAATACTCAAGTTACACTGGCTGACTCACTGTAGAAGAGTGACCAGATGGTAGAGTATATAATGAGTGAATGGTACCTACCTACCCAGACGAGACACAAAGTCCTACCTCCATGTAAACAGTCAATATACACAAATTATTTATTTTTATTTATTAAGAAGATTGATTTCTCTTCACTGACAAATCACTAAATAATATGCCAAGTTTTAAGATTTACTTATTTAAGTGAAATACAGTATTTGTGACAAATAAATAAATGAATGTTATCACTCCTTAAATCTCTCACGGCTGAGCAAAATATACTTCATCTCCACACTGCTTCAGTACTAGTTGGTGGGTACTTGGTAAGTTGACATGTGTTAGAATATAACATACATACATAGAATATAATATGAGGACTTGTGTGCTCTACCGAAAATTCATCTTGTTAAATCCTGGAACTCTGTTTGGGAAGTTTCATCAAAATCTAAAGGTAGATTTTACGCAAGTCTACAACCAGTTATTCCGAGGCGACCTTGGTTTTCTCATCACAGGCAAGCTAAACGTTGGGTCACCACAACTATCTGCCGTTTACGCCTTGGACATGCATGTACGCCCGTTCATCTTTGTAAAATTAGAGTTAGAGATCACTCTTTGTGTGAATGTGGCCTTGACGAAGGTTCCTTATCCCATATACTGTTTTCTTGTCCCAATCTCCTCCACCCCGTATATGACGTTCTCCCTCCCAAAGTTCCTCGCCCTATTAATGTTGAATGTTTGTTAATGTGTGTTTAGTCCACTTTGTAAATTTTTATGTAAATATATTGAGCGTAATAAAATTAATTTGTAAATATTTTTGTGATCGTTCTTATTTGATGTCTTAATAATATTGTAATATGTTTATCTAATTATTTATATATTGTATTGTTTTAGGTTATGGGTTAACAGAGAGTCCACTACTATTGTGCCCTTAAAATTAATTTAAGCCTGCAATCTCGACCGCACCGTTCAATCTCCATCGTGTCTTCTCCATCGCACGTGACATTGGCGAAATAATCTGTGCTCTCTTGGCACAAATAAAAGCCATATATTAAAAAAAAAAAGAATATAATATGATCCGATAATATTGAGTTAAGCTTCTTGTATCCTAAGAGGCCACCTTGACTTGAATCAATAACGAAAAATATAGTTTAAAATAAAAGAACACATTTCCACGAGCACATTTTATTAAGATGTCAGTGACAACTACAAATTAATTACTTATAACATAATGAGTATAATAGTAAACATTGATTGTTATTATTCATCGGTTGCTTCGTTTACTCATTCGCAAATCCCGCTCTAGCTCATACTGACGCACATCTGTCCTATCCAAAAAGTCTCGGCGATCCAAATATCTAAAAAATAAAAATAACAATATACTATATATTCAAAGCCAATTTGTAGTTCAGTCAAAAAAGACAGTAAAAAGTACTACACTTACAATACTTCACATAGAACTGCAAGTTAGAACAGATCTTAAGGGTACTTGTATAATTAATAAAAAAATCAATAAACACCACAGATCCCTCATTTGTTAAAAAAACATATTCAATGGATATATATAGAATTGGCTTTTTGCATTTTCTTGTAAATACTTTAATGTTCATATAAATTATTTTAACAAAAATATCTCATACCCTGCCTTTCCTTTATTGTGATTCACGATTTCTTCTTCTATTCCTTCCACTTTTTTATATGTATTCCAATCGAGTTTAGACTTTTCAAGAGTGGAGAGTTGGTTTTTTTTATTTAACTGACCCAACAGATTTGACAAACCCCCTCCACGACTTCGTGATGGCCCATCCAACTTTTGTACTAAAAAAATATAAATAAGAATTTTATAAATATTCTATAAAAAAATTAATATCCTATAATAAAAATTGTGGCTTAATAATATACAATGACACATTTATTAATAATTTATTAAGAAAATTTAAAAATACAATAAAGTATATAGTATAAATAGTTCATACTCTTTTCTGTACTCTCCGGTGTTTTAATTTTTTCTTTGATTGTGTCATTTTCGACTACAATAGTTTCTCCAGCAAATTCAAATATTCGTCTTTCCCTTTCTTTCTCGTCTCCTGTTTCTTGAACTTTTTCCTCTTTTTTAGGCTCTATATTTTTAACCACTACCTTTGTGTCATTTAATTCTTTTGTTGCAGATTTGGGTTTAGTGTCTGTTCCCTCCAAAAACTTTGCCCATAAATCGTCCTGTCGCTTTTTTTCTTCCTCCGGGTCTCCCATTATTACGTTCTTTTCTTCTACTTCTTCATTGGAGTCAGAAAAAACTTCATCAACACATTTTTTTACTTTTTTCTTTTTACCCTTGGATGATTTTGCAGACTTTCGTTTGTTTGTTTTGTGTTCGAGTTCTTTTTCAAACTGTAAATCAGTTTCATCATCTGCAGATTCTTCCTCAGACACTTTTTCCGGCTCCCCTGGCACGTAATCGTCATCGCTTTCGCTCCCAGAAGACATCTAAAATTTAACTAAATTAAAATATGTATAACAACAATATAAATTTCTCACATAAATTTTTAATTATTTAAAATTTCAAAAATATTATATACTAAAATATTTTAAAATGATAATTTAATTTTAAATATTTTTTAAATTTGATTAATCGTCATAAATAGTTTTAGTTATTATTAATTTAAATTGACTCTATAAAGATAACAAAAGCTGTGTTGCTTTGTAATTAAATTGTGTATATGGTGTATCAAATATAATGTAAACAATATCTGTGCTACAATAATACAAATTTTAATAATTTTGATGATTTTATTACAGCAGTGTCAAAACGAAATACAATATAATAGTTATAATAACATTAAGTGGGCTTTCTAAATCACTTTTATTTTGAAGAGGAAATTAAAAAAGATTGGATTTATCAGAACAATTTATGCAGGTCTTTTCCTGTTTCTGTTTCTATTTTTGACATTAGAAACTTCATAAAAGTTGCTTCCAGTTTTAGTACGCTTCTGTGCCCTTTCTAATGCTCTTCTTTCTTTTGCTGTCAATTTAGCTTTAACGGGAGCTTTATTTTGTTTTTCTTTTGTCATTTCTTCCACTGTGAATGTACCACTAGCAACTTCCAGTCTTCTTCTTTTATTCTCTTTCACAGTTTCAGGGTCATTTGTTAAATAATCTTCTACATCACTACACACATTTTCATCACCACTATAGAAACTGCTTATGTCTGAATCACTATCTGCATTATCAATATCCTTTTCTTCATCTCCATTTTGTGACTTGCTTTCATTTTGTTCATCAATGCCTTGTAATTCCTCTGGAATTTCAACCTTTTCGAGAGGCTTTACATCGTCCTCATTATCAAATTGCAGGCCAACACGAATTTTAGCAAAATCTTGAGCAATAACCAACTTATTCACTATTAGAGGTGTCTTTTCTGTATCATCATTTGTTTCTGTTGCTATTGCTTCTTGTTGACTATCATCCGTCTTTTCTTGTACACTCTCGGTCGCTGTTTCTTTGGTTTTTACATCATTTAGTTGCTTTGATAAAGGTACTTCAAAACCTTCAGGTGCTACATAAAATGGAAGCTTACCTCTTTGCCAATCATTGAGTACCATTTTGGCTACTGAAGGAACATCAGGTTCTCCTTTTTTTAACAATTTACCAGTGCGTGCTGCTAATTTTTCCAAAAAATCCGTTGCAGTTGTCCAGCCATCAACTTTATATGTTTTTATCAAATATTCCTTTCTTACTCGTTTAATAACTTCCTCAATGTAATCTTCAGGGTTTTGTACAAGTTCAACTCTAACAACTCCTTTTAAAACTTTTTCAGTGTCCGTTTCAGCGGAGGGATAAACAATCCCAGGGCAATCAATCAAAAATATTCTCCTCATGAGTGTTATGTATTGCCAGACTTTTGTTTCACCTGCGATAGGTGCCACTTTACAGACTTTTTTTGCTCTTAATGTATTAATCACTGAAGATTTGCCAACATTTGGATAACCAATTAGTCCAACACTTATTTGTTTCTTATCTATGTGTAATTTAGCAAACTGTCGCAATAAATTAATAAGTGATCCTTTACCAAATGGGTGAGTCATAGAAGCATGAAATGCCACTGTTGGATACTCTGAACTTAGTATAGCAACCCATCTTTGAGTTACCCAATTTGGAACCAAGTCAACTTTGTTTAATATAAATATTAAGTGTTTGTGTGGTTTTTCTTCTCTGAGAAATTTTTCTACATATGGGCTTCTGGTACCCATTGGATCCCTTGCATCAAGAATTTGCAACAGTACATCAGAAGAATCAATGACTTTGTATAGTTCATTCCAGATTCTTCTACTCATTCCAGCCCCAAATATCCACTCCCTTTGTCCTTCTTTCATGCCACTGTCTTCTCTAACCCTATCCACATCTTTGCTTTCATCATATTTTTCAGTGTTTTCTTCAACAACCTTAGAAAGAGTTTCAAGATCATTAAACTTCAAATTAACTCTTTTTCTTTGTTTTTTTGGTCCAAATGTTTTATCAAAGCCTTCCGTATCTAAGAGATGCACTCTTGCATGTTTGGCTTTTTCGTTTAACAATGTTATGGGTAAATTTGTTGGCTTCATAACTACTTGATAAGGATTCTTGATTGCTGCTCCAAATTCTTCTTGAAATTTCTGTAAAGCTCCTTGTGAAATTACCCTAGAATTTCCAAACCATTTCTGGTTCGGTTCAACTCTAGCTCGAGTACCTGATGGAAGCCAGCCTTGAAATGGGGCAGGTGTGAGAATTTTTCCAGTTTTATCTCGTTTAGCTTTAAAATTACGGTACATTTGGAGTCTTTTGATGGTTCCTTTAGTTCTTGGTTTACCAACCCCTTTTAAACCCTCTGTAGGCCTCTCGGGATTCATCGAATGCCCAGATTTATTGAACCCCTCTTTCCGAGGGGCTCCTGGAGCTGATCTTACTTTCCCCATTGTGAATAAAGCGATAAAACGAGAAAGTTTTTAATAATTAAATTAATTGTAGAAAATAACACGCGGGACGATCACTTTTTAACAGTATTTTAGGTTATGTTGAAGTTTATACATATGATGAACATATCTTTGACAGTAAAGCTACAGGCAACAGAGGAAGCGTACTAACTTCTGACTAGTGATGAATTTTAGTATAGCTCCTATATTTAAATGGTATTACTCACCTTCACGAAATAACTATAATACTTTCAACGACCTATGAAAGATTTTGAATGAAACTCTTATACTTTAAAAAGTTGAAGCAATAGAAACTACAAAACAACCAAATATCGATTCTTCTGTTTTCAACGACAAAGCAATAGCTGCTAACTTCAGTACAATCAAAATTCCTATGTGACAGCCTGACCGACGATAGTCGTATTGAATGTTGCCCAATAATATTTAAAGAGAGACGAGGACACTTTTTTATTTTGTACTTTTAAGGGAACAAAATGATATGAGTGGCAGTAAAGTACATCTCAAAATCAGACGAAAATAGCGTTACTAGTAGTAGAAAGAAACGAGTGATGTAAGTCTAAAAATGTAATATGTTAGGTGTAGTGTTCTAAGTTACATATTATTTTTAATTTAAGGAATAAGGCAAAACATTAAAGTAGGCATTGGCACATGTCTTATCGTGTAGAATTTTGAAAGACGATATTTTGCGTTTTCATATGTAGGCGGACGGGCGACCTATTGATAAGTGATCACTACCGCCATAGAAATGGGCACTGTAAAAATATTAACCATTCTCTACATAGGCAATACGTCACCAACCATGGGATTTGAGATGTTGTGTCTCTTGTGCCTGTAGTTGACCCTTCAAACTAGAACAATAGTAAGTATGTAAGTATTGATTGACGGTACAATATCTCATGAATGAGTTGTACCTACTTAACGGGCTCGCACATAGTCTTACCACAAGGTAAAATACAAAAGGAAAAAAATATTTTGCATAATAATGATACAGATTCTATGTGAAGATATAAATTGGTTTTTACTTGATGCGTGGTCAAAGAAACAGCAAGTTAATAAAAGATATTAAAATATTTGTGCTCTGAGAATCATATGATGTTAGGTCATTAAATTGAGATGTCATAAACTGTCATTGTCATATTATGTCAAAATAAAAAAATGTCAGGAGAATAAATTTAATCGAAAATTTATCTCTGTCATAAATATAATAGTTTACTTAAGATTTTTTTTGGTAAATTCGAATTACTAGTACACAAGATACGCTACATTACTTTGACGCAAATCAATATGACTAAGTGTTAGTTAAACAACGAAAGTGAAGGTGTTTAAGATTCATACCAAACGATAAGTTTTGGTTCTTTTTGTTTCATTAAGAGGTTTGTGATTTTAACTGCCCCGATGCCTGAAAGCATAAAACTTTTTGGGACAACATGTATGACATGTTGTCGGAATTCCGAGTATCAGAGTTTGATTCATTTGTGGATATATTGAGACTGACTCCAGGGGATCCGTTAGATACTTTTGGTGAAATGTGGTATCCCGTGTTTTTGTGGTCACTGTGCTCGTCTGCCTTTGTTCATACTTGTGCAGCACTTGTCGCTTTTGGAACTCTAAGAAAGCACAAATATGGGAAGTTTTTTCCTGTGTTGTTAATAGTGATGGGTGTGGTGAGTCCAGTTACATCAGGTGTAGCTACCAGCGCTGCTATCGCGTTTATTTACCGAGCCGCAAATTTAGCCATGCCTCCAATACATGCAATGATATGGGGTATAGGACAGACTATACTGGGAGCTGGTATTGGATTTACAAGAATTTTAGCTACCTTGTAATAGTCAAAAACTATATCACTACATTTTATACAATAAAGTTCAACAATAATTTGAACAAGTAAGTTCAAAGCTATAGCTATGTCAATTATAATATTGTATGATAAGGTGAAAATATCTTAAGAAATGGTGCTGAATTTCACATAGTTTCTTAATATGTTTGCATCATAAATATAAAAATACTCATTAGTGTACACTTTGTGCTCGCTATTAGTAGTGATATTTGTTTTCATTCTTTGAGGATTTTTTATTTGCATACTGTAGATATAATCACCCTTATTATAAAGGACTTTGTAAAGATTGTAAACCATCCATGTTTTGTAGTGTATAATCTTATAGTATAATGAAAAATATGGCAAACAAACATTTGATACAACTATTTACGTAGATTTCAGTTTGAATATCACTTTGTAAATACTTAATTATTTAAAAACTTGACTGAAAATTGACAAAGTGCTTTTGATAACGTTCATAGATATAATTGTAATATGCATTCCATAACAATTAAAAAAATGTCTAAAATATTATTCATAATTAAATGCTTATGACAATGTAAATTTTTACTTAACAAAGATTCATCGAAGCATAAACAACCATTATTAATATTTAGTAACAGTTGTAAAAGAAAAACATAAAGATTGTTAATTTGAGTTAAATGTTGTCAGTAATTAGTGTTAGAAAGTCCCCACCGATATTGTTTGAAAAAAAAAATGCACATTTTTTGTGATAGTAAATTATTATAGCTTTAAAAATAGTGCAATGACTTTTTCAAAATGTATTCATATTTGTAAATATTAGTCAAAATTATTACAATTGGCAAAGACATCTTTCTGTATATTTCTGGTGTATTTTATTTAAATGATCATGTCCTTTTTTATAGATTTATATTGTACTTATCAAGAATAATAAGTATAAGATACCCATTTATAGGGCACTTCCATGTCCAAGATTTCCTTTCATTTGAGAATACAGTTCAGATAATTTATTTCATTTTATTCACTTGGCTGGATACTTATAAAAACATGTAATTTGTTCCCATAATTTTACATCTCAACAAATAACTTGGTTTGATGTGTTAAACTCCATAAAAATAACAAATAAAGTGTACATTCAAAAAAAAATGATTAACTCAATTTAGATATTGAGATAGTAACCTAAATATTAGAAAATATATAAAAGTAGCTGAAACTCTGTGTAAATGATGTAGTTCTTAAATTTTATATGTATTATTGAAATGTATAAGTTTTTCAATATAAAAGGAAAATAAAAATTGGTTTTCATATATAAAAAAATTGTTCTTATTTACAAAAAATAAATTATTAATTGACCTGTAAAAATGTGTAAGTTAAAGTTAGCCTTATTTATAACTTATCATTTTATTGTTAAATTATCCAAAGTTATTTAATATAATTCAATTTTTAATTACATTCTATACAAAAAATATATAAATTATTAAATCTAATGTAAATTCATTTTATTAATTTAATAATCTAAGTGCAGCTTAGCTAATTAACAAGCCTATATTTCACTCTATAATTATATTATGTTTTATATTATTATTTTATAATTATGTAAACAATACCTGCATAACTTATATTTTTAATTATATTTCATACACAATAAATATTTTATAGAGTACTGCTATGCGAGTACTTTGTGTAGCTTTTATGTGCAAGATTATATCTGTCACTCTCCTCATCTTCATTGCTCAATTCATGAATTGGTTCTTCTAACCTCAGTGGCAGATCTAATTGTTCTGTAGACACAACATTCTGAAAATAAAATGTTATGATTTATTAATTATGATGGAACATATGTTACTTAATAAGCAATAATATATATACCTCTTCTATATCTGATTCTGTGGTAGTAAGTCTACATACACGTTCATGCAATGATTTAGTTTCACTTGTAGCATCTTGTAATGCCAATTTCAGATCAACAATTTCTTTTCTTGCATTTGATAAAAGTTTTTCTGTAGTCATTAAGTTATCTCTTAATGTTTCTTTCTCAGATTCCAACTTAGCTTTAACATTTGAAAGATTTTTTATTCTATTCTCATATAGTTTTAATTCTGTATTACTATCATTCAAACTTGAAGTACTGTTTTTTTGAGTCAATTGTAAATTGTTGCACATCTGTTTAAGATATGATACATTTTGCTCTAAAATAGTTTTCTCTTCTGTTATTAATTTAATTTCATTATTTAATGTATTAATTTTACAAGTCATTGAAGCTATTCTAGCTGATTGACTATCAATTATATTTTCTTTTTCAACAAGTTTTTCTTCTAAGCTTTGTATTTTATTAATGTATGTTTGCAACTGAAGTGTTTTTGAAGCAGATTCACTTTCTAAAGAATGATTATTATTTTCCAATATATTTGCTTCCACAGATAGACTCGCAAAATGTTCTAACATATCAGACCTTTCAGCTTCTTTCTGGGAGAGTAGATCTTCTATTCTTCTAATTTCTGTCACATAATGCTGTAATTGTTGCTTTAATCCATCAACATCTTTTTTTGACTTTTCTAATTCAATTTTTGTGAGTTTTAAAACACCATTAACATCTCCTAAACTATTTTGCAAACGTTTATTTTCCATAATAGCTGTGTCATATTGTTGAGACATTCTTAGTACTTCTCCATTTAAAAAACTTATTTGTGACTCATAATCCACTACTTTGTGTTCATTAACTTTATTCAAATTAAGTTTTCTTTTAAGTTCAGATATTTCATTTTCTAACTTGCTAATTTCATATGATTGTGATTTAACTTTCTGCTCCAAAACACTAACATTTTCAGTTTTCTGGTCCAGATCTATTACCAATTTATCACGATCAGTGTCCATTATTTTAATATTATCTATCAGATTAGATTTTTCTGTTTTTAACTTTATATTTTCAGACTGTAGTTCCTGAATTTTTTTTTCTAACACATCAATTGTATCCTTAGATAGACTGAGTTTTTTTTGAGCAGATAATAATTCATGTTGTATTTCAGTACTACTTCTTTCTGTTTCAAGTTGGATGTTTTTAATTTGATTAGCTAATGTCTTTTCTTTAATAACATCCGTTTGCATTTTCTTGATTTGTTCTCTTAAAAAATTACACTCTTCTTTTAACTGATCAGCAGATACTTTTCCAGTTCTATTAGTCATTCTATAAGAACAATTTTCTTCCTCTAAGTTTTCCAACTCCTTCTGCTTATATGCTAAATCTCTTTTCAACTTATCTACCAAATCTACCGCTTCTTTATATCGTAAGTTATATTCTTGCTTATCTTTTTTTAATATTTCTATTTCCTTTGTCATATCATCTATTTGAACTTTAAGTCGAACCACATCTTGTCTGTGGCCATCACCTCTACCATTTGACGCTAGATTTAATGCTTTATACTGACTTAACTGTTGACTAAGTGAAATATTCTCCCTTGATAATTCAGAATTTTCTACATTCAAATGACTTATAATATCTTGGTAACTATTTTTATTAAAGTCTTCTTTATTATTTGCTTTACTTTTCAAATCGTCATTTTCTTTTCTCAACATTAGAATTTTTTGTTCACTCTCACATAATTTAGTATGCAAATCTTTTATAAAAATTTTATCAGATGAAATATTTGTCTTTGAGTTAAAATCATCACCGTGATCAACTTTTTTACTAAAAAGATTCATTGCTTCTGTTAACTTTTGCTGTATATTATTAATATATGTCTCATAATTTCTTCTTTCATCTTCAAAAAGTTTTTTTAATTCATCTTTAACAATACAATTAGGACTATCATTGTTAACTTTAAGCCTTGCATTAAAATTATTATTGACTTCAGATAGAGAAAATATTTTGTCCTGCAAGCTCTTATTGAGTTCGACAAGGTCTTTTATTTCTTTTTGTAGAGCATCCTTTTCTTTTAATGCTATTATTAAAGATTCCTGAACTTGTGATGAGCTACTTTTGTAATACCTTTGTGATAGATCTCTTTCTAATTCTGTATTTTTAATGGTCAATCCTTCTATCCTTGTTTGCATGAAATTGATCTCGTTCATCAAAGATGCTAATCTTTTATTACAATCCTCTTCAACTTTTAATGCTAATTTATCAACTTTTTTTAATTCTTCTTGTAAGTTTCTGTTCTTATCTGCCAAAGATAAAGCACGAAGCATGGCTTCATGCTGCTTTTCTAAACTTTTCTCCATTTCCTTTTTCATATTCTCGTTTGCTTTCTGAAGTTCCTTTATTTCCCTTATTAATTTTTCTATTTTCACATCTGGTTTGTATGAGTTATAATCTTTGTTAATAGCTGCTATGGGTCTACCTCCTTCTAGAAGAATTTTTAACCTAACAATTTCATTTTCCCTATGCTCAATTTGAGTCTTCAGAAACAATATTTCATCACTATATTCATTATTTTTTTCTAACAAAGACTGAATAGATTTGTTCAATCCTAAAACCTCTGCATCAGCAGAAGTGGTTTTTTCATTACACATGCAGCTTTTGGATGTAAAACAATCACCTCCATCTTTCCTTCTCATTCTATTACGACTGCTCTGAGTTTCCGCACAAAGACCCCTTAAACTTAAATCTCTTAAATCATGTTGTAATTTACTAATTAATGTTTCTTTTTTTGTAAGTTCTTCACCAAGTGATTTAAGTTTTCTTTTGCTATCTTTACTTAACTTTAGATTTTCTTCCTTTAAAAGTATGATATCTTTATGTAGCTTGTTATTTTCTTGTATTAGTTTAATATTATCACATTTATAAGGTTCCGCTTCCTTCATCAGTTCCTCTCTTTGCATAAGAGCCTCCTTAGAAAGATCCATATAATGCTGTAGGCTACGCGTTGTTTGCAATAAATCAGCAAGTATACACTCTACTAATGGTACTGCTTCTACGGGCAAAGAGCTATTATATCCAAGTTCTTCAAGTTTCATTTTTAAGTTAAAGTATGCTTCACCCATTTTAAAAATTGTACTGTATATTGATTAGGTTCGAAATAACGGTTACAGTTACATTATATGACAAAGGTTAGGAAGTCTTAATTAAGTACCAATTTTTTTTATAATTGTTGTTATTCAAACTTCAAAGTAGAAAATTAATAACAAATATCCAGTGTACCATCGAAATTCAAAACGAATGTCTTTTATGAATTATCTGTTCAAAACAGACACAGAGTGCTATAAAGTATTACGTTTATTTTTATAATTGTAAAGCCAGTCCGTACACGTCGGGTTCTCAATATGAGCACTGTTTACACGTTGGCATATTGTTTGTTATAGATTGACCGTTATTATGTTTGCTTCAGTTCGCAATATATATTTTAAGCCGATTCAGCTTAAAGTCTAGACTTTATAAAATTTCATGGTGACTACATTTTGATAGTATAGATATTATGTCGTCAATAAAACGAATAAAGTTCATTGAAAATAATTTCGCAATTGTTATATTTGTTATATGATATGTTTTCAAAAATATAATTTAAATGAAAGTATTATTTAATAAGATTTGCCTAACGGCAAAATAACTTTCGTAAAATTATTTTCACTTGTTTACATATTGTATATGCTATAATTGTATTTTGAAAAATATATGAGACCATTTTTTATGTTCCTCAACTAAAATAAACAATAACAACATAAAACAAAATGGGGCTTATTGGAGAAGATTTTATTAATTTGTATAAGGCAGACAACGTCAGTTTCGTTCAGTAAACTCTAGTTTTCACTCAGTATATCACTTTCTTAAAATTGTTTGAAACACTGGTTATACTGTCAAATTGACAAATGTAGAAAGTCAATGTCAAATTTTCGTCAGTGCGACAGAGTGCTCATTCTTCAATTTTCACTGTGGAAACCAAATAATTATCAAAAATATAAACATAAGTGAGAATGTGATTACCTCAAGAAATCCTATAACTAATATTTTTGTATTTGTCATGTTTTAATATAAAGTAACGTGAAAATGAATCCATATAAGGATGCAGAAGAGAGTTCTTTCACGACATTACATCTCACATATGAAGATATAGCGACAAAATTGTTAAAAGACAATTTCTTTTTATCTGCTTTGGAACTTCATACGGAACTTGTAGAGAGTGGCAAAGAATTACCTCAACTAAGAGAATTCTTTTCTAATCCTGGCAATTTCGAGCAACATGTATCACGAGCGACAGATATTAGTTCTATGCGTATGTATTCATTTTACCATCAAAAATTAAAACTCAAGTAATATTGAAAAAAAGGAATCTATATATTGATAACTTATATTCTATAGACCGTACACCAAGTCAAGCTACATTGGACTCTCTAGACACAGCAAGATATTCTGAAGATGGAGGTGGCGATCGCGGAGGAAGTGGTGGAGATGTTGCAGTGCTCGAGTTTGAACTTCGAAAAGCTCGCGAAACTATTAATGCATTGAGAGCAAATCTCACTCAATTTGCAGGTAATACAAATTATATTTTCTAACGAGTGTTCATGAATTATAATTCTTAGCCATTGATTTATAATGTATTGCAGATGGAGAATCAACTTTAGATAAAACAACAAAAGACAACTTTAATGAAAGATCTTTAAAACCACATGAGAAGAGAGCTCTGAATTTTCTCATAAATGAGTACCTATTGCTTCAAAATTACAAGTTGACGAGCATTACTTTCTCAGATGAAAATCCAGATCAGGTAACTTATTACAAAGTATTTTAAATTATAAGAATAAAAATAATTTAAAGCTTCCACTAAGCATTCAGTAAACCTGTATCAGTTTACAGTTTAGTTTGGTTAGCAGCATGTAATATGTATTCAATTAGTGTATAATTTTAATGAAATACTTTAATTTTAGGAATTTGAAGATTGGGATGATGTTGGCTTAAACATGCCGAGACCCTCTAGTTTGATATCCTTATTTAGAGGAAGCACTACTAATCTCAATGTAGCAAAGGAGGACTCGGCTATGAATACAAGTATATCATTAACAGAAATGGAGTGTCAAACTGATTTTGACGAAGGCAATGTATGTGTTAGTTGTCAAACATCATTAGACCATGACTCTGAATGGAATCATGAGGTGATTAACATTCATTTTCTATTTACTAACAACTCTGTTTAAATAATAACAAATGATAATTTATAAATGAACTTTTACATTCATAAATTACTAGTTTTTGTCTAGCTTCTCATATCTTTTGTCGGGGCTAGGGATAAAAAGTAACCTTTGTATTCTAAATTAAATCTGTGAGCCAATTTTCATTGAAATCTGTTCTGACTTGATTGAGTAACAATCATCTATCCATCCATCCAAACACTCCCTTTTATAATAATTGTATTATTTTTATCATATCTTAACTCTTTAGTGATAAAACATTTTTTTGTCTTCATCATGTCATAATATAAAGACATAAGAATAAGTATTATAAAGTATTATTTGGCTTAGTCCAGTTTTAGTGCCTGGCTGCAAGTTGTGTTCCGATAACCTTCCATACAACCAAAACTTAAAATTAAATTATATTCAATTTTTTTTTTTGTATAAATAACCATTGAATGGTTTTGCTAAATCACTGGTCAGTGTTCTATCTAACTATGTTGCATTTAATGCAACTATTAAATGTTATTACAAGTATTAAAAAAAATATATTCTCAATATCATTTATCTATTAACAAAATAAAATTAATATTTACAGCTTTTAATTCAGGCTGAAGAGATAGAGTTGCTTAAACAAAAAATAATAGCTTTAGAAACAGAAAAGTTAAACTTTCAAAAGTTGTATGATGCTGCGTTAGTAAGTTTGAATTCATTGACAAGTCCAACATCTGAGGGCAAAGCTCTTGATCTACAAATACCAGGTGATAAGTTGTTCAGTGGTCAGTCAACATTAGAACAGACTTTCGAAAACAAGCCTCTCCCTTGTACAGCTTCAGAGAATCATTATGGCAGTGGAAATTCAACTCATAGTGTAACACCGGAGCAATTTGAGATGATATACAGCGAGAAAAATGGTGGATCGTAAGTATTACATGAATGGGTTCAAAGTTATTTTTTCATAATGTAGCCTATTGCAAGTATGTTTGTATTAGTTGCATGGAATCATTTAAAATGATTTTACAAATTGTAAATCCAGTTATTTTATACTATTATTATGTATTGGTCTGAAGTCGTAGTCATCTTAAAATGTTTTGAGATATTATGAGGATATCTATAAAGCAACTCACATAAAAAACCAAACAAAAAATTGAAAAATCTGCTTTATATCTTTACATTACTTGGTAGTACGGATTTTTGGAAACCAACCTGGGTAGATACCACACTCATCATATATTTTACAGTCAACCAGTAATGCTTTGTATTGTTGTGTTCCAATTTGAATGGTGAGAGAACCAGGGTTACTACGGGCACAAGGAACATAATAACTTCATTCCCTAGATTGGTGACTCATTGAAGCAAAAAGGAATGATTAAAATAATACATCATAATTAAAAAAAAGTTTCATGTATAGTACGACACAAATTAGATGTAGCATCGGAAAATGCAATGGAATGAAAATAAAACCGATTACTGCCGATTTACACAACCAATAGAAAAAGCTCCCTATCGCGCCATTCGACGCTATTCGTCGCTATAGATTCCCGCGTCAGAGAAAGCGAGTGCATGTAAATCGACGCGTCAAATTGACGAATATATTAGGTCATATGATATTACAAGTTATTACGTTTGTGCAAAGCTCATATTCACATGAGAAATAAATATTGATAATTTGGGATGGCGTACTCAATTCGGATGTGATCGGTTTTACGAATTTTGCCGATGATACATCTAAGTTGTGTCGTACTATATATGGATATATGTATAACCTGTATCTTCAACATTCATAGAACGAAAAAAGAAGGTTCAAACACTAGCTCCTTCGAACCGGCGTTGCTAGGCGACAGTGTGCGCGGCTCTCCCTACAGACGCGGCAGCGTGACCACGCTCGACGAAACCTTGAGCATTAACGACGCCGGCGAGTGGACGCGCGTGCAATACGAGTACAACACTATTGAGAGCAGCAAGGAAATGTGGATCGACAGGTAAGTTTAATTCGGGTTAATGTTACTTATTGATAAACTTATTGGTAACTAGGCTAATTGACAATGCGAAAAATAAATTGTGAATTATTGTAATCAGTGTATACTATGAGTTTAAAAATGGTTATTTGCTAACGAAACTTGAAAATAATACTTAATTTATTCAAAAATCAATAAATAAAAATGCATTTTTTTTCAAACGTTTGTCACGTGACACAAAACGCTCCTGATTGGCCGGGATTATGATGAAGTCACTTTCTTATAAACCTCGCTTTTCTGCTATATGTACCACAGATTAAAATACAGCAAAGTAACGTCACCGACCCCATTGCAGCGCCATATTGTCCAAGTAGCGTTTTCGCGCGTTATTTAAATATGGAATTTTTAATATGATATTTTTCGGCACATATGTACTAGAAATAAAAAAATCTACTTTTACTGGGATCCTTAACCTCTACTAATAATATAAAATGGATTTTAAAAACCAGTCAAATAGCCTATTACAGTCTCTTGTATCGTTATTTTTTGCCTCCAACATCTTCTTTTTATGAAATTAATATATGTATTAGCGATGTTTATTGAATCCATTAGAATAAACATCGCTACTAAATATCGCTTTTGTTTTTTATATATTTTTGTTGCTTTACTTTTTATGTTACGCGCGCTGTATCTGACTTATGTTTTATAATCTGAGAGCCTGTTAAAAAAATATATTAGGAATCATATTTAAAAAGTTTCTTTCTATTGCACTCTAAATTTATAAATTATCGTTATATTTCTAGTACTCTTCCTAACAACCTGAAGGAATCGATACTGTCGTGGTGTTACGAATCAACAGACCTAAATGAGCCTCTAGCCAACGATCTACTCTCAGACTTGGTGACCAGCAAACAACCCATCACATTACCTGGACTGCTACCTCTAGTGGCGGACACACTGCCACGAGTGAGTTTGATTTTAAACAAAGTATAGTTATCATGAATTTCATTTGCGGACTGCCGCGCGTAAGACTGGGACATTTTATTTTCAATATAATTTCACATAATACTATATAATTACAATTACACGCAATTTGCCACCGAAAAGGAGTGTAATATTTGAACGATATATAAATCATGTGAGCTTGTCTACCCGTGACCACGAACGCTGTAAAGTGCTCGAATCGTCGGGATGTCCAAAATAATTAATATACACGATTAAAATCCGTTATAACTAGTTTTATTTATATGTGAGCTTGTTTTTCCACACATAGTTATTTTTTTATTGTCAGAAACAATGCCACGGACAATGGTTAGAAATAGTTTTTTTTTTATTATTTTTGAATAAGTCATGTTTTTATTTTTTTAAATAAAAGGCCATCCATGGATGGCGACGACTAACCGGAGCAAATTCGGTTTTACGTACTGCCACTAGATGTGAATCTAAGAGGGTGCTCACCAGTACTAGCTTCCTCCATTTTGACCGAACTCAACGCATACCACGAATCACCAACAATCAAGCGCGTTCGTTCGACCACTCCCGCTCCGCAGCTATAAATATAAATATAAATATGAGACAACATCACATACATTACTCTGATCCCAATGTAAGTAGCTGACGCACTTGTGTTATGGAAATAAGAAGTAACGACGGTACCACAAACACCCAGACCCAAGACAACATAGAAAACTAATGGTAATCTACATCGACTCGGCCGGGAATCGAACCCGGGACCTCAGAGTGGCGTACCCATGAAAACCGGTGTACATACCACTCGACCATGGAGGTCGTCAAACTGTATGTGTGGTGCGCAGGTGCTGCCGCACACGCTGGTGGCGCGGGACTAGCTTCCTCCATTTTGACCGAACTCAGCGCATAGCGGCACGAATCACCAACAATCGTTGGCGACAAGCGCGTTCGTTCGACCGCTCCCGCTCCGCAGCTATACGTGTGGTGCGCAGGTGCTGCCGCACACGCTGGTGGCGCGGCGCGGCGAGGCGGCGGCGCTGCTGGCGGGCGCGGCGGCGCTGCTGCCGGCCGGCGACGCGCGGCGCGCGCGCACGCTGCACGCGCTGCTCACGCTCTACAAGAAGCCCGAGCCGCCCGACGCGCGCGCCCTCTGCGAAGGTACCACACCTCCCTCCTACCACGACTGCCCCTTTATCTTATTCCTGTTACCATATTTATTTTAAAAGTAAAAAAAAAAAGTAAAGTAACAGCCTGTAAATTTCCCACTGCTGAGATAAGGCCTCCTCTTCCATTAAGGAGAGAGATTGGAACATATTCCACCACGCTGTTCCAATGCGGGTTGGTGGAATGCACATGTGACAGAATTTCGATGAAATTAGACACATGCAGGTTTCCTCCCGATGTTTTCCTTCACCGCCGAGCACGAGATGAATTATAAACACAATTAAGCACATATATATAGTGGTGCTTGCCTGGGTTTGAACCCGCAATCATCGGTTAAGATGCACGCGTTCTAACCACTGGGCCATCTCAGCGCCATATTTATTTTAATATGATCATATTTTATTGTTTTAATGTATTAAAGTATTATCAGCATAAATAATTCGATTTAAATAGTTGTTACAATTTGCGTTGATTGTCAACATCCGGTTTTGACTAAATTGTTTTTTTAAAATGGATCGAAACCGGATGTTGCTACAGTCGAAGTAGGGGCGTGTAAACATTAAATACTAGGAGTAAGCCTAGAAATGGTCATTCTTACTTGAATCGTCGAATCGGAAGGATCGTAAACCACTTCAGGAGAGATAAAGTATTGATTGTGAGGAGAGTTTTTGTATTATTCCAACGTTCCGTTTAGAAATCTTTATTTCTCATGTGGAGAATGTGTATCTTGGCAAAGACATTTATTTTTTTAATATAACATTGAAGTTGGTACTTTTTTTTATATAAGCAAAGCATCATATTTTTATCATCGTAATTACATCGGAGTGTATGAGACTAAAAGTCTTTCCCGATCACAGATCGCGCCTACGGTACACACTACCTGCATAAATATTATGACGATGATTATTTTTTCAGCGACATGTCTTGTCGTAAAGTGGGGCGGCAGTGGGGAAGTGTTATCTTCGATAGCGGAACTGCTGGCATCCAGGTCCATCGAGAGACGAATACTCGCGAGCCAAGTCTGCCTCTCGATAGCCCCGTACGTGCCCGTCGAGCTGTGCACGTCTCTCTTGCTCAGTCTGGTCGTGCTCATGTGCGAGTCTAGTGAACCGGAAATAAGGAGCATCGGCCTCAAGTCCGCCTGCCTCGTGTGTCCGGTCGCGGAACACAAGTACGGCCAGCTGGAGAATATCATGTTCAGCTTCCTCAAGGATTCAGTGGAGAAGAATGTTAAAGATACGATCAGTGTGTTTGTGCCAATTTTGGCGAGGAGTTCTCTATTAGCTGGTAAATATTATTTTGTTACATATGTACAGGGTTATTGGTAGCTCGACGTATATCCGTTAAGAGGTGATAAGGGTTACTATTTGCAATTATTTTAACCCCCATATGCATAATCCAAAAGTCACCCATTTTTGAGTTATCATGTTTTTTAGCTTTTTTCAAAATTTTCAAGAGTTACCAATAACCCTGTATATCTGACTCCATCTTTCTGTCTATCTGTAATAATTTCAAGGCAAACTGCGACCGACTCCTAAAACGAAAACAAAACCGTGGTCGAAACTATTTGTCCATCTGGACAGGAGTACTTACTCAGATGGGCAAATATTCCACCGTAATTGATAGTAACAGATTTCTGGGATCTTGAAGTTTTATGCAATTATGATACTTTATAGTCCTATTTTACCTTAAGTTTTTCAATGGTGTTTAATACATTTTTTTTATTTGTCATTAACATTTCGGATTAAATGATACTTGTGTTTTTAATTACAGGGAAATTTTCTTCAGATCTGTTTAGCAGAATAATGAACAATTTAGTGATAGCGAGCGCAGATAACGAATGGAAAACCGTATTATTATATTTGGATGTGATGCAAGCTTTAGTTTTAGCGCAACTGGCCTATGTGATTAATGTACAATTAGTTAAAGATACAAACCTGAGTAACTGTGATATGGAAACCGTAAACCTGCAAGAAGTGCCGTTGAGTGAGAAAAAGTTTATAGATTTACAATGTTATATGACTGATGATGTTGATGCTAAGATGTTATTGACAGCAATGAGTAGCTTATTGAAAGACAACCCCGAAGCGAGATGGGACGAACTGAATTGGTTTATTAGTGTGTGAGTATTTCATTGCACACACCATTCCGAATTCTAATTGTTTATTGGTCGATGCCAGCTGATGACGTAATCTGCGACCAATGAACGTTCAGTATTTAGTCTCAGTAGTTAATATGACTTTGATGTCGATAGTAGTGATTTAATTTCATATAATTCCCAAATTTGTTATGCTAAAGATAACACTTTATTCAAATTTTTTTTTTTAATTATAATATATGAAATTTATTCAATTAATTTATTTAATTAGATTTTTTAATATTTGTTAAATTACATACTAAACTGAATGAAAATATAAAACAATAAATAAAGTAAATAGTATTCTGTATTTCATATTATTACTTTAAAGTAAATTTTAGCTTACTTTTTATATGTGATAAATTTGCATGTGTTATTGCACAATTTGTTACTTAATTCCTCTATAGTATAATATATTTCTTTATTCGAAGCAATGTATTATTAATCCTTTTATTTTCGTTTCATAATTATCATCTGTTTATTTTTTACAGAGTAAAACAAATTTTAGATATAGCAACAAATAGCAAGATATTAAGTCACCACGCAATATATGAAATGCTTATAAATTTATTTAATAATTACGTAGATAACTTTGGTGCTGAATTCTCTTCGAAAATCTTAAATCCTATATTCAAAGAGATAATTATGGACTTGGAGAATAAATTAGAGAAACTACACGCGGTTAATGTTGATCGCGTCGTTATTGTTGGCATTTACTTAATAACGGTGCTGATAGCGTGCGAGGCGAGAACGAAACATGGAGAATTTTTGGAAAAGTAAGTTAATTAATCATCCTTATTAACGCATAAAGACATTTTTTTTTATTTTAAAGTCCATTCCACGAAACGAGCTCCCAAAGGAAATTGCTTTCGTGCGTTAATTGGTTGATATGCGTGCCTTATTTCAAATAATTTCATAGGAATAACAGTACTCAGTATTGTTGTGTTCCCGTGAAGGGTGAGTGATCCAGAGTAACTACAGGCACAAGGGACATAACATCTTAGTTCCCAAGGTTGGTGGCACATTGACGATGTAAGGAATAGTTAATATTTCTTACAGCGTCATTGTCTATGGGTGATGGTGACCACTTACCATCAGGTGGCTCGTATGCTCGTCCGCCAACCTATACCATAAAAATAAGGATTGTCTTGCATGTCGGATTGATAAATGATGCGTGATTAATTAGTTCCTTAGTAGTTTGATTCGTGGAATGAATTATAGTTCAGTCTAAGGCAGATTATCCATTGACACATAAGCATATCTTATAATAATAATTAGTCCTATCATATCATCATCATATCATGTTCATATCATCGGAGGAGTTAAAAACTCATTTTAAAAATAATAACATTTTGCGCCGTCATTAAAGCCGTGGTTGGAAACGAAGAATAGGCCGAGATCCAGCAGTGGAAATTTTTTTTTATACTAGCAGACCCGGCCACGCGTTGCTGTGGCTGAGTGATTAAGGAAGGATTTAAAAGACAAAATTTAACACAAATTAACATAGAATTTTTAATTTCATTTTATTTATAAATACTCTGATAACCTTTAATTAAAATAAATCACAGTTTGTCACATTAAAGTTTACTGAAGCGCCATGTTTCCAACAACAGCATCTCGTAAGTGGATGTAATCCTCTGATCGTAATTTAACTTGGTTAAACCGAATGAATCGCAAGCGTTCACTTTCAATTTTAGCAAACATATCCACGACGTATTGATGATACAACTGACGATATCGAAGAATATAGTTGTCCTGATTATGTCTAATCATTAATCGATGGGCGTAGTAATTCATTGAATTGAACTTTTTTATTTAATTACCATTAATTACCATTAATTGGATCACGCTGTTTGATATTGATGTGATATTCGTGTTGTCCTTGCCAGAATATCAATGGGTACTGGAGTGCGTCGTACGAACGGTGTATATCTGAAATTCTACTCACAGTATTATCTCGGCGGGTAATTTTTATAGATCTGTCGTCAACTGGATCACCGACCATAATAATCGCAACTTCATCTACAGTTGGCGCATTGAACCTGCCAGCGTGTCCTCCCGATGGTACTTTGTCAGCTTTAGTGACGATTTGATAATTGTCACCTTTTAATTGTGGTGATACTCTTTTAAACAATTGAATCAGATGATTACGGTTCTCCAAAAAAATTTCTAACGATACTACAATTGATCTCTCTTCTGCTTGTTCAATAAAATTATACTGGCATCGCGTTGTCACACGTTCTTCACAACTGCCCATAAAATAGATTTGGAGAAATTTTGGATCTTCATTTGGCATTGGCATCAATGACCCTATTTTATGGTACACTTGTCCTTGTATTTTAAATGTTGTTTCAAAATTACGACCATCAGTTGAGAGATCGCAAATTTTTGATGCTCCAAATGATGTCATTTGAAAGCAAGAATTAAACTTTCGTGTCTTACGCAAAAATAATTTTGAATCATTTGAAATGCCAGAAAGAAGAGATTTCAAAGGTTCAGGCGGAGTAGGGAGTGGTAATAATACAACTTTCCCTGAGGCACAACACATGCCAGGTGATTCATTCCGAAATTTTAACGCCTGACAATGTTTGCATATTTTGTTTATCGCACCGATGGTAACTTTGGGATCGGCTGAGTAATTAATGTCTGGTGCACAATTAAACCCAAGACGAACAAATGATTCACGTGTTATAATGCACGACTGGTTCGCTGCCTTTCTCGGTCTCGTTCTCTAATTGAATCTATGTGTTGTCCACGTGCAGCTCTTGTTCTCGATAAATATTCTTGGAGACGATTATCACGCTGTTCTCTTGATTCATGCGCACGAATATCAGCTATGCGAATTCTTTGAGCTTCATTTTTTTCTGCTCTTTGTTCGACTGATTCGTGAGCTCTTTCAAGGCGCCGTTGTCGAGCTTTTTTGCTACGGGCATTGTTGAGGTTAGATTTTTTTGGTGGCATTTTACTGAAAATTTTATGTGAATAAATTCCTTGTACTATTATTTTGTTGTTCTTATATTTCACTGCATTATGTAACTGTAAATTAGTAGCTATATAGATATCCAAAATAATATACAACAAATGAAAATAAAATGAAAAATGATCCAGAAAAAGCGATGTCACAGAGAGTATCGATCAAAAAATGGCCAGCACCACGTGTAGTGGAAAATGAAATCTAAAATTCAACGGTAGCGCCATCTATGATAAGTTAATGATAAACGGTCTGACAGATTTCTGTAAAAAATCCTATGTGAGGCGCCATCTGTTCGAAATTTTCGTAACTTACAATTAATAACAACAATCAACTTTGATAATCAGTTTATTGTTATTTATAAATCATTGAGGCCATTAATCGAAATGAAAACTATTCTATCTCTTAAGTTGGACCAAATTACACATAAATGCCAAATTTCATCAATATCGGTTGAGTTGGTGAAGAGTTCACTGGGAACATACATTGTGACACTGGATTTTTATATATTAAGATTTTACTCTTTCGTTTCGTCGAAATCGTTGCAAAGGAATAGTAATATGTAGGTACAGATTTAGGTCTATCATTAACGCCATATATACAAACTATGTTACGTAAAAACTGTTCGAGATAATATTCGTTTGACATTTCACAGATGGGTCATGTACAGCAGCTTGAGAGGTCTTCCAACGAAAATATTTTCTATTCCCTTTAAATATTTGTCACAAAACAAGCCAGATACGCTTAATTTCTTCTTGCAACATCTGCGGGAGTGTGAGTTGATTTTTTATAATTAAGTAACATCCATCAACAAACAAAAATCCATACTATATTTATGCTGCAGAAGAGGGCTATTCGCGCAATCTATAACCTAGGAGCTAAAGAATCGTTAAGGAATAAATTTAGATAAATTAAGATATTGACTGTTGCTTCTCAATATATATTCTGTAATGTTATGTATGTACGAAAAAATATTACTGATTTTGTGGAGGTGGTACTGTTTCAATTGACCATCAGTAAGAAAGTATAATCTTCTATATTGAATAAAGCAATTTGAGTTTGCATAGTGTTGTCTTAAATTTTCGCGATTATTACACATTTAAATAAAACTAGTTATAACGGATTTGAATCGCATATATTAATTATTTTTGGCAACCCGACGTTTCGAGCACTTTACAGCGTTCGTGGTCACGGGTAGAATATACGCGATTCAAATCCGTTATAACTAGTTTTATTTAAATTTGAGTTTGAGTTGAGTTTTAACAATATTAGCATTGATTTTGAAATTGATAATTATTTATTTCAACATGAGGGGGTAATTTTGCATTGCAGTCTCGGCCACGAGTTGCGACAGTTCGAGCGGCAGCGCAGTCCGAGTGTACATCGCCAACCTCATCACGGAACTGCTTAACATAACGGAAGTGGACGAGGAGAGCATAGACAAACAGATCCTCCCCGCCATCGTCGCCTTGCTTTATGATGACGATGTGTAAGTCTCACTAGAAAATATACTTAGTACTTACATATAACGATATAAAATATCGGTTAAGTAACTATAGTCTGTTCGCGTTAAGAATGCAGTGAGTTTTCATTGTTTGACCAATCAAATCTTTTTAAAAGAAGGGTAAAGATGTATGTATATTTGTGTTAAAATTCCAACAAATTATATTTGTTTTAAAGACTAAGTGTAATGAATTTAAAAAGTACACATTAACGTAAAATATCGAAATTAAGTCATTAATATTTTAATCACTATTACTTACACTATTACTGTCGTCGTTAGTGTTTTTAATAAAATAATTTTCTGCAGCGAGTTCCATAACATTATCTAAATCCCACTTGGCAATTTCTTCTCGTAAGACGTGGTCGCAGCATTTCTCGCACTTTTAGTTTTACAAAGTGGTGTGGTATTAATTTTTTTTAATATCAGTTAATAATTAATTAAATCCACAACCATTACGTTCGAACTTATGTCTTTACCTGTTCAATGTGAACTTGACTTTGTAATTTGAAAAGATTTGATTGGTCAAAGGTGCCGGTAAACAATGACAACTTACTGCATTCTTAACGCGAAGAGACTATAAGTACACCCGCCCGTAAAACACCTATAATACAAAAAAAAAACTAAATTGAAATCGGTTCATTCGTTCGGGAGCCACAGACGTCTGTCTGTCTAGACACACAGACAGACAAACACGTCAAACACCCCTCTTTTTGCGTCGGGGGTTATCAAAAATCTTCTTGAGACTAACGTTTAGTATTCTAGAGTTCAGTGCCTGTAGTATTATAATACACAAGCTGAGTTTTTTTTGACAGATTAATTATTAAAACTATCCGCCAGAAAAATGTATGAAGCGAGATTTTAATTTCAAATATGAACTAATTGATCAGCTCGCTTTGGAATGTAGATTCTTTCGAGAATATTCTGCAGTTTGTCGCGTATCGGTAACGGTAGCTATAGCGGCGGGTGCGCAGGTCGGTGCGCGAGGCGGGGCTGTCGGCGTGGGGCGGCGCGGCGCGGCGCGTGGCGGGCGACGCTCGCGTGTGGGCGCCGCTGGAGGGCGCGCTGGGCTCGCGGGAGCTGTCGCCCGGCGAGCTGGCCCGCGCCGCCGAGGCGCTCGCGCTGCTGCTGCTGCCGCACGAGGACGGCCGCCCCGCCTCGGAGAGAGGTACTACGCGACATGGGATTTGTTACGTCTTTATAATAATAATAATACAAATAAATGTGATTTTTTTACTATTATTCGGGAAGATAATTACCGTTGAAAAATCTTTTGGGCTTATTGCACAGTAATTTTACTTTCTGTAGAAAAAGTGCACATTGAAAATAATTTTAAAAAAATCAATCTCATTCGATGTACTAATTGATGTCTCGAGCAACTTTGATTTCATGAGTGACCAAAGGATAGTGCAGAAGTGTGTCTGCAAACACAGGTGCAATCTTTTTTTTCGAGAGGATGAGACGTTAAATCCATTATGACAGAAAAAAATTCAGACGCAAGACGGCTTTTCATGCTTTCCCAAGTAGACAGGAGTGTACGCACTTCCAACTTCCAAACTTAAGTTGCTAGTGGAAATCTTGAGACTGAAAGACCCACTTATCATTTATCTATCTGACCCGGGCTTGCACTCAGAAATTTTACATGAGTGCCTTAAATCGAGGCACTAGACTGAGCTGCGATACAACACTCGAAGGGGGGGTAGGTGTGTGTGAAGGCGCTTTATACAGCGGCGTGGTGTGGTAGACGGAGCTGCGGTCGATACAACACTCGAAGGGGGTAAGTGTGTGAGAAGGCGCTTTATACAGCGGTGTGGTGTGGTTGCAGCGGTGTCGGCGCTGTGCCGGCTGTGCGAGGGCGGCGCGGCGCGGGGGGCGGCGGGCGCGCTGCTGCCGGCGCTGCAGCTGGCCGTGCACCGCTGCGCGCCGCACCGCGACTTGCCGCGCGCGCTGCGGTCAATGCCCTCTCCATTATTACTATTACTTTGTGATTCATTATTCTTTCCAATCCACTAAAATTGAACCAAATTCTCATCTTTAATAATAGGCTATTTGACTGGTTTTTAAAATCCAACAATAATAGCAGCCTGTCTGGTTTTGAACCTGCAATCATCGGTTATGATTAACGCGTTTTAACCACTCGACCATCTTGGCTCTATGAATTCGGCTAAAATTCATTTTATATTTTTTCGTAGAGGTTCAGGAACCCGGTAGGAGTTGTTTTTTTTTTAATTCTAGAACATATTAAACTGTCAAATTCAAAATTTAAAAAGCTCGCGAAAACGGTACTTTGACAATATGGCGCTGTAAAGGGGTCGTTGACGTCACTTGTACTGTAATCTGTGGCACATATAATGGACGTACAGAAGCAAAGGAGATTAACGAGCAAATGACGTCTTCATAAACACGACCAATCAGAGCGTTTGGTGTCACGTGACAAACGTTTAAAAAAAAGCATTTTTATTTATGGATTTTTGAATAGATTGATTATTATTTTCAACTTTCGTTGACAAATAATCATTTTTTAAACTCATAATATATACTGATTACAATATTTGACACTTTATTCTTCGCATTATTAAATAGCTTATTACTAATATTCTCTCCAATTGATGCTGAAGGCTGTAGCTGAGGGTAAATGCGACAGGCCAAGGTCTTAGGTGACACGTAAACTATTTCGCTATTAACATTAAATAGGCTATTTGACTGGTTTTTAAAATCCATTTTATATTATTAAGAAGAAGAAGGAACCCAGTAAAAGTTGATTTTTTTATTTCTAGTACATATTAGCCGAAAAATATCATATTAAAAATTCCATATTTAAATAACGCGCGAAAACGCTACTTGGACAATATGGCGCTGCAATGGGGTCGATGACGTCACTTTGCTGTATTTTAATCTGTGGTACATATTGTAGAAAAGCAAGGTTTACAAGAAAGTGACTTCATCATAAGCCCGGCCAATCAGGAGCGTTTTGTGTCACGTGACAAACGTTTGAAAAAATGCATTTTTATTTATTGATTTTTGAATAACATAAGTATTATTTTCAAGTTTCGTTAGTAAATAACCATTTTTAAACTCATAATATACACTGATTACAATAATTCACAATTTATTTTTCGCATTGTCAAATAGCCTATTTCAGTACGAAGTATTAATATCTTATTACTACGTTTTCTGATCCCTCGATATATACCTAAAAATGTACGTAACGCTTTGCAGGAAACTAGAAGAGATAGTTCAGGCGCCGTCCCTGTCGCAGTACAAGCCGGCGATCGAGGCTCTGCTGCAAGTCGTGGGCTCGCCGGCCGAGGTCCCGCGCGGCCCGTCCCCTCGCCCCTCGACCAACCTCCAAGCTGCCCAGGAAGTCGGGAGAAGAGTCACGCAAATATTCCAACAGTCCAAAACCAATATGAATCTGCAGAACATTTTTAAGAAAAAAACGTAGTCTGAAGTATGTTTCTTAGAGCTTTCATCTGGATTGAGATATAGTTTTGGTTTAACTTCTATTAATATAATTAGTATAGAAGTAATTTAAAATCACAATCACTCAATATCATTAGTAATTAATTACTTCATTTTAATAATGTGTTCCTTTGGCATGAGTTTTAAAAAAGTGACGAATATTAGATTACAGTATAAAAGAATTCCTGAACGTTAAAATTAATCTTCTTATATAAATCCTTGTGGCAGCCATGTTAGTGATTGGTAGAGATACTTGATATCACAATCTATTCTGTTTCTATTAAACAATCGCTTTATTCTCAGCTTTATATAATAATATAATTAAATATTTCGTAAGACACTTAAAATGTTGTGGACAAAAGGCATGTGTACTTAATTATTTTAAATCTCAAAAGTTCCACAGACAATATTGCTAAGACTATTATTCTTTTCATAGTTAATATTCCTTATGTTGACATTAAAGTTTATATGAATGTTATTGTTGAAATGACTTCCCCTATATAGTGCTTCTCCATATCGTTAAGTAAATGAATTGTAAATATTTTTTTATCGTTGTACAAATGTTGCCGGTATTGTTTATTTTAAACGTTGATTTCATATGTAAGTACTTTAAAAATGACAAATAAGATTATACGATTACGTATATTAATAGTTTGTTCATTTCATAAACATAATAAAATATTATAAAAAGGGTTACATCATGTTTTATATTGGTTATAAACAAATTTTGATTTTTGTACACTTTATATTATAACAACATTGCATACAGAAACAATCATAACATTTTCAGTTTTAATTATTTATAGAAATATACATACGATGTTTTTATTATATTAATCTATAAACGATACAAAAACTGATACTACTATTGATACAAATTTCAAAGTGATTTGAAAAAACATTGCGTATTTGAGGTTGTTCTAATATTGAGTGAATTGAGCTTGAAAAGTATTATTGTTCTGGTAGTTTGAATTCAAGTCATAATACCAGAGGTTCGCGTATGAAATACTCTTTCTTAAAATATAAATCTTACTTATACATTCCTAAACGACATTTCGCTGAATTACTTTAAAACAAATGAATATACATGCAACTTATCCCATACGGAAAATCATTACATTGTGTATTATTATTGCCTATTCCAACTACAAAAGAAGCAAATACAAATACACAACTTTAATATCAAAAATAATCTATGTGGTTATAAAGTTATGTTGACATATGTAGCATATCTATTATCTATTAGCAAATCACGTGAATATATTTATAAGAGGTTGGTTTATCTCTACTGCTTCGATTGGAACAGACTATATAAAAATACATAAAACACTGTTGTGATTCCAAACGAAATTATTTAAATCTAATGTTTTTTTCTTTAGGCTTATTTGATGGGGACTTCGTTTCGTTAAACTCTAGACATGAGCTTTCTTTCTTGTATTTCTTAAAAACTGTCATTAAGATCTAGATGTAATATAAGTTGTCAGTATTTTTGTAAGCAAAGTGTAAACAAAAATATAAAATGCACATTAGGTGTTATTGATACTTTTCACTTCTAAGTTGTTGAAATGAAATGAAATAATGTTTAATTTAATTTTAAAAATAATTTGTAATAACAATAATGGCTTTAACACACTTTAAGTAACACATTATGGGTCTATGTAAGTCATCATTGATTCTGCAAATAGCCACTTAACACTAGTGCTACCAATGGTCGACTTAGAATTTAGAACATCCAATAGGGTTTCAAATGTCGACAAAGCCCTGTTTTAGAGCCCAAAATTTTTGACGTTCTGTATATCATGACACATAATATTTTAATTAACAGCTAGTTCAGTACAAAATAATATAATGGTTATAGTATTCAGCAAATGTTTATAATAAAATAAAGTATTTAATTACACACCTATTCAATATGATAATACAATATTATATAATAAATGCATCAAATAACTGATACTATAGCATGTTTAAAAATAAAGAATGTATTATATATTATAATTAGTAACTGAAATATTCAGAAAAATGTGCCGTTTGGACTCATGTAATTTGGATTATAAATTAATTTACAATGTAACATAAATAATATTCTTTAAAATAAATTTATTTATGACGATATATAACTTGAGAATTATTGATAATTAAAATAATTATGTTAAAGTCTTTTAAAGTGGACATATTGTATATTATATATTGAACAAATAATATGGACATAAAGACTACCTATAAGAATCTCACGATTATGGAATTTTGTTTCAATTTATTATTTAAAATGTTGTTGTTAATGTGATATATTCTATAACTACGAGTTATTTTAATTTAGTACGCGAAAATAGGTTGTGTAATAAATCCTTAGTAAAATATAAATTTTATAAACAAACATGTTTGATTTTTTTTAATTAAGAGACACCACAAAAAGTAAATTAAGTATGTTTTTATGGCAACGACCGTTAACATAATAGTACAAGTCTGACTTTTTAACATGAAAATAGCCTTTAAAAATAAAATAACCCCTTGTCCGACGCCAGTGACATAAGTAACAAATGAGTCAAATGATGAATTTAGACAGCAACGGTTGAGCTACTTTATTCTCTAGAAAAAAAAAATAGTTTATACCTACCTTGTTATAAATTTATTTTAGTATTTATAATTTTTTTGTATTTATAAATTTATTTTAAGCGACAATAGTTTTTCCAGCATACAAAACCATTGGACATTATAAAAACTACAAAAAAGGTAAGAATGTCTCGTTAGTCAGGGTCAGATTTCCGAGCGGTATTAGTCATCTGAAAATTGAGGCTGAAGAATGAGCGTTTTCGTATGAGATTAAAAATGCTATTATTTTAGTTATTTTTAATTAATTGATCTTCACCAGTTACTAAAACAAGTTATAATGAAAAACTCACATCTGATATTCTGGTCATTTAAGACATAAAAGAGTGCTCACACTATAAAACGTCAAGGACATTTGAATTAGTAGACTACAAGGATATTCTAATAAACAGATATGTTATATCCATACTAAACAACAGAAAAAACTGTGCCGCGCCGGGAACCGTTTATTTTTACATTTCGTTAAGTAAAAGGGATAACTAGATGTTTTAATTACGCAAAACGTTTTACTATGTAATTATGATGTATTATAACGTATTACTACGTAAAACAACAAGGCAAACGTCCCAATTAGGACATTTTCTAGTCTTCACTTTTTGCGCGTTAATAACATATCTGTTTACTAAAACATCATTGGTATACTAGTATATTTTGGAATGATAATTAATATTCCGAGAATGCGACCTTGAGCACCCCTCAAAGGAACGAGTTGGAAAAAAGATACCAAAAACCAGTTTTCGAAAATATCATATCTACAGCGCCATTTGTTTTAAAAAGTTATTATAAAAATTAAGGAGCATAAAATATCCGTAAACTTCTAGAATAGACTGTTCAATCAGTAAAATGAGTAAATGTTTTGTTTTTCAGACAAATAGAATAAGGACCATTCTTTACATTTAAAATTGTAACTGAATTACCTAAATCATGATTAATGAAAGACATCTTATTAATATTGTACTTTATTCCCCTTTTTAAATGCACCATTATTTTTAACATGAGTAAGTACTTTTTAAAATAAAAGAAAGTTATACACAATATTTGTTACATGTTTCATAGTTTATTCCTTCTTCTTCCTTGGGCGCATGCAGCATACTGCACTGGAGTCCAAC
The DNA here is from genome assembly GCF_905220365.1 of Vanessa cardui. NCBI lineage: Eukaryota > Metazoa > Arthropoda > Insecta > Lepidoptera > Nymphalidae > Vanessa > Vanessa cardui. Next base: position 8,518,452 of record NC_061138.1, on the reverse strand, counting down.
ATGTTGTAGTTAGCATCACCCTTAATACGGGATTCGGTAAATTTAGCATGAGTATCTGCAGCTAAGGCATAAGACTTGACAGCTGGCACACTTCTCATGGAACCCATATAATTGGTCTGTAATTAAAAATATTTAAATGCATTATTTCTGAGCACCTTTCACCTTATGTATAAGCACAATTATTTTGTGGGTTTGACTGACATGTAAGAAATTGACACTAAAATTCAGTCCAAATAGTCTCCTTCTTTTCTTAAACAGATTGCTAATAAAATAAAGCATGTGTCTTTAAAAACTTTATCAAGATATTAATAAAAAATTCCCTATTATAAATCTTCTTACCAAAACTTCATATTTGGACTTGTCAATAGCAAACTCAGTCTTGCCCAATAAAGGTAGAGCCTCAAAACGTTCCAAGAATGGCCAGATAGTATAATCAACTAGGCCTGGTTCATCTCCATGTAAAAATTTAGTGCCTCGGGCTTCAATTTCCTTTTGCAATAGCTCCAAACCTTTGTGATAGTTCTCAGCCATGTTAGGTTGAAGAGCTTGAGCATTGAATGCAGCAGTGTAGTATGCTGATTGAGCCTAATAAAAACAAGTAAGTGTTAGTTTGTAAGTTATCAATGAAAAATATCTCCAACTATTTTGAATGGTGAATTTTCTAAAAAATATGGTCACTTACACCAGCAAATTGCTCCACAAGCATTTTATCCTGTGCCCGTCTTAGTGGGTCTGATGACTGAAGGGATACTTCAGGGTATTTTTCATCAAGGTATACATTAATAATGTTGCTATCAAATATTGCTTTTCCTTGCTCATATTCCAAGGCGGGAACAGTGCCTACAAGAATAAATATATATAGCTTTAATAAAATTATACATCAACTGTGAGGAATTATTAATAATTTATCATACGTACCTTTGGGGCTGAAATTAAAAACCCATTCTGGCTTGTGATCCAAATTAATAAAAACTAAGTCGTATGGAATTTTTTTAGCATTTAGTACAAGAACACTCCTTTCAGCATATGGGCAAAATCTCATAGCAAACAATCGCAACTTTCCACTGTACGAAGGCAGGTCATCTCCTTTAGGATAAAAAAAGAGATAATTTAAAAATGTTATCACTTATCAGTAAATATTCATGGAGCTATCATACACTTACCTGTTTGCAAATGTTTTTCCGACATAATTAGGTTTATTATTATGTTTGTGTAAAGATGTAATTATTCAGTATATTATTAGTATGGCGGAATGAGAAAGAATAAATTGATTAAAACAAAAAAAACTGACACTGATAAGTCGACGAAAACTGCACTTTCCGGTAGATCATAGACAGTAGATGTAAATGTAATAAAAAAATATTAATTACCAAAGAGTGTGATAAACTTCCGACTATAGTTGAAGATGAAATAATTGAAAACAAAATCTAACTTGAATTCCGGAATGCTAATCAAATCATTCAATCAAAAGATTTATTTTTATTTCTAAGCCCACTCATCATTTCTGTCAACGCTTCACACGTCCAATATCCATACCAATTTAAATGATTTCCTTTAAATTTGGGCTTTTTTGTCATTGGCGCTTTTTCAAGTCTTCGTTCCTTATGCTGTCCCTTCTCGTGACTCGACATATCTATCTCAATATTCTCATCTCTGCTCAATTATCTTTCTCACTTGTTACCGGTGAAGCATATCATTCCAACCATTTATTTCATTCATAAACTTTTCAAAATACACTCTCTATATGCCCTTAATTTGAACATCGTTTGATACCTGCTTTATCTATCACACATTTTATCATCTCGCTTTCTCAATCAATTTTACGAAAATCTATTTGTAGTTTCACGATTATTTTTACTTGCTCTCCAAGTATGGATGCCGGATTCAGACTCATGTTAATAATAAAATCGAGATGGCCCAGTGGTTAGAACGCGTGCATCTTAACTGACGATTGAGGGTTCAAACCCAGGTAAGCACCGCTAATTCATGTGCTTAATTTGTAACTTTATAATTCATCTCATGCTCAGCGGTGAAGGAAAACATCGTGAGGAAACCTGCATGTGATAAATTTCATAGAAATTCTGCCACATGTGCATTCCACCAACCCGCATTGGAACAGCGTGGTGGAATATGTTCCAAACCTTCTCCTCAAAGGGAGAGGAGGCCTTTAGCCCAGCAGTGGGAATTTACAGGCTGTTGCTGTTGTTGTTTATAATAATGTAGTTATCAACTTGAGCCTTGTGGTGACTATTTTTGTACGTGATTAAGTTTTCTTTTTTTAAACCGTGTGTTAGCTACTGTTCGATCGAATCTAATCACCGAATGTAAATAGATCAAAATATCGAAGTAACTAAATATTAATATTGTCATATTGATTGTTACTACAGATTATTTTTCATATTTATATATGTCAACATTGTCAGCATAATAATTCAAACTTGAGGGCTTAGCCCGTGAGTTATCACTTATCTTATCATTATCAAGTTGTCAATGAAACGTCAAATTTTTATATGCATAAGTTGTAACGTAGTAATTTAAGTAACTTTGAATCCTGTTATCTGCATAAATGAACATAATATAGTCTATTCAACATATTATGACATTACTTGATATTGCAATGCTTAGTACAGTTAACTCAAACATTGCAGTATATTTCTAACCTAAATCCTAATATACACTCTTCTTGCTCCGAGCAACTTGACTTCAATAAATGCATGTAAATCAAATTTGTACAAATACTATAAGTATGCCACTATTTTAGTTATAATGTATCAAGTTAAAAAATGACAGTCATGGCTAAATGAGTCAGTACGTTATGTCAGTCAGTATAACAAACAATAATAAATAACTATAACAAAGGAAAACGGATATAAAATTTAAGATATCATTAAACGTATTTAGATAATTAAATTAAATGACGGTCTAAAACAGTAGATAGTAATTGTTTTCGTCTGATAAAAAAGTAGTAAGATAATACTTAATAGCCATCATGATAATGTCCACTTTAAGTTTTGCCATGCACATACTCGTGTCATCATATAAAGTGTTGGCCCCAGTCGGCCAGTTATTAGAATACGTCTTGCCGTATCGCAACATGGCTGCAAAAGCAATATCTGGATCTGGAAGTATCAATTTTGACACAAAACATTTAAAAAAAGGTAAACATTTGATTTGTAATTAATATTTATTATATTGAATATTGTTAACTATGTATATTTTGTGTCTACTAATCGAATTGTAATTTTAAATTTTGTATTATACTTATTATTAATGAATGGTTAAATGTATTATCAAGGTAAAAATAATGAGCAACAAAGACCAAAGAGTATGTAAACATTCTGCGTAATCACTACTTTTACTATATTATACAATTGTTAACTTAGTATAATTTCCTAAATGACGTGGATTTTATGTGTAAAATAGAATGTTTGGTTAAATACATCTTAAAATAAATTGAGAAAGTGTTTAATAAGTTAAATCCTTGATAACACCAATAATGCTAATTATTGCGTCACTAAAATATTTATCGAATGCCGTACATATTTGGCTGTTTATCTCTACACACTACACAGTCTACATACTTACATAGTCTAAAACGAAGTCGCTTTCTGCCGTCTGCGCGCTTATTTCTTTTATACTACAGACGGGATTTTAATACTATTTTCACCAATAATGAGAGTGATTCTTGACGAAATTTTATATGTTATATATGCATAATGCACATTATAGTAGAGAAAACTTGCCTTGACTTGAAACTTAGGCAAAAAATATCTGAATTTTTCTTTCAATCTTGTATTCTTAAATATAAATTAATTTAATGTTTCATGTATTATTTATCAATAATTATTTTGTTCTTATGTGATATTTTTCTAGGGGACCCTCTTCCGCCTTACAATGGGAAATTAAGGATATACAATATGCGTTACTGCCCATTCGCTCAGCGAACGATTTTGGCGCTAAACGCGAAACATATTGACTATGAAGTGGTGAATATTAATCTCGTTGAAAAACCGGAATGGTTGCCAAGGAAGAGTGCCTTTGGTAGGTAAGATATTAGGCAACTGTAGATAAAATATTATCATAGTAAATGTTTTTCTTACAAGGATCTCATCCAAATATCATGTCAAAATAATGAGATATCTTGAAAAATAAAAAACTTATCATCAACCCCAAGGAATATTTCATGAATTTATACTAATTAAGACTCGTAACTTTGGTTCATCTATTTATAGTGAATTTGTAAGAGAAGAGAAGAATTGTATGGAATAAAACTTTTCACAACCACGTGTTGTTTCGACGTAATTGTTATTTTTTTTAATCGAAGTGGCAAGCAAGTATAAATAGTGTAAGCAAAACCAAAATATATAAAAGTAATAAATACTTTCGCTAAGGTTTAAAATAAGTATAATAAGTAAATCCATATTGTATTGTATTGCATAACATAACTTTCTGTATTTTGAAAATATATTCAAAGTATTTGTTCAACTTAATTTACCGACGTCTAAGCAATTATAAGATTTTATTAGTTAATCCATAGTACGATTATAAGAGATATTTATTTAGATGTATAGAGGTCATTAAAAGTTATTTTAGTAGGTAATAATATGCTATGAATATTTATATTTTTAAGATAGAAGGTAGATACAAAAATATTTAGTATTTAGAAATACTTATTTAAATATGTATATTTTTAATTTTCCAAATTATTACAGGTAAGGTTCCGTCGATAGAAATAAAGGAAGACGTATGTATCTACGAAAGTTTAGTAACAGTAGAGTACTTAGATGAGGTGTATCCTCAGCGGCCATTATTGCCTAAGGATCCAGTCAAGAAAGCCTTTGATAAAATAATTGTAGAAACATCCGGAGCTGTAAGCATTCTCTTTGAGTGTTCTTTTTTTGTAAAAGATTTAAAATAATGATCACTCATTCACTTTTAGAAATGTCATCTATTATATTTTAAACTTTTAGCCAAACAATCATTGCATCAAGTAGCGTTAAATTAAAAAAAATAAGATTGGAATTAATTGCATGAGGTTATAGACTAATATTATAAATTACATTATAAAAAGTTAATGTTCAAAAATCAAAACCATCACTGCCACCCAATTGATTATACATAAATTTATATCTTGTTAATAGATTCACGCCATGTTCTTCAAATCAGTAACATCACCAGACACCATTACCGAAGCGACAATAAATGGTTATCATGGAGCCTTAAAGTTTATTGAAGATCAATTAAAAAATCGCGGTACCACATTTTTGGGTGGAGATGAGCCTGGTTATGCTGATTATATGATTTGGCCGTGGTTCGAAAGAGTGCAGGGCTATAAAAATACTGATCGTCCAATAAAAATAGATCCAATCAAGTATCCAATACTGGTTTGTATTTGTTTCGTAATAATTTTGTTTATAACTAAAACCTACTTATACACATTTATGTTTAAAAGTAATTTAACAGTCTGTAAATGCCCTTGCTTTGCGAAAACTTCCTTTCTATAAGTGCCTTCATTTTCTTACATTTTAGTTTGAATGGCTTTTCTGTTTAATTTTTATCTTAAAATAGTTACGTACTATTTATTATTTCAGACGCAGTACATAGATAACATGTTTAAAGATCCAGCAGTGAGTCAGTATGTAATACCTAATGACATTATGGAGAAATTTTTGAATGGCTACAAACTTGGAAATCCGAATTATGAGCTACTTAATGACAATTAATATTTTTTTTCTACACATTTAATATTGAAAAAAGTACATCACAATCACACTATAATATATTATCCAAGTGTATACATATACATCAATAAATCATAATGAGGAACAGATTGTTTTGATTTTTATTTGTTAAAAGTATCATTATCCAAGTAACCATGGAATGCAAGCTGTGAATATTATACTGCCTTTAAGGTTTATGATAATAGAACAAATGCTTATGATATATCCTAAGAAGCAAGTGTTATATGAATTAAGACATCCTTATTTCTAATTATGTTAGTAAAAAGGAGCTAAAAAAGAAATTTTGTTGAATGAAAATTTAAGAAAATATTTTTATTTCATTGTTTTATATTAATTAAAAGTTTAGTTTATATATTTTTCTCATTGGCTCATATACATATATATTGACAGTGTTGATTCAACAATGATATAGAAAACAAATCTTGTCTGGTATAACAATTGAATTTAAGTAGATATATTGCGATATGTTTGATATGTTTCAGAAAGTTTTTGTAATACGAGGATTCGTATTTAAAGAAAATTTTTTTGAATTACTAAAATAATTTAATTTCTTTATTTACATAGGTAAATTCTAAAATGCCAGTAATAGAAATAGTAGACACAGACTTCTTTTCAGTATTGGAAAAGTAAAGGCGTATTGTCCACTAAACTTACAGAGAGTTGAAGCCAAAAATCACATGAGAGTCAGAAGTCAGAACAGCCTCAAGTGCGAACTGTCAAACGAGACTGACGCTACATGATCATCCTAATAAAAAATATTCTTCTATATTTAAATGTGTATTACATACTCTAAATATTATATTTATATAATAGTGGTAAGGCTTCGTACAAGCCCGTCTGAAAATATTCTACCGACAAAAAACCATACTTAGTGTTTTTGTATTCCAATTTAAAGGGACCATTCATCTATTACATAATATTATTTTCGCTACTTTTTAGAAAAAATATGAATATAGGCCTCCTCGCCCCTTCCTTGAATACACGCTTGCTTTATTTTACAAAGTAATAATTATTTGAAATACTTATTTGTAATTTCAAAGGTACTAATATTCACATTTAACAGACTTTGGTTTTAATAATTTATCTAGCTAGGTAACTCACTCACTCGGAAATTGGATCTACCACTGGAGCATAGTAATAGGTGCCGCTTCTAGTTAGTTATTCAGGATAGTGACATCGTTAACGTCCAACTATTCCACATCAGCCCCAATGTGGGGCATAACTTCTTACCTTGTTTTGAATATACGGCTAAAGCTTTATATCATTACATAGTATAAAACAAAGTGGCCTACCGCTGTCTGTCCCTATTTATGCTAAGATCTTTAAAATTACGATCGAATTACAATCTTTTAAATTACATACATATACCTAGTGATTCAAGTGGAAGATTTTTGTATATCGTACATGGAAAATTTAGTAAAGTAAAGTAAAGTAAAAGCTGTTCGTTTCCCACTGCTGAGATAAAGCCTCCTCTTCCATTAAGGAGAGGGTTTGGAACATATTCCTCCACGCTGTTCCAATGCGGGTTGGTGGAATGCACATGTGGCAGAATTTCGATGAAATTAGACACATGCAGGTTTCCTCACGATGTTTTCCTTCACCGCCGAGCATGAGATGACTGAATTATAAACACAAAATAAGCACATATACTTATATAGTGGTGCTTGCTTGGGTTTGAACCCGCAATCATCGGTTAAGATGCACGCGTTCTAACCACTGGGCCATTTCAGCTCTTTTTCTCAGCTTTCTCCATTTAGTAAAGAAACGTAGTAAAGAAACGTACGAAAAGTATATTTAGTATCATCATTGCACCCGTGCAAAGCGGGGCGGGTCGCTAGTTTTTCAATATTTGTATGCCGTATTACAGTTTATTGTGAAGTCGTGCTGACTTTTTCGACGCAAAATATTTAAAGAATTGGTACTGAACAAATTCTCTCTATGAGCGCATTTTCTATTGATGTACAGTAAAAATCGTGGTTCGTGGAACTTCGTTAAGGTCTTGAGTGGGGCCTCAACTTCCATGTTTAATGATTGCCGCACAAACAGAGATGCAAATAAATGATCATAATATGCTTTGACATCTTCTTAGGAGGGAAATGTAAGCGATGGTATACTTCTTAAAGGGCATGTTGGAAGAAAAAAGCCCTTACGTAAATTTTCAAACGTCTTCATTGTCTGGAGGCTAATATTCTGCTACTATTGGTTCATTAAAATGTTACCTACCTGTGCACAACTTGTTTTTTTATTTAAATTTTCCCTTGTAAGTAAACATAAGGCGTAGTCGAAATAAAGGTGTTTTTCTGGCTTAAACATTTTTGAAAGTTGTTATTTTATACAAAAAAAATATAATCTAATTCACATTCATTGTAACACTTTAGCGTTAAGAAGGAAATTCAAAATTTAGGTCACGATAACCAAAGAAGCGAATTCAGCTGTACATGTCTTTTGAGTGTTACTGAAAATGCAAACAATTATTTATGATCTATCACTTTGCTAAATAAAAACACGCAGCTGTAATAATTATTTTATTTCAGTATTTATGTTAACATATTTTTACTTGAATATATAAAACAATATATTTATACCTACTGATTTGGGGGAATTCTTTAATGCATACTTAGAATCCTAATCATGAACAACACAACTAAAATGTTTTTTACATAATACGCTAAATCTTTATAAATGAGGTAATTTTATGTAGAAATAATCTGAGTCATTTGTTTATAGTATCGTTATTAAAGGGCTCATAATAAATGCATGTAATGATACTAATTAAGTTTGAGGGGTTTGTTGATGTAGCTTTATAAATATGTTGTCAATGAAACTAAATCTTATTTATTAAAGAATTTAATTGAACACGCATATTAAGTATCATCAGAGTTTCAGAAAAACATTTGTTGAAACTCGTCAAATGATTACAACTAAAAAAACACTTGATAAAAAAAGAAAAGACACATTTATAATACCTATAGTAAATTTATATAAGAAAACGAGATGTCAACAAAATGCATAATGTCAAAAGAAACATACAATTGCTTTCATCATCACTATTTAAATACAAAAATGTTTGTCTTATAATTACACAGATGTCAAAAAAGAAAACTTAGATAATAAATTTCATGTCATATTCCTAATTGTTAAATATTATTACTGCTAACAATATATTAAGTTACCACACATAATGATATAAATACATTTTGTATTCTTACTCATAATTAAATGTATATGCTATTAAAAAATATTCAGTCATTTATCAATATTAACTCTAATCTTTTTTATATTTGGCAGCAGCATTTTCTAATTTGGAAGTAATGACCTTTAAATCTGTATTTTTGTCTAGTTTTAAGAAAGTTGTGTTCCTCATTTCATGTAATTTAATCCACTCGGGAGCCTCTTCCGTTATCAGCTTAATGTCTTTGTGTAAATCACTAGCAGAGACATTAGATTTAAAGCTGCTGTCCAGTTTAGACAGTACCACATTCAGAGCTAGTACATTTTTCCTCTCAGTAACAAAAATATTTCTTAAAGTCCTTGCGAGATCAGGAAGTCTACTGTAGGTTAAATAGTTTTGCTCAGATTCTGAAGATCTTGTCATAGCTTCAAGGGCTTTAGCAGCTTGTTTAGCCTTTACTTTGTCTAATAAAGCTGCTGGTAAGTTGCGAAGTGCAGGATTTAGGATTTGTACTCCACTTGTTGATGGCTGACTTGCCTGTGTTGAAACATTTTTTATTATTGGTGTATCATTTATTCCTGTTACAGCTTTCTCTTCCTCTGTTAAGCCTCTAGCTGTGGCCTGTGCGAGTTTCTCTAAAGCCCTTTCCATTTTTGTGTTACATTTAAACAATTCCCTTGCTTTGGCAAGAACATCTTGAGCTGAAGAATATTTCTCAGTATTTGGCATTTCAGGTAACTTGGCACATTCTATTTCTGGAATCTTTTCCAGCTCAAACTCAGGATGCCAACGAATTAATTTGTTGTCTGGTATATCAATGGGTGGATCAAGTGATGCCAAAAATTGAGCATGGTGCTTCTTCACCACTTGTAGGAGTGTATCATAGAAATACCTTCGTCTTTCAAGTTGAACCAGAGGGTTAATCATTTTGATGTCATTTGGGAAGTTAGGAGAAATTATCAATTCAAATGTGTCTCGGTGAGATGATGTACTGAAATTTTTCACTTTTTGGACTTCAAAATTGTAGAAATCTGGGACTAAATGCTTTATTTGTGCCAAATGTTTCTCTGTGAAAGTTCTTTTAAGCATTTCTTGTACTGATGGCTTAAGTTTGCTAAAGGTTATCTTTTCCTTTCTATTATAAAGAAGTGTGACAGCAGTTTCCATACTACGGAATAACTCTGCTAAGAATCTGTAGTGGTGAGGTAGATTTAAGCTGGGCGTAGAAGATGCCAGAGATGCATGTCGTATGTATGCTGGAACCTACAATTTACATAAATGTATGAAAAAAACAATACAAAAGTATTAATCATTAAATAAGCTATTATAACTTATAACTAATCTTAATGGTTAAAAGGATTTGAATTGAAAATAACTGTATTCCAAATAATTATTACAAACCTTGCTGGGGCTTTTGATAGGGCTGACAACAACTTTTCTAGGAGACAGAAAAGGCCTTTGCTGAGAAACTTCTGCAATTGTTTCCTTCTTAGGTGACATCAAATCATTGCGAATGATTGATTTCTTGCTTGGACTGCAATACAGAACATTCGTTAGATTCAAAATATTACAAAAAATAAAAAAACCATAAGATTATAGTAGACAATTAATGACTCACCTCTGGGGAACATCCACATCAATTGATTTAAATTCTTTAAGGTTTTTCTTTACAGTTGTATCTTTCAGTTGTTGAATACCTTTACTAATGCGATCCGCTCTTGCTCTTAGTTCAGCTAGTCTATTACTGCCACTTAGTTTCTTTTTGATGTCACCAAGGCTTAGCTCTTTTCTAGCCAAATTGACAGTTTCAATTTTGGAGGGATCATTGTTTTTAACAATATTAGCGGCGTTTACTTTTTTTGAAAAAGCCTCTACATTCTTAGGTTTCTCCGTTGAGTTACTTTTTTCAGCTGCTTGAGATATAATTTCAATATTTTTTAAATCTGAATTAGTTGTATTAGTAACTGCATTTGGCCGTTTTACATCAGCGTTTAATTTGTCTTTTACTATATCTTGTTCAATGTTCTTTGATATAAGATTTTTCTTAAATTTCGTAGCACATTCTGTTGTACGATCAATGTGAGCGATTTTGTTTTTAGAACTCACGATATCATCCGTAGCTGGTCTCTTTCTACTATTAAAAAATGCCGTGAGTGTTGTTTGAGACATTGCTTATAATATAATAAATTATATAAAATAAATACAATTTATGCGGATTAAAAATGTCTGGTTTCCCTCCAAAATTCGTTACAACATTAAACGTATAGCATTCTGTCAAAGTGATTGTCAAAGTCAAACGTAACGATAACCTACTTTTTTTAATTCAACTAAGCACTAATAGACAGAAATACAGACTAAATTTTAAGACTTACCTTAAGTTTATTATTACTATCTTTTTTTATAATATTTAAATTTAACAATTTATTTTACAAGTTTGATAATAGATTCACTTATTGCTAAAATTGCGTGCTTTATTGCAAAATAATATTTAACATATTCCAACTTGCTCAGTTTATTGTTTCGATTTTGATTATAAATAACTTATCTTTTAATGTGTAAACAAAATTTTCTATTTAATAGTGAATATCATTGTAAGAGAATATCTTATATATATATAAACTTTTTATGCATTATGAAAGTAGTTATAGACAAGGATTTGATGTCTAATAATTATGTAAATATAAAGAAATCAATTTATTTAAAGCAGCTGAATTTTACAAAACTATAGCCTAAGTTGTTTAAAATTGAACTACTGATATCAAGCTTTCTCTCCAACAATCATCATTCAAGATCATCAACATGTCTTCAAAGAGGAATTGTCAAAAGAAGTAGTCGTGATAAAATAATTCCCAAATATGCAAGAAGATGCCTCCTAAACCAATTCTTGTGAAAAATGAAAATAGAAAGAGCATTATATTGACACCAAGTAGAATAGTAAGTCGACCCGATAATCTTGAAGGCGGTGAAGAAACTGAAATAGCTGCACAGATATTAGTACCCCAAGAAGGTGGATGGGGTTGGGTTGTAGTAGCAGCTTCATTTCTAAGTGTTTTTATATTAGATGGGATAACTTTCACTTTTGGGAGTTTAATAAAAGATATGTCGAACGATTTTGATATTTCAGATTCTCTTATTGCTTTTGTGAATTCTTTAGCGATAGCCATTTATTTTATTGCAGGTCCTATGGCTTCAGCATTTATAAATCGTTTTGGTTTTAGGTCCTGTATTATGTCAGGATCTGTACTGAGCTCGTTATCTTTGTTCATTTCTTATTTTTCAACCAACTATCCATCACTTTGTTTATTCTATGGCTGTTTCGCTGGCTTTGGCTACTGCTTAATTAATATGGCAGCTGGTCTTGTTGTCGGATTTTATTTTGAAAAGTTACGATCGCTGGCGTTAGCCATAGCAACATGCGGTTCAAGTATAGGTATCATGGTATTTTTTCCATTGAATACTTATTTGGTCAAAATAGCTGGATGGCGAACTGTTACACTTTTACACTCCGGACTTCTTGGTATAACGTACTTTTTGGGTATGACTTTTCAACCCTTACTTTCATTCACAGTTGCCAAGACAACAGAAGATCCTACACGTACTGTTACCTATTTACCGAATTTATCAACTGCTGCAGTACGACCCACGGCGTCTCGTACTAAGGCAGAAGGATTAGTACCCACAGCTACCGAGCGTTTATTTTGTGCCGTTTCAAATTTAAATTTTCCCACTGCTGCTGCTGTAGTAGATGATAATAAATTTACATCAGATACTCAACCTGGTCCATCTACGGGAGCAGTATCTAAACTAACTTTAACTGCAAATGCTCCTCAGGGTGGTATTAGTCCTAGACAGTTAAAGCAATTTCAATCTATTATGTCAAGAACAAGTATTCAAGATAAAAAGACTATTGAAATAACAGTATCTGTAGAACCACCTAAGAAAACTGGTTGTTGCGGTCGTTTATGTAATTGGGATCAACATGTACCCCAGTCTCGACCAATGTATCGAGATGACGTATTTTACGATGGAAAATTAGACAAACTTCCAGTTTACCAAAAAAGTAAAATGACCACACAGACATCTAAAACTGGTCTAGAATATCAGTTGGCTGTCTCGAGAGCTGCAACAGCTATAGACTTAAGAGAAAGAAGAGGAGTATTTACAACAGCTGCTAGAAGAGTGCTTGCAACAATGATGGACCCTAAACTTTTGAAGAAAAAATCATTTTTGTGCTTATGTTTTGCTGGTATGTTGATTTATGTAGGGTTTTTAGTACCTTATGTTTACATACAAGAAAAAAATATTCAAGTTGGCATAGATCCCCAGCATTGTTCTTTATTTGTAAGTGTTATAGGCTTTTCAAATGCTGCAGGAAGATTAATATTAGGAGCTGTCGCCTGTTATTTTGATCCACTATATGTCTATGTGTTTGCAATGTTAATATCAGGAATCAGCACTATGGCTTCAAACTTGTCATTCAGTTTATATTATCAATATTTGTATTGTTTTATTTTTGGTTTTTTTGTTTCAAGTGTCGCTTCTTTAAGGAGTATGGTATTAGTAACTTTGTATGGTTTGGATAACTTAACGAATGCAACAGGAGTTGTGTTATTATTTCAAGGCATTGGTAGTTTAGTCAGCACTCCAGTTGCGGGTATACTTAAAAATTTATATGGATTTTCTGTTTCGTTTTATATAGCCGGAATATTTATAACGATCGGTGGTCTTATTCTGTTGCCGGTAAAAGGAATGTCTATCAGAGAACAAAAAGGAAGTATACCAGTAGGACAAACAAGAAATTGATGACAAATATTTATACTAACTATAAGCAAGTATAATAAATATTATAAATACTACATTTGCGTTTTATTTTTTAATAATTTACACATGTTTTTATAAATCATAATCACGAATTTGTGATAATTTGAAAATTGAATTTTTTTTATTTGAATTTGACATAGACATTATATCTTTTATAAATTATGTAAGACACGAAATTAAATTTTTATGATCTTTTACCTAATAATAAGAATTAAAATTTCGTGGCAATTCAGATTAGGTTAGATTAGATTTATTCTAAGACCCCTCCAAAAATAAACAACACATTGAGCCACTATTCGCCTACCCGTCTTGAAACTCTAAGTACAAGTATAAATAAAAGTTTAAGAAAAAAAGAGACTTACGTAGATAACTACTATTTATGAGACTTGTGGAGAATCATTCAAATTGCAAAGGAGAATGGAGGAGGTATCCATGAAAGTTAAGAACATTGTACAATATGTTTTGCAAAGATAAAATTGTTTAAAACGTTTAAAATAAAACCAATAACAATTTGCAATTATAATTTTTGATATCGAAACATTAGTTATGTTACGTAAAATAAGTAGCATAGTATAAAAGTTTAACGTACAAAATTATCTATATTTGGTTCAAGATACATTATCTGTTAGCCAAACTTGACGAAAAACAATCAGATACGTTTCTTATATAGAAACGTATCAAACTAGTAACAAGAAAGAAAAGTATGGGTACCAAAAATGTAGGTATACCTATATTGATGACATTGAAACTCGATCCGCTAACCTAAGGCCCTTATGTTAACTGACCCGCCTTCGCACCGCTGACAAACACAAGAGTTTAAATTTTACGAGAACTCATATAATATTAATTTTAATTATACAGTATATACGGATATTATGTATATTAATGTATGATTGATTAATGTGATTTGTTTGATTGACTTGATTTATGTATCTTCTAATGATAAGAAGATAGATACATAGTATTTATTTTATTTGAAAAAATGCGGCCATACATAAGTTTTTTAGTGTCACTGTAATTTTTTTACGCAATGAACGCATTGGAAGCTTTTAACATGCACGATTTAGCAAAAAAATATCATTGGTATATAATTTCATATAGGACCTGAGAGAATTTATACACATATTAATTATTATATGTCATATGACCCTTTTGTAATATTGTACCTTTCAAATGGCAAAATATTTTTTACAAAGGTGCCGTGGTTCCGGAGTTATCTATACGGAAGGTCACAAACCTTGATAACAGGACTTTGCTGAGACTATCAGGACTTAAAAGCAGAACATATGTATATAATATGTTTTGGCCTGAGGCTTACAACGAATTATTTTATTTTTATATTCATATAAATGTTATATTATTTTTAAAATTCAAAATAAAGTGTTATAATATTATGGGTCTGAAATTAATTATATTCTTTATTTAATAAAGGATAGGAAAGCTATAGTATATTTTATCTATGAATATTTTTTTTGCCGGTAACACTGGAGCGGTTCATGTTCGAGCGCATTTTGTTCTGTCTGAAACCGGCCGCCATACTCAAACAAAAAGATTGAGATGAAAAGATAAATTTATTTATATTGGAACTTATTGAAAGTGTTTTAATTTACTAAATGAGTTCTAAATCAGATGTAAACAGAAGGGTACTCGCCATTCAGGCGAAAAAGAAAAGGCATAAACTCGGAAAGAAGAAAAATCGTGAGGAAGACCACGGCGCTGGTGGACAAGGAAACGGGCTGCGCAATCAAAATCAGAATCGTCTCGAACCGACACATAGTTCTTCTAATGAAACGATTGAGGAAGACGAAGACGAGCAATATGCCAGCGACGACGAAGAGCAAGAAGACAGCGCCGACTACTGTAAGGGTGGATACCATCCTGTCAAAATTGGAGACCTATTCCTGAATCGCTACCACGTCACTAGGAAGTTGGGTTGGGGTCATTTTTCTACAGTGTGGCTGTGTTGGGATCTCGTTGACAAACGATTTGTCGCCTTGAAAGTTGTTAAGTCTGCACCTCATTTTACAGAAACAGCTTTAGATGAAATCAAGATACTAAAAGCTGTCCGTGACAGTGATCCAACGGATCCAAAGAGAAATAAAACGGTTCAATTGCTTAATGATTTTAAAATTACAGGGGTGAATGGGACACATGTGTGTATGGTGTTTGAAGTCCTAGGGCATCACCTGTTAAAATTGATACTAAAGTCTAATTATAGAGGCATTCCCCGTGAGAATGTAAAAACTATTATACGTCAAGTATTGGAAGGTTTAGATTACCTCCATACTAAATGTAAAATAATTCATACGGATATTAAACCTGAAAATGTGTTAGTGTGTGTTGATGAAGCATATATTCGTAAATTGGCAGCTGAAGCTACTGAGCTACATTCCTTGGGGCTCAGATTACCCCATTCCCTGATCAGCACTGCACCGAAAGAATTTCAGGAGCAGGTTGTCACAGGTAAAATGAGTAGGAATAAAAAGAAGAAGTTAAAGAAAAAAGCTAAGCGTCAGTCAATGCTTCTCAAAAAACAAATGGAACAAATAGAAGAAATGGAAGAACAAAAAAAGACAGGTAATAACAGTGAATCGGCACCCATGTCTCAAGATAATGATGATTCTCCTCAGACACCAGAGGAAGTCAGTGTCATTGAAAACACCCGCTCTGAAAATGACTCTAACATAAATGGGTGTAATGATATGCAAAGAGCAGATGATGATGTTTTTGATACTGACGCTGAGGCAGTTCAGGTCAGGAGTAAGCAGTATGGATGTGGCGATGATGCTGGCACTCCTATGTCAGAGGGAGAGATGACAGATACTCCACCTTCCTTCAATTCACAAAATAAAGGTAAAACATTAGAAAAAAAACCTGACCCTGCATTTGAAGTGTGTGAAGTAGAGGTTAAAATTGCTGACTTAGGAAATGCATGTTGGGTTCACCGACACTTCACTGAAGACATCCAAACAAGGCAGTATCGTTCCTTAGAAGTTTTACTCAGTGCAGGCTATGGTACCTCAGCAGATATATGGAGCACAGCCTGCATGGCATTTGAATTAGCTACTGGGGATTATCTTTTCGAGCCACACTCAGGAGATGGTTATAGCCGTGATGAAGATCATCTAGCTCACATTATCGAGCTTCTTGGAGACATTCCTAAAAGAATTGCTGCATCAGGAAAATATTCAAAAATATTTTTCAATAAAAAGGGTGAACTAAGAAATATAACTGGACTAAAACCATGGGGCTTGGTATCTGTTCTCACTGAAAAGTATGAGTGGAGTCAAAGGGATGCAGAGGAATTTGCCGATTTTCTGAAGCCTATGTTGGACTTTGATCCCAATCGGCGAGCCACTGCTTACGAGTGCCTTCAGCACCCTTGGTTGAAGCAAATAAAGCTAGAACAAAATGAGTCTGAGGAATAATTGCTCTCTGTCATAGTGTGAATGTTGTTTACACGTTCATAAAATCAGTAGTGTCAACATACTAAGTATTTCAGTGTTTTATGTTTTAATCAAAGTTTATTTATGGATTTGTTTGTGAATAGTTTAATTTGTATCTAGATTGTTTTTAGCAATTCTTGATTTCAGAATTAAATTGTGTGCAAATAGAGGAATGATGCTGAATAATTAATAAATTAGAAATTCATTTTTGACAGTAGCAATGTATATAATACACCTGCTGCTCAAATAAGTAGCATCAAATTAGATTGGCATTTAAAAGTTTACAAATTTCCAAAATTGTACAGATAGCTGTAGTAAAAATTGTGATGTATGATGACATATAGACAATATAGGTTTGGTCACATTAAAATAAACATTTAGAATTAAATACTTGACATAGTTATATGCACTAAACACCACCTAGAATGTGAGAACCTATGCAAGTCATGCATGCATACTGTAGCCATTCTGGTAGTAAGTATGTTCACATAGATTAAGTTTGTCTTTTATCACTATCACAAAAATCTCATAATGTAAACTTAGAGGTAAGACAGTATTTGTAAAGCCACATTTCCGAGACTGCCTTTTTATATTTGAATGAGTCACTTGAAATTATAAATGGTTGCAATCAACTGTTGTTGAGAGGCAGTGAGACAGTGACTTTAAACCAGTTAATAGTTATATTATTTACCATAGATCCCGATTTACATGACCATAATTTGTATTAATTATATCTGCAAATTTACATAAATAAAATTACGAAACGAGCTTGTTACGGTCGATTTTTACTGAAGTCCTTATAAACTTAAATAAAAAATTTTGAATTAGTTATTATAGAGATTGTTAATTTTGTAATCTCATTATAGAATGTTACATAAACTGTAACAGATATATGGTTTCAATAGAGGTGAGGCAGGAAGTATCAAAGAATAGATTGTATCTAACAACCTTTTTAAATTGAATTCATTAGGCTATTATAGTAGAGCCACAATAAGCACTCAGATATAAATTCGAATTAAATTACAACTTTGACATACCTATGGAATTTTTTACTACCACAGATGTTGATAAATATCAATTGGGTTGCTCATATTAGAGTAATACTACAATGCGAAAGTAACTCTGTCAAGTTCGAGACTTCACCACAATATAACAACTGAATTTATAATCTTCAAATTTAAAATTGAGGTAGCCTGAATAGATAAATACGAAAAAGAATGTACATGAATGAATCGCCGACAGTTAAGGGCGTCATACATTATAAATCTAATTCATCTGAAATATCTAAGTAGGATATCAAATGCGTTATCTAAAACAACGCAAATTTCGAAAATTAGGTATTATAATAAAGTAAATATATAAGATAAAAGAATAAAATAATATTTTTTAGAGTGATTTATGAATCACATCAGCTGGAGCCGTTGCTACACTTCTTGGTAGGTAGTACAGATAAAGAAAGTATTTGCTCTTTTGTTTTTCTTCAATTATGAGAGTAACATGGGTTTAAAACACTAATTTTAAAAAGAAAAAAATCTGCCCGAGCACGCCTTTTTATATTGAGGTTTCACTACTGTCTGTTTTGGTCAATCCTATTTTAATTACGTTTTTGTACATTAAATATTAAAAAAATAAAATTAATAGTTTCTTAATTAATTTTTTTTTGATGTGGAAAGCAGGTATATAATAACATTCGTGTGTTAACCACTCACTCTCGAAGTAACCTTTAACCAACAGATGGCGCTATGTGCACATCGAAGACCATTAAATAACAGGTGTAAGGTGCCGATAATTGTGTATAATTGTATAATAAATTAAAGGAAATATTTTAAAGTTAGGTAACTAAAGTGTTAGTCCAGTAATCGTAATATTTACTTGAAACTATTTCATAAATATTAGTTCTGATGTGTAACGAGAGATGTCACCCGGAGCTACAAACAAAATAATATTTTGTGGATTTTACAGTAAACTTTACGAATATTATAAAAATGTAAAATAATTAAATAAGTATAGGATAATAAAAAAAAATTTGGTAAAAGTAGGTTACTTTCTAAAAATCTAAATATAAAGATTGTATTATCAAAAAATATAATAATCACAAATTTATTTAATATAATATGTCATAATTCCGCAGTGAATTGCCCTGCATACTTCAAATTTCATTCTAATCCTTAACTCTACACATCTACCCTGCCCTTTTATTATGCCACAATTAGTAATCTTCATACATTCATTTGAATGAATAAATGTGCTTTCACACCTTGTTGGAATTATAAATTAAAGTATTAAAACTATTTTAGATTTTAAAGTATCGTAAGTAAATTTTGAACTAAGTTAGCATAAATGTTTATATAGGGTATACTAGATAATAAGTAGACATGCTTTGTATATTTATGATTATATCAGTAATTGATGGAACAAAACTAAATTGATGTATTTTTGTTGAGATTAGTACCGGTAAAATTGAAACCTCGAATCATTAATTATAAATTTTCAATCATTAACTGTAAATTAAATATAACTTTCAGAGTCAAATTTTTCTATCATTAGACAAGGTTTCGTCTATTTAGCAATAATATTTTCTTATGATTTATGTTTATGTTGACAAATCAAGTAACATCTGATCTTCAAAGGTGAGCTGCAGTTGGCAGCATCCTCGCCGCTGATGAACTAGAAGACGCATGCGCGTGGATACGCGACCTTCCCGCGTCCTTACCGCCAGTCGACGGCTTACGCCGAAACGCCGCACATGTAAACAAATAACGTTTTACTTTCAATTTCGTTTTCGATAAAGTTATAAATTTTCTGTGTCTTAAAATATTACATTGACGTGTTATGATGTGGTGCGGATTATTGAATGCGGTAACATACAAGCGACTCACGTGACAAAAGGTTTGTACCTATTAAAATTGTATTTTTATTATTTGCAATTTATAAAATTATTGAATATCAGTACCTATTTAAAAATGTGGCTCACGCTGATACTCTATATGTTATAATATACATATATTACTATAAATGAATATCAATATTTGAACCAAATAGTAAGTGTGACCTTGAACCGTCGACCTAAGTCAATGCCCTTTTCCCTACCCTTTATCAATTATTTATCAGTGACAAATGACAATAATAATAGGTTACTAAAAATTTTCGAACTCATTTCGTTTCGTCTTCATACTAAATAAATTAAAATATGGTTCAGAAATTACTGAGACATCTACTAGATTAAATAATATAAAAGTCCTTTTTAGTTCTTGTTTAAAATTCAATGTCAAAATTTATAACGTAAGTACCTACTCACTAAAACTATTATAAGTATATATTTTTTATTACTCTGTTTTAGTGTAGCTATTAAAATATGTAGAGAAATAAATATGTCCGGATTTCCAGCTACGTATGAAGAAATGTCTTATTGTTATAGATTTAGCAACGATATCTATTTAAATTAAATAATTCTTAATATCCAAATTAAATCCTTTGATGTCAACGTCTAATATTAATTACGACTTCGTTGTCATTTTTATCAGTGATATCAAGAAGTAATCAAAGTGCTAGTTTTCAAGGCTATCAAAAAAGATATGCTATCGACAGTTAGATCACCAGCTACTAATTTTTATATAAATTGATAGTTTATGGCGAGAGGATCTAGTAAAATCACACTTGTGTTAAACTCATATTACTCGGCTTGAATTTAAATTTGTTTCCCAATAAACATTAGATGCGACTTATGTTACAATATTCTCTGTGATCGCCTACAATCTCAAGGGAGACTAGCCATTAGCCAATACGCAGGGTTTATGATAGCGCACAAGTCTGTGCACAAACACATATGTTCTATTTTCTGGAAAGAGTCCACGAGACCAGCGTCTTTACCTGTTTAAAGAAATATCTCATATTATAGAGATCTCAATTTTTTTGATAATAAACGAAAGTTAACTCTTGAGAAAGTTTTAAATGTGAAAATATTAGTTATCTCAGACTTAGTTTGTTTATATTATAATTTATCAGCGAATAATAACTTCATATATTATTATTGTACAAAGTTACCCTCTCATAATTTCCACCTTAAAGTTATAATTTCCACTAAACTTCAAAGTCAATGTAACCTATAGTTTCGGAAATCTTGGGATATATCAGTGTTATTTCACTTATGCATAATATATAGACAAGCAAAGGGCTAGAGGGCTGGAATCTTGCTCGATTTGAAAAGCGGTTGTGGAATGTGAACCTGTATTTATTGGCTTTGTTTCTCATAAAGATGTGTTTCTGAACTACTTCAATAAGAGTTTTCTTAAAATCGGTTCTTAGCGGATGTTAACAACCCTATCGGAAATCTACCTTCCAAATTTTAAGTCTGCGAGAGTGTAGTTTTTAGTTATCTGAGATTTCGTGGCTTTACTCGTTTATACTTATAGATTATATTTATAGCATTTTATTAACTATCACCCATAACATTTCGTATGATCACACCGATAGACTTTTATGTCAGTCTTGGTGGTCTGTTATTATTTAAATTTAATTTCTGTCTAAGTATCTTATTAATAGCAATGAATATTATAAGATATTATTATAGTAGCTATATAATCGGTATTTATGCTGAACGTATTGTGTGATAGTAACCACATATGTACCTAGTCATACATTGGTTGAGATGCGGTAATCTTGTATGCATTATTATACACGAACAGTTAACTAGTTTACAGTTAAAGTCCTTCTAGTGCGCAAATAAGATAATGTTTAAAAAATATGATTTTAATCAACCTATATAATTTGTTTTTATCTTGCCTGCATATACATCAGCATAAAAACGTAAGTACTTACTTATGTTACGCACACTATACGATGTTAGGAATAAATCTTTGACAGAGATAATCTTACTTTCCTAACAAAATAATGTTTATGTTAAATACGTTTGAAAAATATTTGGTCCATTCATAAAATTTAGCTTTAGTTTCTTAATTCTTAAATATGTCAATAAGTCATCATAAATAATAGACATTATATTCAAACTAAATTAAAAGGATGTATTTTTTTATGGTTGCGATTTTGTACCCTGACGGTAGCTTATAGCGACTTTCTATTGTCAAAAAGTTGACTGCTGAGTGAGAGTGAGCATAGACTAAACTAAGATATATTTCTCTGTTTATTTAGGCGCTTTGATGAAGTAAGAGATGGTTAAAATTTCCTACATTATCTATGTCTATCGGTGGTGACCGCTTGCCAAATCAGGTGGCCCATTATCCGGTCTGTCTACCTATTGACAATAAATATAAATAAACATGTATTTAATATTCTACCTAGGCCTGCAACTCACCTGTTTCAATATATAAACCTTTAACAAATCATATTTGTGAGTTTTATTCATTAAATACGAGCTTTCAGAATAGCACAGCCTTAAACGCCAATGGCGTTTGTCTTGAAGCTATTTTAATTTCATGGTTATTGCTATCATTTAAAACTGAGTTACGTCTGACATGTTTCTATTAAAGAGATACAGTAATAAGATGCCTTATAAATTTATAAAAAAACATACGGTTGGACTGCTTTTGATCATTAACTAAAAAATAATTTGGTACGAAAATGATTAATATCATTTAATGTTAATACACGAGCTTTTTATCTTTAGTGAAAATGGCATCGCCATAATCTTAACTAATGTTGAATTATTTGCATATACGTATAACTTTTCAGGTTTAGTGATGCTTACACATGTCAATGTTATTATATAATGCGTAATAAATGATCTCTGTCACGTAGACTTTCGGTGGGTAAAATTATTGTCGAATTATAATCGTTACTGTAACACCTTGGCACTTGCTATCTTGGATGGCCTGCCAAATATGTCGCCTGATCAAGTCATAAGATAAAATGTCAGTTTTCTAGTTGCATCCGAACATTCTTCAAAGTTATTTCTGAATTAATTACTTTATACATTATACTTGGTATTCGCTTGTATCGTATGTTGTATAAGTTTTCAAAGACTACTTTGAAAACTGTTTTTATTTTGAACATGTCACGATAATAATTAATATTTTCATAACATTTTCAAAAATAAAAGAACTTAATAAATATCAGAATATTATCGCAGGATGTCGCTGTCCGTTCTTTCTCCTTTATTTTATTAAAAAAAGTTAAAAAAAGTTAGTAATAAACACGGTAGATACAGGGATGTGATTCTGAAATGCCCATGTTGCTTTTTCATTTGAATTTGACCTGATAATGGCAAATATTTATTTGTAGTATCTAATAATACCGTTGTATTTTGACTTGTACACGAAATTTTAACTTTTCTTCATTATCTAATTTGAAAAGATAAAGAAATTCAGATATGTCATTAATATTTGTTTGTAAGCTGTGACAAGTTTGCAGCATAGCAAATCTGCTACGGCGACGACGAGTACGAACTTGTAAGTAGGCGCTTGGACGTTTTAGTTTCTGAATTCGTCTATAGATGTCAGTGGCAATCGATCAGCAAGTTTTGGTGAATTTATAGTTAATATACATGATATGTTCACAATTATATATATTATTGCTTTGTTTTCCTCACCGTCAGCTACCACCCTAAACTTAAAATCATAATTGAAAACGCAACCAGCTCATACTAATTTTGACTTAATGATCGAACTTTTTTATTGACCCTTATAATTTATTATTGAGACAAATTGAAAAAAAAGTATATATCTTTCAGTATTTTTTTTATAACTACTAGGCATATTTAAATTTCTCGAAAAAACGAAACAATGGTTAATATTTTTATAAAGTTCAAAATGTAATTATTTGCTTCGACTATTAAACGAAAAAAAAATTAACGTAAATAAATATTTACACTAAAAAAAATACATGTGTATTTATAAAATCAAAAAGTGTGTCCTACAGTAAGACTGTAATTATTATAGAAGGCTAACGTTTTTTAGACATTAATAGCAGCGAAATTGGAACCAATTCTTTTAAATTTGACCGTCTCAAGAAATGCTTGAAATGTAGATCTATTAAACTTATGTATAATTTAAACGTATTCCAATGACTTCGCTGGTCATCTCGTTTCTTATCGAAATGGTGGTAGGTTATTTTTAATAAGCGTTATTTCTCGAAATATTTAAATTTAAAAAATCATTAAATTATTTTATTTACACTAGCTACAATTTAACCTATAATTATTTTAAAGCAGAATGCTGCGCAGTGTAAGTAAATGGAGATAAGTTTGTGATTACAGCAAATATCGGGCATCAGCCGAGTGGAATATTCCTTCGAATCGTTTGAAAATACATTAGTATGTTTGAGATGTAGTTTTAAATTTATAACAAAATAATTGTAAATATGATCGTATTGTAACTTAATACAATAATTTAAGAACATTTACGGTACAATAATTTAAGAACATGTACATTAACGGTCAAATCGTAATGGTCAGTGAAAAAAAACATTCCTGATAAATTAATTTACAAATAAATTAAATTCTAATTATTGAACAAGTTTTGTTGAATGATATTTTTTGTAATATTATTGTATTGGAAAATTACATTAATTGATATCAGATAGATATGACAATACAAATATGCATTTAGGTACATATTAGTGACCAACTACTGAGTTCAGATAGGTAAAATATTATGCGTTGTATCTAGGTCAGTTTAGAGATTTTATCCGAATAAAGTTATAGGACTTTAGTTATTAACCCATATTAATTACAAGTATTATCAATGAAATATATGCCAAGCACGACTCAAGAGGTCACCTACTAAAGGGATTGCGCTTATTTTTCGAATAGGCTTCATGCAGTCCTGTCTGAGTGGGTATTATCTACAGCCATGTATGTAGTATTTTTTTATTTATTAATGACGTTAATGGTTTCCTAGTGAGTGACATGCACATGGTAAATAATATCTTAGTTCGAATAGTTGTCGGCGCAAGCGCGGTCGAATTGACTCCATATTTGCGCGTCTGCCTTAAATAAACATCAATATTAAAAGGAAAATGTAACTGCTCAAAAAGAGAGCGCAACCTAATTTTTTATTTGTTTACCGTCATGTATATTACTAGCTAGGCCCTTTAAATGCCTTCAAAATAAGTTATTTTCATTGCTTTTCAGTTATTCACAGTTTCTAACTCGAAAAAAACTTTAATTTATTACTTATTATAATTATTTTTTGTTATCTGTATTGTTTATATTGCCTGTACAAAGGAATTATATGTTTTAAACCGCATCTCGCTGCCTCATTGACAATTTAAGAAATGCTCAATGGATCGTCTTTATTGATCATCTTTCCCGTTCGAAGTTTGAACAACAATATTTAAAAATATTTTACTAATGTGCGTTTTTCATGCAACGTTTTGACACATAAAACCTATTGATACATTGAACATTAAGCGGTGTAATTGCATTTTATTTTATCGATCTCTTAAGTGCAGAGGTCAATATACCGTAAATAGTCGGAATCGTGATGTGAATTAAGCATATTCTCTATTTTGCTTGTATGTGCAATTTAGAAATTGTTTCAAGGTTATGTAGAAAGTTATTAATTTTGCAGCTGTAGGATTTTTTTATTAATATTTTATTAGTGAGACGTTATATTAGTACTGAGACGTATTTATTGGTCAGGTAAAAATATGGGTAAATAATTTGTACATTGGTTAAGAATTGATCATATATGATAAGACACGAACTTAAGTTTAGTTCTAAATTTAAATGTATTTTATAAATCAATATAGCTTTACGTCGAGGTGGATTG
The DNA here is from genome assembly GCF_905220365.1 of Vanessa cardui. NCBI lineage: Eukaryota > Metazoa > Arthropoda > Insecta > Lepidoptera > Nymphalidae > Vanessa > Vanessa cardui. Next base: position 8,492,546 of record NC_061138.1, on the reverse strand, counting down.
CAAGGAAATAGAGACGAGCGGTTAACCACAGGCACGTCGTCATTCACTCACTCTATTCATTCATTGAGTCACATGTTACGCAATGTTAAAAGTCTAAATTTAAAAATAAAATCTCATCACCATAAAGTGTTCGAGATCATAATCATTTAAATGCATGTATTCGAATAATTGATAATAGAAGAATATATTTGATGTAGTTTAGAATTTACTTTTTCGATATTGTTGAATTATAACACTCTATTATGGGAAAATTAAATTATAAGTTTCATAATATGGGTACTCAAATAAATTTAACTTTTAAGTTATAGGTATAGCTATTACTTTGAAAAGTTCATTTACTTCTTTAGTTTGCATACCCCGATTTCAGGTTTCTGTATTTGCTTGTCAATAAGATGGATATACGAAGTATGAACAGCTAGCGGTAAGCACACAATAAACCGGGCCAGCATAAATACACTCAAGCAAAATTTAATTTGCGCGTGTAAAGTAAGCATAAGTAAAGTATGTTATTTTTTTTCTCTTATAGGCACAATAAAAATAGATATTTTTTTTTGTCAAAACAATAGGTATTTAAAAATCCTCTTTTTAAAAAATGTTACATAAATAATACTCCTTATATGTTATTAAATTTTAAGTAGTAATAGGTTGTAAAAAAGAAATGTAAATTTCTGAAGATAATGAAATATTAATAAACTTAACGTATTATTAATAAGTAGTATTAAATTATTTCCTCTTTTACGACCTCTTTGGTTGTAAAAAAAGACGATGGGTTGATAGATAATATGGCTGGAGAGCATGTCACATGTAAGATGATGTTAGATAGAGAAGTATGGAAGAATTTGACATGCTACGCCAACCCTAAATAAAATTGGGATAAAGGAGGATGAGGAAGATGCTATGATTAAATAATTACCTTCCTAAGAAACATTTATACAAATAGGTAAAGAAATACATAATTTATATATACATAAAGGTTGAGCTCCGCTCTAGTCACGTTTTATAGTTTAATTAAGACTATTAAACTAGTGCATACGTAATTAGGTATAAATTATAATTGACACCTAATTACGTGTGTACTCTAGTATATTAAGTTGTAAATAAATTTATCTTATTTACATCTAAAATTAGATGACGTATAAACATTTACGGAAGATCTTATACTACTACTATTTTATCATTATCACCAATAACGCAAATAGTTTTTAAGCCGTAAGAACAGTTTAGTAGAACTGCTTTGTAACCCGTGGGTGTCTAAAGCCTATTTTTGCAAACCTACCTATTTTTAGCTAGGTATTTACCTGCTTATTTCATGCTTGTATTATAACAGAGTGATAACCCAAATTGAATTTCTTGTCTCACAATGGTGTCAGACGAGTTTAGATGCGTCCGCAGCAGCCGTTTACGAACTTTTATTCGCGTGCCAATTTTTCTCGCCGCCCGCCCACTGCGCCCGCGCACTGCACCTCTATTTATAAATAAAAGTGACATTGTTTTATACAAGCGACCCTGCTAGTACTTTTCCATGCGAAAATCGTTAACCCCGAGTGATAAGGAGAAAGTGCTGCTTGAGCTTTGTTACCGCATTTATTGAAACTGTATTTAAAACATTATTATTTTTTATTATTAATAATACGCTGATTAAAATGTGCTTATTCTTTAATTAATTAAATAGAATCATAAAGATAAAACATTGTATTTATACAATGGTAAAATGTCTAGGTATTTACAAAATAAACTTAAACAATTGTTGAGTCCGAATATAATTATCTAATAACAAATAATTACTACATCAATAACAACCGGTAAAGTACTTATAACATTTTTTTATTAATTCTTTTTCTTCACGAATCTTCGATTCATAACTTTAGAATATGGATACAGAAAAAGGAAATCTAAGTAAATTTGCGAATTTTTTTAATTCCAAAATTTACTTAGATTTTCTTTTTCATTGCGAAAACTTTCGACTTTATTAACGAGCCCTTTGATATTATGACTTTTAAGCTTTGAATTCTGTTCAAACTTACAGGAGTGAGCATTAAAGTATATGTATACTTATGCTGTAGCTCTATATTTGCTCAGATTCACTGATAGCGAAGTGTATGCAATCATTGTTATTATGTGAGAAATATTAATAAAAGGTAATTTTAAAACATATCAAACACCGACCTTCCTGGACCTTTGTAAGCGAGTCTGGATTCAGTAGACCAGTCACCCTCACGCTATCGACTCACGCGCATCTCCATTTGTGTACACCTTAATTTTTTGTTTTTATTGTTTACATAAATACTTGTTGATATCGTGCTCGTAAAGTGATTAGAATTAAATGGATATGCAGGTAAGCAGTTGTTAATTAATTCAGTAACAATAAAGTGTTTTAAAAAGTATTCTAGTCAAATGAAATAGAAATTTTGAATAATATTGTATTGTATTTTTAAAAAACACGTTAAATATAAATTAGCCTTAAACGTATTTTTTTAAACCAAGCTATATGTCTAGAAGTATATATTTGTTATTTTAATTTTTTAAAATAATTTTTAGTTCTATAGTGACAGTTGGATAAAGCGTTTTTTTAAATTTTACACATTTTTTTTTCAAATGAAATTACTAGCCGATATTTAAGTTTCATTTTAGTTTGCTTGCCATTATACTATTAAACTAATATTTCCAAACGCAATTTATTATATCATAAGTAAATTACAAAAAATCGACCTCTTTTATGTTTGCACTCCTTTCAATGACATAAGTTTCAAGTTCAATTACCATACTTTTATAATAAAATCTAAATATCTGTTTTCACCTACGATAGTAGTGTATCTTTTAAAAATAATATATCTTTTTGCTTGTTTACTAACAGAGAAGATGTGACATGAGGACAAAGTCCAACAATATTCATTAGAAAATCTCTTTAGAAAATGATTTGTTATGTAAGGAACATATGTTCATATCAATAATAAATATTTACATAATCCAAGTTCTTTTGAAGCGAGTGAATGTTGTTACTTGAATATTATCACCCAATTTCAATAAATAAATACAATTACAAATGAAACATGTTAAATTATGTATTAGAATTTGATTAGGTAGCTGCACTAAACACGGTTTCTCATAAAACGAATTTAGTGTTGTATTACTACTAATTCTACAATTTGTTTTTAAAATATTGGCACACGAAGGGGAGGAAATTTTGTTAATATTTTAAATTAGCATACGTATATATAAAAACTTAATACAATGATCATTCTCTGATTTTTCCTTTTTTTTGTATAGTTGCATAGGTAAATGTGCTACCTGTGGTTGAGTGTTTACCATCTAAGAAATATTAACCAACAACTTACATTGCCTATGCGCCACCAACGTTGGCAACTAAGATATTATGTTGTGTCTATATTAGTCTACTACTAGTAGTCTATACTATGCTCAATCTTCCTACAAAAAAAGCACAACAATAATTAATTTTGCTGTTTGTAGAATATCTGATAAGTGGTTTCTGAGGGAGGTTTTGCGACGTAACATTGAGTCCGGGCTATAAAAACATTAAATAGAACGGATTGATAATAACAACTATATTTAAAAGTATGTTCCGTGTGCGAAAGTGTTATCTCAGCTGTAAATACACTGAAATCTATTTAAAAATAAACAAATAAGTAGTAAGAGTAGTATCATAAAATTAAACATTAAAAATATAAATATCGAAAATCATTTAAAAAACTTATAAAAATCTATGTTTAACACGAGAGATTGAAAGAAAAATAGTGGAACGTAAATAAATACCTTGCAACCGCATATAAAGATAGTCTGTATATAAAAAAAAAACCGCCCATATTGATATGTGTCCGTTCAGAAAATATAAATTATAATAATATGAATGTTCCGTATCAACTGGACATGTAACTTTTGCGTTAATACGGAAGAAACCCAGCGAATAAACAAAAACTTACCTCTTTACAATATTGGAACGAAGTAATAATTTGAGACGATTTTATATCTTGTGTTCAATGAAGTGTTATTGTTTTTCTTTCATATTTTCAAACATTGCGAAAATTTTAAGTAACTTAGGTATTGTTTATATTGAATCGAACTGGATTAAAATGGAATAATAATTGACTTATCAGTTTATCGTGCTGGCAAATACTGTATACGGTGACAGTAGTATCATAGTCAAGTTATAATTACGTGCCTGACCTGACCCGACCCGATAAGCCTTCTAAGATCGGATTTCAGTTTGTTATTTTCAAACAAGAGATAAGCTCTTGTTATTGTCGAAGTGAAATATTGTTAATCTTGACTCATTTACAGGATTACATACTAAGTAAAACTCTCCAGGTATCGATGAACAAGGAAGGCTGATTTATATACGGAATCTGTCAGTTTGTAAATATCAGATGACACTATTGACATTACTGTTGGCTGTCGATGTGCTCCTGACGACCAGATTGTTATGATGGTATAGAACCTTTTAAAAATATAAGCGAAAACGCCGAGTGATATTTCTCAGCAGACAATAATTTTGGTGAGATTTTGTTTGAAAAGTCGTTTCGGTCGGTTGATTAAGTGCCTCTTAATAAACAACATTTAAATATATATACTACTTATTAAATAATAATAATTGCTTTCGATAATGATAATATTAGAAATATGTTATTATTATGCTGTAGAAATTCACGTGTAGTGAAGTTATAAATAAAACCAATTAGCTATGTAAATATAGGTACATACCGTTAAATACCTATTACGCTAAAAGGAATGTTCATTAGAATTATTTTATTATGCCACCTTTAAAAAAAATATTGGGAATTTATAGATCGTTTTGGGAATTTCTTTAGACCTGCAACTTAATAAGTAAATAGTTAAGTGAACACGGAAGTTTGAAGTTTCCTTATATCAAAGGGTTGATTAGACTGGTCTGACTAGCTTTGGTATAATTTCCCTACTAAATAAAATAAATGATAAACTATATATAGTATAAACCTTACATATGTAAATAAGGTACTCAATTACTGATGCTAATACTTTAGTGGTATGTTATACATATACATATTACTTTGGACATAATTACCTGCACAAATACTCTTTAATAATCAAAATTGGAAAAACAAGTGAATTGCTGTTTCATATATCTATATAAGTTCTATTTTACGTTCTGACGTCTTATGCTTCGTATAAAATCATTAAGGCTTTCTCAACAGTTAGATTCAATAAAGAAATGTAACGAATATTACGTTACTAAATAGTCTTTTGTTATTTGTGTTCCTTTAATGCTTATAAAATAAATAAAAATTACATGTATTTCAGAGTTTATTTATTATTTTTTCTATATCTAAATTCAATAAAACTTTGTTTTCTGAAGTAACAGCATAATTATTTATAGGTTTAATAATATTTTCATACTCGTTCATGTAGCTAACTTTACCTCCATTTCTGTGTTTAATTGTGCTACTAAAATGAAATTCAGTTTTTTCTCAATTAATTCTCAGTAGCGGTCCACAGTTTGGATGTTGGTAGCGCGTATAGTTTGTATGTTTGGTCCCGAAAACGCATAAAGCCGTTAGTCCAGCGTGTGAAATTTCTCCGGTCCTGACGAGTTTGTCTTATGGAGCTGACAAGAAATAGGGAGTGCAGTGGTTTATTCTAACAATTGTGAACTATTACAAGTACTGCGCACTTGGCTAGCTACATATGGCATATTGGCCTAAGTCGGTCGTCATCATCAAACTTTCTTAATGACTCAATTGATGTCACTCAACATCATGTTTTCATGTAATATTACTGTACAATTAATGTATTGTTCTATGTATTTGAAAGAATCTGCTTCAGATAAACTTAAATGATTAGTTAATGAATGTTTACATTTGATTAAAAGTTAAATTAATAAACGTTTGAGGCGTGATAGGTGACGATACATTTGGAATAGTGTAACTGCAAATAGCTCTCGTTCTGCCTTCACTTAATCACTCAGGGCTTATTCCAAGAAATTCTAAAGTAATTTACATAGCTTGATTACACACGGTGCATCAAAGGTTATCGCACCAATAATAAGCGTGTCCCCAGATGCAATGTGCATATTATTGAGATGGCGCCGATCCACATATTATTCTCAGCGGTAAAAATATTTTTGTAAGGAATTCAAGAGTTAAAAATAATGTCATGTGTAAATGTTTTGGCAGAGTGTAACTCTAGCAAAACGAATTCATTTTCGTTTGAAATTTATTTCAAATGCTAATACTTCTGCCTCTGTCCTCCAAGTGCAAAGTATTTTATTATATGAAACAGTTTAGCTTATATACAGAAGTGTCTGTTTTTATTGATCATTGTCCCTAATTATTAAAATATTTATTTAATTAATATTGATCTTTAATCTGGTGGTACATCAGAGATAAAGTCAGGTCTTCTTTACGTTTGCGGAAAACATTACTCTTGATAAATATGACGAGACAGGAAATGTCATTAATTAGTAACAGGTTAATTAATTAGGTTTTGATATGCATCCAAATTTCTATTTTATAATCTATCTACTTATTTTCATTGTTCCAAGATTGCCGAACGCGTTACTTGATAAGAGACGGATGTATTGGATCTCAGCCGACGAACATAGGTTTAGGTTGAATAATTTGTGAAAGGAAACATCGTGAAGAAATGCACCTGTCGAATTGTATTCTCTAATATATATTTTCATCGCCTCAGTGGACAGCATGATATAATAAGATATAAACCTTTTTCTTAACACAAAAATCTATTTGCTCAGCAGTGGACTTTTGACAGGATGTAAATAAATATTTTACTGTTTATATTAATTATTGATAATAATGCCGCAAAATGTTGTAGTACGCATGTCGTATCTAGATATTCGAAGTTATATTAATAATTTCTTATTAATCTACCAACGTAAGCACGTGGTATTGTGTTACACTACCACGTGTATGTTGCAAATGATGTGTCTTTTGGCTATTGTCTTTTAAATGTGTGTGTCGTCACGCTGCATGGGCGTCACGCTGCTTCGCATCTCGTCTCATCACATGCTCCTGTGGGCGTTGCCGCAAGTCCCTACGCATTACACAAAATAGATTTAACGACGACTTAGATCGTGAATGAACCAATGCAATCTTTTTAAGATAACAATGACAACAAAAGTACATGTGTCTTTGAGTCTGTTTTGTTTATTCCTTTTTATTGAATTCGGACAAGTGCTATAGGCATTTGTTTGTTATATAAATGAAAAAACCTGCACGATTCAGATATATTTCGGTCACATGTGTATTCACTTCTTATTGGTACACGCTCGCATTTCTTTTATAGAAAAAGAGGCCACTATCCAACAATGATACGTTCAGACTGTTTCGGTTACTATTTACCGTTCGCCGTTCCTAACATAAGTATTTTATATGTTTATAAGAATAAAACATAAGAAGTAACATTTACATATCTGTCATGTCATAGGAAATATAAGCGCTAATACAATGTTATGCTGCTGCTAGTTTAGACTTAGTTAGTTTAGTTTTGTGTATTTTTGCGTCTTTTACTTTGATGCCTATTTCTGTACAAATTTCTTAAAATATATTATACTCGAAATAAAATAATTGTAAGTAGTAAACGAAAAAATGCCGTAACAGATATTGTGTGGTGCCAGCCAATTGCAGACGATTACGCTGTAAGATATGCGTGTTTCTATTTTCCGCTAATGTCGTTGAAGGTCACTGACGATGCGTGTGCGCCGCCCGCCCTCCCAGAAACAAGTTCGTTACGAGTTCGATGACCCGCGTGGACTAAATTAAAATATCTTCTAAATTGAAGTTGGAAGCTACATATTTATAGTTTTCCATTTCCATGTCTGATGAATTATGTATATCAGTTTAATAATTCTCTATTATACTCGCATTTAAAACATACCTACTTTTTATGATATAGCCTGAATGTTGTTTAAATAATATAGAGGTATATTTTAGTACAAACAATACATCCGATTACTTAACATTGTGTAAGAAAACTCATAGACTTTGATGAATATTAATTTTAAAAATTACAAAGAATCAAAATTCGATGTATTCTAAAGATTTCAACTAGGATTTGTTTTCCCGCTTAAAAATACCAAATAAAAATCATGTAAATAATATAAGGACTGGTTTATGAATTTTGTAGATGCATAGATATTTTGTTTGGTTTTTTTTTGTTGCATGGCCCATTTTATTTTCTTTTTCTCGAAGTTATTGCATTTTGATTGACTCCTGTCACGCTGTCGTAGACCATCTACATTTTGGTGTTCACCAAAAGAAAATGTATTGAAATAACCATTAAACAATACTATTATTCTGAAAGTAGTTGTGATCGTAAGAATGGAATTGGACGATATTGCTGTACGTTTTGTTCACAATAGCAGACTATGCTCCGAGTATGGTAAAAAGGTTGAAAGGGCGCATAAATCTCAGGCGACATTATTTACCGGTATTCAAGTATAGAGTTGTACTAGAAAGATAGAAATGTGGATTGCTTTTGAAGTGATATTCTGAATTGTAATTAAAATGATTTTCCAACTTCATACGTTTTGGAAGTTTATGTAATCATTTAAAATTTTAGTGTTTTCGAATTTTAGACCATTATGCGCAATTAAAGTTAAAATATTAATTATAACCTTTGTTTTTTTTTTTTTTTTAAATCAACGGAATATAATAAGGTACTATGATGGAAAATAAATATTATTTCTTAGAGAATAAAGTTTGTTCTGGTATCCGGAAGGTTGATTTTAAATTTACGAGCCACTTGGCAACATAGCTCGGTGTATATTTTATGGGGTCGTGCACTGTATGTTAGGTTCGTGGTGGTTTATATCGCAAAACATGTTTCCCATTACGTGCATCTTGATCCTATTTTGCTTCTTGATGATAATATTTCTGTTGGTAATTCGTACGGATATTTTTGTCCTTTACAAAGTCATTAAAATATTACGTTTCCTTATGTTAAGATAAGATTTAATTTTGGCCAAAGCTAAACTGTCTGTTTATATAAAAATAATAATTATTAAACTGTAACGTGATCGACGACTCTAAACCATGTTATATATTTGTTTTATTAACAAAAATTTTTATGGTATAGTTTTGCGGACGAGCATATGGACCACCTGATGGTAACTGGTCACCATTACCCATAGACAATGACGCCGTAAGAAATATTAACTATTTCTTACATCGTCAATGTGGTTTACCAATTACCAAGGGTTATTGCTTATTTAGACCTGTTATCCTGAAGATAGCGTGGACGCCACGTGACAAACTAAATATAAATAAGAATATTTTTGGATTGATCTGTATATTTATAAGTAAGAGACTTTTTTTTCGCAAAAAATTAACAATAGTAAAGGTAAAACAATTTCTGGGTTAAGGTTTCTCTCGTCTTGAGGATAACTTAAACTTGAGTTAGTAGGTTATATACATATGTTGAAGAATTTCATTTGACACAAGGTTTCTCTTACGACGTTTTCCTTTATCGCCAATGAGATGAATGATAATCAGATTTTTTTTTAATATAATTAAACTAAAGACTACATGAGCGGGAAGTATTGAAATAAGGGTTCTTTTTTTAAATTTTTCGGTTGTTATTGTTGATTTTTATTTATTTATATACCTGCGTGGTACCTGCTCGATTGGGTACGTACCAACTGGGTTTATATATAAGTCTAACGATATATTGCTATGATTGGTGCATAGTGTGCATAGGCATCAACCTTATAGATAATATGAAAACCGATTTATTTATGCTATTAGTCGTCGGATGAAATAAATTGATTGATAGAGTTTGTATCCACATTTTAAGAAATACGAACTGAAGTACATACATACACATAAACGAACTCTGGGGACCTCAAAATTTAAACTTTTTTCATTATTTTTACAAATCACATAAAAATAAACGGAAAATACCGTTTTCTTAAATTATAATTGTAATCAAATTTTTGAGTGATATCTTATTTCCTTCTTGAATTGCTCAGTATAATGTAAAACATGACAAATTGTATAAAATGAAACGTGATTTACAACTTACCCTATCCTTAGCTATATAATGTTATAAAGCGGTTGCGGTACGCAGGCGACCGGTCCCGTTGTAACATTCCAGCCGAAGACAGGGTTGCCAGTTAAATTAGATTGTATGACTCCCATAATAATGAAACCTTTTTTATATCATATTTTATTGGTACTATGAATTATGACGTTATTTTAATTTTTTATAGTCAATTTTTTCCTAAATTAAAAAAACGCAGAAATATTAATTTTTAAAAGTAAATACCGTTAGAAAATTTTGGCTGAGAAATATAAAACAGCAATAGGTTATTTTATATGCAACATTTGTTCCACAAAATCCCCAAATTTATCGTAATTGAAATTAGTAGGTTTAGCTGGGTATCAACCCAGCTTTCAAGAGCCATAGGTTATAAACTTGGAATATGAGTTAGCGATCCATTGCTTCTGTTATAATCGTCATCTTTGATTAAGATTTGGACATATTTCAAATAATAAGATATTTGACTTGTATAGTGGCCCTACACGCAAATACAGATTGCTTAACCTAACACCAACGTAATCGTACCCAATGACAGTTGCTGGGTTCCTTCTACTAATTAATGCATAGTATTTTCGGCGACGTGGTTATTGTGTGACAATAAACAATCATAGGCCAAGATAATAAATTATATTTAAGTTGTTGTTCCATATTTATCTATTTCAAATATTAAATAAAGCGCCCGTATCACTAAATGGCGTGATTTTAGTTTTATTTTATTATGATTTTCGAAACTTATTTTATTTATAATAATTGTTACCCGTAGCTTTGCCTGTGGTTTAGTTTAGGGGTTCGTAGTCTATTTTCTGCCTAAATTCTCAATTACGCTTAAAATAGTAATTTCTTGAAGTTCGAACTTGCTTCAGAGCAAATTTCATCAAATTCGATGTTGTGGTTTAGTCCGGTGGTTAAAGAGCAAAATATAGAGTAATTCGCATTTATAACATTAGTATATTTTAATTATGTAGAAAATTTACTAAAGACAGTTAAAATCATAGTTTCTCTATACATAAAGTTAATTCAATATACATGATTTACCACATAAAATAACTTTACTTGTACAGTTATTTAAGGATTTACTAATGTATATATCTACTTAGGTTAGGTTATACTAAGGGTTAAATTGGTATTCTGGTATCTCGTGTCATGCCTATTACCAGTTTTGGACTATGATGGGCTAAATAATCATTATAATAATGAGTCTTGATTATTGATATTAAAAGCATATTATTTTACTTACTAAATAAATGTTTTATAAAGTGTACCTGAAATCAATGGGCTGTTTCACAATACATTCAGCGATATTTATAATATTTGTATATTATTCAAACAAGTGTCTACATATTTCTATTACTTAACGTACGCTCGGCATAGAAAAACAATTTCGACAGTCATAAATTATAAGACGTATAACATATGTAGGGTGATATTCAATAGCGTGTTGCAATGGTAGCGCGTGGCTAAGTACATCGGGATACTTGGCCAATGTCTGGCGTTTATTTCTGGTACATTAAGGATACAACGGCGTCGCAATCACAATCCCATCTATATCGGATGATCCTTATATTCTGAATCATATTTACATAAGTGGTTGAAGTCAATTAAATATTAATTGCTGAATAATAAGGGATGATATGGTTATGATATAAAACATAGTGAATAAATATTGCAAAAAAAATCATTACTGTATAAGTTTTTTTTTTCAATTAAACATACCCCAACTTGTACTAATTTGTGGAGTTTAATAAGATATATATTTCATATACAAAGAAAATTATGAAACTTTTGAATAAATAGTTGCATGATACAATAACATTGTTAACAATTAGTACTTAAGATACGGTGAGCTAGATATGAAATAAAATGCTAGGAAAAAAATATCAATATGAGATCATGAAATAAAAATAGCAAATATTTTTATTTCTTAATTACAGGTTTTAATACCATACAAGAACCATTTATTCATTGTTGTAGTGTGGTTTTCTAGTATGATAAAGAATCGATAGTATAAATCGTCTTTGTCTTCAAAATAGCACAGTTAACGCTGTGAATATTTTGGTTCCGCATTTGTATTTGAGAACAAATTCAGTATCGAGGCTTAGAAATTCTATGAATATTTCCATTGATTGATGTTTGGATTTCGATACGTCAGACACCCTTCATTTATCATTTCTAAGAATAAGAAAATTAATGAATATTAATGTTTTAGAATCTTCAACGGTATATATGTTCTAACAAAACTATCAAAACGAGCTTCCTAACTTTTATTGTATTAAGAATTAACTTTTAAATTAAATACATTTCAGCTATTTTGATTTTGATGATAATAGTAAAATAAAATTATTATTTACTATTGAAGAGTTTCTTCATTTGGTGCCAATCCTGAGTGTAGTATTGGTTATTTAAAATTTCGACTCCATACGATAAGAGAACAATGCTATGGCACTAGTTCCATCCTGCAAAATTTGGCATAAACAAAGTAACAAACATTGCAGAAATAACATTAATTAACAAATAAATTTGCAAATAACTAAACAAAAGCTTGGAAAACACAATAAACTTCAGTAAGATAAAAAGTTTAACGGATCTCCGCATTGAACTATCAACTCTTTTTCTTTATCCCTTCTTATTTTTAGAGAGTAAGTTAATAATTATAAACATTACAATGCATAAACTAAACTTATTTAACTATGATCCATCTATGATTTAAGTTAGAATAGTATAGTTTTTCTACATTATTTTCCAAGCTGGTGAAGGGTCAATTGTGTCATGGGAAAAGGTAGGATAAATATTTCACTATGTTATACAAAAACAAATTAAACTACAGACGCATTTCCATCCCGCGTAGCGAGTGGTGTATGCCGCTTTCCGTTTTAACATTGTCTCAGTTTATAGGTCTTATTTTATTGACCCAAGCTCAAATTAAATTGTCTGGTCAGATATAGTTAAAAAGGTAAAGTAAAGTAAAAGTGAAGTAACAGCCTGTAAATTTCTCACTGCTGGGATAAGGCCTCCTCTTCCATTAAGGAGAGGGTTTGGAACATATTCCACCACGCTGTTCCAATGCGGGTTGGTGGAATGCACATGAGGCAGAATTTTGATGAAATTAGACACATGCAGTTTTCCTCACGATGTTTTCCTTCACCACCGAGCACGAGATGAATTATAAACACAAATTAAGCATATAGTGGTGCTTGACTGGGTTTGAACCGGTAATCATCGGTTAAGATGCAGGCGTTCTAACCACTGGGCCATCTCAGCTCACTGGGCCATCACAACTTAAAAAGGTAAATTTAACAAAACATCAATGGGAATCATAGTTTAATTTTATGATGGAAAATACTATTCGCAACGTTTATCGTAAACAAATTAATTATTACACGTGTTAACTAATTAAGTTACATCGAATTATTTTGATACGTATAATTATGTTATTTACGATTATTAGCGACGTCTAGTAAATTAGTGTTATCTGTTCAGACGTGGAACATACCAAAGTCCTACAGAAGTTAGTAACAAAAATACTTAATTAGTTAATAGTTGTTTACCCTTCGACGAATGATCTGTGAAAGTTAATTATTTTGTTTTTCACAAGAAAATAGAAACGTCGTATAAAATTTCATTTTGGTTCATAATTAAAACATGTTATAATATATGTATTTATACGTAAGTAAAAATAAAATCTTGAAGTGGTTCGTATCGGTCGTTTGGATTGATTTGAAACTTTGTACAGTTGCTGTTGGCACTTCCGTCAAGGTTTTTGGCATGATTTTTATAAAAAAACGAAGAGCCCTTGTGAAGTGAAGTAAGCTGGGCATAACTAGTTATTACTACTACTACTTATTATGAAACAACTAACGATTCTGTGTACTTATATAATAAACTCAAGTTCATAAATGTTCCATAGGTAAAATTATCCCTCCATTTATAGATTTAGGAATAGCTGATTAGATATAAAAATGATTATATAAAGCTGGTATTTGTCGATTTTTACGGAAAATATATATATTTAATAGTAAATAGAATATGTTGCCAGTATGAAGGTTATTGTAGCTTTCCTTGAAGTGTCTTCTAGGTACGCGAAAGTTTGAAAAATTTCTATTTAATATTTGAAAACCAGTGCAAGCAGTTAGTTGTACGAAGTATTTTGGCCTATATCAATTTATTTCAAATTTCCTGACTAATATCATAAATTTAATCGATTTAGGTAAAATATACATTATATAATATCATGAAATAAAAAAAAGAAACTGAGAAACAACGATAAAATTATAATACATATTTTTAATTATAGTATAATTTACACTCTAATACTAAACTTTTACTTATACATATTTTGTTGAGTGACATAAATTAAGTAGTAACTACATGATTTTTTAGGCGATCATATAATTAGGAAACCTTAAAGTAACATTATATCATAAAATGCATTATTAAATAATTTTGATGTGTTGAAATAATAAAATTTATATCTATTTTAAAGTACCTTAAAAACTTTTAAAATATGTTATTTGCAACAGTCACAATTACTTAGTAAAACCAGCAGTAAATGAGTATGAGCTAACCATGAATACAACTTGAATATTTCAAAATACCGTTCAATAAACACGATGCTATAAGAACTTGATTTTTTGAAGTCATTATAATAAACAGAACTGGCTGCTCGCATCTATGGTGGCTGGAACTTCGAGGGCGCTTTCATATCACGCGTCGCCGCGTGAGCATCACGCAGCGTCGGCGTGAATATTATTTATACTCTATAATACCCTCGTCAACATGTTAATATTCGTATCGACGGGATCGACGGATTATCTGCTACTGACATAATTAGTATAAACAAAAGTAAACGAGGTGGACATTAAAGTCGATTAGATGACTAGAATTGGTGTTGTGTGATGCGGAGCGCGGCGAATCCGGCGCCGGGCGCTCTGTGCTCGTATCGACTCATTCGTCTCACACGCCGGCATCGGGTGGCCGCGCACAACGATACATCATTCCGAATTAGTAACTACCCGCAAAAATTAAATTTTATATCGTTAATAATAAAAAAAAGTCAATAAAACGGACCAATTTGAAATCATGCGTTTGATGAGTGAAATATATCTTTAGTGCCATAATTATCATACGGGGTGTTAATAAATAAACTTATATATTGTTGTGGACCTAAAAAAAGTCGTGGTAGTGTTATCAGATAGATTGTATGCAAGAAAATATATTATATGAGTTCTCAGGAATTAAAAATGTCCCTGGAACATCAAATGCCGGTGCTCATGAAAAAGGTAATATAAGTAATTGTATTTGTTGATAAATAAAAATTTTGGACATAATTTAGAAGTACTAAATTGATATATTTTGTTTTAATATTATTTAAAAAATCACATTAGCTAAATTAATAGTTCACATTATAAAAAAAAAAGATTTTAAAAACCATTTAGATTTTTTTACATTAGTAGAACATAAAATATTCAATAGAAAATTTGTTGTAAAAATAATAAGATTACATAACATTGAGTCCGAGCTAAAATTTTGACATTTTATATGTTTAGGAACTGGTAATGCATGCTAAGGTTAAATAAGTCGTTTTTTTAATTTATAAAATTGGTGTTCCGCTGGTTTTAAATTCGCAAAATTATTTTTATGTATATGTTTTCAGATTCTTTTTGTTCACATACAATATATAATAATTTCTTTATAATATCTTATAAAATGAATTATTTTCTGATAAATGTCAAGCTTCAACAATTACTCGCATATAAATATGTAATAATGGAGTCGTTTTTAAAAGACAAATAAAAGATAAGAAGTTTGCTAAAAAGCAAAAAACAAATAAAATATAAATTTGACTTTGTAATAAAATTTCTTACGGTCTCCCCTTAAAAGTATAAAATTTTAACAGATTTAGATTTAATCAATTACTTAATAAATTTACAGCTTTTGTTCTTCCTTCAATGTATATTTAATTAAAAGCACGTTTATTATTGCAAATATATTTGTGCATGCTGACTATGTTTATATATAATAGAATATAAACATTACTTACGCTTACGTATAAACAAATATTTATTACCGTTTATATTATCTGATAAAAATCTAAACAGTGCTTGGGTTAACGGCGTTGATACTTGCTTAAACTTTTAACTACTATGCAGTATGCACGTTGATTTCGGTAGTTGGGTACTGTACATTTCGTTAAGATTTTCTTAAATATAAGAAAAAAACTACCTTATATGTACTACACAAAATGTAATGTGTATAGCTTTATTATTTTCGGACATCTGTACATATAATAAAATTGAGTGTCTGTTTGTAATATTAAAGTTGCCTTTTTTTACTTAATGCCTACATTTTTTATTCAATGTTATTTTGGTATTTCGTTACATATACCAAACTATTTTTTTTTTACAATTTTTGTCGGTCTGTCTGTCTGTTTGTTCCGGCTAATCTCTGAAACGGCTGGACTGATTTTGACTGGACTTTCACTGTCAGATAATTGATATAATAGGGAGTAACTTAGGCTACAATAATATTTTTTTCATAAATTCAAATGCGTACAGGGTCGTGAGCAGAGTTAGTAATTAATATAATTAATGTGAAATGAAATGTAAAATGAAAAGGAATACATTGGTATCATAAGATATAACATAAGAATGTAATTTTAGTCTAAAAACCTGACTCAAAGTTTTATATGAGCTTACGACAAGCACGTAGGTTATGCATTATGCGTTTATATTTCTAGCCCTCAGTCCAAGTTCTAGCCGCAAGCTTCTGTCAGTCAGGTGTTGGATGTATGATTAAAATGTAATTCCTAATACAAGAATGCCACCTTGCCCATCTCTTGCCAGTTTGTAATTATATTGTTCAACCTCTCTTGCCGGAGGACGCAGGTAACATGAGATAGTTGTTACTGCATAATAAAAAGGCTTATGATCATGTGTTTTTATATAATTTCTACAGTATCGCTATTTATATCATGAAGTTATGATATTTAATATATACTTATATACTATAGATTGCTTAATCTTTTAAAATTTTTCGCTAATCGATTTTGTGTAATGTCTCTAATGTGTGGCATCACACATTTCTTCAAATTTGTTTTGTACTTGAATATGTCTATCAAAAATAATACTCTTATTATTTTTTGCAGTAACTCTTATACCAATATTAAGATGATTTACAGTGACAATTTCCATACATTTTATGTATCATGCTCATGCTCCGTATTTAGTGTAGCCTTATTTTTTTATTCATATTTTTCTATCAAAGAGCTCGTGGTTATAATCTTATTGAAGACTATTAATAGGGTTTTTGTTGTCAATTGTGAAATGTTGCCATGTTTTATTACAAGGGTTATTGTAATGATTTACCTGAAAGAGGAGAGCCGACCGACGCGACGGCTTAGCGAGTTAATGTTTATATATATGTATCATCGACTACTTCATTGAATTACATAGTGCGATATCGTTAAGATCAAATAAAAAGTAATAACATAAATACATATAAGTACATAAACGTACAAATAAAATAAGAACAGGGCAAAACGTACGTTCGATTTCTTATAAATAAATAAATAAAATATTCGAAACACTATACAAAACCAATATACTTTAAAAAGCTATTTTACTAGACATAATATGACATATTTTTTTTGACAAGGACCTTCTTGAGTTCACAAGTACCCACCTAAATTTCATTACAAGAGGGTGAATGTGTTAGAATTGCTTAAAGGACAAAATTACAAAGACTTGTTTTTATTTATAAAAATAAAGTTAAAGTTACTTTACAGTTATTTACAACTAAGCCATTAATTTATAAATAATATGCAAATATAGTTTAGGTATACAAAGAATGAATTTTATATGTACATATTTTAAAATAGTTGTCATTGACCTCACATTGTATTGGTTATTTCGAGTCTGAAGGTCAATGGATATCAAAATAATTTTCACTGAGGAATACGAATACGATCTATTTTTACGAAAAATGTGTTTTGTTTTAGCCACAAAGCGGTAAGTGACAGTAATGACCGACCATTAAGATAAATAATTATTATTAAAATAATTAATAATAATTAATTATAAATTAAGAAATACACATTTTCCAGCACGTTTTGATCATCATTATTCAATATTATAATATGGACAAAACGAAAAGTCAATCCTCATCAATTTTTGTTCCAAAATCTTTCTCTTGAAACTCAGTATTTTTTATATAACTTATATTGAGAAATCGTAAAAAGGGTTTCTAACTCAAACAGAAAATTTTCCATAAATTTCAATGAAGCTAAACTTAGCACCACAAAAATAACCTCAACTTTAATTGAGTAATAAATATAATTTGTCTCAATGGATGCCAATTGTATCGTTCATTTGAGTCTCATCCAAAACCTGTTAATTTACCTATGTATACACAAGCGTTGTATTCAACGGTATATACTTTGAACGTGCGAAGTTGTAACTTGCATAAATAGTATATGTATACTAAACACATAACAATAGTTATTATATTACATCGAGGACTTAAATCAGTAGGTATATAGAAATCTAAATTTGAACAATTCAATCACTGTGGACCACTTGGCAAGAATTTGAACGTCCTATCTAGGTTGAATCTCAATTCCAAATCACTCGGTGAAAAATGATCTTACCATCTTGTTTCCAATTCTTTCACAAGTATAATGTAAAAATAATAAATTTAAAAAACTTACACCAATGAAGAAAATAGCATTTAATAGGGAAACCATACGTTGACACAACGTTATATAATTTTAAGCTTTTTGTTTTCTTTAGATGTTTAGTCAAAGGAATTTTTCCTTACACTGATTTTAATTTTCTGTCAAATATGTTATATATCAGGTTATGTAATAGTCACGTTGTCTATATATAAATAGAACCGAAGTCTGTAGTTCAATTGCATCATGAGTTCTATTTATATAAAATAAATAATTTAGAAATCTATAATTACATCAGTTTAAAGTAATATGTTAAACACAGTTCACAGTATGCAGGAATTATTATAATACATGAGTGATGACAGTTATTATATGATGCTAGACAGTCATTATCTTTTACGTAAATAGATACATAATGACTAAAGTGTAAAATAGTTTAAGTAAATTACTTAAGAACGACATTAGTGCATGTCCACATTGTACAGTTTTCAATATTCGTATTTCGTATAAACACTTATGCTACAGGGGTAACTGGGGTGAAGGGCTCAAAATCCATTGTCGAAACAAAATAGAAAAAATGTAATCAGTCTCTGTAAGTTCGAATAGTAGAAAAACATTTACGTTTTCTCTGTTATTTTTGATTGAAATGATACAATAAATCCCATTTTCGCTTAATAGAATTGTACTCAATTAAAGAAGTAGTGCTAAGCAGTTTAGTTATGTTATTAATTATTACAGTACATATGTTTAAGAAAACATGTCGCCGACTCACGTGTAGATAAAAATGAACTAAATTCTTATCACGAACGAGGGCACACCGGCGTAATAAACAAACTTAGTCTGATTCTTGACTATCATTGTGAATAAATTTATATGCATATTTATTTAAAAAAAGAAATAGAGATAATTGCTAATAAAGTACAATCATAAGCTACTCGTATTAGAACGGGCTGTGAATAATTTTAAATATTTTAAATGAACGCGAATGACCCGGAGAAGTCAAATTTTAAAGCATTGTTCACATTGAAACAAAAAAATAAAGCACATTTTATTGTATTACATTTACATATATTATGGCTTTGTTTGATATTGAATTTGACTGTAACAAATATCTTATCTTCACTTTGGTGAGAAATCTGAAGGTGAAAGTTGATTGCAAAAAATATATATATTATGAAACAGAATAATTATATTTATTATATGAGAGTAGGTACGTACTTACAAGCACATGTCAAATATGCCTACCTATTTTTATGTGGAAAGTCGTAAGGCTATCTTTATTTATTCACTCGTTTACTTTGCGATACATAAATATTTACTTAACTCTTTACACTAGATATAATGATGGAAATAATGGAATTTCTTTGTGTCTACGCAGCCAACAATAACTTTGTTGGACACAATCGAGTAAAAACAATTAATACTGATCAATTATTATTTCAATTAATTATAAATTCTGAAAGTACTTCTTAAAATATTATTTTCACTTCGTAAATTAATATGTGTTTGTATATTTCAAAATGTAAAAAATACGCGATCAAATAGTTATTCATAGAAGAATGAAGAAAAACAAATTATTATTGTCTTTTTAAAAATAACAATTTGCTGTAATGAATGCTTAAAATGTTAGCGATTCATTCGACTGGCCGTCTGAGCTATTTACATATGTACATACATACATACATACATATGTACGTATAAGCAAGTCATACCGATTACCGAATCAAATTGACGTAGTTTGTCTCGGAAATCGACCATAAAATCTTGTATAAAAATAGATTTCGTTAGAATCTACGTAAAGCAAGCTTTATTACGGCGTTGACTAAGTAAGAGTTTGGGAAGCTACAGATGTTCATTTTATGATTGTTAATTAAATTTGCTAATGCAATAATCGAGGTTTAAATGAACTTTCTTACTCTAAAAAAATATGTTGGAAATAATCAATTAAAGATAAAATTGTTCAAATACATAATTTTGGCTACTTTATAAGGCATATAAATGTCTAGGTCTTCGGTTCAAATTCCTACTTAAGATCCTGGGTTCAGTTCAATAACAGACTGCAAATACTTATCGCTAGGCCAAAGCCTCTTTTCCCTCTGAGGAGAAGATTTGAAGCCTATTCTTGCTTAGAAGTTAGAATTTATGTTTATATTCAAATCCCTGTGGAATCAAGTAAAGCAAGAAAAAAAGCATTTGTTCCATTAGTTATTGAGTAGTTATCGGGAAACGGCGATATTGTACTGAATGTGGTCTTATATAGAAAGCGTAGGAATTTCCATAAACTGGTTTTAACCGACAACTTCTAATCTACATTTGTGCACTACAAGTCTAGATTAAAGCCACAAACTCCTTGGTATAAACTAGTTTTATTGTCATTTGTCATTGCAAGTATATATAAAAATAAAAAAAGTTGAATAACAATTATCGTGTTTCAAACTATTTTGTATGCCGTTAAAGGATTATGCGTCGTCTTTTACATATGAAATGCATTATGTTTTAAAGGTGATTGTCTCTTCAGTACAATGGGCATTATATAAATGAAATCCATAATCGATTTATTTAATTATCAAACGTATTAGGTCTAGGTAATAAGGTCTTATTGATCTATAATATTTAAAAGAAAATATCATATTACTTTGTAATTCATATTTAACTATTAACTTTTTACAAGAATTTTATATTACACAGATACAGTAACAAAAAACAGGATAATTGTAAAATTTCGGAATGAATTTAAATTCTGCCTTGTAGAAGCTTAAAACATACAAATAACGGAAAGAAATGGCGCGTCTCGATGTTAGAGGGCATGTAGCGGTCATTCTCGTCTACCAACTCTAGGTAATTCCATCACATAGGAGCGCAATGCCAAGGGCTATATCACAATTCTGAGTGTTAATCTATTTTTAGTTTTTATACCGGAATGATCTTCAATAAATATGACCTTAATTTTGTTCAATGATATACGTCGTATATTATAAAATTAATATTCGAATATGAGACGCTCGAAAACTAAACGCCTACTTGAAATATTTATAAATAAAATATATTATATTAGCTATTGATTTACATTCAAAACTATTCATCTGAGACATTATATGATATAGACTGTATGTGATAGGTTTTTCTTGCATGGTTTTGGTCTGTGTCATTGTAAAGCTATATAAAATAACTTTACATCAAATTATCTCCTAAATTGTTTACAGAAATAATTTCCTTAAATCCAATAAAGTATATTACTGTCTTTTAGCATATACTTACAAATAGAAAAGCAAACGCTTATATCCATCATTAATTATGTACATAATATATTAAAATAGCACCTTGGTTTGTCGGTTTACGGTTGTCATGGTCACAGTTGTTAATACGAGTAAAAAAGGTCTAATTAAAATTTTTCAATTACCACTCAGGTCAGTTTGAATAATATAATAAAAAAAATTGTTAACCTAAAAATACTTTATGTATAATTCCAGGCTTGTATCACTGAATTTTTACAATTCATCTCTTGCTCTTTGAAGGAAAACATTGTGACCTATCTGATTTGCATCTGTCAAATGAAAATCGGCCACCTGTTGATGCAGGGTTCATCTGTAACCGTATTAAAGTAGCGTGTTGGAGTTAGCTTCTAAACTTCACATGTTCTTAAAAGGAGAGAAGTTTTATGCCAGCATGCGTTTATTTTTTCTTTATAAATTCGAGAAAATGTTCATAGCCCCAATTGTGAGTCCTTACAATGATTTTTTCTATTGACAAAAAAGCAAATGCAATCAGTACACTATAGTTTAATATTAACCAATATAACCTCATTTAACACTTTTTTTTAGTTTAAAATAAACTATGGCTGATGTATAGTATTTGATGCAATTATTTTCCTTGTAACAAATGTTGTTGAACCATCAATACCATGCGAGATGCAGTAGCGGCTATTTTCGAGAGAGAGATTCAAAATCAACACTTAGTCGTGACTTTCGATTGCCGAGAGACTTTTTGGATTATTTACAGATACAAATGCGTTTAAAATTAGTTCGGAGACACATCCAGACGTTCTTCATGGAAACTAAAATAACCAGTGACCACGTGCTTGGCACTGTCATCTCCTTGTTCCGTCTTCCGTTTCTTCGTGCGACGGAGTATCGTCTGATTGCATAAATTGATGTTTTCCTCTTACGTGCATACGTGAAATTATTGCAACAATATCAACGAGCTCGTGTTTTTATAAGGATATGTAAGTTAGATTCAAATTAAACCTCTTCTAAATATCTTGGACGAGATGTAAATATTTAGAGTAGATTATACTCCTTGGTAATATATAAAGTTAAATGTATTCAAATATCACTAATACTAAAGCTACGATTTCACAAAAAACAAAAATCTCGAGTAATTATTTCATGCAATGCTAATTTAATTTACTAGAGTTAACAAAATTCAGTCGTAGTGGCTTGCTTCAATAAACAACGGAATTAATAGTAGCACTTTATTTTTGTCATCGATTGTTAGTTAAATTAACCTGTTTGTTGAGTTAAAAAACAATACTATTGATGAAAATTGGAATTGCAATCCAAAATATAAATAATTGCTTAAAAATTTAAAGTTACAATTTAGATAAATAGGCTTAATATTATATTATATAATTTAAATACAGTCATTTCTTTTTTGTGTAGCAGTAAAATTAATGTCAAAAGATAAATGAATAGCTTCTATAGAGATGTCTAGTGAGGCTAGTTTAATATGGCATCTAATATTTCTGGCCCCTCGTTGTGTATCATAACAGTTGTTAAATTAAAGAGCAAATGAGAATCAAACGAAGAGGACGCAATAAATTTGCCAATATCAGTTCAGTCATTTGCAATTGTCTTATCTTAGGGTTCAATGACTTGCCTTATCAACATTCTTCATTGAGCTTCTTATGATAGTAATGTCTAATGTTTACTATCGATAATTATCTAATTCCATAATTCACGTGATATGGTGCGCTATTGTGCGTACTATCAACAATTAAAGTATTTATAAAGCAATAAATTAATTAAATAAATGAATATTTTAATATATTCTCTTATTATTTTATCGTTTATTAAGAGGACAGTACCAGTAATAGTACGAATTTGCAATACAAATAATAATTAAAATTATTATAACTAACACAATGAACCGGTTAATAGGTGTTAGTAAATATATAAAAAGTAAGTCCTTACGTATGTAGATAACGCTTTATCTTTCGCTTTATTATTATTTATTTATGTATATTATTACACATACAGAAATGGGAGTCTTAACACAAGTATACGTAAGCCTGTTTCAAAAGATTACACTATTTTAATGCTTTATATCTAGGAATTAGAAGTGTTGAGTGTTATGTACAACACGTATTGTAACGAAAGCGTTCTAATTACGTAATACTAATTATGACCACAATGATATTATGTTACACATATATCTAAATAGGTACTAACCTAACAAAGATTGTTTAATGAGTGGTCAGTGATTAAACAAAACTTATCAGTTACATAGTTGACATATAAACTATTTTATATAATCTATGTATAATCAATTTATACAATTAAATACTTTTTCTAAACGAAGCGATTGTTTAAAAAAAAATGTAGTTCTAGTCTGACTAGCCATGTTTGTTAACAATTTTTCTATTGTCAGACTGCAAAACTTTGTAATGCTATAATCTTGTTTAAAATGTAAACGATAACCATGATTAACAGTGCATAGACAAAGTAATATACGAGTATACCTACTTCTTATAGAAAAAGTAGGTATTTACTATTGGCATATATTCTAAATACAATGTCGGTAGTAAATTTCTAGGTGAGGTAAGTGGATGGTACCACAATTGTTTATAAAATACTTGAGAACAATTGTATTGTACCTATACAAGCTCTTTTTTACACAATGGTGATCACCAACCATTGGTATATATGCAATTCCAAATATTAAAAAAAGTTATGTGTCAAAATATTATGTTCTGTTTTTAAACGTGAAATATTTTATTGCGGACAATTCAAATAATGTCCGGAAAGAATAAAATAATCGAAATTAAACATTTATGCTTCAAAGAAATATTCAGACTAAATAAATTCCACTGTTTATTTTCAGGCTATTGAGTCACGAGTTGAAATGGAATATATTAAAATATCTGTGACTTATCGATTCCTGAACGGATAAATGTATTTTGTGTGTAAATAATAAATCGAACCATATTGAAATACGAGATTATGTTTATGTTTGCGAGAAAAACGCAACGCTTTCACCGTTTATAATCATTCACCTTCATCATGCTGTTTACAAACATTAAACGTCCTATGCATTTTGTTTTTGTTAACGGATGATAACAATAATTGACACTTATAAATATTTTTAAATTTATATTAAAATATATGCTTTCTTTTTTAGTTAAGATGACTTGTCATTTTATTTGTAATTTAGTATTTAATATTATATGTCCAAATGTTGCCACTTTTTTCCCGACAAAATTACTACTACATAGAAAATGTGTAAGAATGTCACACATAGAAAAACTCTTGACATATATATTAATAAGGTAACAACGCAGATATATGGTCTACATACACATAAATTGAACCGAGCAAGTTATCTCTCGCAGACTACAGACACTCAATTTATATATTTTATATATGTACAAAAGCGGTGCCCTGCAGCCACAACCGCATTAAATTTGTATCATAGACATGGAATATACGTGAAATTTATGTTGCTATAATTTAAGACTCGACCGATTTTAATAAAGTGCACTTGAATAACGATATACCTTGGGATATTTAATAATATATTTCTTTTTATTGTTAGATAACAACATAAAAGCAATCAGTTGCTCATGTATGACTTAGTTTAAGTGATACAAGTATACAAAATTAATGGTATATTAGTAAACATTACATATTTTTTATAATTGTATTCGCTGTTCGCCATCAAAATACTTAAACGTATTTCTGTCGTCTTGTACTTTGGTACAAATTAGAATTAATTTAATCTTTATTTACTTAGCTTCTTATAAAGATAGAAGGTAACCGTAATCGTGTACATCGCCTAGTTATTTATATGATAACGAGTACCCCGGAGCGGTGACCGGCGAGATTGGATAATGGCACACCAATGGACAACTGAACTAAATTTATCTGAAGGGCCTTCTTAGATGCGT
Organism: Vanessa cardui; assembly: GCF_905220365.1. Taxonomy (NCBI): domain Eukaryota; kingdom Metazoa; phylum Arthropoda; class Insecta; order Lepidoptera; family Nymphalidae; genus Vanessa; species Vanessa cardui. The sequence goes on along the minus strand of NC_061138.1, from coordinate 8,466,672 downwards.
TCAGTGTTTTGTCTTAGACGTAGACTGCTTACAATAAGAATATGAGGATTTTTAGCGATTGCTTTTTTAATCGTGATGTAAATTTTCGTATAAGTTCATTAAGTGCTGTCAATGATTTATCTTTCAAAAAACAAATATATTTTAATTAGGTATAACGTACCTATGATATTTTTCGCAATTGATAGATGAGTATGTAAAGTTATTTCGTAAGATAGAAAATGTAAAGATTTATATACGAGTATATACAGTAATATTGAATAGGTTAGAAATATGATTATATTGCAAATTCAATTGATAATAATCATAACTTTGAAATAGTTCAAGACTATTAAAGCTGTATCCGCAGGAAATCGCCATTCGACATCCTCAGCTGCCTAGCGCTGTTCGGTTATTTCTGAGTCGCCTCTGTTTCGCGTCGAGTATTTCTTTTGGCAGCTCTATGGATCATGTGACGTGATGTCGTAGGCGGATCTCGTCATACCCATTGCATATAATATAAATAACATTAAGGCCTCCGTTGCACTGAGCGTATAAACAAAATTGTTTGCAATAAAAATTGTTTTGAATCAAAGCGTCATACGAGACAATTGCGTATTTCGCTTAATTGAGACCAATTTCATCGCGACGATAAAACGTTTGTGTGGCTTTGGTAACATTTTCTTTTAAAAAAAGTGACTACTCGTTCCTACGCCCTTTTACAAAAAAATACTTGCAAGTATTTTTATTAAAGGCAGTATTGGTAAGCAAAAATTGAATATTCTTATTAATTTCATCAAATATTTAAGCTTGTAGCAGTCCGCAGACCGCCATCGCCAAAGTCTGTGTTCGCCTTGACAACAAGACGAGGCTGTTCAAAGTATACATATACGTCTAAACCTTGATTAACGCATCACGTAAATGTGTTTAAATATAATTTATATTGAATAAAAATGTAGCAGTAAAAAGGCGAAGAGTTGCCGAAAAGCAATGTATCAAATAACTAATGAAAATCTTAATCAATATTAGTCAAAATATAAAATAGACCGGATGGATTTGATACCTTCACTGCCCTAGACCTATAGCAAATTGCTATAGGTCTTGGACCAGTTTATTGATCAATTCAATGACATGATAAGATTTTTTTTAGATGTGCGTTGTACAACTGTTTGAGTTTAAAAACGGCTACATTTGGGTGCACTGTTGTAGCGACTTCTAAAATAGCGCACCAATCAAGTATTGGCGCTTCCTAAATTTTGTCACATCTTATCTTCTCCTCTATTTATTGAACATCTAGGATGCTCTGATGTTGAGGTCGAGTTATCTACACTCGCCATATGTATATAAGTATTATAAGTATATTTAGCTTAATAATAGCTGTCATGTTATCAACTTTGAATATTACTAATTATCAATTTAATCACTACGCGGTCAAGGTCATAGACAGACATTGTAGAAAAAAGGGCTGATCAAACCAAATAACTCAGGTTAATCTTAGTGATTTGCATGTAAAAAAAAAGAAGAATTAAATGTAAACAGGTAGCAATAACTGTTTATATTATAACACGATTAAAAAGCAATTGTGGTTGAGACAAAATATAATTTTGTAATCGGTTTTTAATTGTAGATAAAATTAAATGACATAAGAGTTATATTAATCTTGTGAAACGATAATTTTTATCAAAATATTATAAATATCTCATTTGTCACAGTATCTTATTTTTAACATATTATCATCGTTTATCTAGAGAGTAATGCGTGCTGATCCTAACTGTGTGTGTTATCTGTCGAGGTCGTTCACATTTGACATTCGCTTTTAAGTCTGGGTGGTAATGAGAAAAATGTTAATCTAAAATACCCTATTTTAGTAGTTAATTAAGAATACATTTTTTATTAATTTTGATGATTATAAAAATAACGATGTTAACAATTAATAAAATATATATAACAGGATTCGAAATGAAGTTGTTTGTTGTTTTTTCCAGACGCAGATGAGCGGTGATCGTCCCGGATCACAGTGCGGTCTGACATCTTTGCTTCCGATGTCGTGTCGCGGTCGGGCCGCTGCATTCGCTCGGGACTTGCACTCACGACTGCGCAGCCTTGGCGCTGCAGAGGGGGATGAATGTGAAAATAACTGGCTCCACTCCACGGGCGACAGTTCCACTCATCGACCTTCCAGTTCCACACACTCGCAACGAGACATAGACACCTTTTATGATTTTGAACTAGAATGTGAGAGTCCGTCTAGTCCTGTTGATGGCTTTGAACCATCGTTTTCAGAAAGGCAACATGTAGAAAGAGATCCACCATTTTACGATGTCAGTGCCGAATCAGAGCTAAAAGAGCAAAGTAAATTAAAGCTGAAACAACCAGACAAGGGGAAAAATGGATTTAAATTTTCTACTGCATTTTATACAGAATCACCCGTTAAGCTCCAACCGGGTCCGAGAGAAAATGGTCACGTTGATAAGCCCTTATATTCTCCTATAACTTTTGAAGGGTGTGCCCGACACAATAGTTACGATGAAATCGATAGTGCAATACAACATAATTCAGTGATAACGCCAGATCGAAGTTTGATTCCACACTTAAACTCAGTAATAGACAGCGATTCTGAATTTGAATCAGCGAAAAGCGATCCTTCTGATAGCAGTGATCTGGTTGGGGCTCAATCTAAAAAAAATGATATTACCGAGGATTTTGAAGACTTGTCAATTACAGATAGTGAGACGCTCAACGAAAAAGAAGAAATATCAACAGCAAGTGTTGATGATCAGAATTTAAGCGATTTAAACGAAATTAATATATGTGTAAGCAATGGGCTAACAGAAATAGTTACCAGTGAAGTTCCTATTGATAAAGACCTGTCACCGGCTCCTGAGATTGACCCGTCATTGCTTAACGCCGAGACTAAAACGGAAGATGAGTCTGAAGACGATAAGCCACAACGAGTACGCCGTTGCTCATCGCTGAAAACGGGAAAAACGCCTCCAGGCACCCCGGGTCGTAAAAAAATTGTGCGCTTCGCTGATGTGCTAGGGCTCGACTTGGCAGACGTGAAGACGTTTATGGATGAAATACCAGTTATTCCAAAGTCTGCTTACGATGATCTCTCCGGTTGTGACGTTCAAAATTCACCGCCATCGCGACCTCCCCCGCGACTCGGTGCTTTAACATTAGTTCCTTTGTTTCAACTACCGCGCGACGTTACAGAGAAGTTAGAAAAACAATCTGTTTGCTTGGAAACCTCCCGAGTCTGCGACGGTGTCCACGTCACAATTTGCGGCTCAGTGCGAGTACGAAACTTGGACTTTCATAAGACTGTACACATCCGCTACACTATGAACCGTTGGCGGACATACACAGACTTACAGGCAACCTACGTACAAGGATCATGCGACGGTTACTCAGACCGTTTTCAGTTTGTTTTGTACGCACCCTGCATTTCATCCGGACAAAGATTAGAATTGGCAGTGAGATTTCAATGCAAAGGCCAGCAATTCTGGGACAGTAATAATGGAACTAACTATTGTTTCGATTGCTTAGCTCTCGGCGTAGCGCAGCCAGCGCCGTCATCGCCGGGGACTCTCCACCCTTCCGTGGACTGGCACCCGTCCTTCTACTGAATCGGTGTCCAACACGGATGGTGTAGCGTTTATGTTGAGCGTCGGGGGCGAACGATCGGGAGCGAGGAATCCGGCACGTCCCGGTCCGGCTGTGTGTGTGCAGAGGGGCTCGCGGAAACGCCCGTGGCCGGTCACATTCCTGTGCCTGAATAAATTGCAGCTGCAAAGTTGATCGTTTGCAAATGAACTTAAATTATTGAGGCTTTGTATAACTTTTGTGATATACAATTTAAATAAGGCGTAGGATATGTAAATACGGGCGTTTGCTCGTTTGGAGTGCCATTTGCCGTAACGAAGTTTGTTTGTAGAATTATTTGTAGGTACTATTAATTTGTAGTACATCGTCCCTGTGGACAATAAAAAGCAATAGTAGGTACTGAATCGCCTGCCGAGCGAGGCGCGAGCCGCCCTCACTGTTCCTTTGTATATAGATCGAGAGATAAATTCTGAATGATATTAATTAATACATATTTTAATAACATTTTTTACGAAACTATTAGTCATATTAAATACCCTTATCTCGAAAAAACGAATAGTTAGCGAGGTTTTATTCACAATAACTACGAAATTAGATAAATAAATATATGAATAAAAATTTTAAAATATGTTATGACAGAATTAGCCCTGTTAGTTTTTTTACAATGTTTTATGAATTGTTACGATTATAGTTGTCTACATCGATGTCAGTTATTATAAAGTGTCCTTACTGGCAACCCTTAAACTGTATGTGCTGTACTATATAGGTAATGTCATGAAATCGATGTAATATTTTCTATTTTTTTAAATACAGAATCATGACAACTCGATACATAATTATTAATACAGGAGATTTATTATTTGTTACGAGTATATTGGATTTTGAGATTCTATTTTTAAAATGAGACTAATAGAAATAACGGAATTAAATTATTATTATTAATATTTATAACGATGATTTTTATTTTATATGTACCTGAAATCTTGTAATGTGGCCATATTATTGATTACTTTATAAATGCGGAAACGCTTATACTATTGGATTTTTTTAGTATTGTTACTTTTGACACCTGTTTTAGCAATAAATCTACGAATAAATGAAAGTGCATAATATCATGATCTTGTTGTTTAATTTATCCCAACATGCCTTAATCAAACAATATTAAATAAAATAAAAAATCTTCACTACAATTTGTAATAGCAATAGGTAATTTAGAATAGTATGTTATTCATTATTTCTTGGTAATAACTTTTTTATGGGATATGTTTGTGTTATAATTAAAATAATAAACCACTGAGTAAAACTTTAAGAGGACATTACCGGCGTGTAAATGACACTTAATAAAATACGAAAAAAATCATTTAAAATTTTGCGATGTACTTTTATTTTACAATATCGTTTAAAGACTAAACATATCACAATTATTGAATGATATAGTAAATAAATTAGTAAATAAAGTAAAATTTACAGAGTAAACTAAAAGCGAAATTAAACTTACAAGAAGAGTATATTGTACAAAAGTTCACCCGACACTGGTGGATACAAAAATAAGTTTATAAATAAAATATATATTAGGAGCTCTTATTATATTCTATAATTAATTTCTTACCATTTTACTTATTGCTAATGTAGGTACTACTGACGATGTTTTCAAAAAAAGAAACGCCAACAATACATCGTATAGGTACTGAACGATATTATATATAATATCATCAAACTCAAACTCAATGATGTGCCAAATTATTCTAGTTAGCGTCATTTACAAAGGTCCTAATCTCTCCTATTTTTATATGATTTAGAAGTTGATATATTCAATTAAAAAAATAAACTAATGTAACACGGAATGTAAAGAATAACAAAAAAAAAATATTATTGTATCCGAGGCTATGCATATTTCTAAGATTTATGCTTATGTATAAAATAATTAGTATGCAATTCGTAAACGTATCTCTATGAGCATAGATCACACGATTTTCGTAAAAAATATTTATTTATAAATCGTATAAGGAATATAATGACGAATAATATTTAAATTTAAGAGACCAATTGAGCGACTAATTTCAATAAATAGTTTCGAAATATTAATAACAGATGGCTTTACTAATACTTACAAGAGTATATAGTTAGGCAAATACTCAATAGAGGTCACTAGTGCTCAAAAGTTGCAACGTACCACATATTGTTCTCAATTACAGAATAAGTATTTATTTTCCTCCTATTTTTTAATAATAACTAACACCTCCACAAATCTCATTATTTTTTTTTATAATAGATTTCCACTTTGTATAGTCTATAATCTTAAACATACATTAAAATTTACAAGCAGTCTTCGCGGTGTTATAGCATATTGAAATTCGTGGCAGTTCTTGTGTTCGTAATGTCAGGCAGTGTGATGGAGGAGTCTTTGAGTGCTTTCAATTGCATATGCAGTCTTTGCTTGCAAAATTCGTAAAACTCGATCTCTCGCGTGAAATTCGCGCGGACTATCTGCTTCACCGCTTCCGATACGGGAGGTTTGAAGGCGTTCCGATTGATGCGATTGAATCTGTTCAGTTCCTCTGCAAAGAAAATATACACGTATAATTCTCATCGAATTCTCATATAATAAATTAATTTAGTGTTCTAACTAATGATTTTTTAGTAAACAGATATGTTATTAACGCGCAAAAAGTGAAGACTAGAAAACGTCCTAATTGGGACGTTTATCTTTACTCGTTATACGTAGTAATGCGTTATAATACATCATAATTACGTATTAATACGTTTTGCGTAATTAAAACATTTAGTTATCCCTTTTACTTATTGTTTTTATCAAGCTATCCTTTTTATTTTTAACGAAATGTAAAAATAAACTAAAATAAACGGTCCCCGGCGCGGCACACTTTTTTCTGTTGTTTAGTATGGGTATAACATATCTGTTTATTAGAATATCATTGGTTCTAACAGTATGAATTATTTATTTGTCAATCAATTCTTGAAATGCATGTTTGATGCATGTTCGACCTTAACCTTCCTCGGTTCTTCAAATACAATGTACACTTGAGGCCTTCGGGTTATATTGACCCGATGGCAAAAATGTGGAGTAATTGTTTTTAATTAAATACAAAATCTAATATTTAAATCATAATATTTTTAAATCATATTTATTAATAATAAGATAAGGAATTAAATCCTCGTAAATGGCACCCACATTTATATAGGTTAACTAATTCTGTGCTTACCCCAATACATTTGCAAAGCGCCACGGAAAAATCTCGGGATATACCGCTCCATGGCTGTTAGGGTGGAGTTCATGTCTTCCAGCACACCCACAACAGCGTATTGCTGTTCAACAACGCGCTTGGCACGCTGAAGAGCTTCTAGACTGTTGAATGGTCTGGAAAAATGTAATTTTTTTTAATTAATAAGATATAGTAACGAAAATATTAGATTGTTAAACTACCGACTTACGGTACAGTTCGTCAGTACGCTTTAATGTCAAAACAAAAAGTAAAATCTTGAGAATTCCATCGCATAGCGCTTTTCATAATTTTAATAACATAAACTACAAGATCAGAGATTAGATACTCACGTGCACTGCGGGTCGTGACCGCAGAAGAACAAGGTTTGCCTGCGATGGTCGCCGATACCTTCATGTGTCTCGCCCTCCAGATAGCGGCATTCGCGGTCGCCGCTTAAGACGCACGTTTCAAAATCCTGTAATTAAAATAATATTTTTAACTAAAAATCAGGAAATAATCCAGAAATATTTATAATACTATAGTTTTTGCCTTGCCATAGCTTGATCCAGTCATTTGGTTGGATTTTATTCTTTAAAATAATCTCAAAATTACCGATTTACGTACTACAGAGAATAGTCAGAAAGAAATTAGAAAAAGTAAGAACATCTTCGTTTTTATGTTGACTAAACTACACTTCATTGAAATTTAGTAACGATTTTTCAATTTCAATAACTGTGAAATAAAAAAGGTCGTCTTAATATTTTTTGTAGGTACTTTTCGCTAAGTTATACAACAATATACATATGTTATTTTTACACATAAAGGTCACGTATTTTGTAGTTTAGATTTTATTAAAACTAATATGGGTTACTATTTGGACGATATATTAAATATGTCTATATCCCAGACTATAAAACGAAATATATATGGAGCTCGCGAAACATAACAGAGAAGTAGAAAAAGTGAAAACGTCTTGTGTATTAAAATTTTGTATATAAAGAACGCCTGAATATTAGTTCATAAGTGTTCAATATTAAGATTTTATTGAAATTAATTGTAATCATTTTACTTATGGTATGGAACATAAATCTACACTGAATATAGTTTGGTGTTGTCGGGTTACAATAATTTTTTTTTCCTCGGGAGTAGATTAATTCAAATTAAGAACAAAATAATTGAGAAAGTATTACTTGTTATTATAAGTCTACTTTTTATGGCTCGATAAGTAATTAAAAATATATTAATATATAAAATAAAATAATTTATTAAATTATGTGACATTTTATTATTACCAAGCAGCCCTACATGCACAACGACGCGCGTATTCTATAGGTATTAATTTAGTTGTACCTCACCATGTGTCTGTTTGAAAAACTTGAGCAATATTGGTCTCACATATATACACTGTATAATTGGATACTTGAACACAGGAAATTAATCACAATATTATGTTATTTACAGTCCCTTACTAACATTTTGTAACAATTGCTCATAGATCCATGGAAATAAAATAATAATAAATAATGTTTGTCTGTTTTATACTATAATAAATCTATGTTTACGTGTATGTTAAGAAATTGCTTCTATCTTTTTTTTTTCAATTAAAGCTATAATCGATTTAATATGGATAGTAACAACAACGTACATTTATAGAACAGGTTAAATACATTATTTTCTTATGCGCGGCCGTAATCGAGTAAATATATAAGTAAGAGCATCACGTATTTTACTTTTGTTTAAATAAAAACTAGCGACTTTCGATACGCACGTCTTTCGATCCTTAACAGCAAGCGTTTGGCATTCACAATTATTTTAAGTTTTTATTGGTATTATTTTACTGCATTTTAAAGTATTTGAAAAGATCAGCTTTTGTGGCAACTAGTTAGTTGCTCAGAGGAAAATGAATTCAGAACTAAGTCATTTTTTATATAAGAGAACGATTTTTGATTCTGCCTATTTTTTTTTAGTACTTCATATTAAAAAGTGTGACAAGAGAATCTATTTGTAAGGATAAGGTAATGTTGAATGTATACACTACCCAATTATGATAAAATTTTTTCGTTTTTGCTAACAGTTCTATGAGCAAAATAGTTTCTTACGACTTTAACGTTCATTCACTTTTCCCTTGTATTAAGCTTCATAAAAGACATTTTTTTACATCCGATTTAACGATGTAATTTTTAAAAGGCTGTATACTTTCGCCGATTGGAAACAGAAATACACTGAATTTTCTTGAATATTAGTTTTTAGTAAACTCATTTTACCTAGGTAGAACACACTCGATGTAACCTGTGTGTCCCCTAAAATTTTATCTACAGTGAATTTAAGGAATATCTATCTCATTTTAAATCCGGATTTTGTATACTTAATGCATCCCCATTTTCAAAGGTACTTTAAAAACTGGCTTTTTTTTTAAGGTCTTTACACTTCTTCTCATATATTTGACACAAAAAAATGTTGAACCTCTATACTTTCATTCTCATTTGGCCTGAATTTAATAAAACACGATAATATAATATACCTACTTGTAGGTATATTTAAATAATAAATAGAATCCTTTAAGAGACGTCGATTTTCATATTTCAAACTTCAGGAAAAGGCGAATCTCTATAATAAACTATATAAATCAAATTCATCTTCTTTGATGCTTACATATGCTGTGAGGATTGCTTTTAACTGATAATACCCCAAAACATTATTTTTTATTAATGATTTCGATATTCCCACAAATCTCTACCACTGCCTAAAGTTCTAACAGTTAGATTGTTTTACTAAACAAAATAATGTATTTTACTGCAAAACTTTTGTCTATTCGTTATATAAAAAAAATCTTTTGCTAGGTCCTGGGTAGGTCGGCACATTGTTTTTAATTAAATTACGACCAAGTGAAGAGGACGGAGATATTTGTTATAAAATTACTGACGGAGCTTCTAAAGGCGAGTTAAAATGTATTTATTTTTTAATCATAAAGGACGTTACCCTATCCTTATCAACGCTTTGAATAAACGTAAATGAAAATAAAATTTATGATTTTTTAAAGTCTAATTAGAACATCATGTTTTTTGGTCCACCAAAACTAATTTATTTTTTGCCCTCAGCTCGCGCCTCGTCCTGTCTGTATAAAATAAATAGCTGTTGTGAACACTTTGTTTAACAATAGAAGAATAATTAACTAGAAAAAACTCCATTCCACGTGCACTCGTGGACGCAGACTTATTAATGTTATACTACATATTGAATAATAATACTATTTAAATGAGCACTAAAGGATTGACTAAAATAAAATAGATTGTTATTTGTTTTATAAACTCTAGATTATTTTGATAATAAACGGACTGACAAACGGGCAACGGATTCGATTAACAGACACCTTCAATCGCTAATGCTAAGTTTTTTTTTATAAATGGAAATCTTTGTGATGCATAAGTAATGACACGTAAATTGTAAACTAATTAACAATGAATCTTGGTTGATGGTCATCAATCTGAAAAGATCTTTATAGTGGCCGCGCACGCTCAGTCTATTAACTGCCAATAGTAATCTGTCACGGGCTCTTTTGAGTCACGAGTCGAGAGAAATATTATCCTTTTCAATTCAATCTATCAAACGTAATAATATTATTACATTGCGGCATAAAGAACGGATTTGGACGATCATTATTGTCACCTTAACGCCCAATTTGTTAATATGTTTTTATAGAGAAATATTTTTCACGATCAATAAAACCAATTTGTCGCTACCGAAAAGATATCGTTTTTTTGCAAGCTGTAAAAAATAAAAGAATGCGTAAGGGTTCGCTGATCTCGAGTCGATAAAAAATTACAGGATTTTACTTTTGTACAAGTAATAAATACAATTTATATCGGCAAGAGCTCAGTTTAGGTGTTATTTCAATAGTTCTAGCCTAGCAAACATTTGACTGATTATTTAATTTTTAAACTTGTGTCCACCGGTCTAAGAATATATCTTTAAATTATTGAAAGGTGGGTTATAGTTATTATCTTAAATAATTCACGAGTGATTGAACCGTAAGTTCGTATTATGACTATTAGCGATGCCGGTGTCACTTATGTTACGTTAAGTTACGTTGGCGCGGCGTGATTTCACGCGTCCGTTCTGATGATGGGAACCAGTCTTATCGAAACATGTCAATCACTACTCAATCAATGTATTAATATCGTAAATGCAACTGGAGTAGTTAATTATACTTCAGCAGAGTTGATTTACCACGGCTCAAAATCCTGCAAATATTTAATCAATTTTATTAATGAATCAACATTTATTATATATTTTGTTACTCGTCTTTTGTAATGAAGTATAGCAAAATTGAAAATTGAAATAGGAGGCGTTTGTTAATGAATATCAATTGACAGACCATAGCAGAGAAAACGCCGCAGGCATGTAAAATGTAAGCCCATTCGTTTGCGAATGAAACGTGTTTTATTTTACGCACTTATTCAGAGATCAGTGATATTAGAGTAAGATCAGTTTAAAGTATAACTTAGATTTTCATACTTTAACTATAGTAAAAAAGCTTCAAAAAGGAGATACTTATGATTTTTACTTTTTATAATGTGCTACATTTTTAAATTTCTTTCTTTTCTTTATCATTCTTAACAGATGATAAAATCTTATAGCAAGCATGAATGGCTCTTCATCGCGTTAATAATGTTCGAAAGGTTCACGAGTCATTTAATACGATCCATAAAAACATCCGGAGTAGCAGTGTGAAGCGTCTTTAGAAGTAGCGCGTGACTGATTGTTAGCCTATTGATCTGCAAATTGACGCCCGCGTCGGCCGGCCGGGGCTAATGAACAACTGACGGGGAATGAAGTTCGCAGCGTGAAAGATGATTCCTCACTTTGGAAGAAATTCAGGTGACACAATAAAATGATTATTGCCCTTACGGAAATAAAGCTTATTTTTGGGTGATTCGATTAATCGATTGCGTTCGTGGTTCTAACTGGCGTGAGGAAGCGTGAGGCATTAGTCTCACTTTAGATGGCGATTGGCAGATGAAAACTTAAGAAAGGATTTTTTTTATATTAATTGATGTTGCCATAGCACTACTTCGAGACCATTAATTGGTTCAATCAAATGAATATCATAACGTGATCCAATAATAATTATGACACACAAAAATATGCATTTAATATCTGTAACTAATAAGAGTAAATAGTTCAAAAATATTTCTAAGAGATATAACAGCTTGTTTTATTGCTTCAACTGGTGGCACAAAGGCTGGTCCATTTTTTAACGGAAAAATGTTGCTAGTCCTGTTGCCACAGTACATCGCGGCCTTGATTAACACAGGAGTTATTAAGTCCTATTGTAAATTATAATGTCGTATTTAAAAAAAAAAACGTTTGATACTCTTTTTGGTACTATTATAAATGTTATTCTCTCACCTTTTTCAGCCAAGCTGGATCAGGCAAAGGGAGATCAGGGAAGGCCCTTTTGCGTTCCACGTAGTACCACGGGGCCCTCACGTAGTAGTACCATGATATAACTCGTTCTACGGGATCACGTACTACGTTCACGTAGATCGGTGATGGGTAACCATATCTGAAAATAAATCATTAATTTTATAGTACTATCTTCAAGATACAATATATCATTCTATTTTAATACAAATAGATTAATACAAATGCAGTAATTCTATCAATATTTTTTTGTTATTTTGCTTTCCGCACATGATACTTATTTTTTTTAATTATTAACTTTTTAAGAACTCAAATAATTACGAAATTTGAATAATTTTTTAGCTAACCCTTACGAGCGAAAAATAGTTAAAATATCAAGAAAATGAAATTTTAAGTAATCGTAATATTCGTATAACATTGCATATTCGTCACTCCGGCAAATACATTGAAAACTCCATGTTTAATCTCACAATGGACTTAAGCAAAAACGCAATCAAGTTTTCTCTGTTTCCATTTGGATCTTAACAATTGAGCAATTTAAGAGCACGAACAGTTTCTAAACGTAATTATCCGGTTGTATGGCGGGTGACTGTTTAATCATCCGAACAATTAATGTGTGTAACATTAATATCGATTATCATCAATCATATAGGTCGCATTATTTGTGTGTGTGTGTGTGAATTTTAGCGCTAGATTAAGTTTGAATTGGTTTCATCTCTTATAGAAAAAGAGGTTACATATGGCACAGATTTAGTGAAAAGGTTGTATATTATATATATATTTATTTTTAACATGATGATACTGATTTTTTATAGAATTTGTCTCAAGTGCGGGTAGGCAATCTATATGATATCAAATGCCTATATTTACTTTATGATAAGTAGGCAGACAGGCTAATGGTAACTAAACACCTCTACGTATAGCCTGGTTATTAATTTAACCAATGGTTATACCGTCAATACGACAACAACATCTGGTTTAAGACGTATTCCTTAATGTCTATTATTACTCGGGCTCTTTCACCCCTCAAAACCGATCGTCATCAGTGTAACGTTTGCTGGTAGAATATTTCTTATGAGCAGGTTTAGCCGTTAATAATATAATATACAAACATATTAGAGCTGCAATATTAATAAACATCAAAAATATGATAAAAATAAATATTGAAAACTATCACAAAGTGATACATTGTTACAGCAGTTATAGTTTAAATATATATTATATATGTTTATAAAGAGATAATATTGATTTATGAAGTTAAGACAGTTTTAAGCGCAAAGTGTTACAATATAATAAAGTAGATGTTTTAATAAATTATCCGCTGGTACACCGTACTTTTTCTTTACACAGAAATAATTTAATATTAATGAGTATTTAAAAGCGGTCGACGTTAGAGGATTATTTATTTTATTAGTTTAGATAATGTATGCTGGCGCTTATGTTCATTCTAATTACTGTAACCTCTGCCGACAACAACGGTTATATTTTGATTGATGTTTGCAATTTTGTTTTTATTGTTAGAAATGATTATCAAGCATATAAGAACATATGTTCTTAATTACACTTATTGGATTTTTTGCACACGAGAGAAAGTTTTGTAATATTAGCATTGTTGCTTATTCTAATCGCTATAATACGATTTTTTTATTTATTGGACACACTTAATATTTTTGTGAAACGCTTTATGTCCACATATGTTTAGAAATCAGAATGTCTAAATTATTTATTTATTTAACGTATTATAATCATACTACCGAATGTTTGAATGTATTTTTAAATAATTATATAGTTATGCAGAAGAGAAAACACATTAAATACATATTTATTAACGTAAATACATATTATTACGGCAATTTATTTTCTACTTTTTTATAATATCTAAAGGAAATCACTATTTAATCATTAACTTTCGATTCGTGTCATATCTATTTTTTTATATTTAACAATAAAACTAGACTTGCTAAAAATAATACATGTGAATATTACCTTGTAAAATTCGTGTAACAAACGTGTTTGATGTAGGAGGCAGGCGGCGTGTGCGCGGATACGAGGCTCGCCAGCACTTGCTGATCAGCGGGCGCCAGCCGTATCGTCTCCACGCGCTGAACTGCGTCGCGATGGAAACCTGCACAATAAAGGTTTAGCTTAGTATCACCTCACAACATATTCAAATCATGTAACCTCGGCGAATTAGAAGTTGAAGTATATGAAAATTGTATAATGCTATTTTTAATTGACAATTTTAGCAATATATTTTGGCTGTAACATTAGCTATATAACTATATAACCTTAGATGATTTTCTGTTGTTAGTTAATGAAATTGATCACTAACCTATGAGATCTTTAAGAGTTTTGATTGTAATAAAGTAAGAACATCTTAAATGCAATTTCATTTATAAGTCTAAGTAATTCATATTTCATTGTTAGAAAAGTAAAATACTAAAAAACTTTATAGGAAATAATTTTTTTTAAATATTTATCACATTCGTAAAAAGTCAAGGAGGGTTCAATTGAATTAGGCTTAAATCTTTAATATTGTTTATTCCGCTACGGTGTCTGTATAGACTTTATTGATAAATAAAATTACATATTACTCTCTTCGAAACATTCTAAGTAATTAAATGTATAGCAGATATTTTTGATTTTGACTTTCTATGAGTCATCTTAATTTTGAATATGCGTACCTCTCAAAACACTTTTTCTCACACAAGAATGTATGGTGAAATGTTTTGTGAGAGTCGTTAAAAATAATGTAACTCGCGATAGTTGGCTGATGAACCAACTAAAGAGCAGAATTTATGTTTTGATCGCGTGTTTCGCCTTTATTGTTTTCACGAGTAATGTTTTATAATTGTAAATTGATATTTTTTTAGGTTAATTATTATCAGTCCTATAAATGATTTGTATGTGACTTCGTTCTTTACAAATTTAATTTTTTGAATGTATTTTTTAAATGATTGAATCAGAAATGTACTGTTCATAAATCAATATAATTTCTTTTACAATTTAATGTTCCGCAATGGAGCAAATGTCTCCCTTTTAAGATAGTTTGTAGATTTCACGTGTTTAATTACCTTGAGAGAATATACCGACCACCAGGTACGAGTTATGTTTTGAAAATACTTAATTCAAAAGTTAAGTAAAACCTGTAAATGTCCCAATATTGGGCTGAGGCCTCCGCTCCCTCTGATGAGAAGTTTTGGAGCCTACTCTACCATGCTACTCCGGTGAGGACAAGTGGACACACATTTGGATACAGATACAAGAAAAATAAATTAATATAGTTATATAGTAATGAAATAGTAACAATCTTTTATTGGGGTCCTGTGGCGAGATTATTTTTATTTATACTTGATGTACGTGGTCACGTTCACATATAGACACGTGCACTATAAGAACCATAAACATCTGCCCATACCGTTATTGCTCTGCCAATGTTGAGAATGTTAATTGTGTTTGTAATTACACTTGATCACTCCTTCCAAATCAAATAACACTACTCTGTACTGAGGTTTTTATTTTGGTAGAAAAAAATCCACACAGATATAGCGCTGCAAAAACCCCTCGTCGGTGAATATCTTAAGAATATTCATTATTATTTTAATATATACGTACCAAATTGATTTCTAATCGCCAATCTTCTCAATAGTTCCATGAAGGTTTGGCTGCCGACTTTGGGCACCCGGTTAAAGAACAGTAGTTCGACATCAGCGCGAGCCGTATTATTTAGCTCCCAGGGGTCTGGGAGAACTTCTTCATGCAACTCTTGATCCACTTCTTCGGACTTAGTGATCTCTGATTCTAGGGTACGCTGTGGCTTACTGCGTTCCTAAGGAATACGTTAATTTATTTAAGTTAAGCAATTGATAAATTTGGAAATTATACATATACCTATTATATATACGTATATTGTACATGTATTATTATTTGGCTGGTATAATTTTATTAATTTTGAACAGACTCAAATACTTAATAATTATATTATTTGGATTGTGTATAGTTTCAACTTGTTCATAATTATTTTCACTTACAGCACCGGTGTTCCTCCGTATAGCCTCCAGCGCCTCTTTGTACTCTTGTGCGGACGCGTACGCATGTTCCGTGCGATCTGTCTGGATTCCTGTGAAAAACATTTAAAATAATCCTGAGTTATGTATGTTAAAACATATTTGAAAAAATTTAAGATCAACTATTGTTATTGAGCTTTATTTGGGATATTTGGGAATTGTTAAAATGTTATACTTATTGAACGATATAATTCGTTAAATATTATTTTAATTTACAATACGAAGTATCGCGTATAAAACCTGGCAACATAAAATTAAACATCAGACCCTATATTCATTTTATAATGAATAAAAAGAATGCTTTCAAACTAAAGTACCCAGTATGGGTGAATATTTAAAAGCCGAAATAAAAAATATACATAGAAATATATGAAAAACCATTTTAGATGAAATAATGACAATGAAAAAGTAATTTAATGCTATTGAACTAAGTTCTTTACACAAAAAACAAAAGCGTAGCGTAAGAAAAGGTATTCGTAACCATTATTACCGTGTAATAATAGCGTACAGGTCTCACGAGTACCAAAGATAGATAATGCACCATATTTACAAATTAGGTGTCTAATTTACGTATTGAAAACCAATAATTTGCATCGATATGTAATATAGTAGTAATAGGCATCCAAAAGTATGGGTAACACGAAATCTATCGTAAAAAAGACCAAAGGCCAATGACTTGGTTTTCTAACATTAAAGTCTTTAATAATTTTGTATACCTTTAAGCAAATATCAAGATTCTAAAAACACAAACCACGAAAAATAAACTATTTATATATCCTACGACATTTTTTTAATAAGATTTAGAATTTATTTAATTTGTTTTACGCCATTTTATGCTTTGTTTTTGGTTGTAAATTTTTTTCCAGATACTTATAGACGCTAAATATCGATACGAATCCATCAAGCTTCATTCAGGTTCGAGCGACTACAATTCAATTGCCATAAGCGATACCATCTCTAAAAGGATTAATATAATTCAGTTCGTATTTGTTTCAGTTCAAGAATGACAGTACAAAAGCATCTGAAGCATTATCTTGTTTTGATTATACTTTGTAAATATAAAATTAAATTATACAACATTATTCGATACGTGTATTCTCTCATCTGATATATAAAAAAAACTATACAACTTAGCATCAACATTAAAAAAAAAAAAAATAATAATACCATAATATAAGAATACAAATTTATAGAATTTACATGAATACTGACGACTTTAATATTTTTTTTCTATACAACAAATGTATTTTTAAAAGCTTTTTTACAAAATGTTTTATATCATTTTTCTAACTCCATGTGTATATATGAAATTCTTCGCTAAAGTTGTGTCCTCAGCTTCCGTAGACAAAGAAAGATTGATGGTTTAGTAATCTTCCCGGTCTTGAATATAACGGTGGTGTCGTCGATAAACTGTATCGCACGATATAAATCACGCCCGAATGGTTCCGCACTCGTGACCCCGGATGAAATTGTCTTTCACAAATCGATAATGTAAGTATTATGCGTGGAGGTAGCATCTAGGTCCCTCCATGTATCCAGTGTCTCAAATAATTGCCAAAAAGATAATTATTAAATTAAAAAAAAAAAAACATATTTTAGGTACACAGTTTATTTGTAAGATAGTCTTGTGTTCTATAATAATAATAATGTATCGTAATAAAATTAGAGAGATTTTATTTTAACATTAGAGCTATTCAGTAGGACCAATTACGAAACTAATTTCAGGACATGAAGTATATAATGTTATTAATTATGGAAAATAGAATATAATAATTACGAAATTTAAATAATTCACACTTCAAGTTAGCGTATCACTGTAAGTCGGTTCTCTAGACATCTAACGCGTGAGTTTTTTTTGTTATTAGTTGGTGTCGGGCTAATGGACCATAATAATGAAGTGCCATAGACATTAGTGCCGTAAGAAGTATTAGCCATTCCTTACACCGCCAGTGCGCCACCAACCATGGGAATTAAGATGTTCTGGCTCAGTCACCCTTCAAACCGGAATACAGCCTTACAAGGTATTACTGTTTGACGAAAGAATATCTGATGAGTGATCGAATATACTCATATGGGTCTAGCAGCTCTACACCAAGTAAATATAAATAGACGAGATACGAATAGAATTTTGAAAGAAGAACTGAAAAGCACTGCAAAATATGAAATAACTGAATCTTAGAACTGAGGAAACTATATCTCTTAAGTCCCATGACATCTAGAGAAATAGACAAAAAAGTTATTCTTACCTAATTATGTTTCAGTTCACAAGAAATACAATTTTATTTTATTTTTTTGTTTTGCTCTATATAAATTGTTATATACAGCAAAACAAAAATATGGATTTACAAAGTGACTCGGAAAACACAAAAATGAGCATATCTATTTTTAAATAATAAAAGCTTTCGTGGTTTAACAAAAGATAACCGTTACCCGACATCAAGATGCCTCTGATTAATCTTGACAAAAATATGGTAAAAACGATATCAACAGATGATCCCAATTGATATAATACGTTCGATCTTAGTACTACTCGGTGTTATACAAATAAAAGGAACTTGAAAGTGGAACGCGTATTTTTATTTAATTGAAGCATATCTAAACGCTTCATCTTAAAATAAATCGCCATATTCCTGTTATCATCGATATACGTATATTATCGATGTTATCAAGCTTTTCATTCGATGAAGATAATTTGGCTTACGCCTTGACCCACAAAGTATATTTTACCGGTTTGTGAAACAATGTTTTCGCTTTTTTAAAGCTTCAAGAAAAATAACGCAGATAGCAGTGATTAGCTTTAATTTGATGCTTCGTACCCTTTCATTCTATATATTAATTGAGTAGCGTAGGAAAACATCTAAGTCGTTGACATCGACAATATCTACAAAATGTGTTACTTATTGCTGTTACTTCGTAAATAAAATTACTATAGCAAAGCTAATAAAGAGCGTTCATTATTATTATTAATGTATTATTTGATCACATACGTATAATATGTATGTTTAGTGAAGTTTCTTAGAATATAGAAAAAAGAGTACAGGTTAAAATAAAAAAAATACCATTAACCCATGTGCCCGTCATTAGAGTGCGATCACTAAAAAGATATTCGGAAGCGCAACCGCAAAAACTACATCTTCATTTTAAATAATAACGATGTAAGAAAATAAATAAGGTCGCTTTGATACGTGAGTAATAATGATATTGACGAGGAAAGAACGTGCCCATAATGAATCGTCTATAGCGGCCGGCTTCCGCCCCACATCGTTTTCTGGTTCATATTGTAAGATTTTACAGTAATGATTCCTTTGTGGTATGATAATTAGTTAAATTACAACACCTTCGGGATATAATCGTGAATAACTTTAATTTATTTTAAACACACGTGATTGGATCTCTATCAAATATTATATATGAAAATATTTTGCCTCGTTAAAGTATCTATAAAATTTCATCTACGGATTATAACAATGATAATAAATCATTGTTTCTAGACACTGTCTACGATAAGTAAATATGAGATAAAATCATCTAGAGATAACTTCGAATTTATTTATGGTTTATCCTATAGAATAGTTTTATTATTTCCAGAAATTGACTTTGAGAAGTATCTTTTTGCAGTATATGTATAACATAATAAATATTCTATTTCATATTATTTCCTGCTAATCGTAATGAAAGCAACTAGTTAACATTCGAATAACCAAGATGATTACTCTATTAAAATTGCAATACACTTCTCAAATATTGACAAGGAAATTGATAGCTAAATGAAACAGCCGTGACCGCGGGCCAAATTATTGCGATCTCACTGTCTCCCATCAATAGAACTATGAAACGCTATGTAGACATCAGTGTCTAACAAAAAAAGGAAGAAAACCATACAATCATAGTTTCTTTTAAATGGGATCACTTGAACACAGGTTCCACGTTATAAAGCTCTATCTTACTTATTTTAAAACACCGAATAATAATTAAGAAAATTGTTTGAACAGGTTGTTATTCGGTTTAAATATATATGTAATATTTAAAGGTATTTACTGAATTCCTCAGTAATGCTAACGATTTTAACTGTTGCTTTTTTATATTCATTATACGGAACCCAGATCAACCGCAAAAGAATTTGCGGCTTCGAAATAAAGACATAACTGTGGTCTTGAAAATTATTATAGACATGGCATGACTCCCGCGTCCTAATGAAAGGCATTTGCTTTTAAATAATAACAATTTCGAGCACGCCTCGGATGTCTTAGATCTCAGTATAAGACCCCCAGCTGATGCGGTGGCTGAATCAACAATCTAGATTATATGTTAAATTAAATGTTAACTGATATAACAAAGACATGGTTTTAATTACACTTTATACTTTTTCTTTTACCGAGTAATAGAAATCGTTCAAATTTTAGTTATAGCATTATGCCACTTGAATAAAATGTGTTCAATTTAAATTAAATATACATTCAGTCACTAAAGAAATCATGGAGCGCAAATACTCACCGTCAAATTCGTCTACTGTACTCGTTTACTGTATACGTCAGTAACATCAAAAATATATTTATAAGAACTTTAGACGAAACTGGTTAATATTACTTATTATTATTAAGGAAGAAGAGCTAGTTTTCAGATTGAAAAATATAACACTCACTACCATTTTTAGTAAATATAATAAGATGTAGGTGACAAAGTGCATCAATACAAGTTTTTTTTAATTCTGCAGACTTTCAATTTTTTCTTTTTTATGATCAGCCTAGTATTTATTATATATTGAATTCGTGTTCGAATACTTGCATCCACGTCTCCATTTATTTTTAAAACCTACTTATTATGATAAATTTATTAAAAAAAAACGCACTATAAAATAAATTAAATATTTAATGATGAACCGCAATTCTTGGACGCGGAGAAAGTAGATCGCGACACAATAATTAAAGTCAGTAAGAAAAGACAGAACTGTATTAAATTGTAATTATTCGGTTTAGTTCTCGTTTCATACAAATATTAACACTTTTTATTGCTGAAAAAATAAAGTTTAAAGATTATAGAAGCAAGATCAGCGTTGAGCGGTAGCTCATGTAATTAATTGTTAGTTTATCAAATCATTGATTTAGAAAATTACTATGATAATAATCAACAACTGTATTATAAAATTATAATTATGCAAGTCACCTTTTGCACGGTCATGCGATGACTTTAAACGAGTTGTAAGTTTTGAAAAGAACAATCAAGCTATTACGTAATTTTTTGTATGCGTTAAAAAATGCATAAATATGTTGATTTTTAAACGTTCATCAAATATTAACGTACCATTTTTGTGCAGGTACTTGTGTGTACAAATTCTATCTTCTTTTATGCTGACGCTTGAAAGGCGCAGGCATTGAGACAAGCTGAGATGATAACATTCATAATTATTAAATAATTGAACTGGTTGGGTTATAACAATGCAGAATATAAAATACATCTTACGTTGGTACGTACCTAAGCCTGTTACCAGCTGCCATGGCAGAAAATAAACTAATTATCAGGGTACAGGCATGCACAATAATTAGGACTTTAGATGACTAAAAGAAGATAAATGGAAGGTTAGTGACATGTGCAAGTAGATGATTTTCTTATGATCTACTTTAACCACGTCAGTAAATCGTTCGGAGGCTAGGCAACGCATGAGTTACAAAATCGAACAAAGGCGCTTGCAAGCGCTCACTTAGTGAAGTGTTATTTTGTTACTTGTCATTGTCTAATGAATTCGACGTGATTAAGGGTAAGTAGTCCTGTCAAATGACTAAAGACAAATAAATGGAGAAGAATATTCAAAGTGAATAGGATAAGGGCAAGCGAATGTCGACCATTACGATTTTGGTATATGTAAATACTTTATCTCAGAGTGATAGAGATTATTTAGGAACATCATTATTAACATTTAAAATAATCTACAAAAATGTTAATTAACAATTGTTTTCATTGTATAAAAAGTGAAATATGTAATCACTATATTGTAGACGAATTTCCGCAGACAAGCACAAGTTAAAAATAAAATGATTCAATTGTATTTGCTCACAAAACCTGTGGCGCTTTCAACTTTTTGCTCGATCGCCGTGAGAATAATTTAAACGAAACCATTTCAAAGCCAAGCGCAAAGATGTTTCGTATTAACATAATAACAAGAGGGAAATGCGAGTTTTTCATAATAATTACCCTCCAGACCGGTCGGGGCAGGTTTATTAGCATTGGTAGTTGATGACTTTTAATACTATTTACGGGTAAAGAATTATTGATTCGTAAATACTTAAGCATACTCTATTATTCTATAATAGGAATGAAAGATGTAGCTCAGCGTGAGTCCTATACTGGCAGATGACAAAATGTGTGAAAGTTTGCGCGCGCATGTTAGTTTTAATTTTATTGTAGACATAT
Source organism: Vanessa cardui (assembly GCF_905220365.1). Taxonomy (NCBI): domain Eukaryota; kingdom Metazoa; phylum Arthropoda; class Insecta; order Lepidoptera; family Nymphalidae; genus Vanessa; species Vanessa cardui. The sequence goes on along the minus strand of NC_061138.1, from coordinate 8,443,970 downwards.
AAAAGTTATTTCATTTTTACATATGCATTAAAATGACTTTTTAAAATATTATTTATCCTAAATAAAAATATAATTAATTCATTATTAATGTTATTTAAAAAAATCAAATATTTTAATTATTTTGCAGTAACAATACCAACAAAAAATTTTAAAAAGTGTGTTTTATTATTTTTATTTATTTATATATATATATATATATATATATATATAATATTAATTTATATTTATTTGGATTCCATTTCATAATTATACTTTATTTACAAATAAAATAACTTTATTTTATGTCAGTGATTATTTATAAAATTCTAAATAACCTACACATATTAACCTCACTGAAATACATGTAGTAATAACTAACAATAAATAAATACATTTACATACCGTCTAGCTATTTTTAGCTGACAACGTTACTAAATCAAAACGTTTTTCACGACAAGGTAAGTTATTGCATTGCCATAGCTTTACTTCGTCGTATGCTAGCTGACTAAACTTCCAGTGCAGTATATGGACATAGTACTTAAAAGGAAGTACATTTTGCATGTAACTCTGTTTTAAATTATCAAAGCTTTCCTATGCGAGGAAACGGCTGCCTATCTAAGAAATACTTCTTGCAGAACTACAATTAATTGCAAGGATTTTGCAAGTGGGTAACTTTCTCCCTTTTTAATTACTCCCATACATAGGTATTCTCGGTTGATTTCTTGATATAATTAAATATAAAAATATTACGTTGCTGAATATGAAATGGTCCGTGGTAATTAGGTATTAAAAAGTAATAAAAGGTCCTTCTAAGAAATTATTCTACCCCAGTTTCTAGTGACCAAAGAGATTATTTAGCTCAAAAATGAAGGCTTGCAGTTAAAAGAAATAATAGTGCCTGGGTGGGACATTTTTTTTGTAATTAGTAATAATGAAGTAATTATTTGTATTTTTGAGTAATTTGTGTATTATAATATTAAGTCATTAAATAACAATGTAAATAAATAAAAATTTACAGTATTTCATAGAAATATAATCTATATCTATAGGTACTAATATTATAAATTCTGTTTTTTCGCTCTTTCACTACGAATCCACGGAAGGACACAGGCTGCTTTTTTACTAGTTTTTTTTTTATATAAAATTATGTCTATATAAAAAAGCATAAATCAAATTAAATGTTATCAAACGTCTGCGTAATTAAATTAAAACAAAATTGCATAAATAACAATTTTACTATTTTGAATGTTACACAATTTTACTATTTTGAATGCTATATTGGAATGGGAATCATTTCATTAAAAAAAAAGTGATATAGATTCCCGGAAAGACGTCACCGACAATTCTAGCATACAGGATGTTTTCCCAAGTTTTTATGTTAACTTGAAACCTGATTGTTTGTTTCTAATGGACCCTGAAGTTATTTTAACCATTACAGGAATTCTTTCCTAGGATTAAAACTACTTAGTTTTTGTGGGAATACACAAGATTATTTTATCTGCATGATCTCTAATTTTTTTTAAATTAAATATAGATGCTAACCAGTAATCTAATTATAATCTTGGAGCTCGAGACTACCTTCGGAATGATTTTAATAATTAAATGTTTACTTACAGTTTCTTTACAATTTTTTTACAACAATATATGTACATTCACACTAACATAGATCTTTTAAAAAAAAAACGGTGACAATTATTGTATAGACACGAAGAGAAAAGATAATCTAGCAACACTTAGTTTCCGACTTTGCAAAATTTATATATTCCTAATGTACGGAACTCGTTTCTATATTAAGATTAAACGGTTAATTTTTATTAAGGTATATTACTCAATACTAGAATTTACATAAAAAAGCGTAGACTTAATCTTTATTGAATTCCAGGATATACAAAAATTATTGTACTTTTCTGACATATTAGGGAATTAATAATGAAAAAGTACTACTGAGTTTCTTGCCGGTTCTTCGCGATAGAATTTACTTTCCGAATTGGCTTGGCTGGTATCCCATAAAATTGGCGTCTGTGACCAAAATCGATCACGTCAAATTAATTTTAGTTAACTAAATAAATATATACATAACTTAAACAAACGTAGTAAGAAACTAGGCGTTTTACTGATAATTTAATATATAAAACTGAGAAAATGCTGTATTCCACGAGGTATTTGTGGACTGCGTTTCCCCGATGAATGGCAATTCAGATTATCTGGGCGTAAAATTAACCAACCCTCCTGTCAACGGCAGCGGCAATCAGACGGTTTGCTTATATTTCTTATAAATCGTGTTTCTGTCTGGATTGTGTTGTTTTTTTTATTCTTTAAATTATCTAATTACATAGTTTGTGACGTTGTGTCGATATCTCATTGCTGTAAATTAAAATGTTAATCTGAACAGAAAATAGTTTCTGTAGGTAGGTAGTATAGTAGATACACCTAGTGTATCTATTCGATTATTATAAAACCTGTTGTGTCTATGTTTGTCTATTACTCTTACACAGTCAAACAATTGAATCAAATTATATGAAATTCCCAAGAATCCAGCTCGAAACCTAGAAAGAACACGTCTAACCAGAGCCTTATTTATCATCGATTCCCATTAAGACTTATATTTGAAAAGTAAGTTCATATCCGTTTCGATACAATTTAAATAATGTATTTATCTTAAATAGAAACTCATTCGAAAAAAAGTATAAAAAATATTATTATAAAAAAAAATACGCATCTAAATAGCATATTGTATTCAAAGGGAGAGAGAGGGGAAAATTTCAATGAAATATAATAAATCAAGGCTTCATAAAATAATGTAATTTAAAATAAAATTAACGTTTACGTATTATAATATAGACAACATAATTATACTAAATATTTACATGTATATGTATGAGGCGAGGCCTATTTTTAAAGATATGTGGGAGTTGTGAGTGGCGTCTTCTACCCTCGGGCCTTTATTATAATACCGATCGGATAACCAACTCGTTATAAGAGTTGTTATCCTTTTGTATAAAAAAATAATGCAATTAGTATTGCGTTGAAATACTAAAATTATAAAATTAAATAAGATTCGTATATTCTTAGCACACAATAAATCATAATTTGTACTTACAATGACAAAGATAATATTAAAAACAACTCAAGCACATAGTAGATTATATATAATGAAAAATAATAACATACTTAACCTTGTAAAAACGTCTAATTCCATAACAATCCATTGTTACCGAAAACAAGAATTTATTTCTTATATAATAATCGCAGAACCGAGTAATGATAGTTTAATAGTCGTCCGTTTTTACAAATTAAACATAGAACGTTTTAACAGTTGAAACGGAAGTTATATTTTAAATGTATTATTTTTACCTTGATATTAACCCTGGCAGTTCAAGAAACTCGACGCGGCTATTGCATAACTACGCATGCAAATTGCTTTTTATGAGTCGCTGTAATTGAACCGTTTTGCATATCGATGTGCACTTATTATATTATTACGTTTAGACAACTTGTTGTAGAACTTGAAGATTACTTATTAGTCTTACTAGATAAGTCATTAAATGAATGATTTACATTTTTATGTTAAATAGATCCTGTGAAAATGCCTTTCATTCTAGTTCACACATTAATTTGCTAAAAATTATAAAAGATTCTTGTCATGGCACAAGTATGGTTTAAAATAAAAATTTGGAACAGATTAAACAAAACCTTCTAAAAAAAATCCGATTAGAAATGTTCGTGTAAGAAGTAAATTCAAGCAGTAAACACGATAGGAAAAGGCAATACAAAATTGTTCTCCAACTAAGTCTATCTACATTTTATGTCACGTTTAAGGTTTACGAACACGAATACTTCGTAGAATAGCCTTCATGTCTAAGGATCAAGTGTTTGAACTAACACAGACTGTACCAGGAATGGCGGGATCCATGGTAATGACTTTAAAAAGCGTGACTTCCGAGTATCGCTGGCATTAAAGATTTGCTTTAGTTCCTTACCATAAATAATTCAATATATTTCGTTGGTTTCAGGAGACCTGATTTTAATATTTTCAAAAATATATATTTATTTTCCGGAATAAACCTTATTTCTTAACTATTTTCCGTTCTATTAAACCGAGATAATGTAATGCTAAAATTTCATTATTTATCTTATTTAAATAATAATATTTTAATAATTAAATGCAAAAGATAATTTGTGTAATAATATGCATAAAAATCGTTCACGAATCATATCTACATACAAAAATGTTGTCATTTAAAAAAAGTTATTATAGTTGTGTTGTCGTTTGTTTCAGTGTTGCCATTATAACGGAGTCAGCGGATTGAGTAGAATGACATCGTTGAATTAATAGAAAATAAGATCACGTTGAAATGCTTACATGGATTGTCAGGCCTGTTTAAACAGTAGTAATAATATTATTAAACCAAACTTATCTAACTGTATCTGACAATGCACTCTATTTCGAGTACAATACCACAAAGGGACTATCGCTCTGCCATAAGGAGCAATAAATAGATGTAACAATGGTCCTCTGTTTCGAAGGACGATAAAACGAATCACGACAGCCTTCCGGGTCCCTAAGGGCCCGACGCGGTCACTGACCGACCTTTGAATAGACAATGAGATTGCATTAACGTATCCTTTCTAAGATTTCCGATGATGTAATGTTTGAGAATTTGTAATTAAAAACTTTGATATAGGTTTTTAATTGGAAAATAAACTATGGACAACTACAAAACTCATATTAATCAGATTGTTATTTGATTTATTTTGTCTATATATCAACAGTAATAAATGAGGAGATGTGTTTTTAACTAAAATTCTAAAACAAATATGTATACAAATATCATGATATAAAAAACAGCGCTTCGCAGTTTCACCCGTTATTCATATATTTCTTGTAAGGCGTAAAATATGTTTCGAACTAAATCACCTAGTCACACTTTTGCCTAAAATTATCTAACCGAATTACCCATCTGTTTTTAGTGTGTATGATCAACTATCGTTTAGTATCTCAAAAATCTTTGAGCCAGTAGTCCCTACTACCTATTGGTAAAATTTAATTACTAATTATTTTTCACAGAAAGCAAACAACTGTGATTTTTAAAAACGTATATTCTTGACCTGATGGTACATGGTTACGATTTAAGAGACGGCTTGGAAGTTAAGAGTCGAGATGGCCCAGCGGTTAGAACGCGTGCATCTTAACCGATGATTGCGGGTTCAAACCCAGGCAAGCACCACTATATATATGTGCTTAATTGTGTTTATAATTCATCTTGTGCTCGGCGGTGAAGGAAAACATCGTGAGGAAACCTGCATGTGTCTAATTTCATCGAAATTCTGCCACAAGTGCATTCCGCCAACCCGCATTGGAACAGCGTGGTGGAATATGTTCCAAAACCCTCTCCTTAATGGCAGAGGAGGCCTTATCTCAGCAGTGGGAAATTTACAGGCTGTTACTTTACTTTACTTTTACTTTTGGAAGTTATACCACCAAAGTAATCTAATGCGGTTGTTGGATGAATACTCATGACAATGAAATAACTCAATCTACTTAACATTGTATGCAGTTACTTTGACCTACAAATGTTACATATGCAATCTTGCAGTCGTACAAATTTCCAATCATGTAATTAAGATAACATCAAACATTTCGTTTTACTTTTAACTGGATATAAATTAAGAAAGCGATTTAATTAAATAACATTTAATAAAGGTACCTAATTAAATGTCTTTATAATTAAAGAAAAATATTGTGTTGCTAGTACAACATTTGTAACGATAGAAATAATGTATATGGAGATGTTCTCATATTCTGTCAGATCTTAACTACCAATCTACCCTGGAGCTGTGTTGTGGAACAATCTCCAACCTTTAATTAAGATGACCCTTACAGTAAATTTCAAGGACTAGTGCCATATAATTAAAATGTAATAAGTTATTACCGTAGATTTTATATTTTATTATTTATTGTATTATATATCTTATGCAATATAATATTATATTCGTAACAATATAATACTAAAGAAAAAGAGCTCGACTCTAAAGAAGGCCATAACTTAATACAATACACAAAATACGTGTCATACTTTATAAGTCGTCGCCCATTGGTCGAAATTCGACGATAATTTATTGATCATAAGAGTTAAAAATGTGGGTTATATTGATTCAAACATAATAAAATGATACCTTGTCATTATAATAATTAAAAAAAAAATAAGAAACAATAAAATGATGTGTCCGTAAAGTTGCCTTTAAATTGATTTAGCTTTCTGCATTTTTTATCTGCATAAAATTTAACTATGCCAACTATCACGGGCATTTTTAAAAGTTTTGTCTGCACATCATGCAAGGTTCCAACTTTAAATTGTTGGTAAAGTGTGAGTTGCTTTTATTGTTACAACCTTTAACATATTTTTCTTATTTCAAAAATAATTGTTAACTCTTAATAATCTGTACGCATAGAGGAAGAGAATATTGTTTGATATGCCAATCTGAAAAAAATCTCTTAAGCAAAAACTTACACAAGAAAATATAGCGCGTTTCGGAGAGTAACAAGCGTTTAATTCATATTCTTATAGTATCTATATGGCAATTAATATCGGTAAGAAAATAATACTGGCATGTTACAATTTTTTTTAAATATTACTGCAAAAAAAATTGAACGTGGAACAATAGAATAAAATTAATAAAGCGTGTGGTGTAATCATTTATGAATATTTAAATTGAGTTAAGAATAATTCAATGTAATTATATTTTTGTGATGACAATGTGCGGGAAAACATCGCAGGTAAGTGAATATGCACATATCATTGTTTAATTTTTAATGTGTATGGAAGAATAGAAACATTATTTCAGATTCGCAACAGACTAGTACGAAAAACTACGTTCATTTATAATCAGTCTATTTTTCTATAAGATATTAATTTAACATGGTTATTTTTATTATTAATGTTATTAATTTCGGGATATTTACCATGTTTTTTATTTTTGTTCGGTAGAGCTCGATATTCCGACATTATCTATAATTATACATAATATTATCTATATTATACATAATGTCGAAATATCGAGCTCCACCAAACAAAAATAAAAAACATGGTAAATTTCCCGAAACTAATAACTTTAAAATCTATTTTTCATCTGTTACAAAGTAAGGTATAACATTAATTTTGTTTTACATTATTTTTTAATCCTCTTGTGTTCTTATTTATATTCTATCTATTGGAACTAAGTATTATCTGTATAAAACTCTTATCTTATGAGGCAGATTTATTACAATTATCATTTTAATAAAATAATAGTTCTAATATATATTTAATTCCTGTCGTGGTGGCCAATATTCAGAGATGTTAATGAAACATTTATGTTTAAACAACATATTAGGAATATATAAAAATCATCAACGATAATCACAATCTTATATAGAATAATGAGAATTAAGCTTTGATAAATTTACTAAATGCAATATCTCTAATATTCAATATAAATGATTAGTCCATTTATATCAATAATTGTGATATATGTCTGTCTTTCCTAGTAACATGATTGTACAGTCCCGTACTCGTGCCCTGGATCAGATCAATTAAAAAAAAAACGTATAAGTTTTTCTACTAAGTATTTCTTAGTAGTACTCATGAAAGTAAGCAGTATTATACCGACACGAAGTCAGCAGTGTTACATTCCTGACTCCCTCGTACGTAAAGCAGATGGTTTTACGCCTTCGCTCCGGTCGTGACTCATTACCCTCTCTCGGACTAGTAAGTAATTAGAGTGGTACACCTGTTTTATGCATTCACTTGACTCCAAACATCTCCTGCATTTCTGGTTTCGTAAAATATTGTCAAAGTCAAATTCAATGAGGTGGCACTTATACTTCTGTAGTAATATTATATATGTATAAGTAACTCTGTCTGTCTATCTGTCTGTCGGTCTTTCACTACCAAACCGCTGAACCGATTTTGATGAAAATTGGTATGAAGCAACTTTGAGTTACAAGGAAGGACATATGTTACTTTATTTTGACTAATATACGAGTATGACAACAAAATCCCTAAAAAGCGAGTGAAGCCGCGGGTGACAACGCGGTTCACAATAAAACATTGACACACATGGAAATTAATAGTTTATTAAACTAAAATATATGTTTAAATTATTTCAAATAGTAATATTAAGTATAGTTACTATTAAAATTTGGAAAGTAGTGTTTTATAATCGTTAATCGTTAGCGTACAAATTCGTGTGAACGGTTAATTGTAATACCACACTTTAACAGTGCGCATCGATTTACCGTCAATCAAATTAAGAGAGTAACTGTTTTTTTACCACTTTTCTACTATTAGCATTGTATGTCAATCATGCAAGTGTTATGTCAGTTGAGAGCTGACCTACTGACGCGTAACCTTACGATTTGCTGTTAAGAATCTAACATAGAGGTAATTGCGTTTCATTGCGTTACAGTTCTACATTTTATTCAAGATTTAAAATGAAGATTGTATTTTTTATTTACATTTAAATTGTATTTGATTTATTGATATGATGTATACGAAGATAAGGAATAATAGACCATCTGATGGTAAGTTGTAACCGCCGCCCGTAAACAAGGCCTTGTAAGAAATATTCTCACATCACACATACCATACGAACTAAAACGTTATGTCCCTTTAGCCTGTAATTACACTAGTTCACTCGTCTTTCAAACCGGAATACAATAATACTGACTAATATTGTTTGGCGGTAGAATATCTGATGAGCTGGTGGTACCTACTCAAACGAGCTGGCACAAAGCTCTACTATCAGGAAAAAATACATACTTATAATATAAAAATAATATGGATTTTTATCACGGTATTCCGTTGCTTTTGAATTATCGTCTTAATTGAAAATTAGCTAAGACTTGTAGCTTAAGAAGTACATTAGGTGTTTGTTTAATTGGTTTCCATTTTAGTCTTTTTTTTTTAAACTAAAATGGTGCTATTAATCCAAATATTATAGAACCATATTTCCAAGTTCCAGGACGGATGCAACCTAAAAAGTATGTTAATATGTTTCATAATAAGACAGCGAAATATGCCGACATCGTCGGAGAGAAAATCGTCGGTCTAGGTGCATTCGAAACATTTGTTACCGAAACCATCTCTGATAAAAAAATGTGAGTCTTTAGGTTAATAAATGTCGATAGAAAAGATCGACGTCGATACAATAAGCTTACATTATTTTAGATACCTCTACCGTGTGTTAAAAACTGTCGATTTCAATTCCAAAGTGTAAAACGCGATTTTCATTCACGTTAACGTATAAAATTATTATTTTATTAATTTCGTTGATCAATTAAGAGTTTTTGCGATTTCATTTAAACTACAGTTGCCGTTATGTTATTCTTTACAAACATACTCATTTATATTTATTGATAAAAATATATCGATCAAAATGTATGTATTATATATGTATTGTTTTACTCATGCCAATCCGGAGCGAACAGTTAGTACAGTGATAGTTCTAAATTCAAATGTAAATTTAACGTTGATATTAATTACATTACCATTAGTATAAACCAAACCAAATCATGTTTTTGTGTGCTTTAGATTAAATTACTATAAAAAGTTGGTAACGCTTAATTTCGTAATTCCTCATAATCATAATTAAATATTGCGCAGAGTGACTATTATGATCGTAATAACAGTATTTTAATATACTGATTGTGGGCGGGGAGCAATCCGCGTTAAAACTTACAAATTCAGTGTAAGTTAATGTATATCATTACATAGTTTTTTGTGCATTGTGAATGTAAAAAATTAAATCAAATTACGGCAAACAAAGGCTCATTTTTTCATAATTTTTATACCACAGATCATATACATTGATGTCGTAAGAAAAAAAAAAACAATCCTTATATCACTAATACGCTTATTATCTTGGCAGCTAAGATGTTATGTCCCTTCTGCCTGTGATACAACGGCTCACTCGCCCTTGTAGTCGGAACTCAACGTTAATAAAATTTCCTCTTTGGCGATAGTAGTGATGAGCCCACTCAAGCAGGCTTGCACAAATCCGTAGCACTAAGTATGATGAATATGATGTATTATTAAATATAATAAATCGTTTAATATTTAAGAGTAATTTTTGTTTACTTTTATTATGACACTCGTGTCAGTGGACGATTATTAATTAGTAAGCTGTCAAATTATGTAACGTCTCTGTTGTGTGACGTTAACTAATAATAACAATCCATTATTAGAGACAAGAACCAGATGTCAAAAAGATAATTATCACATTCATCATTCTGCTCTTGTAACGCACATTGATTTTAATCGGAAGATAGGTGAGTGTATTTAACATGATTGTGTCCGTGGCTCATGTACCCATAAGTACCTTACTACCTAAAGTATCTAATATTCTAAACGTCATATCTATTAAAACAAGTAAACGTAGAAAGTCTTATATTGCAAATGATAAATTTCTGTTATGTTTACAAAAAATGTGGTACCTTGAATTAAACTTTGATTCTCTTTTTAACAATACCATTCTTATAAAATAGTTTCATGCCCGCGGGCGAAGTAGCTTAATTATCGTCGGGTTATTAAGCTGCAAAGGAGGTTGTTACATATTATTATATACATATTTTTTTCAATAGGTTAATGATCGTTATAACAATAATTAAATGGAGCTATTAGTAGACACGTTTTAATTGGTCGAGTCGATTGACTGCCATAAGATTATATGTAATAATTATGTTTAAGTTTAAAAAATAAAACGGCTCGCTTAAAAGCTTGTTGATTGTACGTCAGATGCAATTATGTTACAAATGATGACTATATACTAGAGCTGATTATTGTTTTGTAAAGTCGTGAATAATAAGATCCTGTATGCTATTAATTCGCCCTAAAAGGGTACAGCCGCAGCTCGTGACATCATTACTTAAGAACTTAATTAGATAATTAAGATTTATGCCTCTGAATTGTGCACTCTATAAATGATTATAAATATATCATATAAAAACGTTATTATATAAATAATATATTATGGTGTATTCAAGATAAGAGCAAGCACGAATTCTTAAAAAGAAATAAAGTTACGAAGGAAGCGTTACAAATATTGGAAATGCCCTCGTTAATATCTATATGACAGTTTCGTATAACAGTCCACTATCGAGTTTAAACGTTTTGTTCATCTACAAAGGCAACGTCATTAGTCTTCACATACTCTGCCGTATTCTTACATAAAAGAAAAATAATTAAAATAATAGTGTCGCGTCTGGTACCGCAATTTCCATGAAGCTATGCGATGCTTTTCAAACTACGTCGGTTACGTATGTTACACATGTCCGATGTAGATCAACTAATAAGGAAGTGGTATGTACGTGCACCGTGCCCTACGTGCATGCGCAACTTGCGGTCGTGGCTAATGGGCGAATACTTTAACACCAGCCCGTATTAGTCTGCGGTAAACTTCGATTACTCATAGTCCGGGGAGATTTTATATTGCATTAATATTTACTCAATATTACTCTAAGAGGTTTCTCGTCTGACTGACCTTTGGGGCTACGACGTCCGCTGAAGAAAGGAAATAGCTAAACATGACTTCTATCGTGTTTTACATTATTAATTTTTAATCGTAATAACTAGTAAGCGTTTTTAATAGAAACTACTGACTAGCTTTCAGTTTATACAACAAACTAAAATTTAAATATTCAATTACACGATTCAGTATTCTGTTCACGCGATTAACTGAACCATAACTACGATCGGATTAGGGTTCCTACAATATTATACAAAATAAAACATGATTTTATTAGTAATAGAAATGTCGAACATTCAATATATCACCTGTCGGTGAATAGCCTTTATAGATTGAAACCGTAAGAGGTGTTAGATATTTTACGATTGGGCTAATGTTATGTCCTTTGTGTCTGCAATTGCACTGGCTCATTTACCATTCATAATGGAACAAAGCAAGACATTGCCGTTTTGTAATAGATTTACAGGCACAGATAACCAGACACTTAACTCGGTGGTAGGGCTTTGAACAAGCCTGTCTTGTATTTACCATCTACTCACCAAATATTGTACGTTTAAACTTCAAGTAATATTTATTGGTGTTTTCCAATTTGAAGGGTGAGTGAGACAAATAAAGCATCGCGTTTCAACTTGTGCAATATCACCTGAATAGTTGGAATCTTGTCCGGAACGCCATTTAGATAGCGACGTATGGCATTTTAAAATAATAATTTAAAAAATAGGCATTTCTTTGAAGAAAAAATGAGCCAAGTGAAAGGTAAAATAAAAGGTCGTTAAGTACTTGCAAATTCTTTTTAGTCTCAGTGAAAGTTTGAACAATTCAAAGAATATATTTATGTCACGAATAAGATCAGAAGCAGGTTGATTACAAATAACTACTCATACCGAAATTGATTAAAATGACGAATATTTTTATTACTAATTGCAACGAAACATTATACATATACGCATATGAAATATGTACATATTATTTATCGCTAAGATTTATAAGTTGGCTTGACAAAACTACTAAATCCTAGGGAATACCATGTAGAGCCTCAATAACATATAGAGCCTACCAACTTAAAATATTTTAAATATTAGGATCGATGAAGCATATTTTCTGCGGTCTTCTAGAACTGACCCGATTTTTTAATTACATCTCCCTTAGCCTGAGAATCGTTTGCAGGCGCGGCATCTTCAACCGTGTCATAATGAAGCAAATGACAACTTAGTTATTAATGTAAGTAAATACTTTAAGATTGTAAGGAAGCCCGAAAAGGTTCAGTAGTTGTTGGTTCACTAATCAATCATCAATTGATAAACAAATATACGAAATCAATTTTGTATGAAATTCAAATAATCTTTATAAGAATAAATTAAAGTTTGTGACAAAAACAAATGTACTGAATCCTACATCCAGTATAAATTTAGTTTATTTATTTTATTGATAAAAAACCAGATAACAGGATGAAGATAATAAAGAAATACAGCAGAAAATAAAAGACGTAGGCCCTTAAACATTTCTCACTAACATTATTACTGCTAATTATTTTAATTATCATTCCCGTCAAGTCTGTAGTTTTTAAATATATTATAGTCATAGTGTTATACGAGCTATTTAGTATAGACCCTACTACTATACTATATTACCCGGCCTTCTGGCGTATTGTCATTAAATAAAAAAAAACGAAATATATGTATGTATATTACAAGTATATGTATTTTACATAGACATTTTTAATATTTTTCATTGATTTGATATATTCCTGACAAAATTACTGTTACCATTAGTATTTACTGTAATACGTGTATGAATGATTAGAATTATTTTTTAACTTCAATTACATTAAATTCTTTACTTTTCAGTTGAAGGGTTTTTAATACCTTATCTTTAATTAATGGTATAATTTGTAAATCAGCTGATATTGCATCATTATGTTTTACACATATTGGTTTTGGCCCGCGATTTGATCTTGTTTTCGGATCTTGCATGCCTGGTGCATACAGTTTGCTAGATTGGTTGACGTTTATGATTGCAACGGTCGTATATAAGTTATATAGCCGTAGTGGTTGACGTTTATGGTAACAGCTATCCACTTTATGGTTCTAGTGTTAAATTATATAGCCTATCCTCAATAAATTAACTGTCTAACTCATAGGAATAATTCCAATAGGTGTATTCCATCGTGGGTTATATACAAACTCAAAATGTTTAAATCTTTCGAAAATTGTAACAATTTTAATAGTGTATGTAGAATTTAAGGCAAGTAAAATATTAGGAACAATAAAAATGCTATGTATGTATACGTAAGTCAGAATTATATTTATAAAAATCAGAACTCAATAAAAAGTAATAAAAATTAAACCCGAGGACAGGCTTTGAAAGATTTTGAAGATGAAAGATATTTTTATTTTTATTTTGGTCGTCAATATTCCAAAGAATGATCGATTATATCTCTGATTCTGATCTGTAACGCATGTTATATTCAAAAAAACTTACTGTCTGTGAGATGGTTAAAGGCTGTAACGTCATCGTTGAGTCTCTGCATGCGTCGGAGCTTGGTGCTAAGGTCTCGCGTGTGTAGGAACAGGAACAATGTGCAGGAAACTGCCACCAGCGCTACTAGTTCACTCGTCCTGAAAAGAGTTCATATTCTTACTTAATCAAATCAGGTAAAGTAACTGTACATGTTTCAATCTGATTTTAATTGCATGTGAAAAATAAATAAAGTATGAATTAAGGACTACAACATTAACAGATTAAAACTTATCAACACTTTATACTTTCTTCTTCTGATTGCTTTTAATGAATTTATTAATCAGACGAGCTATATCTTACATCAAAAGTAATTAACAAACACGAATTAATGAACTTATCCTTAAAATAATTAACGATAATATTTGAAATAAAACCTTTTTTTATTATACTCGGAATTTCAAAATGTAGATTTAATTCATATGATATAAAACTTATTCAGCGACCTTTTTAATGTAATTGTTTATAATTAACCGTTTTTACACTTGAATAAATTGATGTCGTTACGATTTCATGGTCTTCTTACAAAGTCTCACGCAATTATTATTAGTGTCTGGAAGCAAATTTTATAAGGACGTATTAATTAATGCTTTTATCGGTTTGCAATCAGATTATAATCATCATTATATGTTATTATTAGCTTTGCCTGATAAATAGTTTCTAATTATACGTTACAGCTAATTTGTTTAGGTATAAGCATTTTAAATTGAAATTTTCAAAGTTTCAACTCACGTAGGTATATGGTATTCGATGAATTCGTTTAAAGCTGTACCAGCTTCAAATAAGTTTTTTCAAATCTAAATGTAATTTTTCCCTGTATAGATTAACCAGAAAAAGTATGTAGTAATATATTAACACTAAAGTGCTTCACACCTGTAAGAGGTGAATTTCTGTGTTACAAAGAGTCACAGTCAAACAATGTATTATTTGATAGTTTCTGATTTCATATAATTTTCATATATTGAAACAGTAAAAAAAACAGTTACAAAGAGCCAGACACTCTGAATACTGACACGTAAATTTAAGAATAAATTTTATATTATTAAACAAAATTTACAGAGGTAATCCATTAAAATAGAGTAGATTATATAACTAGGGCATGCAGAGTCCATTATAACAGACCTCGATGTTGCCGGAGGAATTCTAAAAATAAAGCCTTTCATTGTTAACCTCGCCCAGACTCTCGAATAAAAGGAAAGTCTATGAAAATTTTATTTTATTTGAGAGCTTATAAATAGGCTTTTAATAAAATTTACACGCGGTCATGATTTATGCAATAATTATTTTCTTTTCATATTTTTATATAGCTCAGGACTTCATGTTAACAAATTTTTATATTATAAAATTTACATGAGATATCAATTATGGCAATTATTAATTTATTTTTAATGTAATAATTGTATTTATTGTAATATAGAATTAGTAATTATTATTATCTTATAGAAAAGTTATACGTATGCTATTTATAGTCTTAACGCAGTTAAATAGATAGATATGTTTTAGTTAATAAATAAGGCGTTATATTCGTCAATGTTTAATAAATTACTTTTCACTTGTAAAATAATTTCGTCATTTATGAAAACTTAATTTAGATATTATATAATAAATTTAGATGACACATTTTCTTTGAACATGCTCTTCGAAATCAAATATTTTGTTGTTAAAGTTTGATGGTGGAAATTATGATGGTCATTATCGATGTGGTCAAAGCTTTTACCTTCTGTGTAAGTAAGTAAAGTAAGTTTCTATTCTAATCAAGACAAATGGCAGTTTACGTCACGTGAGTTAGTCATTGCATGCGCATGCTGAGTAGGTACGGACCCTCTAACAGGTTGCTGGTGAATGTTAATTTGTAAATAAATCGTGTTTTTTGTACATCTAGAAGAGATAGCTGATCGTGACTTAACTTTTTCAAAAGAATATTCAAACTTTATATACTATAAAGGTCAGAAAATGGAGTATGTACTTATCATTTCGATATCACAACGTAATACAATATTGATTGCACATAAATATTTTTCTAGAATATGAATGCGTTGTTACATAAACACTTTTTAAAATGATTCTACTTAGTATTACTAATTCTTTAATTTTAAGGGGATTATATAATAACACAGTTTATACTTATTTGTAGATTTAGCCTCGTGCTTATAAAACTAGAAGTGATTTGCAGTTACAAAATGTAAATCGATGTTACCGTATACGATGTGCAGTCTTTGGTTAAATTACATCATCAATAAAAACACGATTTTTCCTTATTTGTAGAACATGTGAATTAAGTACCATATGCTTCTCTTTATTAGAATCAGTCAACGCAAATTCACCATTACCGTAATCTCTAATCCGAAATTTTATTTAAGTAAAAATAATTAATAAGAAAAACTAAACAGGGAAGTAGTATTGACACATTAGTAGGAATAAAATAAACTTGTTACTGGCGGGCACAATTCCTATAGAGATTTAATACAAGAGCCGCTGCGAATGTGGCATCTCAAACAGTTTTGTATTCCAGATAAGGATGGATATTGATATGAATTATATCTCTTGCATTGTCATTCAATTATTTCGCTTCTACTTTTTATGTCTGTCGAATTTCAACGACAAACTACGTCAAGCAAAAATAAGATGAATTAAACTTGATTTATCATACACACTGTATTAATAGGAACACAAAGTTAGTCTGTATATACTTTATAAGTTTCCGTCTATCAGCTTTTCCGTTAGTCTGAAATTTATTATGAAACGAGTTTGAATCCCATTGGATTTTTATGCCTTATATCCGACGACCCCAACCTCTTAAACGTGGGCAAAGTCACGGGCGACAACGAGTAATATATTATGTATTCATTATTTAGGCAACTTTATGAAAAGTGCACACAGCTGTTGCTGCTATGATATAATTTATAAAACAAATCCTGTCCATGCACTATTTATTAGCAATGAGAGACTAGGATACAGTTACATTGTCTGACTCATCAATAAGATGAAAAACAGTAGTACAAGTAATTTTGAGAATAACATAATCTACCTAGATGATTTGCACAAAACCCTACCGTCCTAATAAATTATTATGTTCGTTCTAAGAATAAGTTATTAAGTTGAAACGCTAATAACATTAATGACGCTCTTCGTTTGATAACCATTTTTAAAAATTGGCATTTTTTAAAAATATATATTGTATGTAATATATTTCGTAGACAATTTTAGTTATTGCGAATGTAAATATTCATTCATAGGTCTGTTATATTTACAAAGCCTTATCTCCATTGAACCTGGTTACAAGGGTTTAACTAAATAAAAACCCTTATTATTTATAGAAAAGATAATCTATAAGCAATTTACTAATAGCACATAGAGGCGTTCAATTCATCAGAGAATCGTTTAAAAATAATGATTATACAAGTCACGTATCAACTTAATTGCAAACTTTTCTTGTCGGATCTTGTGCGGAATTTCAAGTATGTCTATAACAAACTATAACTCATTGAAAAGTCATCTTGGGTTCTATTTGGAAAACTTTCTTACGTACATGACATTCATTATTTTCCAACTAACCAAAACTATTAAATTTTAAAACTATCAAGTTATTTGTTAAAAATATATTATTCCAATAATCTAAATAAACATTTAAGTATACTTAAGAACGGAAATTGCAGGTTTCTCCGTGATTAGGAGAGTTAAAACGTCTTATAAAACGAGGCTAAGAACCCTTTTCCCACGAGAGCCACATCTGAGCGCTAATTTTCCCCTTTCCCTTTTACCGACCGTATCAAATGCATTGCGATGGAAACAATCCTTTCACTGTCCTCAATAATATTGGCATTTGGGTATCATGCATAAATCATATAATTATATACATGCATATACAGGGAAGGGAGTCTATTTACCTGCCATTGCACTCTATTATATGTATAATGGAAGATACGAACAAATATAATACTTAAATTATTTCAGTCTTAGCGACTTTTATTTCACTATATTCCTATCTCAAAATAACCCTACTATTTAAAGTTTAGATTATTTATCTTTTTGTAACGGTTTCATATTGAGGTCACGTAGTAAGTCAGCTCAAATGTGCCAATAACAATAAAAATCACTGAATAAACTGCAGCTTCTGTAATAAAAATATTAACGGTTGTAATCGACAGCTTTTGATTCTTTCACACACTTTTAAGATAAAAGCAACAGTATTAACCGTAAAAAAAACTCACACAGTAAAATATGAATATCTCGTCATATGTTTACGTGTCACTTATGTGTCGTATTACAGTAATCATTTTTGAAATAAACCTAATGCAATATTGTTTACTTAATTTTTGTGTAAACTAATTATTGACTGTGATATTTGTACGTATTTGTTTATTTTAATATTGACATTTATTTATCTTTATATTTAATTGAAATGTGTTAGTCATTTTATGTATAAATTTTATATTTAGTGATTTAATATCCCTTTGACAGCTTCGTTGTCCTAGTGGCCCGATATGAAGATTTATGCCATTGGCATGCCATGCCATAAACGTAAACATTTTGTTGAATGTTCTTGTTGAATAAAGATTTTATAGTACAATCAACGTACAATAATGTGTGGTAATGCGCTTGTCTTATCAGATTGTAGCTTACAAAAATTAAATCAGGCATTGTGTTGCAACGTCAGTGCTTAGCTAGAGGTTTATAAGACCGTATCCAGACATATATCTTTTACTTTGTTTAATTTAATGATATGTACATACATACATACATTATTATATTATATATATTATTATACGTGCGAACCACATTACGCAAATATCAATACGATATGAGACTTAATAAATTGAAAAAGGTTATAAAAATAATGAATTTCTTATTGGTTTTCATGCATTTGCATTTAATAAACAAACAAATAAAATTGAGGCGAGTGAAATTTAATGTTTTAACCACAAGATAGAACTTTAAATTCTGTGTGAAACTCTACTACTTTAGACAAGTGGTGCCTAAATGGCAGCCGACATCGACATGAATGAGCACTTAACTCGTGCCCATGGTCATGCCACGAAAATCAGCCAGTTTCGAGTCCACTTCGTTACTTTACGTTCGATTATTTTTTGCAAGCAATTTAGAATTTAAATTACTTTATAGTTTCACTTCATTCAAGTCAAGTCATCGAGGATTTGATCAAAATAATTATGGTTACATTTTTATATATTTTACGAAAACAATCAAACGTTCCCATTCAAAATATAAATTGTCGTTTTCATATTTTATTTCAATAAATAAAAGTGTCATCAATGTTATCACTGACATCGTTTTGAAATTCAAATTGTTATCTGGAATATTCTGAGAAGATATTATTATATTGAACTTATATAACTTATTATATTGATATTAATATAATTTATTTAATATGCTTCAATAATATACAAATTTAAATACAGTATATTGCAGTATATTGCAGTATACAAACTTTACGCTATATTGAGTTTCAGATACCACTTAAAAGCTTAATATGAGTTTCACAACGCCTCGTTACTCATATTTAATGGATCCGATCATATTTGAAAGAAAATCAATTTTAATCTGTTGTGAGGTATTGACAAATTTAATGTCCTTTAAATTTGAACTAACAACTTTTTATTCCGTTATTTAAGCCACTTTACCTGTTAATTTTATATCGTCTAAAAAGACGACAGATATAATGTAGTATTTATTATGATTTTATTTTAAAGATTATAGTAAGTCTTTGAGTTATCATTCTTCAATCATCTATCTATCAAACTTCACAGTAAATATACACAAGTAATCATGCATATGTATGTATCTAACTGATCAAGGAATTCGTAATAGTGTAGAGCTTTAAAGGCGAACGGAGAAATTTAATTTATTTACACGTTTAGTGCCTATCGAGTTACGAGCTGAATTCGAAATGTGGAACAAATTTGCAATTCTATTTGCAATCAAAGCTTTAGGGTTCGATATATTTGTTGTCCTTTTGTTGTGATTTTATTTATAGTTACTTTGAAATGTCATAGAGTAAAGACGAAATTTACTTTGAAAGGGATTAGTGATTACGTTCTAAACAATTCACTTGAATTTAACCACTTTTTGTGTTCATGTGCACGATTAAGCTACATGAAGTTTAAATATGAATGTAAACATTTAATTTTTAAAATTTCTAGTAATTGTTTTTGTAATAAAAATACCTATCTCTAATTATATCAACGTGCTTTATGAATTGAGTTCGTGGATATTTTTGTGACTATAAAATTACAGATCTATTCTACCATTTTTTTGAGCGTACATCAATCTCACAGCTTGCTATGCATCCCACGATGGAGCTGCGAAGGTCATAAAATAAGACGCTTGCTTCATTTATCCATTTCAATAGAATGATCTTAGAACTCCGTGTTTCATTAATCCACTTGCAATACTTTGATTAATGCGGTTAACTCTATTTAGGGCTTGAGTACATTGGCCGAGTAAATATTCAGATTAAAAAAATGTATACCATTACTTATTGAGTAATGTTTACTATTTATTTACATAAGAAATTTTACATCAAACATACAGATAAAAAGTAGCAAATGTACAATTGTGTGTGAAAGGCAGCTTAGTGAATAGAACATTTATCCTTACCGAAGAATGCGGGATCGAGGCCCGTGCAAGCACAACAGATTTTCATGTGCTTAATTTATATTTATAATTAAACTCGTGTTAGTCTACGAACGAAAACAGAAAGAGAAGAAAAAGCTTGAGTTAGATGAAAGTCTACCACACATTGTGTCCACCAACACGCTTTCTTTCATTGACATTTATATTACAAACCGTCTTCGTAATTGGTTGGTTGGTTGAAATTCAAAACTATAAATCACTTCTCACAAATTCACCGTCAACCATGGAATCTAAGATGTCCCGCGTGCCAATTATATTCATACACATCATTCAAACTAGAACACAGCTATACTATTTTGTTTGATGAAATACAAATAATGAGTGGGTGTTAAACACCAAGACGGACTGGCACAAAGCTATACTACCGGTTAAACTACAATCAGTGTATGTAAGGCTTAAAGCAGGTACTAACCGTGGTCCGACTGTTTGTTATTTCCAACCAGGTGTTATCCCTGAGGTTCTAACGCTGGCATCAAACAGTTACATTGGAGATTGCACGAGTTTATGATTTATGTATGATTTTGTATGCGGTTTTATATACTTTCTACTTTTCATAACGCATCTAAATGTTCATTTTATAGATGTTGTTATTCAGGCCAGGTACTGCTAAATTACTGGCGTATTATGATCACACAATACAAAATGTTGCATTAAAAAGGAAAGTCTTGGCTCAGTTGAATGTTTATCCGGTGTAATACTAGTTCGTATGTTATCGCACGTGACTGTAGATGTTATTTAGCCATCGTGATCGATTATTGCATAAATTACATTCAATTTATGGATAATATTCAAACATTCGGCCCAGTTAGACGTTTCGCTACGACTATTTCGCATCTTATTTATTTACCAATTACAGAAAATCTTGTACAAGTGTAATTTTATATTGAAAAGTTATTTACATTGATTTCTACTTTTGTAATAAGAAGCGTCAACACGAGATGTCAGCACGGTGACGGTATTCTAGCGAAAAAAAAAGATATAACAATTATTCGTTAATAAATACTTCTTGAAATATATTATTTCAGTATTTGCTTGTTGATCGTCGTATAAAATATTTTATATCAATAATTGTACAATATATTAAATACCTATGTAAAGGAAATTAAATAAAAAAAAAGTCCCGTTAAACCATTCAATATGAAATTAATAATTCGTGCCTTATGTAACTCTTTATTATTCAATTATTTTTAATATTAATATGAGAAAGATTTTCAAATTAGAGAATTTTTTGAACAAATCTTTAAATTGCTTCTTTTTCTTATGGTAACGGTTTAACTTCTATTTCCTTGCTTAAGTCTATCCTTTAAATACTTGTAGTACTTATTTTATATAAAGATTTGTACGATTTTCGACAATCGCGTACTTATAATGTAATAGACGTAAAATTCAAAACATTTCCATTATTATTTTTCAATAAAGTAAATAATTTGTTTTAAAACAATTATGCGTGATTCTATTGTACAGATATGGAATAAATCATTAATTGACCTCGTAATCAATTGATGGAAAATAACAATCAGTAATTATTTTAAGTAATAAAAAAAATGTTCGTTATTTTTTAATGATTGTATAAAATATTCAGCACAATCGTGTTTTACCGTCGCATAATGAGGTATACAATAAAATCTAAGCCAATAATCTGTATAGATATCTAGAAAGTACTGATTAATTGTAAGGCCAACTTCAGACGAGATTGGAAAGTTGGGTGCAACCGGACCACACCGACGGGTTGTGAATGCACTTTCCACACGAGATGCGCTTTCATATTAAAGCTAGCACAAACAATTGTCACCTTAGCGGTATTTATATAAGTGTAGCAGTTTTATACGTCTGACACAAGTTGATTTAAGGGCAATGCCCGACGCTATGTAGAACTTTTCCTTAATTTTACAAGCGTGTCAATATAACATTTTATTGGAACCTTATTAATGATAATTGAAAATAAATCCAATTTTGTGTAAATAGAGGAGAATCCAAAGCTCTTTAAATTGCCGATAGATTACATCCTTTGTTTGTCGTATTGGTTTTTTCAAACATACCATGGAAATAATGAAACAATATACCTACCTACTCTTTCTTCGTGCCAAAATCAACCAAGGTGCCGTTTCAACTTTAGTATATTTATTATTTTGAATAATAATACATTTTTCAACTATAGAAACATATTTAAATTAAAAAAGTATTAAAAAGCAGCGATATATTGTATTAAAATGCAAAGGTCAAGTTCGATCCTACGGTGCATAAGTATGAAATTTCGGAGTTATTCCTTATTGATTAGTGATTTTACATTGTTTTCAACTTATGTTTGATTGAAATTCGAATAAATATAAGTGTTTTCGTGCACTTTATTTTAATTGTAGGTTTAAAAAATACCATTTTTTATTACATATTATTTATGTACAACAGACCATTTAATCAGATCACGCTGATAAAGTAGCTCGATAGCGTATACAGTTTTTCCTTTAGTTTGTTTCGCAAATACCATTATATCAGGCTAAAATATCAACACTACTGAAATAATAAATATATACTGTATTACTATCTTTTCCCACAAAAAGTAGCCAATAGTACGTCCTCTTACGACCCCTTAGAAAAACACAAAAAAAAAATGTCGTTTCCTCAGTCTCTAAAAAAAACACATTTTTCCCGCGTGGACATTACATTTCCCAGGATAAGAAATTAACTTTGTCCTAATAATCCTGACTATAATAATCTATCTCTGCGCTAAATTTCACATCCGTTAATCTGTTCAAACGAGTAGCCAACTTCCGTCCATCCAACTTTCACTTGTATAAAATATTGATAATGTAAGATGACGCTTTATAAACAAAATATCATTTTTGTGTCTGTTATCTCTCCTATGGTAGATCGATGACTGTTGTCCAAAAATGGTACGACAAGACTCATTGAACAATTATATCAGCATTAACACGAAAAATTTGGTAAAAGTTATATACCTAGGCGGAAGTGCAAATGAGCTACCTGATGTTAGATGATCACTATCGCCTATTACCATATACGTATATGCGCCACCAACCTTGGGAAATCACTCACCCTTCCAACCGGAACAACAGTACTAAGTATTGCTTCAGAATATCTCATGAGTGGATGACCGACCGACCTTTCATTAAGCCCTTATGACCAAAAAAATTATGAAAAAAATGATGAAGTCAATTTTTAGTAGGTTTTTTGCGAGACAGTGATTTATTATGCCATTAATTTTATTATACTACGTGATTGAGCAATGTTCAATTTACTGGTTACTTTAAATTTGTTTAATCGACTCAGATTCTTCTTAGTATACTCAAGAACATTATCTAATAAATAACAAAGTAATTATTAATACGTTTAAGCTACTTCACAACTCATCATTGTTTTGTTGTAATTTGTTCTAAAGGAAAGGGTGAGCGAACCGGTGTTACGGAGATGAGGAACAAACAACGAGGTCCCACGAGTGAGAGCGCTTGTATAACTACTAGCTCTTACATCGACAAGGTCCATCGGAAGAGGTGACTATTTACTATCAGATACACTGCCAACTCATCTGCATACATCTACAGGAAATGTTTATGTAAATGGCATCCTACATTCATTATTATTACAAATGATTGATTTAAGTTACAATTGTTAGTAATTAGGCAACTTTAAAAAAAGTTTCAACTGAACGGGAAGTCTTTGAGTTATAATTCTATATATTGATAATTTGAACTTTGACTGGCTGTTTTGTACTGTTTAGTCAATCTTAAAGATATTAGATTAAGAGATATACGCAACAAAAGATGGTAAAGAACACAAACATCTTAATAACCTCTATTCTTAAAATGTACATACGACTTAGTACGTCTTATGTTTTAAAATTTGTTAGGTAATAAAGATATTTCACTATTCTACAAAAGGAAAACATTATTCATGAAATGCGTCTCGAAGAAACACGTGGTTAAGCTCCGCATTCTTATCCCTAATTTGAGAGAAAATTTACGACTTGTTACTTCAATCACAGTTTGTCAATTAAAACAATACGATGCATTTAACTAATCCTGTTTGAAGCACTTTGAATTTATCGAGGAAAATAAACTTTACTACGGACAATTTACACAGCATGATTTAAAACCGCGATATGCAAGCCGTCATTTCGCTGCCTCTAAGCCTTGTAATTATTGCTCGTTTCATTAATTTGTGCACACGTACAATTTGTTTCTACGAGTTATAAAATCATCCAGTCTCCCGATATACGATATACAACCGCAACATGCCCCAGCTATATTATAATTGTTTAAGTAATACAATCAGGTCACTAACGACCTGATAGCATGCGGTCACCTGTGCTTGTAATATAATCCTCTAAGTATTCAAAGAGCCCAAAACAGCAACTAAGTTGTTATATCCCCTTTTCCTGTAATTACACTGACTCACTCGTTCATCAAACCAGAACGGAATGTTTGACGGTAGACATTTGATGAGTTGTCGTTTTTAACGTCTAAATTCATACGATAATGATCAATTAGCTTTCATAAACACATGTTTTATTCATAGCTTAATTAAAAAAAAAAGTATATTAATGTCTATACGTAAACAGTAACAGTCTTCAAAGACCTCACATTTGTGGCAAAATATGGACGTAATGCTAATATTAATATGCTTTATTTTTATGCAGTATGCAAAAACAAATAAATATGTTATGCACAAAGAATAAAAAGCAAAGACCGGTGATAGTATCACGTTAAGCTTATAAGAGCTCTCCAAACCAACATCTACATTGTATTTTATTTATATAGTATTTTTCAATTGCTATCCTATTTTTCAAATAGAATTGTTGAAAAATAACTGAATAAAGGCATATCAAACATTTATTGTATATCTAGAATTTTTATTTTAGTCTGACTTTAAAATTTTATAAAATAGATAAAATCAAATCAAAATATAAAGTATGTTTTGATTTTATCTAATCTGATTCAAGTAGTTCATGCAAGGATTTTAGAAAATTGTGAAAACAAAAAGAACCGACCAGAAATCAGTGTCAACCAGTCACTCTTTTCCAACATTTGAAATAACAAGTTATGCCAATCAAAAAAGTATATCCTAACTGAAAGTCAAGTAATGCTAACGCGCCGCTTAATTATTATATAGAGCATCTATTGTATTTATGTGTTTTTCTTTCTTTCAATATTTGATGATTTAAAAACATTATGAGTTACTCGGGATTGTGACCGTGTTGAGTCGGAAATATTCTTATTGTTCTGTTGTTTCTATTTTTGTATTTAAAAATGATAAATATGTTTAATATTTGTTATTTAAAGCTAAAACCTGCCTTGCATCGCTTCGGCTCACACCGCCGACAAAAATAATTGATTAGGTATCGTAAATATTTGAATAACAATGACCAGTGGGTAGGCTGTTGAATACATTGTTCGAATATATAAATTAATGATATGGTGTTTCCCTTCTCGGTGAATCTATAGAATTACATAATAATAGTATTGACTATAGATGACAGCCCAGGCCAGTATTTAGAACGCGAACCGATGATGGCGAGTTCAAACCCACGCGAGTTCCACTAAAATTTCATATGAATAATTTGTGTTTATAATAATTAATCTCGGTGGTGCAGTTGTTCAAGAAAAATCCTAAACAACTGCATTCAAGGAAATTCTGTCACACGTATATCCACCCAAAATTAAGGCAGCGTGGTGAAATATTCTCCAAATCTTCTCTCCTCGAAGAGCTACAGGCTGCTTTTTTCTTTATTTTTTCCTTTTAATAGGCAAACATAATTATGGCTTTATACAAGAAAATGTATAACAATAAATAATGACCATTATGCAAGATGATATGCATATCTAAAATCAACTTCATCTACATTTAACAAATATATAAAAATATAACCAAAATTATGCAACAAATATTTTTCCAAACATTAAGGAAGTGTTTATTTCATCAATACTAAGAAAAGTCTCGTGACCGGATACAGTCGTTATTTTATATTTATAATCCACCATTATTATTTAGCCTAGGTCACGTTGCATAATCAGATTACTTTCTAACGCTTTGCATAGAACTTTTATTTCCGACCCACGGTCATGATTATTTAAGCATGTTATATACACTCAGTGTAATCTTCATTTAAAAAAGGTCATGTGTTAAAATTATTATGGTAAGTCAATATATACATATATATATATCTTTTAAAAAACGAACATTAAATTACATTGAATGGTAAGGATAATGGTCCTAATATAATAAATGTATGTGTTCTATTTTCTGTAATTGTAATCAAACAAGATCCCCATTATAATCTTATTTCGTAGCTTTTGTATAATGGTCGCTAATTGACACATTCGTTTTAATGCTCATATGAGGTGAATGTGTCACAACCTTTAGCATCAAAACTCATCCTCTCACTTTCTGTGATGATGCGTGGGATTTGGCCAAAGCCTTATAATCCATTCTACTGTAAATTTACACTGTCCAATCTTAATACTTTTACTTTCCAACGAGCAAGATGAGAAGTTAGATAAACTGCATGACATCATCTTCACTCAAAGAATGTTCGTAATGTGAGATAACTATTAAAGTGTTTATGAAAGTTACTCTTAAGTTTGTAATGAACGTTGTTCAATTGAGTTTTTTTTTTACCGTATGAAATCTGTTTTATATATCTTACTTTTCTCCATGCGATCTGTTATGTAGCCCTGTGTTAAAGGTTAAGATTTATAAAGATTTTTTATCATTACTTAAATGAGACAGCTACTTTCAATTGACTACTTCATTCGAAATTGTTATCTTAACAATTTAAATACAAAGAGAATTAGAAATTTGCTCGCTCAGAGTTAATTAAGATTTAAAATAAAAAATATTAGTTAGGAGTTGTTGTTTTTGTATTTTGTACTCTTTAATAGCGTTTATAATTAGGCATAATAGAAAAGTAAAAAATAAATGACAAATAAACCTTATTGAACATAATTGAACTTTAATGGTATTTTGAAAATTTTATATTTATGCTTTCTAAGTTTAATAATGGCATAACTGATTTAACTCAATATGTATCTTCCATAAAACAATAAATCTTGTACAATTTGAACCTCGGACTATAAATTCAATTAGGCGCATCTAGTTGACAGTGATGTAATAATAATTTCGAACAATAGATCTCTATTGTAACGCAGCATCCGTCCGTTCCACTCGCACACACTTCGCTCAAAAGAAAAGAATTCGCGATGAAATCGCATGCTTCGCCGCACAGAAAGACAGAATGACTTTTATACGACTGAAATAAACATTCAAATGCGATTTCTCTATTTTTTTTTTCTTTTAAGTCAAACTGAACACAAAGGTGGCATATGTCCATGAAGTCTGTTCGAGATAAAAATCTACTTGCAAACTGTGATGGGAATATCCTTCTGTCTATTGTTTTAGATTGAATTTGCAAAACATTAATTTATTAAAGACGTTGAATTATAATGCAACGTATCTTGAATGGACTGTTCTTACTGCGCTGAATAATTATATATAATTTTGCTCTTCTGCACCCACGCTACGTCTTCAAGATGGGCGTGTCGCAAAATTATAACTTATCTGGGAAGGCTGGACCAAAGAAAATAATCTAAATTGCGATTATTTGTTTAAGCGCACTAAAACATTGAATATCAGTAACTTATACCTTATAATAAGTATGTAGATACGAAATATTACTTTATGTACTGTATATATGTACAATATTCTTATGTTTAAATACGTTCTTAACAACAAAACCGCTAGATACATTTAAATTAAATTCATATAGGTGAACTATTACGTAAGTCATTAATAATGATAAACATAACGATTACTAATCCGACAAAAAATTGTAACGAAACATGACACAACGTGACATGTTTGAATACCAGCACAATAAACATGTTAGCGTTAATATCTTAAGTCTCAATCGTCTATACACTATAATGTATAACCGTATATACTTGCTATATTTAAAATGTAACACACATCGCAACGCACATTCTAAGGCAGAGATGTATACAATTAAAATTTTAAACTCACCTCTCCACCGTTGGTTCAAAGTGTATGGTAATGAACTATACATTATTTAGAACTAAAAATATTCAAATTTTAATCTAGAATATTAATCAAATTTTTATCTAAATTAATTCCTCAGTTAAACGATTCGAATAATTAATAATTATAACCTTGTATAAGAAAGAACGCACCGTTTTTCTAAAAAAATGTCGAATTTTAAAATACTTTTTTTAACATTAGTATAAATTTATTTAATATAAAATAATTTACGTAGAATTAAAAAAAGAATAAATTCTCGTTTCCCTACGGTTTTTGAACGTATTCTCAGATTAATATTAACATAGAATAAGTACGTCACATAGTTAAAATGCTATTTCAACCAATTACTTGCACGCTTTCGTATTCAAACAAACATTTCTTACTCGTTTTGTTATAATAAATTTAAAATTACAGTCAAATATGTTTCCATTAACTAAATCACTTGTAAATTGGTTTATAATATGTTCTAAACTTAGCTTACCTTTAATACTATTTTTTTCTTTTTGACCTACTAAAGATATCTTTTTTGCGAGTTACGTTAATTGAATGGTCTTATTCAAATTTCATTCGGGTCGATGATCACTTTAATGGACTCGTTATAATAAAGTATATTTTTCTACTTAAAATTACCTTAACTTCGCTAGACTTTAGTATTAGTTTTGAATAAATTCAATTTGATAAGACTATAGCAAATACCTGACTTGTTAAATTATCGTAATTGTTATAAAGAATGGTACATATAAAAAAGTACGATACTTCCACCCGCACATTGCGCTAATACTTTTAAAAGCTCATCCCACGCCTTTATATCCTAAAATTATATCGGTCCGATTTATAAGTTCCAAGTCAAACGGATTAGTAGTTTTTGCGTGAATTCAAAACCCTATATAAAAAATATGATAAGTCTAATGTAAAGTATTCATTATGTACAATTAAACAGTAATACTTTGTAATGCCGTTCCGGTTTGAAGGGTGAGTGAGCGAGTGAAATTACAGACACGAGGGACATATCATCTTAGATCCCGTGGTTGGCGGCGCATTAACAGTGCATGAAATGGTTTATACTTTTTAAAGTATCAGTGTCTGCGGACAAAGAAGAGCACATAACATCAGGTTGCTTATTCGCTCGTCCCGCCTCCGTGAAATAAATAAAAAACAATATGCATCTTGAATTACGAACTCTGGAACCATGCCCGTCACTAACAAATACGAGTAGACCGTAGTGAAAAAATAATATTTAGTTTTGTTTTGTTTTTGTACTAACCCGATTCTAGTTTATCAAGAATAGGAGTACCTACTTACTATCAAAAATATTTTACTATAATTTATTAATAATTAGACAATTAAAGTATATATAGTTATATTTATGTTGTGTGATTCGGTTCATGTACCTTTAGTTGTTGTGAAATGTTTGCTTTTGATTTTTTTTTCATAATAGCTACAAGCTAGAAAGCAGATCATAGAGAATTGAAACTCTAAACGTAAGCTTAGCTTCAACTTTATTCTATAATTACAAATAAATCAATAGGCGTATACCCACATAATATCTCAATGTTACTTTTACTCGAGATTTTTTTAATTTCATAGAAGCACATTGTTTCGCCTATTTTTCGGGACAAGAAATAATATGAAATGTATGTAATGTAATATGTTATAAATAAAATGATATGTATCACTGACAAAATTAAATTTCAAAAAAGTTACATTAGGAAAATAAAATAGTTGAGCTAACAAAAAATTGTTTTAGTGTTCCGTTGTTTGGCTAAAGTGTTTCAATGTTGTTAATTGGTCTATTTCATATCATGAATGCGAATCTAATCCCGTAACAGTTTTTTGGTATCGTTCTTAATGAATATTTAATCATTCTCGCGTAGCGCTCAGCTGTGCCTAGGGCAGAGTATTAACCAATTAACACTCAATAAGAATCTAATCAAAACAGATTGTTCCGATAGCTTTAGGTATTGCCGCACTGAATTACAACTGTTCCGTTCTCATTATTTATTCTTATGTTTACAAATATCTTTAAAACGGTTAAACATGTTTTTAAACAGATCAGGTTTTAATTCAAATGAAGTAATCATGTTTGTATAAGAAATTTTAATGTTTCCCATTAAGAAAATACTTGTATTCACTGTTGGTTGGTAAAGACCCGTAAGTTTGATATATTAAAATATAATATGTGTCATTAGATTTTTGATGTATGATTAAAATTTTTTTATATAATAAATCTATATTAAATGTTACGTTGTTCAGACAATTTCTTTTTTTAAAGAGTTCGATTATATAGTATAAAAAATTACCTTTAACATACCTTCATTATTGTTGTAGACTTTTTATACCAAAGAACGTTGGTAAGACATTCATTTTATATTTTTATTTATACATGATAACACTAATCTTTATGACTTTAAAGGCTTTTTGAAGTAACAAATTGAGAAAGCTTGTTAAAATAAAAAACATTTAGGCGGGATCCATTTACCACACAAATAAAATATTTTAATGTATGTAGGTACTGCAAAATGACGGTAAAATCTTGAGATTTTAGAAACAATCTCAATTATGTGTTTAACGTGAAAGTTTAATCAACAGTAAAGGTGTAATAAAATACGATGATGTAACTTCAGTATTCAAACATGTTTGTAATAGAAATCATGTATACAAAAACGTCATAAAATAAGTATGTACAACTTAAAATGAAAAATGAATGACTCATTTGATAATGGAAACTCATTTACTTTTCTGAAATTACTTTATTGAAATGATACACTGCTAATTGATTATCAAAAATTTAGCACCATTTCAGAAATAATAACCGGAAATATTAGCGACACTGTGTTTTAGTTCATAGCATTAAGTTTACCGCAAAATAGCAAAGTTTACCACAATTCACAGCGAATATTAAGTTCTTATTGTGTCGCTGCGTTATGATACAGAATACTGACTAGATAAGCCCATGTAATTACGAGCTTAGAGGATGTATTAGCTACGATCGCGGTTGACAGCCCGTTAGCAGACCGCGGCGCGTCTGACGTTGTCAATTCGTAACATTAGTATTTAGTGTCAACTAGCTTCATCAATCTCTATTAGATCATTTATCGGTACTGAAATAAAATGTTTAGTTCAAGGTATTATGTTAATCTCTCATTACGATACGAATACATATCAACATAC
This sequence comes from Vanessa cardui, assembly GCF_905220365.1. Lineage (NCBI taxonomy): Eukaryota > Metazoa > Arthropoda > Insecta > Lepidoptera > Nymphalidae > Vanessa > Vanessa cardui. Next base: position 8,412,098 of record NC_061138.1, on the reverse strand, counting down.
TTTAATGCATAGATTTAGCAGTAAAAAGAAATAAATAAGAGCAAAGGCTGAATTTATTAAAATGTCAAGCGCATGCGACGATCTTATTGCAATAAACATTCATTTTGCTGACTCATATCAGTCGCACATTGCTCGAGTAATCTAAGATTTAATAGTTTATTTTATCTATGTATCTTTATTATCTAATACGAAAATGTATGCATATCGCAACTCATAAGGATTCAAGAGCTAATGGTCATCCAATCCTGTAGGTAGCATAAAATAAAAAAAAATGTAGATATATATTTCGTTAATCCTATTCTAGCAAAATAATATTAATATAAGAATATTCATCGCATCTCAACCCGAGGGTTGTGTAAGAGCCAATCTAATGAGGATTCTAAAGAAAGCAAGCCCGGAAAAAATATGCCTAAGGTGCAGCGCTAGACAGACAGTGCGCCGTAAAAGATCAGAACATACTGAATAAAAGGAAATGAATAATGACGAAAAGATATTAATAAATATAAAATAAAGTCTCTCGCTAAACAAATACAAAGATAAGATCAATTAAATAAGTCATTAAAATTGGAACGTAAAATACATTTTAATTATCATTACCGTACAAAAAATAACAAGAAACTGTTAAGCATCTGTTTAATATTATGTAAGGAAGACAAAAACTAAATACAACGCTTTGATAAGTCATCAAACAGTGAGAAAAACTTCTCAGCTCGATGAGAATCCATTAGTTTTTTGTTACCTGACAGTGACATGGAGCCTCGTACTAAACTTCTATTCGCGAATCTAAATAGTTGCGCCGAGTGCCGTCAAAACATTACATAAATTACTGAGATAAAAGCTCCTTATAATAACCGTTACGTACTAATGTTTGAGGTAAGAACTTAGCACGTAACGCTTTAATATGACTAATTAAAATTTTCAAGCATCATTAGGAGCTAATAAAGCCAATTTAGTACTATAAACTATTTACACATCGCTGCAGCATAAATATTTAGAGTTCTAAGCATAGATGGGAGAAATAAGCATGTTGATATGCGAGAGGTCAACTGGCATCTACATGTATACAAGCTTCTCGTTTTTCACTTCATTAGCCTTTATTTGAATTACTTTACTTATTTTATTACGTGACATGCTTTGTAAAACTAAAGTATTTAGCGTTGCGGTTTCGCCGGCGGAAAGTTAAACATTATACGTATAAGAGCGTTTCGAATGAATAATACTTTGTTGTCCATAGGATGAAGCTAAGGTTTGATTGATGACTGAGACCGCAAAACCTTCCGTACAATCAAAAGTCCAAGAGATCCTATCGTAAAAGAAAGATCACCAAATAATCTTTGTTTTGTCCTTCGCTTATATTATAAACTGATTACTACGAGTCGGTTAAGACGAGGCCGTTTATATATAGAAGTAATATGGACAAAAGTTAATCAATAACTCTAAACATTAATAAAGATTAATATAATGTTTGCTATCGTTATAAAGTAATAAATGTGAAAGTATGCTTGTCACACTAATGTGGTAAACATAAATTGACGATAATATGCTAATTATTCATTTTATAAAAACCGTAAATGACTATACTTAATATAAATTAACTATAATGTTCGCCCATCGAAACCTGACGGTTACATAGTTAATTATAAATATCATGTCAAATTAATTAACTTTATATATAGATTCATTATAGGTAATCTTAGCAGGGTTTTTGGACTTAAATATAAGACAGGTGATTTATTCTAAATCTTTACATAACATATTTGTTAACAAAGTACACGGCCATAAATATACCGCTTGAAAAACGTTCGTTATTTGGACATCAAGTTATCAATCGAGGCATTCAATGTCTAAGTGCCAGTCGAGTTGACGCGGCAGCGATTATCATTCGTAAACATCTTTTGATGTGTACACATTTCACTTTCACTGCTTCTATACTCTCAATGGATGTGTTTACACATTATGTTACATATCTAAACATCGTTACTCAAGCAGGCTGTATAAAAGTATTCATACATGGAACAAACGAGCATCTATTTGAATGATTTATTTTACTGTATCACGTGTATATGGATCGTGGTATCAGTGGGAATTGTATTATATTTTATTTAAATCGTATAATCAAACAATAAAAATGTTTTTTTTTTTAATATAAATCTTTATATTCAATTTGGTAAAGAAAGCATCGCATACATAATCTCGTTTTAAAATGTACAATTTATAAGATATCTCTCGTTTGTCATAATACGGAGCAACGTTTTAACTGTGATCAGATAAATGAATATGGCTGGTATTTTCTTACGGTTCCAATTTATTACCATACAATACGTTGTTGCTTGGGTTAACTGCTAGATTAGAAATCTCAAGTTCTGGGTCACAGCTCATAAAATATTAATGTGCATTATGTTTCCTTAAAAGTGTGCAAATAATGCTATTAAACGAGAAAAAAGCAATGTTAATTATAGCTTATGTTTCTGTTTATGATACACGTCCAAACATAAAGTATTTAATATTGTTAATTATTTGTATTTAGTTTCCTTATATAAGTGTCTCATATTTATTACACTTTAAATGTTTATTAACTATAAAACATGTTTTGCAATTCGATTTTATATAAATACAAATAAAAATCAAATCATAGAATAAATCCTTAATATAACATGGATTCTTAATATAATGCTCAAACAATACGTATATCTATATCAATTAAAAGTTACATAGTATATATATGCACGTAGGCACAATCAATTATATTGCGCTATTATTTGTTTCTAATGAGCTGAGATGGCCCAGTGGTTAGAACGCGTAACCGATGATTGCGGGTTCAAACCCAGGCAAGCACCACTATATATATATATATATATATATATATATATATATATATATGTGCTTAATTTGTGTTTATAATTTATCTCGTACTCGCCGGTGAAGGAAAACATTGTGAGGAAACCTACATGTGTCTAATTTCATCGAAATTCTGCCACATGTGCATTCCACAAACCCGCATTGGAACATGGTGGTGGAATATGTTCCAAAACCTCTCGTTAATGGATGAGGAGGCCTTATCCCAGCATTGGGAAATTTACAGGCTGTTACTTTACTTTTTTTTCTATCAATTAAATTAACCGAAGCTGTAAGAGAAAATAAGATTATTTAATACGCTGTCACTTCTTATAACTTATCTTGTAAAACTATTAGTGTTGTTTTTATTGTTTGTGCTCAGTTTCATATGCATAAGTCTGAGCACACGTTTAATAACAAAAAGTATCTAGGATGGAATTGTAATTAAAAGACCTTTACTCGGTTTATTACTGTAATATAGTCAATTTAATAAAGAGTGATGAGATGAGATGGTGTAATAAAGAGTGAGTGATATTTTTGGAGTCCTTGGCCTATTAATTACTAATATTTGTATAATCCAGTGTATGGTTGAAAACAAATGACCAGACATTTTAACTGTTTACGGACTTACGGTGGTAAACAGTTAAAATATCTAGTCCTTTAGACTCTTGTATGTTACTCATCCGATTAAAATTAATAACAAGTATCATCAGAGCATTACTTATATGGTGACTTTACGGACACATCCAAACCGGTTACTACTAAGAAATTTTTAATATTTCATTCAGGCAACTTCATAAAGCAAAGTTATCTTGGCCGTCGGTCTAGGATTCAGGATAGTATGCGTTGTCATGTGAATGAGAATATCAAGACAATATATTACAGAAATTTTAAAAGATATACGAAACTGCGAGACTAGAACTACGAGAAAAGAAGTGGTGAAGAATTATTTCTATATGAAAGGTATTTATTACCTTGTCTTGTTGTAGATACCTATGATTGTAGGGGTCAAGGCTTAGTCTGGTCTGGTGGTATAGTTAGGTGAGTATTAAAGAGCGCCAAAAGAAAGTTATGCTCTGCCCGTAATAAATGGCAAAAGTCGACGCTTTGTGCTGCCATAATCTAATATTATGCGTTTAAAAAAATTGTCGTGACCGTGCGTAAAAGTGAAATGTTGGTAGGAAAGTCAATCTTGTTTACGAATATTTGACAACATAAATTTAATTTAAATAAAAATAGTCTGATTTAGTAAATGTTGAGACTGGAATTTGGAATAAAGAAAGAGAGCGTTGTCACTTTCTTTTTTAAAGCTCATGCGGTCCATGAGTCGTAACTGGCAATAACCAAATTCCATGAATATACGTGCCAAAATACAATGGGGTCGTGGATTCGAATCTAGATCCAACGTGCTTCATCACGTACTCAATATAAAAAACCATTACGTGTTTGCCGTGTTAAATAAAAATCAAAGTCATTTAACTTAATGTACGCGTGTTCCTTAAATAAATACTCATTAAACAAAAGCATTTTATATACGAAGAAAATGTATAAATTTATTGATAAATAAACTAAATGTGTTTTTAAAAGGTAATAAAAGAGTCCTTTGGTCCTTTTAAAAAATTTTAATACTGACGTATACTGATATTATTGGTCTTATAAAAAATAAAACTGATTGGTCTGATAAAAAGTATATAATAAAATACCTTTATTCAAGATCAAAAGCCATGTGAAAGAATTAATATGGTAGTGACTACATTTTCAAATATATGGATCAGGCGGTCTAGTACAAAAAAAAATTTATGAAAAACTAGTTAGTACATTTCTACTCGCAAGAATAGAAATACAGTTTCTTTAAAAAAAATTAATAAGACATTATGATTCAATACGCTTTGGAATGTATTGCACTGTTCTTGAATATGGGGCCATGCAATTCGATTTTCAATCAATTTCTTTACTTTTTTATTGGACGCTATTCATTGATATAAATATGTCCAGTGGTGTCGAGCCCTTTGAATTTCACCAGCGTATTATACCAGGTAAAATACATACTAATATATACATACTAATATATTGCTTATAGCAATGGCATAAATCTATGGTAACTTTATAAACATAACTTTATAACATGTTCAATAGTATTTTAAAGATGAACTTTTAACGATACCAATATTTATTGTAGTCAATATTTCGAGAAATCTCAATGTTTTTAAGGAATGCCTATAACTATGTGTCAGCAAATTATGATATTAATTTCAAATTCATTGTAATCGGAGATTTAATAGGGAGGACTCTTCATTAGATTTTTTTTAAATAATGTGTTTTAGACGCAATGCGAAGAAAATTGTGTTTGTAATTACATCATAAATTATTTAAAATATTGGACGATTAGTGCAAACCAAATAAAAAGTCTGTTTTGCATATAACAGTTTAAATACCGTAATAGGAAATTTCTGACAACACTACCATTGTCAAGCGGTTTCTTAATCGTCATTAACTTAGCACCTAAATGGCTTAACACGTTTACTTACGCTCTGATTAACAGATTATCTGTTCGGACGTTGCGATGTTCATATCACACTGAGGCCTATTTACTGCATCCGATACGATAATCACTCGTAATATTTTTCGGAACATTTTAAACGAAATCTAATGTGTGATGAGAGAGTCATCATCAATCAAGTCAAGTCAATATCATTTTAAAGAATTTATTAATTCTTTGTATCAGTAATTTTTAAAACAGCAGGTATTTAGAAATGGCCCCGGTTGCCCTATCCGAAATTCAGGAAAAAAACTTGTAAATTTATTTTATATTAAATTGTAAGAAGTCGAATTTAAACTTAAATACAACCTGAACCAGAAAAATGTATTCCTAAATAAATATACAATTTTAAATATCATAGTCATATAATGTATTTAAATTGTAATGTTATGTGTATTATATAATTATTCATTCTTAGGAACGAGTTATCAAAGCTAAGTGAATAAAGAACTCGGAGATCTGTCAATGCGTAGGTGTTACTAATCAGTGGTATTATCGCTATGATGCACAAAACGAAAGACATTTCCGAATCAGATAACACGCTATTTATATGTAAATATAGAAACCGAAGAATAATCAATATCTAACAATCATTTGAAGTTGTCCGTTGTAGTTTAATGTTACCTGAGTATTTGTAATAAATCTTGATCTTACTATGACATTGAAATTTATACTCATGTCTAATTTAGATTTGTAAGGATATACTTATTTTTATACATATAACCTAATGTTGATATATTAACGTTTCAAAATATAGGTACACATAATATAACAATTCATTCGATATAACAAGTGGTTTTTTCTAAAAATGTTATCACAGAACAAATTAGACACGTAAAAAGTCGTCCAGTCAATTAGCTTGAATCGTTACTCATGGTAACAACCGGTAAGTTAACCAAATCATTCGATTCTATTTTCCGTGCTGTGACCGCGATAATCTCAAAACGAATAAAACCTTTAAATCTATTTCCGATTCAATAGAAGAACCCGTTATCGATAACGCGCTTTCGCGTAAAATCGATTCCTACCCCAGATCTCGATACTTCAGCTGATAATTCTTCTGAGTTACACGCGCCACTTTCTGTACAATAGTCTTTTTTACAGGCGTAAAATTCTGCTTAAGCTTGTTAAGGTCAATTCATTTAATGTATTTTTATTTATAACAGGTTCTTTAATTTAATTTCTTGATCAAAATAATTCAGTAAAAATAGGTGTTACGAAATTAAACATTGAGTGATATAAATGATATAAATAAATGGAACACAATAAAGGCGGCCATCGAACGGCGGCGGTACATCGAGTACCACCGACTATTTTAGACCGCGTCTGCAATCAAGTAAGCATGACAGTGTTTACTGAGAATTAACATGGATATGAATTGTCTCATACTCGACCATTCATTCGCTGTATGACTAGAGATTTCTTATTTGATGACTTATATGAGATCAGATGCTTCAAGTACCAGTGTTAAATATGTCAACATACAAAAATCTGTCCACATAAATTTTGATGCACGTGTCAAGAAAGCCAGACTAAACGGGTCACAAGCATCGCATCCCAATGATATTCGAACCCCGTACTTGTCATTAACGTGGTCGAATGTGAATAGACGTAGAAAGTTATATCGTCTTAATAGAAAACGAACATGCAACTTTCATCGCGTCGAGATCAATTGGAATCGTATCAAAAAACATTTATTCCATTCAGATGGAGATACTAAAGGAGCCATTTATATTTTCTTATATTTTTTAGAGTAAGACTTTTTCGAATTCGGGGTTAAGGACCCCCATTAGTTCACACAAGGGTAGTGATAACTTATGATAGAGGTCTTTGCCCTAGCAGTAAGATAATTGTGGATTATTTATATGTAATTATTAATACTATTATTACACATTCGAAAGTAATCTGCATGTATTTTATATTTATATAAAAAGTATAATAATACATAGATATACTACATATGTATATAAAGTGGGATTTAAAGGTCAAGAGGCCCCGGGGCCACAAAGCAGTGGGGGTCCTAGACAAACAGAAGCGTGAACACCCTAATAATTATATTATTATGAATTAATTAGTTTTTTTTTTATTTCAATCAGTAAGCTATGATTTATTTACTTGTATCGGTAACTTTTAAAATATTAGTAGTAAATAGTAATATTGTTATAATTTGACTATATCTCGGTATTTTTTAACTTGCTGAAATCTGTGGCCCCCACTAATGTGGAGGCCCCAGGGCAGTTGCCCCGGTTGCCGTCCCCTAAATACGGCCCTGTATATATACATACTTGTTGGTTTATGACTAAATTTAAAGCTACAGGTGCTTTTTTAGAAAATAAGCAATTACATTAAAAATTGTAAAATTGTCTATAGTTAAATATCATTATCTTAGATTACTATGCATGTAGGATCAATGCCAACATACATACTAAGGGCCCGAGTTAAAAAAGACCAATAACTCAAGAGTGATAAATGCACACATATGGTAATAATAATAATTTAACTCTTTCTTGTGTGTGTTACATGTGATTCATAGCTTTAATAGTGTGTGATGCGCCTGGACTTTGGTCATGGAACCTGTTGAAGCCCGTAAAAACATTCGCCGATATTAAAAAGGAAATTCCTTAAGTCATATTTCAAAGTTATAGTAAAAATAAACACGCTATTACATTATTTTGTTATTTATGTGTGTGTATAATACTGGTGATATGACCAGTGGATAAAACAGTTAATTTTATATTATATAAAGTTCGCAAGTTCAAAAAAAGACAAGCACCATTAAGATTATCTCGTGCTCAGCGCTGTAAAACATCATTAGGAAACTCATATGCGAAACATAACATTTTGGCAAGTCAGCCTATTATTATATATTCTCACCAGATCGAAGCTAACCACACCGAAAATTATCGATTGATTGTGAAAAGAAGACGCGATCGAGACGACCTAATAGCCGAGTTTGTACAAATAAGCGGTGACAATTACGATGAGCAAAGCGACAAGAATACACATCGAACGGTGACTCCGTGGTAAAAAAAAACATCAATGTGTATTGACCTCGAGAACAAAATAATGTAACTGTTTGTTGATACCCAATTTCCTATCCAACTACAATCCCAGCGCACTCTTTTCACTAAACCGCCTATTACACCAGTTAATGTTACGACTACAATAAAATGAGATCAGATCATAAACTTTCTAGGTTGCTTTTCTAGTTTTCCACAGCTTAGTGCAATAACATTGCGAATAAACTCACGTGAGTCGAAGGTATAATTAATTTTTATAAATATTTATATGGCTTATCGATAATGATTGCGAAATTAAAATCCAAAGCATTTATATGTAAAAAACAATATTGTAAGTAAATATTGGACTTAATATGTCAGGTCCAACAGTAATCATTGAGCCACAATCACAGTTACATACAGTGCTGGTAAGTGGACGAGTAGGGTAATTATTGGAAGACGCTGGCCACGCAGCGAGGGGACAAGTGAAGCGTAGCTGGCTGACTAACTGTCGATATATAAAGAAATTACGGAAAATACGTTACGTTTGAATAATTAAAAAAAATCATTCCTTAAAGATTTCTTATGGTCCTATTCCTATACTAAATTTAAGGTGGGTATTGTTTATATTTTTGGTACATGTATATATTAAATTGAATCATCCCATTAACATCTCTTACCCGCATGAGTAGTAAGAATTCTTAATGTTTAACTCTACCTATGAATAACAGTAAAATATAATGCTAGTGCAGTAGTAATTTCTTATTCGTTGAAAAAAAAATAAGCATAAAAACTATGCTCAGTGATAAAAATGTGGAGCACGGTGAATGAATCTAGAGAAAATGATGTCTAGAAAGTTTCATCCATCCATCTTAATAACGACGCTCTGAATAAATAGACTGTAAATGAGATAATTATTTTATCATTGCATTTCTCACACTCGAAAAAGGTTTTTAAGGCTCTGTAACATTAACACGAAATATGACCGTGATTATTAATAACGAAATTAATAAATAAGAACCTAACTAGTCAAATAACAATAAGTACCTTCTTAATTTCATAATGTCGAAGGCTTGATTCTAAGTTCCTACTAACCTAAGAACTCGCTATTCGTACAAATAGTACAAATATATTTGTACTGATTCTATTACCTACCTATAAATATATTTATAACGTTACTTAAGTTGTTAAATTTGTCGCTAAATTATAAAATTAATTCTGAAATGAATATAGTATATTTATATTTTATAATCTGTCTTCTCTCTAATTACGAATTATATTTCAAACAATTTTAAAGAAGGAACTTTGCGATTGATTTTCTGTATTTAAATATTGACGTCAATATATTTCAAGAAAAAGTAACTACATTTATTTTAAATTAAGAAACATTTAAAAATTTATTTTCTAATATTCAGTGGCATGTCTCCAAGTAATAAATTATAGTGTATCAGCTTCCATTGCGGCAAGTCTCGTCCTTATTTTGTGCGTGGTTCGACTTTATCGATATTTATGGGATCCGAACAAAAGTGGAAAATGTGAACACAAAACTGGTAATCCTGTAGAAATGACCTTTCGCTTCAAAACTAAAAATAGCCGTATATGTTCATAAATATAAAGTAATAACTTACGTGAAAATTAAACCTAATACATAATACGAAAATGAAACATCAATGAGAATCAAATAATAATCGACAAGATTATGATCTTTGAGAGAACTTTACTATTTATTAACAACATTGACACTATCGTTACTAAAAAAAAATCCTTACTAAAAATATTGCAGTATTGGTAAAAAAAAATTAGAACGAATTATCAAATCGTCAAACTTAAATATATATATAAAAATTTATTCGATTCGTCTTTACATAAATAATAAAACCGCCGTGTGTAGGAACTCTTGTGTTGCGACTCTTCATTGTCAACAACAATGATCATGCGCAGGTTTCTTGCACAAAAAAAACTGTCGCTTCTATGTCATTCACCTTTAAGGAAATCTATGTTTTTAATGTTAAATCAATTTCTATCGCGATCTCTTTTTTTGTGATTAAAATTTATTTCATTACATGTTAACTTTAATAATTTATGTATTAACCTAGGTCGGAATTAAAAATATACTAAATGAATTGACAAAAATTGTTTTAATGGATTAAAGAGTCGAGATGGCCCAGCGGTTTAAGCTCGTGCATCTTAATCGATGATTGTGGGTTCAAACCCAGGAAAGCACCGCTGATTCATGTGCTTAATTTGTCTTTATAATTCATCTCGTGCTCAGCGGTGAAGAAAAACATCGTGAGGAAACCTGCATGTGACAAATTGCATAGAAATTCTGCCACATGTGCATTCCACCAACCCGCATTGGAACAGCGTGGTGAAATATGTTCCAAACCTTCTCCTCAAAGGGAGAGGAGGCCTTTAGCCCAGCAGTGGGAATTTACAGGCTGTTGTTGTTGTTGTTGTTGGATTAATGCCGATCGCGATTAAGTTTGTAAAATGTTTTTGAAAATGTATCTTTAATGACTTTGCAATATAATTATAATGAATAATAAGATGACTTGAATGAAATGAATGAATATTCATAATTTATATGCATCTACAATATTAATAGCTAATATTGCGATTAATTGTGCTGAACCATCAATATAATGGTAACCAGATGTTATATTAGTTCGTTTCCTCGCATGCTACATGAATGTAATAACTATAAGAAAATGCAGAATATAATACAATACATACATCTTTTTACATACATTTGTTCGATATGACATATGTCATATCCTTTTAAAAATAGAAAGCCTCAAATGATCAATCGTTAAAGTTAAAACGTAACATTTTTAGAGTTAGTTCGAATACATTGCAGAATATACAGTCTGTAAGTATTAAAATGCGTATTACGACATCTCATACTTTACGGTCTTACTTATTTATTATACATATTTTAAAATAAATATACTCCGGAACTTTGATGAACATGTCATAATGCTCGAATATATAATCTGTGCTATAGACAGTATTATAATGCGATACTAACTCGGCCTAACCAACTGTCTTTTATATATATTATGGCCAAACCTCTAAACTGATTGTACTATATATCTAACTGATTGTTTTATCGCCCGTTGACTGAAAAAAAAGAGTAAATGGTTGTTTTGTTGATGAAATTATTGAAGAGTTCTTGAAGCATTTTCACCACAGACTGAAATCCAAGCGCGTGAAACTGCAGATTCAGCTAGTATGATATTAAATTACTTGTAAGAAAAAAAATACTTTTTTTAAATTAAAATGCCAACTATTTATAAACTGCTAAAATATGTAAAAGAAAAACTAATGAAATTAACATTTTTACCAAAAAAAATCGTAAGACGTTTTCCAAGACAATATTAATTTTGTTTATAGCGAAGGTAATTGCATTTCGTTCAGGTCGTGCGCGTCCGGGTGGAAATCAGGCTGTTTCCGCGACAAAGAGGGTATCTGAGCAGATGCGCACACGTAGACCTTAATTACCCTGCCACGCTTCTGTGTTTCGTCGTATGTTTGTATTTCTTTTCTTAGCAACAATTTATTTGCTTTTTGATTTATTTAAATAATAACCAATTATATCTCGCGGTTTAGTTAAACCTACAAGTTTTGCTTTTTTGTATTTTCTTGTAACAGATACTGGTTGAATTATAAAGAAGCGTATGAAAGTCTGCTTCTAACTGGTTTTTTTTCATTGTACCAAAAAAAATAACGTATATATATTTTAATTATTGGACATACATCATTATTTTCTAATTATAAAATATCAATACTTAATGCTTACCGTTTAGGCACGCTAATCCTACGTTGCCGAAAGATGTGGTCCATTGTTTCTTAGGAATTTTCACTTTTGCCGAATGTCCCACAAAAAAAATTACAACTTTCACTTGTGTTTGTTTCCAACGAGCTCGGAATCACAATTCACAATATACTTATACGCAAAAAGTATGTCCATCCGCTCGTGTTTCACAATAAAACAGTCCACTCACAATAGTTCATTAATCATTCAATAATCATTGATGTGTTACGTTATATTCATGCAGTCGCAGTAGTTAAACTGGAGCTTCTGAAAAAAGTATATTTTAACTTACATGACTCTAACAAGACTATAGCTGAAGCAACACAGATGAAATATTACGAGCAACATAATTTTATATGAAGAGATAAATAAAATATTGTCGATATCTGTTAACAAAGACTTTTAAATCATTTTTTAGAGATATGTAGTAACAGTAGAGTAGGTATATTTCTAGCTTCATTTTTGCCCATTTTATTGGCTCATGAATAGTGTTACTGCCCCAGCTATTATTTATTTTTCATACGTTAATACAATCGTCATATAGAAACTAGTCACGGTAGTACCCACTATTTTCCACTGCCAAACAGTTTGTATTGTTGTGGTCCGGCATGAGCGAGCCAGTGTAAACTAGCGGCAAAAGAGTCACAAAATATTAATTCCCGAGCTTGGTGGTAAATAAGTGATATAAGCAATTATTAATACTTCTTACCGATGTCTATGGACAGAGGAAATCCACTTACCAACAGGTCATTTTGCCAGTCCGCCTACCTAAATAAAATATTATAAAACGGTGCTGTAAGATTTGAGCTCAATAATTTCCATTGAAAAAAGATACTATGATTTATTCTTATTCTATTCCTGACTTTAGTCAACTAAAATTATCCGCTGGGATAGCGCTTTCTTGGCACCACAAAATTTACCGACTTTACACAGTCGAGTAACAAGCTAAACACGATGCTATTTGGTTTCTGCTGCCAAAGACTTAATAATATAAGTACCTTGATAAATCTAACAACAAATTACTGCTTTTATAGTAAAGCTAGAATTGTTTCCTGATGAATAAGAATCATAACAGACATATTTGCTATCAAATAATCTAAAGAAAATATTATAAATATGTTATTTTTTTATTGTTGTAAGTGATATGTATGAATTTCTTTTCTTGATATAAATAAATACTCTAAATATGAAGGCGGATTGCATTTACTCTATTTTTTACATGCACTTGGATGATTTCCTTTACAATCATTATTTATCAATGCTTCAACGTAAATCAATACAAAAAGATAATTGTACATGAAATAAAATATTATTAACAAAACATTTTATTTCGGATCAAAGCTGTTTGGGCTACATTTATAGCACGTTTTAATAAGTGAATCGGTAATAACACAATATGTCACAATACTATTCGCTTATTTGTCGATTCTTAATGGATTCAAAAACTGGTCAGCTGACATAAAGTAAAAACTTGAAAAACTCTTAACAAAAAAGAAAATTACCTATTTATCTACCACACAAGTCCATTTCATTTAATAAAATATCTGTGAGCAATATTTCGTTAAAAAAATGCATACAATTTAAATTAAATCTGTTATATTTATCATTGTACATTTGAATTTTTTTATAAACTTATAATATTTCTTATCCATTAGAGTTATTTATTTTCTATTAAATTAAAATGTATAGCACTAATTTATACCAAAGTAAAGTATTTTATAATAAAAAACGTAATTAATTGTAGTTAATTTTTATAGCATTTCTATAGGTTTTTATTTCTAGAAAATTATTCTAATACACTTTAAAATATTAGAGGCATTTGTTGTAATCATATTTATAGTTGAAATTTAATAATAGTAAATATTTTAAAAGTGCAAATTATCTCACCAGTAAATTTAGAAAATAAAATAAAAATAAAACTTTTAATATTTTAGATAATATTTTTAGCTAATGCGGATTACACGCGCGATCGTTACAACGTGCTAAGCTTAGGAAGCGTGCAGCTATTCGAGCGCTTTACTGAACACTGGAGTCGCAGTGACGACCGATTTGCTACTGAGAGGGCGATTGGAGAGAGGATCGGTGAAATGTTTTCTTTGCGTTTTTGATTTTAAATCGATGATATTGCATTAATATGGAAAAAAGTAAGTAACATTAACATACATTTATCACTGTTATGTTTTTAAAAAAATACTAATTTATGAAAAAGTCACATAAAAAGACAATGGCATTTGTACAGTATATCAGACCGTAGAACATAAATATATGCTCTGCGATAAAATAACAAATTTTTAGTAGCGTTATCTTTTCATTAAGTAAACTTTTTAATTTTAAATTAAATACCAACATAACATATTATGTTTAACTAAAAGAGGTTTAAACTTCAGCGTATAGACACAGACTCAACTCTACTCCAACCTATTGGTATTTATGTATATATTGTAAGTTAAAAGTTAAATTGTCCATGTATTTTATGCCATCTGTAAAACCAATTATGTTTTAACCTAATTTTATTTAAAGAAAATGTTATGAATGCATAAATTAAATTATACATATAGGTATAATAATAAGGCGGCGGTAAAAATAATTTGAATGGTTATTATAATCATGCGATGCGATTTTTCTCATGATATATATCAGATTCGTTTATCTGAAGAAAAATATCTACAAAACATTGCATGGTGCATCATACCGTGCACGCAATTGCACGCTGATTCAAAAAATATAAGCTAACGAAGTCGGGACTGCGTTCGTTATTGTTTGAGACACCGTTTGTTGCACCAGTTTACATACAATTTCATTTTACTTATTCGTAACTGTATGATAACTATTGTAATGTATTATTATTTAAATAAATGCGTATGATGCTGTTTTTTTCAATCGCTAAAATTCGATGATCATATTGCTATCCAATAGACCATGAAATAATATTTAAGATGTGTGTGTCATCATGTAAGTTGTCATCTATAAGTTTTTGTTTGCATTAATTTTCTTGCGATTGGAAAATACTATAATCTGAAGTATTCCATACATTATCTTGATTAAGTAATTCTAATTAAATTAATCACTAAAAAGTGATCTTTTTAAAATTATTTGTTAATTTTCATTAGACTTCGTACATCCCATAAAAATGAAGCCTAGGATCACTTTAGTGCCTGAAAGTCCTTCTGTCAAAACTTCATCTGACTGAATTCACTCAACGAAATCACTTGAAATTAGGTTTTAGTGCGGAATTTGCTTATACAGCCAAAGTCCTATAGAAATCAAAAATCGGGATTTTAGAAGATCTTTTGGCACATAAAAAAAATCTAATTTTAAAAGCTAATTTTATGCACTCATACGCATTTCATAGTTATATTTCAGATTAAGGGCTACTAATTGTTCGAACCTCGCCACTGCAAGTGGCACTGCACTTTAAGTAGCACTTAACGTATGCACCTTATGTGAATATGTTCTTAGCCATCATTTACGTTCTTGCGGATTGCCTTTCCAATATTGTAGGCGCCAAATAAATTTTACTTCGACGTCTTCGAGTCTAACCCGAGTATCAGTGTAGAGGTAAAGAAGTCTACATTTCGATTGACCAGTGATACTCAAATTTTAACTAATATAAGCACCCTGGCAAAAGAAGTTGAATATTGCCGCCGACAAGGTTTTCCAAATTGTAACGAGATTTGAAGCCGCTAACAATATCGTGTCGGCGAGTTTTTGTATGCGCACATCTTCCGAAGTTACGTTAAACACACACAAAAAGTGTAGTTGCTGTAGCATCTGCAGTTCCTGTGTGTTCATATTGCTAAACGTATAACTTGAAATTTAAATTTGTGGCATTTCTCCTTACCTCTACACTCCATAATCGTAGAAATTGAGCTGACAATACAATAATAACAGTTGCAAACACAAAAACTAAAAAAGATGATTCAACAATTAATGATAAAACGTAGTTTGTCCATAAATTATTTATTCCTCTTACTCTCATTGTATATATAATAAATGTGAATGTTAAAAAATGTCGATACAATGACTTATTTTTATAATTATAGACAAAAATTATTTAAATGCACCAGTTATATTTATAGTTAAAACAACAATACTTGATTAATTACTAATTTATTAGTAGCCATGTGGCAACGTGATCAATTACAGATGTATATATAAATTACACAGAATTATTTTTTATTTGTAAATTTCATTCTACTTTAGTGTTAACTGGGTTCTTTTTGGCTCACATGAATCTTACAAATTTCTAATTTAAGACTTATACTGAGTTGTTTAAGAGTAATCTTATGTACTACACACATAATATGTTATAAAGCAGCATTTTCTTAATATGTTAGTAGAGTAAATAATATTTCACCTCTAAACATGATATACCTACTTAAACTTTTGGTATAAAATAGAAGTTAAGATTCGACGTATATAAAGAGTAATGATCTATCACACTTTATCCTGTGAAGTATTTTATACTGCATCCGTTAAGAAGCATTTTTGTATATAATACGAACAATGTAAATCTGTTTATTTAAAACGACCGTCACATTCTTCGCATCTGTTGGCGTGTCCCCGTTATTTATTAAGACATTTTTGACAAAACAATGACACTTTTGCGGAATAGCTATGAAGTTAAAATTGCTAGTACTAGCTGAGTTACTCTGATGTTCAGTTTACTGATAACTTATAATACTATACCTACATTATTAAATCTTTGTATGTTATAAGGTCCTGCCCATTTAAAAGCCGTCCGCGTTTATTGCATAGCCGAATATTTGCATAGAAATTATATTTTGTTATACGTGGACAATGCAGGTTTTGCATGCGACAACCTTTTTAAGTTATGTATATATTTTAACTAAACTTCACATTTTAACATGAAAAAAATTGATATTTTATAAAAACAATACAAAGACTTCTAAAGTATAACACCAGTTTGTAAGTGATACTTAAATAATTTTAAGCAAATTCATGAGAATGGAAAGCAAAATACAAGTGACGAATATTAATTTGTTTGACATTTTTATTAATAAAATGAACATGTTTAGAGATAAAACATCATTGATTAGCAAATATCTCTTATATTTGTTAAACACACTTCATATGTTTACATAATACAATAATGATTACAACAATATGTTATAGTACATATACTTACTATAATTCATACAAATATAATCATTAACATAATGCAAACATTCTAAATATGGCTGACTCTATCCTTTCCATATAGCAAATTAAAAGCTTAATGTGTGAAATTAATCTGAGATTGACATCACAATTTTTTTTTTTGAAATCTATATTGTTCATACATAATCTTACTAATATTTTTCTTAATTATATGTAAATATTATAAATATTTATTACCCTTATTAAACAAAATGAAACCTTTGTCCTCAAATATGAGGTGACTTAGTCAAGTTTTTGCTTGTACTTTGAACTCCTTATGACCAAAAAAATTACAATTCAAGAAATGTTGATTATACTTATGTAAAGTATCTCAACAAATTAAATAAACAAATACCACTGTACACAATAATTCTATAAATTATATAAAATATGGGGCCTCACTCCTTAAGGGGGAGTCATTTTTCCCCAGCCAATGTATACAAACACTGTAGAATAAGAATATACAATGCCAAACTGTGGTCCTGAATCACGTCGATGTCTCTTGACACAGTTTGTTGGTACTACTGGTGGAGGCCTCGCTGGATGGTTTACACCTATTTCACCATTTCCAAAACACCCAATAATTCTTGTGTTCGGGAAAACTGCTCGAAAACATTCTTGTTCCCATTTATGTTTCTGATCCCGACCCACACAGGAGAGTTTGATTACAACACTGTACTCAAATTTGGGAACTTTCTTAGAAAACTGTAGAAAATTCAAATATTTTAATACAGAAAGGTTATAAAGATAATCTGTTATACCAAACCAATTTAAAAATAGTTATCATGCATGTACATAACAATAAAAATCTGATTTTACCTCATTAATAGCCTGCTGTATTTTTGCCTTTGTCCAGTCTGAGGATTCAAGAATGAATGAATACATATCAAAATTATACTCATTGCATGGAGATTCTTTTGGGATAGTAAATATACCCATTGAGATCAAATTTTCACTAATAAAGTCATTTCCTTTATTGACAGCATCCACAATTCCATCAATATCCCTGTGTTCAAATATTGTATCCTCAATGATACAACCCCCTAAAGCATAAGGTACATTGGGTTGCCTAAAAAATTAACATAAATTTTTGAACAACATTTTTTTATTGTACAAGTAGAAAATGTAACAAGTTTGATTGCTAATATAATACTAAGTTATTAATTTCAGGTTTTAATTTTTTAGTACAAGTTAATTTATAAGTTTTTTTTTTGTTTACCAAAGCTGAAAATACATTCTTTACAAATTTAAAACGCTTAAGAAATCTTAAATGTTACAACTTTATTTTATAAATATTTTTTAGTAAGCTTACTAAGCTAAATATTTATACAACAATTTTCTACATGAAAATAACAATTGAAATTTTAGAATAGAAAATTATGTAATATTGGAATGTGGGAGTAAAATAGCATAATACTTACACATCCTTTAAATAATTTAAAAATACAATATCCTCCACAGATCTCAAAAGATACTTATCGGTAACATATACAAGGACACCCTTAAAGGTTCTCTCTTTTGCTATTTCATCCACAGTATTATAGAAGTCATCTTGCATATTACCATTTGACTTCAAGTTTATTGTATGAAACTTTACATCTGGTATTACTGGAATATATAATCCCCCAATAAATGGATGTGATTTTAAGTTTGTAAGAGTATGTTCAAATGTCATAGACTGTGGCAGAGGCATATATGTAATGTAATCTGATCTAATAATATTCATACAGTCCTTCGGAGCACAGCTGATTTTATGTACCACATCAATCACTGAAAAACAGTAGTTAATGAAACAAAGAAGAAAAAATTAAAGTATAATTAAAATTTATAAATACATATCTTCAACTTACAACAATGTTCCTTTTTACATGGATGAAGGCATGGACTTGGTTTAATTAATTTACACTGACAGGACATATTAAATCCAGATGTATTAACAAATGCCATAACCACCAAGGGATTATTGTAGAATTTTCCAGATTGTTTGTAGACAGTTCCACATGTTAAAGAATGAGTTCGAAAGTCTGTTACAAAATCACCAGGACCTAATTGCTCCCTCCTTAATGTTTGCACAGCAGAATTCCATGTAGTACAAACCAATTCACAGGGCAGCTTGTCTTGCCACGATAGATTACTAAGTATTTCCTTCACAATAATATAGTTTAGAATCACTTTGTCTATTAAATTACTACTACACTTTAAAGGTTCTTCTTGTCTGACAAGATTATTTTTGTTAATCAGTGCAGAAATATGCTCGTCCAGTGGTACTTTAACACATTTAGCACTCACAACTTCAGTCACAGCACCTTCAGTATGTTCATGGTCCTGCTCCCCCAATCCCGAGTATGTAACGTTCTGGGAGTTGGCGGACATGTCTGTTTTGTTATATTTCCGTCACAATCTCGTCATCACTACCACGACGAATAGGATCTCCTTTTAACAAGGCCAAAATAAAACAATACAAATAAATAAAGAAAAATAGCAAGTAGTACCCAATGTAGATCATAACATCTCTTAGATGTTTTTTAAGTTGACCTCTGTTATGAATTTCAGCAGGATCATATGCACCTAAATTTCCTTGCGGTATCGTAAAATATTCGAATGTTAAATAAATAAACATGGGCAAATTAAATAAAAATAGAATGACATGACCATGGAGTAGTAACAAAATAGTAATAAACGAATGAGCTATATATTTTGGTAGTAACCAATAATTAAGTCTATCGCAGCACTCTTGGGCATTCAAGTAATCGCATTCTAAATCAGATAATGTTATTATATAGTAAACTAAAAGAAATAATATAGCACCGTTATCGATCAGAGCTAAAAAAAACAAGAAAGTTTCAGCCAATATCATCACTATTTTTGCTATTACTGAGCTCTTTTAGAAACTAAATGTCACTCAAATACCACAATAATAGTTAATATAATCGGCGACCATTCAGATTTATTTAAATATAATATGCATAAATTTTAAGATTTTTTAGTTATCAAAGATAATATAATGACGTTAATATTAGATGTTTCATGAGTGTTGCTAATTCGAGGTTTTTAGGGATGACAATTATTTATAGATAATATTATTAAAAAATATATTCTAGGTATCGAATTTTAGTATTATAATTAATAGCATTATTTGCAAAATAGCGATGTTTTTATAAGATTATTTATTTATTTTACAAGATTAATTGTAAATCATTGAACCAATAGTATCTATGTTTTCTATAATTTTGTTTTTTAAACAATATACACGCATTTGGACTCAAACAAAATATATCCATAAAATGTAATATAAAAAATATTATACATCTCAACCACAATTTAACTTTACAACTCATATGTTAGTATGGAATGCAGTTCAAGATTTAATTTTATTTATATTTATATAAATAATCTTGACCAAAAAGAAGTGTTGGAACTCCCAGTTAAAGAGAAGATACTTTCGCTACATGTAAGATTTATTAAATAAAAAAAGAAAATGAAGTAAATTAACAGCGCTTGAGAATGATTTAAATGTCAATACAATTGTTACTAAAAATAATCCACTACCTACAAGAAATAAATGTATATTTCGGAGATTCCTTTATCCGTACAACTGACTAGAACAAATTAAAAATAAACAAAAACCTAAATTTTACTTTTTGTGCGCGGACTGTAAGGTCGATATTGGCGCGAATAATAATTTATTACAAGTGTTATTAATTGTGTTTTATTTGGATTTTAAAGCTCAACTGAGTAAGTAATTAACTTCAAGATGTATGATTTAGTGATTTATTTATGTAAAGATAAATTCGAAGTTGAACTATTTTTGGTTTATAACTTAGTAACTTGTTTAAAGTAATTTATATTATTGCTTTGTTTTAATCTACTTCACTTTTGTATGCTAAATGCAATGATATTCTAATAAACACATATGTTATACCCATACTAAACAGCAGAAAAAAGTGTGCCGCGCCGGGGACCGTTTATTTTATACATTTCGTTACAAGTAAAAAGGTTAACTTCATAAGAACAATAAGAAAAAAGAGACAACTAGATGTTTTAATTGCGCAAAACGTATTACTACGTAATTATGATGTGTTATAACGTATTACTACGTAAAACGACTAAAGGCAAACGTCCCAATTAGGACATTTTCTAGTCTTCACTTTTTGCGCGTTAATAACAAATCTGTTAACTAGAACATCATTGGCCAAATGTATAAAATGTAATAAAAGAGAATGAAAGCCTCATTTGAAAGTGGCATAACCTTTTTTCCACACGTGGCGATTTCTGCCAATATTATAATCAAGCTTTCGAGCAATGATATTGCGTCAATTTTTCTTTAATTTTTAAGTCAAGCAAAGCTTGAGATGAATAAAACTAGTTTTTTGATTATTTTCTTATGAATTGAATGTAGCAAAGGTACAACATAATCTTGATCAACACAAAAAATCAGATACAACAGACTGAACAAACTTTAAAAATCCTAATTGTTTCTGATGACTGCAATTTAGCCAAAGCTATAGTCAAAACCTCTTACTTAGATAAAAGTTTTCTTAAAGTTATCCAAATCCTTTACCTTAAGAATTAGGTGCATAAAAAAGGTACCAATAAAGGTCGACATGTCTTCAGCTTCATCTAAAATTTCCTGATGATTAACTTTATTGTCGGTTCATTTTTTAGATGTTTTTCAAAGGCTTTCACAAATTTATCAAAGGTGAAAATGTTATTACCAAAATTCGCAAACGTATCTAAGTATGGTTCTTTATAAAACAGTACCTACATCATCAAGGAAACCATTCCCTTGTCCAGCTTCAGAATAGATCCCGTTACCGAATATATTTCATTTGTTTAAAATCTTTCGATGTTCGAATCTCGAATCTTTGTACGAAATGATTTTTTGCTAAGAATTAAATATTTCGCAAAGTGGCAACGATTTCATTACGACGGTCTTATTTTTAAACAATGACGGTTTTATACCCAGAGATTATATTTAAATTATTATATTTAAACAATAAATAAAACAACATTTATGTCAAAACTTTTTTTTCAACAATTCCTTATTACTAGTAAAGGCTTGGTAATTATTTACAAGGCTTCATTATACGGCAAGGTAAAAAATTATTAAAATGTACAGAATCACTAATCAATACAATCTTATCACATGACTATAATATTGGGTCTGTCTGTCTCTGCCAACACCGTCAGATGTCTTAACATGGTAGAGTAATTGGTATAAAATATAATTATGAAGATTACATGAGAATATACAATGTACGGTTAATACAAGCAATATAACGAAGCCAGTTATACTATCCATAACTATTTTTAATGTAAACCGCTAAAATTATTCAATTTTAGCACTGTATATCACTTCGGAATAAAAACTATTAGAAAACAAATGTTAAAACTCTCCTACAATAATTACAACAATAACAAATATGCAGATAGATTACATACATATATATCAAAACTTTAATCTCACTTAATATCTTCTTGTTAAATACAAATTTAAACGAACCCTCCAAAATTTATAAAACAAACACACTTAATTAACGGAAGTCTAGGTTAGGGCATGTACCAAACATTTTCCTTAAAAGAGTAATATTTTGTTACATGGATAGGTACAATTTTGATGAGCAATTAAATTTAACAAATATTTATACTAAAATTAGTTTTAATTCACTTAGATTATGGAATATTACTTAATTTTAGTAAAGCAATAAAAACATTTGAATGACTTTAGTTGTTATTTCCAAATTTTTATATTCGTTACAATGTTTAAGTTGAAACTTTTCTTTAAAGATTTATGTTCTGTTAGCTTTTATTGGCTCAAATTTATATTCGCTTAAAATCATCAGAAATAAGATTTAAATACAATAACTTACAAATATAGCACCATACCATATGTGAATGTACTTTAAAATTATATTATTTCTTAAAGTACTATCACATATTACCCACCAACATACATTCACACCACTGGCGAAAGAAAGACAACTAACATTATAAAAAATAAACTACTTACATGGAAAATACATTTTTTTTTCATTTGAAAGTATTTTACATTGGCACATTGAGGCAGCGAAGCCGTATTCGTTGTCGTTATCGGTTTTTATTATTAAAAATATAAATGCAAATAATGGCATATTCAATTCCGATTCACGAATAATAATAAAATATTTTCATTTCCGTTCGGAAAAACTAAATGAACGCAAGTACACAAAATTAATTGATGCATCTGAACGAATCCGAAATAAAATACGAAGGTACTCTAATGAGGGGTCTATAAATAAATAATATAACAAAATCCTATGCAAACATTCCTTACATTGTTTAAGAATAATAATTATTATAGATAAAGGTGCACCTATCCTAAGCTTTAGACAATACACTGGAATGATACTTTTTCAAGAATGTTACGTTCATACAATATTTATAATAACTTTTTTAGATTATAATAAATATTTAACAAATTAGTTAAAGAACATTTTATTGAATCATTTACACCACACTAACTTATGAAGGGTCTATAAACTTAAACAATAAGTGGAAGTTGTAGGTACAATTTATAAACAATGAATTAGGAATGCTTGCATATGATTTATATGTGTGGAGACAGCTCCCTACTTTAACTAAATGATTCATATCTAATATTGTTCCCAAGCTGGTCCCACCCATGACGATGACTTGTGAATATGCATTTTGCTCTCTCATTCATCTGTTATTATGAAATGACTTTTCAACTCTGGATTCCCTTCCGTGTAAGACAATTTGCAATTCAACAAGACTGGAATGTCACTTACTGATTTGGGAAATTAGTAACGCATGCAAATGAGATAGTTCAAACAAACGTTATATTGTGTTTCATAATAAAAGTTAAACGGTTTTGATGCTGTAACCATCTCAAAAGCACACAAAGTATCCCTTATGATAATTTTTTTCCCCTAAGTTTTAGTCATCGGGCGGAATGCAGTTATCCACAACTATGTTGAGTATTATTTAAACTTTCATTATATATATAAGTAGATATGCCTCAGTAAATAAATGGATTTATCATAAATATGTGAGCCAAGAATGTCACTACACACGTGTTGGTGACTGACGCTTAACACTCACTAATAAATAAAACACAAATCACTTAACTAATTTAACCACTAGCAATACAAACAATCGTATATTAAGTACCAAATATTATAACGTCCAGTCCTCTCATCACTGCAAACACTATGTGTTTCTGAAATAAGCCTAAGTTTATGTCTAGTCCTTACTAAGTCACCATCCTGGAAGAACGTGTCACTGCACGAGACTAGCGTTTTTTACATTAAATGCTACCCAGTAGCTTTTCAATATTTCTACTATTTAAACTAAATACTAAACGCCGAGAGTTTATTGGCGACATAGGGAGCACGAAAACTTAAATAAATCACGTAGACGAGGATTCGTCTGCCTTACATCAATATGCTGTATTGAGAGATCATAGTGTATGAATCGTTAGAGAGCGTCACTTCAATGCGATAGACAGGCGAGCACGGGTCAGGTGGCGTCGAACTCGATCTTGTCCCACGAGTAGTGCTTGAGCGCGGGCCGCGGCGCCGGGCGCGCCGGCACGCCGCCCAGCACCGGGTCGCACTGCGGCACGTGGCCGCGCCGGAACAGGTTCGGGATCAGCTCGTGGTTCATGTAGTCGTAGGCATCGCTGTCAACGTTCATGTTTGAACTTAGATCGAAATCTTTAAAATCGAACTCGCAAGAACGCTCGTCGAAGGAATGGTGGCGCGTGTCCTCGTTTTGTAAAGATGGTAACGATAAGTCATTCATGTCTTCGAAGCCTGTTCGAGTATGATCTAAAATGTCTCCGTTTGTGAGCGGGGTCATGCTCATTCTTTCGGGCACGTCGTCGTCGATGTCCATGGCGGCATGAGTGTCACCGGCTAGCAGTCTACCGAAGAAGTCGTCATGGTTGTCTGACGTCGAATCCGAATTACAGAAATTAGCATTAAATTCGCTATTTGCTAGTAGATCGACATTTAAATCAGAATCAATATCGGTAACAGTGTGATCGACATCACATCGACTATTAACCGAATTTAAATCCGCGTGATTCATAATTTCGTTCTCGATGTCATTAAGCTCTCTCTGTAATTCGTCTGCTGCGAGTGAGTCGCGGACGTGAGAATCTCCAAGTATTTCATCACTAAGTACATCGGTCGGTGTGAATTCACTAGAACCAGTGAGGTAACCGGCGTCTAGTGATCGGTTCGGAGTTACATCTCCGACTGCCGAGGGCGGGAGTTCTCCATTTTCTACAAGTATTTCAAGGACGTCATCCATTATCTGACTATCTTCGGCACTATCGTGTATAGAAGATGCGACAACAGCATGTGATACCGGTGGCAGCGGTGGTGGTGGCGGCGGCGGCGGTGGAGGAACGGGAATGCTATGTTCGGGCTCGTAGTGTGTCGTTGGAAGGATCGCTATCGGAACAACTTTTACACCATTCAAAATATACGCTGAATTTCCCGACTTTGACGACGTAACATCAGCGGTGACCTCACCCGCAGCAGTCGGCGGAGTGACTGTAAACAGACGAAGAAATCGTTCGGGCGCGGCATCAGAAGCTGCAATAACGTAACGCGGCGGAGGCGGTGGAGGTGCGGGATGCTGCTGTAGTGCATCAAGTTTTGCTCGCAGCTGGGTGACGCACAAATGAGCCTGAATGAGCCTTCGTCTCTGATCACTAGCGGCCGCGCCGGTGGCCTCTCGTCTAACCGCCTCGAGTTGCTGCCTAGACTCTTCGAGTTGGCGCTCGAGTTCCTCTATAAGTCGCCGTTGCGACTGCACTATGTCCTCGGAGGGTTCGGATTCAGCCTTCGATTCCGGCGAAGCGACAGACACAGGTGACCTAGGTGCCTCCTCCTGCATCTCTAAGAGATAAGGACGCAGGCGGTCGATCAACTGCGGTTTGGGACCGGACACGCGAAGGTTACGCCTCTTGCACTCCGCACGCAGGTCCGACACCTTCATGTCTTCGAAGCGAGCCAAGGAGATGGTGGGCAGGGAGGCGGCCGGCGGGGGCAGCGGCGGCGGCGGCGGCGCGCCCAGCGCGTCGGACGAGTCGGACGCGGCCGGGGACGGCGCCGGCGACGCGGGCAGCGTGAGCTGCAGCAGCAGCTGCTGCTGTTGGAGGAGCAGCTTGTACGGCGTCTCCACTGATCCCGGAGGCGACGACGCCTTCTGGGCGTTCGGCGGACCTTTGTACTCGTGAAACTTAAAACGAGACTTTAACTGCTTACTCTGTTTGGTTTTCTTACGTTTCGTCGGATCTTTACCGGGCGCCGGATGCTGAGAAGACGATGTGCTGCTGACCGGCGAGAGAGTAGAGGGCGGCGACGGCGAAGGCGATACCTCCTCTGAAGGGCCGCAATACGACGATGG
Organism: Vanessa cardui; assembly: GCF_905220365.1. Lineage (NCBI taxonomy): Eukaryota > Metazoa > Arthropoda > Insecta > Lepidoptera > Nymphalidae > Vanessa > Vanessa cardui. The sequence continues at coordinate 8,385,331 of NC_061138.1, read as the reverse complement.
ATGCTGAGGCCGGCCGGAGGAGCCTTCGCTCGTAGCTTTAAAAGCTAGTATGCCGCTTTTTACTGCAGTTTCAATGTTCTCTTCTGTATGTAGTATGTTTTTTTTTATGAGTTCAAGTGGCCCGGGTCGATGCGACAATTGATCATTCAATTGGTCTGCCAAACGTGCCTTTTTAAGCATTCTTTGCTTTTCCGCTAAACTTGGATCTACATGGCTTTCCTAAAAATATATTTAATAACCATTAATGATTTATAATACTTATAATAATATTTAATTAGTATTAATATAAAATAAAGATTAACCTGTTCTAGTATATGTCTTCTTTCCAGTTCTTGACGATCGGGTCGACTCTGAATCTTAGCTTTAAGCAAATCTCCTGTTTTTGCTCTTTCCAATTGCATTCTTTGTTTAAAATACGCTGGGGGCGTTTTGAGCGCTGTAAGTAAGATAATGGATTAAGATATTGAAGACGTTCCAGTAATTAGCTTTTATTTTCTCGTACTTTATAATGACAAAAATGTTGATTTCTTTGCCAATCGGTTAGAAAATCTCATTAGCCGCGGCATTTAGCCCGTAAATAAAATTCCTCCGCCCACGCGCGAGCTGCGACGGGAGCGGAGCTGCGCAGGCGTTTGGGCGCCTAACCAAGACTCGTCATTTACATGATTAGTTGATTAGTAATTGTTCTGTTATAGTACCTTTTATTACCATATTGTTGATAGTAAAAGAGGAATTTGAACACTCACGCGGCATAATTCCTTGAGCCACCAACTGGTTGATCGGACGCCGCATCATTAACTTCACTTTTAACGCTGAAAAAACAAAACAATATATTTTGATTCGAAATATTAAGTTTAGATCATGCATACTATTTCATTATGTAGATTGTAGACTTTTCCTCAATAAAATCGACATGGTAAACAAGTAGCTTTTCCTGTTTATTTGTACTGTAACTGTAATATTTAAATCTTAAATAAATTACAACCATGGACACGGTAGCGTAAGCCACGCGGCTTTTTTTTCCCTAAAAAGTGTTTAATAGCTGACCCAAGGAATAAATAAGAGCTATGACGAACCAGAACCAGGTGACGAACTTTGACGTAACATGCACATAACATGCAGTAATCTGGCCGATGCGTCGTCTTGATCGATACGTCGATCGATACATTACGATAGTATTGATATAGATGGAAAATGGGCGTGGGCGCATACAGAACTATATTCTTGTTTGCTGTAGACGAGTAAAGAGTAGAGAGACGGGCGGACATCGTTGGCAAAGTGCCAATATAAATAAACACTGCACAAGGAAACTAGTGTTATGCCGCGACCGTATTACAGACGAAACATTCACTACCAGTGGGCCGAATATTGTGGGTTACTGGGCGTTAACATTCGCTTCGATTGCCTTTAGCATTCGTTCATTAAAATGTTTCGGTCTTTCGAACCTAAGCATTCTGTGGGAATTTATATAAAATGACGTAAATAGCGAACGAAATATATTATTTGATAATTTAACGATGTCATTAGAGTAGCTTTTCAGCTAGTTTATTTTTCCTGAAATCATGATATATTGTGTTATAAACATTTTTATTGCCTTTCGTAAAAATGACGTTAAATAAATGTAAGAAAATATATTAAAAACTACGGCGTCCATTTAGTCATTCGATTATGTCACGTGAGTTTTAATATAGAGTTTAATGTGTACGAGACGGTAGTGACGGAGAAACGGCTTGTTTATTGGCGATGCACGCGCAGACAGGCGGAGGCGCAAGTACGGCCGGATGTGAACGTTGCGCGCCGCATTCTGATGCGTATATCGCAGAAAACTTGATAAATGCTACATGAAGATAACCAGCTACGATATTTTATGAGCAAATTTTACTTTTTTCCCGGATACTGAATGCAATTTATAGTCTTTATTTAATGGCTTATATAAGGCAGTCGTCCGAAGCTTTGCATAAAAACCATTACATAATCCAGTAAAAATGTTACTCATTTATGTAATTACTTAAAAATCGACATCTAATCTACTAGACTGCCAATCGTAAAGTCTACTAGTTTATTAAACATAAAATTAATTTTTATATTTACTTAAATTGAAAGTCTTGCTCTTTTTCCTTAGTAAAACAATTCGATTATTCTAAGCGACCTTTCTGTTGTGCACAATACTTACATTCCTTATGTTTGCCCATGGCCGGTTGCAGCGGGCTGTCGTCCACGACGACCTTCGGGGGTGAGACTCGCGGCGGCGAGCTCGGCGGCTCGCTCGTGCCGCTACAACTCGCTTGACGACCGGCCATCTCCTCCGCACCCGAACTAAAATAATTGACTTATATTAATACATGTATTCATCGTAATTTTTTTTTTAATAAGCAATCGGTTGAGCTTTTGTCAACATACATTTTTCCATTCGTCCAGTCATCGTAACACAATTGTTTATAACCATACTTCATAACACGTTACCTTAAAATTGATAAGCTTAAAATGTTTAAGCTTAATGAGATCTTGATCTTGAGTTTTATTTTCAAAATATAATATACCTGAAGGTGTCGTCTTCAGGGGGCGTTGAGGGAGTTCGCGGCGAGGCGGGAGAGTGGGAGGGCGAAGCCGCACGACTACGCTCGGGGGCGCGTCGGGGCTGCTTGAACCACTCGGGATAAATTGCACTCAAAGTCTCTACTAGGTCGTGGTCCAGTGTCACACGCCACGATGCGCGACCCTCAGAGCCCTCCGACCCGCCGCCTCCGCCGCACGACGAACGGCTTTCTGAAATCATTTATAGATTACAATTTAAATTGTATTTTAAGTAAATTCATAAAAACGGTGTCCAGTGACACGAAATAGAAACGAATAATGTAGTCGAAGTAAAGTGTATCACCATCGGAAATTGGTAACGCAATTTGGATAGCGATAGGTGTGGTCTTGACGAATCGCTCCAATGAACCGCTCTCATTTATAAGTACGTAGGTACATATTTAACTGTCACAATAGGCGTATATAAAATGTATGCAGTAGAACAAAAGAAAATTCAAAGACTGATTGCCAAAAATTGTTTTATATATTAAAAGCTATCGATTCCGACCACGCACAACTTAAATTAGGTATTTACCACGTCAATTTTTATATTGATCGTGTTTTTAAGTAGTTGGTACTCAAGTGTTAGGTATAAAAAGTAGCTTGTCTTTCCTTGGGATTCAGGCTTACTTCACATCATCATCAAATTCGGTACAGTGGTTTGGCCGTGAAAGCGTAACAGACAGTTTCTTTCGCGTTTATAATATTAGTATAGATTGTTAAAGAATAAAATCAGCTTGGAGCCGTCATAGTCACGTATTCGTTTATTCAAATAACGTGCGATATCACTTTTAGTCCAGAAAACATTTAGTTAATATGCTATGACTGATCTATAAAATATATAAGAAGATAAATGCTAGTGCGTTTTCTTACAATTATTACATACAAAGTTTGCTTTTATCTTTTATAGTTTTGGCAGCGTTCGTTAGAAAAACACTGTGCAAAACAATTTTCTATCCGACTACCACTAGTCATATAGCATTTGCGGGCCTTAGAGCACACGACAATATGGGGCCCTGTTTAGTGACGTAGCTTAATGGATAAATTGCGGCGACAAATTAAGAAAAAAATAAGGCCAGTCCGTAAATAACCATATTTTTTCTCTACGAATGATACAACAAATTTCGTCGGGGACTCTCACGATTATTCGGGCCCCGTGTTCCATGTAATTTCGGTAAAGACGTCATGAAGTTAGAAGCATCGTCTAGAATATATCAAACATATGCAATCGATAAGGTATCTGCATAAATCCAGAAAACAACACATTCAAAATTAATTTGTTTAATAAAATGATTAATTTAAAAACAGAGAAGTATAGTACACAACTATGCCATTCTTTGATCTCAGATGTATTGTTAGGCTAGAACGTAAATCAGCATTATTTTGCGGATTGGTATACGAGATAAATAAAAGTAATCAAAAGCGGAGGCGAGTTATGCAACATTAGTATCTTTATCTAACTAATTCTACTTATGGTGTCATAAAAACGTCATATTGCTTTGAAAATGTTTTATATCATTTTTTGAATGAAAACATGTATATAATATAGCATCACCTATTCTTTAGTTTATATATATCATTATGCATGAAACAATCTTCAGGTTTATTTTTTATTTATTTCATATAAATAGGCAAAAAGAAAATTCATAGCAATTGTATTTAGTCACCACCAGTAAACATTGGCACTGAGAAAATTATTATCAAATCTTTACGTCGTCAATGCACCTATAGTCTTGGAAAATGAGATAGGTATAACATCTTATTTTCCCTTGTGCCCGAACTGAGAGTGAATCGCGCCAAAAGATACACAATAATAAGTATTGCTATTTGGCGGTAGAATATGTAACGAGTACATGGTTAAACTGCGAATGCGACTTGCTGAATTTTTTTGTCAACCTTGAGATAACAAACACTGTTTTCTGGGATTAATAGGAAACAGTTTACATAAACATAATTCGGAATATCCTATTTATAGTTTACAAAAGGTTAATGTAATGAACAAATGTAAACGATTCCTACATAATCTGAAAGATAGTAATTAATTACACTATGAAAATCGTGGTAAACTTTGCTGGATTGTGCATAAATTAAACCAACATGCATTTTTACAACCATTAATAATTATATAAATAAAATAATAACAGGTCGTGACTAGTCGTTGTACATACAGTCTCTGTATAATGTTAGGTGTAATTGAAATCTTGATATTCTGTTCAATGTACTAAACGCACACATTTTTATATATCTCTCTATATTAACACTATTATTATGTTAAATCGGAAAAGTGAAGCATTACGGAATATTTTTATTTAGCAGTATCGCGTTATAAATATATATTGTCGGAAATAAATAAATCATGTGAGCTCAATATGAGTTATGTGTTATAAAATTAAAATTTATGTAAACAAATTCTCACCGAACCCAATAACAAAATATAATATGATTAAGACATAACTCTATTGCTCTATTTTTACCGATGCACCGAAGGTTATAATTAATTAAATTATATAATTATTATTGTTTCGTTACAAATACGCCACAATGAGTAAAGAGACTGCTCTTTTTATATGAACATTAAATAAATAACTAATGTAACGTTTCGCGTATGACATATACGAGTCAATGCAAGTGAACATGTGTATTTTTTTTAAAACAATAACAACGCTGTCTTCAAAAGGGCTATTAGAAAAAATACAATAAAACATATTTTTTCGTATAATACTCATACATATATATATATATATATATATATATATATATATAGTGTTAATTCCAGTATTGTGTGATAAAATACAATGTCAAATTATCTTTGAGTTGACTGCGTGTGGTGTCACTATTAAAATGTTCCAGGTGATCGTATATTTCCGGGTTAGTTTTTTATGGTTATTGAATACGTTTAGTAATATTGTATATTCATAACAGTTCCTAAATATTAATTTGTATGTATATAAAGGTACAAATTACTGGATAACTAAGACGAATTCTAATAAAATTCTCGATCATTATTCTTCAAACATAATTTGCTTGCGTACTTAATATGCAATTAATATATATTCGGTTATATTATTACAAATATATCACTGGTTTTAAATTTTTGATTCTATAACTTTTGATTTCGTTTACGGTACAAGCTCAGAATACAACGGAGTGCAATTTAGTATGGGATGTATCACGATATCCTGTGATTGATCTTCCTTGAACACTGAATAGAGATGTCTGGTGCTGATTCTTTTTCGTTCCTTATTCCTTCTACATTTACTTCAAATTCTTTTATAAGTTTTTTTTTCTAACTAACTAACGCTAATATTAAAAAAAGCCTGCCTCCGGTTGTCTACCTCAATGTCTTGTATAAAATGTTCAATACAATATTTTAAAGTTTACAAACATTATATTTAAATAATTTTAATGTTATCTTTCAGACGATTACAATATACGAAGGATGAATGCAACTGGCCTTGGCAGTTGTTACACAAGACCAGTAAGACATAAATCATGTTTTACACTTCTTAAAATGTTACAGATTACAATTTTGTAAACAAACTGGCGCACGTGCGTACGGCCGCTGAGTCGCTGACTCATTGCGAAGTTAGTGTTGATTATAATGGCAGATGTACTTAATCTTTGCCAATTGATATTTAAATGCTTTTTAAATATTTATATTTTTATGCTACATTTACGTCCTTTAAGTAAGAGCATTTTATTTAAAATTTGTTTTAGTCTGGCGTTACATATTTTAGTAGCTACGTTAAACGAAATTACTAAAATATTAATAATACTGTTTAAAAAGTCGATACACTTGACATTGCATTTAAACATGAACGGCTATTATTTCCAAGTTTTTGTTTGCGTATGACAACATGTTTTATCTAAGTATATCCATAAAATACAAAGCTATTGACTTACTCGAAACGATTAGTTCTCTAATTAAAATGGTTTTTTTTTTTTATATAACCGTGTAAGGGGTTATAATTGACAAATCATGTTGTGATTTCATTTTAAATAAGTTAAATATCAGAAAGAACTACGTAAATATAAATAAATTGCACGCATTTATTTACTTTACGAATACTAGTATATCCCTAAAATCGACCACGCTCTGAAAAATACCTATCAGTTTTTATTTTTGTACTTATTTTTCGCTTTTCTAATGACGCTTGTATCTTGATAACGACATTTAGTCATGTCTTATGATGCACTTGGCACTCAAAAAGTACTCTCATTTTCGGTTTTTAGTCGGTAATTCGAAAAAAGTTTAGGTAACTAAAAAATTCAGTCAGCAATGCGTGTTTACAACAAAAAAGTTGCCAATTTCCCTTTCGCGAGGACAGCTTTATGAATGTACACCGATACATTACGTGGCACTGATTTGTCACTTGTGAGTCTTGTTACCATCTTCCCACACACATTACGTTTTAATCATCAAATATATTTATTCATAACTAACTGATTGGACTCACTATTTATATCCATATTTGAAACGACAATTGCGTTACTATAACTTATATATACCTAAATTAATATCGAATGAATTTTCCTTTATGACTCGTTTGAATATTTTTAAGAATAGAATCGAATCCACATCTACAGTTTGGCCTTCTACTCACTTACCTAAATATAAGCAATGCTTTTATCGATGCCAAATCTATTTTTTGCCTTTTCTAAGTGCATTCGTTCAAATACTTCTTTAATATTTTTTATAACATTCGAGTAAAATGTCTAACGTATATTTAATGATAAGTAAAAGTGTTATACGTCATTTTAAATCAAAAAACTTTGAATAAAGCTTATGGTGTTGTCGATTCGTGGAATTATTTAATATACGGAAATGGTAATTTAATGTTCATTATACAACTACAATTGTCATAATATATGTACTTTAATGGTAGCTTATAGCATTCATACTTAAACGGTAATACCCTGTTTGGATTGTTAAATGGCGCCGTGGTCTGCATATCATACGTTGTCAGGTTTCGACGTCATCATCAATGCTTGTATTACCATTAAATAATAGAGTTATTCATTTAAATTTAGCATATTAAATAAAAGAAACAGATCAAACAATATGATTATTTTTATGATTTTAAAAGATGAAAAGATAATTTAAATCAAGAACATATATATGTACATATGGTAAAAAAAATGATATACGATTTACAGCATATTATAATTTTAAGGAAAAGGAAATATACAAAATAAATAGCTGTTTGTCATCGTGTGTGAACCATCAAGTACGTCAATCAAAATGTCAACGTCTAAACAGACGCAGGCGCCGCGCCGTTCTAGATCAGTTCAAAATTCGTGCGTTACGTGTACATACAATTTGCTCATATTCATATTAAATCGAAAACCGTATTTGAACTGAGTTTATATAAACATTTTTAGAAATAAAAGTTTCATAATCAGCTAATACACAAACATAATTCTACTACTTAAATAAATATATATTACATCTGTCTTAAGGTTTAAACACGACTTGGTAAATTTAGATGCTCTTTACATGAGTAAAAAGTATAATGTAAACATTTTTTATTGAAAGTTTACTTAGAAGGCCTATGACGTGGTGTTTGTCCCACATTTAAACTTTCAATATCTAGTAGACACAAAGGCTAGGTCAGTTACAATATCACAATCTTCCGAGAAACGAACGTTTGTGGAAGGCTACATGGGTTACGTCACGTGTGCACGCGGCACTGACCACGTGGGCGCCCGCCCACAACCTGGCTACACTTGTTTATTACTTCCCATTACCATATCCCACTCACCTAGTCACCAGTCTTTAGAGGTTAAGGATGTAATGAGTTCCGTTTCATTTGTAAATTATTAGTACACGGGCGCGTTCGATTTCGCGATTATATATGGCTATAAATCACCAACCGTTTGATATATTATATACCTAAACGAATGTAATTAATAAAACAGACTTGTATATACATACTGCTATCATGATGCGAGTAGAATATGAAAGTTAATAACGGTAAAGCGTTATTCTCGACAATTGTAATAAATATATAGACAGATACAGTTTCAATTTTTTAGAAGTCGTTTTTGTACAATAATCTAAATTTTATCATTACAGTAGAATATATTCAATTCAAACTTGATGAAGTAGATAGTAAATATACAGTATAGTAAATTTGATAGCTTAGTGAAAGGGGGAAGGTGAGCTATATCTGCAAAACAAATGTAATTGTAAGCAATAAAAATATTACGATCTTATAGATTATGGAAGTCAGGACAGTTGTTGTTTGTTACACTTTCATTAAACAACAATGGTCTCGTCAGTTCACAGCGTTAAGCTAAATATGATTTGTGGGACAAATCTCGAAAACAACAGGCGAGTGACCTCGTTCCGCGCAATGCCCGCTGCTAGACTTGTCGCTCAGATACACAAGTAAAAACAGCATCTTTACCATGAACACTTATTCGCTGTGAAATGTGTCTTAAAATTATTTCAGATTTAAATGAAAGATTGTCGAGTGACCTATATTCTCTAGAAAATATCGTAGCGGCTTCACGATTAAAATAAACTCTAATTAAAACTGAATGTGTAACCAAAAATGCACACATTAAATGTAGCGGGATTCCGAATTCGCAAAACCAAGAATGATAAATTACTTACATTTACATATTACCTATATCGTTAATCGGAATGATAGACAGCAGTTCAGAGACGGGCTGCCTGTTGCACAACACAATATAGATTTGGCTTTCTGCGCTAGGCTAAATTCGGATCTCAATTGACTTTGTAAGCCGATGAATGAATCGCAAGCAGCACTAAGCGTGTAGAACACATTTTAATAAATTATTTTGTTTTATGACAACATATTAATAATACTTTAAATTTAAATTGAATTATATAAATAAAAAAAATCGTTTAAAAATTAAGGAATTTATATTGCTTCTTAATCGCGATACAGAAATTCTAACGTACGAGTATGTAGGTTTATAAGTTTCCTATGTTTACGGTCGTAACTGCACCGAGCATCTTCAAACTGTACTGATTATGATATATTTGCATACGAAACAGCCATCTAAACAAGATGGTATTGTATTGAAAGACAGCTTAGAATAATTCGTAGCTGAAACCATAACGGAGTGATGACGTAAAAGGATGTTTTCAGCGAGTCGGCAACAGCGGCCGTCTGTTTATCGTCGGAAAACAGTTAGAGCTACACCCAGATTTGCCTATACCGAAATGCAGCTGTAAAAACACACAAAATTACTCCACTTCTAGCATTCGCAATAAATGTACATAGTGTGATAGCTCGGCCGTTACGCAACTGGCGGCATGCGGCGCCCACGTAAATGGAAACGAAACAACAGATTATAAACAAAGAAAAACTTCAACATATTTTCTTAATATATCACACGAGAAAGATTTATAATCAGTGATAGAACAGTGTTTAACGGTCGAGCATGTAACTATTATTATTACATGATAATCGTGCACCTGTGCTAACCTCACGTGATACAAAACTAGATTACAAGGATTTTAAATACTCAACGGCTGTAATACTTTGTAACTTTATTTTTCCAACATGATATTTATTTAATACCTTACTAATATAAACATTTTTCCTTATAGCTATATCGCTGTTACGTGAATAGTCTAATCTAATGGATCTGAATTGAATGCACGTCTTTGGAATGGTTTCTATTCGAGCATTAATTTAATATTTAGTGCAATATTCTGAGGTATTTACTTCGGTGTCATATGTAAATGGTATATTACGAATTATACGTATATTATGGTATATTCAGAACTATTCATAATATTCTTTTAGAGTTTAGTGTTGTATGGGTATTGAATAAGTAATTACCGTCAATTAATCGACTTCAAAGTATTTTTTTAATTTTCGTTTATAGACTTCTAAAAATATAAAAATCTTTTATAAACTTAAGACAAATAAACGGCCACTGCGCAACTTTTTTTATCGTAATTTAAATCGATTTTGAATGCCAACAGTGTTAAAATTCCACAAAAATAATGACTCGATGTTGTCATCTAATTTAAGAGAAAAGAGAAGTTACATAATATAAAAAGAAAAAAAATGTTCAATATCATTCTCTCACCCACTATATATTTAGTCAATAAAGTATTAGTTTCTCCCACGTCTGTTATGATAATATATTATGTCCTTGACTTTGCCATCGTATTATTCTGTATATTCTAAAATAATATTAATTTTGTAGTCATAACGGCAGCTATATTAGTGGTTTAATATTGTACGCAATTCTTAGCCTCTGCGTCTACGTCTATTGGTAAAAATACTAAAATATTTCCTGGTCGCGGACCACTGTCTATTTCAACTAAATTATGTGCGAGTGCAATAAAAATAATTTACTGCTTGGTTTATATCTAAGAATACATATATGAGTATTTATGTTATTAATATACACGAAAGAGTTATTTTTCATGGATTTGGTGTTCCGAAATAATATATAAAAGATTTTACACAATTTTATATCATATAACATACAAAGGGGTTCCTTTGTACATGGTTATGTAACTGAAATGTTGAGTACCAACTGGACAACAGGATGATAAGATAATTAGAATGTAAGAAAACCAATGACATCGATTATAACAAACCATCGTTAGATACCAGTAAAAGAAAAATTACCTACTACTAAGTTTTATAAAGAGCTGATCGTACCAATACTGTACTTATAATTCTGATTTGGGAAGATTATGAAGAAGATATCAATATTGAATATAAAAAGTCAAGTCGGGTAATTTGCATTTCAACAATAAATTATATTGGTTTACATACATAGTAAGGAATAATTAAATTATCCATAGAAGTCGTGTTAAGATCTAAAGGGTAAAATGTAGAAAATGTGTACTGGCTTTATTAATATGTAACCATTTGATTCGAAATTGTTGCCGTTTATATTTACATATTTGATATTAAAAATTTATACATAAAATCATACACCTAACCTGAGACTTTCAATATCTTCATTTCAATTCCTTTATGAGTAAAGGCCTGGAACAGAAAGACGAAAAATGTTAGTAAAAATTTATATTTGTTTTGAACATGCCAACTACGTAAATTAAGTGCATAAATTTATAAACAAAATAAAATAAAGCGTGTTAGTATTCATCTACTGGAGTAACATAATAATCAACCTCTAATATTATAATATTCGAGTAGCATAGAGAAATAAAGAAAGGAAGTTGAAGCACAATTTTGGCCTTCCCAAGCAGCTATACGTGTCCCAAGGTAAACGCGGCTTAACTATCACTGGCAAGTCTGGCAGCTGAACAGATCTAGCAACGTAATTATTTTAAAAACTCATAAATTTGACTATTTTTCACTCAGGACAAAAAGCAATGGGTGGCACAATAAAATTCACTTTTTGGCAGCATTTAAAACGATGTCGCGATTACAAAGAAACAAATTGCTAAATTATACGTCAACCTGTTAAAGAATTTTAATTTGTAAAATACCACTTTAGTCCTTCATTTTCTAAAACGTTTGCACAAAGCATTAGTAAACATTTTAGAAAATAATCTTACCTCTTATTATTTATAGGAATAACATTAAGACATCTTGATGCTACGAATAGGCATAACGAGATTTATTTGCAACTGGCTGCAATTATCATCAATCAGGTTACTAGGCAGTTTATATATATTTTTTATATCGTCATCATATAAATTATACCATATACGTTTACATAAGCACCTTTACCTAAATAAATAGCATTGTACATTAAGATGCATAAATATACAATATTTATTTTACACATAAGGTTGCAGAATGTTGGTCTACTTCGTCGATTGTTTGATCGTATAATGTTGTTATATTAATTAATTAAAATCATATTAGGAAATGGAATTAGCGAACATTGAATTTATCAACAAAGTTCTGTTATATTAAGATAGACGATATAAATAAATCTTTTAATTTATAATTATGTACTAATATTCGGGTACAGGTGCAAATCTCAGATTAGCCCTTTGCGCAGGTGATGAGTACAGGCACACAAATACTCTTCATTGCTTCACTCTTTCCGTTGGGAAAAAAATGAAAATCGGCGAGACGCTGGATTAGATAGAAAGATTCAATGAACGTTATTGTCCGGCTCGCAATTTGAACCGAGGACCTCGGGATCATCATAAACCCTCTTTAGATGATTCGAAGATTTCGTATTTGTTTTTATGAAACTGGCGTATGATGGCATTTTTTTCCTTAGAGATAAGCTGCTAAGATTTCTTTGAAACAGTATCGTTCCACGTTAAAGATGGTCGCACGTGATGCTTTCCATTCATCTGTCTTACTGTTCGTGTGGTACGAATCCTCACGCTTTGGCATTGTGCCGCGGGACGATACGATACAATGGCAAGCTATTAACTATTTGCATTGATTTCATAAAAAAAAAAAAAACTGAAAAAATTAAGCTATCGCTCATAATATTTTGACCATTGGTCAAATGGTACTGAACAAAGTTCAGTCACTTGTGACAATCCTTCCTATTGACACAAAAAGTGTTGTTATAAAAATAGATGATACATAAAAGTTGTACGATAAACGTATATAAGCTAGTCGGCTGGGTGGGACATGCGAATAACAAACGAGCAAAGCGAGTTCTGTTTTAGGTCAACGTTGAACATACCAAACGGGTCGCTCGGACGCTTCCGGGGTTCTATTTCTGAACTTCATCAAAACGACGCCTTGGAGTATTGCACTGTCGAGTTTTGCGACTATTGCCATTATAAATCTTTGATTACTTTGATCTATACCTTTGACCTAAAGATAAGGGGGAAACCCATAGAATTTTCATATATCAAAGAACATTATTAGGTGCCTAGAACAAATTCTTATTATTGAAAGATTTTTAGATGATATTGATATTTTTAATAGTACTGTTTCATGAATTGCATTTTATTCGGTCTTTAATTGTTTCTTTCATCATTTTCCATTTAAAGTTACTTGTTAGGAAATAATGTACTGGTAACCAAAAAATAAGGTTAAGTTAGGGGATAGATCCGGCACAGATTGCGGAAGCGGTCAAACGAATTTCGCGGATCGGGTACAGCCCGTTTCTGTCGGTCGTCGTCTCCACTTCTATCTAAATAAGGAGCAAAAGTTCAACGGCCGCCCTCACCGACGAGGAAGAAAGCGCCTAAGAGATGTGACCAGTCATAATCTAACAATCAAATTTAATTCTAATGATTTTATTTTTAAAATATTAAATATATATAATATTGTGTATAATGACCGTAGGTTATTAGTAATCTTCCTTTAGTTTGTTTCTACAACTGATTTTTCAATTATACTAATGGAGTCTTCATTTTTTTTTATAAAGCGTAAAGTTCCTCTTTGTAGAAGTAATACACGTGGCACAAAATGAGTATGTGATAAATTAGGTCAGTATACCTGTCATCTGAGGTGTTTTCTTGACGTGTATTTAATTTTCGTAGAAAATTAGTCTAAATTTCAAACGACTGGTGGAATACTTTCGCTCGGCCGAAGGATTGTGATGACGTAGCACCTTGGCAAGCGTGAAAGCTTGAGACAGGAATTGCGTAAAGGTGTCGTGAACGCTTCATTCGAATGCCTAAAAACTTTTCGTGACATCGATAATACAGAAATACTATTAGCGTCGGTCAACAGCGTCGAAAATAACCGGAGAACATTCAAAACATGGTCATTATTATCAGTACTCTGTTCGTGTAGAAATAAATACGATATGATGTTTAGAAATTGGAATATTACCAATTATTTTACATTTGTGTCATTTCCATGAACATCGGACGTATCGTCTGACAAAGTAAACGAGCAGCGAAGAAGAAACAGAAAAACATCCATGTATTTACAATCCCAAAATATCTAGAGACGACAAGCGAACAATTTCGTATTCGCTTATTAATAGTTATACTTTTTACGTATATTAGTTGTAAACAAATAATTGAATCAATAATAGTAATCTCGCGCCAAGCTATCACTCCGCCCATTTTAAACCATTTATCAACCAGCTTGAATACACGCCCTACGGATTTTTTTCTTAAGATTGAATTATTTTTTAAATAGATTTTAATAACTCTGATACTACTTATCAAACTAATAGAAGTTTATCTACTTGAAAAATTACTTCATCGTTTCTTTCTTAAGATAAATAATATGTTATAAATATAAACTTAAAATCACTTATTGTGACATCCCAACATTCCCAACCAGATATATATGTTAATTAAACACTGTCACAGACTTTCCTGTCACCCACTTTCGAATACAATTAATTTGTACAAAGTTTCAGAATATCTATTTATATAAATTATTAGTTTTCGACTTTATTAACGCAGTTATCAATCTAAAGTTATAAGTATGCTGTGAAAGTTCTGCATTAATTTGTTTTGTATTGTATGCGTGTATTAACCCATAGAAACAAACCATACTTTTCTCTTTTTAACATATACTCGAAGATAAGGATACCTGCGACGATAAACAAGTACTACATTTAATACTAATTCAGAATTCGATTTTTCTGTCATGTAGTAAGTAAGTAAGATATGTTTTACCAATTCTAAAGAGCATGAGAAGCTAGTCCTCGTAAATAGGTTTTATTTAATAGTTCATAAAGATAAATATAACAATACGGTATACATAAAAATACATATTCTACAAAGTTATGCGAGGAAGACAAGCGCTAGTAGAATTATTGAACTAAACTACGAAACCTAAACGTGGAAAAAATCTTGGACTCATTCCAAGCAGCTGATTGATGAGGATGGTCATTTCGTACACGGCCAATCCCGAGCTTTTTCTTATTATTTAGCAAAGTGGTGGACGTGTCTATTTCTGAGACGCGAAAAACAAGAACCTATTAAAATATGCTATATACCACGCGCTTCGCAGATCACGTGACATTTCCTAATATCAGAAAGAAGTAACAATATTAATATTCAATAATTTTATCATTAATTAACGATAAACTTGGTTATTTACATGCATATTACAAACTAAACTAAATGAACGATGGTGAAAACAATACGTAAAAAGTGAACATTAAAAGAATATAAAACAGAGTAATTACCTCGACACCGATACTAAAGCCACAAACATTATAACAGTTCATAATACTCGTGGAGCTCATAAAAGATAGAAAATTTCACGCTTGACGACTATAATTTTTCAACTGTTTTCAAAAATAGTTCGTATGTAAAACACTGGTTTTGGTCTTGAAGCGTAGGCGTTTGCCGAATCGTACTGAACTAACATAGCAACGAATATTGAAATCATCTCACATGTAAAAATTGATATCACGTTATTACTTTATTTCACAGATATATAGATGTTCATTTATTTTATTTTAACTTAAGTAAACTAATAAATACCTCGGATATAGTTCAACAATCATAATCACAGTAATAACGAAATAAAAGTTTCAACAACGTTTTTGTACGCATATCGTTTTATAATATTATCTTACTTATAATATTAATTTTAATTTAGCAGATATAAAAAATAGATAATTATATTATATTATTTTAAACATTTAATTTAAAAACCTATATATATATATATATATATATATCTCAAGCTAAGTAGGCAGTAGCAAAAGTTAAAAAGTAAATTACTGCGAAGATAATCTAATAACAAACTACAGATAACTTCCACCTATAGAAATTGTATATGAAAAGCTTATATTTAAAATAAAAAAAATGCATGCACAATTGAATACAATATGTCAAACTGACAAACTAACGCATACATAGCAGAGATGAAAATCTTATCCTATGTTGTCATGTATTCTGTAATTAATCCATTTGGACATTAAGATAACGAATATTTGAAAGTATACGAAGCGACATCTTAACATACAAACGTAACAAATAGTTGCATCATTGACAACATGTTTATGTCCAAGCCCACGATTATCACTGCAACCCTAATTATCTAATGTTTGTCTCTGAACTCACCGATCTGTTGTTGCCAAGCATTTAGCCAATCGGTAAAGAGGAACGTGAAGGTTAATTACCTGAAAGTATAGAATATACAATTAGTAACACTGCAAAAAGTGTTAAGTTTAAACTGGAACGTAAGAACATACTTTGAGAATTATGGATAATATAACATTGTACATACACACATTTATACGACGTAAACAAAGACTAAACTGAAGCGAACGTTACTACTATAAAATATTATAACAATATGATTATTATAAAGTAGTATTATTGTACATTCACAAAAATAACATTATTCATATTTGCTTATGGACTCTAAATTTCAAAATTACAAATAATATAATGCAAACAACTTCTTATATATATTAATTATAAAATTAAGCAAAAGTACTTATCAGTACTATTTATTCCTAGGTGTCGGTTATGTGTTTTTTTATTTATGTGTTATTTACCCTCAGTTGATAAGGTAGCTTCCAGGCATTTGTTTTTATTCAATTCATAACAAATAGCGTCTACTACTACAAAATTTAAGACAGATTATTCTTGCCGAGCAGTTAATACAATATAAATATTATTCCTCGAGTACACTGGAGCAAACTTAACAGAAATACCCGGCTAACATTATACAACAATACATCACTAAATAGCAATTGCACACGAATAGACAAACGGTGGGTAAACAAGTTTGACAGGCACGTCAAATACACTACGCCAGCGACGGCGATACGGCCGGCCCACGCGCACTGCGTCGTAAACTAACCCTCAGCACGCATGGGTATCACAAGGTTACTGAGACTTTTACAAAGAGATTTACAACAGCACGGTAAATCAACACGTACTAATGATTCCCAATAATATTGTATGATGTATATCATTACTTTTAATACATTAATGTAATTTTATTAAAATATTTTCAAATAGACAGATACTAATTTAAAAATGCATCATAAATCAAATAATATAAATTCATAATGTAATGCTAACGCTAATGCTTTATTTAATTAATTTTCATTTATTTTATAGGTCAGGCGAATCAGGTTCGTTAATCTCTCTACTGACATTATTTCGTGCAAGTCTCGCTATGCTCACCGTCGTATCGACAAGCTAAAAGGATCGGTCATTCTGGCTGTGTACCAAGGAACGTGAATTCAGGCCTAACTAATGTGCATTACGTGACCCAAGTTGGCATTTTGAACGGTAACGTCTGGCCGCCGACTTGCAACTATGTTGAGGTTCGTAGGCGACTTCTCGTATGGTCATCGTCGTTTTCATCGCTTTCCCAGCCGATGCAGATGTATTTAGATCATCTGTTAGCTGTTATGATGGGATTTATCATCTTGTAAATATTAATAATACGTATATTTCAAGAATTGTATTTTAATGGTCATTAATATAACCTTTTAATAATATTTTTTTCATTAATTTAATATTATTTTTTGTAGTAATTATTTTATTTTGAGAACCAATTATATTTATATTTTTTTTCTTACAGGACAAGAACGAACCTGTACACCGACTGTTGACTGATTTATCGGATAGCTATTATCGGCTTTTATAACAGACCTTGTGATAAGTTATGTATTGTAACCTCCGCACCTAAATTAAGCGCGGGCAAAGTCAGGAGCGGAGCAGTGTGTTTATCAAGGAAATCATTATTTCACCTAGTTTATCTAAAATATGTAAAAAGCGTAAACGTAAAACATCTGCGGAGAAACAAGTCTTACACTTCATTACAAAACAACCACTAGTTACTATTATAATACAAATTATTTTACTAAAGCTACATCACAATATAACTTGGTAATTTCATGACCAGTCTTTTAAATCTAAATGGTTACTGGATCTGAGATAAGAACATTTAAACGCTTGCAATTGCAAAAGTAGCAACAAAATTGAATGGAGGCGTGAAATTGTTTATCTTGGACGTGCTCAAGTGACAGGTGCATAAAGTAACTGTTATTTTAGACCACTAGTATTTTTTACACGCTTTCTTAGTTTCTTACATTTTAAGATACAATATGCGTCTACAAGATTTATTTACCCGTTGTTTGTAATCTATAAATAGTATGCCTCTATTAATGTATAATTTGTAGTACGTATATATAAAAATGTTCAGTAAAAAATTTTAAATATAAATATGTAATCATAAAAATATAACATTCAGTTATAAGATACTTATAATATATAAGATGTATATACCAAAGGTATATACAAAAATAAACAGTAAAAAAATTAAGATATAAACATGTAGGTACAGATAAAAATATAACATTCAGTTATAGATGCCACATAGATTTGGGTTTAATATTAAATTATACGTAGAACGAAAACATGATCAACACATTTAGCACGCACTGTAACATATGATCCTTAATTAATGAAAATTATCGGATATACAAAGCAATAAAAATCATATCTCCGTCGGCCAATGCAATACTATACGTATAATGCAAGAGATTGCGAAATTCACGTCATCAAGAGCCAAACGCCCCCGGCCGCCGACGTCGCGGAACGGTTAAAGTGGAAGATGCTCTGAGACGACACCAAAAATACAAAA
Source organism: Vanessa cardui (assembly GCF_905220365.1). NCBI lineage: Eukaryota > Metazoa > Arthropoda > Insecta > Lepidoptera > Nymphalidae > Vanessa > Vanessa cardui. The sequence goes on along the minus strand of NC_061138.1, from coordinate 8,366,282 downwards.
ATAAATCTGCAACCTAAACAAACTCAGAATTTCCGGCAGACACGTAAACGAGTCACGACGTATGCACTGTGCACGGTGCAAAATTAAAAGTCTCCCGAAATTAGCTACTACTTTATAATACGTCTTTTATTAGTGAATTTTAAAGAAGCAGACCGATATTTGCCATCGACCTATTTTCGAACTGTAAATAATGCACATGCGATGATGCCCACGATCGTTTTCTAAATTCAATATATTATATATTTATTATTACGCAAAAGCATTCGTACTACTTAACTGAGTCACAAATATGAAATTATCGCATCTAAATTGGGTAGACTTCTCACACCTGTTTATTTGTTAAATTTAAATATATTAAACGTAACTTACGTAGATATGCGGATTGTTTCATCGGTTTTTTTATTACACAGAGTTTAAAAATGAAGTGAGATGAGTTGGCTGTACGTAACCCTCCAGGAATCACGTGGCAACAAAAATGTGTCCTTACTTATAATTAGGAAAGTATATTTCAATTTCTTCAATTGTTTGAAGAACTTTATATGTACGAAAGAATTCGCAACAGTGTCCCGCGTTTTCAGGAACAAAAATATATTGGCCAAAATTTGCTGTTGGTGTCACATCTTTAGGAATAATAATAGTGACGTAGATGTTGATGGATAATTTTTCTCGGATTAAAGAATTAAAAAAATCTCCATTTCCATCGCCTACGAGAAATTAGCTCGCTATAAATAGAGCCACATGTGTAATTTCGTTAAAGCTAATCAATTGAAGAATGAATTATGGATAATTGGCATCAAACATCATACGTTTATTAACCTGTGCAATATATGTTGTTAATTAATTATTATCACTGCGAGTTGTACTTGTGACCATGCAATGCGTTTGCCAAAATGGAGATTACTATTGATCAGTGAACTGACGTTAAGCTAGAGAATATTAAGATTATTAAATTAATTTTCACATTGCTTATATTATTCATTCACAAATATTACACGTTTGAGGCGGTGGAAAAGATAGAATATTTTATTGAACATCATCCTTCAAATGCATTTGATTCAATTTAAGAAGAAGAAGAAATGCTGTAGCCAGACAATTCGCGAAGCGTAGAAAATATTTTTGGCTGTGTTTTTCAGTTTCCTACGGAATTTATTATATTTAAGTTGTTTTAGCTTGTATGTTTTAAAATGTGTGTGTTTCAGCAAGAACAGGTGTTTAATAAATCTTTTAAACATACAAATTGTAATCGGAAACTAGCCGAAGCCACTCTCGCTGCGTTGTTTTCTTGTCAAATAAGTCTTTTTCTAAGTTGTTTTACGTCGATAGAGTATATAGAATACCATAGTATAGTATTATTTTCATTTGTAAAAGACCCTTCTACAAAGTCATCATTTGGCTAGTATAAAAACCAGGCTGTACTCCGTTTTGTGCCAACCTACAGAAAAACACGATTTTCTAAGATATAGAACAATATTTCAAAACATTTTCTAAAAATTATAAGTTGTGCCTACGGTACAATGGCAGGTTATTTTAAAAGTTGGCATACCTACTCAAGATGCTAAAATGGTATAATTTAATATACTAGAGGGTGTTTTTAAAAAAAATGCATTTAATAAGTTGATCTGACATAAAATATTAAAAAAACTTGATATGTATACTGATACACATTCTCATCCAGAATTTCATCTTTGAGACATTACACATCTTTGCGCTTTCGTAATTAACTTTTAAGTATGCCATTAGTAAAAAAATAACTCGGAAGTAATCAGTTGTTCATTATTATGTAACATAAATGTTACGCTTGATAACAATTGAAAAATTAGAATTAATAAGAAACAATGACAATTAACAACAAACTGTCCGATTACTACAAAAAATAAAACATAATTAACATCTATCTAATAGTACTATAGGACATGTTTGTTTCTTGTTTCTTTTAAATTAGTAAATATAATACACATACAAATAGTTTTGTCAACACTAAAAATGCTTAAATCTTAAGATGAGAATAAGCTTTGTTCAACTTTCAATATTAACTTGCTCTCTTCTTACAGGCAATTGTTACCAAAAGATTAAATAGTTTGTCCATGATGAGCGGATTATTTTATATATCGTGTAGTGTGTTTAAGAGCTCGATTTATTTCGATGCCACAATAAATTAAATGTATGGAGTTATATGGACATACTCCCCAAGCATTCCGATCTCTTATTGGACTGGTTCATACGTTTGCCAAATATCTTAGCTTCTAAGCGTGATTGGGCTTCGAGGAGTGTTTTGTTTACAGTACATAGTTATACTCAAAACGTTGGCAGTATTCACGATAATGACAAAATAACATAAAAGGTTCAACATTATCACTGCATCAAAAGAGATAAGGAATGAGTCGAAAATGAAAGTGTTAGTCAGCGGGCAGTTGACACAGGTCCAAGATGCTGTCGACGATAACGGTAATGCGGTTTACGTGATCACACCTTGAGTTAATCGCGTTCGACGACACCCCACCGTTAATCATAATATACGTTCGTGGCTCGGTAGCCAACATCTTAGTACCATAAGTTTGTGTCTCAATCGGTAATGAATTTGGCAGTAAACTGACAGAGGGGTCATTATTATTTACAACTAGAGATACAACACCAAAAGATTAGCTTGTTATATTTTTAATTTTATATCCATATATAACCGAACACCAATAAGACGGTTCCGTCTCTACCCATTCTGTACTACATTTGATCAAAATTCTCTATGAGATCATTACATATATATTATTTTTGGAGGCATCTGTTTGTAAAATTAAGTTCATTATAATAGTACTTTTTCCAGTGTTTCAAAAATGTCTATTGCGGATGTATTTTTCTAAGCTAAAAGTATTATGTTGTTTCAATCAGTGTCATACATATTTTTATTATGAAGATTTATAATGTTCCGACGAAACTTCCACCTGCCGTTTTACGAGTTGTGTTTAGAAAGAAAAGAATAAAACTGGATAGTACATCGTAAAGCAACACAACGAGGTCAAGGTGGATTTAAAATGAGAACGACTAATTACGCTCCTATGTCGATAGCTTTAAAAAACAACTTGTTTTTATAGTTATAATTTACAATTTGGTTATTATTGATTTACTGATTCATTTTATTTTTTTGCCTGTTTTTTGTTGTGTTGTTTTGTTAAGTAAAGCATGCAAAATACTATTAAAGCTTCATGCAAGAACACACTTATCACATAATATGTGTTCAAACAATAATACTTAGTGGTGTATTCTGATTGGGTGAGCGATCTAGTGTAACTAAAGGTACAAGAGACATAACATACAAAGTAAGTAAAAGCAAGTTGGGTAGCGCATTGGTGATTTGAGGAATTATCAATATTTCTTAGAATAGCAACCACAATGAGCCGTGGTAACTTATCATCATTGCATGCTTGATGCCTACCTGCACAACATAAAAAATCTAAGGATATTTGTAAAAAAAATATAAAATGAAGTATCGTTGAGACTTGGAAAAAAGAATTACGTAGTTTTTAATGAATTTCATTAGTTAGTCTTTAGAGCATGCCGCAAAATAAATAATGGAATACGTGTAATTAAATAGTGACACGTGACATTCATATTAATTCGAGTATATAATTATAATTAGTAAACAAAGGGTACACCAGGTGTTCAGTGTATTTATGGCAAGGAACATTTAATTAATTGTTACAGAAAGTATATAAAACATCTTAATTTAGATTTTGTTTCTTTATTTATCATAGCGAAAGAATGTGAACTTACACGAAAAACATAGTTTAAATTATACAAGTGGTTTACATATGAATTACACAACCACAGACACCCAGTGCCAAAATTCTATTTGTAACAAACCGAGACGGGTATATTTAACTGCCACCCATAAACTGTTGAACGCTGTCTTCTAACGCGGGACAATCACAATATAAACAATAACAATAATCATTTAATACCGTAGCCGTAGTCTATAAATATAATTCAAACAGAACCATCATGAAATAACATCATAAAATTATTGGAAATAAATCGTAATAATGGGGATAAATCGAAATAGAATTTTAAATTTAGTAAATGTTCAATAGATTACAAAAACAAGCACGTTGACTTGAAAGCTGCAGGAAAAGATGGTAAGCGACTGTTTTTCATCGTCGGCGTTCTAACTACATAATGAAACACTGCTTAATTTCTGCGAATAATAATGCGTTTGTTTGCGATTCCTCAAAACAAACATTCCGTTCTTATGTGCGACAGAATTACCTACAACCCATACGCCAACGCGAGCTGCATAAATAGATTCATTTTCTTGGATGGAAATTCACGACTTTTATACTAGGGCCGTCATCAAAAGCGAGAAAATGTCTGTAGTCACGGCCTATTTACGATCTGACAAAACATGTTGTCAATAAAGAAATACGTTAACTCGAATAGCAACTTTTGTGAATTATTTGTTTGAGAAAAAAACAATGATAAACTATTTTTTTTGTTTTGAGGCATAGATCAATGTCAGGACAAGGGGCTATAAAGTTTCTTGTAAAGTTAAACAAAAGCTTTCGAGAACGCAAAACAAATATTTAGATCACCGATTTACGCACCGAAATGTTTAGTGTATGTATGTACATTCAAAGAATTGATTTCCTTTAATTAATATATAATGGCAATAGTAATTAACGCTTAGTCTAAATCGGTTTCTTAACAACATTATTAAAAACGAATTTTATAAATTAATACCTATATAACTTGAATGCTAATATTTTTAATCACAATAGTATGAAAAAACAAAAAAGAATCGTATCGTAATCAATTTCAATATGCAAGACGATTTCGTTACAAATATAGACCAATGAAATAATAATTTAGCATTGAAGTGGCACGATACGGGGTGATCAGGTCATTGTAATCAGTAACAACAGTACTCGACATTGGCATCGTCGAGTGTCGGAGGACGTCCGACACCTGCTACAACATTTTGAACGCAGTCATAATAATTCACACCTGAGTTGGATAAGGGTGACGGTTAGCGATATGTAGCGCCATAAGCGCTTTATATTATCTATTATATTTGGTCTTGTATGTTAAAAGCGATATAAAGACGAGGTGTAATTTGTTACAAGAGAGATGAGCTATGAACGACATGGCGTTGCACAGCGCTACGTATCTAATGGATGCCAGGTATAACCGTTCTAGTGGCGTGCTTTTAAACGTATATAAATAACGTGACTAATCCAATAACAATGCAGGTAACGTTTTCAGATCTTGTCATCGGTGTTTCAGTTGTAGACGCGAGAGAGATAAATTGCATTCTAACTGTAAATTAAGCTATTCAACGACGCAGTGCTTATATATAAATTGTCTTAAGTGAAATCAATACTAATATTAATAAAGAGGCCAAAATATTTTGGTTGTATGTAGAAATAATAATAAATATCTAATTATAATCATACTAGTAGAAAGCTTAATTATTACTAAGTGCTAGAGGGTTAACCGTCCGAAGCCGTAGCGGTTCGGTAGTATGTAAATAAATTAAAAAAATATATATTAAAACGCTTTCAAAGTATTATATTTATAGTACTTATAAAAAATCTAACAAATTAAGAAATAGAAGAAACTGAAAGAAATTAATTACATGCTTGATTAACAGCATGATAATCATATATAATTCAATCGTTGTTCTATAAAATTAACTTTATACAAGCACCAACAAACAGCCAAACTAGCACTTATCTGAATTTAAAATGTTCAAAAATAAATTTACTTAATATTCATAAAAGCACCGGTAGATTACAGCCAAAGTCCGGCAGAGTGAAGTAGAGGACGTAGATAAAAGAGACAGTAAGGTCTAGTGCGTACTAGAAGTAAAATATATCATTAACAAACTATGAAAAAAAAACGTCAACAAGTTATTTAAAATGGTAAAATGGATATCTTTGTTAAATTTGTACAATTGTAAAGGCTTGCCCTGAATTTGTTTTCAAGGACTCCTATAGTACCCAGCTATTGTTACATACTAATAGTGATAAGTTTTTGGACTAGTGATTTGATTGCAATAAAATATATATTAGGATTTTTACTTTCATTTATTGTAAATCTTATACATATATAACGTGACTAATTGTTTATCAATAAGTGACACTCTCGTACAATTCTATGTAAATATTATAATTAATATATACCATAGTGAATTCATTTCTGCGTCATGAAATGCACACGAGCAGGGCATTCAGCAGTTCGCCCTAATTATGCAAGAGACAAGTTACGTGAAGTATAGAATGTGTATGCGCGGATTGCGCGGCATTCGAGTTGCATTTGTTTACGAGTCTTCCGTTACATAAGGCGGCTGGATCTGGAGAGTCCTGCCTATTTATAATACGCACTTTTCATTCCCAATGCCCCGTGACACATATCACCTACTGCGTAAGGGGAGCTCTAAAGATAATTTTCTTTAACTAAGCCGTTAGCCGAATTTAACGCACGTCGTATTAGCATTTTATAGTACTTTTCACGCTTTGCATCGCGTTCCCGTTAAAATACTACCGTAATGTAATTAAATGTAGTTTAAGAAAGCGCAGTAACATTGTAACTATTTAATGATAAAAACAAAATTTAGGTTCCCTTATTAATTAGTTTGCTAGCAAGACGTTAAACTTTCGAAACTCTATATATGTATATTAAGTTTTTATCGATAATTATCTTATCATTTTTATTCGTAAAAATAAACTTAGCATTTTTTTTCTTTCATATTATTAGTATCAGCTGAAAATGAGCCATTTACAACAGATACGAATGTCTTAGTTGTGAGTCTTATACGCGATTTTTACTTATAAATCCACTTATTAACTTGCAACTGCATATAAAATTATAAATATGAATTTTGATTATTAACGGTTTTAAAGAATTAATTAATTAGATTGCGAGAAGTTTTGGTCGGTTACCTCCATTATTCGCCTATCATTTTTAAATCTAAAAAATTGTTAACTGAAATCATCATTATAAACTCAAGATCTCATAATAAACAGCAAGCAATATAACACACTTACTGGAACTGAATAAACTAGGCAATTAAGTAGTGATATTAATAAATATGAGTTAAGCAATGCATTTATTAACCTCGTGTTTTTTTGTTCTATGGCTTTTGTAAGTTTTATGAATAGCCTTATATCTTAAATTAAAAACCAACCAATTTATCAATTCATTTAAAATGTTAAACATTTAGGCAAAATTGATCTTTTGTACAGAATTAGTCCAACACTATGACTCAATGGAGTGTTATTAAAGATTCAATAATATTATGTAAATTAATATCGGACGTATAGTTGAACAGGTATCCGATGTAAACAACAGGGCACGTGGCTCAACGCGGCGTGAAAACAATTAAGAGTCACGGGAGTTTTCATCAATGAACCAAAAGATTCTCATGATAAAACTTATCGTTAGTTCATTTGAGTTATTAAAAAATATGTTATATATAAGGTAGATTTATTGAAAAAAATCTAATTTTTCTCATATTAAAAGTACAGAGAAATCAAATAAATGGTAGTCATGTAGTCTTATCCTCAAACCAACATAAATAATCGTACCGTCGCAATGCCTGCAGCGTTTGGGCTCCGGGGGTGCGAGCTCGTCGCCGAGTTCGCGATGTCGTACCGGCATGGCGGCGCATCCCGCGCCGGCGCCGCCACCACCCGTGTCCGTACGGGGCTCACACGTTTCACGTCGACCGCTTCTCTAGCGGCTCGGCTGCCACTGAGCCTGATCAATCCGCCCGCCCCGGCCGGTAGGCGGCGCCCATTTGCAAGTTATTTTGGGCAACCGTGAGTCACAGCTCAACTGCAATGTTTGCGATGAGCGGCGCCCGCGCAACACAGGCTTTTTTACGGTACCCTAGTCGAAATGAAGTGTTCTGATAACCACTTCTTAAAAGAATATTTTCCCGATAATAAATCTTTTTTATGCACTATCACTGCTTTCCTTATCCAGACTGGTAATCAATTTCTTTGGTAATCAGTTTCGTTTATGTATTAATTGAAATTTAGGAATAGTTGGTGTTGTTTTGATATATTTTTTATAATATTAAGAATAAAGAAATACTCTGACAAAATGTCACTGTTAATACAACAAATATTACATGTGCTTATAATCAGAGTCGGATTTAAAGGTGTGGAGGCCCCGGGGCCACAAAGCAGTGAGGGCCCTAGACAAACAGAAGCGTGAACACCCGAATAATTATATTATTATGAATTAATTAGTTTTTTTTTATTTCAATCAGTAAGCTATGAATTTTTTCGTATTTGTATCGGTAACTTTTAAAATATTAAATAGTAACATTATTATAATTTGACTATATCTCAGTATTTGTTAACTTGCTGAAAACTATGCCCCCTCTTATGTGGAGGCCCTCTCTCATGTGGAGGCCCCAGGGCAGTTGCCCTGGTTGCCCTCCCCTAAATACGGCCCTGCTTATAATGTTAAATTTGAATAATGTACTTCAATATCTCAACTATCTTTTGTACTGTTATTTATTATTAGTTTTATTTTCAGTTACTGTACCACAAACAAAATAAATGAATACATTTTATTGTTGTCTTTCTATAAATTAATTAATTAGTGGTAATAGTAGTATTAATTCATCTTATTAAGTAAACTTACTTAAAAAGATGAATCACACAAATTATATAAAAAAAATATTACTAAAATATTTTTATCTTATTATCTTGAATACCGTTACAATGTTACATTAAAGCATTATGTTAATATAATATAAATATTTAGAAAACATTACTTGTATTGGTGTATATATCACAAGTATAAAGGAAAATTAATTACTTTAATGTGAAATTTAGAGCATTATTTAATAATTTAATAATCAAATTATGAAAATAAAGTAAAGTTCTTCTAATTCAACACTATGTTGCTTTATTATACACTTATCTTTGATACCGTAGTGGGTTTAAATTATTAAACATACATGCATTTTTATTCTTCAAGCCTATTTATATGTTTAACATCAATGGTTAATGGATAACTATATTTTAGCAACATAACATTGAATATTTAAGATTTATTGTTATATAAATTTATATTTGGCAATGAAATGATATTAAACATCAACACTTTGCTAATGAGAAAACATTGTAAGTTACTTTACAGCATTAAAACATTCTAATGCATTTAAATCATAAAACAAACAAGAAATTGTCAGTCTTGCCTTCACATTTAATAAAACGAGGCATTGGCAGCATGTACATATTAAAATTAATATTCATTATTTCTGTACACTCTCTTTAACTCAATATTCAATTGATAAATACTCAGTCACAAGTCAGAAACTTCTTATCTTATTAATATGATTAATGGTCAGCTTTATTTCTGTCACAATTTAGTAACACATAAGGTAATAGAACATTTTTTTAAAAACAATAGTTTGCAGTCATAATAGAAGTGTGCGGTTTATACTTATGCCCTTACAATTTAAAATATTAGTGCGAAAATGCTTTATTTCATGTTTTTTCAAATGATATGTAAACTTTAGGGTAGAAGGAAAATTATTTCAAAATATGTGACAGGTTCATTAGGCCCTTATATTTAGGGGAAAACATATTGTGATAAATATATTAAAGAACATTAAAATATACAAATATAAATCTTAGACTTAATATAATAAAAATTGTCGTTCAATAATTAAAAAGTGAACAATTGAGCGATATTATTGTGTGAATAACAAGATCTAGAATATAATTGCGTGTAAAAAAGGCCTTTTCGAAACGGTTATCATAAACTTTGAATTTGAAACAAAATTTTGGAAACTACCTTGATGTTTTTATATTACAATTACTTAAATTAACTATGAATTAGTCAAATCGATAATTATAACTTACTGCCAATACGCAGTGCCTTGATGTCTATTAAAATCCGGCGTTTCAGAATTTGGTTTGGAATATAGCATGCTTATTCATTTATTGTTGACTTTTATAGTTATCAAAAGGTATTGTCTTCCTTAATACTTAGTCAATACATAAATATTTAGATAAAAGAGAGCAGATTGTCGTAGTGGGCGGCTTTTAAAATAAACTTACCTATCAAATCACGACTTTTTTGCAACTCGTTCTTGTCCGAAAATCATGAAGAAAGAATGATTTTGTTTGCAATTTCACAACAATTCCGTTACACCACGTCACTAACTATTTTATTGTCGCGCAAAGATAGAATAGATACGATATTCTCTCTACACTTTTCTGCCATTTTGAATTATTCAATTATTGCCATACCAAAAAATAGTATGACTTAAAAATGTTGCTATTATTTTTACATATATCGTTTAATATTTTTATAAAAAAAAATGATTTCAAATGTTTATAAACAAGTAAAATTAATGATCAATTAACCATATATGTATCATATTAATAAACTGTATTATTCAACATTATATAATCTAAATTATTATATTCGATAACTAGACTAGACAGAATATAGATTTTTACAATTTTTTAACTTACGTCTTACAATAGAATATTTGTAGTTGAAGTTTTCGAAAACTGAAAGGGTTAGCAGATGCGTCCTTAAGAAACGTCCTCATGAAAAATGTGTCCAATTCAACATCTTTACGCAAACCCAAAGAATCTTTTGATCGTCGAGAACACAACCCGCTCTACATTGAATACCGTCAAATGAAAGAAGCTGGTACTGTGGAGTGCCCGCCCAGAGGTGGAAGCAGTATTCCATGTGAGAACAAATTTGCGCCCAGTATAATTTTAGGCGATGAGCCGACGTGAAGTACCGTCATCTACTTTGAGCTCGAAACCAAAGAAAATTTTTAGAACTGAAGATTACAGATAGATGTGACTTCATAAAAAAAATTACGTAAGGTTTTCAATTTTTGCCTATTCCTGATTTTACAGGAAAATGCATTACATGCATAATTAAACGTTTGAAAATCAATGGAATACATACTACACCCTGCGTTGATAAATGCTATGATGGTACATCAGCGATGAGTGAGTTGCAGCGATGCTCAAGTAATAAAAGAGTGAATTCCTACAAGCTCGTGCTAAAGAATAACCACTAAAGCTCGGGGCAACTGAAGCTTAGTAACGTTTTCTATGATACATAAGCATACAATACTGGTGAATAGGAACAGCCTCAACGGCAAGCGTTTTTTTAATAGTTGAGGTCGCTAAAAACGAGGAGTAACAGCATAGCACAGCAACAGTTACTGGTCAATCGAGACGAACTCATCATATACGTAGTCTTTTGAGTTAATGTAAAATATATATTACTATCTTTTATTTATCCCTATTTCAAGTTGTAAATAATGTTTGGTTGTAACTCTTATTTACTGGTAATGAATGATTATTTGATAAAGATTTCGGCTTTGAAATAATGTACCTACCATTTGTGAACAATAAAAATAATTACTAATATGGATTTTTTGTTTGTATATCTATAATTTGCCTAAACCTAAAAAAATATGTATGATTTTATTATATTACAATAGGAAACTTTCAGAGTATGCAAAAAGATTTTATGATAACATGAGATTTATAGTCATAACCTTCACCAAGCAATCATTTTTTTGGAGTCTAGAGTACATTAATGGTATTGATTGATGAATAAAATTATACCCTTTAGTTAAAAGAACAATTCTATTTAGAAGCTTACTGCAATTTTATTTACTGATGTATGAAGTAGCGGATTTACCAATAGGCTAAGTAGGCTGGAACCTAGGGCGGCAGATTTAGAGGGGCGGCAAATTTAGCCCAAATTGTCTTTTTCTTACAGTAATAAAAAAATCTTATAATTATATATATACACATTACGTCCGTAATCCGTATACTCGTCAGTACATAATGGGTTGCAAAAATAATCTAGTAACTGACAGAAATATCACCTAGTTCATAATCAAACTAATAACGGAAAAAAGCCGATGTAATGAGGACGATAGAAAACAAATAATAAATTTTCATTTTCAGAATAAATTGTGATTGTGAACTAAACAAACGTATCGAATTTAAAAGTCAGTAGGGGCGGCAAAAATCGAATAGCCTACTAGCGGCAAATTTGTAAATTCGCCAATGCATGTATGACGAAAATTAATATTAAAGTGTGTTCAGACGATATCATGTAATTACTATGAAAGTTATAATAGTTTTGGGAAATTAAATAATTTATCATTTTTTAACATTATATTGATAATAATTTATAAGGAGTATTTTAAATTACATTTTTGTTGAATAAGAGACTAAAAATATTAAAAAAAAACAGATGAAATAAATAATATTTATATTTTTACAATAAAATAACTTTACAATTTTGAGTGTTTAAGTTTGAATAAATTTTAAAATTCATTGATATTAATACATGTCTTAACATTATTTGTTTGACATTTTTTTTTCGGAATGAGATAATTATGTATTACACTATGAAATGCGAATAAATACATTTAGTTTAGTTATCTATGGATTACTTTTAATTTCATAATACGGTACCTAATATTATACAACATATTACTGAATATGGATTATTTATTAATAATAAATTTATCGTCGTAAGTAGAAAGTAATTATACCCATAATCGAATGAGAATGAAAGCTCAGAGGATCATGAACTTTCAGCGAATGTACTGGGTACAGAATTTTTTTATTTTTTAAATTTTTTTTTTAACCGGAATATGCTTTAAAGTCACAATTGCCGTTCTGTTTAATATGTTCCTTTTGTATTGACTTCATTTGGGCGATTTCCTTTTTTTCTTTGCGCGAGTTTCTCTCTTCGAATTCTAATCTGTGACGGATTATTCGTTGTACTATATCCTCAGTTGTCATGCTGTTACCCGAATTTAATACCTGTAAAATTATTAATATTATGACACTCAGAATGTTAAATAAAAATAAATAAATATGAGACAACATCACATACATTACTCTGATCCCAATGTAAGTAGCTGACGCACTTGTGTTATGGAAATCAGAAGTAACGACGGTACCACAAACACCCAGACCCAAGACAACATAGAAAACTAATGGTAATCTACATCGACTCGGCCGGGAATCGAATCCGGGACCTCAGAGTGGCGTACCCATGAAAACCGGTGTACACACCACTCGACCATGGAGTGTGGTGTTAATTTATTGGTTTATTGAAAAGTAATATATGTATAGGTGCCAGTTTTTCATCCAATATATGTAAAATTCTTTAATCTTTTGGCAATCTTATATAACATACTATGTAATGAATATTGACATGGACCTCTCTGGCACGAGTATGAATTATGCTCACTATAAAGTCCCAACCTTAAATGTGCTTTGTATGTTATGATAAAGACTGAAATTTTAGATTTTTATTATATGTTTATGATTTCCTTGAGCTATTGCGTTAATCGCCAATAATGATATGAGAAACTAATTATTTATCGGAACATATTATTCCTTTTGAAGGTTACGTCGAATGTAATGGTAAATAAAGTAAACTTAAGGAATATAAAGGTTTGTACCTTAAAACATCCACGTTGCTTTGGCACTTTGTAAGGGTCTGAACCATCTGCGTCCAGCGCGATGGGCGTGACGCCGTGACACACCACCTCTACTCTGAAGTGATCCATTAATTCCGCTGTCACGCTGTACGGCGCCCCGATCACCACTTCATGGACGTACTGCATAAACAATTTAATTATTCATTGGTTTTAAGTTACTGTTTCAACAACAACAACAGCCTGTAAATTCCCACTGCTGGGCTAAAGGCCTCCTCTCCCTTTGAGGAGAAGGTTTGGAACATATTCCACCACGCTGTTCCAATGCGGGTGGAATACACGTGGCAGAATTTCTATGAAATTTGTCACATGCAGGTTTCCTCACGATGTTTTCCTTCAGCTGAGCACGAGATGAATTATAAAGACAAATTAAGCACATGAATCCGCGGTGCTTGCCTGGGTTTGAACCCGCAATCATCGGTTAAGATGCACGCGTTCTAACCACTGGGCCATCTCGACTCTTACTGTTTCATTACATTTTTATTACATTTGATCCTCGTGAAATGAACAGTTGTTTACTATTAAATATTTAAACTTCTAAGTGCGGTTTAAGTCGATTGAACGTTTGCTTTTAACAAAAAAAAAGTTATTATATATGGTTAGTTATATAGCTCTTTCATTATACGTAAGCGTAAAGGTTTTTAAAATGGTATCTTATACATCTTTGATGACATTTTGACTTAATTACCATTTAGTATTTTTTGATTATTTTCATATACTTTATTCAAACAATGAAATGATAAAAGCTTAATAAAACAACATTTCACAGTAAATTGTATTAAATCGGAAATAAATAGTTTAATGTATTGGTGTTGTATCGTAAATCAAATCTTTACGGTAGTGCACAATATCGGAGTTATTAGCAGATCACATAAAATACGTAACTAACGCTTGTTATCTTTTTTTCCAACTTCCATTGAAATAAGACGACAATTTACTAGTATTATCTTAAAATGAACGACAAACGATTATACCTTTATATCAATAGAACATAACTTATTGTTTGGATAGATACTATATTTTTTTACTTTCAATAAACATCTGATCAAGATTCGATCATCGCAATTTATATAAAATTAAATAACATAAATTAAAAACTAGACAAATAACAAACAAAAAATTAATAACGACCAATGCTTTTAATAACGTATACGGTAAAAGGACAAGATCATATCAACTCCTCCGTTTCTAAATGAACTTGATCTAATGTTTAAATAAAATAACTAAAAATAACTTAATAAATCAATTAAAATCTTATTTTCTCAACAACTGTAAGTGTACGGACCGAAACTTTTTATGTATTAACACATTTACATGAGCTAAAACAGTTCGCTTTATAATATGATTTTCGTTTTTTTTAACTACCCACTATATTTTTAATTATTGAAGTTGAATGATTGTTAAAATTTTGTATTTACTTGATTTTGTTTTAAAACTGTATTCTCACCTAACACTCAGGACAAATCCCGGTGATTTATGTGGTAAACTTATGTAAAATGGTTTGAATAAAAAAAAAATATAAACATATTGGTCACGTCACTTATCCCATATGCATCAGTTGAATCTACGATGTTAATCAATTTTATAACAGTAACCTAACAAGTAGTGAAGAGATTATTTATAGATCGTTCTGCATGCCGTTGTATAAATTCCAGATTGAATTGCTATTACTAGCCGTGGGAACTAAGTCGTTTTGTTTCTTACAATTTAGACTCGGTCGAATAACTGCTAAGTTATTGCAGAGACATAATAAATAATTACATATATATAATACGTATAGTGCGACACAAATTAGATGTAGCATCGGAAAATGCAATGGAATGAAAATAAAACCGATTACTGCCGATTTACACAACCGATAGAAATAGCTCCCTATCGCGCCATTCGACGCTATTCGTCGCTATACATTCACGCGTCAGAGAAAAAAGTGCATGTAAATCGACGCGTCAAATTGACGAATATATTAGGTCATATGATATTACAAGTTATTACGTTTATGCAAAGATCATATTCGCGTGAGAAATAAATATTGATAATTTGGGACAGCGCACTCAATTCGGATGTGATCGGTTTTACGAATTTTGCCGATGCGACATCTAAGTTGTGTCGTACTAAACAAAATAGAAAGCGCTCACCTTGCAAGCGAGAACAGAGAGCACTCGTTCGTGGAGGTTCATGATGGGGTAGTTGGAGCCTTTGTAGCGGTTCACTTCGAGGTCGGTGTGCAGTCCCACGATGAGGAAGTCGCCGTGCGCATGCGCCGCTTCCAGGAAGTCCAAGTGCCCCACGTGGAACAGATCGAACGCCCCCGCGACGTACACTACCTACAACACGAGCATATATGTTAACTTCACTCAATATAAGTTTTAAGTGACAACCGAATTAGATTACTATGTACCGAACCGACGTTATGTTGTCTTAAATTTTCGCGATTATTACACATTTAAATAAAACTAGTTATAACGGATTTTAATCGCGTATATTAATTATTTTGGACATCCCGACGTTTCGAGCACTTTACAGCGTTCGTCTACCCGTCTACCCGTGACCACGGGATGTCCAAAATAATTAATATACGCAATTAAAATCCGTTATAACTAGTTTTATTCGAACCGACGTTATCTATATTTGGCACAGGGTAGTAGAATATAAAAAAAATAGTTTTTTATAAAAAATCTTAAACAATAGGTATACAGATAATAAAAGCTCTTTTTTATATATTCACCACCGCCTTGATATTCTACCTCACTGTTGACTGGCAGATAAAACTAGGAGTAACATAGGTTACATTTATTACTAGAAAAGATTAGGGATCCTTATTACAAGTTAAGTTATGAAAAAGTGCCCTAAAACGTTTTTCGTCGCATTGGCTACCATGGACAACTATTGACGATAGAGCAAATATATCTAATCTATAATATTTAAGAACATAACAATATCTACAAAACACTTCGGAAAATCATATCCAACTATTATAGTTATGTCTAATAAGCACTTTTTAAATTTTAAAAGTTAATAGAGTACCAACACAAATAGAATAGAAATCTCAAAAAAAAATCTCTCTCACTTCAGATTAAATACTTAAATAAAAAAAAAACGATAAACAAAATCTTATTGTAAGTATAAATAGATAATGCGATTAAAAAAATATATAAATAAATCCACAAAAAATAGAATGAATAAAAGGTAATAATATTAAAAAAATCTTATATCCATCCGTGCGAAGCCGGGACGGGCGGCCAGTATCTATATAGATGGTCATCTAACGGAAAATCTTTTAGAACAGCTAGCTCCCGAGATTTATGCGTCCAACAAGACGGCACATTCATAATATAAATATTAATTATAAATAATTATTTCAGAAATTTATAATGTTTTAAAATTTTAAAACACAATTACTTCTGTGAATTAATTTTTAAAAAATGTGTTATGCCAAAATATTATGATAGACATTATTGAAATCCTTAATTGAAAATAAAATCAAGTACATACTTAAATCATATCAAATAAAAAATACACTTTTCATTCAAGAGGCTTTTGTGAGCACTTTACATGATTAAAATTAATTTAAAGCTCCAGCCGTTCAAAATGCAGATTCTACCGAGACCAGCAAGAAACTCAGTAGTAACTTTTTTGCGTCAAACAGGTACAAATGCATTATTAAACACAACAATTGAATTACTTTTAATAACTCTACACTTTTCTATCATCTACAGCTATAATTATTTGTCGAGTAATAAGTCTTAATTATCAAAGTTGAAAGATCAGAAAGAATCAGAAGAAGTTGAGAGCCGAGATGGCTCAGTGGTTAAAACGGGTGCATCTTAACCGATGATCGCGGATTCAAACCTAGACAGGCTACTGTATATTCATGTGCTTAAATCTTTATAATTCATCTCGTGATCGGCGGTGAAGGAAAATATCGTGAGGAAACCTACATGTGTCTAATTTCAAAGAAATTCTGCCACATGTGTATTCCACCAACCCGCATTGGAACAGCCTGGGAAACTTACAGGCTGTTGTTGTTGTTTATTATTGTCGTATCAAAAAGTCGCTTAATGTGATTGTAATTATTTAAAATTAATTTATAGTAAGCAATTTTTGTTATAACTATTTTTACAATGATACTCGTTGTTTATGACAAAATTCAAAAGGTCCTTTGGCCTTTGATATTTGACCTGATGAATGAATACTTTTAACATACGGAAATATATGTTTTGCTGGAGTTTTTTAATATCTCACTAATAGTAATATACCTGAGACATATATCAATTTATCGTTCTGTTATAAACTTATTACAGCTTACCAATGATGTTGTAGTAAACAGATATGTTATTAACGCGCAAAAAGTGAAGACTAGAAAACGTCCTAATTGGGACGTTTGCCTTTAGTTGTTTTACGTAGTAATACATTATAATACATCATAATTAAGTAGTAATACGTTTTGCGTAATTAAACCATCTAGTTACCCCTTTTACTTATTGTTTTTATCAAGCTATTCTTTTTACTTTTAACGAAATGTAAAAATAAACTAAAATAAACGGTCCCCGGCGAGGCACACTTTTTTCTGTTGTATAGTATGGATATAACATATCTGTTTATTAGAATATCATTGCAGCTTACAACTACTTTTTATATGTTTTGAGTAATGTAAGATCTAAGTTGCTGATGAATCGATGCTTATCTATTTTCCATATTTATTACCAGTAAACATACGAGTAGTAAATAATCAGTGATGTCTAACGTGTTTAAGACATTAGACAAGGACTGGTTAGGCGTAAACGTAGAGGTTGCAAAGTTCAAGGCCCAACATACATATTACTTAATAAATAAAATCGTTAAATGTAATTATTCAACATTGTATAACAAAAAAACAAGGTCACAGCAACATAGCTTAGACACGTTTTATTTTAATTAATAGTACTTACATATTTTTTAGTGATTTAACATATTCGATTATAATCTTTATGCAATTATTAAATTTTATGTAATTTAATTCAATTGTATCAAAGTTTGAAATATTTTTTGTTTCATTGTAATCTCTACCTTGTAATTACGTAATAATTTGTACGTTTTAAAAGTGAATAATTTTTTAATTGACAAACTATTCAAATATTTACAGTTGAGTTAGAAATACACAAAAAACGGAACAAGTGCGAGTAAAACTCGTGAAACGAAGTGTTCCGTAACATTATCTATAAAAACTGAAATAGAGATCATGTCTGTTGGATGGGAGCCCCTTTTAATATATATTAGTGTTTTATCTATAAGTTTTAACTGTTACTTAGCGGCAACAGAAACGCATCATCTATTAAAATTTCAGTGGAGTTTCAGTACTAGGGTGTCTTTTGCTTATGGGCACGGAACCCTAAAACGACATTCAATTTAAATAGATTACTGTAAAAAGTATAGTGTAAAACATTTGCTGTTATCTCTTGGCGTAAATTGTTTTTAACGAATTATTTATAAAACTAAGTACAAACTATCAAGGTACCCATTACGTGATCATATTCCTTGACATAGTTGATTTCTACGCCGAATTTTGTTTCATCCTTCCGGTCGTGATTGAGTAACAATTACACACGATCAAAACATCGCATATTTAATTGAATTTAAAAGTTATTTTTGTTTTGTGTCTTAAATTATTTTTTATTCATTATCGAATGGATTTGTTCAGGGAGATCATTCAGTAGTCATACTTAATATCAACAAAAAAAAAAACAATAGACATCGTTTTCTAATTATATAAGCGGCGCTAAAACCAATATATTCTTATTCATATGGGCGCTTGTAAACACCTTCGAATTGTCACATTTTAAAATTAAAATATTTAAAACTACCGGTTCGAGGCTTCCACCTAGGCGCGGTCCGAGAAGCTATCCGCATATCATAGGAGCGAAACGTTCTGTAATTAACAAATTTAAGAAAATTCGAAGTTCAAATGTATTTGTAAAACTTGCTGGTCGCAAGCATGTTGTTCAGAGATAACCCCAGATGTCTCAAATATAATCTATTGGTTACCAATAAGATAAGAAGACTTCCATTTGTTTTATAATTTATTCATTTCTAAGTACTATACTTACTAATTTCCAATAAGTTTTTTGTGCAATAAAATCTTATATACTAAATATGATTCCCAAAGTTCTGACTGATTCTACCAAGAAAAGCTGTTAAAAAAATCCGTAGATACTTGTTTCTAATAAATAAGACTTCATTATTACTTTTCCTGCATCAGAATCAACGAATATGATCGACAAAGGAGACGAGCACAGTATTTGAATAGGCTAGAAACCAAAAGTTCTCTACTTATTTAGTTTGTATCCGTGTAATTTTACTTTTATAAACCGTAAAAAAATCTTCTAGGGTAAAGCGAAATATAGAGTTATTACCTACAGAGTAATTTTTTGCTTAAATAGTCGTAATTAATTTTCAAATCATTTACGATGTTCAAGAATATGTTCGTGTCATCATGGCTTTAATAATAAATAATTTATAAAAACAATTAAACCAAAACAAAAAAGTTGAGTAATGCACTACAAAGTATTGGTGTTTGGCGTTAGATAACCAATGTGTAGGTACCCACTCGGAAGGCAGCACAAAGCCCTACTGCCGGTTCATTATCGCTTAGTATTGACCATTATTCTATAATATAACAGTACTATTACTGTATTATTGTGTTTTGAAGGACGTTGATAAAAATAAATTGATTTTCTTCTATGTAATAAATAAAACATTTTTACAACCGCATTCAATTACTGCTCACGTCGCGAGCCGAGATGGCCCAGTGGTCAGAACGCGTGCATCTTAACCGATGATTGCGGGTTCAAACCCAGGTAAGCACCACTATGTATATGTGTGCTTAATTTGTGTTTATTATTCATCTTAAACTCGGCGATGAAGAAAAACATCGTGAGGAAACCTGCATGTGTCTAATTTCATCGAAATTCTGCTACATGTGCATTCCACTACCCGCATTGGAACAGCGTGGTGGAATATGTTCCAAACCCTCTCCTTAATGGAAGAGGAGGCCTTATCCCAGCAGTGGGAAATTTACAGGATGTTACTTTTTTTTACTTTCACGTCGCTTTTCCCTCTTAAAACGGCCAATGCATTTTTTTGTCGAGAATTAAGTACATTCAACAAAAGGTCAAAGTTTCTTAAGTAGAATGTATATAATCGTGTCTGTATTTATTTCCGTGATAGCTTGTTGAAATGTAATAGAAAAACATAACAAAGTCAAGTAAGTTTATAAAAACAAACTGCTAAAATGGAATTAACTTGCATAACCCATACTTAATTATGATCGCTGTATGAGCTACTGTTATTAAAAAATAAGATTAAAAAGTGCTCATCATATACATCTACTCTCAATATATACATCTAAATTTTTCTAAAATTGTTTAATGAAAAATAAACATACTTTATCAGTAGGTTTCGGTGAGAGACCATTGCTGAATTGGATGATCTTTTGAGTGGTGGGTAAGAACTGTGAACAGCCTGTATAAGGTGACCTTGCGGTTGAATCTGTACCAAGATTTGAAGAGTGCTCCAGGGCTACTGTGTATTCTTTGTCACCTCTCCTGAAAATTATAGCAAGCCTTAAGAAATACTATTAAAATAATTATTGAAAACTTAATTCTTTTACAGTAATATAGCACTCGTTTCTGAATCATTTGTGTTAATGTTATGACTCATACAAGTATGAAGTTAAAAAGATCTTTATCAGATCAAAATCTTTTGACTTACATCACTAGCGCATGTATAATAATGACTAAATAGTAAATCTTTACAGAAAAAAATAGCTATTTTACATATGAATGTTATATATTTTTTTAATATTATCTTAGCTAAGTCATCAAGAGCAAGCACTATATTGTAACACAATGTTTAAAGATATATGTGTGTTACAAAGACATGCCAAGCAATTAATTACAGTGTATTGCAAAATGGTATAAAATCGTTTATTATTATCACATGTACTTATTTTAATTCGCCTTTCATGATTTTATATTTAATTCAATAAGGTTTTAAAATAATTGGTTAATTACTTGAAGTGTTCTCGTGTGAGTAACAGCATCCTTCCTACTAAATCTGTAGTGGACACTCCAGCGGTTCTGTTTACCTCTCTGAAAAAAAAAACACTTTTTTTTTATTTGTTACCTATGAATCAATATATTTATAAATATATTGGTTATTGTACATACCTGTATCTACCAGCTTCTTTAACCAAATGATATGTATCAATTCCATCTGCAGTTACTGTGATGTCGTCTGAAATAAAAAAAAATTTGGTAATTTTTAAATCACAATATAAGAAATTCCATAAACACTATTACAATACACTACAAATGAACACTATTGAATATTCTATATTAAAAGTATTGCATAGTTAATTTAAAAGTTCATGCCAATATAATTTCATCAACTTGAAATGTTTTTTTGAGTATTTTAATAATAAGGCAAACACCTCTATCTTGAGCATCATATGATATAAAAACTACTAATTAGCATTTATTTGGACATAAATATACAAACTATCCTATTGGATTAGTGTTAATAAGCTAACAACTAATAAAATTAAAACCATATCCCACCTCCATGCACACAAAAATCACATTGGTATTTATCTAACGTTTCTAATGTTGTAACATACGGTGCTCCCTCCACCACTTGGTCGACCCATTTGATTGCACGAACCATTTTATATCTCTCCTCCTGTGTAAAGACAGGAGGTCCTTTATGTTTAGATATTTCTTCATCTGTGTGTACACCTACTATTAATACACCACCAAGAGCTTTTGCTTGTCTCAAAGAATTAGCATGGCCAAAATGAACCATGTCATAGCTGAAATACAAAAAATATATCGATTTTTTCTATATGCAATAATATAAAAAGTATATTTTTATCTTTGTTTATTAAACTATATAATTGACAGTAAAAATAATTCTTAGCTGATTATATCTATCGTTTATCCGTTAGTTTCCTTCTTGCTATAGGAGAAATTGAATGAATATTTATTTTAGGACCGGCGTAATAAATCACATATAATTATTTAATTGGTTACCGCAAATATTTCAAATACAATTAATACAAATATTACCGCTCTAGCAAATACGTTTTAAAAACAAGCTACTACCAAAAATGTCAAATCATTAGTCAGGTAATTATAGTAAAAATTTTTAAATCATTGATTTACCATCCATCACACCATACACGTATTTGCTTTTTATCTTCCTTGTTGTCACTCATAATTTGATATTTTATATGAAACTATTGAAGATTAAATGATTGTTTATTTAATGTATAATAAATAAAGTGTAATTTAAAAAAAGCACGAACAAAATATTAGAATATAAACTGACAACACGATTCACGATTGACAGTTACACTGGCACACTGAAAACTGACTGAACTGAATGGATTAAATACTGATAAAGAGCGGCCTACTCTGCCCGGCGGGATCGAATCGAATGATGAATTGATGACTGCCGATAGCGAATAGCGATTGTCGAACCGGGCGTGTGATTCATCATTGTAGTGATCATTGATTAAACAATGGTAATTTCAATTATATTTTTTAATTTTAGTATAAGATGTCATTTAATATATTATTAAGGTGGCACCCACATTTCTTTAGTATCTATGTACAAAATTAAGGTGAATATATTTTTACCTTAATTTTTATACAGAGGTATAAAATATGAATTTTATAAAATTAAATAAAAAGTTCGATTGAACGGAAGACAATCTATTGTGAGCATTATATTAAATTATATTTATTTACCTAATTTTTATACTGTTATGTAAAAGTGCGTGTATTTAGACAATAATAAATTAATATTAATTTATCTAATCGTAAAGACGCATATAATTGGTTCGCACAAGTCACGCCACTGTGACGAGTAAAATACGATTTTATTAATGGTTGGACTTTGTTTTATTGTTCTTCGCGCGAGCGACTCCAAAGCAACGGGTTATAAAGTTATCGGAATAAGTCTTAAATTGACAGGTCAATAACTTTATAGTGTAGTATTGAATGAAATTACATAAATTAATAGAAACAACATAGAAAATTAATTTCGTATATATATTATGAGTTAAAGGAAAATTATACTATTTTAAATAAGGGTAATTTCCCTTTAATTATCAACTAAAATTACTTCATCCAACGGAACAGAAATATGTGGTAGCTATGAATAAAAATATATTATTCCAGTATAATCCTAAAGGAGTAAATAATAAGGTAACTTTTGTATCCAACAGATTTATTAATCTTTAGCATCTGCGATGCCACCATTCGTAATAGCGAAGGTAGCTTCGCTTTCAGGCAAGTCTGGTGAATCGTAAATTTTCGCGATACGATTTTCTCCACGTCCTTTTCTAAGATATATTCTCGTCGTTGAAGCGTGAGCGAGAATATTTCCACCGATTGGTTTTTTTGGATCGGCTTGGAAGGACAATGTGGCTCCTGGGTCCGCAGTCATTTGATTAGTTATAAAAACTGCAACGTTGTACTCTTCTGATATCTGTAAAATACGAAAGTAAAATTATAAATATTTTTTCTTCTGATTATAATTTTTCATAAAAAAAGCCTTCTTGCATTTAAAGTAATAATCATATATTCTCATTACACTTAGAATTAATATTATACAATATTAAATTATTTTTTATTTTTAAGAAAACTATTTTAAAAACGTCCTAGCATTGACCTATGGATGCTTAAATATTTCGATAAAGAATTTTATTTCTGACCAATTAATTCGTCTTATCTGGTGTGGCGAAACATACGATAATTTGACCATGGTATACCCGGATGCTGTTTATCTATTCACCCAGTGAACTTGCATTTCGTGCCACAGAGAAAACCTATTATATCTAACACGAGGTCTAAACAATGTATTTTGTTTTAACTAACAATTATTACGGGAGATACGTTCCTATATTTTTTAGCATAATTCATCAAAAAAAAAAAAAAAATTATTAAAACAAGTCATGCATTTGTTTCAGTCGGCATGAAAATCCGCTACATGATAGGTTATTAGTACTTCTATTCTTATTAAGTGTATGAAATAGATTTGTAAGTAATAGGGTCATAACCAGATCTGGAAATTAATGGATCTGGAAGTGCTTAGTAGATCACTAGGATGACTTTCTATACCATTCAACGATTTCAATCATTCTCAAATCAATTTTTTTTTTCTGAAAGAGTGCCTCTCAATTCTTCCATCATTGCCTAACATGTCTTTATGTTTTAATACGACTGATTATCATTAATAAGACTTCTAGTAGGTATATAAATTATTGTAAAAATATTGGCAACGTAATCAATGAGAATAAACAAAGGTATGAAAATGTAAATATAAAATAAACACACCTTTTGTAATCTTGATAAAACTTGTGCTAGCTTTTGCTGTCGATCGGCTAGTTCACCGCGCCCAGAGAAGTCAACACGGAATAATGCCATGACCGAATCTATTATTAATAATTTGAATACACCAGCTTCTTCATGAAACTTCGCGGCAACGAAATCAAGCAGTTCAGCCTGTCCACCAATTTATATTAGAAAAGAAAACATAGTAGGTATTTTCAAACTCAATATTAGTACTTAAGGAAGGACAACTAACGGTTCTTAGTGTATTGATTTACATGCTCGCTAATTGTTTACGAATAAATAATCATGGTCGTATACGCATTTTCATTCTCTTTCATTTCATTCATTCATATCTCCAAAATATATGAAATAGGTATCATTTTTAAATAAAATTTTCTTGCAATTATTTAACTATTTCAGTGTAAACGATATGGTACCACACACCCTAATTATGAATTGGTTAATTAAGAGAAAAAAGCGTAAAGACGGGGCTGAAGAATAGTTGAAAAATGAGTACCAAATACTCATGTGCCGATTCTGCTTGTACTAATAAAAATACACACAATAATATGAAATAAATACGCCATCAATGTTTTTTGTTGATATTATTTAGTTTTTAAACTAAAAAATCAACGCTTTTTTATCACACATAATACGTAAATTATAAAATAGGTGTATTGTATAATGTAAGCCAGACAATAGATAAAAATTGAAATTCAAAAACCTTTTTTTAAATTGTATAATATTAAATCATATCACATAATCGATAAAGATGGTACTATATTGAGATAAACTTTAAATCACCACTACGCAGAACGCACCTGACTCATACGATACTGATATAAAAATCGCATCAAAGTACTCAAGTATCCTATAATTGCTAATAGCAATGAATCAACTGATAAGTATGAGTTTTATTTGATAGTACCAACACGACAGACTTGATAATTACTTTATTATGATCTATAGCAATATCAAATACATCTTGGCTATAAACAATACAATTTCTATAATTTAATATTAAACAATGTAATAGTCAACACGATACATCCACGATCATCCCCATCAGGGCATTTAGGGAAGGGCAACCGGGGCAACTGCCCTGGGGCCTCCACATGAGAGGGGGTCTCCACATGAGAGAGGGCCACAGTTTTCAGCAAGTTAACAAATACTGAGATATAGTCAAATTATAATAATGTTACTATTTAATATTTTAAAAGTTACTGATACAAATACGAAACAATTCATAGCTTAATGATTGAAATAAAAAATAAAAAACTAATTAATTCATAATAATATAATTATTAGGGTGTTCACGCTTCTGTTTTTCTAGGACTCTCACTGCTTTGTGGCCCCGGGCCCTCCATACCTTTAAATCCGACTCTGATCCCCATGATCCGAATAAATATGTAATTAGCGATTGGATCTCGGTTACTGTTAGTTAAAATGCTAATTGCAATTAGGCGCGCATCCAATTTTTAAATGAGGCTATTAACGAAGGTCAACTACCCAACAAATTTTTAAAACAGTGTAGGTCTGAATGCATTCGTTCATGAATCTATTCATGTAGGAGAGAAGTATAAACAGAAATGTTTCTTTTTTTTCTTTTAAACATTATTAATTTTACTACGAGTGAATTTAGGCACTGACACCTGAATAATCCGCAGGATCAATGATGTTGTAGTAAACAGATATGTTATTAACGCGCAAAAAGTGAAGACTAGAAAACGTCCTAATTGGGACGTCTGCCTTTAGTTGTTTTACGTAGTAATACGTCATAATACATCATAATTACGTAGTAATACGTTTTGCGTAATTAAAACATCTAGTTATCCCTTTTACTTATTGTTTTTATCAAGCTAACCTTTTTACTTTTAACGAAATGTAAGAATAAACTAAAATAAACGCGGTTCCTGGCGCGGCACACTTTTGTCTGTTGTTTAGTATGGATATAACATATCTGTTTATTAGAATATCATTGCACAGGATACTATGTATTCAAATTTATAAGGGATCGCCTAATTTGTAGCGTCAAAATTAGAAACATTCGTTTTTAAATAATTTACCTGATGTTCAGAAGTATAAGCTCTTGCATATAGAACGTTGTCTAGGACGGCGTTTTGCTCCAAGTTAAATCTATCTGCAATAGGCCTTAATCGATCTGGCCGACTGTGACACTAAGGGTATCATCATATTATTTTACTAAATACATAAAGAACGGATAAGTTATTAAGATAAAGGGATACTTAAAAAAAGGATACAATGTGTGTTCAGTGTCAAGAAACATAACCTTCCCACCGCTATAGCCTGACGAATTAGGCATTTGTGTTGTAACGCATAAGGTGTGAGATAATTGCGTTTTTCCTGTACGAAACTCGCCGAAGACCTCAGTAATCGCCATTGACTCTATTCCACCAGCAAGAAGTTTGCTACCATAAAATATGTTAAAGTAACGCTTAGGTAATCATTATTATTGATAACGATACGATGCGAATACGTGTAAGTTTAATAAATATATTTTTACATACTCTAATTCATTACTTCCAGTGTTGATCTTAAAGACATGTTTTCTTCGATCGCTTACTTCTAGAGCAGTCATAAAACCTAAGGATATTACTTTTAAGCAAGCTTCTTTAATTTTTTCTACCTTGGTTTCAGAGAAGCCTTTAATGTTACATAGTTTTTTTTTCGTAGACATTTGAATTCCCTTAATAGTGCAAATACCAGCTCCCTTTAATTTTTTAATATCTGCTACGTTAATTCCATGTTTTTGTAATATGTCTACATCTTGAAAAAAACTCTCTTCTTCTTCGTTTTCGGAAATATTATCGTCCAAAGCTTGATCTATCATGACTTAATTAAATATTGAGAAGTCATGCAAAATCAAATAAAAATTATTTTATAATTGCCGCGAAAATTATATTCGTTTTTTTATTTATGTAAGCAAAAATATTAGCCCAGACAGCCTAATTATGTTAAAAATAATATGTAATAACAATATCTGCATTTAATGTACTGTAGGTTATTTGGGAAATAATTACAATAATATTTATTATTATTTTCTTAAAAAAAACTAAAACGGCAACAAAATATTATTTTATTTTATTATATCTTTGCATACATTGTTTCTTTTCCCTTTTAAATTAACAAAGAATAATATTTTTAATCTAGATCGTTTCTTTGACTTTGAGTTTTGACTACTGTGACGTTTAATATTTTTTGTCTATGAATGAATTTAATTTCTGCGATGCGATGAAAAGGCTTGTTGCGGCGCAAATTGAAGATTATTATATTGTATCTTTTTAAATACTTCAAGAATATACCGTCTTATTCATCTCAGTTAAGGTAAGGGCGTAAGTTAACCCTACGGAACTTATGAAAAAGTGATTATTTATTATGTTCATATTATATATTTCCTCCTGTATCACAGCCATGTTGAAGTAGTGTTGATTTTACTAAGTTTCCGTCGGTTTTATCGTTTAATAGAAAGTTAAAAGTTCATTCAAGTTCACAAGTATGTGACAGACCCAAGTTTAGTTGTGTTGTGAATATAAAGTTGAAAAGTCTTAACAAAATGAAAAGTGTTATAAAGTGCTACCAATTCTGGCGTCGAGGCGTCATCTTGAAGGTAAGGCTGGATGTGTCTTCAATATACATCAGAACGTAGTTCTAACAAACCAATTTTTTCATACCAAGAATAGTGAAACTCATACAACGTTTATAATGGATTTCGTAATATAACTATTTGACAAGAAATAATGGGCTGTTAATTTTTCTTTTCTTAAAACAGCAGACAGGATATTAATTTTAAATTACGTTATAAAAACATGTGCGTCCTTTTATTTATATTGTTTTTCAGTGAGTAGTATATTTGAATCTTTTTTTAATATATATTTTTTTGCTGTATTTTATTGTTTATACAAGTGTTAATTAGTTTATTTTTGTAA
Organism: Vanessa cardui; assembly: GCF_905220365.1. Lineage (NCBI taxonomy): Eukaryota > Metazoa > Arthropoda > Insecta > Lepidoptera > Nymphalidae > Vanessa > Vanessa cardui. Next base: position 8,337,447 of record NC_061138.1, on the reverse strand, counting down.
AACATTAAATTGGCATTTTTGAGCATAATGATCTAACAATCAATAAAAAGCTTAATGGGATGGGCTTTTAATCTCCTTAATAATTCCATAGAATATTAACATCTATTTTCAGGAATGGATTCTGAAGATTCTCGAGATGCTACAGGAGATGTACGATCATCATCAAGCAGTAGTAGCTCCACATCTAGAAGTCGTAGAAGTTCATCATCAGACAGTTCTAAAAAAGACCCTAAATCTCCTCCCCATTCGCCTACCTCACCTAGGTCAAATGGACCACGTTCTCCTTCACCAGAAAGTCATTCACAACTGTCTCAGAGATCTACTTCTATGGGTAAACAACCACATTCACCAGATAACTTGAGTGGTGCACATTCAGATATAAATTCACCGGAAAATTCTTTGCCAGCTTCACCAATTGGCCCTAAATCTCCAGATCCACCGAAGTCACCTAGTGATGTTGCTTCAAACATTGGTTCTCCAGAACAACATGAACATTATTCATCGGCCCCTCCATCGGCTGGGGAGGGTCCAAAAACACCTCAGAGTCCTGGAAGCTCTGTAAAGTCTAGACCTGTTACACCCACAAACAGATCTGAACCTATGTCTCCAGATTCTGCATCTCAGGCAACATCACCACCTTCCAGAAATCTAGAACCACATTCTCCTACTTCAAGTCCATCACCAGACAGAGCGTCATCTCAGTCTTCCCCTCCCAGATCCCCAATTAAGAAAAATGAATGGAGCCCAAAAGAAAAATGGAGAAGACATACAAAGGCTGAACAAAAAATGGTTGCTGCACCACGAAACCGAAGTAGGTCGGAGTCGAGTCAATCAAGCAGGAGTTCAACCACATATAACAAAAGAACTAATTCTAAAGATCCTGTTACTGAAGCTATATCTGACGGTAATTTTTTTGATTACTTAAAATATTGACATATTTCTGTTATATCCTCCTCGCCCTTATCAAGCATTGATATTTAGATTAATTTCACAAGATTATCCAGTAAAATAAAGTTATTTAATCAATCAATTATGTTTTTGGAATTATAAAAAATATATTTCCAGGAGAAATGGAATCAGATCAAGAAGATGGCAAGTCGAGAAGCAAGTCAAGAAGCAAGTCAGTGACAAGTGACAAACAAGATAAAGATCACAACATAAGTCATGAAGACTTGTCGGATGTTTCTGATGTTGATTCTATTGGACCCGATGACACAGAAAAAGGAACAAAGGTTGGTACACATATAACAAATTACCCTTCCTGATAAACATTTCAGTACATACTTCACTTTAGTGTGGTTGTATTTAAGTTTGGAAGGTTCAACTGAAATAAGATGAAATAGAATTGATTTAAATAATAAATCCTCGGGCACGGTGGTGTGACGACTTATGTAAGATGGCTGGCAGGAGCTTGATGCGAGTAGCCCAAGAACAATCTCAGTGGCGTGCAATTGGAGAGGCCTATGTCCAGCAGTGGACGGAATTGGGCTGATGGATGGAAATAATTGTTATGTAGGACTGATAGGTTTTACAATATTTATTAATCATCTATTTATCTTATACTCACTTCATATCTCATATTCACAGTCAGGAGAACCAATTTTTTCCTCATTTCCCCCTTTAAAGATTTAATTGATCAGGTAAACAATATGAGCAAATCTTTCGATTATTATAATTCAAATTTCTTTTATAGATTAAATCAAAATCTCCATCACCCAACAAGAAAAAAGAAGTTATCAATGGTAATGAGGGCACAAGTTCTCAATCGTCCCCCAAGTCTGATAGTGGGAAAGGAGATGCCTACAAATCGGAAAAAGTAAGTGTTGCTTATATAAACACTAGCCAACAGCCGCAGCTTCAACAACAGCCTGTAAGTTCCCACTGTTGGGCTAAAGGCCTCCTCTCTCTTTGAGGAGAAAGTTTGGAACATACCACTACGCTGTTCCATTGCGGGTTGGTGGAATACACATGTGGCAGAATTTCTATGAAATCCGACACATGCAGATTTCCTTATGATTTTTTCCATCACCGCTCAGCACGAGATGAATTGTAAACACAAATTAAGCACATGAATCAGCTGGGTTTAAACCCGCAATTATCGGTTAAGGTGCACGCGTTCTAACCACTGGGCCATCTGGACTCTTCCCAGCTTCATACAGGTGCAATACTGATACTAAATATATTACAGATTTTGTTTATTTATGAAATCACATTAAACTTCTTAAATTATCAGTGTTTCTTTACTATATTTTGAATTTTTAAAGATCTAAGCATATAGCAGCAAGGGGCTATGGTTTATAGTATGTAGTGATGTATAAAAGTTAAACTTATTTTTCTCATATATTATGGTTACTGAATGTTTACTTATATTTGATTTTCTGTAAAAGGTGCCCCAAGAGAAAATTAGTAATACTGAAGATGCTGAGGAACAATTAGACTTTGAGGCAGAAGAGGGTGAATGTATTGAACCTGCAAAAACCAGAGATCAGTCGAATGGAGACATAGAAGCACAAGCCAGGGAGAAGGGTAAGTTGATTTCTATCTCATTCTCTTTCGAGTGTTTGACCATGTTTGACCTTGGGAATGAAACGATCGCCTCCTGGCTATTTCATCTCATATTAAATTGTTTATTTATATAATACATAAGACAAACAAAAAAAAAAAACCGCTGAGTTTCTTTCGCCGGTTCTTTTCAGGTCAGGGTATTTTCTTTCTGAACCGGGTAGTGTTTCAATTGACCATCAATAAGAAAGTGTAATGCTTCTATATTGAATAAAGTTATTTGAGTTTGAGTTTGAGTTTTTTGTGTTATATTTAAATATTATAGCAAATAGTTTTACTGCACTTAGTACCAATTTTTCAATCCATACCCATTTAATCATATTTTTATTCAGTTTTATGCTTTCTTTCTTTGAGACATCTTTAGATGTTTAAATATTTAAAAAGTACTTCATTTACATATGCATTACTTCATTACAGAAATCATCACAAGTTATGAAGATTACATGAGGTTAACACTTTAACAAATGTTTCAAAGACTTTATGAAACAAGTTAGGAATATATCAATTAGTAACAAATGACAAAACTGTCTACAGCTAAACATTATTGTCTTTGATCAGAAAATGGTTACTATGGGTGGTAAGGGTACACTTACCATCCAGATAATTATCATCTAATAAAAAAACACCAGACACAAAAAGACACATCGAAGATTGAACCAGAATGTGGTTTTTGAAAAACAAAATCCTCATATAGAATTAATCCCTAGGGAATCGTAGCGACTCATGTTAGCAAACTAGCCACTCCAAATCATAATATTTGCATGAAAATTAGGATTTTTATATTGATATGTTTAATGTTTTAATATTTAAAATATAATGTCTTTGCAGAGGACGTGAAAGCCGGTAGACGGTCGCGAGGTTCCTCCCTCGAGGAAGGCGAGGTTTCAGATGAGGCGGAACGACGTCCCGAGGAGAACGAGCCAAGGCCGGTCTGCAGGTTCTTCTCCAGGGGAGCCTGCACCTGGGGCGTCAGTTGCAGGTGCTTGTGGGAACTCGTTTCGAGCGAATTGACTTTCCTTGCATGATTCCTTCCTAAAATAAAATAAATATGGAACTGTTCATGACAATATTTATAATTCGATTGTTTTACACAATGTGATTGTTTATAAAATTTCATTATTATTCACAATATGTTCACGATATATTATGACAATTTAAAATATAATTAAAATATTGACAACGTAAAATTAACAGAACGTAATTAAAATGATATAATTTAATAATTTATACTTTGTATTAGGATTGTGCGCTATAAATATTTTAAGATTATTGTCAAAATGTAATTTAAATTGACATTTGCATGCCATGTAAAGGCAGATTATGAATGCACTTATAAAATATAAATATAAATATGAGACAACATCATATAAATATGAGACAACATCACATACATTACTCTGATCCCAATGTAAGTAGCTGAAGCACTTGTGTTATGGAAATCAGAAGTAACGACGGTACCACAAACACCCAGACCCAAAACAACATAGAAAACTAATGGTAATCTACATCGACTCGGCCGGGAATCGAACCCGGGACCTCAGAGTGGCGTACCCATGAAAACCGGTGTACACACCACTCGACCATGGAGGTCGTCGAATAATTTTAACATCTCTGTAACCATGATCTTGCAAATAAAGTATTTGAATTTGAATTTACAGATTCCTGCACCCGGGTGTAACGGACAAGGGCAATTACAACATGTTCGAGGTGATCCGCGGCGTGCCGGCCGGCGCCGCCTTCCCCGCGCCGCGCGACGCCGCGCCGCCCGAGTCCGCCTGGGAGCGCGGCCTGCGCACCGCCAAGGAGGTACTATCACTGAACAATCAACGTGCGGTTATTGAATCCATAAAGGCTCGCGCAAACTATAGCCGCGGCGGGCATTGCATTGTATAATTGCGCCAAAGCATATAGCAGGCGCATCGGGCCGCACCGCAACCCAATATCTTATAATCAAACTAATTATAACGAATGAATCGCGTATATTAATTATTTTTAAACATCCCGACAACATCCCGAAACATGTTTAAAAATAATTAATATACGCGATTCATCCGTTATAATTAGTTTTATTTAAATGTGTAATAATCGCGAAAATTTAAGACAACATTATCTTATAATCAGTCAGGTTTTGGTAATCTAAGGAGATGGATAGTTCTTGTTGATGATTCGGTTTCTGTTTGGTAATTCACGAACAGCACACATTCAGCCGTCTACTTGTTGCGTCTGCTAACGCACACTGAGACGGGCCGCATTGCAACGCATAACATCGCCGCAAAAATACGCCTGGCTAGTGATGCGCCAATGCGTTGCGATGCGGCCCGTCGCGGCCAGCCTGAGGTGTGCGATAGTCCATACAAAATGTATGAAACTGATTCAGGAGATTTTTTTGTTATGCGTTGCGGTCCGCCACGGTGTGCGCCTATCTTAAATGTGCACTAAGAATGACAACTCGTTCGATATATTGTATTCAAATTTATAAACATTACTACCCTACTAGATGCTCCGAATAGCAAACAAGCGCAAGGAGCAAGACATGGACTTCGAGGAGAAGAAATTGCACCTGTCCGTGGGCGGGGTGGTGCACGACCCGGACGCCGAGCTGGCGTACGCGGCCGCCGCCGTGGGCGCGTCGCCGCCGCACGACCTGCCGCCCGCGCACCGCGACCCCGACGTCTACAGGTGTGTACCGAAAAATACATATTCAAAATTTACGCGTTCTAAATTTGATTTCAAATTTTATTCATTAGTCGGCGTTTGGAACGTCGATTAATCTGTTATCGGATTTTTGGAAGTAAAATTAAAGTAGAAATAATTGGTTAAGTGCAATAGTGTTTGTATTATAAATAAAGATATATTAATCATAAACTTAGTAGTCCACAATAAATCTATATCTAAGGTTTGTTTACTTTTTTTATCATCAAAACGCTAAATTGATTTCATATAGCTTTGACTTAACGTTATTGTAAAATTATTTTTATCATATTATATTCAGGCAATACGGCATGATGTATCGTGGCGGTCGATTCCCCCGTCCACCGGTGGATGAGCGCGAACGGTACTACGAACGTGAACGTGGTTTTGAACGCGAGCGTCCCTTTGAGCGACCACCGTACTACGACGAGCCCATGCCTGCTCCAGAGGAATTGCCTTACCACAAGGTAAAATAAATTCATATCATAAGTAGGGTTGTAACGGAGGCCTTTTTAAAGGAGGCTGAGGCGGATGCGGAGGCGATAAGTGTCACTTCCGCGGATGCGGAGGTTAACGGAAGCGGAGGCGAAATTCAATAATGATGTAGAAAAAATAGTAATTTAGGGTTTATTAAAGTCTTTGTTTCAAATACTTACATTTAAGTAAACATAATATAATAACTTACCAGATACATTATATAGTTAATTTTGATTACTAGAAGGTAATGTAATAAATATTACTTTCTAGTAATCAAAATTTAGGAGAGGTAAATTATATTTAACAAACAATAATTTTGCGGCTTTATCACCAACCAAACGATTTCTAAGAGGATCATAAATTAAGCCAGCTGAACTAAACAGTTGTTCACTTGGCACTGAACTTGGCGGCGCCGATAAGTATGCGCGAACGTTGGGAGAAAAAGCTTTATATTTATTGTTATTTTTCCACCACAATAATGGATCATCGTCTTAACTTTTTTCATTATTGAGGCGGAGGCGGAGGCGAAGGTACAATTATTTGCGTAACTTCCGCAGTAATGGAGGCGGAGGCGAAGATCCGTTACAACCCTAATCATAAGTTAGCATAAATCATAGACACTAGTTAATAAAAATATTATTCGCTACAGCGTCGAGTCCGTTCGTCTCGTGAAGTCATAGTGCAGCGCGCTGAAATAGAGCGGCGGGAGGGCCGAGAAGTTCGAGAAGGGCGGGAGGCCCGCGGTCGGGAAGGCCGAGAGGGTCGAGAGGGGCGCGACGGACGCGGAGATGAGTGGGCCGATCCTTGGATGCGCGCCGAACCCGCAGCCAGGAAAAGAAGACCTCCATCTTCTGAGGATTCCTACTCATCGTCTAGGTATGTGCTTTGAGGGATTGAAATTTTAGTAGAACTTGAAATCTTACTTTTAAGATGAAACTCGTGTCAGTGATGATGCGCTTTCAGCACTGTATTATGTAGAGGAAAGTAAAGTAAGGAAGTTGCATTAAAATTTAGAAATTTTGCTATAAAATACCGTTAAATGAATATAGTTTTTTTATGAAACAATCATGTTATAAAGAATAAAAGCATATTATAAATTGTAAGAACTGCACCTGTTGTTCATACGGTAACAGACGAATAGACAATATTATTACAATGCAAAATATATTAATTATATAATTCTTATCCGCTTCCTCCCCACTATTTCCCCGGCTGGGTTATGCTTTCATAACTAATGTCGTGGTGTTTTGGACCTCACTTACGATTCTCATTTCTTCGTTAACTTCTGCATGAACACTCACTGGAATTTGCTGCTGGATGTGAATGTGCGTGTATGCGATATAATCGTGTGTGTGCGTGTGTGTGTACGCGACTACGAACATGCGTGTGTCCGTATGCACCTGTTTGTTTGCACGTGTGTGTGTTTCTCCACCTACCCGCCCTGGCTTCCTTTTGAGCCCACAGCTCTTCAAATTCCAGTTCGCGTAGTTCAGGCAGCCCTGGGGCGAGGCGTAAAAGAAGAGCATCGTCATCTTCACGACAAAGGTGAATAATACGATATATATATGACTTGCATGATTATCTAATCGATTTATTTTTGTGTGGCTTGTATGTATGTAATATTCAGCTTTTGTTAATCATATATGAGCATATTATAATATTAAATTTATTTGAATGTTTTTATTCAAGAGATAAGAATACTAAACGTACTGTTTGAATTTGCGCGCACAGCATTTTACTAAGGTGACAAGTCCAATTGGGTTTTATACCTGGTTAAATAGAAAGAGTCCTCTCTGTCTACTCATGAACACCCGGCTAAATGAGTCGTAACATTGGTCACTAAGCGTAACGGTTCGTGTGTGCAGGCTGTCCCCGTCGGTAATAGTGCGCGAGCGGCGGCTGGCGTCGGCGCGCGCCACGGCCATGAACCCGCCCGCGCCGCGCCGCCGCGCGCCCTCGCCCGCCGCCGCGCGCCAGCTCGCCGCCAACCCGCCGCCGCCCGCGCCGCACCGACACAAGGTGAGATCGTACGTTTTGGAACTGAAGTGCTAAATTTTTAATCAAACAATGTAATTTAAAAAAAATCATGGGTGTAAGTAACTTTTAATGATATTTTTTTATTAATTTTTCAGGAGGAAATGGATCCCTATGGTCGAAATAAACCTGCTAGTCGCAATAGAAATAGAAAAAAATATTCCAGATCATCATCATCGGGTTCAGGTAAAGTAACAGCCTGTACATTTCCCACTGCTGAGATAAGGCCTCCTCTTCCATTAAGGAGAGGGTTTGGATCATATTCCACCACGCTGTTCCAATGCGGGTTGGTGGAATGCACATGTGGCAGAATTTCGATGAAATTAGACACATGCAGGTTTCCTCACGATGTTTTCCTTCACCGCCGAGCACGAGACGAATTATATCAGGTAAAATTAAATTATTATTATTACAAAATCGTTAGTATACAGAATTTATATATCTTAGTTTGTGTCTGAAAGGTTTTGATTAAGTATCAGCTATAAATAACAAGTAATATATTTTTTAGAATCATCATCTTCATCCAGCGAGTCCGAGAGCGAATCGCGTTCGTCTTCTTCATCAGGCAGTTCCGGCGCACGTCGAGCTCGGCATGCGCGTCTACTTAACGCGGCTGCTAGGCCAAGGTATGCCTTATAACGGCATTACAGCCTTCATTAAATTATTTAAAAACTAAATATGTAAAATATTTTATTATTATTTGTGGGTATAATCTGTTGATATGTTTATTTATGCAAGTATGTATAGGTAAAATTATATTTGTTTAAATTAATTTATCTCGACTGCTGTACACCTCATAACCATAACTTCAACTACTAGTCCTCCGTTCAAAGATTGTCTGACTGGATAATATCGTTTTTGTATATACTCATTGAGACATTCATCTCTGTTTATTGTTTTATATATTTTTTGGTGTGCAATATTGTATGTTTATACTAGAATTTTGACATTTTTTTTTGTTTACAGATTAAATGCAAAGTCAAATACGGGCTTAGTACCCGCAGTTTCAGCTGTCACTAGTAAAAAAGAAGTCTCAAGCGATAAAGGTATTATTTATTCAATATTCATATCTTATATAGTAAAAAGTAAATTAACAGCTTGTAAATTTCCCACTGCTGGGCTAAGGTCTCCTTTTACATCAAGGAGAGGGTTTGGAACATATTCCACCATGCTGTTCCAATGCGGGTTGGTGGTATTCACATGTGGCAGAATTTCGATGAAATTAGACACATCCAGGTTTCATCACGATGTTTTCCTTCACTGCCGAGCATGAGATGAATTATAAACATAAATTAAGCACACACATATATAGTGGTCCTTGCCTGGGTTTGAACTCGCAATCATTAACCACTGGCCATCTCAGCTCTTATATAGTAAACATAATATAATATTATTCTGTTTATTTGTTTTAGAAATAGTAGGTAAGAAGAGAGGAGCGACTTCACCCGTGAGCGGGGCAGCGCCGGCGAAGAAATCCGTTTCCAGAAGAGAAGAACTCTTAAAACAATTGAAAGCTGTCGAGGATGCAATCGCTAGGAAGAGGTCGAAGATATAGGAGTACGAGAAACGCTGGTATAGCAGAACTCGCAGAGAGTAGTTGAAATACTACTAAGTGTGTACCAGGGTTTTGAAAAAATCCGTGATTATAAAACAAGACCTACATATTGTTAACTGTTTTTGCTTGCAAATCAAACTGCAGCAATAAGTGTTATACTGGCAAATTGCGTTACGATGTTGTATTTCAAGCTTAGGCTTTAAGTAAATTAGCTTAAGTAATATTGAATTGTTTATGATTAATTCCTGTGTATGAACATTAAGATCATCTTTATTTTAATACCGACCATAAGTATTTGTAAATTGGGTGTTAGTTATCATCATACAAAGTGAGTACTAAACCTAGGCCTTAGGTTTATAGATCTAATAATTTTGACATTTGTGAGCTAAAATAAACAAGAATTTTGTAAAGAAATGTAATTTAATTTTGTTGACTTATACATTCTTTAATATTATGAAAAAAAAGTTTGATTGATCTTTCTATTGTGCTTGATTATTCGATATTATGATCCAGCACTCTGAATGTGTAAAGTAAAACCAACATAGAACTTAAGGTGATTTTACTATATGAATGTTAGCTAGCCTGTATTTTCTTGAAGTTGTGCATCTTACAAGAACTTTGTTTGAATAATTGTCATCAAGTTTCATGATTGCATTATAAGCTACATATCCAATTCCACAAATATTAGCTTCAGAAAAACTAAAAGCTCCTTGGCTCACATATCCCATGACTTCTCGAATACCCTTATTGCGTACGGATTCTACATTTGAAGGTAGCCACAGTTCCCTCATTGTTTTTACATACTCAGATGGTTCTGTTTTATTGAGTCTCTTAGTTTTTTGATTGATCTAAAAAATAAAATAAAAAGTTATAAAACTAACTGACTAAATAAGCAAATTTCATTTTAGCTTTCATTTTACACTAACTTAAGGTTTACAAACTAATCAAATCTACTTATTTTTAAAGTACAACCTATGAACGAAATTCTCTGACTTTTTACCAATTTTCATCAGTAATTTAAATTACCTTTATTTAAATTCTCTCATTTTAAAAACATGAAATGTTAACATATTAATGAATTATTAAAATATATGATTGTTTTAGTTTTTATACTAAGATTATTTAATAATTTCAAAATTATGAATTTCCTTGTTAGAATTTGGCGTGTATTTGAGATTCCCAAAATGACACAACAACCAACTTACTACAGTTTGCTTTTTTCTCAATTTTATACGCTTTCTTCTTCTCTGTTTAAGTAATTTCTGGCGTTCCATCCGTTTTTGTTTTCTTAATTTTGTATTAGGATCTTCATGATGGGGTTCCATTAATTCCTCACTTGCATTAATATCTTTTAAAAGTGGCAAGCAAATTGTTGAATATTTCGTTAAATTTCCTTTTCCCTGCATTTTTATATAAACAGGAACTAAACAAGCATCTGAATTATCAATTTTAGGTACCTTCTTTTTATTGTTTATGCAGTCCTGTAAAGAATTAAAAAAGGTGGCTTAATTAAATTAATGCTTTAACAAAACCTATCCACTGGATACTAACAGCAATATAAAACCTCTTTGTCTGACATATCAAATACTTATGTGGTTTATATACACTTTTTTTATAATTCATCAATTGTCTATACATATAATAAAATTGGTGTGTCTGTTTGTAATATTAAAATAGCCCTCCTTTACTAAATGCATATGTATTTATCTATACAGTTTCATATACCAAAATAACATTTTTTTCAATTTTTGTTGGTCTGTCTGTCTGTTGTTCCGGCTAATCTCTGGAATGGCTGGACGATTGTGACATGACTTTCACTGGCAGATAACTGATATAACAGGGAGTAACTTAGGCTACAATTTTTATTTTGTTAAATTCAAACACATACAAGGTCACGGGCACAGTTAGTAAAAAATATAATTGCGTATATAAACCATTAACCTTCTTACTGTGATTATCTAACTTATGTGTCTCCAATAAACTTTTAGATTTAAAATATATTTTTGCATGCTACAAATAATGATTAAATTATATTTTAATATATTTCTTCTGCCTGACATGCTATAATTTTTATTAATTGTGAGACAAATTATATATTATTATGTGTTTGGGGTTATTTTAAGTAAATTGCACACTACTGCAAATGCATGTTGTATAAAAAGTAAATCACCTGTAATGTATCTAATATTTTTTTATCACGAAGAACAAACATTTTGTCCTCAACATTGTTGCCCCAGTCTTTAAGTAATATCTTCCATGGGCAAATAAATGGATAGGGAACTGCAAGTTTCACAAAATTAACTCTTTTACTCGGTGGTCTCCTAAAATACTTTTCTTTCAATTCAGATTCAATTCTTATTTCTTCTAATCTTCCTGCTTCTGAGTCCGGTGGCAAATAGCACTGACCCATTTCAAAAGCCAAATTTTCCGTTTCCCTCAATCCACCTGACCTTGCTCCGAACATTATTAGAGTAAGCCAAAATGGTAGACCATACCCAGAAGGTATAATGATATCCCATCCACAGCCATAACCTAAAACCTTATATATATTTTAATTTACATTTCATGAAATAATAAATATGTAATGATTGTTAGTAACTAAATTACATACCAATTTTTTTGTGGTCTGAATTTTGTGATCCAGGTCTTTGTATCAAAATTATGGGTATACACTGTAGTGTTGGGTCATCTTCATTTATTTCTCCTGGGACCAAATGTGTTTTAGTTACATGTTCAATAAATTGTGCATTAGTAATTTTTTTATCTTTTATAATATCACACACAGATGTGTCCCACAATGGTGATGACGATAAGTAAGGAGGCACATTAATTAATGTTTCAGTGTCAATGCTTGTAATACAGCTGTTTTGAGCTTTAGTTCTCTTGGCTGGGCGACTCCATCGGGGGTCTTTTATAACTAAACCAAATATTAATCTTGGAGATAGTTGAGATGGTGAAGTCAAAGAACTAATCTGTTCCCAATATTCTTTTTTCTCTTTCAGTAATAAATTTACTTCTGTCTCCATTAGATGCTGAATCCAATTATTAGATTGAACATTTTCTATGTTATCTACACATTTCAGTGACTGAACCAATACTGCATGACTTTTGGGTCCTGTCAAGCGAATTCTATTAAAAATTCCAGCCATTGGTTTAATTATAACATCAGAGTATTTTGTTGATATTTTTCTACGTTTTGTGGCCAAATTATCTCCACTATCTATATTTAATAAGTCAGTACTTGATTTACTAACCAAGTCAGTTAACACATTCTCTACTATTTTGGCTTGAGAGGGATGCACAAATAACCACATCTCCTTATAGCTAGTATCAGAAGATATCCATAAAAAATCTATTTGACCAATAAAATCATATGGATAACAATTAGGTTTATATAAATTTATGGTGCCTTCTCTATTGCCATTGATATACGCTTTTGCACAAACTCCAAGTCCACAACTGTTGTCTGTGATATTACTGAATAAGTCTCTAATTATGTCAACTGGCCCTTTTATTTGGATAGGAGTATAATATGATATGTCTTGCATTAAACAGTGAGCTGAGCTAGCCCGATAGCAGGCTCTGAACGCTTTATCACTTGGTCTGTAGGCTAAGTGATGTCCCCAGCGTTCTACCATATGAAACCTTTTAGCATGCCAGATATGTGTTTCTAACCAAATATTTCTTCTTTGCCGCCTGTTATATTCTTCTAACAAATTTGTTTTCCTTCTTCTATGTTTTCGAGAAGGCTTTCGCTTTTGTTGTGGAGATATTCCACTCTTTTTAAGTTGTTCTAATTGACTCTCTCTTAATCGTCTAGGTAAACGTTTGCAATTGTGGCTCATCACCCTTCGGCGCATGTGTACAGGTAAACTTTGAAATATGAGCTTCGTTTTACTTGGTCGTAGTATGCTTTCAGTCATAGCAGCTATTTCTACACTCCTAGAAGCAGCAAATTTTAAACTATTTGCCGAATGTGGCAAAGTTTCGGAACCACCAAGGGCAGCATCAAATTCACCGGACTCCATGTTGCTTCAGAATAATTTTTTAAACGTTTTTATTAACAAAATATTACAGAACACCTTTTTATATCTTTTGCTTAGAGGTTTACTTAAATCTTAGAAGCATTTTATAACCTCAAATTGTTAAGATAAACTGTCAAGTAGACAGTTGAAAACGTCAGATCACAGATGTCAAACGCGATCGGATATTTTACAGACTATATTCTCGAAGAAATAATCGATTTTTTTTTATTACTTTTCAATCGTTAATTTTTTATTATAATTCAATTTAATTTATAAGGAAACTCTCTTTTTTGCACGGGTCCGATTTTTTTAAAAACTTAAATAATATGATATAAATATATTTTATACTCTCATAGTAAGAAAGAATGGAGCTTTCCATCAGTATTAGTTTGAGAGTCCCTACATACAAAAAAATGCCTTAATCAAATATTAGTTCCCGAGTCAATCATGATTTCGTACTTATAATCAGAGCCGGATTTAAAGAGCTGAAGGCCGAACAACAGAGAGTAAAGATTCAATTAATTTTTTTTACAAATTAATTTGAAAATTTTTACTCAATGATTTATTTACTCTTTATATTTACTAATTTCTTATATTGACCTTAAAAAATATAATACATTGATTTTTTCATAGATGCCTACACTTCTTCGACTTCGGCTATCTAAGAAGCTTATGATGACATGAATCTTGATGTCTCTATATTTATTGTAATTGCCTGGGTGGTGTAGTGGTGAGATTATAAAAATCAACTTTTTTTTAATTTCTCAGAGGCAATAAATTTGGTAGTTTTTATTGTATTAATAGTAAAAGTGTACTAAGCATCCACTTTCAACCACCTGCCTGCCCACCTTAATTAGGATCACTGTGAGCACATTTATATAGTCCTCACATATTAATCACCGTATAAAAAAACATGAGTAACTGGAGTTTCTACTCGTCAATATGTTCATCTGTTTCCTGAATGTTTTCTTAACCAATAATGACTTAATAAATGCGTTGATAATCGTTTCTCGTTAAGAATAACGCATTTGTAGGCTATGTGATATCATATTTAGTCTATCTTATATATTACATGCATAATACCTACGCACGCAAAGAACGAATATGAAAATTTAAAAAGATATGAAATGCCTGGTTTCATTTATAAGATTTCGAAAATGTTTCAAACCATTTGTTTTAATTACTTATAATTCTTACAAAAAAAAGAAAATACTTAAATAATTTTATATCTTGTATTATACCCAGTGTCATAACTTTCGTATATGGGCTGTAATTTTTTTAAGTTAAAGTATGTCATAATAGTACTTTTTAGTAAATAGTCCCCGAATTCTTGTTACGATAAAAGCATAAACATATATTACAGAGCGATTAGATCGTAATTCAATTAACAAGCAAGTTGATATTAGTCCAGATTTCATTGCAAAGTTTTTGAATGCATATTTGTCATTTACATGTTTATCTAAACATCAAATTAAATGATATAAGTAGGCTGTTTTATAAAGGTGTCTACAAAAAACGTTTAGTGCATATGCTAATGTTTGACTTGAAGATAAAAAAATCTATAACAATTAGGTAAAATACTAATAATAAATACATGAAGCAAGGTGTGTAATTTATATTAAATGTGTCAGTATTTAAAAAAATAAAAAGTTTACTTATTTATTCTTTCTGGCCCAGATGGTCCAGTGGTTAGAACGCGTGCATCTTAACCGATGATTGCAGGTTCCAATTCAGGCAAGCACGACTGAATATTTATGTGCTTAATTTATGTTTATAATTCAACTCATGCTCGGCGGTGAAGGAAAACATCGTGTGGAAACCGACATGTGTCTTAATTTCATAGAAATTCTGCCACATGTGTATTCCATCAACCCGCATTGGAACAGCGGGGTGGAATATGTTCCAAACCGTCTCCTCAAAGGGAGGCCTGAGCCCAGCAGTGGGAAATTTACAGGCTGTCGTTGTTGTTAGTAATCGAGTTGTGAAGGTAACAGAATAAAACCAGAAAGTATATGTCTGACACATATGTGAATGTGTAAAACATATTAGAAAATGATGATTTGATATGATATAAAATTGATGTATCTATTACTAGTTTTCGCCCGCGGTTTCGCTCGCGTTTTAGAGTTTTGGTTTTCACTTGTTAGACAAAAAACGTAGTGTTTGCTTCATACCAAATTTCATCAAATTCGTTTCAACGGCTTGGTCGTGAAAGAGCGACAGACAGACAGACAGTTACTTTCGCATTTATAATATTAATATAGATTGTTATCAGCTGAAGTTAGTTTAGAAAACTTTCGTGCATAAAATATACCTAACAATGTTAGGTTATAGAAAATAGACAATTACATGGAATTACCTAATTATTTTATATGGTGTCCATTTGAAGAAAAAGTGAGTTTAGAAATATTTTGATGATAAAGTCGTTTGTTCTTTTAATTCAGTTCATGAAAATTTGTTAGTGGAGTCAAAAGTCTTTCTAGAAAAAAAACATCCATATTCGGTATTTGCTCAATGAGATTTATTGATTTTGAGATCATTTTTTGTGGAGTTCCGTTGGGTAAGCTGTAAGAGATTTTTTATTAGTATATGTGCATCAGAAATACAAAAAAAAAACATGATAATTAAGTACAGATAAACAAATAATGAAATGAAATACAAAATACAAAACACATACAAAAAGTTAAATAAAAATTATCAACTCCAATAGGACCCTGCAAAAAATGAATGAATTAAATGAATAGACATCCTATAAAAACATTTTACGAGACAAATAATGTATAAAATAATATTTTTCATCGAAAATCATAAATTTTCAATATACGAAACAATGTCCTAACAGCTATAATACAGGAAACATTCATGTCATAGTAATCCATGGTAAATAAACAACATTTATCATTAAAATCGCGTTAAAAATACACATTAATCGAACTAATTGATCGTGCCCTCTGCAACGACAATTAGTTCAACTATTATGTATACGAGTGCATTTTAATGTATGAAACGTGTGAAGTCAAGTCCGGCGCACACAGCTCGATGTGATGTATTTCTTCAAGTGTCCGTGCTGCGTTGATTCCGTCGACAGAATTGAATCGATTTAGGAACAAAATCAGCTTTCACAATGATCTCAGAATATAGAACAATCTGTCAAACCATTATGAAAACCAGTTTCGTAAATCTTATTTTCTTCTCTATCTTCTGTATCTTCGTTTCTTGAGCTTCTTCGAGTATCTACGTCGTCTTCGCCTCTAGATTACCGTATTACATATATATAATTCGCTTAAGGTAAATTTATCACATAATAACATACAAATAAGGCAAATACAGTGTAGGATAAATGAATTCTAAACAGAGCTGTAACGCACAATAGAGTGGGTTATATGAATGGATTTGTCATCGCTCGATTGGGTGAAGTATGCGGCGGGAATGGGATGTGACGTGCGCCGGGACGCTCCAATTGTCCGCACGCCATATGACATCATGCGATGCTGACTCAGCCGCCACCTCGGCAGCCTCGCGCCGCTCTGCAACATTAAACAAACATACATTTTAACATGGTCCTAAGAATTTCGATCGAGTCATTATCGATAAGTAAATCCGAGCAACCGTCGTCTACTGAGCATATTCGCCGGTGTCGCTCTCTGATATAGAAGCAACGAAGGCGGCTCGCGCAGCAAAGCGAAGCAATGCGGGCTCACCCACACCACGAGCGGGTACTAATTAGGCGAGGCGTGGACTTCGGAGTGCGCCAGTGGTGACCACAAATGGTCCGAATAAGCGCTCCGTCCTTGTTGGGGCGGTTGCGCGGGAGTCGTGGCGCCGCTACAATTATTTTGCTAATTTATCGACGCCGATCGCTTGCGGTATTTTATTAATACGTCACCTGATGTCGTAGTAAATTGCGAACGCGCGAACGTGAATCTTTAACTAATTGACTGAGAAGCGAGACTGACTTATTGAATAGTAAATAGTAACATAAAATTAGTGTGAAATAAAAAATGCATCGATAATTGCATCAGCGGCACTAGAATCGTCGCAGTTGCAGGTGCGTGAAGCTACGGTGACGTCACGTCCGCAACACTCAATGGGCTCGCACTATGTGGGCCACACGTGTCACCGCCCCCCCCTCCCTCTCCCCTCCGATACCTCCGCACATACCATACCCGCACTCGCAAACACTGTTCTAATTGCTGACAACTATGGGAAATAGTGCAAATATGTTACTTTTTATCAAGAACTCGGTGTTTACACTTGTGATAATGACAACTGTACCGTTGGAACATTACAAGGACTCGTTTTAAATAATGATAACTATGAACCCGGACTATACGGCATTATAGTCAGCCATAAAGTAAGCAATTTAAATACGTATCTTATATCTTAAACGAAAACGCTCGCTCTTGTGTTATTACTTTAAATACAGTGTAATATTTTAATAATAAATTTGAGCTCAAGGGAAGCCTAACCTACTAAATTTTTAATTTAACAGAATTTTCAATTGATACTTTGATGAGTTTAAAAAAGTAGGCTGGGATATCATAGTCTTTATATTTACATTTAAAAATAAGTACAAGCAACTAGAAAACGTTACTAAGGAGACGTATAATGTATAAATGAAATGTAGTGGATGCGACGACGCGACAGCCGACAAGTATGTAGGGCGAGTGACGAGCAGACTATTGATAGTGCGGCGCGCACTTTCGCGCACTTACACCGCGTCTGCGATGCCGCTCCGCCGACCACCATAGTCCGGCGTGATGGTGACGGCGAGACTCGTGTCAAACTGTGCTTCCAATATGCATCATGCAAAATCATCTCGTCATCATTAATGCTTAATTTGAATACTAATTATTTATTACAAAGTCGTTATTATGTTCAGACTAAGTTCGTTATGTAATGATTGATGTATATATTTTGACTACTTACTCAAATTGCGTGATTAAATTTACTTAAGTTATTTGCCACAATTATCCTTAAGTGTCATTAGTAAACTATTATGACCCATTGCAAAAGAAGACTGCCCAGTTATAATTTAATTAATCAACGAATCAAATTAAAAAGAGCTATCCTAGACCTGGCCTGTAGTAAACAAAGAGTAGTACACTTATCGTGGAATGAATATCAGTCGTTATCGGCGAATATCATTAGCGAGCGCGGTCGACGCGGGCGGCCGGCATTACTGTAGGAATGTGGTATAGTAGAGGCGCGCTGGTGCGGCTGCAGGTTTAGAGATAGAGCGAGCATTCCGCGGCTGTAACGGTGAGTTATTTCGCGGAGCACACGGCGGCCGGCGTGAATGGCCGGGAGATGCAGCGCAGGCTGCAGCGCGCCCCGTCCCGCGCGCGCCGCATTCCTGCGAGCCGCGAGCTGCGCGCCGCTCGCCGCTTGCGCAACCTCCGCCGCCACATTCCATTCATAGCGGCGCACGACTCTACAAACTGCGAGTTCGTTCCGCGACTGCGACCGCTGCCTTCGGCGACCCTGTCGCCGACGGTTGCTTCTCCTGCCGGCCACCGATCTCATCTTCTCAGAAAGGCTAAGCGTAAGCAAGTACTGTTTTTGAAATTTTAGAACGTTACGCCACATTTCTTGATAAAGTTCACGACGGCCGACCGCCGTGAATTCCGCCGGACATTGACCCGCTCGCCGCGGCTTTCTCCAACTCGCTGTTTGCTATTGGAACGAATCTATTAATTGGAGAAACTTAGTTCACACATGAGCGTGGAAAGTAGACCGAGTAAGCTTTGCCACAAAATCTTAGTCCAACGAAGCTGTAGCTGCATCGGTATATCGCCAAATCAAATCGATTAAGAAAAGGAACTCTATGAATAAACTAACTGCATATATGATGTAAACACCTTCGGTGATGACATTGGAGATTGTATACTTGATAGTAAATCTTCTGTGAGAATCAACTGATGTCATAACTTTGATAAAGCTTACGGCACTATGCTTAACAATAACATGTTTGCTTTGTAATAGATATAAAAATATCGTATGTGAATTCACATGGGAAATCCCGAATAAATATAAGTATGTAGGTAGGCATTCATATCGTTTCAAGAAAGATACTATCAAGTGAGTAATTAGCTAATGGCTATCGCGATTGCTTAGGGTAGAAGAACGAGTGCAGTGCGCAGGCTTCGACGTCGAGCGCAATGCTCACCTAAACGCTGGAGGCTGAAATCGTCCCCCTCTGTTTGTCGGTGAAATGTCACCAAACAGCATTCCGAAATATTTGAAACGACCTTTATGGCGCGAAAGAAAGTGTGAGGGGTGAGGGGAGCGGGCCTGCGCGACCGTGGGACAGCGGCGCGCGCGCCAGTCGCACGGCGCTCCCCGCCCGCGCCGCGCCGCCTCCCGCATTCCAGCGCGCCTCCCTCCGAATTTATTCAGCCGCGAACCAACCGCTTCGCGCCGAATCGCCGCAGCTCCTCTGCTACTCCAAAGCCGACGTTGGCCTCATGCTTACAACCGCGTGTCCTACAACTTATCTAATATATCTATATATTAGAGTAATGCTAATATTGATTTTCAGTATACTCGTAAGTTACTAAAATATGCAGACACGTTTAATGAACCGTTCTGGATACATGCGAGTTGAAGAGAGTTGTATACCGAAATATATTTTTATATAATACACGTATTAAGGAATTTATTATGGATCCCAAACATGTCTCATTTCTAATCAGCCAGCTGAAGCCAGCCTATTCCAGTCTTTTGTTTTACTACAAGACCCGAGCTTTTTTACATCCTATGCGTCATTTCTTTCAAATACAGATATCTAATGTGAAGGCGACTTTTTTTATTTTATCCGAAGAATTTTCTAAAATTTACTAAAACATTTTACAATTGAATAGAGTCGTTTATTGTAATTGTAATTTCCAATAATAATCAAATAGAGTTAGATAGGTTCTGACATGAGTGTGCATGTCTCATTATTTTGGGACATGTGTAACATAGAGTTGGAGGTAATTGGCATTTATCAGCTGTGAGTTGGCAGCCGGCAGGTATCGAGTCGGAGTAGTGCCGGTGCGTGCAGCTCGAGCGACGAGGGCGGCCGGGAGCGCGGCGAGCGCGGAGGCGGCGCGTCGCAAATAGCCCGTGACGCGGCGCGGCGGGCGCTGCACTTTCGCGCGGTCATGTGCCCGGCGCCGTAGCCAGACGCTCGTAATCGGTCCTCTATTTAAAAACGTCGTCGGCGACGCCGCGCGCCGCTCGCCGGCCGCGGCGGGGAATGTGCGGCGACAATGCACGCGCGTCAACGACCGCGCGCAGCGGAAGCGGCACACTTCCAGCCCGGAAACTTGCGCTCGCGCCTTAAGGGACCGACGAGCTATTTATAATCGGTGCAGGGTGCGGATGCGCTCATCAACAGCTGTTATGCAATGCGCTCGCTTCAGACTCAGTCTTTAGACTACGGATCAGCTCGACTTTTAAATCGAAACTACAAAAGTATAACTGTCGGATCTATTATGCAAAATTAGATCCAATTTAAATAGTACAATAGAAAAAGCTACAATTGCTATTGCCGAGTTATCTGAGGCAAGAAACCGAGACTCTGCTCAGACGTAGAAATCGCGTGCGATGACGCGAGACGAACGCTGACGTCAAATTGCCCTTCACCGCGTAACGCAAGAGAATTGATAACTGTTATTTTTATAATAACTCCCATTAATGTTTGCCGTTTAAAATTTTCAATGCGTTACACAATTTCTTGGTCTGGACGCAGAATGATCACCGGAGTGATGAAATTGCTTTAATTTGGCTTTATACACAGTTTTACGAAGCCAAAATTAAAAATGTCGTATAAGTTTCGGCAGGCTTTAATTTGTAAATATTTAATGAGATGATGGCTCAATTCTTTTTTCGGCGAGTAGTAATTCTGTCCGTTCGTTCCGGTGCCGCACATTCTCATAGCCGAGCGCGCAACCCGTAAGGAAAGCGCAAGGGCCCACCGGAGATAAGGTCTATAAATGTTCACCTCCATGACTCATAATTAATAAGAGATTTGCCGCGATACTAGAACAATTAACTAAACGCATGTGTGCACACTACTCATTATATATTTAGAAAAAATGTTTACAACGAAGCGATTTTTCAATTGTCAAATTTATTGAAAAAAATTGAAGTTATTTTGTTAGTTTTATTCAATAAAATCAATCCAGAATCAATGTAAATTCCTTTCGAAATTTGTTCGCATTGACAACTTTTGATTGTGATTCTTAATGGAGAAATAAAAAAAATAAGTAAAATGTTGAAAGATGAGTGCTAATGTCACTTCAATATGTAGAAGGCGGCGTGTTCAAGCGACACGAGTTCGTCCAAGCTAATAGCTCCTACGTGCCCATAGCGCGCGTCCCGCATATTAATGCATGTAATTAAGGCGCGCTTTTACATTTAAAAATCATCACGACGCGACTGGACACTCCGAGTGTATATAGGTTGCTTTAGTTTATGGTCCTGGGATTTTAAGTTAGCGGAAATTCATCTTACGTGGTTCATTTTAAAATTTATGTCTAACAGAACAATATTTTTATTAGAAAATATTAAACATTTTTCGTTTTATTTTGTTTTATTTACCCATTTGATACTAAGGCTAGTTTTTAATGTTTCATATTTTTAGTGGTTGCTGTTAACTTACGTAAACACAACGAAGTGCTACGTAGGTGCTACGGTTTTGCTACGAAGCCTTCAGCGTAATTAATAATTGAGATAATGGATATTGATTAATATACCGTCATACTGTCTTAGTTTGTACATTTTAAAATTAAAATACTAGTTCACATTACATAAATTGAAAGAGCGAAATGAAACGGAAAAGCTAAAACGGACACGTGAGTATAAAAACAATATTACAGTATTTGACTTAAAACAAAAATGTCGTCCGACACGATACATATTCAAAGCACACTTTTTGCAGACAATTCACATTCCTGATTATTGCTACTGCGTTCGTGAATTTATTTACAAAGAAATGACATTCCAGCGGCGGATCGTATATCCGAAAGAGTATCGTTTACAAAAATAATACTTAAGTACGTTCCCAAACCGTTACGAGTATTTCAGGAAATATTAATCTCTAGCACGTAACCCGCGCGTTCAATTGAAACAACTTTGTCTATTACCTAGAACTATATACGTACATATAAATTTATTGTATTGCTCAGATAAACAATATATTTAAAGATTTTTTATGATATTTAAAGGTTATTTAATAGTCATTAAAATAGTCGGCAAGTGCAATGCAATACGACGATGAAATTGAAATCTGCCGATGTGAATCGTTTTATTGTGCCGTACGTTCAATCCGATGTAAACATTGTGTCGCAAAGGAGTATAAATTGTGCGCGAATATATTTAAGCGTAGACGACTAGACGTAGATGGCGAAGCGGAGCGCGCGGGTGGCGTGTGACATCGATTTAGTTTTCAGGGCAGCAGTCGTCTCGACGGTCGGCGGAGGCCGTTCAGCGTCGCGTCTAGGACCTAGATTCCGTGTATTGTTTTAGTATATCGACGGTCCGTGTCGCGGTGGCGCCAAGGCGCGGCGCACACGGCATGTTTTATTCAAGCGCGGGCCGCGACCCGCGCCGCCCCCTGAATTTTGTTAGCCTTGTCTCGTCCCGCGCGCCGCCGACGCCGACGCCTCTAATTACATACTAACATGACCAACTTTACCGAGTCACGATTATTTTGATTTTTGTCAACGGTTTAATCATTAAGTAGTAAAACCGACTACCGTCAATTGTTATCGAATCTGAGCAAGTACTTCGATTTGTTACTACGAATATACACACAAGTACTTACGCGTTACATTGGGATAGCGAGTAATTAACAAGTGCCCTTCGAGAATAACAGTTTGTTGTTTTATATTGGTAATTTTAATCATTAGCAGCTACGGTGCTTCAAATACTTATAATTGATATCCAAGGGATGAGATTGCTGATATCAGTGGTGGGTTCGGATGTCACAGAATAGTCTATTGTGTGCGCGACGCCGCTCTGCCCCGCACGCCCCGCCCCCGCGGTCTGTTGCCGCAAGCGTACCGGGTAAAGGGGTCAAGGTTTCGTTGGCGCCTACCTGACGTCCAGAGTTTATTATAATTATATCATAATAATATCACTTTATTGAATACTGAAAATTTGAAAGCTTATCTATATGGGACCGCTAATCTCAAAGAACGAACAACGGCATACGTTAAATGACTAAAGATTTCATACTAATTTATAAAAAAAATATAGGACGATAAAATTCTATTATAAATAAAATGGTATGTAGGTACATAAAACGCGCTCATCAAATGAGATGTGAGGCCCGGTTTAGGAGTGAAGGTTAATGACCGATAAGGTTTGAGTTACGCCGATTTCCCATTTCACATTATCTCTCGGTACATGGGTTTAATTAATATATTTTTTGCCAGCATCAGAGAACACCGAAACGCAACAAATACAAAACGGCCGGCACTTATTGTACGTACTCGTTACTCATAACACGTAATGATGTACTTATAATGAAGGAGCTAAGGGTTTGGCTTACCAAGCGAAAGCTCAACAAAGTAACAAAATGTTTTGGCTGCGGGAGCGCCACAGAGCGCGAGGGCGCCACTATCGCGCGGACGTAAGGTGCTCCTTATCGCGCTATTGTTCGCGCCGACAGATTTATAACTTCCCTTTGGCCCCAATAAGGGCCCGTGACCTCAGCACCTTCCACTCTACTCCTCGACGGAAATATTTCGACACGTGTGTACTATTCACCTTAATATCATGTAAATAAAATCGCTCGCTAAACGTATTAATTTCACTATAAAAATTATGAATTCATGTTTATTTCTAATTATACTGAACAAAATTACGCAATTTAATCTACTCTATGAACATAACACATACAATATATAGTAATCATCTAATCTAAAATGTACAATTTTATTCTTTATCATTAAATTGCGAAAATATTTTTTATTCGAAATAGCCAAAATGACATTTTGTAGAAATAATTAATAATTTGCAAATACATACCCGAATTGCCACCTCCGCTGCTTAAGCTTCTTCTCTTGAAATAATTTGATTACTTTTCATTCGACAGGAAAATAGTTCTCAGCTCCTGAAAAAAACCGAAAGTTTAAATTAATGTACGAATATTTTATAACTATATATTATAACATATTTTATAAAGTAAAACGTATTTAGATAAAATCAAGAATTATTTGAAACATAAAAACTATGAAAGTTCTATTTAATTATAGAGAAATTACACCATAGACCACAAATGTAATCAATTATTGAATTATCCGTTAATCGCAGTGACATCTATAAATCGGAATCAGTTGCATCGTTTCAATAAATTGTCGACATCGTGAAATATCCGTGGCGTTTTTACAGAAGCTCTTATCAGTGTTACTCGTAATGGAAATAAGGCTAACGTCAGTTTCCCAGCGCCTCGAGCAGACGGTGGGAAATGCCGCGACACGTTCACTGTGAGAAAATAACATATTTAGGCAATTATCAATTTTTCGTGCTAATTTGCTTGAACGTTTGCTTAATATTTATAGCGCTTTATAAGGACATGAATGTTATTTAATTGTGTGAAACTTTTGTCAAGAAAGTATTCAACGGACATTTGTCAATATTTGATTCAATTAAAAATAGCAATTAATATTTATTAATATATATTAGGTATACAGATATTTTGATAAAAGACGCATTACACACAGGGTCATGTATACAATTATAATAATATATATTTTTAATAGAATGGGATCTTCGAAATTTTGCTTAGTTTAATTTAAAATATTTGTATGCGATAGTACATAGTATATTGGGTATTGTGTTGCGCCAATAAGAAAAAAATATATGTTATTATTTTTATGAGCGAAGTAACAAGTGGTAGTCAGAAAATGTTTATTGACTTTTGTCGCTGAAGTGAGCCCGTATATATGTAAGTTATTTCGCGAAGCAATTAGCAAAAGTTTCCGGTCGTATCTATGATTGCTGCGTGACGTCACGAGCCAAAGACAGGCGATGACATGTAGATGCAATGGAATGTGGCGCGGGCACGCTGCTCGCGTAACGGTCCGTCGCGACTCGCGAGACCTCTGACGTACGTTCCCATGCTCGGCCGCGGTGCCGATCTCTCTTCTCAGATAAGCCCGACTCTTATACGAAACCCAATAAGCCATTTCCTTGAAGCTCTCACAAGAATACCGCTCCCGTCAAAAAAATGACCAACACCAAACAAAAAAGCCCGTGAATAAGGCGGGAGCGCAAAATAAGAATGGCCCTGATTCTGGGAAGGCTCGGCGCCGATGCAGGCTTTACAACCTTTATAATGATCGCTTTTTGTGGCGCGACCCTTATTGGCTTATCGTGGGGCTGAGAACTGGCGCAGCGAGACGTGCGAAGCGGCTTCTTCCCGCCGCCTCACCTTCCCTATACACCGAGACGTGCCCAGTGCGATTCGCCCAGCGCCGTGCTCGACGGAAATCAGCAATCACAAGTTTTAAAGTGCGGATTATGCGTGGACGGAAGCGTCGCGCCACCCGACTTGAATACGATCATGAATGACGAAACGGTCGCGTTCTATACTCGTATGTACATAAC
Source organism: Vanessa cardui (assembly GCF_905220365.1). Lineage (NCBI taxonomy): Eukaryota > Metazoa > Arthropoda > Insecta > Lepidoptera > Nymphalidae > Vanessa > Vanessa cardui. Next base: position 8,311,503 of record NC_061138.1, on the reverse strand, counting down.
TGCGGACATAATAATGACTGACCAATTTAGTAATGTGACATTTGCATATCGCACTCGGAATCGACCTACACGCAAATTTGGCTATCACGTTCCTTTTGTATAGGAGCAATTGTGGGAGCGCGCTCGCAGCGCGGCCGGTGTAGGTACGTCCCTTCGGTGGGAAGTGCCGCAAAGGAAATGCTTATGAAATGTGCGCCTACGCCGCGCACTGCAACGGAAGCGGAGGCGCACTGCTCATGATTCGGCGACTGTAGGCGTCGCACCGAATGTCCCAAATTCGAGTGTCGGTTAGGCATGAATGAGTCGGAGAGCGGGTGAGGCGATACTACTTATCAGAAGCAAAGGTTAGTGAGCGAAGGGCGCGCATGGCGGCGAGCACTACGTCAGCGTGAGATGCTGCGGGCTGAGTCACTACTGCGGCCAGTGGGCACACGTGTCGCTGACGTCGCACCTGAATCATCCTCACACTACTTTTTTAAAGGGATATTATATTTTCATATTCACGCAAATTAATTCGAAAAAATATTTATACAATGTAAACAACAATAATAAAGAAACATTAGAAAATGTTAAATAACTATAACGTATTTAATTTTTTTATAATTATATGCCTATATTTATTGTCTGATATATTAAATTATTTTTATAACTGAGTGTGATTATTTAACAAAAACATAAATTATAAAATATAATAAGTCTTAGATATCAATAATTACGATTATAACTTTTTTTATATATATAATAAGAAAACATGATATATAAGTATTTGAGTTTTTACATAAGGCGCCGAGGAATGTATTGTAGTTAACGGTGTACGGGTGTAAACGAATACGGTGCGGATTACAACCGGAGGGTAATGAACAGGCGGGGGTGAGAAGCGAGAAGTGGAGCATGCGCGGGCGCAGCGCGAGGGACGCTAGAACCAGACGTCACGCTCCGCTAGTGACGTATGTCCTGTCGATAACGCGGTCGCCGCTACTACATCTCATTGTTTCAATTTATTACTTGCGTACGAGAGAGATTGCTATCACTTCGATCGACACTTATCGTTCATTTCGTGTGTCATCATTTTTTTGCTTAGTATGAGATTGTTTTATAATGCATTTTGTTTCTACCCTCATTTGTTTTTAAAAAAACACTCGATTTTTTTTTAATTCAATTCAATTAATTTTTTTTTTTCGAAAGAATGAATAAAAATAAATTTGAAATTTGAAAGTAGATCGAAGTGGCAGCGACAAATAATTAAGAATTGAAAAATGAATAGAAATAAATTCTAATCTTACGCTACTGTATGTAAAATTCCATCATCAACGACTGATAATCACAATATAAATTCACTTTGCACACATTATTCACAGTTAACGTATATCGTCCAGCGATTGAAATGACACTTGTTTTCAGCACTTCGCACGAAGTCCGGCCTCAAGTAGCGGTGTTCACTAAACAACGCGATAATACAAAAAGAAGTCAGAGGTTACGATGTTATCGATGGAGACATGAATATTCGAAGACGCGAGGGTCACGAGTGAGCGGTCGGCGTAGCATCGCCCCGCGGCGTGAATGGAACGACCGACATTTTATGAATCGAAAGCCGTCGCTCATTGACCTGAGCACTTGAGCGGCGAGTGAGCCGGGAGCGAGCGCCGTCGGTGCCGCCGCGCAGCTCCGCAGGCCCGAGATCCGCGGCCGCCGGTTCCGGCGTTCGCGCTGACGGAAGTGACGTTCCCACCGAACATGGCGGCGCGCGCGCAGGAAGTGCGCAGCTTACCTATCGGGACGTCTCCGTCGGCGGCCTCCTTGCGTTGAACGGAACGCACGGACCCGCATGCGCCGATTCCGATATCCGCAAAAGTGCGCGCGATCACTAACTTACGAATAAATTATTCGCGCCGTTATCTAAAAATATTCGTTTGCGACGCAGAGCGGTCGGAGGCCGCGGGGCGAGCCGACGCGGAATCGCACACACGAACTGCTTCCCCGCCGCGGGGAGACTGATGAGGGCAGGCCGCGCCGGCGCCGGCGGAGGCTCCGACGCACGCGCACACCACCTGCCGTCCCTTTCGGCGGGAATGCGAGTCGAGCAGAGCGAGCGGGACCGCGACACTTCATTATCACAGTGTCGACTCGTGAACACCAATAGACCGAGGAGTAGGGACAAAATATTCGACCTTCACTTTACGTACACGCACACGAGCGCGCCGCGGTCTCGACGAGACGCACACACGCGCACGAGCCTCGCGAATTGCTTGCTCGTCGCAGCGCGCCGTCGCACCGCTGTGCTACTTTTGACAATTTTTCCAGAAAACTGACATGCAGCGCTGCCGTGGACGAGGCGCGGCTGCGCCACGTGGCTCTACCATGAGGGATACTGCTCCAGATTTAACATTTATTTAAACCTAAGACTGAATTACTATAAAACACGTAAATTATATTTTCGCCAAATATAATCTTTTATATGATTCTCCATATTCTTCCTAGTTACAATTAAGTTTACAGTTATAAGTATATTACTCTTTAAGCTTATGGTACAACATATTTTTTATCAACCAATTAAATTTTTATTGGTATCTAATTTTAGACTTAATTATAAAAAAAAATAATTAAAATGTTACAAAAAAAAGCAAATATACGATCAAAACGTTTAAAAAATATTCAACACAGACAAGAATAATTAAAACCTTAAAAGGATATTTTATAAAAATGGCTAAGTCTTGTGAGAACTACCCACATCTGTGGGAAGTTACTATGTAGGCACAAAATCTCTCGCGTGGACTCAAAACAATATCTGCCTATCCAAATCGAGCGAGTGCTGGCTAATAAATAAAATACAAAGCACAAAAATATTTTAAATTAATATATTTTATACTACAGAAAAGTGAATGGAATTTTTTTAATCATATTTTGAAACTACATCGCATCTACATTGCTTAGGATTTGTTACTTTCTTCTGTTCATAGGAACTTTATAGCACATGTTATTTCATCTTAAAGTAAATAATTATTTAATCAATATTAATAAAGAATTCGTTAGTTTGCGTCATATTTACTTTCCTTAAAATATTGTGTAAATATTTTAAGTAGGTACTTATTCTACCTACCTTCTGAGTTTTTTTTTGTTTTAATTTAAATGATTTCAAATAGAAATAAATTAAACGAAGTAATTAAAAGTAATTTTTAATTATTAAGTCGGTATATAAACCATTTTATAAAATGTTTTTTTTTAATGCTACAAAATATTACAATCAATTATTATAATTTTATTTTATTTTACTATAGTTGTATTATAACAATTAAAATAAATAGCGTTAAATTATTATTTCATATTAAAATGAACTGATGCTTTTAAGTAACTGGATTTTATTTTTTAAATCTTAATTTATTTTCATTATTTCATACTGGCAACAGTTACGTTAAAATTAGGTTCTAGAATAATGCATTCAATACAATAGATTTACCTTTGATTTATTATAATTGTATGAAACAGGAAAAAAAAACAAAAACAACTACAAAAGCGTTATGAGTTGTGAAAATGTTTGTACAACATTCTTCGTTTTGGCTTTTCAAGTATTAAATCGCAGGATTTAATGTAAACATAAATGTGGTTTTTTTTTGCAAAAATACTTTCATTAATATATTTAATATATATAAATAATATCTTCGCTTTGAATAAAAATAGTAAAATTGTTTGCTTACATTGGACATAAGTTCAAATTTGTTTTTTGTTTGGAGCGCTATGCGTTTTTGTTTATAATTTTTGTTAATAATGTTATATTATTATTATTAATATTATCTTTTACAAGTAAAAGCACTGGTTTCTCTAATCGAGTTAATTTCGGTGACTTTCTATTGTATAATTACAGAAAAGGAATAAATAAAAGGTCATTATTATCCATTGAAATATACCAAACGTAAGGTGTTCATAAAATGACTATATTGTATTGAAATTTGACTAAAATGTTGAATTTTTTTACAACCCCATATAGGCGCTGAGTTGTAGAGGGGGTTGACGGTTAGAAATTGCGCGAAAAGTACGTGTTAGTGTTGCCACACGCAGGCGTAAGAGTGCGCGTGATTCGGCGCCCCACGGCTCGCCACGCGCTCGCTAAATTATATTTCTACCAATTTTCACACTTTATTATTTTAAATATTTCACTTAGGTCTAATGAGACCTATTTCCACTGAGTCGATTTCGCTTAGAAAATTTTATAAATTTATCTTATTTTAAAAAGTAGGCCGAAAAGTTCCACATACATATGTCTAGGTACCCGCTTCATTGACCCCATTATACAGACTCATTAAATTACCAATAATTTCACCTTATTATAAAATATTTAATTTAAACTAAAATCGTAATTTAAGTTAAATAAAAAAAACAATACGTTATTTAGATATTTCAAGAAAATACTTAAATTTCTAACTTAATACGTTAAAAGTTGAGGCGTGTTTATTGTTGGAATCCGGTATCCTTATCAACATAGGGCCGTGCCTATCTAATCTTGGTCTCACAGTCTCAGATAAAAGTAACTACTTTTTAAAACAAATTCATATACTCGTAAATTGTCACTCACTCACCTACTTACATACTAAAATTATTTATTATCTAAGTAAATAGAATATAAATTGCCGTTTATCCGTGTGACTTTTACCTAATATTCAAAAAGCTCTTAAATGTTTAAAAAAAAATCAGACAATTTGTATCGATAATAATAAAAATAATCTAATAATTATACTTAAAATAATAATTTTCATCGTTAACTATTAAAAATAATGATAATCGTTAACCATTACCTTAATTTGATAATAGTAGTTAAATAATAGGTAGTAACGTGAATGTTGCCAGGGTAAAAACATTACTTACTATTAATATCTACAACAATATGGTATTTCAGCTGATTAAATGGCAACTTAAGAATTAGCAAAATAAGTGTGATTTGTTTTCTCTACTTACCTATCTATGTACATTTCAGAATATATTTTTATATAATTATTTACCTACACTTAGGCGCACGTGTTAGTAATTTATTTATTTCTAACGTGTAAGTAAATATAGGGAGAGACTAGACATTAGTGTTACTATAGCATGAATGTAAAACACGTAATGATTTAATTTTAAATTTTAAATAATAAATGTCGATTATTTTATTCATTAATATCGAATTACTGAGTAAATTATGATTTATCATATTAATTTGCTGGCAACATTGTCGAGATTGTCCGTTTTGTTTAAAATTATATTTGAATTTTTCATGAAGAAAACTCTGTGTACGTAAGTATTGAATTACGCAAATTATTGTTTTATATATTCGAATAAATGCACTTTGCTTATATTTATACCTATACGTATCAAAGTACAGGTATACCTACCTACTCCATGCAAGTAAGTATACATATATTTTAATTTGTAAAAAAGTTTGTTATTTGTTTGCCAGATATAAAATATAACGTAGAATATATTGATTTCTTGCATTGTAGGTACATATATAACTGTATGAGTTTAAATTAACATTACACCGAGGTAGCTGTAAGACTTAACATATGGGTAATAGCGTAAGAGCCTTTGGTTACCTTCGTAGAAAAGCGGTTGGATGTGTGTAGTCATTCTTCATGTCTTTAAAACGGGATCACGAATGGGAACATCAGAGGAAAGACACAGGGCGCCGTGTGGCGTGCTGCACTCGTCTTCTCTCAGCCGTGACGTCCGGCCGGGGTCAGCGAACGCAGGGCCGCTGATCACTTTCTTATGCCCGACAAACGACCCTCCGAGATGTCATTAACATGATCTCTCCTGCCTTCCTAGACTTACACACCGGAACCCTTTAAATGTCACTATTTCTGTCACACTCCACGAGGAAGTCACTGGAGTCCACCAACGAAGGACCGGCTTGAACCGAGACGGGCGACGTATTTACATGACACATTCGTTTCACTTGTATGCAAAAGCGTTTGCGATATAGGTTTTTATAGAGCCGTGGCCGGTGATGAATGTTGTTTTAATTAATAATTGTATTAGAGTATCGGTGCGTACGCGTCGTCAGCTCAGGCGCAACCATCAGCGCTAACAGATTGATCACGGCAATGTATCACACGTGCAGTCCGCGCTAGCGGCCCTTCTATTTGTAAACCGGCGCCGAGGGCCGCACATTCCTATCGTGCCTCGTGCCCTGCGCTCCGCCACCCAACCACTCGCGGCGCTGCACTCCTTCTCAAAGTACGATTCATGAATCACTTACATTACTATTGTATTCGACTGTTTTTCGCTTAACACTTGACTATTGAAGCAGTGTAACGCATGCATCGCTTTCGAAACGTCTATTTCCGTTAGCGATCCAAGAATTTGTCTTGATTCTCAAGTTCTATTAAAGGAAATGCTACTGTAACTGTCACATGCGCTATATTGTTGGGAAGTTCTCGTGAAATATTTAAACCGTTTATGTAAGCTATATTTCGGAAAGAAAGCAATGTGTATTATAGGGTCCCTTTCTTTTGAGGTCTATTTTAATTAAGTTTGCCAAACGGAAATTTATGGCTTTCATGAATAGTCAATCTAGCTACATACAGTTTTATCCAAGTGTCAAATGCTAAAAGAAAATCAAAGACTTTGATTTTCAGATTCTGTTTTAGTAGATTTCTTTAAATTATGTTAATTTGTTTGATTCTTACACTTATCGTCCCAATATGTTCTTATTCATGCTATACCCACTACCTTCATTGATCGTTTTATTGATTGAATTGTAGGCCGTGAAAATGAGTAACCAAAATATGATTTATCCCAAAAACTCATACATGTTTTCTAAGTATGCAACCGTTGATATACATTGAGGTTAAAGTACATTTGTTTACCAACTAAAGAACATAGTATATACAAATTACATTTAGAGATCATTAGATATATTATCCCGTTCACTAATCCATTAAATGAGAAACTTACTTAAATATAACTTTCTTCCTAAAATTTGTAGCTGAGTACAACGTTATCCTCAAATAATACTAAATGGTAAGCATTGATAATGAGGTGTATCGAAGTACAGTTCCCGCATTCCAATGAATGGTGAGGAGCGCTGAGAGGAGGGGAGGGAACTCAAAGAGGAGGGGGGACTCGCATGCCTGCGCGTGCGCGGCTACGACGTTACTCCTAACAATCGTTACAACCAATTCTAACAGGTGTCTACTTCAATACAATTTTCCATGTAGTTGACAGTAGCATATAAAGTAGTCGAGCATATTTAAAAGAGCTTGTAACGAACGGTTCTTTTAATTGATAGACGTCTGTATGTGTAAAATCAATCGAATCAATTTAAGGGGAATCGTTAAATGTGTCCCACGATCAACTCTACTTAATAAGGTCGATAATAGTTTAGCATTATTATTATTTATTTAGCAAGATTTTTATAATCTTAAAACAGATAAAGAATTAAATACATTAATAGAATTACTCAACAACTTCAGAAGGAACGAACAAAGTAGGACTTACGTAACTTTATATGATAATACCTATATAACTTATTACAAATCATAATATTGAGTATGACATACATTTATTATTACAGTTATTAATAATGTTATAAAGGGAGCCATTATAAGACGTATTACGAGGGTAGATTAGGTTACACGATGCACATTGTGTCTTGCTAATATATACACATGTAAGGATTCCCACACAGATGTAAACAAGTTTCCGATTCAACAACTTTTCAACAGTTATTTGATTAAATCTTTACTTCTTCAATGAGCTCCTTATGGCTATTAACTTGTTCCCTAATATCTTGAATTCGGATTTTAAGTACATCTGAGATATTTGGGCAAATATTCCATTAACCTAACGATCACATATAATTTCATAAATGCGGTACAAGAATGTTCGGAATCTTATTTAACTCGTTTGTCGAGAAGTCCGAATGGAGTCAATCAGCGGCGAGTTAGATGAGTCGATTGATGAAGTACTAGTGTTTACTGGAATGTTGATGACTGCGGTGCAGTGTCATAAATGAGTCATGTCGATCTTCGATCTGGCGGTCAGTGTAGGATATTAAGAACATGTTCATCGTGGTCTATTGGAATGCGGATGCTTCCGAGAATGAACAGCTACGCGATCTGTTTGATCGATCCCTTCCTAATATGATAATCACTGACGAATTAATTAGCACCGCTACCGCTCTAAATAAATCATCACTTTAATTGTTGGACACAGCAGCGTTGATTTTATTAAAAGCTTTAAGGGACGTTACAATAACGTTACCTAATTTTGATCTTTTCGTTATAATGCAAAAAAAATATTTCATGTAAGAACAATAACAATTATGAACCCATTCATTGCAAAATTCTAGAATTTTCATATTACTTTATGTAGTCAATATCTACAATCCTAAATTTGAAATAAAGAAACCTCTGTAAGATATGTATAAATATTTATTGTTTGTCTATTAGCCATTATACTGTTGTTTAACGAAATATCTTGGTGGGGTCGCCTTCCTCATTTTAAGTCCACCGGGGACTGTTCAATTCATTCGTCGATAGTTCAATATTATCGTTTAAATAATTCGGACTCTCATGTTATTTTCATGAATAAAAAAAGGGATTATATTATATGATAATGAACTAAATATTCAATTGAATGTCAGTGGCTGAATGTCAATATTTCTTACTTGCAGTAATTCTAAAGGCGATATGCAATAAAGTCCATATTAAGCTTAACTCGGAGGTGATTTTGTCGTCAAATCAAATCTGGTATTTAGGATCGAGAATGTAAATGAGCTGCCCGTGAGCTGCAAACGCAGCATGTGGAAATAACGTGTTTAAACGAATGTGAACGGCACGTAAGGATCGATATTTATGACAGAACGTCGACACTGATAATGACATAAATGGTATTTACTGCAATATCAATGAAGGAATTCCTCTGTAAAGGTATACCGGTGGAGCAACATTGTAAGGTTGGGTTAGAGCAGCTTGTGGGTCGCGGGGCGGGCGGAGGCCGAAGAGGCGCGTGCGCGTGGCAGGTGCGCCCGCGCAGCCGGCCACCTTGTTATCGTCGCGAGAATTCCCCGCCACTTGAAATTGCTGCTTATTTAGGGTTGTGCGGGTGTTGCTCTGAATACATGGTGTAATTGCTCTCAAACCGATGGCTCGATTACTTTAATTTTATTCCATTTTGAGGTAATTACTGATTCTGGGCATAAATTGTGGAGACAGGTGCGGTGTTTCAAACTAATCATGGCTGCTTTATAAAAGCTCAAAATATACATACAGTGACTTCCTTATTTTAATTTGTTTCTTTTTAATTGTTCCTACATAATGTACAATCTAAATGTAGGGCTTCGTATCAAATCTAAATTATTCACTACATGTTACTAATGTGGTTGTCTTGTCAAATGTGTGGGTATTTTAAATTAAATTTAATAATACCTACTTTCCATTGGTTACTGTAATAGCTAATTCGAATTATTTATCGTCTATCATAGACCATAGATTATTTTGTAGTATAATACTTTTCTTACGTTACCTACGAGCTCTAGCTAGAGAGTTCCTAGCTAGAGAAACTGATTGTTAATATTTTAAACGCAATTTTATCTATATTTAAACCATCAACCTAATATGGAAAAAATAAGAAAAAATAATAATAAGAGTCAGTGTCCGATACATCTATTATTACCGTTTACACATTAAAGTAAAATCTTACCTTAGAACAATCAACGCAGAGGACGCTTGGTTGAAAACTAAAATATTACCAAGTATTCAATTTTGGCAACCGGGCATTAAATGGCTTCAAGCCAACTCATCTTTTGTCATAATTCGTTTGTCCAAATTCCATTTATTTGTGATCAACACCATTTGGAAATGGTTTAGTAGACTCTTGCAGTCAGATTTTAATCTCAAGTGATGTGGTAAGCCTTAGGTATCTTCTTTAAGTTAAGGATTTCTTAATAATCAAAATCAATTTATTTTACTACTTACTAAAGTAATATTATTGCTTGCTGATGACTGAAGAACAAATGGACATTTTCATAGTAGTCTTTATCACTTAGATGTCCAAATGAACAGACAAATGGAGATTTTCCGACAATATTGTTGGTTGAAATTACATATAACATTATCCTTGTAAAGAAAGGATTAAAAAAAAGCCTTTAGCCTTGTAAAGTAAGGATTAAAAAGAATAAAGGGTTCTTTTTATGGAGAACATTTTGGGCTGTCGATGGCTTAGGTCTCTACGACGTTTTCCTAACCGCCTCGCATAAGCTGAATTAAAAACATTGATTAAGTAGATAAAAAGTCGTTACATATCCTTAAGAATAAAGGTTTTGTTCATTATTTGAGGTTGTAGTATAGCCTTTTGTATTTATATTGGTTCTTTTGTTATGTTTTTATGTAATTGCGCTTTTATACACAGAAAAGAGTGTTTGTGAACGGGCTATTGATGACTTGACATTAGTAATTTTGAACTAAACGATGTTACTTGTCAGTTGTCAATATTAGTGATTGAAATTTTCTAATAGTTCAGCATATTCTTTTATAAATAATTTCAAATATACAAATGTAAAGCAGTACTTGACTTTTAATTACATGATTTTTCTAAGATGTGTATGTGTATAATCTTTATTTTTTTAATTATATGTATGTCTTTAGGTATCGTAGCATAAACAACTTTTGACTAAACGAAATTTATTTCAGAACTGTATCAAATAATATAGTCATTCTTCCTATTTCAAAATTATTTGCACTTTTCTTCTATTGTCGATGATTAAAGGAAATGTTTGGTAATTTAGAGATTTCAGTATTTTGTATAGGTTATATTCTACTATGACTGGTTATATGGGTACGCTGGTAGGACTTTTTGGAAGTCTGTCTTGCTCATGCGCTTAATCTTCACTCTACCAAAATATTTTGATAGACGATGACTGTATAATTAACGCAAAAAAGCATACAACACCATCGATCTTACGATAGCAGATGCATTAGGAATTGTTAACGTATCTCAAAGTGTGAATAGATAAAATATCAAGATAAATATCATCCAATAAATCGCTTCTGAAAATTTTGAAACAATGGTATAACATACTATGTAAATTTCTGAGATTTGATAGAATATTAAATTGTAGATATTGGAATGATATACTTTTTTATATTTACTTATGGGATAGAATTTAAAAGACGTATAAATCGTGTTTATATATGTGCTTAATTTGTGTTTATAATTCATCACGGCGGTGATGGAAAACATCGTGAGGAAACCTGCATGTGTCTAATTTTATTGAAATTCTGCCACATGTGCATTCCACTAACCACCAATGGAACAACGTGGTGGAATATGTTCCAAACCCTCTTCTTAATGGGAGGTCTTAGCCCAGCAGCGGGAAATTTAGAGGCTGTTACTATTACTTTACTTATTTTTACTTTTATATCGTGCTTTTTAAAAGTTAGCAATCATTTACTAGCGGCGTAGATGTTTTAATTTCCGGTCCGATGGAGAGCAAATTATTTTACGATTGACGTAAAATATTACAAATATGTCACATAATTGATAATTGACGAATCGAAAAAGACATTAGATTGAAACTAATTCATTCGATAATTCTAACTAACTAACCTTACCATACTATAACACATCTAACAACACTTGAAGTATGACCATTTTGACAAATGACTTTATTGTCTTTCTTTCATTTTATTTGTTTTTCTGTCAATAACGATTATGATGCATTTAGTCTCCGAATCGATAAAAAATCGACTTATTGATCCGTTTCATTACGCCCAGTGATGCGCTTTTGGTGCGTGTTCCTCCATAATAATTATTACATTTGCAGTTATCACGCAAATGTTGAATATAAACTTTCTGACATATCACGATCGATTTTTAAAATTTTCTACGTCGAGTTTCGAATTCGATCTTTCAAAATAACTCACAGAACATATAGAAGAGTGAAAATGGCAAATGTTTAAACTTCATAGGAGTTTTCATCACAAGAAATATTAATAATGCATAATCTTTAAGGTGAATAAAATAATCAATGAATATAATATACAACAATAAAAAAATCTTCATTTATTTTAAATATAAAAAAAATAGAGATATTTTTGCTCTTGGACTCAGCCAGTTTTATGCACTATTGATAGATAAGATGTGTAAAATAAGTGTTTCCCTCTATTGTCTATTATATAACTTTTTGTAAAAATCACATTAGTTTCAAATTATAAATATAGATCTGTATACAACATAGATTTTTTGTAAGTTGTACACGCCTCTAAGTGGCATACATAAGACTTAGATGTTTAAGAATGAGATTTTTTAGATGTTTTGAAGATGTTTAAGAATGAAAGAAAATTGAAAGTATGTTCAGTAAAGGAACTGGAACTGGAAAATTGAACATGAATGACTTTGTTTAGGATGCTGTTATTGTCGTTAATGTGCATATCAAGCGAAATATTTCAACCCCATGAAGGAAACAATAGATGTTTAATATTAAAATTACGTTAATTAATAAGTTAATTCTGGACAATTGTATTATTACTGTAATTATTTATTTATTCTTCATTGTACTTCAATTAATAAAATATTTATACAGTCTATTATTATTGTATGTACATAGTTGCATGAGGTGCAACAGGCGGCCTTATCTCTAAAGAAGCGATCTCTTCCAAGTAACCTTTGGGTTACTAATTGTAATTGTTTACGAGTGTATGGTAAGAAAAACATTAAAAATTCAACACAAAATACATGTAGATTTTAATTGACAAAAATGACTAGATTAATAAATTGTAGTTTATTATAGTGAATTTAAGAAACATTTTAATTCAGCCTCTAAACTTTTTGCTATATGTAAAAATACACAATAAGATTGCCAATATAATAATGAATAAAGAAGTTATACTAATAATTAAATTATTATAAACATTGAACTTAAGTGACATGATGTCAGTCCACACGAAGACAAGATTAAAACTATTACTAAACTAAATGCAGAAGATAAATAATATTTCAAGCAATGTATTCAAATATAAATATAATGAGCACTGTTTAAATGTTAAAAAACTATACGGTCGAATTGAGAACTCTCCTTTTTTGAAGTCGCTTAAAAATGAAAAATTGTTAAAAATTTATATAATATTTATCGAGACGAGCAATGCTAGACGTGCTATACAAAGCTGCAAATTATAAACTCAGATTCATTTTAAGAGTTATCAAAGGAAATTATATATAATTCCAAAATTTATTCAAATCAAAAGTAAATAATATTCGAAAGTTATAGAAACTATTCAATGCCCATCCCGCGATCACTATCGATTGAACGCAGGATATCCAGTCGGTAATTATCATGCGAAATCTTAAGAAAATAACTGTCACACAGATAAATACAATTTTATCTTTCTATTTACGGAACTTTAAAATATATATAGATAATGATCTATTCATAGTTAGTGATGTGATTAGTTGCTTTGTTGCTCAACTTATCTGAAATAACGATTAAACTGATAATTTAAATTTAATGGATTAATTGGATATGTAATTAGTTACTTGAATAATATCTAATAAATAGACGAGTAGCAGATTCCAATGAGAGTCATCTCAGTCTTTATTATTAGAATGCAATATGTATATTCAATGTAATTATAAATACATTAAATGAACTTGAATGTATACAAATTTACAAATAATTAAACGTTAATAACTCTCGCTTGCAAGTAAATGTTCGAATGAATTAGTTACATTGCTCACTTTAAGATTTAATCGATTTTTTTTGTCTGTACTTTGAGTAATAAGTTACTGACCATTTCTTATATTAAAAGTATACACAATTCATTTGAAACTTGCGATTCGATTTTATAACTACGATTATAGCTAATTTAAGACACAGTATACCACTTATAAAATTGTTACACTTTTGACAGTTTTCAATTGTTTTTCACCTATGATTGTAAACAGTGGGGGATTTACAAATCTGACGGTAGACGCTCCTACTTTTTTTTGCAACATTTATGATTTGTGTTCTATCGTCCTCATTACATCGGTTTTTTCCCGTTATTAGTATGATTATGAACTAGGTGATATTTCTGTCAGTTACTAGATTATTTTTCCAACCCGCTATATAGTGACGAGTATACGGATTACGGACGTAATGTGTATATATATAAGTATATTTTTTTTAATGTCTGTAGGATAATAACAAATTTGGGCAAAATTTGCCGCCCCTCTAAATCTGCCGCCCTAGGCTCCAGCCTACTTAGCCTATTGGTAAATCCGCCACTGATTGTAGAGTCAAAAAAAAAACGTCACAATAGTTTGTAATTTGTTTGAATCTGACGATTAATGACCGATAAAGCTAGATCGATTTTCAATTACAAGTCAAATCAAGTATTCGTCGTCTTAAGACTTTTTTGACTTATGTCTACGAAGCGACGTTATCATCTTTAAAAGTCTGTATTTGTATAAGTTGACGTTTTCTGGCATAATTAGGGAAGGGCGGAAACGTATGTCTTAATTGTATGAATATTCAGTTTTTTTTTATTAGATAAGACAATTCCTATGATAAATATTTTATATATAATTCATATTCTCACATTAAACAGTTCCCGAATGCGAGCGAATTATTTTCGTGAATCGTTTGAATTTGACACGTCGAGCTCGACGAAATAAAGTCTTATCTTTTTCCGTATTTTTAATTTCCAACCATTTGACCGAAAAAAATTATATCAGGCGTTTTCATGTTTGTTTTGCTATTAATATGACATTTCATATTTAGTTTGTGGTTTTAATGGAATGTAATACAAGACAAAATCTAAGATAAATCTTCGAGTACAACGAAGATGCGTTATTACAGAGTAAATAAGCCTATCGTCATATGATATGTTATTTACACTGTTAATACAGCGTGTGCGTTGTGCTGGTCGAGTTGTTGAAATGTGTGTTCTGAACGAAGGATCGCAGGTTCGGATCTGTAGAGATTTGTTGAGGTAGTACTGTCAGTGTACGTGTCAAAATCGTCACTGTAATCGGGAATAATTGGTAAAATGTAAATACCAATATAATAAGCATTTGTATAGTAACATGCTAAAACTTAAAGATAAGAATTGTGTTCCAATAATATTGTTCAATATATTTGGCAAAATATTTTTGTCATGATCGGCGAATACGCAGGGTACAAATAGAGAATTGAATGAATATCTATTGATAAAATTAAGTCGGTTTGGACGAAATGAAAGTGGAACAGGGTTTGTCAACATGGACTGTCAGCTGGCCCCGGCGATAGCGCTTATCGCCTGCGGGACATAGTCCGCTCATTCACAAGCCGCTCCATTCATGCTCCCGCTCCTATCGAGGCAACTCGGCTAACATCGTCTTTAAGACGCTGAACACAAGGTCCACATTACAACGGCGCCTATTAGTTTACTTGTACCGGGGGCAGGAGGGCGGGGGTAATGTAGATCGAGGATATCGCGGGGTCAGCGCGGATTGCAGGCGCCCGATAAACGGCGATGGCGTTCGAACAAACGACCCACCAATAAATAATACACAATTGAAATAGACGTGTACCATTAACTTTACTCGCTTTCGGGCCAATTGTCCACAACAAAACGACTCTCCTATTTCCTATCTTTCTTGGTTCATTGTACTTACATAAAACTATTAACAAAGAGTTGTGTGAACCCACGTCCCATTCACTTATTGCGTGCTGCTAGTCAACATGATAAGAACTCATACATGTTGAAAGACACCACTGATATTATATCATTTTTATTTATTAATTTCTGATCGGTATTGTGTTTGTGCATTGATACGAAGGTCCGTATTGACCCTTTGATATGTCAATCTATAATCATTCACTCTGTAGTCACACTAGCTTGTTGACGAAAGGACACTTTCGAGCCTCGAATTTTTAAATAATAATTCAAAGTTTGAATGTGTTACACGAATGTTAAACTGTTAATCATAGACCGTTTTTTCCTTTAAAGTCTTCGAGTTTATAATTTGATATGTTTTGATATGTGTGGCATGTTTTCAGATCAATGTACATATTTATCACAGTTAGTCATCCCGTTAACTTATTTGTTACAGATAAATTGAATCATCAATTATTGTGAAATCGTGACACATGTTGCGATTTCCGGGTCCGCTTTTTAGGTTCACGGGTGTCGTCCTTGAAGACATCGCAGCGTCATGAGTTATGCGGACTTTAAAACCTTCAGTGATACCGTTTCTGAGAAATCAATAAAAATCAAGATGAGTAATTTCTTATTTTCGGTAAATTTTTAATAAATAATGACCTCATTTATCGTAAATATCCATTACATTCATATTTATACTACTTCAAAGAAAATACAAAAGTAACGTAAGATCTTAATCATCTTATTTAACGTACGCGATCTCGTCTTCCTACATCCAAACATAAATTGCTGCGCAATAGCTCTCCTGACTGCGTAATTCTTTTATCTAATCAAATTGGTCCGAAGCGCAATGCAGGGATCAGATTTCTACCTGAATGGACCTCGACAAAAACGCTTACGAGGGTGACTCGGCGATTTTATTTCTCACAAGCTATTTTCAATAAATGGACATTTAAACGCGTTTTCCTTCGACGTGCCTACGGAGGGCTTATCTGTTAGTTAAACACGACAACACCAATAGCGTGCAGAACGTCATAGGCGCCATCATCGCAGAAATGTAGTTATCATTATAAACGATTTGATTACACAGTTTACCGTAATCTTATCCGGTGACCTCTTTTAGAGTCTCCCGTTTCGAAATGGTATCGTAAGCGCCTGTCAATGACGCCAGCAACTGCGCGCTTAAGCCGGCGCTGGTACGCAGTGGTCGCGATAATGGGGTTCCCAAAACATTGCCCTAATTTTGGGTTTGATACCGAGAATCGTTAAATACGCGCTTTATTTTTAATGTTTATTTCTGTTCACTGAGCTAATTACGATATCCTGTAGTTTATACTGCTAGTTTCGAATGACAAATATTAATTTGTTTCCATGTATAACAATTTACTAATTCATTCCAGTTTGTTTTTCTTAGTTACATCAATTTAATCGTTAAATAGTTTTAAGTTATACAGAGCAAAGGAATGCAAGGCACAGGCCAGTAACAAAATGTTATACATTAAAATACAAAAAAAAAATGATATCACAATTTAATTCAGCGGTAAGATTGAAATGTTGTGGTGTGCAGGGTTCTTATCGGTGTCCTTATTACAAGACGGCGGAAGCGACTCCGACCCGTTCATTCATGTTCTACGTATTTATTTAACACAACTACCTACACGCGCAGATAATGCCTTTTGCCGTTCTAGGGATCCGTATGATATACACTTAGCTACATCTACAAAAATTAACAATTTAAATTTAATTATTAATAAATTTAATTCAAAATATAAATATTAAAAATTCGTAAGAGTTTGCGAATAAGTAAGAAGGTGTCGTTTGGCAATGATCTCATGGGCGCGTCGGGTCTGTAGTGCGCGGGTTTGTTGAGGAAACCGACAGCTAAAGATAAGGTGTTTGTAGTGTAACCGTCGATGTTTGCTTCCAACCGTCTCAAGTCGAAGAACGGAAGTGGCGGACGGGTGGGAGGGTGGCTAATTGCCGGGTTTCGGGAGGTCGCCCGATAACCCGTGCCGGAAGCCGATAGCACTTTGATATGGTGATGGCGTCCTACTCCCTATGCTATGTGCGCCCTCACCTCCATAGAAACGACGCCTTATCGCTTACGAAATAAGGGCGGTTTTACGATAAAATGTATCAATACGCTAGCTCGCCGTACTTAACGGTGCGTCAGAGCTCTTGATGCTTGTTTTATTACCCGGTCGATGGAATTTTTTTTCGATATCGAAGCTCTTGAATTCAAACTACGAAGATATTTTTGAGATAAATGCTAGTTCATTCAAGTTGCAAAATAAACGGTAAAATTTATATTTAGAATATCATATTAAATTATTACGATTGAAGTTATAGGTTTTGAGGAATTCGTATTTTTTGTTATAAATAGCGACATTTCATTGGATAAATTACAAATAAAAAAATGGAACGCGATCAATTAAAAAACTGAATACGATCTTTTGTCATTGGTTAATTATTCTTTTTCGTAAAATTAATGTTACGATAATAATAAATAGTAATAGTAATAATAGTAGATAATAATAATACATATTATAATATGTAGGTAGATATATATGTATATTGAATATATCGTGTAAGTAAGTATTGGAAATAAGAATGTATCTTTCTCCGAAACAAAAAACGAACTGCTATCACCAACGTAACAATAAGTTTTATTAAATTGCATGTTTCGCGTATTAAAAATAATATTTTATTGAAAAAGTTTTATTAATGGAAAATTTTAGTGTAGATATCATTGATTTGACTATCAGATATAGTCAAAAATGTACGTTAAGTAAAGACGCGGCCGCTTGTAGTATCTCCACTATCGCATATACAGGATGTAAATATCAATTTTCCGTAATAAGTACAAGAATATATAATCATGGGAAAAAACCTATCAATAGCAATAATAACATAACTAATTAAAACGGAAAAATGTACTTTTAATTTAATTAAGTTTTATACGTCACACTGATTAATTATTATATTGGGGTTTTGAAAGACGCTACCGAGTATAAGATAAGTAGTATTGTTTGATCTTCTATATTTATTTTTAATGGAAATAAAACTAATATAATTAATAATTATAAATTCACTTCAATACTCAACGGAGGCTTAAAATTCTGAACTAGATGAAAGCTAACTATTTTAAGAATGTGTCATAAGATATTCTGACAAAATCAAAATATAGGTTTGTACTTACTTTATTCAAGTAGGCTTTGAAAAATACGTCTGAATCCAGATTCTACCGAGAAGAATCAGCAAGAAATTTGACGAATTGATGTACTAAGCACGATTCAAAAGAGGAGGCTGTTAATCGTGATGTTAGTGTGTTGTGTCATATTTATGGTTTGTTTTGTACATATTGTTACAAGGGCGCCAAATTTTTGAGGGAGGAATTTCATTCTAAGGGTATTTATATTATTATTTATCATTTTATATGTTTGTTTATATTTTTGTTTTGAGAGAACTGTAAGAAGTCCAACGATTAGCCAAGTTTATGTGCGGAACATTTGTAAACCTTTTCGTGTGAAGCTACTCTACGATATAACTTACAGTTTAGTGGTTGTAGAGTTTATTATTCAGAGTTGACACTCAAACTATTCATATTATTTACACTTCTTGAAAAATCTTAAAACGTTTTCATTTTAATCTCATGAACATTGAAAAACATTGTTCACAGCTTTCACATAAAATTTCAGAAGGCTATGTATCGCTTAATAAAGGTAATCAAACATATGGACTACTTGATTAAAACTATTCACCTCTCTCGAAACACGGTACTGTAACTGCTTGATATGATATCCTACCCGGCTGATGCCCTGATGACCAAGTAGTACCTCGCAGGGGTTTGGCCTAAACCCTACTATGACTGGAGTTTGCCCAAAACCCCACTATGACTGGGCTCAAACAATCTGGAAATGTCTGTACCTAAACGTTTTGCTGAATCTGATCTATTTGCCCTTGTGAAGATCACCTATTACTGTTTGTGTCCCTATAGGATCAATATCGTAAAATAACTTAAATGCTTT
This sequence comes from Vanessa cardui, assembly GCF_905220365.1. NCBI lineage: Eukaryota > Metazoa > Arthropoda > Insecta > Lepidoptera > Nymphalidae > Vanessa > Vanessa cardui. The sequence goes on along the minus strand of NC_061138.1, from coordinate 8,291,882 downwards.
GTATTTTTTTAGTTGTTGTTATTTACTAGTCGCATTCGATACGAGTGTATTGCGATTAAGCCTTCTAAATTAAATAGGAAATTTGAAAACCTTGATGGTGTTAAGGTAATTATTAATTATAATAAATAAATAAATATGACACAACATCACATACATTACTCTGATCCCAATGTAAGTAGCTGTAGCACTTGTGTTATGGAAATCAGAAGTAACGACGGTACCACAAACACCCAGACCCAAGACAACACAGAAAACTAATGGTAATCTACATCGAATCGGCCGGGAATCGAACCCGGGACCTCAGAGTGGCGTATCCATGGAAACCGGTATAAACTCAAACTCAAACTCAAATTCCTTTATTCAATATAAAAGCAATTACACTTACTTATTGATTGTCAAATAAACACTACCACCGGTTCGGAAAAAGGAACACCCTGACCTGAGAAGAACCGGCGAAAGAAACTCAGCGGGTCTTTTTTTTCTGTTATTTTTTTTTTGTCAAATTTATAAGGTACATAGTAGTATATGAAGTATATGGTATACACACCACTCGACCATGGAGGTCGTCAATTATATTAGGTATTTTCAAATTACGATATAGTTATTCTATATTCCGAAGTATTTGTAACGAAAACACTGAATGCGTATGGCACGCGTATTATAAAAAACAAAGGAGATTATTATTAGTGGCGTCATGAATCCGCTGGAATTCGAGAGGCGATTAAAAATTGAGTTCATCTCTCTATTTACCCGGTATTGACGTTATTCAGCAGATAAGTGAATGAATTGATTGCTTTGTCGCAAATAAAAAAAAATCAATTTGTGTCAACGAAAGTCAGGGGGACAAAGGTTGAACGTTTTGTTATCGGGCCCGTTACAGTTTTGTTTTATTACTCAGCACCTCAATAAATTCGCTCTCAAACATCCGGCGGCCGGTCGGGACACCGATACGGGACGGGAACTTGGTCACGTACATTACACCATACTTATACAATTATACGTCGCACCCGATTTGTAGTTAAACCCCCTCAATTACTGCTAACAAATAGATAGATTATTTTTGAATTTTTCAAAACATATATTTTTTTAACTTATACTTCATTACACAGTATAAAACAAAGTCGCTTACCGCGGTCTGTCCCTATGTTTCAAATTACGCAACGGATTTTGATGCGGTTTCTTAATAGATATAGTGATTCGAGAGGAACGTTTTTGTATATAATAACTGAACAATATAATAAAGAAACAATAAAAAATCTGTAGTATATTTAGTATCAGCATTGCACACGTGCAAAGCCGGGGCAGGTCGCTAGCATGCTATAAATTGCAATGTGTTTTTTGATATTTATTAGTAACAGTCGTAATAAGTTTGCTAATTATTTATTTTTTATCTGGATTTAATAAATGGCCGACAATGGGCACAAATGACCGTTGATACTTAAATGAATTCGATAATTGAAGAGTTTTAATTTTATTGTCACAGTAATTGTAAATGTCTTGTAATAAATCATTTACTCAGTAATTAATTAATATTAACCGGCTTTATTCGATCGTAAGAAAAATATTTCATTTATAATGACGTACGTACAATAGTTTTTTTTTATTTTTTGTATATTATTACCGTGTTAAAGAGTTATGAGTGTACTTTAGTAGGTACCTATCTTATTTAATAATTATAACCTAAAGTGCCCTGTCGTGTCTGTCTGTTTGTTCGGGCTAAGCTTAGTTTTTACTGCGGTTATTACAATTCCGTTTTTACTAATATGTAGCATGTGGAAATTATGTTTCGATATGAGCATTATTGTTCCTTTACACTTTTCTATAGAAACATATATAGCTGCATACTTTATGTATATATCTATTTAGTGTTATCCGAACAATTTCGGATGGTTATTAGTGTTTAACACCTACTTAATTTTGCTATGTAGCAATTATTACGTCATTAATAATTACGTATCACTTGTGTGTAAAATTATGTCTATAGATATATATTTTATCCGAATTTTCATTTTTTATTATGCCTTTATATGCCTACTATAAAAAATATTCATACTTTTTTTGTTATCATCGTGAAATTTCTGAGCCTAAATGTCAAAATGGCCACGTGTTATTTTATTAATAAAATTAAAATGAATAATAATAATAAATAAGTATGATTATCTTTTCTTAATATTATGCAACAAGTAATGTACAAACGTCAGTACGCGGACAACCAGTGGCGTCATTGAGCCGGTATTGTTTTTATGACTAAGTTACGATAATAAATTAACTGAATTAGAATAATATAATTCGCTAAATATTATTATAGAAAAATAAGTCGTTTAACTAATTACCGTCTATCGTAAGAAAACAAAACCTACATGTAACTTATTTTAATTAATATACTTAAAATAGGTAGGTAGACTCGCACATGTGCCTGATGGTAAGTGGTCATCACGCCAATAGACGTTGATTATTGATAATTTTGTCAAATCCTTACATGGCCAATGCACCACCAGCCTTGGTGACCAACGTTTTGTCCCATTTGCCTGAAGTTACGTATTCTCTCCCTTCAAGCCTTCACAGCAATACCTACTGACTATGGTTGGCGGTAGAACAATTGGGTGGTATATCCTCAGACGCAATTGAAGCTCTATATTTTTTAGTAAATATGTTCATACTGTATAAACGCTTGTTTGTTTCATACAAGTAGGTTTTTATTGGATATTAAATATTATACGATAATTTAATACCATAAGTGCATTGCAACTAGCAAAAACAAGCTGATGCAAATACTATGGTATCATATTTACTACATAGGAGTAGCGCCAAGCAATAATATAGAACATATATTACAATACATATTGTTTTTGTTTATATTCCTAGTAGTCATGCTCTCATCAACATCATCCTTCTGCCCTTATCCCAATTTTATTTGGGGTCGGCGCAGCATGTGTTCTCCGTCCATACTTCTCTGTCGGACCTCATCTCACAAGTAACATTATTTCTAACCATATCTTCTTTCACACAATCCATCCATCGTTTTTTCGGTCGTCCTCTACCATAGAGGTAGAGTCCATTCACATCCATGCTTAAGACCTTTTACAAAATGTGTATAATGTTTATTCTTTACTGATAGTTCTGTCTACTAATAGGAGGGCTATTAAGATAGGAGTGTGGACGCCAATAGTCCAAGGTGTCAGGATCGAACCTGTGAATTTTTCCATGGCTAGTCGCGCTACTGAACCATTGCGAGACCCTATTGTATATGTTGTTCGTCACGAGCGTTGATTGTTAATATATCTCGAATCTTTTATAATAAAAGTGCATCTTTATACGGTCGGTGGTGAGTAAGAATATCTAAGATCAAGAGCTTTACTTGCCACATAAATATTTTAAATTTAATGCGAATAAAAATTTCCATTATTATACTCTAGGTATCATCTATACTAATATGATATACCTTGTACAAGAACTACGAAAGGCGCTGCATCTTCCCGGTATAAGTTATATCTGATTGGTTTATAAACGAGTATGTATTTTGTACACCAATAATATGCAATCAACTTTCATAACTTAGTAGATACGATATCTAATGGACACAATATTAGGACAATGAGGAATTAAATCGAGAAGGCCAGCGAATAATCTTATTAGTATTATCTTAATTTACCTGCAGTAATCGTCGGCGGGGATAAGAATGAAATGACCCGTGGCAACATTGCTCATAAGTCCTGAAACAAAAAAAAAAACAATTTAGCGTATACCTAAGTCTTAAATTAGGTTTTAATTATTTATTAATGAGAGATTCGACATTATTTTATTTAAAAAATATAAATATACTGGCTATCACTGCTTCGCTTGCGTTAGGGTTCCGTTATCAGGTATAACGTATTAAAAGTTGCCTATTTCCTCATGGGCTACATGCTTTATACCCAATTACCTCAAACTCTGTTCCGTACAAAGTAGAAATTTTGCTGCACCATGTACGGTACCCAAGTATCCATAAAATATTCTTTAGCCTTTAATATGTAAAAAAAATATCTTCAGATATTAACTCAATAGAATGTATTTATTTCAATGGTCAAAACTATTTTACAAAATTGTACAGTAAATTTGAAGAACTTAAAAAATTATTCTTTCTCTATAGTTTTCTCAATTTATCAATGGATTTACCAGTTTAAAATTGAGCGAAAAAAAGATTAATTTGATTAAAACTGACACCTCTATGCAATCTTTTAGATAACTAGCTATTCCATGCGGCTCATTAAGTATATCAATACCAATATATCAGCTCATTTGTCAGCAAAATGCTATATAATATACTCGCTTGCTATTTCAATGTAAAGTTCATCTAATGCGTAAAATTCCTTTCAAATCTCACTCGTAGATCGCAAGATATGTTCAAACAAACAAACTCTTCACTCATGTATACTAGCATACATTTCACACAAAATGCTTGTAAAGGACGTTTTATTGCGCTGAATCAAGTTTGATGAAAGCAAGCCAAGTCGTTGTAGTTGGTTCAAGTGGTTTCAGTAACGAAGTACTTCTTTTGTGTAGTCTTCTTTGTCCACTTTCTTCCATTAAGTCACTCTGCTCTACACACGTGTAGTATACCTCTTATGAAAAAACCATTAAGCTGTAACTATTTACACCGTTACACGGTTTTATTTGTAATTAAAAAAAAACATATGATAAAAAATGTTATTCAGTTTAAATATTTTTCTAACAGTTTTTTTCTTAGTATTTTTTAGGAAGACCTATGGACATATGACATATAATTATTTTTATATTCTTATTTTTTTTTTGACAGATCTAGACTTACAGCGTCTAGTCAATCATATAGAGATATTAACGATTCCTCCCGATCTCTATCCTAGTTGTCATGATGATTTGTAATTAATCGATTACAATAATTGGATAACGCGATGACGTAGGGACAGCTGCGCAAGCGCCGTCCTTTGTATATACGCAGGTGTTCTGCGTTCTTCGACAAAATCAAAAGAACACAACGCGTGCGCGGGAAATACAATTTGCAAAAATATTGTTATTTATCACCTGCAATTTAAATTATGATTTCGATTTTTAATTTATGAATTACATTATTATTTCCGTAATAATGTTATTATTCGTATGTAAAAAGCCGACAAGAACGTTAGTAGTCGGAATTAAAATAAATATATTGTATTGATTTATAACGAGTTTTAAATTAAAAAATAAAATAAAATATAAATCTTTAAAAATATATTAGTTTCATAAATAAGATAGAAAATTAAACGGGTATTTTAATTAGTGTCTGTTCTGCGACATATAACAAGACATATAATTGAAATTTTTATTACTTTATATTCGAAATCCGTGACAGTAAATAGCTACATATATGTATATAGTGTAGTTACGTATTGGCATACTTTTTATTTACTCACATATTATATGATATGTATTAGTGTTAATGACGATTAAAGCTAAGCTGAATTAATACCATATTGGAATGTGTTGATGAGTTTGATGAATTAAGGTCTACAATGATTTTCTATCGCGTAAAAAGGTATTATATAGGTATAGTAGAACTCCATGAATATCAAATTTTCATGGAAAAAATAAATAACGAGGCGTCCGAATGTAAAGAAGTTACTAGAATGGGAATTTCTTGAAATTTTCTCAAATAAATTGGATGTCTAATATTACTTCTGAATCAATAAATGGTAAGCGTTCAACCAAAAGGTATATCATATGAGATAAAGACTTTTTTTATTAATTTTATTTATACACTATAACTAAGTAAATGATTAAATCTAAGCTCCATAATAAGTACAGCACAGAATACTTCAGAGATGTAGTGATTGTTTTAATCTCTCAATTTAATTTTGAGCACGTTACAAGTCATCTTAATTAAATACTGCATATGTTTGCGTTGAATTTTAATTGCGTAAATATTAGTTATTAATTATTCTATATATTGTAAGGCGTTACGGCTTAATGAAAGAAGTTAATAACCAAGCAGTTCTAAAGGAATTTCAGCCATAGCTAAGAAATACGCAGTTATTTAGTTACCAAAGAGTTCCAACGTTTCATGTAATACTGCATATAATTATAGACATAGATTCAGCCACACGAGAATAATTTTTACAGAAATTCATAATGGTAGAGCAAAGCCATTGTAGAACGTATGTATGCTATCCTACCCGGGTGGGATTATTCCTTATTCTACCGCTAAAAAGAAATGTTTATTGTTGTGTTGCGGTTCGAACTGTATTTTCAACAATGGACATGACTACTTAATTGTTGTTCCCAAGGGTGATGGCGCATTTATTGTCAATATCTATGGTAGTGACTTACCATCAAATGGTACATTTGCGTACCACCAATGTGTTACTGTAATTAGTACATTATAAGCTGCTACAAACAAGCATCGTCTTCACTAATATTCGTACATACGGCCCTACTTTTGACGCTAACGGTCAAAATATAATAATAAAATTGAATATTCATATGATTATTTTAATTCTAATTTCTAAGTTGTTGAAGCGCTTTCCTAAAATAATCGCTTATCTACAAATCTTGACAAAGCACGCCCTCGTTCTGAAAGGGGTGGGATTCGACACCTGCCTGACGCTCCACTGAACCAAATGCACGTTTTTCCGTCTCACAAATAGTTCTATTTCAACTACCGAACATTATAAACGGTATAACAATAAAAATACACTCGGAAACAATGTGAGAAAATAAGAAAAACCGAAGGAATATTATGAAAATGTACAAACCACAAGTGTAGTGTAAGTACAAAGTGTTAATAATATATCTTAACCAATTTGAGTATTCATTATATTTTTTTTTTTTGCTTTTAATTGCACCGAATTTCTTAAGCTTTAAGGTTCTATTTAATTTCTTCGTATTTTGCGAGAGAATTCTAAACCACATGTACCTACATAATCATAACACAACTGAAGTAAACTATTGTCCAATCTTTAGGCGCTGGTAATATTATAATCTACTTAGATACATATCTATAGTAATTTTGCACAGAAATTATAGATAAATTTAATACTAGCTTGCATTGAACATCTTGTATTCGTATAATATGCGTCCTTAACCCCTTGCACACATTTTATAGTAGGATATTTTCCTTTAAGAATTTACATTTTAATGTTTATAGTTAGTTTCTGCCACAACGGTTACCTGGAAGAGATTTTGTGGGCGATAAGGCGATTTTGCACGGTTTTAACATGCCATTAATCATTTGTTTTGTGTTTTGTGTAATTGTATAATATTATACAGAAATAAAATAATCACTAATTAATTTACTTTGTAAGTTATAGCTTTAGAATTGCTGGCATGATAGTGATGTGATTGTCATATGGGTAGCATACCTATGTTCATAGCTAGGTAGGTATCTACGTCAAGTTTGAAGTATTTTTTTCCGAATCTTGTAGTAATTACTACGCGATATAAATAAGTGCATTTATAATTATTCTGTGTTCAATAAGGACTTCGATTACTTATTGGAAAAAGTAGGTAGTTCTTGGGTGTAATTAGGTACCGGCAGGCGCTTAAAAGATTTTTCGGAGGAGTAAGTGATTTGTTTTGTTAAAAAAGTTACAATAAAAAGCACAGGTTAATTATTACTTATATGTATATAAACGTTCCTAGCAATATTTAGCGCCAGCTTTGTTCAAACTTAAAAATAGATAAATTACAACTACTATACTATAAATTATGGGTAGGTAGATAAATATACCTACCTAGGTATCTATAATAGATTTAATATATGATAGAAAAGTTTTTAATTGTTAAGGATAGTAACAAGAAATGAATAACTAAACTTAATTAAAAATATTATTTTATTATTTGGTCAATTAATTTACTTTTTACTTGATTTAATATTTATTGTTTTATCATAAATTGATTTAATATATATGAAAGATAAAATATATTTTTAGTAGGTACCAATAAAATATTAGCCTCTTTAGTAAGTAGATAGGTACCTACCGCGTATTAAAATTACTGCGGTTGTTTTTTCACATTTTTCTTATTTGGTACATTTGAAATAAATTACTAAATAAAATTAAAAAAAAATCTTTAATGTATTTTTTATACAGGTATAATTTTTATTTCCTGTCTATTTTACTTTGCAAAAACATATTTGGTACATTTATGAAAACTTATAAACTAGATAGTAATAAGTGTCGAAGTGATAAGCGAAGGTAAGGTCTGCGGGGCGCGGCGGGCGCGGCTCGCTCGCCGGCCAATGGGCGCGCTCCGCCCGCGCCGCGCCGCGCGCTCTCGGCCGCGGTACACACACGTCCCTGCGAGCCGGCACGAGCTTTCTGTGCAAGTTTAGGGTGCGAGCGCCCCCGCGCACGACTCCGGCCCTCGCCCAAACCGACGCTTGCACCCTTCGTAGCTCCGAACCGCTCCGAAAAAATTGTTGAAACTGCACGTCCGCCATGACGCCCTCCGATCTTTGATTAATTTTCCCGGCTTTTTTATAGAAAAAAATATATCCAATTCCCCCTATTCATTATCTCCTCGATATGCGCGACCCGATCGAGTCCTTCTCGGCGACGGGGTTACCAAGTAATAGTCTAGGATCACGTTTAAATTTGATGTCACAGAGCCTTCTATGGCGCCTAACTTCGAATAAAAATTTGACTTTTTAAGATTTATTTTTATAGAATTCCCTTCACTGAATATAATAAAAAAGAAAAATTTGCAATAAATTGTTTTCGTATAGGTATAAGAGGCACCGCGCGGGGCCCGCCCAGGCGGCGCGGCCGGGCGCGGGTGCGGCGGCTTCGATGCGCCCCTCGCTCGACTGTGCTAAGTAAAAAAAATAATCTCGCACCCTGAATATTTTGCCTCCATCGGCGAGGCGCAAGCATGGGCATCACGTTTATGGTTCGAAAATTATAAAATATTGATCGATATGCAAAGGAAAATTGTTAAAAATTTTCCGACCGCGCTGCAGCTCTGACGTCAAGAGAGGAGCTCCGGCGGCAGTGGAGTGCACCCAAACGCGATGAAATTACTTGAGAAAATTATCGCTTCCTTCCCCGTATCATATTTTAATGGAAAGGGCGACGTTTATCGTAAAAAAATATTTTTTCGTACAGCGATAGAGGCGGCGGCCGCGCCACGGGGTAGGTAGAGATCTTCCGAGAATGATGCCTTTATTCGGAGAATTGTTAAAATCGACACTCTAAATGCATTTCGTAGATAACGTTTGAGCGTTTGAACGGTAAAAATACGTAATGTCGTGCGGGACTGCACGCGTCCCGCGAAGAGCCGCTCGTAGGACTCCTAATGAATAATTGAATCTATTGACGTACCTGCGCCACGAAAATTATACACGACGCCTATCACTTTTGGCATAAACGAGAACTAAGAAAATATAATCGATTACTATTGCATTGACTTTAACACTAAGATCAATATAAAGTAATTAGTCATAGAAATTAAAAATAATCATCAATCATTTCTATTTTTTTTTTAAATAATTCCAGGATAAAGTAGGACAATGTAATATTCTAATTACCTACATAATTGTTATATTTTTCTTTATTCAAAAGTGATTAAAAAAATAACAGCAGATTGTTTTTTTTTTTTAATTTTTGAAACTGAAGTATTTCATTTGGTTAAAGGCCCAGTAACTATGACTAAGATGTCTTAATTAATTATAATTATCTAATTATGACGTGTATAAAGATAGAAACAAATCTAAGTAGGTACATACCTACAATACAGAAATAAATATTGTTTATTATTTTTAATTAACTTAAATGAATGTATTTCTGTCAATTTAAATGATATCTATGTATCACTCTGAAGTAAAGATATGTTCTTTGATTTTTTATCTGTGTATAAAATATATATGTATCAAAGGATTGCAAAGCTGGACCAATGATAAGGACGCGTTCATCTTAACCGATGATGTCGGGTTCAAACCCAAAGCACCACTGAATTTTCAAGTACTTAACTTGTGTTTATAATTCATCCTTTATATTAAATTTAATTCATTTACAGTGGTGAAGGAAAACAGAATGATGAAACCTTCATGTGACTAATTTCAATGAAATTGGTGGAATTTACTCCAAACGCAATAAAAGGGTGAAGAATATTTAGTTGGTCATTTACAGACTGGAACTTTTTGCAGGAGTATGAAAGATAAATAAAATATTACATTTATGCAACATCAGAAAATTCATACCAACATAAAGATATTTGTTGATATTTTTCTTTAATTAATTGAATAAATATACAAAATCGTGTCTTTATAGAGGTATTTTGTATTAAAGCATTGTACATGGTTATAATAAGTAACATACAGCTAACCTTGCTTACATATTAATGGTAATAAATACCTAAGCTCAAGCTGGGTAAAGCTTTTGATACCGTGTCTTCTTGAATATCATCAATGATATTTGTAAACCTAGTATGTTTAGAATCTCTTTCAAAATTGTTATAAACGTATTTTGTAAGTAGGTATTTGTGTCGATTGCAAATAGAGATTTCTTATTAAAGACGGAAGTTAAAGAATGAAATAGATAATCTAATAAAACCAAGAAAGTTTATTAACTATTTGTAGACATACGTTAGAAAATTAGGTACGCAATGGTTGAATTAAAAATATATGTCATTTTCATCGTTACTTGGGAAGTTCGTTAATTACAAATATGGTAATTAAGTAAGAGTTTTATTACCGTCCTTGGCTCCCCGAGGGAAGCGAAGGGCGGAAATAGAGTGAGGCACACGTGTGCCGCATGCGCCGATAACGATGGTACTCCACCACCATCGACGTTTCACATCACTCGGGCGAACCCTCGACTCTATCACCGACGCATAAGGACTACAGTCCGCTAGCAAGCGCTTCGTTGACAATTAGAGCGCGAGTCGGCATAGTTTAGTGGCATAGGAAAATATAAATTCGTTGTAACCGGGTAAGTACAGGAAAATGACACCGTTAGGCGTTGCACGTGGAAGGGAGTTCCGAGTAACGCAAGTAGTGCTCGCCCGCGCCTATCGCTTGAAATATTACCCACCTAGTTAACAATACTCAACTGGATCATATTTTCCTCCTTGCTTATTTATTTCATATATACAGCAAATTAAGTCATTTTTACGCGCACTGTCGAACAAGCTCGTAGAAAAGAAATATTTTCGTTACTTTTAACTAACGATACTAACTAGATAAAAAGACGCGTGCTCCCATTTTAAATTAATTATTTGTTAAATAAATAAGTTTTACAAATATAAAGTTTTTTTTTGCTGTCTCTACTCTCAGTCTCACGCACACTAAGGCATCTTGTAAGCACGAGTTACTCGTACTAATGCACTGCGATAATAGTTAAATGTGGAGGGGCGCACCTTCGTGAGTGAATAGATTTATACGGTATCACCAATTATTGCATTTTCCTTATATATAGTTTTTGTATGCGCGTCTTGTTATATTAATGTACAAAATTATTACTTCCATATGTAATAGTCGGTCTTTCTCTGTTCTTGTGGATATTTCGAGTCATCACTACTTACCTAATATCGACTCCTCATTCCTGTCCTTAGATAAATTAATAATAATAATGTTTCTATTGGTTTAGAATATGATACATAGGTATAACAAAGAGGCCCTGTACCCCTACACTAGGAGACTTCATATCTTGGGAGCCACTGACAACCAATGCCTTCATATGCTAGACTTATAAATAAATTTTGGTCTTTATTTAGAACTTCGAAATACTACTTACTACTAATACTACTTCGAATACAAATTATAATATGAAAGAACAGGAAGTATGCGCCGATACCACAACGCCTAAAATAAGATCTTAATTTTATAATAGATCTGCTCAACCAAATGAAATAATGTAGGCATTGTAATAATAAATAAATGACTTTGTAGGTACGTAGTTAATCATTTGTACGCACTCGTTACATGTAGATATATATAACTATAGTTATGTTTTACTAGAAGTCAATTTACCATCCCGGTATTGCCACGCTCTCGCCATTTATTGTTTCATTTTTTTTTAATTTGTAGTTTGTTTGAGCAACGTGACTTAGATATCGTGGGCGGGATGAAGCAGTAAATACTCCTTGCAGAATTTCGCGTGTATTCATTCGATGAATTAAAAAAACGCACACATATATGGAGAAAAGACTTAAGACCAATCAATCTCAAAACGTTAAGGTTCGTTCATTATAAGATTTCCAACAATCGGATACATTGCAATGATTTTGCTAATGAAAAACAGTCAATACATTTGTGTATACTACAAAAGTGTACAGCATAAGTATTTAAACAATTTAATATTTTTAAAGACACCTAGATTAATGTAAAGCAATTTAAAAACATTTTTGACATGTTATTTGATTTTAATGGATCACTAATCATGCCGTAATTACATATAATTAAATGTGCAATTAATTTGTTTAATCATCTATGCTAATCTAACTCTAAATATTTAAAGACTGTAATCTTTGTTGGTAGTTCAATAATAACTAATATTAATAATAAATATTATTCTAACGCACACGTAGGTATATAGACGACGTATAAAAGTAAATTATGTGTATTTAATAAATGGTTGAGCTGGGTACGTCTGTGGTTAACGACCATGTTTGTTGAAAAATTCAAATAAAGCATTTATATATATTTATTTACATTTTATTTAATTAATAAATATCATCTCGTGCGTATTTCATTTTAAAACGAGTGTTGATAATGTCGGCCGGTTTTATCGAAGTGGCTATTTTATATTAATTCGTCCACATTCCTTACAAACTACTCGAGATTACGAATAGTTTATTTTAAATGATAACACCGTAAACTTTTGTATACCGACTGCCTACTTGGTAGTTTTGAAATATTACATTTTTATTGGACTCAAATTCCTTAGACATTAGACTCTATAACGTTAAATTTTAATGAATGACACAGCTACGGTTTATGGAAAAAATCGTGATTGAGAGATTTAAATTTGTTGATTGAGATGTTATAAATGCCTTCTTTCATTCGATTTTCCACTCATTCATTTCTTTGATTAGAACATAAATAATATATAGGTACATGTCGCCCGTAGGAAGTCAACATGGCTGTCTTAAATCAGAATCATGTGTCTGGATCGCCTATATTTATTTGTCTTAAAATACTAAAAAGAATGGAGCAAGCCGATTTGGGGGACACAAGGATTCTGCATTACATTTTAAGTTATATAAATGAGTTAGGCTGAACTAATAATCAGTCACTTACAATGCCTATACAACAAATATATGTACCTACAATAAATATTCTCTAGTACATAGATTAGTTGACATAGTCCTGTATGTTTGTGTTATTTGCCTATTTATATACAACAACAACAGCCAGTAAATTTACCACTGCTGGGCTAAGGCCTTTTGAGGAGAAGGTTCGAAACATATTCCACCACGCTGTTATAATGCAATTTGTTTTAATTGTACGATATATTCTGCATTGAATGTGAGTGTATTTTATTAGTATTTAATTTGCAACTTTGTATTAAGTTCTAATGAAGGATGTTGCCTTAGTGCCATAGTTCTAGCATTGGCAGTAGTAGATTTAGGATATAGAATTGTATATGTATATAGGACTATTAGCGCTTCTAATCGCGGTAATTGTCCAGAATTTGTAAGTTCAGTAATTTAATTCTCTCCGAGCGGAATATATGACTCTTATTTTTGCTCACTTTGTGCAACATATATGTCTTGTTCATTCGGCTACCTTACTAGGAGAATGTCTGCTAAGTCTGAAATCTGCCACGAGCATAGAGTATCAGCAAGAAAAGAGTCTTCGTTTGACATTTATACCTGCAAACATTCAATCACAAAATAATAATAAGTCAATAATACCTTTATGCATATTATATGAATGAACGCTTGCCGTAGAAAGGTTTAGTAGTAAAAACGGTATAAAAACGTTTCTTAATAAGTTCCAGTGAATAACGTCGTCCTACCTTTTCGCGCCGGTTCTGGCGCCGACAAGAATGGTGGCGCTTGCTTACAAAGCTTTAAGAAAAAAATGCTGTCCGGGTGTTAAGAATAGAATAGCGAGATAAGACTTATCTTTGGTCACGTGTTTTTAATCGAGTTTTAAAAAAAGAACTATCTCAGCTTCCCTTGTAGGTACTTATTTTTATATGTGCGTTACAGTTAAAAAAATAATCTTGTCTATGATAAATACCTTATAATGAGTTCATTTGTTACTAGTGTCAATTAATTTGTTTTAATCATCTTTTATAAGAACATATTTTTACAACGCTATTTAATACATTTTTTCTTTAATTAAGTTACTGTTATTCTCGGAAAAGCAAAAGTATCATTGAAATTATGATATTTAACATATGTTATCTATGTAGATACACATATAAACCTTTTTATTTATTTTTATTATTTAGTAACAACCCCCAAATGTCCTATTGCTGAATAAAGGCATCCAACGCCTTGGGCAGGTAGGCAGGCAGGCTGTTAAGTTTGTGACTTACTCGAGCCTGTTACACCAATGTGAGTTGGTGCGTACTTACTAATTTACTCAATTAGCATTATATTATGGTAATATTATATTCTAATTAAAGTCTTTTCGTGTATACATTATAATGAAGCGAAGCGATTATTTTGTATATCATGTTATGGAATGCGAATTTCTGCAAATTTTTAAGTCGATTGTATTAATTTTTAAAAATATTTCATGTAAATACTAATAACCTAATTAATAAGAATAATTTTAGTTAATTGAACTATAATATAATATTGAATATATATATAAACTAGAGAAGAACTATGTTTTTTATTACGGAGAAGAACCGGTAAGAAACTCTGTAGTAACTATTGCACTATTGAGTTACACAGATAATATATAATAATGATTTTCATTAAAAATATATTCATAACGTCCATGAAGCATACTAATTACTAATACTACTAATTATCTATTAATCTTTTAATGTCTAATTAAATATGATTTGTGAATTAAGGTTTTTTTTTAAATAAATGTAGGTATGTACTTATCTGTGATATATTATTTTATAAGCGAATATAAAATTCGCGGTGTTAGAAACAATTGTTCATAAGTAATTAAAAACACACCTATATGTGTATAGGATAAGATAGGGCTTTGTTTGTGGATTTTTTTCTTGATTGAAGAGATATTGTTTCTTTTTTTTTTTTTTTAAACGTCCCAAGACTATGTTGCATAAATCCTACTAAACGAGTGTTTTAATGCCAATAATGTTTGAAAAAAATTGAACTATCCAAAGACTTGGTATAAGTAGTTCAATTTTATCTAATATATCTAATAAAATCTATGTTATAGCAATACGTTGAAATTGAATATAATAATTTTAAAAGTAGAATAATGGAACATATATCAGTTAAAACGTAAGCCACAACACGCCATGTTGATTATAAATATTATTGCATTACAATATTATAATACAAAATTATTTGTATAGAGAAAATTAAATTCGTCATATCTCTATTTATCTGTTGATAAAAAATAACAATACCTACAATTGTTATCGAATAATGTAGTTTTTAGGTAGCTATATTATATGTCTATATCACGGTATCTGTGCTGTAAATGTTCCGACTGGATACGATAAAGATACCAATCATGCCTAAGAAAATAGATTCGGAAAATATTTTACTCTGATATTGCTAGTTAACGCCTACCAAACAAGATAATATCGAGTACCAAACCCTTTGACATAATTAATTAAATATATTTATAATTTAAAACAAAAGAACAAGGAACATTTTAAAATTTTAGCGAGTTTTTTTTTATAATTTATTGTAGTCGTTTTAATGATCATTGAGTTTGTTCGATAAACAAAAAAACGCTGAAAAGTTGTTAAATCAATGCGCCGCGTTTATTAATATTTAAAACATTATAAAATAATTATCTAATTTCAAGAATTTGTGAATAAAATTTTAAGATAATTCTGAGCTGGATAAATACAAATTTATATAATGTTTTTTTGCAATATAGAGTATATGCAGTCTTTATAAATAGATTTATAATATTTTAACATTTTATTATTGTTAATTTTGCTGTATGCTTTTTATAGTTAATGTTATAAAGAGTTTTTATTGTCAATAGTAATAATAAATTTGGCCAGATGACATTCCTAGCGGTTTAAGAAATTATTTGGGCCAAATTCACAGGTACATTGAACAGTTAGTTTTTTCTAATCGTTTGGCAATTGGTACAAAAGCACGCGCACGCCGACTGCCTACTTGGGGCCGCTGGGGTACAGCGCAACCGGCGGACACGCCTCCGCCGACCGACGCGTCCTTAGCCACCATTTACAAACACATCATTATAAACTTCGACAATCATATTATTATATTAACATGCAACTTTTAAACATACTCCTAATTTAAAGCAGAAATTCGTCTTTCCTTCATAACCTCACGCACACAGGGGCGCCGGTTTCGCGCGTTGCACACATGCAAAATCGTGCTGCGTATGATGGATATAATAATGGATGGCCAGGAATATACATTGCGTTGTGAGAAACGAAACCGTGGGTTAACGTACCGAGCAGTGGATTCGAGAATGTAGATAATGGCGTATCGCACGCCGATGGTGTGCGGCGCCTGCGCATGTGAGCGTGTGGTTCGCCTGTGTGCATGACCGCTCACGAGTGTGTGTGAGAGTGTATACAGCTAGCGAGGTGTGCGTGCGGCCCACCAACGAGGTTATCAATCTTTAATGAGTCGCTTATTATTACTATTTTAAAAAATACGCGTTTGCCCACCTCGTTCATGAATCTATAGTGATTAGGTAAATTGTACAACGAAGTTACTGTACTAGCACACCGGTAACATAATTATTCTATTACACGTCCCCCGCCTCTGGCGAGTATCTAAAGTTAGCAACGGCACTACGTCCATTATTCTCGTAATCACTTGAAGTTTATTCGTATTAATTAGCAAGTATATTTAATTGTATGTAAGTGGTTAACATTTATAAAACGACTTCTCGTATTAAAAATGAATACGGCACGGAGTTGATTTGTTACGGTTGCTTTACTTGAACTAAATAACGGCAGTTGGAACAGTCACGTGGATACGGGCTCGGGGACCGATAGCTCCGTTAATGGCCGTTTGCTTAGCATCGCACAGGAGCGAGCGCGCCTCGAGGTTGCCTTTAGTCGAATAAAAACCTATTGTCATCGAAACTTCTTGACATGTGAACTGACGGGCCGATGTGATGCAACGCCTTACAAAATTGCAAATATTCTTATGGGAAATATCATAATATTACATTTACATCAACGTATTTTATATAGTTTTAATACTTGTAATGAAATAACTCGAACACACAGCTAGCGGTTGTTGGAAATATTCATTAACCTCAGCAGAGCAGTCTCGAGGTAATAAAATCTATCAGTTCAAGTTCAATTACATCTGTCCCGTGTTACATTCCATTCCATTTCACTCAGTGGAAGCGGACACATAGTCAGATCCTACTAAGTAAGCGTTCCCATATTTGTTAGAGACCAACTTATACTGGTCGTTGATACAAGCGTTTAGCTATACTCGACTTTGTTTTTAAATTAGGCACAGTTTTGGAATTTTGTTTTCTATTTGTAACAGGTGAATGAATACATGGGTGAATACGGTTTTTTTTCCATTAATGAAATTATTAAAAAAACATAATTTGATAAACGGTAAGCAAACGAAGTTTAGCTCAATAGATTAATATAACCCGTGTGTTCCTAATTTAAATGAACATCCGTCTATCAGATTAATGAATACTCGAGCAAGTTGTAACATGACAATGGTGCGTTATATATGGGCGGTGCAGTGCGCTGCCGGGAGCGCGGAGCGGTGCGGCGCGGTGCGGTGCGGTGCGGAGCGGCGGCTCGGCTCGGCGGCCGGCGGAGGAATGCAACAGGTAACCGATTCCAGGAAGGCCGCGGCCCGTTACCGTGCCGAATATCTCCAGCAGTCAAACGCGCCGACAAGTGCGGCGGCCACTTGCGACAACACCGTGCGATGCACCGGACCCCCCGCGCCCCGCGCCCACCGCCGCTGCATTCCAAACGACATTGAGTTAGAAACCAGTCGAGCGCTCCCGCCGCATTCTATCTGCACCATCCGGACCTTCTTCACCTAAAATTCATCGCTTGTACATTCGATATGAATTCCACGAAGGGGTCTACAACGATTTTTTGGATTCACCATTTTGGTAACTCATGACCGGCGACGTAGGAGCGTGCAGTTCGCAGTACGAAAGCCGAATCATGTCCTTATCTCGAAAATGCGCATCGAGATAAGCGAAGGCTCAGCCACCGAGAGATGTTTATTCTATTTACGGCGACACTTGAAACTACCCTCTTTGAAATAATAAAAATATTTTATGAGCATAGCAACCCTAATTTTTTATGCTCTTCTATTTTAATCAGATTGTTCAATTCCGAGCCCCTATATCGACGTTGACAGCACAATTGCTAGATTCTCATGTGAAGTTAACTGTTTAAGTATGGGGCACACCCTCACCCTCGACTGCGCACGCGCACGCCACTGCGTCTATAAATAAATAGCTTCATTCAAGCGCTATGATATTATGCATCTGGAGTGCAACTTATCTTTCTACTATTTCCTGTGATGTTTTATCCTTACAGCGTTTGTCTATTTGAACGAGATTTTTTTTCTGCATTTCATAATTATTAATCAATACAATGAATTCAATCATAATATTGAAGGACTTAATTTTGACCTTTCCTTCATATATTCAGTTTAATTCGTTGAGTTTGTGTTCAGACTTGTAATCCATTGCAAAAGACAGATTCAGTAATTAGCTTTGAGCAATCTTACTATGTTTTACGGTTAAAATGAAATAAATTTGAAACTGGCTCAAATTCAAGTATTTTCTAACTGTATACAACACTCTAATAATAATAATGGCTTGATTAAATTCTATAAACGCCATTCACCCATTTTATGAAACAAAAGTATAATCATTCATAGCGAAGAACGACGGAACGGGTTCATTCATAAATAGGTATTCGTTGCTCGAAGGGGCAAAAAATCGAGTCAGGCTTGGACTCAAATGTGTCTCCTAATAGTCGTGAGTGGGAGTCGATAGAAACACGCACTGACAGATGACTCCGCTAAGTTCCGACTTGCCAGATGTGGATGTACAGACAGAAAAACAAACAGTGTTATTCAATTAAGAGGGCGCATCCGTTTCAATAGCGATATAACTATTTGATCCTATGATTAAAGGCCAGCGGTATAGTAGAGATTTTATTGAAAGTTTTAATTCATTTCATAGTGTTCATCGTCCTAACGGGAAAAATATACCAAATCTCTTAGGATCTACTATATTCTATACCTAACCTTCCGTACATTTTAATTAACGTGTCACAAAATTAGGGTACTACTGATAATACTCTTAAAATCATCGTAGATTTGTAGATTAGCCCAATAAATATATAATATTTCTAATACGAATTTGCCTCTTGATTTTATAAAATATAGCATTTTATGTAAAATTTCTGTCTTCTAATGATAAGTAACGCACTTTTTAGTCATTCGATGCACAAGTATGGACAATAGTTCTGTAGTTATCAAATATTTAATTGAATATCAGTCGCAGTACTGAAGTATCAAATAGGGTATTTCATATTCTAGATACGAATATCAAATTCGCCATATATTTTGCCGACCGTACAAGGCATTCGTGTGATAGGGTTGTCTCCGGGCGGCTCTAGGCCAGTGGTTTTACACATGGTTAGCCGTTTACAGGAAACAGTATTTTTTGAATATTTTTTTTTAGTCTTTGTGTCTTTTATTTAGTTGTTCAAGTGACATTTGAGCTGAACGTAATTTTGTCCGTTGCTGTAATAACATAATTATGTATTTGCTCTCTCTGCGTTATCATTCAACGTTACTTTTACAAAAAGTTACACCCAAGAGTATACCCATAGCCTTAAAGTACGTAATAAAATAACACCACAAAATCTTTGTACACGAGAAAGCTTTAAGCTTTACGTTTAAAAGTAGCTTCCCCCTGTAAAACATAATATGTCGATTTGAATACCCCATCGATGTGAGCAACATCTGTGTCATGTGACAGCGGATGTCACCTCTCCGGAAATAACACGGCGATATATTTCAGTCGAGCGCCCCCTGCGACGCATCTCAATCATCCACTAATAAGCAGGAAAGTAATCTAGACAAAAGTTTAAAATTAGACGGCTAGGAATAGATCGAAAGGTGAGCTTGAAGCGCGGCGGCCTCACGAGTTAAAAATACGTGCGTGGCGTCGTCGCCCGCCGCCGGGCAGCGCGCCCGCACCCAAACACCGGTCTATATCCCCAAGCTGATACAATCCCTTATTTTAGTTGCATTCAATATTGTGCCTCCCTCAGTGCTCTAGTTGATTGTAATTCAAGGGGCCGTTAATAGCTTTTATCTGAACTTGTGGTATCATAGAGGAGTTAAGCGTGATTTTTTCTGAGTTCGACCAAATCACCAAACAAAAATGTTTCATATTGTTCCTTGGATAGGGTGACTGACCTATTGCACCAGTTTTCCAAAGGTTTTTTCCAGACCTGTTCCGAGATTTCATAAAATACTATGACATTACCAAAGTATAACATAATCACTATGATTTATAGAGGAGTAATGATAATTTATGCTTATGCCGAATGCCATATTTTCATGTCAGATTTATGTATAGGTAGTACAAAAAGCAAATGGTTTTATAAAACCCTTCTTACACATTCTGACATGAATCTGTGATTGTGTCTGGGCACAAGTCACGTATTAACAATTTGATGGAAAATTAATAATAATAAGATTCGTATTTAAATGGGAAAAAACCAATGGCATTATATATTCTATAGTATTTTCTGGGTAATCTCAGTAAGAGGATTACCAGACATTATAAAGAGGTTTCAGGTACGAGGCGCGGTACACTAAATCCTACGTGACGCTTATTTTATGAATGTAATACATTTATAATATTTTTTTTTATTTAAATATAAATCTTAGAATACTCTAGAGTTTGTATTTAATTCACTTTGTTTCAATTGTTTATACGTGTTTGAATGTGTCCAAGAATTCTCGAAGTATTATATAAAAAATCACTTACTTACAGACATAGTTTATGTTTGGTCAACATAACTGTATGGTCCTTTTTATGCCGAGGAAATTTAACAATTTACCAATTAGTATACTGTGTACCAACTATGAGAGGAAAAAAGCCAAGTTAATAACAATTGATGTCAAATTGCCGCGATATGATTGGTCGAGAACTTGATTAATCTATGATATTTAATATGGATTTGTGTAAAAATGGCGTTTTCAACGTCGACGAAACTGTTATCGGAATATTGGAAGTAAAATTAATGTTCATAAAGGTAGTTAAGTGTAATAGTGTTATACTATAAATAAAGATAAATAAATCACGTAGTAGTAGTACCACTATATAGCTGAGTTATTAGTATACCGCATGAAATACTCAAATCTAAGGCTAGATTATCTTTATTCCTACTTCGATTGGAATAGGCTACAAGTCAATTAATTATGGATTCAGTCAGAAGTCAGCAAAGTACAGAAAATTGCTAGCACATTGAAAGATAGAACTTCGAAAGGTTCATTATGTTGTTAGAACCAATGGAAACGAGTTCAATGCAATAGAGTGCTATGGATATTTGAAGTAATAAATTTGTCGTTGGCAGTCCGTGTCCTATTCGGAGACGGCCTGATGCGGACAGAATTGTATAGTAGTAGCAGTAAATATGAAGTCCTAGTGGCGCGTCTAAGTCCGGGTGTCTTCTTGTAGAAGAAAAATAATATCTACACATATAATAAAATTAAAGTGTCTGTTTGTAATATCAGAATAACCGCTATTTACTAAATGCATATTGTATGAATACATAAATACCATATTTCACAATTTTTCTTGGTCTGTCTGTATATTCCGGTTGAAGTTTGGAATGGCTGGATGAATTCTAACGAGACTTTCACTGGCAGAGAGCTGATGTAATATAATTAGTTTAGGCTATAACAAGTAATTTTTGTTAAATTCAAACGCATATGAAGTCGAGGGCACATTCAGTTTAAATAATATTTTTGGCATTTATTTGATTTAAGTAATATTAAACGAATATCCATAACCAATCTCACGGATATATCGATGAAAAATTGATGGAATCACCTTCAAATCTGGTTCTAAGAACGGTTGCAGATTCTGAAATCCAGGTTCAAATTCCAAGCTTGCGTAGACATTAACATTGTCCAGGCTATAAAGTTGTCAGGTCTACATTTGGAAAAGTGCATTTTATTGGCTGTGTACGTGAACTCTTTCCGGTCCCATTAAATCATCGTTCCATCAGATTATAGGAGGTGGAAGATTTTTAAACGACCAATACAAGTGTAACACTTCTATATTCTATAGAGATTTGTGACTTTGACTTTGAGGGTATAGAGAGTTCCCGGTTTGCGTGGGAACATTTGTGCTATAACATATGTATCTTGCGGAGTTAGCAAGTCTTGAAGATTCATTGTGCCCGAAATTTGATCGGGGTTCCAATATCGATGCTAAAACAGTAGAGTATAGACGTTACTTTAAGTATCTCTAAATTCTTGTTATAATTCTGTATCGGAAATCATGAAGATTAAAATGAAACTGAATTAGATTAGCGCTTATATGGATTTAATCAAGCATTAACTATTTCTCAGACGAAAACGTTTTATGTTTTATATCATAACAATAAATTTTAGATTGTTCTCATGAAAATGAGATAAAACTGAATTGTATTAATCATATCCCAAATCTTTTACAAAGAGACAAAATTATGAATGACTTTATGTTTGGAAAACTCATGAATTATTTATTTCAATTGAACAAACATAACGTAGCATTCGTTTAATAAAGGCATGTTTTTCGTTCATTAGACGGACGTCCGGTTCCGACGTCAGATTACAGATACGCGTGTTTGTTTGCGGATTTCCATCGGATATCCACGCGTCGTGCGTAACGCAAGACTTTCAACACTTTCTTGCATTTAGAACGATTTCGTGGAAACCATTATTATCTGGAATAAATATGAATAAGGAATCACAGGATATTATCGACGCTATCTGCTCGGAAGGATGTCCTCATTGGATAATTTGCAATGAAGAACGATTAAATATTTGCGGTTTATAAGATATGGATACATCCATAAATGTATCCTATCTTAATATTAGGTATTTTATTTGCGATATGTTCAAACAAAACCACAGTAAAACGTTATATTTGTGTGATATTAATTGAAAAAGAAAAATCGTCTTTAAAATATGTTTCAGGCAATACAATTTGTGTATAAAAATGTATTGAATGAGTAAGAGAATAATTTAAAATAATAACTCTTAAATAATATTTTCTACATAAAAGTTATTAAGATGTCCTTAATGCATTTATTCTATTAGAAATATTTGTTAAATGTTTTTTATATAATTCCAAGTTGAAGTTTTAGAAAACTAGCCTTAGTTTAATTGGCATGATTTAAAACTTTACGTTCCCATGTAATACAAAAAACACCTCAAGTATACCTAAGCGTCATTGCATTGGAAGCAGGAGGGCTGGTTTATTTTTCGCCCAAAGCATCGAAATTGTCAAACAACGTAGTAATGCTGTAACTATTTCACGTGGTCACGATTTGTAAAACCGCTGTTATATTTTTGAGTCATATCGATAAATACCAACTTTATGCTTGAATATAAATAATGCCTCCGTCTAAATTATACTTATTACTTATAGGAAAGAATTGAGTGAGGTTGAAATTCTAAAAAATCCTTTCTGTTTGGACTGGACGGTAAAGATAGGCATCATTTATTAGATAAGATGTTGATGTATTTGTTTTTGGCCACAGTATAAGGTATTTCGGACTGATAAACGTACCGCTGAAAATTCTCTCTGTATTTACGCCGGCCAAACAAAATCTTCTGTATGTGTATCTTATTGATAATTCGTTTTTCCTTTACTTAAAAAGTAGTGTCTTGTATTAGTCCTCCTATTATCATTTGAATAAGGGTTTTGAGCATAGGCCTCCACGCTGCTTCAATGAGTAGTCATGTAGTCATATGTACATGAAAACACAGTCATGTTTTCCCCGGATTTGAACCTAAGTTTTATGTCTTCTACTTGAGATCCATGTGAAACATTTTCCAGATGAAAATGACTTATCAAAGATATTTAACTAATGAGTGTTTTTACGTTTAAACTTATAAAATATGAACACATACAACGTGTTGTAGACTGCACTAAGGATGCATTCTTTAACAAAGAAAAACTCTCGTTTTAGCAATGCCATGAAGGGCTTTTTGCTAAAGGCATTTAGTATTTCATTATAAGAGGACACTTTGGAAGTTTGCGAATTTATAAATACATAAATAAAGTACTATTCTCTGACATTCAACTTTGCTGTTAAATTTTCATTCTATTATCTATTTATTAAGGTTTTCATGGGTTACCAAATATGTTTTAAAAAACTCTCTTACTAGTTGACATCTAGGCATCTAATTACGTATTATCTTAACGAAGAATCAGAGAAAAGCTATCCTTGTTACCTTTGTAATGGTAATATTTAACAACTGTGATTGTGTATATGAAAAAGACACTTTTGAGAAGCCATAAACGGAGATATTCAAAGACAATTAATTTAACAAAGGTTGCTTGTTTATGCGATTTCAATAAAATCTAATAATATCGCTAATATTTCCAATTTTCATTTTACAGATCGTATCGGCTGCTGAAAAAATAAGTGCTTATGATTGATAATATTGAATTTTGAACAAACTTGTATCCCAAAACATTACGTATTTTTTTATATCGAATAACAGTAAAAGCCAACGTATTTCATAGATATTCATGAAACTGTTACGTTCAGCATAAACTTTGCTTCAGAGAGCAAAGGCCTCGGAATTCCTCCCGAGAATTGGTCTTCGCTAACCTGTTCCTGCTAGTTGTCGAGTCGAGATGTTTTAGAATGTCTTTTCGATGTGCAACGTTTCCCACGATTTATTCCCACACCGTAGAAGGAAATAATTGAAAAGCTTACGGATCCCTGTATGGTACTTGCGACATCTTTAAAGTTTTGCCATCATGATATGGTACCTATATTTATTCTTGAATTATTATCTGAATTTATAAAGTGTAATGTAGAAAGAAGTTTTTTAACTATTGTCAAAGAGGAAACATTATTGACACCATTTTCTTGTATGTTTGTATGTTTTAAAACTATGGAAAAGTTGAACTTATGGATAATAAGTTATGGTCCAAATACTACGTGAATAGCTGGGCTGTATGATCTTTCGATGAATATGACAAGAATTTTCTTGATTATCCTAATAATTATTTCTCTTAGTTATTATGTACTGTGATTCAGATAGTTCAAGGAACGTTTTTAGTTGTATAGTCATTCCAGTAATATATTTACACTCGCGGTTAATGGCGAGCGAACTAGACAAATTGCAGCGCTATGCAGCTCAGGGCCCGGGTGTCGCGTGACGAGCTATTTCGCAGAAGTGTCGGTGTCGCCTTCTAACGACCGTGTCTTTTGCATTTTTTTATACACAACACAAATTATCTCATCTTATAAACATCATGAAATTATAAGTGAATTTATTTTATTTGCAACGAACAATAACTTATGAAGTCATGCCAAAATATACTTTAAATACAATGTAATACTTGCACTTTGAAGTTTGAAAGGTTATAAATGTGGTTTGGACGGAAATAAATCTTGTGGTGCTTGAAATAGAGAACATTTTCATATGGACTAAATAGTTTAGTCAGTAAAGCGTGCAGACGGAGTGTGACCATATTTATATTTTTACGTAACAAAGTCTGTCTCGAGCTAAGTTGATTAGTGCTTGCAATATACAGCGGAGGTATTGGTATTTCATGTTACAGTTTATTTTTATGATAATATATCTATTGTTATTATCAAAATAAATTATGCCTATTAGTTAATAAATGAGTTTTACGAAATTAATATTGTCTGATTCTCATAACAGGGACAGCCACGTTATAGCGAAAAATAGAAAACATTTGATTTACAAGTTATGCCAAATTAAAATAAAACCAGAATAATGAGTAAAAAAAGCGAAGCGTACGTCAAATCATTGCATTTAAATTGAGCGTAAAACAGTTATCCTTTGTTCTAGTCGCAATATTAATCTATTCCGAGTGGCGCATGAAATTTAAACTATTCAGTTCTCACGGAAACCGATTCCCGCACAAAAGGTACGATGTTGGAAATGTAAGTCAAGGATGAATTGTGTGGACGTCTGACTCCGTACCGTGGGAGTCCTCCTCGGCACCGTGTGACGCGACATGAATGATTCTGAAATAGAAAAATGTTCGCCCACTGAAGTGAACAATATCGTAAAGACGTGATTAATGGCTCAAAGAAAGAGTTCAGTGATCAGAGAGGCCGCGGATGGCGCCGTCGACCGCTCGCCGATAGCCCGGATAGAACTGAATTCATAATCGCGCACTCTACATTCCAACTCATCTCCATTGCAACAATGACATTCATATCGTTATTGTACAGCAACAACTAGTAATACGTTAACATTTTTATTATCGACACTTTTTCGTATTTTTGAAATTTGAACATGTAGCTTACACCTATGTAATTTTACATAGAGATAGATCTGTATAATATAAAGAGTATGTGTATATTATATTTAACGAAGAATTTGAATTGTATTAAATTATGACGAGCATGAGGGTAACGAAGGACAGCGGCGCGGATGTAAACATTCTTAGTGAAGTTCATTCAATTATAGGGATAGTCGGAGTGGGAGTCAGGGGACGTCATTGAAGGGCCGATAGTAGCGCAGCACAACGCGGCGAGGGGGTGCGCGGCGCGGGCCCGGGGCGGGGGTCGCGGGGAACAGCCGGGAGCAGGAATATTCAAAGCGTGAGAACGCCGCGCGACCCGCATGCCGCGACTCCACATATCTCACGCGCAACCTCTATCGTCGCCGAACTACGAAACTCGATTCTAGCCGTTAGACATAGAGCCTATTTTAGCTCCCAGCGCAGCTCTGGTTATCGCTCAGAACATTCGAGGACAATACTTTTCTAGTTTAGGTACGACTGGCATTGGCCCGGATACTATCGATGAGCGCGCACGTCCACTCGCTACATACACATGACACTTACAGGCGCATAGTACTCGTCTAGCTACTGGAATGTCTCTAGAGGCATTCTCAATCGCTGATATGCAATCTGTGCCTCCCTCTATTAGTTTATTTAACATATCTTGCATATTGTATATGATAATACTCATACAAAGAATGTACAAAACGAAGTAAGAATAGTAATAACGCTAATTAGTTAATAGTATAAAAATTGTTATGGCAAGTTCATGGTGCCCGATCTACTGCGAATATCAAATTCAGAGATCATGTGATCGTGTGGATAAAAATCGACGTCAAAACGGAGTCGACATTAATGGTCCTTTTATTGGCGGGCCGAACGCAGTTTGTACGATCACGTTGTGGGCGTGTCGTAAAATATTTTCTTTCTGGGCTGTATAACTACGGCCTGATCTTATTTCTGCGCAGACTCCGAGTTCTCGGAAGTGCATTTATTTGGGGGACGGGAGATGTGAGCTCGCGGGGTTGAAGCGCGCGTGTTCCGCTGTAGCCACGACCGCCTCACCTTGAGCCTCACCGTCGGACGGCGCATCCTAAATATAGACATCGGATTACGTACTAGAGGTGACAATGCCACACCGATTACGGTGCAGGCGATAAGACTAGTCGTGGTCGTTTTCTCAGCGCGCCGGTAAAATTGGGGAAAATTTCGTAGAGGGGTCAGGGGTAGGGTGAGTGCGCGGGGGCCGGGGTCGGTTTCGGCGGGGCCCCGGCGGGCGTCGACCTCGTGAAAGGCGCGCGGCGGCGGCGGCGGATCCGCGCCCGCGCCGGCCGCTCGCCTTTTTACGCGCTCTTTCCCGCGCCGCCGCCAACCCCGCGGGCCCCCGGCGGTCGCCGCCCGCAGATAGCAAGCCAGCTGCTACCAACCAACGCTACGTCTGCGCCGTAACATATTATTTACCTATATTTTTTTTGTGTAATTCCAAACGATTTTTTTTTTATTTTAAGCATATTCTTCGATATAGAATATTTGGTTTAGTCATACATACAGATATAATAGTAAGAGTATTTTTCCATTTCATTTATTAGACAATGTAATACGTGTAAGTGGCGGTAACTAGGGTTTACAGTATTCGAAGCAACATTAATTTTGAGTATATTAAATGAAACATTTAATATAAAAAACAAACGAACTATTGTGATGAATCTGTATAATCATATTTCGCATACACAATGACTGTTTTCTTAAGGAGTTTTACATTTACTTCTTAGAGGAAAAGCGGACCGTGGGTTGACGTCCCCTGGCCGCCGCTCCGCCGCCGCTTCGCCCTAATTAAACAATAATCGAAAAACTACAATGAACGGGCGCGCGGCTCCGTCCTCGGTGTCCCGCGCCCCTCCCCCTCCCGCGGGCCGCACCGCCCGCTGGCCTCACCCCCGCGCCCACCCGCGCGCCTCCTGACGTCACCATTGCACTCCTCATTATCGCCTCTCGACTGCTAGAGCGCTCTCACACTGCGCTACAATTATACCAGACATGTGGCACACTTAAATTCTTTAAACACACATACACGGTGTGCGGAGTTAGCATCGTCAACACTAATCCTTATGTACTGAGAATTCATTGGAAGCGGCCGGATAATGGATCAGCCGAAACAAAGAGCTAATGGAACTATGCGAAATATTCGCAGCGTTCAACAGCAGAGCCGCTCGGCGCTACCGGCCTACTGTAATGTCTTGCGACTAATATGTCGACAACGGTCGGCGAAGCCGAGGGGTCTCCACTGTTTTTGTGATTCGACCCAGACTCGGTTAAATTTGTTTTATATGCATTCATTGACGTTAGCTATTCGATTTATCACAATTAAGCAACACGATAAATTTAATACCCTTAATGGGGCATATGTATTGTTAGTCAATTTAAATTTAAATTACGAGGATAAATGGGTCTGTATGGTCTCTTACGGTAGATAATATAAGTTTAAAATGTACACACAACCTTCAATAAATTGTTTACTTAATAAAAATGTTAATATTTGCGTATCTTTAATCGTGCAAAAGTTAAATGAGCGATGTTTTTATTATAAAGTGTACAGCGGCTGTAGGTTCCAAAGGACAGTCGATGGTGAAAGATTTGGTAAGTGGCTGGCTCGAGTTACCGTGACGCGAATAGCGCCGTCAGCGACGCGTCACTGAAGCACCTGTGCCGACGTCACCGACGCCACTACTCACCGGCTATTTCTGACCGTTCTAATTAGACATAGGTCACGAGCTTTTTGATACGTTGAAGGCGGCAACAGTTTAAACAAGAACACTCTTTATCTAGCTTTACACTGTTTTACACTGTTACTAAAATTAATCCGTATGACATATAAACTTGTAATTAAGATTATAAAATATGCTAGGTAGGTACTTTCATATACGTAGTTATTATATATTTTTATATCAGAACTGAAATTATTACATATGTTAAATAATCGATATTGAAAACAATTGGTTTCTTTTTAAGGACATTTGCAGAATCGTATTTATGTATACAATAAAATTTTCCACAATTTAAATAAATAAAATGTTAATTTAAATTTATATAAATATGTATATTACGATTTGATTTGGGAGGTGGGCGTGACTTTGTAAGTGATCCTTACCACTGTATTTTAGTCCTTGCTAATTAATATGGAGCGTATATGCTTCAAGTGCCAATTGAGGTATGTACTAAATTTATTTATAACAAAATAACATTAATTATAATTATATATATTTAAGTACAGAAGTTAAAAATAAAAGAGATACTACCGTTTTCCACTATTAACCTAAAGAATAAAAGTTAGAATATTTAATACAGTTTGTGATAAAAAATTTAACAATTTACAGTAATTATTGAAAAACAATTTGGAGTTTAATCTCATATTTTTGACATTGGATTTGCTTTGAATAATTAATTGTATTCGTCTAAGAATGTTAGGCTACCTTGTCTTGATACGATAGATCTGGCGCATATTGAGACAGCAATACAGGCGATGCACACACAATATTAAACTTTATTACAATTCAAATATGGTCGATTTCCTATTGTATTCGAGTATAACATACCTTAAGCTGCGTTGAGGCCTGCCTGCCTTAAATTGAACTAATTGAGTAGAAGAACAGTGATAAAAAATTAATAAATATATTTACACAAAGGGGTTAAAACTTCCATACCAATATTTAAAATATTTTTAATAGAATGATTTCGTATGAGTATAATAAGTCTTACGATCCCGAAACCCGAACGCAGCGTCTCCTACCGGTCAAAACCAATCCATGTCATGTATGTCATGTAAACCATCCATGGTCCCCTTTAACACACCAAAAAAATCATCAAATTCGCTCAGTTCTTTAAAGATGTTAAGACATACACATACGTACAGAAGTATTAACTAATGATAATGGCAGGATATATCTTATTCTTTTCATCTTAAATGATGAATTCGATTTTATTTAGTCTTAAGTTTACAGCGATACTGCTAACAAAACTACGTGAATTACGTACTCCAATATTTTTTCTTAAAACACGTTCAATTATGGTGCGATAATTAATAATTATTAATGTTGCCAAAACTATCTCAAAGTTTGAAATTTAATCTACCTAAGTACATCTATATACAAACAATATAATTTTCAATTAAATAAAAATTTTAAACAAATAAGTTTAAACAACAGTGAAGCGCTCTTTTCATTAGACATATTTGCTTACAAAACACTTAGACAACATTGTTGTTTCGGGGGTATCATCAGGTGTTTCTATGGAATAACTCTAAGCAGGAATTAAAGAACAGAGTTACATTTCCAAATTCTAAACAGTAAAGGTCGTGTCAAACTGCCTTTGTAAGTAAAGTAATAGGAAAAGCCCTTGTGTTTCGCATAAACGACCATTGTGCTCCATAATATCTTCTGCATAAGTGATTGATTTTGACATCGTCCACGCTGGCCGAAATGTGATCAAGAAGGTATATTCTATATAAATAATTTTTAAGTTATTACCTTCGTAAGACGATTACCGCGTGCCTTTTGTAAGGGTTTTCTAAGGCTGGCTTTAGACTAAGGAACTCAAGGCTGTGTCCAGGACGTCAAAATTTCAGGAACGATTGGATTAGGTTATGGTCAGACTTATCTATACTAGCAATGGAACCCTTTAAAGTGTTATGAAAATATGCCCCAACCGTAGTTATTTTCATAGTAAATTAGTAAAATAAAAAGAGCATTCTTTGAATGAACATGGATGACCTTTTGAAACCGAATATAAAGAGAAATTCAATAACGGGAGGTTCCTAATATACTAATTACTCAAATTTGACTACCAAAAATGATCAGACAAATTTCAATCAGAAACCGAAGACATACAAAGTCGGGACTTCTATGCAAGTGTCAACAGTTTATCTCTATAGCCAATTTAATTGAACTTGAAATTGTAACATTTTGTTCAAGATTTTACTATTGAGGGCAGCATAGTTTTAAAATGTATTGTTTGTTTATTATTAAATTAAATTGAAACAACCGCGGACAACAATGCAAACATAACTATAAACCTAAGGATCCATCCTTCCAGTTTTTAAGGAAAGTGTTCTTGTTCAATATATAATATTGTACATTTTTATTGTAAAGGTACCTCAACGGCTTTTTAGTAAAATACTTACCCCACTAAGTATACTCATTAGGTACTATAAATACGATACGATAATTTTATAATTTTCAGAAAACACATTACACAAGTAAAGCCCGACGTACATACATTTAAACACTATTTAACTTTTGTCAGTATCAAGAAAACTCAATGATTCTACAAAATCCGAGATCACTGATATTTCTATATATCAGTTGAGAGGTTAATAGTTTTCAACCCTGTTTGACCGATCACTATGAAATATGTCTCATTTCTTCGTGGATAAGGTTTTCAACACTTTCCTTTGTGATGCGCCCCTGGGTGATACTACAGCAGAACCGATGTCCGGAATTGCAAGCACTAAAACTACTTTGTTAATTATAACATTACAAAAGTTTTTGTATGCTCGTTAGTCTTCTAAGGCTTTTATTTAATTCACTATAGAAGGGTAGATAACCATTTGGAAGATAATATCGCATTGTTGATTTTTATTATCTAGACTTGGCAAAGAATAGTAGAGGGTACAATATATTTTAAGTAAATAAAAGCATTTAAGTTCGAATATCAGTTAATTGATACTTGACAAGACAAAATGCTCACAAGATTGATGCTGTAGCAATATTTATTTTACCCACAACGCTATCGCTGAAATGGAGCCATATTTTGTCAAGAATGTGCATTGACGAATTTATATTTTACCGACAACATTGAATCATTGCATTTCTGTTCTGATAGTCAACACCAATAAAAGACAATCAACACTGGATACTAGTTCGGGCCTAAAGAAGCATTTTACAATACCAGGCATTTTTAATTATTCTACAAAGGTGATCCCTTAATCGATCAAATGCTCGCCTCGTATAATTGTGTTTTGTCTCTAGTGACACAAATTAATGATAAGTTTAAAAATAATAGTGACAAATATTGCTTCCAAATTGTGCAGAAATCTCACATTTATAACGTTGACTAGACGACTGCACGAAATATGAAATAGAGATGCACTCTCTACTGTCATAGTTTAATATGCAGATGAGACAGCCATGTGTCATGATAATAGATAGTTTAGGCGCAGAACTAATGCTCCTGTATTGCGAAGAACAGATGGTAAGCACAGCCAAAAATCAAACTCTGCACTACTACTAATAATTGTCACTCAGAAAAAACAAACTAATTTTTATCGTGACAACCCATATTTCAGCTTAGGACTTAAGCTAATCGACGGGAACAAGAGGCAGTTAAAACAATTAAGTGTCTTAAAAAAGGGAAGTGACCCGCCGTGGATCAGTCGAAATAACATGTGATATTGGTTCTTAACCAAAACTACACTGAGTTTTTCAGCTTACGTACTGAAAACGAAGTAAGGAAACCTGCCACTGACGGAAAGATTAACAAAATAAATAAAATTTTAACAAAAAGAAAAACCGACTTCAAACAAAACACTATTTTAAAACAAATGAATATGCACGAAAAAGTAATAAAAATAATTGCGTATTCAACATATTTTTTAGAGTCTTCCTAAGTTAAATGAAATGAAAAATATTAGACTACTTAAAAGTCGATGAACGATTATATCATGTAGTTATAACTATTGTTATATTTGGAGCCGGTGTCAGCCACGGTGCCCTTGCCCCAACAATCAAAAGAAAGAAGCGATACGGGCCCCTTGATTGATCCAGTATATTATTGTGTAAAAGGTAATTTGTAAAAAACATATTTATTAAAGTATTCTCGTATTGTTTTTTGATAGATATACTATAGGGTTTTATTGGCTGACACCGACTCCAAATATAACAATAATTATAACTACATGATATAATCGTTAATCGACTTTTAAGTAGTCTAATATTTTTCATTTCATTTAACTTAGGAAGACTCTAAAAAATATGTTGAATACGCAATTATTTTTATTACTTTTTCGTGCATATTCATTTGTTTTAAAATAGTGTTTTGTTTGAAGTCGGTTTTTCTTTTTGTTAAAATTTTATTTATTTTTTGATTTTAAGTGAAGCTGATGTTGACTAACTAATTTTTTTTAATATGGATAGATTAAGCGTTCCGTTTATATGAGTCAGAAACTACTTCGAGGACAATTTCAAAGGAAACTTGCGAATAAAGCAAAAATAGACTTTCGAAAATGCGGATTTAATACGTCACGCGGCGTAAACTACAAGGATCCCTCGAAAGAGCTGTAATCGAACTCAGCAAAAAAACTTTGAAAAAGACCAACTATATTTCGTACATCATATGACATCACATCACATACACAAAATTTGATTAAAGATAGTAAGAAATTCTGCCCCATATCGCACCCTAACTGCGAGCCGTATAGGAGTTCCATCACTACATAGTATAAAACAAAGTCGCTTTCTCTGTCCCTATGTCTTTAAATCTACGCAACGGATTTTGATGCGGTTTTTTTTAAAAGATAGTGTGATTCAAGGGGAAGGTTTGTGTATATAATACATGAAGAATATAGTAAAGAAACACTGATAATTTTAGAAGTTTGCGATGTGATGTTGTATATAAACAAATTCTGTAGTATATTTAGTATCAGTATTGCACCCGTGCGAAGCCGGGGTGGGTAGCTAGTTGATTATAATATTCGACTATGATAATTACATAAACATAACCACATTACGGAAGGTGACTCAAATATTCAAATAACCCATAAATAAAAGATTCGACCGAGTATCGCTAACGTGCTCCTCAGAATTGTTCCGTTCCCTTCCGTTCCGTTACTTTGTCATGGATCATGTGCTCAGAACCTTACCAAACTTTCACCAAATTAACCTTGAAGTATATATTTTATAATAAAAAAAGAATTATCAAAATTGGTTAACGTGATTTTCAGTTATTCACCTATTTGTCGCGTATATACGTAATGCAAATTTAAGACTTATGTCGTTTTCACATGGATACCATCATTGGAAAAAAAAATAAAAAAAATGGGACCCCACGGGAAGCACTACCTTTCAAACAAAAAAAAATTTATCAAAATCGGTCCACCCAGTGAAAAGTTATGAGGTAACAAACATAAAAAAAAAAAAAAAAAAAAAAAATACAGACGAATTGATAACCTCCTCCTTTTGGAAGTCGGTTGATTAATACGTACACTATATTTGCGCACTGTTTGTTACTTTCTTTTCATGAAGGATACATTTGACTCTAAATGCAGCCTCAAAAGAGGAAGCCTGAAGGAGGAATAGATCTCAAATGAGAAAGTCTCATCCAAACGAGTACATATTTCATATAATATTGAAGCAGCGAATTGAAGATGTATCTGTATTATTGAAATATGAATTATGTATGTCATATTAAATCTTTATTTTTTATCAATAAAAATTTTATTCAATATCCATTGACTGTGCGTCCATGATCTTGTTTAACTTAATTGCTAATTTTTATTTTACACTATTATAATAGTAATGACTATTAAAAATAGAAAAGAAAAAACATTGTAGCGAAACATAACTACATTGTTTACATAGTACACAATATTGTTTAAAAAATGGATTTGAACCCGCTTTAGTTCTAGGACAATAAGCTAATAGTGGCTATGGCATATAAGATATTAAACGATTTCTCGTGGTATACAATTTTTAGTCGTATAATTTTTACCTATGATTCAATTTGTATCATTTTCGAAATCATCTCGTTTCCGAAAATACTAGAACACTAATGCTAACAGCTAATAAATTTTGTATAAAGTTGTGGAAGGGAAAATAACTGCAGTGAATTCAATTCGCTTCAATTATATATTTCAAATGAAATAATCGGTTGGCAATGGTAAATTAACGCAATAACTAATATTAATTCTATGACATTTCCATTGTACACTTAAACAAGGGAACGAGTGACTTGCGTAATTGTAAATCCACGTCTCGCAATGGTCCTTATTGGCTACTAACGTCAGCAAAGTGACATCGGGTCGACAGGAATGTATTACCATACCTACATATTCTTTTGCGCGCCTTATTATCACCTTCGAGAGTTTTTAGCGCGGACCCCGCTCGGGCCCCGGTCGTCGCTTAACTGCTCGTACTTGACGTCAAGACTCAGACGCTTCAAAAATTACACGATGTCCATTTATTCACAATCAGTTAGAAAAAAATTGAATACATCGGACAGGGCGATTGGTTTGATAATGTTAGACTTAGTTTCTGATGGATGAATGAAGCTAAGTAAAATGTTAGATGATTTTGAAACGCATTTGTTTGGAAATAGAGGTTGTAGTACACAATGTCGCTACTTATAGTTGGTTTGTTTGATCGTTCCGTCTGAGAGACATCTAGGCGGAGTGTGCCTGCTTTCATAATGTTTACATAATATTGTCTGTCTGGCTTGTACGCGAGCAGTTTCGCGACTTTTTTAGGTATTGAGACAACTCAATATACTGTAGATAACTGTATATTTTTGAATCCAATATTTACATGGCATGTGACGTTTGTCTCAAGTTATAAATATTGGATTGCATAATTTTATATTTTTCTTAAGAAACTTGCACAACATTTAAGACGTAACATGTAGACAATCAAATTACCACAAAATCGTTACAATACAATATTATCGCAGTTTGTTGGGTTAACCCACAAATATAAATGCTTCTCATTCATTCGCGTTATGTCTGAACGGATGTGAATAAAAATTGAATGATAGATTTTATTAGAATGGAATAACATAGCAGAGGATACTTTAAGATTTTGTATTTGTTCCCTACAAAATATATCTTGTGTTATTTGCGTTATAAAATATTTTTAGTATATTTTTTAATAATGGATGTTTTCAATGTTAAATAAACCCTTCTTTGAAATCACAGCGAGGTGCTACGTACCGTAGCTTAATTGGTAGTGGATCGTGGTCGCGATACTTGGGGGTGCGAGTTCAAATCCCGCTGTGCTGTAGTTTTTTATTTTATTTTATGTATACAAAATTAGTTTTATTTCCTCGTATCTGTTCATGGGTACGGAGAACATTAAAAAAATAGTATTATATATTTTGTTTTTAAAATGTTTAACTGATGTCATTTTATATAAGTATTTAAGTATTCGCTGTATAACCCTTATCCATACTTAGCACAATGGCAGCATTATGACTATAATAAAATTTATAATCAAATAATAGTATCACTTCTTACAGCAGGTAATAAGTGCTATTCTGAAATAACTCAATTTAAATCCGAACTGAAAACCGCTTTGAGTTGATGGATACGTTGTTATGATCCTTTAAATGTTATAATCATAACGGCATAGCTCTACTTTGATGATTTCCATCATTTGCTAATATTCGAGAGGAATAATACAAGCGCTGCATTAAATCTATCGGGAGTGAGGCAAGAGCATCTGCAATAACTATTGCGGAGAGCGGCGAGCATTTCTTCACTCTTTACTAATATCATCTATTGCGCAAACTTTGTTTCTGATGTTTATTTGTTTTATAGATATGTTACGTACCGACTGCTAAATAGGTCGTTGTTTTAAATTCATGGCTGGTATTAATTATTTTCATTTATTATTAAATTCTAAATAGTTATGGTTGATTTCTGAGACAGGTGCGATGTAGATAACAAGTATTATTTGGATTGTTTTATTGATTTATGAAAAAATTGTAACCGACACACCTTACAGTTTGTTTTCAGGACATTAGTTTAATAGCAAATTATTTATTAGATTAAAGCTAGCCTATTCTATATGTTTTATAAGCTAATATTGAAACTCAAAAATCATAAAATAGTTAAATATCATAGAGGTTTACCATATTTTAATAAACTATTAGACATCATAGTTATTATTATTAAATTAAAATGTGTAAATCTGATATACATATATACTCATTAAATAATTAGGTAAATCTGCGACTTTAAAATGAAAAAAAATGTATTTTGTACATTTTAGATTGTTTTATCAAAGTTTTATAAGGCTTAATAGTTTGAATTACTTAAGCTATTTACATTTTTTTATAAACATACGGCTACGGCTTATAACGCATGATATAAACATATTCCATTTTCACATAAAAAACTAATGTGGGCTTCGTTAGATTTAAGTGTAAATTTTTATTTAACCTATGCATTTTATTAAGCAATGGCATTAATATTATATAAAATAGGTGATTTTTTTGATATTTTCAAGATATTATTGTAAGTATTTTAAGTACAATTCTAAAACAAAATTTATTTTAATAAAAAATAAGTCATTAAAAGCTCCAATAATTTATGCATTCTTTGTTGATTCAGATGTTGATAAAATATGTTCCCCTATATAAATAATAAATTATCTGAAAACAATTGAAGTTTTTCTTTACATAATTCGAACCACATTCCATTGGAGGTATGCGTCGTCTACCACCCCATATACAAAGCGATTAAGATCGAAATATTTATTTAGATTAATGAGTCTAGTGTGACATCAAATCAAGTTTTGGTTACGATTACATAAATTTCTATCGGACCTAATTTATCAGGGGAGTACATCTGAACTCTTGTGTGGGAATAAGATCACGCTCGTTATGCGATGGTAAAATATTAATAAATAGATGGTAAAAAGCAGTTCACGCCAAAACTCAGGACCTCATTCTCCACGAGGGCTCTCTGCGTTATTAAGAAATTACGTTAATGGTTTTTATTATGATAAATTTTGAACGAAACATAAATCTGTGCGGGGAATTCAAATTGTATAGTTACATAAATTGGTATCGAATCGGTTTGCTCGTGCAAGTAAGGAACATTATTTAATGATAGGGGCCAATTGTTACAAATATTAAACTTGATTACGAAAGATTTTAAGTAATTATGCTCTCACTAATTCCATAATATATAAAATTTGTATATATTTTTTTATTTAAATGAGAATTTAGTTTTGACTGATTCCCATTAAAATATTTTTGAAAATATAAATACTCAAAGCTAGCAAAATAAAATAGAATGCGAGCGGCGAGCGCGGCGTGACGGGCAGGTGTGCGCGGCCCTGCCGGCCGTTGCGCTCCCACTTCCGACCGCGTCTGGACACCACAAATTGCAATTCACTCCAATTATTGCGATACGGGACAATTGCGACTCTCGTCGCTTGACACAAGGCTCAAAGTTATTCAACTGCAAAATATGCATTATCCCCTACTCCGTATGCGATTCCATATTTTGCGACAAAACGAATTCCACGCACGGATTGACGTTATCGACTATATTATAGTATATGTAAAGGTACGTTTGTCGTTACGTTTTATTAATTCCTCTGAATTTCACTGTGAAGTTCGAATGAGACATTATGCAACCGACGTCATGAGCACATCGCAGCGCAAGGTAAATAAACAAAGATGTTGCATATGAAATCGGGCGCATTATGAAATGCATACAGGACATGCATAACTTACTGGTATGCGCGGGCGGTGGCATCGTAAACAAAGATGCAACAAGTCCGTCCACGTCGTGGTAGTAACAGATGGTGGCGTGCACGTGTGCGGTGGTGGGTGCGGGTGCGGGTGCGCTCCGAGGGCGCGCAGCGGTGCAGCGTGCAGCGTGCGCGGGGCGCGGGCGCACGCGGCTGACTGCAGCCGAGAGGGGCACCCCGCCGCGCCCTCTGACCGCGCCACCGCCCGATAGATTGTCAACAAACACCGAATGAATGGAAATGAGGCCGACGGTGCTTCACATTACTCGGTACACCATCTATCGCATGCATCGCCGCCGCCTCGATACTAATTGACGATACATCGCCTCCGTCGATCACTATTCATTGCATACATTGTTCAAATTTTGTTTATTTATCCATCTATGGCACTACGAACTTATTACGGATTCATTGTTCAATTAATTTACTTTTTTTTTGTAAATTAGTGAGACAGTAAGCTTAAGTGAGATACACTGGTGTTTTTAACATTTATAGTTAATCTAGGATAAGAGCAACATTAGGCGAGCGCGAGGTGCGCCGCCGTACGCGGGCGACCCGGGTGTCGGGCGGCAGGCGTGCCGGAGATGCCATTGAGAGGGTTTTATCGCATGGCGGACGACCGTACAGCTGCGTACGCCCAAGAATTCGTGTGTTTGGGTGCGCGGGCGCAGCGCCCTCGGGGTCAATGGCCGCATAGCGCCGCGCGCCCTTCCTTATACTTTTCTAGTGCAATTCCCTGTCGTTTGTCACGTCATCCGCTGCATTATATCATCGAAGGGGACGCCTGCGATTGTCACTGGAACTACGGGCTGGCCTAAAATTACGGTTGTGGCTGATCGACACTACCCGTATCTACCTTTTGTATGCATTAAATGGTTTCTTAACATAACTCCTCGAAGCCCTCGAGGGATTTATATTATACGTAACTATTAATTCTTTTACTTGACATTATTTTAAACGAACTGGTTTTAAAAAATGAAATGTTTTAAACAAATATTCGCTACTAAGAATGTTAAAGGTAAACAAGGTTATTCTATCCAGTGATAAGACGTGAAGGTGGGATGTGATATACAAAACCATAATCACCGGATTGAGTTTCAAACGAATTTTCATTTGTACGCTTTAAAAGAACATAGACGCCTACGCCATATTCCTTTTAGGCTAGGTGTTCACTGCGTCCGTGAATTCATAAATAACTACACTTATAACACGACACTAGGGGCATTAAATGAATAAAAAAACTTAAACAGATAATAGAATGTAAAATAATAAATAGGAAAGAAAACAGTTTAGTACCTTTTTCCCCTCTGTAGTCTATTTTCTTTTTTTTGTGTGGTTTGCTACTAGTCTACTGTTGACTAAAGCTCGTGCTTTTAAAAAAAAAGCATAGAAAATAATAATAATAATATGAATATAAACCTTCAATTCGCCTTTTCATAGAATATTTACCGTACCGTTAGTTTCCCAATAAAAAGCTATTTGAGGTAGTTGAAATAAAAATACAATAATTTTATTATAATACATTATATTTATATTTAATTACAAATTTAACTAATTCGTATTATATATTTAATTTACATTTATGCCGAATTGTAGTCGTTCAAAATAATATCAACATTTTTTTTACATATTTCATTGTAAACACTAACATTTCGAATAATTAATAAGTTTTTTAATCGATGCGGTCTGTATAGTTCTTTTATGGCCAATTAAACAGGCCAATATTCCGTAATAGTATATTAGTTAAAAACAATAATTGATATATTTTTTATAATAATTGACTTACAAAATACATTAATTACTTAATATCTAATAAAATCAAATATTGTCTTTTAATAAATTATTAAATAAAATGCAATTCATTATTACATGCAGTTCATATGGTAATCTTGGAGACAGGTGATTGCACTAAAAAAATAATAATCTTAATGAATT
Organism: Vanessa cardui; assembly: GCF_905220365.1. NCBI lineage: Eukaryota > Metazoa > Arthropoda > Insecta > Lepidoptera > Nymphalidae > Vanessa > Vanessa cardui. Next base: position 8,250,818 of record NC_061138.1, on the reverse strand, counting down.
ATAATATTGAATAAATTTTTTGAGCACGACTTTGGAAATATATTTTTTTCTTAATAGTACTAAATAAAATATATTATAGTTTGTAACTATGAAAGTGTAATACTTTATGTTAAAGTAAATTAATTAAACAATTTAATATTTACTTAAAATATTTTAAATTAATTTAATAAAATTATATTAGACTATTGCTACCGTTTTCAAGAGCCAGAGTCGGATGTGTTAATATCATTTGCCTTCAGTTCTAATTCACTCACGGAAACATTTCAAGTTATTTGTGCAAGAGACTTTAAGCTATGCAAGGCCTATCTGTACAGTTTCGCATATTTACAGGTTTACATAAAAAATACAGCAAATCCCATTTCATTTACTGTTCACAGCAAATCCATCCAAACATCTGCTAAAGGTAATCTTATCACATATATTGGAGTTCGAATAAAATACTGCAAGATCGATATAAATAATTATTTAAAGCGTCAAATAAGGCATAATGGTTCTTACCCAGCACGATCGATGAAGACGTTACCTGAAGCAGTTGCTTGGACGCACATGGTGTCGAAATGTTCATTAAGCATCGTTATTTAGAACCGTGTCGCATAACTTTGGCAATTTTCTACACTACAGTTTTGGTCGATGCGACAGGGAACTAAAAGTGGGTGCACGAGTGATATGAAGGCACGGGCACGGGGCGGGAGCGGGCCGGTTACCCGAGACCTACGTCCAGGCACATCATGACCATGAAGCCGATGATACAGCCCCACGTCGCCAGCTTGCCGTTTCCACTGCACACATAAATTGATGTTAACTTCGATTTCGTCCTCTGGTCACAAAGGCGAGTTGATACTTAGGGCGGGCCAGCTCAATATTAAAGACTATGCTAGAGAATTGGCTACAATTTCAAACCATTAGAATATTGCTGAAAGTGATCGAAAACTGTCAAAATTACTATTTACAATTTTAAATTTTACTGCAATTTTATTTTAAAAGATTCTGTTAATTATGAAACAAATCTCATTTTATATTATTTTACTAGGAGCGCACAACAACGCAGTGAAAAACACACTTTACCCTGAATCATATATAATGCATCTTTGTAATCAGTTTCACGGTAAGAGTAGTATCGCAACAAAAAATTCAAAATCCAATAAAACTAGAATACGTTGTATGAAGGAAATATTAACTTATTTGAATATAATTACGGTTGTCATCACACATTGTATATTGATGTCCTTATTTCATATTCCGTCCGTATAACGAAAAAAATAAAAACAAAACACGTAACACCAAATTTATTAATCGTGCAAGCAAATATCCTGGGCAGATTTAATGCTTCCGCGATTAAAGTGATATATGTACGACGGTACTCAATAGGGCAGGGCGTGCGCGGTGCGGCGCTGAGTTATTGTAAACACCGTGATATTATAATCTCACTAGTGAAATTACACTTGCACGGAATTTCTTAAATCGTCTCAATTTCATTCACGGACAGGTTCAGTTTTATTATAAATCACCACTAGCAACACTGCGTAAGAAAGCCTCGCGCCTTTTGATTGGTCGTTTCTTTGACAGTGACGGCTTATTCTGTAACTTTAATATTAGAGTCTACTGTTCCGTTAGATTTACGGTCCTGTATTTTGTCTTTTTCAGAAATCTCTATTACAGCTATTATATATTTAAGTATATTGAACGATATAACATTAAACTTTAAGTAAGTTCAAATATATATTATTTATATACCTAATAAGTAAGTGTTGGTATATTATATTGTTATGTCCTATTTGTTTTAGATCGTGCTACTGGTATTTGGCATGACGAAAAAGTGCAGTGCAATCACGTGTATTTTTCAACCCTGACACTGGTAGAATTGTCAACCTATTGACAGAAGCGATAAATATAAACATTGATTGATTGATTGATTAGGTTTTATGTCAGACGTTCCAACTTACAAAACTGACTTATAAAAATAACTGAACTAAAAAAATTGGTGGTAAAATCGTTGTATTTTGACGTATAGCTGTTTAATTATTATGTCACTTCTCAAATGTCATGATTTTTATGCTGGTCCTGCGAAATCATCGTACCGTACCGTGTAATAGTTAGTAGGGACACATCGCGGTAACCGTCGCGATCGGTCCGTTATAATACGACGTCGTCACACGATGCGATCCATCGAGAAGTAACGAGCGGACGGTATCTGAATATCAAGGAGGTAGCAAAATTACGATATCGGAAAGGCCGGCGATGACGCTTGCGGCTCACGCACTCGGATTTAGAGAAACAATAGTCATTGACGGCCGGACGGAATCCGCTAACTGGAATTATATAATAAAACAATTCCGCGTACTTGTAGTACGACACAACTTAGATGTAGCATCGGCAACATTCGTTAAACCGATCACATTCGAATGAAGTACGCTATCTCAAATTATCAATATTTATTTTTTAAATGAATATGATCTTTACATAAACGTAATTGATTTAAACCCCTAATACCATATGACTTAATGCACTAGCTTTCTCGGGTTGAATTGACGCGGGAATCTATAGCGACGTATAGCATCGAATGGCGCGATAGGGAGCTATTTCTATTGGTTGTACAAAGCGGCAGTAATCGGTTTTATTGATTTTTCCGATGCTACATCTAAGTTGTGTCGTACTATACTTGCATATCGCTCGATTATGAATCGGGTTCTATTGTAGAACCGAACGACCATTATACGGCTACACGCAATTTATAGCATATTTGAACTCATTATTATTATTGACGCGGATGATTGGTGATTTATGTTTAGTACGAGTACATCGGAGATTTTAATTCATTACGTACCATTGTTCGATATTAACAGTAGCTTGTTCATCTTCTGCAATAATGTTACTTACAATAGAGAAGCAGTAGATACTCATAGTCATTGCAATTGCATAAATATATCTATAATTATTTAAAAAATGGTTTACGCATCAATAGACATCAACAGAGCCTCCTGCTCGTTTGCCCCCTATAACATAAAAAAACAGCAACATATACAGCAGTAGGTACAGTAAATTTCTTACTGCTGGGCTAAGACCTCCGCTCTCTTTAAGGTGAAGCTTAAGATCATATTCCACCACGCTGCTCCAATGCGGATTGGTGGATTCACATGTGTCAGAAGTTCGTTCAAATTGGACATACGCAGGTTTCCTCAAAATGTTTTCTTTTTACGCCGAGCACAGGATCAATTATAAACACAAATTAAGCACATGAAAATTGAGTGGTGCTTACCTGAGTTTGAACCCGTAATCACCGGTTATGGACAGTTTTGGTTAGATTTATAATGCAAGTATTAATATTGGATTGAACTAAGTTCAGGAATTGGATATTTATTATAAAAAGGTTATGAATATTAGTAGTTATTAAACAGATTCATTAAAGAATATACTCCGACAGCCAAACGCATCTCGCGAACAAAATCAGGGTATAAAACTTATGAATCAGCCGTGATGTTATTAATTTGCAGAATAAAATATAAAATATGAGCAATCAAAATACAATCATTAATATAATAACATTAATCTAATCTCTTTTCTTACTGAAACACCTATTTTTTTATGAAAATCCTATAGATATACTTACGAGCATTGCATTTAATCCTATTATTTATAATTACAGATAAAACATTGATATATATATTTAAGATACAACGTATTAATTTATACTAGAAGATTGTGTTATTGTGTTGTGATATTCTTTAGTATATGGTAGTGTTTCAATTGACCATCAATAAGAAAGTGTAATGCTTCTATATTGAATAAAGTTATTTGAGTTTGAGTTTATATTATACTAGTTCTCACCATTGGTTTCGTTAGAATTTTAGAGATTGGTTGTTAGGCGCTAGGCATAAAAATACCCTATGTATCCTTGGAGGTTAAGCTGGAAAGAGCAACATACAGACACACATGGACATATATAGTTCGTTTACATAAAAATGACAAGTCCATGATTTCTTTATATACGTATTTTACAGACAATTAGGACTGTTGCAAAAAACGACTTAAACAAATTAAAAATCAAACGTTTTTACCCGGACACACATATCTCCTCCTCCTCAAAAAGGAGTTTTTAATTCGTTTCAATTTTGCCGAAAGCGCTATTTGCTCTATAATTACTAATCAGTCCTAAAATCCAACTTAACACATAAGACCCGTTCGTAGTTTCCACAAGAAAAATAATGGTATCAACCATAATTGTATTTAATTAACATGACCCTGAATTTTTTAAATGTTAAAAAAGAGTAACTACTGAGTTTCTTGCCGGTTCTTCTCGGTAGAATCTACTTTCCGAACCGGTGGTAGCTTCACTTAATTGTAAAATGACGATTCAAAAGTGCTTATAAAAGCCTACTTGAATAAAGTTTATTTTGATTTTGATTTTTGATACTTAAACTCAAGTCTGAACTAATATGCTTAAACATTAAAATCAATGACAAGAATCTCAAGCAACAGTGTATATAGCGCCAATCCAAAACTTAGATTTATCACATCCCGTACACAAACGTTTTGGTGTGCCTGATGCCTATGAATGATTAACAGTTTTCGCAAAGGACTCACTCGGAGCGTTGAGTCTATTTGACTTTATTAATGTAATCAGTAATATATCTCAATGTGGTGACAGTTCCTACTGTTGGCATTAGCACGTTGTAATTTTATAACAGTTTTTATGTGAAGACCTAAATGTATCACTTATGAGTATAATGTATTGTTGTAATCACAGTTATTAAAAGATATATTTAAAATTCATGTGCTTAATTTGTGTTTGTAATTCATCTCGTGCTCATGTGGGAAACAAACATTTCATAGCAATTCTGCCACATGTGTATTACACCATACCGCACTGGAGCAGCGTGGTGGAATATTCTCCTCAAACTGAAAGGAGGTAAGGCCTCCAGGCCCAGTAGTGGGAAATTTATAGGCTGATGATGATGATGGTGAAATATATAAATATTTGAAATATCCTTTAGAGACGTTTGTATCAATCATGACTAAGCTTTTCTATACAGGACGACTGTGACTACAAAAAATCAAAGCCATCAAATCCTCTCTAAACAAATGACAACTATAAAATTAGACTCATTTCGATCAATCGAAATAGCTTACGAATAACAAACGAGGAACGAATTTTTTGAATCAAGACACTTGCGCCATTTTAAAAAAGGCAATTACTAAAATGTACCACCAAGGTCCACTAAAAACGATAAACAGTTAATAATGGTTTTGTATTGTGCCGTCGCGTAGTGCAAAAAAATATTGTAATTGCATTTAGGCTAATGAACCCAAATTCAAACTTTTGTAAAATAACAATTCTTATTAAGGAAACATATTTGTCAGAAGCAATATTTAAGTATATGATGCAGTTTTGTTTTACTGTAAAAAAACGTCTTGTATAAATTCGATGTCATGAATTATCATTATACATGAAAAGGAAAGAAGTATTCGAGAGATAACTATGCGTAGACTTACATACACATAAATATCAAAACAAAAAATCGAACAAACGAAATTATTCGACTAATAAAAGTTATTAATATTTCATTATAAAAATTAGGGTCAATAAAATTCTAATTATAAGTTCCAATTGCATTTCCAAACAATAAATTTCCCTTTTGAATTTTAACCCCAGTGGCGTGGCGTGGCGTGGCGTGACGCTTTGTATAGAAACAAATAAACATGTTAAGACTACACTCAACCCCATTTCACGATGGCCACGGACCGGGAGAAACATTTATCAGTCGGAATATTTATAACATATCAAATTCATCATTTGAATCGGACACGATACTTGAAGCTATAAAGTTCATACAGCGTAAGAAATCATATTAACTTACGAATAATTTTTAGATAATTTTGTATGTTTGTCAGACCTTTATACGAAAGCTGCTCGATTATATAGAAATTTGAGTTTAAAGTGGATTATATCATAGAATAAAACATTTAAAGAACCACCTTTTATATCAATAAGATTAATTTTCATTAAGATACTTGTTTAAGTTTGAACTTTGTGTGAATCCAGTTCAGACGCGATATCGTGTAGGACATTAGTCACCTCGTAGTTTAACCGTACGTATCTCACGTGGTGCACAAGTCAAGCCCTAAGTATTTAGAAGCCCATTTGCATAATTGCCAAGGTTTGAGTTCCTCTTTTTCCTCGTGGCGCTCCCAACTTAGCCTCGGTGAACACGTTAAGCTGTCGGTCTGATTGTTGTCACGACCGCTCGATGATAATCTTTAATTCTTGGTAGTAAAATTATTTTAATTCGGTTGTATTTCTATTTCGTCCGAAGGTTTTCCAAGGTCGGATGACGGGTTTTTAAATTTTTTGTCCGAAGACTTTGTTACAATGTATGGCATTTTGCGACTCCTATAAGTTTTGTCAGAAGTCTTACTTCGTTTAGTAAAAAGGATATCAATTTGCTAATATTCCACAAATGTCACATCTAATTTGGTGTAAATGACGCAGTCTTTGCCAGTATATTTCATGCGAATCACGTATACGATGGGGAACACCAACTGTACACATGACACGCAACTAAATTTCAACTGACATCATCATCAACTTTAAGGAATATTATTGATAAAGTGTGATAACAATACAAATGTTTTAATACTAATTTATCATAAATCAGACTCGTTTCTACTCGTAAGACAAAATTCCTTCAAGTCTTGAGTTTATTTAAAAGCAGACGGTGCGTTCGAGGAAGTACTTGTATAGGTAAATTTAGTGCGTACTCGGGATGCGTATTGCGATTTCTGGAGGTAGGTCAGGGAGTGTCGGCCTGCGCGCCGAATTCCCAGACAGTGACGTCAACATTTAGACAAACTAGAGCGGTGTCACCGACTTTGCTCTGATAACAAATGCGTTATTTCGCGTTATTTATTATTATTGACAGTGGCGAGACGGTGACAAACCCACGCACGCACCGAATTTACTTGTTAAAGCGACACCGCGAGTGCGCGCCGCCCGCCCTCCGCGCCGCTGCAAATAGACGCGCCGCATCCGCACGCGCGAACTCCGCCAGGAGAAATGCCCGAATAATGTAACAACTATTTACCCGCCGATATAAAAGTAAACATCGAAATATAACTTTTTAATTTTGCTGTTAACAGCTTCAATATAAATGTAGCGCAAAGGTAAAGCGAGAGCAAGGGCGGCAACTAGTTGTATTAAATAAAGTAGGATAAATCGAATTTAGAGCTGTGGAATAAAATGCTATTATAAATAGGCACGTGAGCACGACACCGTCTGGTGCCAAGTCATCGCTTTTATTCGTTTTGCCGTTCACTGCGTAATGATGAAATGCAATGTCTCTCTAATGGTTTTCTCTGTTAACATTATGCATTAAGACACAAGCTCTAACCCAAATTTTTCTTTCGACCATGTCCTAACTTCCTCGTTTTTATTAAAGTAAAATCCGCCTAAAGGTAAAATTGTTGTAAACAGTAAATACATCTGATACGCAGATTTTAATTATCTTATCTGGGGTCATATTCCAAGCTTTCGCTTTAAGCTAATGCTTACGATGTTAGTCCAAAAGTTCTAAATTCTAAATAGTGGCAGGCACATGGGGAGTTTCGGAAACGTTTTAAAACCATCCCCATGTATTTTGAAAAATATTTTTTTTTTACTTATTTGCTTGTATAACAGTTTAAAATTCATTTTTAGTTTACAAAGAAGCTATTGTTTTAGATAGTGAGACCCAGAGACAAATATACTTCTTTCGGTCAAAGATATCTAGGTATTATGATATCTAGGAGGAGGAGGGTTATTTAATGTTGGAAAGCTGTAAAAATGCCATTCACATTGATAGACGACATTTCTAAACATCTAAAATATACGCAAATACTGTGGAACCCTAGCAAAACGAACTCAACGAGTATTTGTCAGTCTTTACTCGGCGCAGTGAGTTTAAATAAATTAGATAACACATTGGGTGGAATTAGACATTGCAGTGAGGGCAGTATATAGTGATCGGGTCCGGGGTGTCAGACGGCGCACCGCTATTTCTGGACAAGTATTTGCGTCGCGACACGTCGTCTCACTGCGCCCACACTACATGTGCCGCTTGCACTATGAAAACATTCAATTTCTTTTGACACTCGGGAAGGGTCGCTCTATATCTGCTATGGGTGCGTAAGCAACACATCACTATGAAAAACAATCCAACAATCATAAGTTATACCGACAAGCACTATTTCCGTAAATAATCTGATTCCTCTAGGCGCGACCACGTGGAATGACCGTTCTGGTATTTTTTTACGTATACATTTCGATACGCAGCAATAAACGCGATTCGGACTATTCAATTATAACAGTTTACACCGATATGAGTGAACCGTTACATAATAAAAAACGTAATGTTATGGGTACTTCTGAACGAATTTTAACACCAACTTTCAGTGTTACATAACGGCCATAACTAGCGAGTGAAACCGTGGGAAAATATGCGAGAAATGCCAATGAGATCAATAAATCGACAATATGGACAAACGAACCGCTTCGACAATAACTTAAAAGTCTATTTAATATCCATAAATGGGCTCGCACTGAATTAGTAAAATGGACAATTTGGTAAATTACGTTTCCGAAGGACGAGTCTGTTTGAAACGGAACCGCGACCGGTTCTAGACAATATGGGTGATGGGCAAAGGCGATGTCGCTAAGGGGAAATGTCTGGACATCACAATAGACTTCGGCACCCCAAAGAGATCTCCGGATACTTGCGTCGCTAACAAGCGAATTTCAAATCTCAATACGTCGTGAGGCCAATATGAACTGGAATAATCAAACAACATCGGGACCCTCGTCACTCCAATTATGACAGAAGCTTGTATTTTGTGCTTCGAGATTCACGCCGTAGATAAAACCGTTCCGAAATGAGTTTACCACTTATTTATTGAAGAAGGAAGTTTCGACATGTATCTAAGAGAACACATTATCATATATTCATTACGTGCGTTTGAAATGAATATGGCTCTGGTTTTATGACCGGAATAAAGCATGTTATCTGGTCTGTATTGACATTGAAAGCCGACTCGAGGGCCGCGTCTCGCAAGGGTCAGAACAAAGACCCGCGCTTCTCGTATTTTTAGGTCAATCTCAAGGTCAACTTAAGTTGCTCTTTATTATGCAAAAAGAAAAATGAGAATAAAAAAGAAACAACTCGTAAACATTACCGACAAGGACCCTTATTAACAAAGTGATAATATCGTAAATTGTGTTTACTAATGTACGTATTTATAACGGCTATAAATATTTCACAAGTGGGGATGCCTCAACTTTTTTACTTTGTCAAGATCATTAAGTTCACTTTAAGATCGAAATGAAATATGTTTATTAATTATAACTTACGATGCATTTGCCTCCGGAATTATGTCATCGGCGACGACATATATCATGGCGCCAGCCGCGAAGGCCAGAGCGTACGGCAGCGCGGGTTGCGCGGCTGCTACAGCTACTGCACCCAACACGCCGAATACGGGCTCTACCATGCCCGATAACTGCCCATACCTAAATGAAAAAAATATATATTATGTCTATATTATAATTATAAAAAAACACAATAGTTTGATGTAAAAAATGACAACGTTTAATTAAATTTAAGGACACCAAGAGATTAGCACAAGTAGCAAATTTTAAGCAAAGGTGGAAGAAAACAAATGAAAATTAAAAATACGTTAGTTAATTAATAAAAAATATTTGTACATAGTATTCCTAATATCTATTTCATTTTCTCATACATTTGAATATAATTTACGAAATAAAAATAGAGTCAACTTTGTTCCTAATTTTCATTGTATTAAAAAAGTTATCTGGATTAGGAATTAAAAAATTCTATTTAATGAATAAACAAATTGCGAATACATAATTTGTAGTGTCTTAAAATATAAAATGGATATTTTTAAATATTAAAACATTAAGCAAAAGATTCAACCAAATTTTGTAAGAGGTTCGTTTAGTTCCCTTATTAAAAGGTTTAATTGCAGCTACGTGAACGCATAGCGATTTTTTTCAATCTATTACCTTTAGGCCAACGCTGCACGCACCACAATATCACACGCAATCGATGTGACTTACATTTTTATCAAAATCACCTTGCGTGTACACAAATTATAAATTCAGTTGTTAACTTGGTTCATAGACGTCTTAATAGGACTAAGGTATATTTACGTGATCATTGCGACCATTTTGTACGATTGCATACCGAAATGTAATACTGGATGTCAAGCTGATATATAATTGCGTGGACTTAAACAAACTAATCACGGTCAAATAGGCTATGAGGTTATCCTTAATAAGATGTATCTTAATAATATACATATAACTCGAAGCTTTTAAAATATTAGTCGATCTTAACTTCAGCTAAACTTGTTCGAAATTTGAGTTAATTTCTAAGTGACAAAATCACTTATTCAAAGTAATATGGATATGGGGTAATGAGTGTGAAAATATTTTTAATTAATTGGAGAAAATTCTATAAAGCGCGGTAGTACGTGAGCATTACAAACTAAGAGAGTCGCTGTAAAGCAGGCGCTTGCTGATATTACACATATTTACTACAATCGAAAATATCTCTTATTGTATAGGCATACCGTTTTCAAAGTATTTAGCCATTTAATATACTCACATTTTACTAAGATTATCTTTACAGATTTAGATACCTAATAGATATCTATGTCACAGCCGTCTGCCTTAATTAGTTTTTCACTTAATGGTTTAGCCTTGTTATTCCGTTTAGTCAGCGGCCTAACAATAAATCAATTTTCACTATTATTACACTTATGCATTTTTCTATACAAGTAATTACGTTTTGTAACCAACTTAAACAGTATATTTTTAGTTTCAGGGAAGTCTAAAGAATATTACCGTATTCAATGATACGGTATATTGGCTGAATTTCATTCAGGTAAAATGGTGGAAGAGAATGAACAATAAAGGAGGAGGTAATTAGAAAAGTAAAACTCCGTGAAACTACAACCCTGTATCTGTGAACCTATAGCAAAATGCAGACTGTCAAGTAGATATAAGTTGGCGTTCCTGTGGCAGCACCTGCTACAGCCTTTGTCTTGCCACTTTTTTGTTTATTTTACCAATATCTCCCTAGAAAATAATTCTCTACGTCTCATTTTTAACAGATTTTGGGTAAGTTTTCTTAATAAGGGTAAATAAAACAAAAAGGATATAAATGAACAAAAAAATTAGTACATGTTTTTGCCACACGCCAACTTACACTTGACGCGCTATATACATGAGTTGATCCGATTTATTAAACATTTGAGTATAATAGCAATTCAGTTATAAAAGCCACGGACTCTTTAATCAGTGGAGATTGCATATACCTACGTACCTATATATTTAAAAAAGGGATCGATGGTCTATATGTTATTATTTAGTTATGACATCATAGTTACTAATAATTAATACATATATAATTGTTATATGTAACATGTTTTGACTTAGGATATCGATGCTGATGGCTTTCCACGTTTACTTTCGCCGACCGTAGCCTCGATACCGGATACGGGTAGCGACACTTCCGATGTACCAGAGCATGGTTATGTACCTACTACAGTTGACTAAAATACATCAATATCAATGCTTAGTAACCTAAAATCTTTATTAAATTATCAATGCGAAAGTAATTACATGTATGTCTGTTACACTTTCACGGTTAAACAATTGAATCGGTTTTGATTAAATATAATAAGAAGCAATCTAGAACCCTGAGGACGGGTTATATCCTATGAAGATTTCATATTGGGATTTAATGTTTGGATTTTATTTTATTTATTTCTATCTATTATATAAATAGATGTTTTTGAAGCATTTTAATCACAAATTGGATTCCAGGCGATTTAAGCTGCGGTTTCATGCAGTAATAAAGAAAACCCAGAAAGTGTCCAAAAGTTTATTTATTATACAAGCGAGTTCATGAGTGCACGCCTTGGGAATCAAACGATCGCCTCCTGTTTCTATATGATATTGAAAATATGTAGATAATCTTAATTTGTTAAATAGAAAGACCCGTTGAGTTGCTTTCGCCGGTTCTTCTCATGCCAGTATATTTTCTTTTCGGTGCTTTCATTATTCGTGTTTAATTCAAATATAATAAGTGAGTGTTATGCTTCTATATTGAATAAAGGGATTTTAAATGGGTCGGTTACCGTACTATTTCTTTCATAGTAATTGCGATATAAAAAAATTTGGTTTCTGATAATCTCTTCAATCAAATTACCTGTTCTGATCATAGTGTCACACATTGATTGCTTGCCACAAGCGGTGCCATGGGTACGTTAATAAGGCTTAGTTTCAAAATAGAAAGAACACGATGAGGGATTATAATTATGTACGTAACGACTAATAGAAAATCTTGTAAAGATAAAAACCCCACAATTATTGACACGGAGGAGTATATGAAGACACAAACTCTATCCAAATGACTAGCTATCACCAGCTTAGTTAATATCTATGTTGATATATTATACTTTCCTAATGTTTACTGTTAATTTGAATTACTTTATATTAGTTATCTACGTTAATGGAACTAAACGTGGCTTGTAAGGAATGATAAAGCTCGCGGCATCCGGTGCGACTGTATTTAGTATATCATTATATTGTTGGCTGTGTATCAGGCACCCATCATGTCCACGTGCCGAGTGCGTAGTCACATCGTCAACATTTGTAAAATATAGATATTGGAAAGTGCTGTATGCTGTTAATTTTCACGTGTTTGGGTAGAGAGGTTGGTTAGTGCGGGTGGCGCGGGGTGGCGCGGGGTGGTGCGGGGTGGCGCGGGGTGGCGCGGCACGCGGTGCGGTGGCGAAAGAGGCCGCTAACGAATTGTTTTGGTGAAAGTGCGGGCCGGTGCCGCGACCACATTCCGACGAACTGGTCGACGAGTCGCCGTTGTGGGAAACGCCGCCATCACCGAGCCATGCCAATCCCAGCCCATTTCGGCCACTGCTGACAGCTCATCATCAACCGAACACATTAAGACTCTCCTCTTTCGGTTCATACTTCGATGGAGCCGTTACACTAATCGGTTGGGGCAGAAACGATCGCGATCGCGCGGAGTGACTTTGAAAAGGACCGAGCGAATTGGAAAGTTTCGGCGATATTGTAAGGATAATATGATAACGAGCACTTAGACGAGTTTAAACTTTCGTTAGTGACCATTAGGCCTGCGAGGTAGCTAGGCGGAATGTCGGGTAAACGGGTTTAGTGGCGAGCGAGGCGGGCGACGTCGCGGGCGCGAGGTGGGCGCGAGGCGGGCGCGCGACGTGATGTTATGTTATCGCATGCATTATTCAGCGGGTGGCGAAAGCGGCAATTTGCGACAATATCCACTGATTCGCAGAATCGTCCGACTGTTGAGTCGCCGACAACCCATAAAACAGGATGCCCGTCACTCAATAACTATGTTGAATTTAAATAAAACTTGTAAGATGTTTGTTTATTAAGTTTCGAAAAATATAATAAAACGTTCGTCGGCTACTTCGCCTTTTACTGTTAGTTCGGTTACCTATATTCGATAATTACCTATGAACTTTATACAGGTAAATTCTGTAACTCGGGATTTAAACATTATATAATTTATCGTCATTAGGAATATTATTGATATCGAAAGGAACGAAACGAGAAGAAAATATAATGAAAAATCATAAAGGTTGCTTTTCAGTACAAAATTTACCACGTTTTTATATCGGAAATATATTAACGTCGCAAGTTCCAATTGAATTACAAATATTCGCGTAGAAAGTATGTACCTACTGCGCCTGATGGTCTCATTCTCAAACGATTATCAATAAAATGAATTAAATTTCAAAATATGACAGCACATAACTAAGAGATGTTTTTCTTATTAATATACAAGTAAACTTACTTGTATAATGGGTATAGATAAGGTATTAATTAAGTAAACATAGAAAAAACACTTTATTTAGCATACCAAACCTGTACATAAAGAGATTTTTTATACTTAAACGTTTCGTAGTCAGTAAATTGGTAACAAGTTATGTTTAACTGCGATATAGCTATTTCCCACGCAAAAAGGAGGTTGTTGGAACGTCATCGATCAAAAAACATGCCTTGTTTTTCGATCGAGCAGTCTAGAACGACATTCGAGAAGATTAGGCGCGGCTACAACGCAATATGCGCACCGAAAACCGGCCGTGATTGCGCAGATCAGCGCCATCAAGGCTGGTAAAGCCTTCCGCAACCGCGTCTTCGGGGCCCACTGGCAAAACACGGGCCGCAGCGAGCTCGGCGGCCGCTGCGGTCGCCGCGTCGCTCTCTCGATTTAATTACTTAACTTTGAAGGCCGATCGCCCGAGGCGGGCAGCGGGCGGTGCGCTGCGACTGGTCCGACGGGTGCGGTCCGGAAGAACGCGCAGACAGCGCGCCGCCGCATGCTTGCCGCACTGCGCCAGACTCGCAGGCACCTCAGCGACACATCGCACAGCAGACACACGCAACACTCAAATTTCGACATAGATAACTTTCGAGACTAACGATTATACGAAAACGACCCGTGGATAGCAGCCGCAGTGCGCTCACCGACTTCTCAACACCACCAGAACTTCGACAGTGCCCTAAAAACCCATAAGGATTCATCGCAACTTTTATAACACGCACTAAGCAAACGAATATTTATTTACAAAAAATGTTACTAATATTCAATATACTGATATTTTAATACATAGAAAAGGCTGAGATAGCACGGATCGGAAAGTTGTCTTATATGGTGCGTAAGCGTGACGTTTCTATGCCGCCGTGAGTCATGCGCCTGCGGTGAGAAACTTTGGCTAGACGCATTGTCTACAACAAAGGATCACCGCACATCTTAATGTGATTATGTCATAATCAAATGAAAAATTAACTGAATTATGCACTACTAAAATAACATTCGACTTGTTGGCACTGCCGCCTACAGCAATAATAAAAAAACACTTAACACTTGTCGAGTTTTTCGGAGCCTTTGCATTTGGTTAGTTACAATGCAAAAAATAAATTAAACATCGCATATTATCATATACAGGATACAATAATTCGAGTTACATTGTCTGTGCGTTGAAACAAGCGACACGAAGATCTATATATTGTATACGACTTTGACTATACAGACCTGCATACAAGAATGATTATTTTTTTCGATATATATTTTTTTTATTTACAGATCTTTACTTTTTTTCTAAGTTTTAGATGACTGTTCAATGAATAAGATTTATTTATGGTGTATTTTTTTGCAAATACGCTCACAATTATCCGTACTGTACCTACGTAATATTTTATAAGCATTCGATCAATAGATAGCATAAGCGAAGTAATATGTAACACAAAGTCGCGAATACCTATATTGTTAAGGAAAACTAAGCAAATCTACTATTAGATTTCAGTGTAAGTTAAAATTAATTGAATATTGGATTGTTTGCAGAAAAACTGGTTCGCACCAAACTACGATCAGTATCTTGCATAATTAAATTCCAAATTGTCGATTTCATAAATAATCTGTTCTATCGAGATCGAATTGAGTTGAAAAGTTTTATTTCAAACACGTAAGACAAAAAGAACAGTCTCCAGTTAATCCGGTTCGATTAAATTTTCCTTAATGATTAATTTGATATATTTATCAAACGAGCATTACGTACAGTGCAGAATTCTCCATTAATTAAATTTATATTGTAAAACTTGTAATAACTTTTATACATGTGTGCAATTCAGGTATTATAAATAAGCGAATAGAAGGAAATGTAAAAATTAAATAAAAAGTTAAATTGACATCCATCGATCAAATGCATCGATTACACGAACACAATATCGTAATACGCAATCTTATGAGGGTATATATTGTTTTTACTTAAATCTAAGTGTGGTCAACTCAACGCTTTACAAGTGTTACATCAATGTACGTATACAATACATCTTTGATTGGCCAGGGGCTTACCCTTGATTTAACAATAATAAAAACAACATCTATAATGGCGTCCAATTGTAAGATTCAAAACGGAACGTATTTATTTGCACAAGTATATGATCAGTTCGAACAACCACTGCCCCCTATAGCTATTTTAAATGAAATAGCAAAACCACTAAAGCCTTGTAACATAATAGATATCCATCACTAGCTGGTTGGGGTAAGGTTAAAGCTGTTGGTGTTACAAGTACACGGCTTGCAACTTCCGGTATTCCCTATCTGAAGACTTACTACGTTCTGTATTTAGTAATAATTCTGTCTATATTCGTAATATTAATACGTTATATTATTGTGTTCCGGTTTGAAGGGTACGTTAACCAGTGTTACTGCAGGAACAAGGGTTATAACATCTTAACTCCCAAAATTGGTGGTGCATTATTGTGATGTACAATGTGGTTATTTCTAACAGTGCCAGTGTCTATGGGCAGTGGTGACCATGTACAGTTAGACGGCCTAGTTGCTTTATACCCTAACTATAACATAAAAAACTGTTTAATATATTTGTTGCCTATAATTCGTAGTTTTTAGTTATGTACATCTTATTATTTACGTTAATTTTATGACTCATAGTTATAAACTAAGCTAAAACGTCAAATAGGTGCTTGAGAAACTGTTTACATAGATCTGAAAAACACAATTTCTATTAGGAAAAACACTTTATGATTAATTGTACCTTTGCTTATATGCAATATCACAGTTTGATTCTCTAAAACGAATTTATTCGAGTATTACTGTAATGTTGTGCGATAATTTTGGGCATATTTGTATCCTTACTGTGAATTGAAGAAGCACTGTCATTTTTTTGCTTTTTAGGACACAAATACCAAAAAGTTATCAGATATGAACTTGAAGTAAGGCAGCTCGTTGATGTTGACATCATAAACGTTCGAACCATTGGAACGAAGTAAAAGAGCTCCCAATATTGAAATATTATATAAGAATATAATAATGATACATCGATACAAGAATGTTAAAACGAAATCGTTTATCAAGTACCGATGTACTTGATAAACGATTTCGTTTTCAACACGGGAAACCTAAACTTAACGAGGTATTTGTGACGTCAGACGAAAGGTTAATTGTTTTGGTGATGCTTGGACGGAAGAATATACATACTGTCTTGAGTAAGAGTCGAAGGAAATCCTTAGAGTTAAGGTAAGAATATCAACAGATAGATAGAAGACTCATTGGCGTGGCTCTGTTTAGAAATGTCACTTTTACTTCCGCTTTTTCGAGCTGCTCAAGTTTAACAGTCTGATAAAAAATGAGGTAATAAGTATAGAACGATGTTATGCGTCGTCGTCATTTTGTTGTTAATCCATATAAGAATAAGGTTTACTTCACTGTTATTATGCTACTACTTACGGCCTATTACTTTGTAGACGATATATTTGGAGTTAAAAATGGAAATACTTTTTTTATTGTTAAATTATATCGAAGAATTACATAATTGCGATTCGATAAGATTACTTTATTATCAGTTAAAGATTAATTATATTATTTTCAATTGAATGTACATAAGTACTTTTTGTTAAATACTGATTGTTGTCTGAATAAAAAACGGCCTCCTTTCGTTACGCAAGTAAACGAACATTATAAAATTGTCGTAACAAATTGTTCTTTGGTTATTTAATAAGAATAAAACTGTTCTATTTAAGGGTAAAATGGGGCGCGTCGAAGCAATTAATAGTAATAAAAAAGGGATCACATGTGAGGTGAGGTAACGAGGTCATCGCTCGAGCTTCCTGTCACAAGCGGGATTCCTACTTACGAATACTTGTTACAGTGGGAATGCTATGTATAACATCTATCTTAAGGAAAACCTGACCCTAAAATAATAAATTAAATATTTTGCACATTTATCTTGTATGTATGTGTATGATGGCGCCGTAAACTATTTACCTATTAATGAATATAATAACATACTTGCACGATAATACAATATAAATAAATGCGAAAACTATAACGTAAGAACAAAGGAAACAGGAAAAACGTTAAAATTCCTACGATAATGATGTATTTTTGCACGGAATCCCCCCATACTAATGTCATCGTAATTAAAGTGTTGTTATTTTTGCATTTATGTTATGGAATTTCATTAAACTAGTCTCAAATTCGTTATTCAGATATTCGAAATAAATACATTGTACCATAGCTTATAAATATCTAAACGCAGAACATTGATTACATCAAAAGAGAAGATGCGAATAAAAAGTCATGACATTAATTTTGTTAAAATATATGCGAATCGTGCCACATCCAGTTCTAAAGGAACGCTTCGTAGGTGCGTTCCCTTGCACCGGTCGCTTGCCAAGCGGCGCCAGCGCTTCCGAGAAAACGAAGGAATGCGACTATTTACAACTTTTACCTATTTGGTAACATTCACAATGCACGCACGTAGCACATACGCTAGCAGATGTAACCTTTTGCTCAGACAATTTGAATATTCTTTCTTAGAGTTACGTTCTTACTTCGAATAGACAGACTGGACTGAATTTTAATGTAACAGATTAAATCAAGACATATCAAAAATGTTTTACTTATTGTCGTATGTAAAAAGTACAACCATTAAATTAAGGAAAAATGTCATAATTGTAATAAATACGAGTACGTGTTGTCAAGTTATTGACAGTATACAAACTTTATAGAGCTTACTTAGGTAATATAATCGAATTACCTAAAAGACGGCAATGAAACATATAATAAAGAAGATAAGCAGTGCATGTGGAGAGCGTTTGAGCTCGCTAAATGAGTTAGCCTGATCAGGAATGGGGTCGACCAGTCTGGCTGTGTTGGCATCCGGCCTAACGACGCGGGCAAATTCTCTGTCACTCTACATCTAGCGACTAAGCGATTCGCGCTAAGCTCATCCGATTTAGCCGATGTACGGAAACGTACCTACGTACGTACACACGTAAACGCTAAAGTTGATCGCTAGTTACATATTTCCATTGTATATTTAAATCGTACACGTACACCAAAATCACAAATTACTTGTTTATCTGTAGTTGCATTTTACAGGATTAATCCGAAAACAATAAAATAAAAATATATTCAAAAGTGTCTTAAAAAACAATATCTTCAATATTTTTGTAAATTTCAAGAAGTGTAGAACTATTTCAATTGATAGGTTATAGAAGGTACTGTACTTACCAGAAGGCTCTCCAGACAGAGAACCCAGCAGAATGTAACGGCAAGCTAACAGCAAGCCCCTCGGGGAAGTTCTGGATGCCAATTCCAAGCGCCAAATTTCTGCACAAAGAAAATATTACTTTAGTTTATATTCAAACATAGAAAATTAAAGTTTTCGGGACATGTGTCTAAGAAGACTGTTTTATGTTATATGGTAAAATGTACCTAAATATATATATTTTTATTATTAAAATATAGTAATATTAAAATTTAGGTTTGTTGCATAAGTTCTTACTTGATTGCGTAAAAAAAGTCAACCGTAATATAATATCTGCATAGCTGGTAGCAGATTAACAATAAAGGGAATTGTGAATGGCACTAGTGTCTTTGTTTAGGTGTGGTAGATGCTGAGGAGATATCGATACGTAGGCTGAGCATAAAACTAATTTTAATCTTTTACACGAAATTAATAACTCTTTTGTAACAATGTTATACGCTTTCACAAAGGAATCGCAGAAAACGTTCAAATAATTTCAATGACATCACAAATGTTACGACTTTATAGATAGTTATAACTCTGTAAAATTAAATTATCTAGACCGTTTATTGTAAACAATCAAGTATTTATTTGTAAATCCCATGATGATAAAACTTTTAATTATAGAAAATCGTAGTTGATTTGAGACATTAACAAGTGTAACGCATATTGATTAAATATTTTTGATATGATATGATAGAAATGTTATTTTTTTAAGTTCATTTTTTGTAAATAATTATACGAAGAATAAAAAGCCTATTTTTATTGCTGTCATATAAGGCGTTGCGAAAACAAATCTACTTCCATTTGTTTGTATTGTTTAAAATACAATCATTACCCATTATATTATTGACATTCAAAACTACAATGTAGCTAGCATGCATATACATATATAAGAGATTTCACCCACGCGGGAACGAACCTCGCTTATGGCATTTGCGACACCATTTCATAGCTTTTTTTGCGAGTGCTCGATAAAATCTGCCTAGGTAATTGAATTGAATCACACGATGACTAAGTCGAACGTAATGTGGCGGTTATTTTGCATATTGCTTGTCGTTTAATATAATTACAGAAAAACTTCTCGCGTTCAGTTCATTGATGTACCGCATTATACATTTACTAAACAAGATTGTTTATCGCGGACTCGATCGACATTCAAAACAAGTGATCGACGGAGGTTTTGCTACGAGGTTGCTTAGTGATTAAGTGGGAGGAAGATACCAACATTCCAGCGGAGGACGTTTCCCTCCCCGCTGCACCTGCCATCCCCGGTCGACTCTAGGAATGCGGCTAACTGTACAGCCTCCGTCACCGTTAAGCTCAACTGTTCCTACAGCTAAAGGTCATCGCCAGTACAATTACGTAATGCCATAGTAGAGTATATTATTTGCATAACTCAATGTTTCTCTTTTAATTTGCACCCAAATCGTTTTAGATATTTAGTTTTTAGTTGAGTATAGTTTTTAACTTTATACATTTTGCTCTTTTCTATAGTTAGTATCTTATTTCGTTTGGTATTCAGCTACAAAATATTGACATGTCAAATCGGACAAGGCGCATGAACGGAATGAAGAGAGAGCTACTAAATGACGACAGCGAAGATGACAACGGAAAACATGAATGTAAGTGGCCACTAATAGCGATATAAACGAAAACCTCGGGAATTCCTGTTAAAAGGGTTAACTTAATAAACATGCGCGTCGGCGCGGAGCCTTTGAGCATGGTGAAAGCTGTACGCTACGGGTGGCGCATGCGCACCGCTACCGATCGACTCGCTTAAGGTAGGTACTCGCGCACAACTGGCATTCCTTATATTTAGTTCATAAAAAAGTACAATTCAACCGTAGTACGCTAGAGAATGTTCCAATGTTAAATAGGATTCTGATAACGTTACTTTTTAATTTATGTGTACAAGTCGGACGTTGGACGGGAAGGTTTTCGGTATTACCTAAGTAATTTATAGAGCTTGAAATGTGGCTAGCTGTCTAAAGTGCTGCAATGATTTATGAGTACTATTGTTTTTCAGCAAAAGATACAACCTCCTAGTATTTGAAGACGAAACGTTAATACATGGTTCGAATACAAAATTCATTCAATACAGATTACTTCTTACGTTGTGTTGTAAAACACCTCAGCAGCCATACGACATCAGAGATGAACGAATATTTTATAAATTATGCTTGATTTATCTTCCATATAAATTGTAACTTAAACGTATAAATAAATAACGAGCTTAACGTATGCACACTCAAATTGATTGAATTTTTACCGAGCATAAAGCAATGATATGTTTTAAGATTTCTATTATATGCTAATGTTTCATCACGCAAAGCGTCTGCGTGGATACAATGGCTGAAACATATCTAGACGTGAAATTACTGACAATCTAAGAGTACATACAGAAACAGGTTAATATCGTTAATTCGAGCAAAAAATTAGTAAATTCCTCAAACGAGTCAATGACACATTTGTAATAGTCAGTTACGAATTCCAACAGTTTTTATAGCATCTTCACGGTTTTATTAAAAATATGCATAAAAGTATTTTCAATGGACCATTAAATTTATTTTGCACCGATGGTCATCGAGCGCGAGATCTTTTCAACAATTTACCGTTTAACGGAATCGACGGAGCGCTATTATGTCAACAGTTTCATATAGAAATTTTATAAGTGAACGGAGTAATGCTGACTCCGGATACATCCGAATTCCAATTACATCACAGACGTGACCATTTCACTTTCCGACCTACCCGGAAGTGAATTCCTAAGCACGATCATACGGCGCGGCCGATATTACATTTGCAGACGAAACGCAACCTTATTCAGCGAGCGATAGAGCTCATCCTGCCGTTCGGCTCGGAAAGCGTCGGAGGTGATCACAAAACACTAAAGCGGATGTGAATGTTCCGTTGCGTTTCTCGAAAAGTAACTTAATTTTCATGGATTAGAGTATACATTGTAGTAAAAGAGCGGAGTGTGAGCGTCGAAAGTAGTGGCAACTTTCACGACACGTTAGGATGGGGGCGCTTGAGGCGGCGGCGCGGGGCCTCGTCGACGCGACGGCCCATTGACGACACCGTGACCTACATACCGCAGATCCATTCATGCCGCGGCCTCGCGCGCCGCTGCAGCACGCGCAGGACTCGCGAGCCCGCTAAGTGAACACTCGACGCTAATGCTGCGCCACTGGAATTTCCATCGAATACTTGTATGGCCTCGTGGCAGCCGTTGTCGCAATCGGACTCAAGCACGGCGGGCCGAGGTCGCGTCACCATCACTACACTTGTTCAATGAGAGCCTTCTAATAATATGCGCATTTGACTTAAATAGATACATTTTGTGTTATTTTCAAATTTGTAATCCATTAAACTTGGAGTTAAACATGAATAGTCTTGACTTTGCTATAAAAGCAAGTCGAGTTCTGTAGTAGATAAGGCAAGTCTCTTCGAAGAACCTATATAGTTCTTTTTTTGAACCTACGTATATAAAATGAACAATGAACCTTAACTTTCAGAGCACATTTTTTAATAACTGTTAATGAGAACGTCTCCTTAGCGTACGAGACTACGAGTACATCCTTTACACGCGTTTACATGCGTATTACGTACGTAAACACAAACAGGATACTATAATTTTCACATACTAATTAAATATATTATAAAAAATATTAATTTATCAAAAAAAAAGTAAGGCAACCTTTAGTCCCAATCACCTATTCATAATATTTTATTACATTCGGCTCGTTACCTTAACAGCTGTTCGTACGAAAGTATACCAGTATATAAATATATCGAAAAAGTATTTATGTGTTTCGTTAAACTAAAGGTATAATATGTACTTTAAAAACACTGAACGAATGATAACTGAAATATTACACTTCGTAAAAGTAGAGAGAGGTGTAGCCACAGATAATGATGAATTTGAAAATCTGGAAGACCAAATTCGAATACCTTAAATTTTTAAGTAGTTCGACAAAGAACTAAAAGTCCTCCATTTTATTAAGAAGAAAATTCTATTATTCAAACTGTAATGAAAACGAACTCCATGACTAGTCAGTGAACAGACACTCAGGAACTCGATCTAAACCATAATACATGTTTAGTAGGAGTATATTATATTGTTCTTTAATATGTCGACTAAGTTAACAAAAAAACTTTAAAATTTTGCTAAGTTTAAAGTACATACAGTCTTTATTGTCGATCAACATTTATTGAGCGTCACTTAGTAAAACAGAAACATATATTTGTATATTTATATATTATAAATAATAAAAGTACCGTGAAAGTTATAATTAAAAATTTTAAGTGTCGCTATATACGCCATTTGAGCAAGGAATAGCCTTTAATGATAGTATTTTATACACAATAATTACACTTTTAATCGCCCCTTTATTTAATACACGGCTGTTTGTTTCTTTCAGTTATTGTAACAAAATAAACATTTTTGTTTACAAAAATCAAACAGGACACAAAATTGTTATATATAATGTTAAATTATTATACTTATAGATTATATTTTGATATAAACGAGGGATCTTTAAAAACTACTAACTTAACGTATTTATATTTCCTTTCAATCAGATTTTCTCCCAATTTAAGTCTAAACACTTATTGGGAACTTTCTAATTTATTTTAGAATAATTAATAATGAACATGGAGACGAGAATCAAGTCGTTACATCAGTCTGATCTTGCATTCATGTGTACTTAAGTCTCAATAAACTCAATGCCCGCTAGTCGCTTCTCATAGAGAACATTAATTAGTTTTAATCTAAGTGTTTCCCAGAATAAGAAATGAATCTCTTTTCAATATACCGCTCTCGACAGGCAAGCGATCCATTATGCATTGAATCAATATGAGATAGTGCCAATTTTTAATTCGAGGTAATTGCGCTAGGTATAAGTGGGGAGTGCAAGCGGCTAGCGATCTGAGCGGACTGGGGGGAGGGGAGAGGGGGGAGCCGGCTGCCAGACAGCGGGGCTCCGCATGGGAGGCTAACAGCAGCCTCTTGCCACTTGCAATGCCGTGATAGCTCGATCCCCGCGAAAGCTGCTCTACTTTGATCAAAACTGTACATTGTCGAGTTACACCAATTATATACACATAAACTTTGCCAAGCGTTGTGACCAATACGTTTACTGTGCAAAGTTGAGCTGACACTTTAAATTTATTTGAAGATTGTTTCTTTCTTTAGCAAGACTTTGGCAAGGTGAACACAATAAACGATGTGTAAATAGAAACTTTTTTAATAAACTTCTAATTTTAGATATCGTCCATAACACTTCGAAATCATCATGCCTACAGTATTCATCTACAATTTGACTACTGAATATTTTTATTCATTATCCTTAATTTTTTCGAATGAATTAATCATATAAGGAAAATAAAGGGAAATAGAGCACACATTAAATCGAGCAAGTTGTAAGAGACAAGTGACCGTTACTTGTGCAAATGATGTTTGAGGCACGGCGGTATATGTAATTAATAGTAACGTTTAATATATACGCGTCTCTCGCAGACGGAAAGGGGCGAGGACGAGGGGAGGGGTACATGAAATCTTAGTCTTTAAGTCTGCAACAAGTGACATACAATTCGTGATAAATTATTACGAATCGACGAACGATTACAATGACAAAAGCATTACTTCTGTCCTATAATAATATTATATATTTTGCGGTATGACATGATTGTGTTGCAATAACATTATTTTTTAATTTATTAAATTAACTCTTTTACTATTTATCTAAATAAGCCGATTTTAGTTCTTAGAATCGCATCTCACGAGAATCTTAACCGAAAATTGTGAGATCAAATACAAAGAAAAACATTCACACTCCAAGCCTTCTCCTCAAAAGGCGTAGAGTTCTTAGCGTAAAACTTAGATAATATTCTATGAATATGGTAGAACTTCGACTATCAAGTTCAATTTGGGTAATAATATAATTTATTATTCTAATAGAAATTTGCAATATTACACATTAATATTATTAAGCATAATTATATTGCCACTTTAAGACATTGCGTACAGCTATCATTTTATTCTATTATATTGGGTAATATCATTCAATCATTAGGAAAAAATTTAGATGCCCCAACTAGTACTAGAACAATCGAAT
Organism: Vanessa cardui; assembly: GCF_905220365.1. NCBI lineage: Eukaryota > Metazoa > Arthropoda > Insecta > Lepidoptera > Nymphalidae > Vanessa > Vanessa cardui. Next base: position 8,225,532 of record NC_061138.1, on the reverse strand, counting down.
AGCTGTTGTAAGGATTTTGATTATGATGATGAAACTCTTTACAGTGCGATAAAATCAAATTTGGTTTCTTCATGAAGATTTGCAAACTAATGTTTTAAGGGACAATACCCAAGCTGGTTGTTGAACAACTTTCAGTCACTATAATGTTTATGGCACAAGTCCTACTAGCTCTCTTGAACTTGAAGTATACGATTAAACTGCCCTTATATTATACAATTAACATTAACGTCATTCAATGTTAAACGATATAATATCAAGAAATGGAAATAAATTTATGTTATTTTTTAAAACACATATTTACGCTATAAAAAAAGATTAATCCTATATTACAAATGCTCCATCAACTTTGAGTATCTACTAGGACGGTAGGTGTTTTGTACCTGTAGTTACACCATTTCGCCCTTAACACCGGAACATAAGAATACGGTCTATAATTTGGTTTTGTTAAGCGATACAATAAATATTATTGATTCAATTGAAGTACATACGATCTACTATGTTTAACGAAAGGATAGATATGAATGATTAAATTGAAGTACATAAAAAGTTCATGTCAATAGAATTAAATGCTCTAGAAACAAATCACTACAACAATAAAAGTAGCTCCTATAGTATTTTTGAAAACTGTAGAAGAATAGACACTTACAATTCGTCTTTATTAAGAAAAAACGGTTTTTTTTTCCACGGGATGCATGGCACTTAATGAACCAACTAGCAATACGCGCACTTTGCTCAAGATAAGTTAATGATACTTGATCAAATTTCTTAAATATATATTAACCCTTTAAGTAAAAAAAAGTTACGAGATTTATATTAAAAATAAAAATGCGTGGTCTTAGTATTTTTTTATTTCTAGATAGATGTAAAAAATGTAATTGTACTTTACTAACTTACTCTGTAATTAAAACGGTGGAAAAGATTAACTTCAGAGTTTATTGCCGATTCCTACTTGGTTGAATCTACCTTGCGAGATGGTAATTCAACATAAGACCGCACTGGAATAATTAATATTTTTGGCGTTGATTTTTGAATGCTATCATCCCCATTCTTCGTAAGATATCGATCGTTTTGAAACGATCCATCAGTTACGTTACCTCGTACAGTTGGATGGTGGGCTTGTTGTAAGATATATTTGGGGACAATTGGGGTCAAAATAAAACTATTTAATATTTATTTGTAATAAATGTATAGACAATCATTAATATTTTTATAGATACGTTAGTATTTAGTGGAATGCACAAAAAATGTCACGATTTACAACTTAACCTGTCTCCGGAACTAGTTGTAAATTTTTTATTTGAGTAATAAGTGGATCAAATGGGCCACCTGATGGCATGTGGTAACTTCCGCAAATGGACATTGGCGCTGTCAGAAATATTAACCATTCCTTACATCACACCAAAGCGCCACCAACCTTGTGAGCTATAATATTGGGGCCTGCCTTGCATTGGGACATGTAGAAGTAATAAAAATACTTATGTAGTTTAAGTTTACAATGGGTTTTTCAACAGTAATAAAATGTAAACCTATCTAGAAATCTTTTGTTTAGATTAATTAATAAAAAAAACACCATTAGGTATTCATCTAAGTAATCGAGTTTATTCAGACTTAAGTCCTTCGGATAATAGTTACAAAATATTAAATCAGAGTTCAAGCTATAAATTCTGTCACTTCATTTGAATTTGAATTCCGGTTACTTTTGAAAATTCGGAAGTTGTCGGAACATTTTTGAAGTTGAAGTTGTAAATTTGTATTTGTTTGAAGACCTGGAGAAATATAAGTCTCGTTAGACTTTTTTTTTTGTTAGTCTCGTTAGACTTATATTTTTAAAGGTACATAATTTAAGATAAAATCGATTAAAGTCACTAGAACTCAAAAAAATATTGTACTTTGATAAATTATTTCTTTAAAACCTTGGAAAAAACAAATTGACACCTACAACCAAAAGATACCGCTTTGACGCTTGCGAGGTTCATGTAATATCGCGTAACACAAGATTAATCAGGTCGAAAATTTTGTCAATAAACGCAGGTGTTATAGGAAAGAATGCAGCATTACTGCTTACCTCTGTTACAACAAGCTCGACGCTACCGTAAGTAGCTGTAATACTTTATGTAACGATATTTATTTATCTTTATAAAAAATAATTAATATAACTTTTATATTAATGACAATTGTTTCCAATGAATGAAATTTATAATGTCAAGAAAAGAAGGATGGTTGTTGCAAAGTATATAAATATTCAGATATCAGATGCAAATTTGATTTAATGCAAAAATACAAAAAACAGAATGCTAACTATATTAGAATGTTAACAATGTTTGAATGTCAAATAACCCATTAATAAGTCCTGAATGAAAATACAAATAAAAGAAACAAGAACTTACTTTCTGTTTCTTTATCAAAAACTTTAGTATCATTCGATGACATAACGTTTTTATGTAATTCAATTTTTAAAAGTATGTATAAGTATTCATAGTTTCGAAATGTGCTAACACGATTCTAAAAATATTACGAACGTATTTTGGAAAACATTGAGACGAAAATTATGTCAAAGCTTTTGATTTCATAAAGTGTTCGTTCTTAAGCGTAGGCAGTAAGTATTAAATGTAACATTTTTATGTTCGACAAGCATAAATTGTCATTGCAATTTATTATTAGAACCTTCACAAAGGTAAAACTAGCCTATGTTAAAGTGCATCGAGATCGGCGTCGGCGCCGCACACGTCACGCGACCGCATTCCATGGCGCCTCCATTCATGTTGCGCGAGTGAGAGGTCGCCATAAGGCCTTTGGTAGGAACGAGAAAGGAAAACGAGCGCCGTTACCCTGTATGGGAATGCAATTCGTAAGCGCAAGCGCACGGATTTGATACCGGACTTTCTGCGTTCCATCTCACGTCCGTCACTCGACATACGGGCGTCCTGCTCTCTCGCGATGAAGCGTTCCTTTCGGCACTAGCGCAGCATATCTGCCGATGCGTATGTATGTTTGCATACTGGCTATGTGATTTGATCGATCGCCGGTTTCCTGTGAGAAACGCAGGTTGTTTGTCGAGTTAGTCACCTGACTTGGTGCATTACCGTTAACTCTTTGTGTATCCGGACCGCACGCACTATCGCTATCTTTATTAACGACATTTTTAATTAAACAAATATTCGGCCATAAACTAAAATACCAACTCTGTGTTGTAACTATCTATTGAAGTCGAAAGAAACTTTACGAAATGCAAGAAACAATTAAAAGAGCGTGAGTTATAGCTTATTTTTATAATATTACAAATTTTGAATGTGTTATTATATAAGCAATTAAATTTGAAACAAGAACACAACCGTCAATAAACAAAGCACGCCGCTTCATCAGCAAAATACAAAGTTCTGTTACAAACTGAACGGAATGTGGTTAGGTACGACGCCCGGCTCATGGCTAGCTTTAAACAGGTTAATATTATTCAACCTCTTGCTTAAGTACTAACGATAATACATCAGCGTCGTTAACATATTTTGTACATAAATGTCCCTACTCACAAGCCTCTACTAAAAATTGGTATTTAGACGTCTACTCGGACGTAATTCTGCTTTAGCGAACTAGAATGTACCATTGTCGTCGATTCCGATACATTTACGCCTTGTCACATCCGCCTGCAACCATACAGACAACGACAATAAAACTCTTGATAAGTTAAGCGAACAATTGACTTTCGTCGAATGGAGTAAGTGATATCTCAATCAGTTTGAATGTAAGGAATGTTTGCATAATAACTATTTTAAAGTACTTTACGTTATAGATAATTAATTTATATATCAGACATCATCTGAAGAAAAGTCTACATTCTTTCTAGTATAACTGCACAAGATTTTGTGCGCACATCTCTTATTCTTCATCTATCCTGACTAAGACTTAAGAATAAGGATAAATGTGATTTTATTAAAATTTCAATATTGTTTAAACAGTAAAGCATAGTTAAATAGAGCTGGTTAAGAAGAGAATATTTAAGTTGTCGGGCAGATTGCAACCACAAAATTATACGATGGACAATTTTCTCAATGTCACAATCTGGAGTCTAGCCAGAGATGTCACAATAAAGAGAAAGATGTAAACACAGCCGCATTCTAATTAAAAAAAAATAAGGTCGAATCTTTAAGGTCGTCTCGTCTGCTCGCAAGATGTCTCGCCAAAAAATGAGTCATTAGATAGTCTGCGACATTATATTTGTGAAAATGAAGTGCGAAACACATTTTCAGCTCGGAATTTTCGATCTACGATGCGAATTTTGAACGAGCACTAGTCGACCGTGTGCAAAAACAAAACTTATAGAGATAATAATAACAAGTAAACCATCAGTTAATCGCAGTGATAATCAAAGAAGACGACTACTTGAGAGATCTCACGTAGGTACTGTGTTCCATTTGGAAGGTGCGAAATAAAAAACGCAGCACCTAATTCTAGGAACATAACACAAAGTCTGCTTATTATTTAAAATTTTAAGTATAATTTACGAAAATCATCTCCGATCCCAATAATATTCGAAATAATTTCAGCCGTAGTAAAACTGCAATATTTATAATTCTACAGTTTTCAATTGAAATAAAAATACTTAACAAATAACACGTGACTTGTAGATTATCATATAACATGTAAAGCGGTTCCGACATTGTTCGAAGCTTAACACAAAGTTGTCAATAATATTACAAATGTAAATGAGAATGATATCATATCTGGTCAAAGTACAGTTTCTGAGTAAGGCATACATAACGCATTCTAGGCGCCATGGCGGATTTCCTTCGACAAATGCAACATTCCATGCGGTCCGTTGCGATTACTCAGCCTTCGCATCGATTATCACACGAAGGTACCTGTCTTACAATGAAAAGGTACGTGCTTTGAATGGGTCACATTACGCCCACGTGTTACTTAAATTACTCACTGAACACATAACATTGACAGCCTTAGTTATTTCCTTATGCGAGGATGAGTGCAAAAAAATCTCAAACAACCAGAATTTTACTGGCAAAACATACAACTAATATATAATATATTTCAAAATAGAATGTTTTTAATTTTTTTTTAATTATTTCAAAATAGAATTTTAAAAAACGTAGTCTTATAATCAAAAATATTTACTCGTGACCATACAACAAAACACTTAACAGTTCGTCGAAATAAAAAATAGTTGTTCAATTATATAACGAATACGTAACTGTGATTTTCCCACAAGAAGCTTAGCTCACCTGTAAGTCTCATACAATATGCAAGTCTCAATTGCCTTCATGTAATTCACTTGGCATTACTCACCCATTCACATAACTACCAAACATGTCAAGGGCGGTACCGACATCTAGCAGTTGAGATTATACCGACTCACCATCATTGAATATTCATACAATCTACTCATTCAATACTCGGAAAGACTGTGCATATTACAAGAACTAGTTCGAATTAACCATAATGACTCATAAGCTCAGGGAATGTTACGAATATTCTTGTTATCGCTTATACTACGAAATGAAATCCATAAAACAAACTTAAATTTCCGTTTCGAGGTTGCTATACTATTTATACTTCAGACGGAAAAAATATTGTTGCCAAAATATATGCACCTACATACCTATAATCCTCATTTCGAACCATCTAACGAGCATTTGAGCAACCGAACATTTAAACTGATACATATATATATGTATATATGTCTGTATACTAGTTTCTACCAAGGCCTAGCCCGTGTGAGGAGAGAGTTTGAGAGAGATGTAAGGCATATTTTTCCAGGACTAAAAGTACCCCAAGTGCAATTCCAGACGATCTTTATGTTAATGCACAGGTTTTCCCTTTACCTTGTGACTACTACTTGCGACTGTATCGAGTCTGCTTTTAGATTTAAAGTAACATTTCGTAAATAAACCACGCTATGAAATAAAGCCCCAGCTGACAAGACAGGTGTTAAACAGTGACCGCATGACAACATAGAGTCGTTGTACTGCAAGCCACGGTTGGCAGGGAATCGTTAGTTCAACGAAATATTAAAGGTGGCAGGTAAACAGTGAAGCCTAGACATGGTACATGTCGATTGTCGATTTCGTTTGTCAACGCAAAATGCATAGATTGCATTCGATTTGTCACGATATAAATCGCTTCGACTCGAATCAAATGCATTTGTCTACATCACCCAAAGCTTGGAGCGTTTTCAGAAGAAGCTGGGAATGATCTTTATTAACGTTGATTTATGTACATTTTTTTATTACTGTCAGTGTGAATAATAATTGCGGGATTTTAGCCAAACGACAATCAGAGAAAAAGCTTTTCATCTTTTTATTTATCGTGTTTAGTTATATAAATGTAAAACATATGAACCATAATAACTGTGTCAACAAAGATCTGATGTTCTACCTTTTTACAATTATATACACACATACATATATACATATATATATCGAAACAGATTGGACCGATTTTGAGGAAAAAAATGATTTTGGGTGAATTCTATGTGATTGAGATTGAATTGAATAGCGCTGTGGTCGAGAAATAAATCATTTTTTTATTTTACTTAGACGAAGTCCGAACGTGCCAATAGCTTATTCTGTTAATTGTTGGAATTTTACGCGGTACCCTTAATTTATTCTACCACTAAACGTTATCACTTAGTAATGATGCGATACGTTTTGAAATGTGAGTTAGTTTCACGCACAAGTGGCGTAGGTTCTTGGTACACAAGTTAGTAATAGTTAACATTTAAGCCAAAACACTGGATTACATCACATGCCATTAAGTTTCTGTAATATATCATTTATCCTTAAGCGATTGGCTCCAACAGTTATTGCACATGTAATAGCCAATTAGGCTTTAATTGACGCAGGAGTTGACGTCCGAACAGGCACTGATGACGTATACGGCACCGATATAAGTTACAAACTGTTTTCTAGATTCTATTGGAAAAACAAATAAGCCTATAAAATTAACATACACAAGTATACCTTAATATTGCATGCAGGAAATAACTTTAAAAACCCATGTATTGCAGGCACGCTAAATAGTCATTTTTCAAAATCAAAGTTGAAATATTTTATTCGATATGCAAATTTTGCTACACACTTATCTTTCAGAGATAAATCTACAATCAAAAGACACAGTAAGAAAACGTAGAATATCTAATTATGTCCTATGTAGGTATAAATACTTAAATCACATTCATTACAATAGTGACTCAAAACTGCCTCAAGGAATCTTACGTACAATAATACAGTCAGTGGATGATGCATAGGGGGAAATATTGAATGAAAATAATCAGACAGCAATGAGTCATTAGTGGACGAGTGTCCGGCGTGCGCCGGCGCACAGGAAATCGTAAAAGCGCATCTAGAGCGCGCATCTTCCGGTACGCTTTCCGGCATCGTGCCTGGCTTTCGCCAAATATCCTTTGCTTTATGCGTTCCCGTTTACTGAACCCTCTATTTCGGGAGTGGAAGAGGCGCGTCAAGTAAGCCCATGACAAGCGAGAGGCAGTCTTCGCATACAATGCGTATTTGGTATCGGTGATAAATGTCTACGTATATGTCAGATAAAATTAGCATAAATATGCTTATTTCTAGAATTTTACATCATAAATTATTAAACAAAAATGAAATAATAATCAAAGAATGTATTACAAAAAAAACTATCCAGAGCTATAAAATTGAAAAAGAAATCGCAAGTGAGAAATGTACAATCGTTACAAAATAAAAAATGTCAATACACAAGCCAGATTAGAAAGTACGGGCATAAAGAATTCGTTATGAAATAGCATGAAAAGGTATTGTTTGTGGTGGAAGTAGGGAAAAAATGAAAAAGTAAACAGTTGCGCATTCCATCGGCTAGTGCACGTGGTACATTCCATTGGGGTCATGCACCACACGGTGCGCGCGTGCGTAAAAACAAGTGCAACGCTCGTGAATCCGGCCCTCCGCGCCCTCCCTGTTTAGTAGCGTTTAGCTTACATGTACATACATGCAGTTATTTATTTTTTGCGACAAGCGAAACATCTGCTAAATATTCCGCAAATGTTAATTGGGGGCTGAGGAAAATACGATTGCGTGAAACGCTCGCTGAACGCGCGCCCTTCCGATGCTCACAACTACGTACGATACTAAGATATATATCATTGATTATTAATTATTATCTGTTTCAACTACATACTTACCAGTAACGTAATAATTGTTAAAGCTTACGTAACAAACTGCAAGCTTATATATGAAATTGGAAAAAGGTTACAATATTTAGTATTACTTTACTAATTATACTTTAAATATAATCATTACACTATACTAAATTTACTACCTCATAATAAGCAATCATTTTTACACAGACTGGAGAAGGAAGTCATTATTACATAATATAATTATCAAAACAAATGCTTAATTTGTAGAACTCAAAACTGCGTTGAAATCTTTAAAAAATCAACATCAAATGCACCTTTCATTGTAAGTCGTACGTTTGTAATTATGCAAAGGAATTATATCAGTTGTATAAGTAACTGCTAATCACTGCTATCTCCACCACATCAGTTATGCTTTTGTTAGAAGTCAAGCTCGCAGCGCAAGTTAATTGGGACTTCCATTTTATCAGCCGAACGATAATAGAACTTATGTTGGTTACTTTGAGGACCATATTTGAATAAACGATTTAAAATTAATATAGGTACACAAACATTGTACCCTTAACACAATTAAAAATTACAAAATGTTAAAGAATTCATTTTTGGCTAATTTTAATAAATATGGGCACTTACTGAACGCTATAACTTAGATGTTTAAAATATTTTTCTTGCAACGAAAATTGTTATCTTAAAAACATAGGTTTTTTTATAATTCCAATGTACTTTAATATGCATATTATAGTCTACAATGTAACAAAATCAAAACAAAATAATTAGAATTTCTCTACATCGCACATAAAACAAAAGCTGTAGATAATTTAAATGTTAGAAATGTATGTGTAACATTAGGCAGGCTGGCATTCCATCCTGGGAAAGCGGCAGAAAGTTCGGCATGCGAGGGTCGGAGGCTCCGGAGGAATGCGGCCGGACCTCCTCTCCCCTCCGCCGCTACTCCCAACCATTTATTTCACTTTGCTGCTTAACTCATGTCTAAATGTGCGCGGAATTTCAGACGCCATGCTTTATTAAGCTTTCAAATAATTGGTTCTATAGAGTTTCTGCCCCGTCCTGCTCATACCTACTATTATAATAATTTCGTAAATACTTAATCATAAATGTTTAACTGACGATAGTGTTGTTAAATATATTATTTGAATCACATAATTACTAATCAGAGTTATTTGCTATTTTTCCATATGAATAATAATTGAACTGTTTTTTGAATTTTCAAATTTAAATTGAATTTCACTAATTTATTGCCTATCGTGGTTCACTGACAGCGTGTAATCCGCATGCCAAGTATGTAGTTGTTTGAGAATTTGCCTTAAAAATATAAATTTATTCAGAAAAATATTTTTAGATTTTATCATTAAGCATTTATATGCATCAAAAATAAAAACTGGATAAAACTAGATTACGATAAATAATCGTAAATTAATTTGTTTATGGAATACGTGATGGTCACTTTACGTTTTGCGATTCAAAGTGAACATTAGGTAACGAACAAAATGAAATAAACTAAACTGCACCCCAAAATCTTCAACAGCAGTCTCGGGCAGGAGGCGTAATATAAAATGGACAAAACGGCTCCAAATTCCGTAGAAGGAGCGAACGCCGACACATTCCCGAGGCTCGAATCGTAAATTACAACAGCGCGATCGGCGCCGGCGCCGGGAGGAGCGCTCGTTACGATATTTGAACAAATTCCCGGCGGTGTTAATCTGCATAATAACAGCGACGGACACAAAGCGGTTGCCGACTCCCATTATACTCGGGCGCCACCCTCCGCTCCTCAGGGCCATCCGACCACCTCGGGCCTGCCGGTACACCGCTAGCTTGCCACTTATCTACATGAGTACGAGACACGGTTAACTGCTAACAGTTATTGGTTCGTACATCGCTCTTCTCGGAATATGACAAATAAATTGCCGCAGTGAGTGTTCTTGTGATGTCTGAGAACATCACTTGTGTATTAACATATTTTTATCTCCTATCCTCATTCATAAATTAAGAAAAGGTAAACATTTTTGTATAGTTTATCGTCTATCGTTCTGTCTTCCCATGAGAGAGTTTAATTTCTTTGTTAACTCCAAAGTTAAAAGTACATGCAAATGGCTATAATAGATTGATACTTTTATTGAGATGTTAGTTTTTGTATTTTGCGGTAGTTTGTATCAGACTTAGTGAGAATTATTCGTATAATGAGATATAAGTAGATTTGCATAATAAGCAAGAAACAATGAAATTGTTAACAGGATAGTATAGTTATCTCATTTCCCGCCATCATCCAGAGCAAGCGATCAACTTTTTCTGCCCAGACCTGAATTACCGCCGTCTGATAATATTTAACTCATATCTGCATGATATATTGTTTTTGGTCGTCTTCGCAAAACGAAGTGGAAACATTCGTAATTACGTAAAGATTAGACGAATTATTTAGAAAAGTTTGTCTTAAGAGATAATTCTTGGAAAAAAATCCAATTTATTATAGTTTTGGAATAACATACAGTCTATTATAAAATTCCAAGGGAAAACCACGGGGGTCTTTTAGGCATCTCCAGCCCAAGTTCCAGGAAAGCGTTGTTGGACGACGAGGTGTTTTATTGTCTACATTTTATTTAAATTGCAATTAAAATAAAACGAGAGGTAGACGAATAGTTTCTGGTTATTTTATTAACGAAAAAGTAAACATTTCAATAGCACTACACATTATAAGCTTATATGACTCGATGGATGATATTTATGAGGAAATTTGTTTATTATTTTAAGACAAAACCTACCAAACAGTATTTAATGAATATAAAAAATAGGCAGAATATAACTAGCTAAAGCTTTGTAACCTTCTGTATTTCTATTTAACAACATTAACTTAATACTTATAATATAAACTCTTTTAAGAAAAAGGAAAGATATACAACATCATACTGTGCGTAATATTGTGTGTAATTATTTATGTATTTTTTATTTTTCTTTTATCTGACAAATATTTAATGATATCAAAAAATGAGCATGATGTGTAAAAACTAATAACTAGTTGATCATATTTGTTAGTAGTATATGTGATCATAATGTTTATTGGTTTTTCAAGAGCGCGAGAAATTTTAAGTGACGTAGGTAATTTAACGATCAAAGCCACAGCTCATATGTCATTCAGGATTCAGAACGTTATACTTCAAACTTTCGAGAGTCACTCCTTTGCTGGGATTTTTGAATCGGAGGGATGATTAATTTAACAAAAGTTTTGAAAATGAGAGGAGAATGGAGAAACATAAAAAAGTAATATATTCGGGGGTCGTCAGTAAATCTGACTTTACATAGCGTTTTTCTATACTTATTCTGTGCGTTTTTTTATTACAGCTGAGATGGATTGTATTATTTTACAAATACTATTATTTAAAAAAAAAAAAAGACTAACTAAAGACATTTTTCAACGACAGGATATCTCAGTGAGATAAAAACATGGTTTGTAGTCAACATTCTTAGCTACTTAAATCGGACAACTAAGGCTTAGGTAGTATAGGTTTCGAAATCTATTGAATAAACGCAAAGTTTTGAGAGCGGCTTATAAGTAATTATCAAGTACATTTTTTTTATCTAAAATATAGTTTTGTTTTGAGTAAACTGTAAGTAGAAGAAGTCTCGAGATCAAAGACTATTAAAATAATACACATAGCAGAAATTTCGTTAGAGTGTTGGCTCTGTGTGACAGAATACAACGATTTAACTGAATACTTTTCAATCTCAATCTTGGCGCCAGCACCACTGAGTTCTTGTACTTTATAAATCATTTTTTAATAATATACTTAAGCCCTGAAACGAATTTAAAGCAGCGTACATACGCTCTACAGCTTCTTCTTAAGAGGAAAAGTATTTCAGCGACCGGAAATGTATGTTCATTTAATAAAAAAAACAGTTATTCGGATAAGATAGGTACATAGGCTGTTTCTTGAAGGGACAAAGCGGCACTAACAATGCGAAATAAGTTAAGTCCTTTACACTGGCTCACTCTTTCATTCGCCGAACCGAAACACTTTCTGTGTTACGGTTTAATATACAAAGTTCAATAAAAAAACATAAAAATGAGGATACAAATTGTGTTGCTTTTATTACTCTTTATACATGGTTTCGTTCGCTTTCTTAAGGTATATAATTGTGAAAGCAGCATCCGTATACACTTTTAATATAAATTTTTCCTTGTATGATACTTATCGATGTGGTGATTACGCAAAATTTGTAATTATATTTCATTCAATATGTCGGAAGCGGTGCAATTTTATATAAAGATTTTTTAATGTACGCTAGAATTTTGAATTAGCTTTTAATTTATTGGTTACCACCGTTGCATTTGAATATAAGAGAAAACATAACAAACATTTATAATTTTTTGCTATTTTGGAGTGTGTTTATAACTCAATATAATGTTAATTTATCCTTGTAGATATTTAAAGTAAATTAAATGGAAGCAATCGCGTACTTAGGTAAAACAAAACTTACATAATGTATTAAATACATAACCAAATCCTTTTTATTGATGGGGCTTTGCATGCCTATTTGAATGTCTCCACAACTACCATCCATCAACTAAACATTTCTTCAGCTGGCAAACTGCAATATAAGTGGGTAAGCCAGTGTTACAGATAAAAGTGACAATTATTGTAGACCCTGTATATCGCAAAACATAGTATAAAAATTGATATATATTCTTTACAGTACTAGTATGGGGCAAAAGCGTCAGTTTCCCATACAATAACATTTGCTGCTTTCTGAAAATCATTCTGATCGTTTATCGGTAATAGAAAAGTCTTATAACAACATTTCAAGTTACACTAACAAGGAAACAATCTAATATGCAACACTTTCTTTAAAATATAAGGTTGAATACGACTTTAATTCTACTTATATTATAAATGCGAAAGTTTGTCATGTCATGTCATGTCATGTCATGGGTGTATGTATGTTTGTTACTCTTTCACGATAAAACTACTAAACGGATTTGGATGAAATTTCACAATAATATAGGTTATACATCAGAATAACACATAAGCTACATTTATAGTGATATTATGTAATATTGTTATAATATAACGATATATATCAACTATCAAGTACCCCGTGTGAGGCCAGGACGGGTCGCTAGCAAGTTATAATGGCGCCTAAGACGTTTACAAGAGCAAAGTCGCGCGATAAAGTTGATGCGACAAATGAGCATAACGTTATGTGGATAACATTTGTTCTATGATTGTTTTTTTTAACGATGAGTATAATGGAACGAGTAGGTAGCTCAAAATTATTCCGTTAAGTATGTTTCACGCTATACAAATATCAAGTGAACTTCATAAAACGAACTAATTTATGCGTTCAAGCGACTATGTATTTAGTACAGTAACTATATAACGACAACCACGCCTCAATAGTTTTTGTTAATATAAAAATTATCATATTATTTAAAGGACCGAAATTTTGCACACTTTCCGTTTTAGATACATACATCTTATTAACAACAGAAGCTATTGATTCTGAAGTTATTTATTTATTTATTTAGAAAATCGTTCTAAAGATATAAAAAATGTTAAAATGACAATTTATTTCAATCATATTTTCATAGTTCGACGACGTTTAACTTATTTACTATTACATATACGTAAAATATATTGTCCATGTGAATATACACTTTTGAATCATATTAGTCTGTGAGATCAGCTCGGAAAATTTTGAGATTATTTATCAATAAATAATTTATATATTTATAAAGGTAATATAATTATCGACCTATTTTTAATCAAGCCACAGAGTTAGACTTGCAGTTGTGACATATAGGTTCTAAAAATAACAATCTGTTACAAATAGTGACACATGGACGGCTTGCGGATCTCTTTTCGTATGTAACAGAAATAGATGCATTGTGTCTTGAGGAAATGCCAATTATACGAATCAGTATTATAATTATGAAGAGATCAAGAAACTTCAGAGTTAGAGCTCACTCTGAAATTCATTTCGTAATAATCGACTTCGCCTTTTTCGAAAATGTCTACGAGGCTGTGAATTGGCAATATTTAACGGTTATGAATAGGTACTCTGGGGCACCCACGCGGCGGTATAGACGACGCGACAAATTGTCAAGGTTGACTTCAATGATACGACGTGCCGGCGGATTTTTCAGTGAAATAGTTTCACCAAACGGCGTCGGCGGCGGTGACGGCAACGTCTGTGCCGGCGCGGGTCGATGCCCTCACCCGCCACGCGATTTGGCTCCACTCGCCGCATCTACAAATGAACCGTCTTCGCCAATTCTAGTACCGCGTCTCCTCTCTTATGATCAAACGAAAACTTATACTTAATATCATTTAGTTTAGACTAATCTTGAAACGACGGCTTTAACAAAGAAAATTTTGCATAATATATCCAATAAGTCGATTCTCTAATGACATTAGAACCTTCATGAACGTTATTTTCTTTTGTTAAAGCATCCTTTAACAATTCTAATAAAATTATGTTTCAAAAATGTTATATTTTTAGCCGAAAAACTAATTTAACATTAGGTACGAATAAAAATTTAAAACGCTCCCAAAAAATTGGCATCATCGCTGCAAACCGCATTGAATTGACATTTTCGACGATCCACCCGTAATGTATGTCAGCTTTAATCAGTGCTGAAACAGCGCGTTAAACGTTTCATAATCACTTATTGACAAAATTAACTCTAGCAGTAGGCGTCGCGATCACCATGCAGACACAGTAAGTAGGCGTGTGACGGCTCCTCCATGCCAAACGATCGATGAGACGAGACGATACAATTTCCCAGTTTTTTTCTTTCACAAAATATAGATTATTTATAGCTTACGAAATGGTCCGAGCCGCGACAGTTATGACCGACCGTCTACATTATAAAAGTGAAATTTACAAAAACGCGATGATATTACAATTTGACAACTTTCCGATGTTATTTCAAAGCAGTAACTCGTTTCGTTTAGTCACACAACAGACATTTCTTTAGAAAAAAGTTATTATATCTTATTTAAGATTAAGCATCCTATTAAAAAGTAATACATTTAATTGATTTATAAATACATACTTAAATCGTGTAACGTAAAGATGAAGCTTTATGACATAATGAAGAAATATATGATGATATGGTTTAGTCATTTTCTTCTAATAATGGTATCTACTAAAGATACAGGATATGACGCTTGGAAATTCTTTAACAGAATGAAAAAAATAGAGCCTAATCTAATTGGAATCTAGTCCGTGATGAGTTCATAGCGCAACTAGTTTTATTCTGCTCACGCCAAGTTATCAATGAAATTCCTGCAACGGCGCCCTCCGGTGCCTCGCGTTCCTTCTGACGTAACAAAATGGCGACGCATTATACGTCGAATCGTGCGCACAATAGACTTTACCATAATTGGTAATTATTGAAAAACATTAATCTTTCAGTAATATTGAGGTTACTTTGCAATTAAACTATATGTTTAACTAGTAATCGCCTTTATTTATTGCTATATAAAGGTATACCTATATTTTATGCGTAGACATCAGAGATACATGTATTTTAGCCTAAATGTAATAAAATAGAAATTAATACCTGATTTTATTGATTAAATGCTATTTTTATTAATTTCTATTATATAACGTGGATAATATAATATGTGGGAGAAAAATTGTATTAGTGTTGTCACATTACAAGTGGCGCCATCTATTTGAGGAGACAAACAAGCTACTATGGTTTGACGTTACGAAACAAAATAATTGAAAATAAATAGTCGACAAGCTTTTAGGTTCTACCGTTAGATGACGGTATTAGTTCACTGTTGTAGTGTTAGTGGTGAAAAAGAGATCGCGCTGTACGTTCGTATAAAAATATTTAAAAAAATAAATAGTTTTGCCGATGAGATGAGATTCCGAAGTGCTTGAATCGATTATTTATCTATTCGTTGACGCTATCTTTCTGATAAAATTTGAAAAGGCTTTTGTAAACAGCGTAATATAATAATCATCGTTTTAAGATAGATAAACTTAACTGACCAAGGTGATTCCTACCAAATTACATCGAATTTATGTAACACACCCAATGATAATCTAATAAACAGATAATATGTTATACCCATACTAAACAACAGAAAAAAGTGTGCCGCGCAGGGGACCGTTTATTTTACATTTCGTTACAAGTAGAAAGGATAGCTTGATAAAAACAATAAGTAAAAGAGATATCTAGGTGTTTTAATTACGCAAAACGTATTACTACATAATTATGATGTATTTTAACGTATTACTGGCATAATTATGATGAAAACGACTAAAAGCAAACGTCCCTATTAGGACGTTTTCTAGTCTTCACTTTTTGCGCGTTAATGACATATCTGTTTACTAGAACATCATTGAACACACCTAATTCGGTACAGAAAAGTATTCCTTATTACCATTGTGCATTGGCTAACATGATATTTAAGAATACGGTATTTAATATTCAGCTGCTCTTCCCAAATTCTATTTCTCCTAACATATTTCGAAATTCGATTCGAATAAAAAACCTTATAAACAAAACACAACGAAATATCTGCAACTATTGCTGTTCATAGAAACACCACTTTGAATGGGATCAAATTAAAATTCCCTGTGTATTCACTAGCTTTATTACAAATAGTTTAGTTAATTGTGTTGTTTTGTTTCGTTTAAGTATTGCCAGCTAAATTAGAATCAATTAATCTTATCCTAGGCTAGGATGGATGCGAGTAGCCCAAGAACGATCTCAGTGGCGTGCAATTGGAGAGGCCTATGTCCAGCAGTGGACGGAAATGGGCTGATGGATTGGATTGGAATCTTATCCTATGAAGTTGAAATATTAGATTTTGGTTTGCACAGCAGTCAACAACCCAGAACCGAGATTTTGTATACACTATACAATGTATTTTTAAGTAGATTTATTATTTTTGCCAATCATATTTGCAAAGTACTATATGATTGTTATGATGAGTTAAGGATGAACCATATTCATTCTGTAATAAAAACCCGTCATAAGGACAGATTTTTAGTCTGTATATTATATTATGAAAACGGAAATACAAGTAGATTTTAATTAATAACCATAATTAACGCATCCCATTTCAATGGAGTCTTTCGTCTAAGTCGAAACTAATGATGTTCGTTTCTAATATCAATTATCAATACCATGACAACATTTTGAAATGCTTGATTTCAAATTATTTTTCTAGAAGTTAGTAAATTTATTAGAAATGAACAATTTTAATGCTTAATGGAGGAATGTGCCATCGTGACTAGATCAATACTGAACTGTCTATTGGTTACACCGTTTGCTAATATTTGATATTTGTACGACTTTTTACAACGATTATTTTTCTGGGCGCTTAGAAATTCAAAGTTAAATGGTTATTTGTAATATGCATTACATAAGTATAAAAAATATTTACCTAGTCTTTTTATACTATTATTTCAAATGCATCTATTATTTATACATATTTTTTTTGTTTTAGATTTTAGGTTTAAACGAAAAAAAAAGGAAGAAATAAAGTGTGATCTTATCTGTATAAAATATTATTATTGATAGAAATCGCAGATTTTATTGTACCTGGTAATTTTTTAATCAAGTTTCCTCTGACTTGTTGCTTACAGTTACAATACCTATAATACGTAAAAAAAGCTTTTGTTTTCATTGTCATGATGGATATTATCCATCGTCTTTCATGATCATTAAGTAAAGTAACAGCCTTTAATTTTCCACATCTGGGATAAGGCCTCCTCTTCCATTAAGGAGAGGGTTTGGAACATATTGTTCATATATGCTTCACAGGGGTTGTGATGGATGTAAATGAGAAGCGTTATACTTCACGGATCAGTCTCCAGTAGCAAGTATCATTTGCTTATAATATTTCCTGCTGATTGGTCAGTACTTAAAAAAAGCTAAAATAGCCGAAATTTTATCAACACTTACTAAGTAATAACATATGGGAGTACATATTTACGTTTGGAATACTTCTTGTATGCATTTCAATAATTTATTTTTACAGAGGTTTTCAGGTAGGATTCTTTATAAAATGAGTCAGTAACTTAACTATTTTACGAACGAATATTTTTAATATATACAGAAAACAATTGATGTTATAGGTTGGCGGACGAGCATATGGCCCCCCTGATGGTAAGTGGTCACCATCGCCCATAGACAATGACGCTGTAAGAAGTATTAACTATTCCTTACATCGTCAATGTGCCACCAACCTTGGTAACTAAGATGTTATGTCCCTTGTGCCTGTAGTTACACTGGCTCGCTCACCCTTCAGACCAGAACACAATACTGAGTACTGTTATTTGGCGGTAGAATAACTGATGAGTGGGTGGTACCTACCCAGATGGGCTTGTACAAAGCCCTACCACCAAGTATAACGCTTTTGCCCCATACTAGCACTGTAAGGAATATATACCAGGTCTTATTATATGCTTTGCGATATACAGGATCTACTATAATAGTAACTTGTGTTTGAAACACTGGCTTACCCACTTATATTGCAGTTTGCCAGCAAAAGAAATGTTTAGTTGATGTATGGTAGTTGTGGAGACATTCAAATAGGCATGCAAAGCCACATCAATAAAAAGGATGTGATTATGTATTTAATACATTATGACGGGCTTGCACAAAGCCCTACCACCAAGTAAAACAAACTTGAAATTTTACAAAATAATTACAGTTACAACACACAACTTAACAATACTGAAGACGATTGTGTAATAACTTTTTAAATATAGTTTAATTTTCCGCGGTAATCTTGATTATACTTAAACTACATAACTATATGATACTAATATGATACTTTTACTAGAATAAATATAATGAAAGTCTATATATAGTACTTACGGAAGTGTTCTAGTAGATTATACACAGGCACACTTAATGTGTGTGTACATACAAACACACGTTAATTATAATTGTTATATACATACATAGATATTTTTATTACCAGACAATATCTGATAATGCACGTACATTAGACAGAGAAGAGTAGTAGTTGAATTAAATTTAAATTGGTTCAATTACCATCGTTATAATATATATAATAAAATTAAACGTTCAATTTCCTTAAAAATGAAATATAGTTCTAAGAACAAACTTACGTAAATACGTAAGTTTGTTCCTTATGCTCTTAACTTCTGACCGATCACCGTGAAATTATGCGTACACGTTGTCAGCCGAAGCCACGGACGGCAACTAGAACTAGTTTCGGAAGTCTTTTAAAAAAGTATTAAAATGTCTATGAGAAAATTCTGTCTTCTAAGAGAGTAAGCTGATACACAATGACTGCTGAAAGCCTCTCTATATATCGATTTGAAAGACGTTGGTTGTTAAGAAAACCCTGTTAACCTACTACAACTAAACGAAGAGGGGTAGTACGGTTATAAGTAGAACATAAAGTTGAGACAATTTAACGTTATAAATATTCTCTTATTTAATGACGTCACTGAATAATTCATTTTAATGCAGTTATGTTATTTTAAGTTGTCGCATATGTAAATATATTTAAAATATAATAGTGTTAGTTAGTACTAATAAAACTTAGTAAGTTGCATCTGTAGTACTATTTTTATAGTAATATCATGTTGCATGTGGCGGCTTGTATATTTTTGTTCATCCTAATCTTATCTGTTCTTAATTAATTTTAACAAGGGAATCACATATTTTAACATTTAGTACATAAAATGACACTAACCTGGCACTATGGAACGAGGCTTGCGAGGAAGACGCTGCAGCGCCGAATCCGACGCCCACCGCCAGCCCCTCGGGTATGTTGTGGACGGTGATGGCGACCACGAGGAGCATTATTCTCTTCCACTGCGACTGACGCGCTTCTAACGCGCGCGCCACACTGTCGCGACGATCACCTTCGCCTCCGTCTGTTTTCTGAAATTTAAAAAACAAAATTTTTACATAACAACTTTATTCAATATGTTAGGTTATTTTTTTTGGGTGAGTCGAGTTCATTCTTTTAGGATAATCATGATTCTACGGGGATGAACGTGGACCTTAAATTAAAACCGTAGCTTAAATCTGCTCTAATCTAAATTTTTACCAGCGGTATGAGTTCATTTCGTGCTTTATTAAGGGAAACAATGTGAGGGAAAACCGCCATAACTTCTAAAGAAGAGGTCATGATATAACCCAGTGAAAATGTTGAAATGGCACTAGGTGAAATAATTCTCAAACGAAAAATGTGATCGGAATAGATGATACTAATTAGATTATACGAACCAATGAATTCTGAGAATGATGGTGACCACGCCGCCTCTGCGCAGTGTGCTGATTCGTTATGCAGTCCGCGAAGTCAGCTGGCTGCGTCTCCATCGTAAGCAGTGTAGGGTTCGATGACCGCCTGTTCAGAGCTGTCATCATTTCCAGATCTTCGATTTTCTCTTTGGAATTGTTGGTTTTTGTTATTGCTGAGAATTAAACAATTAATACATAAGCATTTGATTGATTCGTGTAAACTGCAATATTTACAAATAAATTCAGTTTATATTTCATCTGAAACGTTTCTCAAATTACACCGGGGTGACAATAAGATTTATCAATATAAGCAAACTACCCAATAGTGGACACCACGGCCCATAAACTATTGGTACCATACGAAAAATAATCATCCTTATATCGTCAATGCGCCATCAACCTATGGAACTGAGATGTTTTATCCGTTATACCGTAGTTACACAGGCTCACTCGCCTTTCTAACCGAACAACAAAACAAAGCATTGCTGATTGGCTATTAATAAGTCATATTTAGATGATACCTATCCAGACGAGGTAGCACGATAAACGATAAAGATATAGGTATATATATATATATATATATATAACCTATGTATTTTAGAAATATTTCATTATATACATTTCCCTAATATTATCTATTATATTATTATTAAGATTATAAAAAAAGAAATCTGCAGATCGTGTTAGATTAAAAAACTTTTACTGGAAAATTTGACTGACAGTCAATTTCCAAGAATGAAAAAAACAATCATAATTTGAAAATTGGAGAGTCGCCATGTATGTTGCATGTTTCATTTGCCTGCATAAATATCAAAATACCCGCATAAATATGCAATCACGAAATAATAGACATTCTTTGAAACGAGCTAATTAACAGTATTTAGGTTGTTTTTAGTTTCAATATTTTCCTGAACACAAGATTATAAAGGAATAAGAAATTTAAAAAAAAAATCCATGAGAGAAAGATAAGTATAAATAATATACACATACAACTAATCTAACGTACAAAACTACGTTCAGTGAAGGCTCAGCTAGTCTGCGACGCTGAATTGTGTTTACTACAAAAGGTTTTACGGATACGAAACTTCAACATAAAATTTTTGTTCATTAATTCGTATTTGAATCAGCCTAAAACATAAACATAAAACAACAC
The DNA here is from genome assembly GCF_905220365.1 of Vanessa cardui. NCBI lineage: Eukaryota > Metazoa > Arthropoda > Insecta > Lepidoptera > Nymphalidae > Vanessa > Vanessa cardui. The sequence continues at coordinate 8,203,986 of NC_061138.1, read as the reverse complement.
AGAACTCAATGCACCTCTGATCTATCTATTTTAACGTTATTTAAACTGAAATCAAGAATGCACAGAAGTCATATAACGTCAGTTTGTTAACGATATACGTATTCCATCTACACATATTACTATATTAATATAAAGAGCCATTCATTGTCAATAAAAGATAACATGGTCTTGAATAAGTCGCCCGTCAGGAGCACGTGTTACAAGCTCCTCTCATCCCTGATAAGATAGAAGAAATCTTAACGTGCATAAATCTCGTTTATTATTTAAACTAACTGTTCGCGTAAGTTGAACAGTTAATTTAATACAGGTGTATATTAAGAATTTCATTTTATTGGCGTTATTTATAGCAGTTATGGTTATAAAATGTGCAAATAATTCTTAGATTTCTCTCACACATTCCCCATTCCTAAGTAAATGTATTTTTTTTTCTATTTAGAAATTTTTAAAATTAAAGGTCATTCAATAAATCTTGTCAAAGTTATTCATACTATTAAAAATATTAGGGAGACTTTTTTGCTAAAATAGCGAGTCAATTCAATCCAATTTAATTCTTAGTTTTGCTAACATGGCAAAGATTATAAAGTAGCGATTCAATTGAGATCAGTCAACAGTCACAGTAGTGTGCGCGATCGTAATTATACAAATTATTACAGGGTATCTAATAATTTACTAAAAATCGGTAAAAAATGTTTTCTTATTTAATTTTTATACCGTGCTTTTGAATTCTATACTGATATTAAAATGCAAATTTGTCTCTCTGTCTGTTGCGCCATTTATTTATGGCTAAACAACTGAACCGTATTGGATAAAATTTGGTGTGAATCAAGCTTTAGCTCCAAGAAAGGAAAAGGAAACAAATGCTTCTTATTACATCTAGTAACCTGATTACTGCCCCTCTACGTAAACGAGGCCTAAGCTGCGGGCTAAAACTATTATTTATATAAAGTAGGATTTAAAACACATTTGGGAAAAATTGCATGTAATTTTAGTTTAGTCTAAAAACATTAGAACCGAAGAATATAAAAAATTTGTTTGTTGTGATTAACGAAAGAACAGAAGATTGGCGATTTCTAGACTTTACTGACGAACAGTATATGAAGACAAATATCTTTACTTAATTAAATACGGCGACGACTTCCTCATTTACAAAGTAATACACAATGAACAATTATCCATGTAAATTATATTAATATATTAAAAGTATAATTAATAAAAAATTTAATTAAACAAATCTCTTACAATAAAAGAAATTAAAAACCTTGGTAGTTTTTATAATCCCCAAAAAAATGAACACATTTATAAGGGACACTTTCCACGTGAATCATGTCTAGCTAAAAATCAACGAGAATGAAAAGATATGAAATTAAATAGCGTTGCTTATACAAAAAGAAAACCGTCCCTCAGTCCACGTAAAGGCTTAATCTGCCCCAACTCGTCTCGCTCGTGACGGTATGCAGTCCCATCGGATTGTGAGAGTGAAGAAATAGAGAGTGCCCTAGTATTATCTCTTTTGAAAATTAATGCCTCGACCGAAATCAGTCAGAAGGAGATCATCATTATGCAACAAAAAATTTAAAACTAAATCATTATAAATAACGCACGACACTGTATTTTATTATCATTAGGAATACTATAATTTAACCGTTACTACTTGGTAGTAGGGTTTTGAGCAAGACTGTCTAGGTAGGTCTCATTTAGTCATCACATATCCTATAGCCAAACTAAGAACTGTTGTATTCGAGTTGGAAGGTTGCGTAACCAAGTGTAAGTAGCTAGGCAAAAGTTGCCCTTTGTAACATCTTATTTTTAGTTCCCTAGGCTGGCGATGCATCAGCAATGTTAATAATGCTTAATGTTTTTATGGTGCTAATGTCTATGAGTGCTGGTGACTACCTAACATCATGTGGCCTATTTACTCGTATATGTATAGCGTAACTGTATTATGAAAATAAAAAAATATATATCGATATACGAGTTATATTTAATTACAGTTTTCGGATTTAAAATTGCTTGAAAAAAATTGTTTCATACTATTTCAAAATAGTATCCTTCAAAACGATTGTCTGTTTGAATGTATGTATAAATTATACCCACGAAACATACACTCAGGTGCACATTAAATAACTATCTATTTTGAGAGTTACAGTTGGCTATCAAGAACTTACTTTTGCATATTATGTTTACAAAAACGAGATGGCATTATTACATCTGCACCTTAACCAAAGATAGTAGGCAAACTCGGGGAGTACTACACAAAATATTCATATACTTAATTTGTGTGCAATTAAAAAAAAAATCATCATCATCATCATCATCAACAGCCTGTAAATTCCCACTGCGGGGCTAAAGGCCTCCTCTCCCTTTGAGGAGAAGGTTTGGAACATATTCCACCACGCTGTTCCAATGTGGGTTGGTGGAATACACATGTGGCAAAATTTCTATGAAATTTGTCACATGCAGGTTTCCTCACGATGTTTTCCTTCACCGCTGAGCACGAGATGAATTATAAAGACAAATTAAGCACATGAATCAGCGGTGCTTGCCAGGGTTTGAACCCGCAATCATCAGTTAAGATGCACGCGTTCTAACCACTGGGCCATCTCGACTCGTAAAAAAATACCGTGCAAAAATGTGATAAAATTTAAGCAATAGTAATTTTAAATTATGCCTTCTTAAACTGATTTTAAAAATAAATAAAATTAATTGAAAACCTGTATAATCTTACGGCAAATTCATGAAGTGTTAAATCACAAATAAGTAATCTTTAAGTAATCAGAACATAGTTTTGATAGTACGCTAAATAATTTGTACATCATAAAAAGGTGATAACAAAAAGATTACATTTATAAGTAGGATTGCTCGTATAACTTCAAAGGCTCTATTTCAACATTTATTATTTAAATTTAATATTGTATGGTAGCATTTCCTAATATATGGCTAATTAGTGAGTGATTATTGGATGGGTCCTGTCTATCCCGTGTGCCGACTTGATGAAGATATAAAAGTTTTTAATATATTTACTATAAATAAATTGAACAAACAAAACTCATTGCAATTACAGTGACTAAAATTTAAATTGATGCTAGAACAACAAAAAATATCTCAGTCCCATAGAGCCTTAACTTTAGCCTAAAGCTATCTTTATAATATAAATCTTTACAATAAAAAGCTAAAGGTGATTTCTGAATGTGAATATTTTGGTATATATTATATTTATAATTGTAAAAAATGTATAATATATGTATTTTTAATAGTGACACATGACAATTTTATATCAATGTTGAAAATTGTTCCAGCATTTTGTGTGTAGTTTATATTATACTATCTACCTAATGCTGTACAGGTATAATTAAGGTTTATATACAACTTTTATATTAAAAAATGGCCATAAAAATACAAAAATTCTTGTTCTTTATCAGCTAGGTTAATTTAAATATGTCTGCTCTTCCCTCCTATAATATGAATATATTAAACATAAAAACCTTTAATTTTTATTGATGATAATTTTTATTTGATACTTATTTTAAAAAGATTCTGTGTACTATTACATTTTAACTACTACTACAACTACTAATACCAGACTTATCATTATTAAAACTAATTAATTCATCAAAAAGGTAATGTTTATATTATTAATTTTAATGTGTCGGAATGTAAATATGAAACAGGAAATAAAAAAAATTGTTGTATGTACTAAACGGCCTTCAAGACAATATATATTATTTTAAATGTACCATATAATTTCAAGGAATTATTCATAAATGTAACAGGTTTTTTGTTTGTATATGAGGATATAATATTTTTGTAGGCTTATAATATATTAATTGACATTCAAAAAAATTTTTTGTCAAACAAATGTTTCAACTACTCAAAATGAAAATAAACACAAGTATACAATGATTTTTGTCCGATATATGCAAAAGATATAATAGTGTACTTACTCATCATCATATTAGTTGAATTTATGCCCAAATAATCCAAGAATCTGTCAGTTCCAAATACAAATACAGCTCCAAAAAGAAATCCCACTGCGACCGGGGCGAAAGCGTACTGCCCTTTATCTCCGTATAAACCAGATGCTTCACACATTTCAATAGCTGGCTCTAACAACGACCAATATGAAGCAGCTGTCATAACACCAGCTGCAAAACCCAATGACACATCCAGGAGTTTTCTCTAAAAAACATACAATTAAGTTAGGAAATGTCTCGAGAAAAATAAATAAACTTTAGTTAAGAAGACTACGTACATGTTTACCACGTATAAAAAACACACAACCGGCTCCTGCAGCAGTAAGTCCCCACGTGAATAGTGTTCCCAGGAGAGCCTGCGTCACTGCACCGTATCCCGGAATCATTTTTATATGATTTTTTAAGTAACCAATTTCCAAATTAAGTACTATTTATAACACATATTTCAAGTTATGTTTTCAATGTAAGTCAAAGTTATCTTTCACGATCTTTTTATACCTACACTCCACATGTTTACCGTCCTGACACGACTGACACATTCATAATATGACATTAGTGACGTTAGACGGTTAGAAATGTCTAATTCACAGTTGCGTTTTATTTTACAATAATAACAATATAACATTAAATATTAATGGTTCATAGTTTTAATAATACATTGTTTCATTCAGTATTTTGAAAACTATTTCAATACATAATATTATTAATAAATAGAAAAACGTGAAAACGGTGCGACGTTTCTCAAAACAATAAAAGCTTTAAACGTTTAATTAAACAAAAATAAACGAATCTGCAGTTGCTATCTTTTCAACACACTTTCATCGTTTTATTTCATTTCTCTGGTTCTTTAATTTTGACTAGGAATATCAAACTGCAAATTTGTACATTATTTTGCAAAAACAAAAATGGTTTACGTATTGTATCTATAAATTTATTTATTATGCCATTCAACCCACTTTAAATACCTACAACACAATTTCACTAATTCATAACAGATACGATACGTTCCAAATCCAACTTTAACCGAATCGCAACTGGCTCATTTTGTTAGAAAAATTGTAAAACGACAGACGTCACGATTCCATTACAAATCCACTAAAGCATTAACAAATAGTCGTGTTGAGTTGAGTTGTTGTGGTGATGAAACATCGTCTACCAATTTACCCTCCTGTAACACTTTTTTTATTTAATAAAAACTGAGTATGAGATAATGTTACCAGTTATATTTTCATGGTGTGTAGATTTATATTATATTTTTAGTGTATATTTATAATAATATAAATAAATATCGATATAATTATCATAGCAAAAATATAACGTTCAACATTACTATTTTAGTGCCTATGTTGGTAACATTGACGTCTTAAAGTCGTGAGGTTGGTAATGAATAATTACAAATTCCAATTATTTTAAGTTGTATATTTTTTCTTTTCCGAAATAGGATTCCTACCTCTTAAAACAATAACAAGTGATTCCGTGACTCTGTGGGTCTTTGGATCTCAGTTTTGAGTTAATCTAAAGAAATATTATGTTCACACTTTTTAAATCTGTCAATACATAATCAAAGTTAGTTTACTTTTATTCCATATGAAATTTATACCATTTGACTGTATATATTATTTCTTTTTAGGGCCTTTTCTTTATTATTATTTTACTACTTGATAATTTGTACTTAATATTTATGCATTAATAATATTGAACTGACGAATTAAACGTAATTGACGCTTAAATTTAAGATATCGAATTAGATTGGTCACGGAAGAGTATGCTAAATCGGTAACATGTTTTAATTATTAAACGATATTGTGAAATATATACACACTAACTAGAAAATTAATAATAAGCACTGTACGCCTATAGAAGAGGTGGATAATTTATATTATGCATAAAATATTGTTGCAATGCTTTTTATTATTTTGTTCTTAAATACTTATGTATGTTTAATTATTATTGTCGCAACAATCGAAATATATTCAGTTGTTTTAAATAGTAGTAATAGTAATTAAACATGATCTTTTTTTTCAGTGTGGACAGTCATTAAGCCGTAGATAGACCTCAGACCGTATATCTAGTGTCTCATTAGTAATTTAACATAAATAACTCGCGATAAAAATAATGAACACTGAGAGATATTACGTTTAAATAGAAACATTTTATTAATATTTTGGGCAGGTAGAGGTACTTAAGTTAAAAGAATTATGTAACATACTATATGCTTGACTTGAATGTAGGTCACTAACTGTGTGTACGTAAACAAATAAAGGGAGTTAGACTTAGCCTACTTTTAAGTATCGTAAGATTTGAAACTGTTCAAATAAATATAATTCAAATGACAGTATAATAAATTAGTTCAATCAATCAGGCCAAATGAAGACGGAAAAGTGTTTAGTAAAACTCTTCAATGCGTTTAAAAGATCTTCGAGTTTGGGCTACGTCTTGCAGAGTGACTGCAAAACATTTTGTTATTTATAAATAAATAAATATAAATATCGGACAACATCACATGCATTACTTTGATCTCAATGTAACTAGCTAAAGCACTTGTGGTATGGAAAAACAACCTAGAAAACTAATGAACTTTTTCTTCATCGACTCGGCCGGGAATCAAACCCAAAACCTTGAAGTGACGTAGCCGTGAAAACCTTCGTACACACTACTCGGCCACAGAGGTCGTCAATTTTTTATTTAACGATGATTAAAATTAATTATTATAACAAAGGCCTTACAAATGGATTCCCTTTCTCCGATTATATTTAAATTTGACAAAACAGCATTAACGATTTTTCAAGAACATTCGTATTTTTTTTAATTTTTTAATTAAAATATTTTATTACTTATTCTTTATGTAAGTATATTATGTCGTATACATATATATACATAGTCGTGCGTATCATCCGTTTGCCGTACAGACACGACCGTTTTCTGCTCAGTCACCAAAACTCACTACCAGAGTAATATTTTCTTTTTCTCATATGTTAAATAATACTAAATAACGTTATCTTAATAAGGTTAATTCATGTAATTAATTTAAGTACTTAACGCAATTTACATGTATAATAAAAACGGTATTTATAATAAACATTTAACTCGGTAGCATAATGTCTACGTGACTGATATCTTATAGAGATAAAACAGTTTGTATTACTTATAGAGATGCTGGCGGTATTTTCGAAACACCTATATTTGAAGTTTGACTTAGTTATACATATTTACAAGGTCGCGGTTTCTACTGGTAAAAAAATCTTACTGCTTATGTAGCCGAACGATTATATAAAGTAACGATCACACAGTTACAAGGTTAAAGAGAATAAAAAAAAAAAATAACAAAATTATAGTGTATGTGCAGTATTACTTATTCGCAATCTAAAATAATTGTAAACTTCCCAAATTTATTTTACAACCAGTCCTCAGTCCTCTATCCAAAGATTACCTGGAAGAGATCGATGTTATAATAATATCTTGTTGTTAAAGTACTGATTTGTACTAAGGAGTAAATAAATTACTAGGCACCTTTATTGACAATCTGCGATTAGTTTATCAACAACAACGACGTATTAATTTCTCACTGCTGGGCTAAGGCCTCCTATCCTTTTTGAGGAGAAGGTTTGGAACATATTCCACCACGCTGTTTCAATGCGGTTTGGTGGAATACACAAGTGGCCGAATTTCTATGAAATTAGACACATGCAGGTTTTCTACGATGTTTTCCTTCACCGTCGAGCAAGAGATGAATTATAAACACAAATTAAGTACATGAATATTCATTGCTCCCATGTTTTGAACCCGCAATCATGGTTACGGCATCATCAATCATTGCTACGCGTTCTAACCACTGGGCTATCTCGGCTCAATTAGTACTATAGTAGTACTGTAGTAAGTACTATAAATTAAATAAGTTTTTAAACTAAAATAAACTTTAAAACGTATCTGATTCAATCAAAGTAATAATACACTCTTACCTTTTATGAAAATTACCGAAATAACTGTTTCAACCAGTAGCCTAGATAGATAGTATTATATTCTTACAAAGAGCGTTTAGTACCTAATTAAGCCATTATTAAGTATTTTTAAAGAATTGCAACCTATTATCTTTTCTATTTTATTACTAAAACTACTAAATGTATTATGTCTGTAAAATAGTATAAATAAATATTTTTGTAAATGACCAAACACTCCAAACGTATACGTTACAATTGGATTAAAATTTCCATCTTTTATTGTTATTTAAAATGAACAATAGGTCTGACAATGTTTGTTTAAAAAAAGTATCTATATTTCATATACTAAGAGAATGATGTCAGGATTATAGTATCTGGCCGAAGACAGAATACTTTGTTAAAACGAAAAAAAGAATTGCTTAAGAACCGTGGTTACAGTTAATAAACGCCTTCAATACGAAAAGCTTTCGTATTAGACGCAGTGTAAACGATGACAGATGAGAAGTTAGTATAGTATAGTACAATACAACTCAGATGTAGCATCGACAAAATTAGTAAAACCACATCACATCACATCCGAATTAAGGACGCTATCCCAAACTATCAGTATTTATGTATTTCTTATGTGAATATGATCTTTACACAAACGTAATAACTTGTAACATCACTTGACCTCATATATTCGTCAATTTGACACGTCGATTTACATGCACTTTCTTTCTCGGGTCGAACTAACGCGAAAATCAATAGCGACGAATAGCATCGAATGGCGCGATAGGAAGCTATTTCTATTGGTTGTATAAATTGGCAGTAATCGATTTTATTGAATTTGCTGATGCTACGTCTAAGTTGTGTCATACTATACGTCTTATTTCAATCATATTAATAGCTCAAAAGTAGGTAACTATGTATATAATTAAATATCTTTTATTTCCTTAATAACAACGAAATAATCAAACAAAGAAACGATTTTCAACAGCCTGTTAACAAGCGGTGTTTTTTTTTTATCGACACTATAATTATTATTGTATTCGAATTTTACTGAGATATAACAATTTAATTATGACCTCTTTCATTTCTTTGTACTACCAAAATAGCAAAAGTGTATTACCGTTATGTATATTTTACGTTAAAGATAAGCGATACCGTAAGATTACATAGGTGTGGAATTATTTAATACGCGCCATTCATCATATTTAATTTATTTACTTTGGAAGGCAGAAGAGAAAATCGACCACCGAATGGTAAGTACCTATGCATCATTGCTTAGGCACTAGAATTGTATATGACTTATAGTTACGATACCATTAATGTTACACGACAGTGTAACAGTTTTAGGACGATATGGAAATCATTTTTTATTTAAAGGATGTTCAACTACGACCTAACTGAAAAGGTAATAATTGACAATAAGCAGCGTGTGATGTAGTCAGTCAGTCACAAGTATCTTTTTAGTTTTCCAATAATGTTTAATATTTTTTATTATTAAAATATTTTCAAAATATCACAATGAAATCATATGAAACAATAACCATTGCTTTAGTATGTGGGTCATTGGTGTGTAGTGGGCGTCGGGAAACTAGCCATAGGTATTACGTTAACTACCGGGTGAGTCGACAAGAGTTAGACATTAGATCCCGCATGCTCCACTTGCAACACAATTAGCGGACTTGCCATTTGTGACAAATAGTGCAACATGTTATGAGTATTGCCCTGTTATCTGACATATTATTGTTAAATATATGCATTTATTAAATATATGACTGTGTTAAATGGCTTAGAGGAATCCGACGCTACACAACTTTGAATTTAAATACAGGTTGTAGCTGTGCTACGGTATCCTATGATTACGAACCTTAGTTTGGAAGGAGGAAATAAAATAAATTGAAAAGAATTAAAAAAAAAACACTTGATTACTCAGATACACGCATAAAATGCTCTTGCTGTACGACAAGAATGTAATAAAAATTGAGACATTCCCTTGTTATTTTAAACAAGAGTATTATTTAAGGTATACATTACACGCAACTGTCACAATTTTTTCTCATAACCAACGACGTCAGCGGAGACGCAGCCACCGTATCGTTAAAAGAACAAAATCCGCTAGATCGTCATTATTTAAATTTTCGCTGTACTAGTTATTCGTTTGTTCCGGTCTCCGCTTTTTGTCCCATTTCCATGTAGTTTGAAATTACGATTTGTTCGGTCAAAATTAGAGGCGTTCGTCCGTAGTGGATAACCGTGTGAACGGCCCGTTAAATAAACAGATCGAAACCAGCGGAGTCCAGGCGACCAAATATAATTATTTTAAATCGAAGATAATCTATCTACTTCAATGAACGCAGATAATCGTTTTATATTATTTAATAACAATAACGTTCCATATACCTACTAAACTAAATATTGTTTAGGGGTGATTAGTGAAACAATGCTATGACCTCCTCTTTCGCCAGTGTCAAAGAAATTCGAAAGTAGTAAATAAACGCAATAGAAAAATGTCTATGAGTTCATCTTAATATCTTTAATACAATATTAAATATTCAAATTGAGTATAAATAAAAAATAGAGAACACTCGATAAATAAGGTTCATAAGTTAAGCCGAAAGTCTTTACATCTTTCGTTTAAACTAACTTAACTCAATATAACAGCGAACGGAACTAAGAACTCATATGAGTGAAGCACGCGCCGTGTCGAAGAATGATTTTCATGCACATCTTATATAGACGATTGTGTAACGGGCTCTCGACATTACTGTTTGTATCGATTTCGGTGGCCACGTCCAGTCGCGTCACGACAGCACGCGGAAGGTTTTAGATCATCAATCATAGGATTCGATTCGCGCGCCGTCGTAATGGCGGCAAAAACGCGTTGCCGGCACGCGCTAGTCGAGCGTTTCCCTAATGCTTTCAATGTTACTCGTAAGCGAAGAATTCTCAATAAATTGATCATTTTTTCTATTCCGGTATGCTATGACAAGCGGCATTGTGCATTATATTGTTTAATGCAAACTTAAACTAAACACTATTATATTTGAATAACATACTTTGATGATAAAACAATAGGCGACATTAAGCTACTTTTAAAGAAATTTGCGGACTTCAAATCTGGGGAGACACCGCTAAGTGATCAGGTGCGTAATTTGTGTTAAATATTTGTATCATGTTAGGATATGGAAGAAAATATCGCTTATTTCTGCTATGTATTCTTAAGTAGAAGAGAAATAGGAAAATGGGAGAAAATACACCAAAGGCTCGCAAATATAACAGGTGAGGTATGTTGACAATAGCGGGATATTGACAAGCTACCGATGTGAGTCGGACCCGCTACTTGGGGTATAATATTGTAAGGTGATAGATAAACTGTAAATAACTTTATTTTGTTCGATCGGAAGTTTACGATAGCAAGATGTATTATGTCGTAAATGTGATAGAATTGATATTTTAGCAAAAAAAACAAACTTCATAATGTTGCTGCATAATAAAACTTGAAAAGAAAAGTTTGCTAGAGCAACAGGTACATTTTGACCAATTATTGCTGTTTTGAATAAATATTATATCAATATTGAATCAGCTATTATTGGAGTCAGAGGAAATTATATGAAAATATACAATTATACAAATGATTTCCAGCGTCAAATGATCTCAACATCCGCACCACTGTACCTAATGCTAATATTTATATCAAAAGACTTTTTTTCTTCATCAAATATAACAAATTAGCATCATTAACTGACTTAGCTTATTTATTAACTAAATCACATTTTCACTTGTATATGATACTCAGAAATGGTACCTAGTTAAACATATATTATTACATATTCATAAAAAAAGAATGGTCCCAATTTTTTAACATTGAGATCCATAAATGAATACTGTGCTAATGCTATAATACAATCCCGCATTTTTACATGTGTTGATTAAGATTTATTTAATTAAAAGATTTTTACGAAAAAATTCTATGAAAAAAAAAATACATTTTCTTTTACTAATTTGGATCAAAATATATTTTTTATGTTTTGCAATTACGTTCGCAATAGTAATCGCCTCAAACAAGATTAATTTAATATCCTGGCTGATTTATACCACACCGAAGTCCAATCAACTGCCAAGTAGTAATTTTATAGAAAATAACACTCTTTTTCACTTTAAGCCCCATGCACATGTAGTGTGTACGCACACAGATGCATTGTGTAAATACAGACACACTCTCTATTCCTTTACTCTCATAAATACGAATACGAGCGAAAAGAGTTTATATGCAGGACTAGCGGTTTTCCCATCTTACGTCTTTCCGAGGTACCACAAAACGGAGTATTTTTCAAACGAAAAAAACAATATTTTATTTAGTTGATACTTTTTGCTGTTGTTTATAACAATGTTAATAAAGTATCAAATTACATTTGTTAAATATCTCTTGTCATTATTGAAACTATTTGGCATCGATTTAAGTTCAATTGTCCGGCTAGTAAATGGTATTTGACATAGAAAGTTGTATTTTATATCGTATCTAATGTGTTTTTGTTTCCAGTTTCTGTAGTACAACGAAACCTAGTTTGCGGTGAAAGCTCTAGCGTCGAATATTACTAGTAAGTAGGTAGTGCTCCTTAAACATCGAGAGTTTATCCATTGATCGATAATATAAATACCCAGTCGAGGCTATCGGAAACACACATTATCCGTGATGTAGGAAAACTAGTTGTAAATAAACATTCCTTTAGGGAAATGTGTTTGGTTATACGTTGATACGTCTCTTGATAAGAATTGTGTCCTGTTTTAAAAAATGGACATTCTCTTTATATATCTCTCTTTTTTTATAAATAAAATTCTTACTAACATTTGCAATAATTATTTTGTCTCGAGTAATAAAAGCTATTCATAGTAAATAATTTTCACACATAATTTTTATCTGGATTTTTAAAAGCGTTAATTAAGTTGCTTGATACGATACGATTCAGTCCCTTTGGAATTTTTTCTTTACAGCTTACAACCGAAATACTAATATTTCACGAAAGTTACGATAAGTAGGTACATAGTACTTGCTTTTCGGTCGACAATTAATACCGCATCATTACATATTTTCACACTTTAATTAAAATAAGGCTTAATGTGCACACGCATTATTGATTTCTCTCTTCTTTCCACGATTGATTTCTTAGAATACTAATGACCGTCTGTGTATTTCTTGTAATCATTATCATTATGTATTATAAAATATAGTCTATTAGTCTATTTGAACGTACTACTTTAAAAAACTATCGAACCAAATGTCGTACGGTTTTTTATGAGGCAATTTAAGTAGGTACATGTATAATTGACTGAGGTTAGCGTTAATTTATTCAAATTTGAAAAAAAAATTGAATATTGTTGAAGTATTTTGAAAGAAATGTATGCCAACTGAGAGCTTTTCTGACGAGCGCCATGTAAATCATCTAGTGTGTATTACGATGTAATGAACGTGTTGCCTTAACCTTTACTGTGTTCGTGTGAAGACGGTTGTTAGTAATATCACAATTAACGCCAAATAACCCATAATCCCTGTCTATATTTTTATCTTTTCATCGACTTTTTTTCGAATTTTTTATCAAATTAAAAAGTAGCGAAACGCCATGGGAACATTTTCAACAAATTTACCTATATCTACGATTTACATCACTGAATAAATTATTAAACTTTATTTAGTGATGTAAATAGATTTCGATAGTTAATGCGCCTGATAAATCTAAATTATAATAATAAATGCAATAATTTTAATTGCGATAACTCAAAAATGGTAAATTTTTGCACCATGCATATGGAGGTTAAATTATTGCAAATCACCTATCACCTCCTAACGGATATACGTCGAGTTACCAATAACCCTGTATATATCTTTATGATCATTAACAATTATGATTTATCTTTTTTATGAATTCAATTAGATTTAAATCTGAAGAATTCCTGCATATTTGATTCGTTGTGTTAATATGAGAGCCAGCGGACCAAGTCATAATAGTTATAAACTCTTGCATAAGCTTTTCAAGGAATTAATAGTTAGTAAAGTAAAGAAAGGGCGTGACAGAAGCGGTCATCGCCATGGATCGCTGCTCTCAGCTGCCGTCTTGAGAAAGAAGACTTAACATCTTGATTAATATTCATTAAATATAGCCATTACAGATCTGAATAGCTAAAATGCTTTTTACTGCTGAAAATGCGTTTCATTTCCTTTTATTAAAAAACATTTATTCTCTTTGTAACCCATGAACAACTTCGCAGTTATGAATTGTTATTTGTGTGAATTGAATAAAGCTCAATAGTTATTTAATCTGTAAATACGAGTACAGTCAAATTAGAATTAGATTTATGTATGAAAACCAAAATTAAATTGTTAAAAACCTTACCAACATTACTCTTTTAAATTTGATATAGGTACCTATAAACGCAGCTATACGCATGCGTTAAGCTGTGGTACCTATCGGAATATTATATGGGTTAATAAATCAAAAGCTTATCTGAGTTCATCTTTAAAAATGATTGACTTTCTACAGAGATTATAATTACAAATCAAATCGATAGTCTCCGTGAGTTCAGACAAATAGCATATTTAGTTATCTTATCGAGTGATCAGCGGTCAGCGATGGGCAGATTGCGCGCCGAACATAGCGTCCGCGACCCGTGGCCACTGTCACTCAATCAGCGATGGCGCGATTTCTCCAAGCAAATGCCACGCCAACGAATCTGCGGTTAACTATAAACCCTAATTCCTTATAATCCGAGCCCAATCAGCTATGTAGACCACTAGATTGCCGAATTGTAAGATTGTGTCGTGAGAACAGTAGAGTACGGGACAGGTGGAGCGCCCTCCCCGGGCTCAACGGAGGCTAACTGTTTGTCGAGCGAGCCGGGCGTAAGTCGGCGCAGTCCCGTGTCGAGACGTCGCAGGCGCACCACGCAACCTGCAGCCGCAGCACTCGTATCATTCCAGTCGTCCGTAGCGCGGGAAAGCTTTAAACTTACGATTGTATGCGTTCATTTTTAGTCGCATCGAATCAAAACTGTGCCAGTGATTTTTATAGTTTAAATTAAATCTAGTGGATTATTCTTATTAGTAATAAATATCTAAGTTAGTTGAAGTTGTTTTTTGTGGTAGCATTAGGAAGGTAATCGGGGCAGAGAGCATTAACGGTTGGCTCCGCGCTCGAGTGTGGCAGACCGCAAGCATGACGAGCGCCAACAACTGCGCTCTCGTGCTGCTCCTCCTGGTACGTTTGTTGACAACTGTCTTTTGGTATCCCCAATTTTAATTCTTTAATAATGATTATAACATTTAAAATTTTTAACTAGAGATATTTTCTGTATAATTTAAATTAATTTAAAGATACGGTTACTCCATATCTTTAAGCTTTAAGCTAGATTTTACTAGCTGCAAATGTTTCTACTAACATAAACATTTATTTATTTATTTATTTATTTATTTATTGGGAAACAAACAATTATAATTACACTTAATAGTAAAAACAAATATAAGAAAAACATAAATCAATCAAGTTTCCACTTAAAATTAATACAAATAAATGACATATTATATTAAAAATAAAAACAAAAACAGAAAGCACAGAATGCAAGTGAAACTACTATAATTTAACTATATGACGTAAACTAAATTTAAATTCGCTAAGTTTTGAGTTAAATATATCTAATTCTGTACAATGTTTGTTATAACTTTTACATAATCGTAAGTGTTTCATGTATTGAATGAAAAACAAATTCGATATGGTTCGAATTCAGGAGTGATTGAAAATGTTTCATCCTAAGTAAGATAGAGAGAGATGAAATAGATCTTCTCGCTCTAATTACATTTAAACTTATATGAAAAGGCTTGATCGAACATTGTTAAAACGTGATTGAAACCGTTTACAATATTAAATTTCACGCTTCGGAGATTTGCGTTAAGCGCACAAAAAGCTCTCGGAGAAGTAATTTGAAATTGTGAGTAAAAAAATGTTATGACCAAAAACGTAAATCAAAACTCTCTCGTATATGTTAAGCTTGACATGAGTTTGAGTATCTATATTTTTAGACAATATTATAACCGTACAAATATTTTTCAATCTTCTTATATATAAAAACATTAAAAACCGCTTGTGATTATAGTGCATTTAATTTAAAGATATATATTTTACCTATTATATGTTTTTTTCTTATTTTATTACTAAGCTGACGGTAATGATGCGCATTCACTGATGCGTGGATCTAAGCACGTGCTATACGTTGCACTTGATTCATTTTACATGTACAGACTAGGAGTTCGTTAGAAGAGGCGTCCGGGCATCACAAATATGCATTGTCTAAACATATTTAACCCAAAAGTCAAATCAATCACTTAGTTATTTTTACGACACATACACATTAAACTAAAAACTAGCAAAGACATAATTACATATAGCTCTTGTTTTATCTACAATCCGGCATATAGCTATAATTAATAACATATTAATATCAATAGTAAGTCGTATCATATTTAATACTTAGTGTCTAAAAGTTTTCATTTTCTGAAATATACCAATTCCAAACTAATTCTGTTCTTTGAATTTGAATGAGTAGGTATCTGAAACGTCAATGATCCATCAGTCATCAGCGTGCGCGATGATGCGTTATTGAATATAACGAGAATTATGTACCTACGTATACAGATATAATAGCATTATGTTAAAAACCGTTATTATCTCTATTTAATTTTACATTTTACCAAGACGGTGATTTTTTTAAAATTTAATAATTACATATATATAATTTAATATATTGAGGATCGAGCAAAGTAAACTTTCCTTATGCGACATTAAGAAAAATTTGAGAGCAGGGAACGCTTAAAATGAATATTTTATTCATTTTGATAACGATAAATAAAGTACAAATACGGCATCTTTTGAATTGAAGCGGACTTTTCGGTTATATTTATTTTCCATTTAAAACATAAAAATGGTGACTGGTGAATTACTAAAGATCACATAAAAGTCTTGGTAGACATTTTAGAAATCTACATATGTTTTATCAAACGTTGTTGACGTTTCAAATTGGAAACAGCTCTACAATATCTTACCATCATGGCTAATTTGCCTCAAAATGTACAACATAATATAACCAACATATATTTGTAACTTGATTGATGTTAATGTCAAAGGCCTCCTCTTCTTTTCTTGGAGGTTAAAAGCTAACTCGAACACGCTGATTAAATACGGGTAGATGGATACACTTGGCTGATTCTTATTCATCACGTGCAGGTTTTCTCACGATGTTTTCCTTCACCACCAAGCACAAGATGAATACAAATTAGTTACAAAAAATAACAAATTAAGTTTTCGGAGGTGCTTGCCCCTGATTAGAACTCATCCAGTTACTGGTTATGATTCACCAAGTCTTAAAACCTCTTGGCCATCACTTTTCTTATCATATTTAATTCACTGTGTTGTGAGCAAATACAGTGTTAACTTTTATGCGATTAATAAAATGCGACCAGAATTAAAATTTAAAATAAGTCCAAATATGTAATGATTACATTTCTGGAACACTATATCGTTCTCTTGAAACCAAAAAGTACTTTTGTAAAACGAATCGACACTTTAAGGTCTTAAAATGGCTTAGGATATACAAAACCGTTATCTTCACAGCATAATGCCAGCTCGGATGCGAAAAAGCGGTTAATTTAGTGCAATATAATTTGCATACAAAATCTTTCGGCACTTAACCCAAATGTATCGAACATCGAAATGAAACTTATTATAAAAGTGGTTCATAAGTCGAATATTTCACAAGATTATGTAATAATTTCAAGTTTTATACCAATTTATGTTGGGGTTTTATTATAAATATGATTTTATCCGCGGTTTTCTTTGTGACAAAAAGTTTTATACCCGCTTTCACTGCGTATGACGGGACAGTCAAACACTTATAGATATAACAATAAGTATATTTATTGTGTGTTGTTGTTGATTTACTAATATTATGTTGCGCGGTCCTTAAATGCAATTTTTAACGACCAAGGCCTAAGCAACTTTTTAATAGAAATTTAAACCTTTATAGTATGTACAGTCAGAGTAAGAAAACCTTCGTCAGTTCTTAAATTAATTCCTTTATCAAGTCTTAAACTCTTAGTACCTTTTGAATCTAACCATCAAACCATTGCGACGCCATTGCGAACCATTGATCGGTAAAGCATATTATTAGATCTTAAGGTGACGAACCCTTTCTTATCCCGACTGTACATAAGCGATTACTATAACTATATTATATAGCCGAGATATCTCTGCAACTGTAAGTATATAACAAGTATTTAAAAAAATAAGGGAGTAGGTACACAGTATTTATAAATTTCTATGACATTTATACGTACCATGTCAAGACTAAGAGTTCAGTTCATTATAAATGTTTTAATTTTAATCTCTTTATAATTCTTATATCTACTAAACAAAACGATCCCAAAGCATATTTAATTTGCCAATATTCCGGAACTGTAAATGAAGATCCTGTAACTGACATCATTTTGAAATCATACTTATGATAATTAAAGATTTTGCATAATATGTTATATAGCATACTAAATGAATAAAATGGCACTGTTTTAACTTAAAAAAAACTTAATTATTCCTAATAAACAAACTTTCGAATTGCGCATAAAGAGTACAAAAACTACTTCATTTTTCCGGATCACAAATCTATTTTTCAAATAGAACTTTAAAAGTATCACCGTTTCGGAGCTTTGAGAAGATCCGACGAGAAACTAAGTAGGTAGTTATTCTTTTCCAGAAATTAATTATTGAGTTTATGTCTGACAAATGCAATGAAATTCATATACATTCTGCCTGGAAATAAACAAATACTAACTCCGTGTTCAATATGAATATATTGCCGACTGGAAACGTCTTGTAAATAGAGCTAAAGCTTTTCCTTCAATAAATCATAAGTAATATTGTAATAATAATAGTAATAAATTTTTAATAATCGGAATTCAAATTAAGAACTGAAACTTAATGATTTATAAATAATACGCAAATATGACGGTAAGAGTGTTAAGAGTTCGTAGTAAATTAAGCGAAAACCGTAAAATTTATAGGAATGGCCTCACATTCTCGTGCTCAAAGCTGAAATTCCTTAAAGGCCCATTACCGGACAGTATTAAGTGCAAGACGTTTTATCTTAAAAGCATATAATGCTTCGACTTTCCTTTCTATTAGACACTCTTAATCACATTTATCGGCATTGAAACGTATTTAGTTGGATGGTTTTGGGCACACGTGTACTCATCGGAAGTCAATCGCTGCTCGTACAGGTACTATAACGGACTTAAGATTGATAAAGCATCCAATTTTAAGTTTCAAGCCGCAAATAGTTGTAAACGAAATACCTACTACATATCAATAGTAAATTTAGTTGTAAAGCGTATCTTCTGAAAGGTAATGAAAACAAATTACACTAAGATGTTCTTTATTTGAATATATAATGTATATATACATACAATATATGTGCAATAAAATACTCTTACAGTAACAATAATCAATACAAATTTACAATGTTAACAACAACTAGAGCGAAATAAAAACATTATCAAAAACTTATACGGAGTGGGTCACTCAGAGGTATCATAATATGTGTTCCCTTCCTTATGCACCCGTTCTTATGCACTTAATTCACTTAGGATCTTTTCATAAACGTGATGTTTGTCAGCATCCTTCCTCTTCTCGTGAAATGGAATGATAACTTAAACGTATTTAAATTTCAAAAATGCTTGATACGCATGCGGAAATAACAATAAAAATTAATGTGTACTACGCTTTTCTTAGTACATAACTGTTTCCTTTATACAAAGAAAGTCGGTGTGCGTTCGTAATGCCAATGCGTATTTAGATTTTGAAGTAATTTTCGTATCATGCTCATTAAAATTAATTGAAACGTACCAACCAACTTTTTCAATAGGAGATTTTTTTGATGAGTATTATGTCACCTAACATAAGTTTGGAGTAAATAGAATATTTGTATAGGTACAAGCTGCCATATGAACCTGATTTTCTTAATTAGGTATATTATGCAGTTAATATGTACTATTTTTAAAAATATTTATTGTTTTTTTTTGGTTCCGCAGTAAAGAAAAATTAATAAAATAAATTTCAACTTAATATGTACAAGACTGAAATTTCGAATCTATAATATGTTTAAAAGTATTTCCAAATAATTAACAAAATATATAGGCATAGTTGTTAAATACGCTTCTATACAAACCATATGATAAGTACCATTAGTTAATTCCAAGTGGGTTCTGTGCTTTTATAAACAACAATAGCTGAGTGCACGCGCCATAAATTCTAAGGTTTATGCACGATTCACCAGCAACGTTAATTAATATTCAAGAGCAGGTAACATTGGTTACATTAGTATGATTATAATTTGTTGAGTTTATGAACTGTTAAAAATGTGGAAAAGATCAGAGTAGTTAAGTACCGTACTAACAAGATTATTTCATAAAAATAAACTATTTTAATATTTATAAGGCCTCGTGGTAGGGATATAAGTTCAATTGAACATCATATTTACAACATTATGTTCAATTTATATAAAATATGATGATAGAGCAAAAAAGGCAAGCAATAAAAACGACTTTTGGTCACAGTAACTTATAAACAGCAGTACTATAACGGACTTAAGATTACAGCATTCAGTTTTAAGTTTCAAGGCTTCTATTGACTTATTGGTATAAATTTAAAGTTCGTTTACTAGTCTTTCTTAAGAAGTTTGAAATATATTCAATATTAGGTATCTTCAAGGAGGCTTAATCCGTGTCTGTAGAGAGGAGTCAGGTGCTAGGTGCCCTTTTTTGTACCGCTGACAACGTATATAAAAACGCATTTTTTTCATTCATAACTAGAGCTACTACAACAAGTACCTACATACTCAATTAGCTATTCAGACGTAATCGTTCGCGTTAACGTTAAAGCTAATGTTATAAATAATTAACGGGAATCGTAATGCCTTCGAAGTATCATTTTATTTTTGTAACATATTTTTTTCTAAAACATACATATTACCAATCAAAGTAGTGCAGGTAATGTTGATAGAGCAGAAAGGCGAGCAATAAGTTTTCATGTACAACAAACATTGGTTAAAAACTGTGGCTAAATATGTCTCTACATCTAGTTTCAAGGGTTCATCCAGGTGAAGGAATATAGAGTGCACGTGGATTTGTCCAATCAATTTTGCACTACAATATCCCTGATTGGTTGGCTGCTCTCCTGTCGCATAGACTGACGTTAGACCGGGAGATGTTAATGACAAAATATTTGGTCATTTGTACCAGTATGACGGTTCTTCAGGGGTCTAATTACGTAAAGGCAAAAAGGAAAATGATGGTCATAGCGCTCGCACCGGCGGCCCAATCGCTTGGGCATTTTAAAATAAAAATCGCGATTCAATATTTTTAAATAATTTCTATTACTCATAAAATAACGAGTAGATAACAATAACACACTTATACTAAGACGACATTTTAATTAAGTTGACGTAAATATAATAGATTTTGACATAATCTTATATTGATTCTATATGAGAATATGTTTATTAAAATGTGATAACTGCTTGCTAAAGATATTTTTATATCCATACAAATTAAATGTTTACAAAATTAACAACCAAAGCAACGCTGACAGCTCAACAAAATAAGTAATATAATTAACCGTTTAATGACGCCAAATCGTCTGAGAAAGCGATAAGACATCGTGAGACAGTCGGACAAAGCCGAGGAAGTAAATGTAACTTAATTATTATGCTTAATTGTACTTAATTGAGACATTTTGCTGTGCGATACGACCGTATCAAAACTGAGATATCATAAAACGCTATGTTATTTTACTTGAATGCTCAGTATGTTTCTTAGCATTATTTCGATGTACGTTATTTCAAAACTATATTTATCCGAGACGAAACATTACGGTTAATTGTCGTCAGCTTGAGTAAAAACGGTAAGAAACTACACGGATTTAACAAATTCGGGAGAAAAAACTTTTAAATTTTCTTTTGAGTTGATTTTAACCATACAAAAAATTATCTTATTTTTTATTTAGCAAACGAGGAATTCTTTTCTTTTTCTTGGTATTAAAGCAATTTATATCACCCTGCAAAAAATACTGACTCGCTGAAACTACTCTACTATGTAGAATTATATTGTAGTATTTATATAAAAATGCCTAAGAAATTATATTCAAAATTTAATAAATTGATCACCTGCAATTGATCTCTGCTTTAATCTAATTGATAAATCAGTAAAACAAATTATCTTTATACTTGTAAGCTTAATATTATTTTCAATAAATATATTTAGTAAGTTTTTGTTCTTTTAAATAAATATAAAACATTGTAATTGTTTATTAATCCATATATATATTTAAATCCTTATATTTAAAATTCGAATTCATGTCGCTGCTGATGTTAATTTAACAAAAAAAAAAGAAAGAAGATAAAAATGTACTTATTATACATAATATATTCAAGTGTACAATGAATACATAATTGTAAACGTGTTGTAATGTTTGAATGACGTTTGACACGCGTTCTTCTATATTTTTTCTCAAGCTAATTGCTTGCTCAATTTAAATTCACCGTCGACAATACTGATGTAATGATAATTTGTACTAAGTAACACATATTTTAAGATTGAAAGCTGTGCGTGCTAACGAGCAGTATGTAATTAGGTATTACTCTAACTAGGTCTTTTATTACCCCGACAGTTAAACATTTAACTGTGAAGTAGAAAGTGCATACATTAAAATTCAAATCATATATTTATACGATTAGACGTACACTTATTAAAATATTAAGTGGGATTCGTTAATTCTGTTAACTAGTAGGTTATGTATAAGCTTTAGCTATATAGGTGAAGATCTATAAAATGCATCTATATTAATGTAATATAAATGCGAAAGTAACTCTGACGTTTGAGTTTATTTCGCCGGTTCTTCTCAGGTCAGGGAATCTCCTTTTCTGATTAAGTGGTTATCAATAAGTAAGTGTAATGCTTCCAAATTGAATAAAGGAAATTGAGTTTGAAAGTAATTTGGTATGACGCAAGCTTGAATTTCAAGGAAGAATGTACCTACTACCTACCTGCCTACCTTAGACTTATACCTTATACGCCTCTAAAACGTGAGAAAAACCGCGAGCGACAGTTGGTATAAAATAAATGTGTAAAACTTCACGATAGCTGTTTATAAAGACAAGTTTAGCAAAAAATGCTTCCACTGTTTTCATTGGACCATCTCGACTTTAAAGCTCGTTAACACAGATAATAAAAAAATACCGTGACGAACATTTCAAACTTTAGTGGAATTTCTATAAATAGACAATTTTTTGCCATGTAATCTATTAACGTGTTATAGTCTTATCAATAAAATTTCGAAATAAGAGCAGAATAAAAATTCAGAAAAAGCATATTTAGACTACTAGGTGACCACTCGTCTTTATAGATTGTCTTTTAAGAAAAATTACATGGGTTCGAGTAGTTTCGGTCATTACTCAGACTAAATACCAACTTGATAAAATCGAATCGATTTTGTTTGGTGGTTTTAAATTAAGTTATGGTTAAGTTTAACCGTAATACTGAAACTGTACCATACCGCACTTGAAGCGTAACGAGCAAGTATGACCTAAAAATAGAGCGGAAAATTGTGGCTTAAATTATGTATTACATAGATGATCACAAAAAGTTTATGTAGTTAATTTTCATTGCACAAACCTAAGCCTAAACACTTCAATACTACATATTAATATATTATAAGTACATAAATACATTTTAAGCAATCACATAACATTTGATTTTCTTAATTATGATATATCTCTTTTATGATCAGATAGCGTTTATGTAATTATTTGCCCATATCGCATTCATGTTTTTCTGAAAAGATCGTCTCTCCGTGTTCTGTGCGAACTACACATTTATGGGCAATAAATTTTAACAAATAGAGTATTAATTAAATAATATTCTTACTTGTTATATACAAAATGTCATTCCGAAAAGAGACAGAGGGCGTTCACATGATGGTAATGTAGCAGAGTATATGACCAAACTATGGATAAAATCCATATATAGGTAGATATTTTTTCTTGTGTCCAAAAATATCATTATGCAATTAAGCACTGCGGGTCGCCGAACGCAACAATATGTAAAAGATCAATTAATATACCTCGTCTTGAACTCTCCACGCTCAATTATCAGAGCGGAACAGTTTTAGGAATAAACCGTTTACTAGTCTGGCTGTTAATTTGCATACAAGCATTTAGTGATTGCGATCGATATTGTTACGTTTTTAACAACGAAAAACTGTTAGCTTAGTTTTAACTGTAAAAGGTTTAGTAAGAAAAGGATTTCCCATCTTTAATGCACCTCCCATCCCAACTCTACCTTTTTGAGGTCCAGTCGCTACATCTTTGGGTATAAGTAATAATTATTTCTTACAGTCTATCTAGGTGATCACTTCCACCAGATATAGGCTCATCTATTTGTTTTCCAAATATAAATAAAAAAATATCTAATTTTTATCATTATAAAGTGAAAGTAACTCTTTTTATTTCGCTTTCACCCCTAAACCACAGAATCAAATTTGATATAAAGCAACACAAAGGAAGGATGTATGCTACATTATTACCTATAGTACCTAAAACATATGAAAGTGCGGGCGAAAACAATATATAAATGTACTTTATTTTAACAGATCTTGGTCGGCGATCTATTCATCTTAGGAATAACAAACGGTATATTTATATCTAATATCCATGAAAATAAACCACGCGAATCGCATTTTTGTTATTTATTATAAACACAGTTAATGATTTCAATGTTTTTAAAATCATAAAGCATTAATGTAAAAACAAACATTAAATATAGAAACATTCTGATATTCATCTATTTTTTATTAAATAAATCAAATAACTTTATTATATTGTTAACGGGATATGACTCTGAAACGGGCGAAACCAGCAACAAACACGCCTTATCATTATTAATTAAAATCAACGTTAAATTATCGAAATAATGTACTTATTTTGTGTTTCAATAACATGTGTGAATTTAGGTTTTTGAAAACAACAGGTTTAACAATTTACCGGTACTAAAATACGCTATAGGCTTATAAAGACATCGAAACATCATTTTTACGAGAAAAAATTTATATAAAACTAAAGTAATAAAATTTGATATAATTGAGCCCGAGAAAAACAGGTTCCGAAACGATTTTAATAATCTTCTAAAATGAAAATCTTGTTATTTATTGATAGTATGGTCTGTACGTAATTGCCGGTATTAAATTTTGCGGTTTACATCGATCACGATTTATATAAACGTTAAATGGACATTATAATTTTAATGTTTGAATTTAAAATAAAACAAATTACAATATAAAAACCACAATTCGAAGCTGACTTTTTCCTATGATTGACGACAATTTCGCTAATATTTTAGGGCAAAAAAGAAATCTACTTTAAGCCCTAACCAAATCATATAGACATGTAACAATATGACATTGATCAGATTCTTAACAAATTATCTTTATATTTATTTTATACTCTTGATATAATTTAGTAATTAAAAATTACATATCTGATCATTATATTCTTTAAACGCGAATAGATTTTAAAATGATTTAAGTAAATTAATGATGACTATTTTACAGTATCGTAAACTAATTTGAAGTTCAAGATTTAAATGATCTGCTTAACAATAAGTGAAACAAAGTATTTAATGCCCGCCTCAATCGTTTGAATGCTCATTGTTTCAGGTTCCGGCTGTGCTCTCTCAAGACTACGATGGTGAGTGGTACAATTGCAACCTACTTACAACATTCTTGTATTTAACACAAGTTATTTATTGTTCTTCCTGACTTTTTAGCCAATTCCAAAAGATAATGAAAAAAAAAACATATTCCAATTCATTTCAATTATATTATGTAATTTTTTTTTTGAATGTTGTATTGTTTATTATCTACTATACCTACTTTATTTATAGCTGAGTACAACAGAAAAAGAATAATATTATAAAAATAAATAAGTTTATCGTAAATTAACTCGACATCTTAAAGATCGAAACTAAATAACAGGCTATGGAGTTTATGAAAAAATGGCGTTTTGATTACTGTAATTCTACTATATTATATTATTATATCATTATGTCTTTACATATGGCCTATGTTTTCCAGTAACAGACATACAGTGCACGTTTGCCAGCGGCGGTTCAGGTATCCGAGACTCGGTGTCAGCCCTTCTGAGAAAGCCGGAAGGCTTCCGCGGCGCCCCTCTATTCGCCGACGATCGGACCACTGATCCCATTGCAGATCCCATCTGCCAAATACGTCCTGAGTCTGAAGATCCAACGGGATTGCTATACAGATTAAGGATCAACGATTTCACAAAATGTGGAGTCTTAAAAAGAAATGTAAGTGTTAATTTTGCTGAGAACAAAAATCGTTATGTTCATTAAAAATATATTTATCTTAGATGACCTAGTAACTAAAATAAGTATAACTGAATCAAAACAATGAAGATTGCGAACTAATAACTACATGTAGAATACACATACACGGGCTGATACTTTATTCTTTGTCAGTACCTTAATATTACAAATAACACCGAATTTATATCTACACATCTATATACCTACGTTTGTTCGCGAAAATATTACTGTATCATAAAAAATAATACCGAATATCACAAAAGATAATGCTTTTTTCATTACACCTTGCGGAAACAATTGAATGATGTGAGTTTTTTATACAAAGATTCGTTTTGTCATCGAGTATTATTCTTGTAACATTGACATATAATGGATACACCGTTACAATAACAGTATGCAGTGCTTAGTGGGCTATATACAACGAGGCATTGCTCTACTCCGCTGATATACTAATAGTATACTAGCCGAAGACCGGTAACACGAGGGAAACTAAGAGACATGTAAACCTCTATACTTTAATGATAGACACAGTAATAAGTAACATGTCAAACAAAAACATGTGCTCATGTTAATATGTCCACAAAAACACAGACTTACGTATAGATATATTGATTGCACCGTTCTTGCTCAAATCGTTATTGAAAGCAACTGTCTTACTTCTTATCACAGCAACGGTCACTTTTGTATATAAATAGTACCTCCTTGATTAAATTTCCGTTACGAAAGTACATAGGCATAAACAAATGTGACTTTGCTTTCAATTTAAGTTAATAAATACTTATTACAGTTTTCCTTCGACATTTTGAAAACAAAATCGTAGCAATAGTTATTTAATATTTACTGAGAATTTATACATTATAATTTCGTCAATAATCTCGATAATTCCCTTACATATTAGGGCTTCGTGCACGTCCGCATCTGGTTCCCGCAGTTCCCGGGCGTGGTAATGCAGTCCGATCAGGAGCTTATTATCATGTGCAAACCACCAGAACCCACCATCATCGAAAACAAGGCCGCAGGTTTTGCCGGTAGCTTGTAAGTATTAATTAAAACAAAAGCCTTAAGCAAACAAATTTTAATTTAAAACAGCCTTTGTGAAATAATTATTTCTCACAGTGTAAAATTATACATTCAATATGTTTTTGCAATACGTGATTAAGCCCCGTTCAAAGAAATAATGTCACACATAATTAAAAAACAAATGACTAATATCGTTGGATCGCTCATTCACAATTATCTTCTTGGAATTTACACGAGAATATAGATTATCTAAACTTAATATGAACCATTTGCAGTCCGCATGGTGCTCGAGTCTCAGGAGTGGTGGAAGAAACACCTGGCCGTCTGGAGTACGAAGTAGCTTTGTACAAAGAAGCGCCACCACTGTCTCGACATTCGAACCACTCCGTAGACATGCCTGTCGACCAGGTAAATACTGTACGTGACATTTGCACATATCTTTGTTAAAATATACGAGCTATAACCACCGGGGCTTTGGTGAACTAACCATACTTTTCATAATATTTTACAATTAATGACGCTTATTTAAAGTTTGATTGTCTGCTTAATCTTAAAATTTATAATTCATATGCAATTGACGAAATAACAAATATTAGTATATTAAAGATTATCCCAGTGATGTTTAATAATTAGTTTGAATTTGAGCTTTCTTGGATCAGGTCCTACCGAATGTGGATTAATGGGATATTAATGTTGGTGCTTTCTAATACACACATTTTATTATGTAATCTAAACAACCACTATATTTGGAAATATAAATTAAAGCTATAATAATATCTACTAAACTTATCCATTGAATTTTCTTTTTATTTATATCTTGAATCGCTTACATTTACTAACCTACTTTGTCTTGTTTTCTAATTTATCACTATTAGGTACATTTTGTATCTAAAACCAAAATGGACTACAGTACCAAACATTACAACTCTACTTTTAAATTGATTTAGGCTGTTCCAATTGGAACAAAACTTCAACTTCGGGCACGAATAAACCCTGACTCAGCTTGGCGACATATAAAACTGTTGGAAGTAGCTGTCTCACCTGACCCAGATCGTCCCCACGCGCCAGGCGCGGTGCTTCTGGTCAAAGACGGGTTAGTAACAAAATATATCCACCTATGTTGGATAAATAAGCCAAAATTAAAGTGATATGATAACCAGACGGTGATATAACGTTCAGCCAAGTGGTTGGACGCTGTGTTCATTTAAATGGCTGACTGAAGTTTAGCCCTTTAGTAGGAGACGGCGTTTAATTAAGCGGCTAGCTGCTTAATTAGGTGGCTAATTTAACTTGGCTGCGACAGATATACGTTAATGTTGTCAAATTTAAATCAATAAAAAATATATAACTAATATACATATAATATATAAATTCGAAAACAGCGAAGGTTCACTTGGTATAAAATAAGCTTAGTGCTAAGAGCAAAAAGCGCATAATTACATTGATTATTATCGTTTTAATTAAAAGAAATCTTTTCATTAAAACGAAGAGGAAGTAATTGTAGAAATATTGTAACTTAATATGCATTTAGTAGGTTTTTATTTAAATTCACCTTTATATCTAATACAGTACTTTTTTATCGTATACATTATAAATAATGATTTGTATGGAGTATTACAATGATTTTACAAAGATGTACTTAAGTTTTATATAATGATAGTAACCTCATTTAAAAATTATAGATGCCGAAATAGAGATTTCGCCTCCATTATCCCACACCAACCAGCACGTTACCGGGAACGTCACAATGAAGTATTCCTGGACTTTGAAGCTTTCCTCCTGGCCTCTATGAAAGAGCGTTCCACTCTCTGGATACATTCTCAAATTAAAGCGTGCATGGATGCTGCAGATTGTCAGCCAGACTATTGTCTTGATTTGTTTGAGCCTTCAGGTAAGTTCCCTTACAGTCAGGACATGCCTGATTATTTTAGTAAATATATTTCAATGAGCCTCTAACAAAACAATTATTTGATAATAAACGTATTGTTTAATATATTCGTGAATCTTAATGATCATTTAGACAATGCACAAAGTAATTGCTGATAAAACAATTCCAGGCCATGGACGTCGGAAGAGATCGTTACCAGACCCGAGCCACTCTCACAATATAACAAGTTCATCGCTCGTCGCGGACAATGGCTCGACGCCCTTCACGAGGTTCAAAGAGAACCTCGAGTACACAGTGGTGATGCCTGGAGAGCTCTTCCATAGAACGCCGTTAGAGGCGACTTGCGCGACGTCCATGATGATCGCGGTGGCGCTGGGTGCTTTACTATTTATGTCAGCATTGCTGGTAAGTTGATTATTTTTTTATGTTTTAAATTAACACTAACTATAAATGTTCGGCACGACCAATTCACATTTGGCATACTTACATAAATTCACGCTAAAGTTATCTTATGTTAAGCTAATTAAACTTACAAAATATGATTTAAATATAAACTTTTTACAGATGTGCTATCTGGCAACTAAACTGAATTCGACAATGCTTAAGAACAGCAATTTTCAAGCACCCCCTGGTAAAGGGTTTGAACAAATATTACGAGAACTGGCTCAGCATTCTCATTCTGACACCGGCTACACAGGTCGTCCCACCGTGCAATGATTATAAAGACAAAAATGTACAATATTTTGTAAATGTTAAAAAAATATATATAAAATTTAAGGAGGTATGTCTAAAGAAACGCCAGAATGTTTTAAACAATTGAACTGATGAACAGAAAATGTTAGCCATGACAATAAGCCTCACGATGATGCGTTGTATCATATCCATGACGCTTTGCTCCAATTACCTACAATGATTGTTTTTAAATAATAATAGTCTCGAAATGAGAAACGGAAAAGGTACAATATAAACAATTTAAGAAATTGAGAACAAAATTATTTATTATTATAAATTTGTTTTATATCAACTGAACTGTAATAGCATAATTTTGTAACTTCGTAAAAATCATCCAAACTAAATATGAATATCAATAGATTGCGACCGATTTTATTATTTAATTTCAAAGCATATTATATTCGAATAATGGAAGTATTTTCCCAAATTCAAATAATTAACTGCTATTGCAAAATTAAGCAATCTTTATATTATATGTTTAATTAAATTATTATGTTAATTATAATTTAGTATAATTTACACAATTAATTTAATAAACAAATGTTTGTATTAATGTCAATAAATTTGATCTTATGACTGAAAAATTAAAAAAGTTAAGTTTATAAATTAACTTTAAACTTTTCAGCCATGACCGTCACAAGAATTTATATTAGATAGTTAAGTAATTTAATATAGTAGTAGTAGGCTTTTATGAATTGTAAGTTTGAGAATTTAATATATTATTGTGAAGTTAGATTTATTTATAAGATTACTTTTGTGATTTCAATAAAATAAATACTATAATTTTTTTTTTCTGCATACGATTTTTTACACTCTGATAATACTCAGTGACCTTGATATTGAGACCATGAAATATATAATACTGTGTATATCTAAAATACAATAAAATAATTTAAATTACGGAAGTCTTTGGTAATGAATAATTAGCACGCAAATAAAAAAGAAAATAATGGTAGATATCCCGTAACTATTAACTGAAATAATAGAAATAACCATGTTAATTTAAAATCTTATAATAAAAAACTAGATTCACGGATGTACGAAAAATGTCAGGTAAGATTTTAGCGTTTAATGCGCAAAAGACAAAAACTTTTAGGGGTTGGATTAGAGTATTTTTTCCGCCTCTAGTCCAAGACAAATACTTAACTTCAGACATAAGTATGTTCCAGTTTCAGTTGTCGACGTGATCCAAACAAATAGAAGCACGGCCAGTGTCTACGTTAATGTCGTGTGTATTGCTATACACACTGCAACAGCCACTGCTGTAACTGTTGCTGATTTGTAATGTCATTGATATGCAAAAAAAAACTAAAATATTTGACGAATTCAATTCAGAGCATGCACTGAAGACAAATGACCTTCATGTCTCAATCTCCCATGACGCTGGTGATCCAGTTGCATAATTAATAAGTAATCACTAAATTATAAGACAGAGCTTTCGATGCCGCCTTCCTTCGCGGTTCCCGGGAAATTATGCAAATGGAATATGGATCTCTTTTCTAGCATGTTTACATTATTAACAAGGTTATCCGTAGGTACCAATATAATAGTGGTGTACTGTATTGTCGATAAAACGGTATGAACCTATATAGAATTATTATACTCAATTTTGGTAGGTAATTATAAAAACAAAATGGTCTTTAGTTATCCTTATTTTATTGCAGTACTACCATATATCAATCACCTACGGACAGGGTAATATATATTTGTACTAATTTGTTTTAATTAGATTCTCGAAATCTATACATCCTGTAACGAATTACTAAATTATACTTAAGATATAAATAACTTGTAGTAATCTAGTTCACACCTTGAATTTTGGCTTTGTGACCTAAAGACCCAAAATTATACTGAACTTTAAAGTTGCATTTAAATAAGTACAAGTTAAAGTCTTAAAATTAAATAACGTCGTTGCTCCTGCAAAAGTAGCTATTGGTTTTTTTTTTTTTATATTTTTCGATTGCTGTGCCGTTTTAATCTTTATTTATATCTCCATTTGTAAACTTTTAAACTATAGAAGTAATGACAAAAATGTTTTTACAGTTCGTGTGTATTGAAATAACGATTAAAACGGTGTAACAATCGAATAATATAAAAAAAAACACATAGCGACTTTTCCAGAAGCAACGACGATAATAAGTAATTTTAAAAATTCTAAATTTGCTTCTTCAACTTATTTTAAGATTACCAGCTTCAAAGTATCTTTT
This sequence comes from Vanessa cardui, assembly GCF_905220365.1. NCBI lineage: Eukaryota > Metazoa > Arthropoda > Insecta > Lepidoptera > Nymphalidae > Vanessa > Vanessa cardui. The sequence continues at coordinate 8,171,770 of NC_061138.1, read as the reverse complement.
TTGATGAAAATACATCTTAACTATTTCCTTTATACTACATAAAAATAATAAATATATAATTAAAAATTAATAAAAAAGAAATTATTTTTTATGTTTAAAAATCATTTTAATAGTTGCAATATTTTTGAGGGCACTCAAATAAACTATATCGCAGACCTATAAATTAAAACTCTCAAGTTGTCAACGAAGTCAATTTGACACATTGGTCAATTTTAAAAATCAATATTGTGTCAATATTTTAAAAGTAGCACATGCAATTGTCTCATAACTTCAAATGCTATCTTATACCTACAGATCAAATTGATTAAATTATGTTGTTAGATCCATCAGCTCATCTGCTCTTCCTTCTAAACCCTATAAAGTCGTTAACTTCATTTATAAACTTATACTAGTGCCATGTACTGTGTACTATGTGCAACTTATACTAGTGTCAATTAAAGTTAGCATCGCAAGATATTTCTCATACGTAAAATCAAATATATACTTCAAGAGAAGATAATTAAAATGAATAAACGAGCTGTGGAAAGTGTGGAAGATTCCACAAAGCAAGCAGCCAAGCGCAATAAGCATTGGTCATTAGGTTTAATAGAATCAATGAAAGATCCCGAAGTAATTTACAAAGAAACAGAATCAATAGTTGTTATAAAAGACAAGTACCCTAAAGCTATGATCCACTATCTTATTTTACCACGAGAAGAAATCAGTAGTATTTATAAGTTGAATAAAACACATTTAAATCTTCTCAATGAATTTGGTTCCATGTTTAATTTAATAAAAGGAGAACATGACTCTGAGCTTCGAGCTGGTTTTCATGCAGTTCCAAGTATGCAAAGGTTACATATGCATGTAATTAGTACAGATATGAATTCACTGAGTCTTAAAACTAAAGTACATTGGAACAGCTTTACTACTAGCTTTTTTATACCTTATGAAGGTTTGTAAAATCTTAAATATGAATATTGTTAATGTTTCACCACTGTGATGCTTCACATTACATTAGATTCATTAATTTAAAAAAAAAAATTATATTCCCTGTTCACAAAATTTACATCAAATTAATTGTGAAACCGGAAATTGAGAAATGTAAAATTTTTATAATAAAATATTACTTCACGCTGTTTTTCGTTGCCTTTACCGAGAATTCAAATTATTCCTAGCTATTAATAAATAATTTGGGTTTATTTTTTATTTCAGAATTGATTAAAAAGCTGACAGAAGATGGCTATATTCAAAAAATATCAAATGACACACATAAATCACTTATGTCATTGCCATTGAAATGCAACCAGTGCAGTTTTGAACCAAAAAATATGCCACAATTAAAACAACATTTACTTAGTCATATAAAATAAATAGAAACCAACAAATAAAACTCCAAAATTATATAAAACATATGATTTTCCCTGGTTTTATTTTGTATAGAAAGTATGATTACAAAATGGTTGTTTATTTTGCACTTAAAATAAAAGTATACAAATTGTAAAGAAACATTCTTATATTTGAATTGTGCAGTGGAACTTATCATGCATAATAATTAAAGCTTTTTTTTTAATTTCAAACATGTTGTAAAATATTTTATAACATTATTGTATATAAAATACTTTTATTTTCATAAGTACATACCATGCCTGAAAATCATAAAATCCAATTAAATTCATAACTAAAATAGCTCATGATGTGTCTCTGGTATTATATTAAATCATTCTCAGAAATTGCACTCGATCAATTGCCAAAGTTTTAAAAGAAATTCTTTCCTATTATCTACTTAATGATACATTTATTAATATCAGTAGAATTTATGGTATAAAAATATTATTGCTTTTACTAACAGTAACGTCTCACAATCATGGGATGTCTAATAGTTGGAAGAATTATCCACATGAGAATGAAGAAAATTTTGCATACTTAAACTTATTTTAATTTATTGAAATCTTATTCAAAGTCAAGTCATATACATTTACTTTTTAGAAATAGAAATAAGAAAAAATATTGTTTATAAAACTTGAAAGTTTCCAATTATGTTGCATTAAAAATTGGAGTTAAAAATTATATAGTAATTTCATTAGATTTATTTTTATTATTTCATTTCTTATGTTAAATTGATCTAAGTAGAAATTACAATACCTACTAATTATTTATTCTTATAATTCATTATATCTACATGGAAGTTTACTTGAGCGGGGGCTACTTGAATCTATAGGTGATTGCGATGTTTCACAAACTTGTTCATTTTCTTCTGGAGTGTACAAGGCTAAATTACGTCTTTTAAAAATCTTTTTTGTGGCACTAGGTGGAGTTGTACAATCTGATGTATTATTGCCACTTTCAGTTAGAAAGCTATTTTCAGGCGTGAAAACAGAATTTTCTTGTGATATATCTTGAGTATTATTTTCACTTGGAGTTACAGGTGCTGGTAAACTGAGCTTTGCACATTTAATTGGAGTAACTTCTATTTCAACATGGTTACTATCTGCAACTATTGTTTTCATTGATCTCCCCGATCTAGCCATTACAACCTGAATGGGGTCATCTATGCCTAGATTTTCACAAAGATATAATGTCTGTGGATTATTTATAGGCTCAGTGGGTATACGTTTTGGTGTACTAGGATTATAAACTGGTGCTGTTTTAACAAACGTATCATTACTGATTGTTAAATTTTCAAATGCTTTTTCTATGGCTTGTTTTTCATCACATGTTGGTGTAAAATCATACCTTTAAAAAATAATTCAAGTTGTGAGTAATTATATATATAAATCATATTACACAAAGGCTTTTTAAAAACAAATGACAACTATTCATTTTGCAAATAACTTTTGCCAATATCATAAATTTTATTACTATCTCTGCAGCAACTATAAAAAAAATCTGTAAAGAGACAAGTAACAGGATATTTCCTTTTCTAAATTATTTCATTTATAAAATATTTGACTGGGTAAAGTTAGAACATTTATTTTATACGAATATAATGACTTTTTATTACTTAACAACATTTTGTGGAACATTTGCAATAAGTGTTGGCCTTGTTTGTCAAGTTATGTATTGTTATATTTTTCAGAAAAGATTAGGGCACCCATGATAGAACATTAATAGTTTATAAAGTAATTATTACCTTTCATTTCCACCTGGTCCTGGCATGTGACAATTAATATTTTTTACTGATAGTAGATGGTTTGTGTTTTTTAAAATCGCTAACCACTCCACATCATATTTGAGAAGTTTATCACCATCATAATCCGATGGCAAGTCTAATATTTGCAAATGTCTTCGCTTCGGCAAACATTTATCCAAAGCTAAAAACTTTGTTTCTTCATCATTTTCATGTTTTACAATGGCTGCAAATTGGCAATGCAAATGGGCAGCAAACCAATATTGAGGCTTTAATGTGTGAAGAAGTTTCTCTGCTGGTGGACTACCTAATTGATTTGACTCAATATCTTCTCTAAAACATAAAAAGCATATTTGTTATTTTTATATTTTAGTTGTTACATTTCAATTGACTTCAGAATAAAAAATATATATAAAAAATCATGTTAACCATCAGTTAGTTAAATTTAAAAAATGGTGATATATATACCGCAAAAAGGGTTTTCTTCTTAGAAGATTATTTTTATCCCCATAACTAGTTATCCCTCTTGGCCAGTCATGTGACAGCATTACATGGACTTTTTCTTTAACTTGGCTTAACCTATAAACATCAAGAGCCCGTATGTGATAAACTGATCTCAGTGAACTTTGAGTATAAGGGGGGCATTCCCAAAGCCCTTGCAAATAGTCATGACCTTTGTAAATTCCTGAGAGCCCTGAAATACAGTTTTTTATAAGCAAAGTATTTAACTAATAAGTACATATTTACATAACTTTAAGTTGTGTTACTTACCACCAATTCTCAAATTTCCGAATCTGACAACTCCTGCCCTGCCCAAATAGTAAATATTTGGTGCTACCCAGCCTCCATAAGGAAGTTCTTGCAAGTAATTTGATGCTTCATGGTTTCCTCCAATAAATATTGTTAAAACAGGTGCCTTTTTCTCACCACTATAATATCTAGATACAAAAATTATAATTAAATATGAAAACTGTACCCGTAAATTTTTGTATATAGTTCAAAAAACGCGCCGAAACTTACTTGTAAAAAGTACAAATATTCTGATATTTTTCTGGTACAGCCATGGCTCGGAGGTCGTCATTATTACGTACTGATTGAAAATCTCCACAACAAATTAACAAGTCAATTTTTATATTTTCTCTTTCTTGTAATGTTTCAACACATTCATAAATTTTGTCTAGTTCGCCATGTGCACATCCTTCGACAGCTATCTTCATTTTATTTGTTAATGACTAGAAAGTAAATAACGAAGTTTAATTCATATATTTAATTTATAACAGCTTCTTGTAAACTTATTCGTTAATTCTAATTGTTATTAATAGCTAAAGTTACCTACATAAAACTTCAAAGCGACGCCAATAGCTAAAATATCAATGTCAAATTGACAGTGACTGCTGACTTATGAGTTGTGACAGTTTTTTTTTTTTTTATTAATAATATAATTCTTTTGGCAAAGATGTTAATTTAATACATTGGGTAAAGACAAATGGTCATTCAATATAACCATTATAAGACACCGCAATATTCGAAGTATTCAAAATTATGAATAATTGTTTGTAAAAAGTAGTCGATTTAGTCTTCGAAACGAAAAAAAATCTGAAATGAAAGAAAGTGAACCATATTTTGGAATCGCTTTTTACCGATTAATTGCATGTCAATCATTTCTATTTACATTTTTAGATGCATATTTTGAATATTAAAACCTTAATATTAAAGGTTGTTTTAATCAAATTTTCTTTTTATGCGATATCAGGGACCTAGCCGTCTTCTATTTTTTAAGTATTCTTCGATTTTATAAGTAATGTATCTCTCAGCAATTAAAAATTTTAGACCGAACCAATTATTTGCTATAGACGCGCGTCTTTAGCCCATTAAGCGCACGGGTACGCTCGGTAAGGTTTTAAGTACCTTTTGTGGTACCTTACCGATAATCCAAGGCTTAATCATCAGTGACGAAGCGCACCTAACGCGAATGAGCTTATTGCATCCCCTGGATAGAAAATCATACGATAATGATAATGCCCATCACAATAGCCAGCACATTAGTTATCTTAAATTTGAATTTATTTTTGAAACGTTATCATACTTAATAATTCGATAAAAAGTGAAGACAACAAGACATTTTAAAAAACTGAAACCTAATATAAGTTACCAAACATTAACTTAATGCTGAGCTAACGTTTTACCTAATTCATCAACACATTGAGGCATGTAGTATAGGATCAATGTGGGATGGAAAAGGTTATTGAATTCGAATAAAGATTTTTTGGGACTTACATTAAATTATTAATCAGTTTTTAGATAATTTAAAACAGTAGAACTTTTTTTTTCTGTAGTGACACTGACTCACTTCAAACCAGAAAACAAAAATTGTATTATCAGTAGTATTCGTTGGTTGTAAATATGTGATGAGTGGTTAGTGCCTACCCAATCCACCACGTAAATTTTCATCAAAATGTTTCAAGAAAAGCTTCGTTTTTTGTTTAATTTATTTATGTCAAATATTAATTAAATAAATGGTCAGGATTGCCAACCGCTGTTCTGAATAATACAAACAATACAAAAATTGTATATATAAATGGCTTTCTTTCTGATTTAGATACCTACAAAGTTTCATTAGCATTTTAATGTCAAAAACCAAAGGAGCATAGTAATTCTAAATAGATATACTCTCTTTATGTATAGGTAGGTATATACATACTTATTATTTATAGTAGGAGAAAAATAGTAAATCCGAATAAGCGTCTATATAATAATAGTATTATTTGTTTCTTAAATATTAGTCAAAAAGTGAAACTGTTATCCAAGTTACCAAATATAAAACTAGCTATCCGTCCCATTTTTTCTCGTAAGTAAGTATATCATAAAAACGTTACGGGCGAGTATAACTCGGTATTGATATATTTAATTTGTCTTCATAATACTTCTCATCTAGTTGGAGGAAACAAGAAGAAGCCGTTTTATGTTAAATCAGTCACATCTACGTGTATCTAATAACCCTACGTGAGACGGTGTGAGTCGAGATGGCCCAGTGGTTAGAACGCGTGCGTCTTAACCGATGATTGCGGGTCAAACCCAGGAAAGCACCGCTGATTCATGTGCTTAATTTGTAATAATTCATCTCGTGCTCAGCGGTGAAGGAAAACATCGTGAGGAAACCTGCATGTGACAAATTTCATAGAAATTCTGCTACATGTGCATTCCACCAACCCGCATCGGAACAGCGTGGTGGAATATGTTCCAAACCTTCTCCTCAATGGGAGAGGAGGCCTTTAGCCCAGAAGTGGGAATTTACAGGCTGTTGTTGTTGTTGTTGTTGTTGTGACGGTGTGATAGGATAACCATACCTTCGACTTAGAGGAGAAAACGGTTTTAGCTACACTAGACGGGCGTTGATGCGTTTCTCTACTTAATAAAAAAAAAATGTTTATATTTATTTAATTTGGACTCACGTCTACGTGGATTACTATAAATAATTATACAATTTCACTAGAAGGTACCTGGGTATAAAATACTTTTCCTAGCTCAGTAATTTTGTTATTATAATTTGTGACTGTTTGGTAAGTATAAGTGGTAAGTAGTATACACAAGAAACAATTTTATTAAAATGTATTTTTTAGAAGAAGCACGATTTGTCATGAATATTATTACACCTTATATCTACATAGGTATGTATTGCAATCATAGGAACCCCCCACTCCGCTAAGTGATAAGCAAATGTTAAATTCCATGCTCAAAGCATGTTCTGCTAGTAGGTAGTTGTGATGTAGAGTACTTATCATGCTATGTTTATTATTACATAATTGTTTGTGTACAATACTATTCTCATTTAACAAATTAAGTGTCTACTTTAATTTAACTTCCAAAATTCTGATTACAACTTCGCTCACATACAAAACGAATCCATATAGGTATCAAATCATACCAGATAATAGGTAGCATAGATTATTCAAGTTCTCCATACGAATGAAATGGTTTATATTAATTCAATTTCAAAGTTGTTCATTTGTTTATACTCTTCTTCTGATTGGAATATACTTACTACGGACTGGAAGATAAATATATTTATCTAGACATTTAGGTACATCAGGAAGACCGAACTAGGTAAATACCTAGCTTATTTTGCCTTTCATAATTACTTTCAGTGTTAAATGTTGTTATAATTAATGTTGTTATTTCTGACACCAATGCAGCCCGAGCTAGGTTTAAAATGTATAAATAAATTGTAAGAATAGACAATAGCACATAATTACTAAGTACATACTCTACATGTAAGTAAGTATATGTAGGTTGATATACAACTATACAGGTTATAAATACTTGCTTCATATTCAATTAAATTATGATAATACTTTTACACCAATCAAAATACAGGTACCTACAATTGTTTTGGAAACAAAATGAACGATTTTAAATGTGACTGTTATGACTGTATTATCTATCGCGAACGCAGTTGGTACAGTGTACCTTGACAGCTTAATTAGCGGTTTCTTGCGTGAATTGGGCACACAATTAGATCGTGCTAATTGACCAACTCGAGGGTTTAATAAAAAGCAGCTAATTTGTAAATTTAATGTAGTTCCTTCGAAGTATATATATACTTACATATGTCTCATTACAAAACATTTTAGTAAATATGACTCATTTTATTTACTCACATATAGGAATTCACCATAGCATTTTATTTTTCATCCGATATAAATACCTAGTCGGTTACAATCTCGTTATGACAACTCTCAAAAATTATGAACAAAAATGTTTTATTGTATAGTTCACTACTGTACCTACATTATTCTCATGATGCCCGTTGCAATCTCTCTGTAGGCACGAAGATAAAGTCGCACGCGCAGTGACGTCAGAGCGGCCGGTCCAATGGCGATGCGAGGCGGCGCTACCTCCCCAGCACCGCCCACTCGTAGTTTACGACTCGGAAAACCTCGGAAAACTGATTAGTCGAATGGTGTAAAAATAATAATATATTCAAAAATATTTATATATATTATGTAACTGAATTATGATGAAATAAATATATTTTTTGTAAAGGATTTAGTTGTGAAAGGAAGTGTGCCTAAGAATTAGTCTTAGAGCTTTTAAGGCTATTATTCTACTTTTTTTAATTTTAGTACAATAATTTAAATATGAAATATAAATTCGAGTGTAATATTAAAATTAGATATTTAATAAAATATTCTAGGAGTTTATCTATTTTATTGTTTACAATATAATCTCCTCATAGGTATTTAATGTTTGCTAGAGTTATATAAAAACACTTAAATTTCCATAAATAAGAGGAATAAATTACTGAATCATAAAAGTTATTAAATCGCGAAGTAAACAAAATAAGTGAGCTTGCGTATCGGCGCGCGCTATAACACATTTATACCTATGCGCCGAGCATAAGGAACTCTTTATAGTCCGTGCGCGCGAGTCGAACGCACGCGCATGTCCCGCGACGTCAGCTTTGTGTAACACAATAACTTCAGTTTATGGTGACCACGATGAGCTGGGATCAAGATCACAAGCCGACAGAGAAATTAGAGATTAACGAAGCGGTTGGGAAGCTTCTACTATCTTTCAACTATGATACCATTTTGCCACAACCGACCAAGTAAGTAATCATAATTTTGTAATTTATCAAATTGGTACAATCTTTGTAGAGCTTTCGTAGCGCTACGGTAATAAATGAGAAAATTTAACGTTTTACATTTCACTTGACAAATCGAATTTCTTTATAATTATTTAAGCAACTGCCAAAACTGTAAAAGTGCCACTGTTGGGTTAAGGATAAGGGATGGAGCGTATTCTTCTACTTGGAATTTGTAATACTAAAATTACATTATTTTATTTTTCAAGATAATATTGTATAATTGTAAAACTTTTAAAAACACTTTCTTTAAAATGACTTTAATCATTTTATCACTCATATTTATAAAATAATATGTTTACAATTATTTAACTTTTAACAAATAATAAAAATAAGCAAAAAATAGCTATTCTTGTATGAAAACACTTGAGACTCAAGTGCGCAGTATCCGTCTGTAGGTATATACGGCTGTACCGCCGTCGGTTCAGATTTACTCATGCCTTTCTCCTACTCATTATTATAATTAACGGGCTCTAGCATCACTACAGCTTTAGTACGCTTCAAAATAGTTGGAAAACTACGCATCGTATATTGTGTATATACTCACATTGACTTTATAATTGAAGGGAGGACTTATATACTTAGAACATTAAATTATAGTTATGTATATTTTTATATAATGAAAGTAATTAATAAAAACTTTTTGCAAACAGTGTAGCAAATTTTTTATTTTTGTTGTTTGAATTTTGATGATGTTTCGTGTTATTTCTTTCTTTTGTCATACCTATGTAGCATGGAAAATTTATGTATAACACTTGTGGATACAAATAAATACTCAATGTATATCTATCTAGCAAATCAATCAATCTAGCAAATGTTATCCTTAAAATGTACTCAAGGTTAATATCTTGACTAAAAAAATGCTATAGACAAATCACTAAGATCAATAATGGTAAAAATACTTCAAATTTTAAGTTCCGTCTTTGGAAGGAACATGAACACATGAACTCTTGGGCCGCTACCGCCTTACAGCAATGATCGGACTTCATAGGAAGTCATATAGATGAAAAGCAATCTTACCAAGGTTGCTAATCTTTGGTTCAGACCTCTTCCACCACAAAATATTAATGCAGAATCTTAATTATCAAACTATAATTAAAATCCGCGAGAATTTTTCTATAGCTTAAAATAAATATTTTAAATTCTGGCCATTTTTTTATCGCTGAACAACACTATAAAATATAACACGTTTGCAATTAATCTATGACCTTAATTATCAGGAACAATTGTAGTCAATTATACAATTATGCTTTTTTAATATATGTAATCTGGTTCAGTGTACCTAAGATTAAGTAACGATTTCAAAATATACCTATTATTTTAATTTATTAATTGACAAAATATAAAATACAACGAAGCATTTGTTGACTTTATTGTATTATAAAAAAAAATTGAATTTAAATTACTTCTAGTATTTATGCCATGTTTGTGTCAATAATTCTATCGGTATAATTATCGATGTCCATAATATATTGTTATAAAGTAAGAAGTATTATTATTATGATTAAAATATACCGAAGGGAGATTCGGGCTCCTAGGTTAGCGCGTTTAGCTCTTTCATTGCATAAAATGATTTAAATACCTATAGCATTACCCCTATGTAATAGGTACCTATGTACCTATACCACAAGAGGATGACTGGAGCACTACCGCTCTACCGAATAGGGCTTTATACACAGTATTATCACATTTTGCTTATTAAATACCTTAAACTTGGGATGTTACACTTCATTAGTAGTTTTAAGTAGTGAGAGTGTTATATTTTTTTTCTAGGGCTTAAACCAAGCCCGAGATAAATATGGATTAAACTTTTGATAATTCCACCAACGATATTGATACAATATTTTATTAAATATACACTATATATACATATATATATATATGTGATATCTATTTAATTTATTTACTAAACGAGGATAAGCTCACTGATGTGTTCTTCAACTACAAGTGTACACAACAATAATGACATCCATAAGTAAACTTTATTCTTAAAACAATGTAGAAAATATGTATTAATGAAATAGAGCTAGGATGCATCTATTCATGAGTCTTAGTCGTTGTAATATAATAGACATTAAAACGTATATATGAAAGTAAATCTATTGAGTAACTAAGATTTTATTACCCCTTGTGCCTGCATACACTGGCTTACTGACCCTTCAAACCGAAACACAACAATAATTATTACTGTTGTTTTACGGTAGAATTACTGATGAGTGAGTGGTACCTAAACAGACGTGCTCCCACAAAGCCTTACCACCACATAAAAGTAATGTAATAACAGTTCATTATAGTAATACCCTAATTTATATAAAAACAATAACACTCGAGGGAAATACTAGTCAGAATAAAACTTAACTCTTTAAATTCCGATGAAATAGGATGGGATGGCTGTACTGACAATACTTAACAGTAGATAAATGAATTATGCGGTATAACATAAATTAGTAATGGCTGTGACCTCGAATACTGAGAAATTATTCCGTAATTAGTTCATATCTTACAATTACAGTTTAAGATAGTACAGTCGACCCGAGGTCGGCATAGCGTCTTCATAAAACCGACACTTAATGTACAGCCTTATTGAATACGTTTATCGCTTATCAGCTCCTTGTTTATTAATCTTCTACCGACTGTCGGCTTTTTATATGAAATCTTTGGGTATACACGTTTCTTATTAAAAAAAGCATCCATTTATAAATATACATACAATTTTTAATTCCCGAACATATTTATTATTTCTTACTTGATCACAGCCAGAATCTGAAATATCGAATATAATATCCGGACAATGAAATAAAACACTATGGTATAAAAGCAAAAGATTACGTGACTTCGCCCTAAGCGCATTACAAACTACGGAAGAACATAAGTTTGTTAGGGTGGCCTGACGTATTTCGTGTGACAATTTTTATCATCTTCCTATTTTACCGATTTATTTCCGCGCGAAGCGATAATGCGCCTGAGCAAACATTCCCTTTGTGGGGTGCCGTTATCTTGCCGCCTGAAGGGAGTTCCCGACAAACCTTCATCCCGTTTAGAAGATTATAATTAACGTACAAATATATCATCAATGATAAAAACTTAGTCGTAGTCAGATAAAAATGAACTAATTACGATTTCTACGTCAAAATTATGACGATTCAATTCTAAAGAAACGCAAGGACAAATATTTTGCTAAAAGCTTCAAAATGAGGAAAGTACCGTTAATTTTCGTTCGAAGTATGAATCATTTATATAAAGCGTCTATGGTAGATTAAGATTTCCTCACCTATACAGTGCCGGTGGAAGCAAACATTGCGTTTCTATTCTAGCCTGCCCTGTAAGTGGGGGTGCAAACACGCTCACAGGTGCCGCTTCCACACCCAGCACCCTATTTACATAGGCCACTCCGGCAGTCATACGACATTTGAACTTACACTTAACATTATTTGTTGTTGTTCCTTTTCAAACTGAAATGTTTTTATTTGCCTTAATTAACTTTTATACCTTTATTATATATTTTTATTTTAAATGTTTATAAAGATATGATGTGCCACATTAATATATCTTTTTAACAAAATATATCCTCAAAAAACGATCTTAACCCTGAATGGGTAAAGATCTCTCCCCATCGTCATTTCAGGGCTTAAAATAAATCCATAAATTCAATATCAAAATAAAATTACTAAGATTAAAGAATTCAATAATTCAAACATTTAATTAAATAAGCACAGAAAGTTGATAAATAATTAATGAAATACTTTTTAAAGACCTAAGACTTTAATTACTAAATTACCTCGCACTTTTCAAAATAATATTAACAATACATTTTATCTTAATCTATTTTCCTAAAATATATTTTTGTAATATTTTTATATGCCATCACCTCATAGGGTGATGGTAGAACAGTTGTCTATCCAAACTATTCAACCATTGATGATCCAGTTATACGAAAACACTGACGACAATTAGCCACTACAAAGCTGAATAAGGGAAGTTTAAACAAACGGATATGCTTTAAATATTCACTCTGAAAGAAATAAATTTAAAATTATGAGATAATTGTTCAAGTAAAATCGTAGGTAAGCTTCGAAGCAAATACAACTTTTATAGAATGTAACAATAAACCTCCAGTTGGTTTTACATTTAAAATAAAAATTTACATGGTCATTTGAGTTATTCCATATATGGCAGCTCTAACTCTAATTTCCCTTTCGAGGTCCGAACATATCAAATATTGACAGAGTGTAATCTGGCCGAGTGTTGTGGTGTGTTACGGTGTGATGCGGCGGCGTGTGTGTTAGCAGGCGAGCGGTAATGCGTGCGGTTAACACCAGACGTTCTTCATTACCGCATATGTACTTATTTGAAATACTACCACTTGCTAAACATTATTCGCGATCAGTTACCACTTCAGCTTTACCTACACGATACATATCTCACGGTAACTATTTCAATGTTTAGTACCTATCGCTATTTAATAAACATTAAAGGTCAAGACATTCATAATGTCCAAAATCAACTAATAACAATGTGAGTAGATATCAAATAGCGTTTTTAAAATATATTATTATGTACATCGTCTTGATTAAAGATAGTAACACATTTTTTGTGAGTATCACGTGCAAAATGTGGTTTGGAGCGACATGCACGTGTGGAAATGATGGAATAGATTTCAATGAAACTCGACCAAATTATAGATTATATTCTGGAACAGAGTATATTAATTCTGTTTTATTCTAGGAAAATGAATTTTGGCTGTCATATTGAATTCGAGTTCTCAGACTTTAATATAAAAAAAATATAGGCAAACATTAAACATATTTAGTCACCAATGTGGCACTATCTTTATGAGCTAAGATGATCTGAATATCTGATCAGAAAGTGGTACCTAAATTTAACAATTGCTGAAGACGTGCTTGCAAAATCCCTAGAATTACTTTTTAAGTGTCATTTGTATGACCTCTAACTGCTTTATTGGTTTAGTCGTCATATTTATAAGGCCACAGAGGATATCCTAAAGTGTTGGGCTAAAATCCCAGGATCGGTCGCTAAAAACTTGCTATAACTTATAGCAAGTTTTTAACGACGAGTTGTTGACAATTTGCCGAACTTACCAGTTTTTATAATTATTAGTGTTTAAATGTAGCACTTAAAACTTTTGGCCTGAAATATCCAATATCAGTATTAAGTCCCATTGAATTATAATAAAGAAGGATAATAGTGCCGCTATGATTGAAGATTTGTGCACTATAAATGTCCTGCGCAGTTGGCCTCCATAAAGAATGTGCGCCGTCATTGAGGTAATCGATCAGGAGTACACTATTACTCTTTAATAGAATATAAAAAAAATACTCAAAAAAGGTTTTAATTTTTTTTTTTATAATTTAATAACAAAAACAATCGAACGAAGATGAATACCTAAATAATGTAATAATAATTGCAACACCCAATAGAATATTTGTTACAAAAATAAAGGCGTGAGTATTCCCATTTGTAGTTTATTTGCGTTGATAAAATAACTTCTACGAATGCCAAGCGATTGCCGATCCCGGTCCGGAAGAGCACATAAAATATATCTACTTATAAACATACTATGTGATCATCAACACCATAATATCTAATATATAAATTTGGGTCAAATATTTTTATTCTATACCTACTCTTTACTGTAGCTTTCATTAATCAGTAGAACTTTAGTTCAGTACTTTTTGATTAATACATACATTTCAATGAATTTTGACCTAAGGCATGTTTACTATTTTATTAGTAACTTTAAATTAAATGTAACTAAGTTTTCTTTAGTGGGCACAATGGTAAACGTAACATGTTATTATTTTGGTTCGTAGGTAAAATCGTCCGTAAAGTCGATAAGCATTGGTAAAAGTGAAATGTACTGAAATAGTGTTGATACATCAAAGTTTCCTAAGACAGTTGCAGCTTTAATGAATCGATAATCAGAGTGAAACTACCACCGGCCCAGAAAAGAATACCCTAATCTGACAGGAACCGCCGGATAAATGACAGAAAACTTATTATACTCAAAAGTGATATAATTTATTCTTAACAGTAATTGTCAAAAGGTTTACATTATGTAGTGTGTAAAGAATGTGTAGAATGTAAAATGAGATGCTCTCACTTTTGAGCAAAAAAACAGTAAAACTTGAAAAAGGCTAATATTTAAAAATAATGTTGTTCAGTGGTAACCTAATTTTACTTTAAAAGCTGCTTGAGCTTTAAAGTGCTTTTAAGGAAAATATTTAAATTATGAGACAACGTTGATCGAATTAAATTAATAACAATAAATATTTAATGAAGATTACTTTCTGAAAATATGTACAATTAGTTAGGTGCCAGTAACCTGTTATATAAGTAAACTTATTTTTTTTTGCCATGCTATTCAGTGATTACTGGATAGGACAAAATTACACAAATTTATTCTTAATACACACCTTATTAAAAATAATTAAAATAAATCTCCAATTTTAAAGGGAAAATTATTTTAAAGGAACTTATTATGATAAAGTCATAATTATACCTTACTAGTGGAATTTGCCTCTTTATCCGCACTAAATTTACAAAAGTTTTCCTATGGCACGCTTAATGGTCACCCAAAAAATTTACTTTTCCCTAGATTATCGTATATTTAATCAATCGTGTCTGTTTATATGACGCCTAATAAAATGTAAGTATATAATGTAAACAGTTAAGTGAAAATAATTTGTTCTACATATTCTCTAGTTATGTCTAAGGGTGCATGCATGGGAAAACATCTGTGTCCACACAGCTACTGATAACGTCCAGTCCACTCAACCATATCAGAGTAAATACGATAGTCCAGTCCTTGATTGATTTCATTAGGAATTTAAATAAAACTAATTATAACGGATGAATCGCGTATATTAATTATTTTTAAACATCCCGACGTTTCGAGCACTTTGCAGTGTTCGTGGTCACGGGTAGACTAAGATGACATTCGTCTATTTGAAGAACAAAGGAAATATTATTAACAACTACCGCCAACGATTTCTCAATTGATATCTTGAGTAACGTTCCGGTTGCACGCAGAAGGCACTAACTGTATCTTTAGGTCTTGCAGTCTGTTGGATTTGGGATTTCAAATTTTTAATAAGTGGATCCCAGGTGTTAGAAAGTCTCCAACCATCTTCTCTATTGAAGTTCGGATGTTTTTGAATTTCAATAGCCTCGCGTATCATTCTAGGAATGAATCTGTGTTCTCTAGCGAGGATCTGTGGTTTATCAAATCGGATAAAATGGTTAGGTTTATCCAGAGCATGTTCACAGACTGCAGACTTAGAACAACGCCTATTTTTGACATCTCCTATATGTTCCTTGACCCTGGTACCGATACTTCTCTTTGTTTGCCCTATGTAAGATAAACCACACTCACATTCGAGTTTATATACTCCTGCAGTTTGTAAGGGAATATTACTCTTGATAGGTCTCAAGAACTGGCTCACTTTCTTATGAGGCTTGTACACGGTTTTAATTGAAGCTCGCTTCAAGATGTTGCCAATCCTGTCTGTAACTCCCTTCACATATGGTAGAAATGCAGGTTGTCGCTCAACTGTGGGTGGCTTGATACGGCTTCTGCGATGCTGGCGAGGCACGGGCAGCTTGTTCTGGTGGAGTGCAAGCTTGACCTGACGTAGCTCGTCCTCTAGGTGTTCAGCATCGCAGAGATGGTGGGCTCTCTGAAACAAAGATTTGCCAACGGTAGCTAACTGGCTAGGGTGGTGGTGCGAGTCACCATTGAGGTATTTGTTGCTGAACACCTAGAGGACGAGCTACGTCAGGTCAAGCTTGCACTCCACCAGAACAAGCTGCCCGTGCCTCGCCAGCATCGCAGAAGCCGTATCAAGCCACCCACAGTTGAGCGACAACCTGCATTTCTACCATATGTGAAGGGAGTTACAGACAGGATTGGCAACATCTTGAAGCGAGCTTCAATTAAAACCGTGTACAAGCCTCATAAGAAAGTGAGCCAGTTCTTGAGACCTATCAAGAGTAATATTCCCTTACAAACTGCAGGAGTATATAAACTCGAATGTGAGTGTGGTTTATCTTACATAGGGCAAACAAAGAGAAGTATCGGTACCAGGGTCAAGGAACATATAGGAGATGTCAAAAATAGGCGTTGTTCTAAGTCTGCAGTCTGTGAACATGCTCTGGATAAACCTAACCATTTTATCCGATTTGATAAACCACAGATCCTCGCTAGAGAACACAGATTCATTCCTAGAATGATACGCGAGGCTATTGAAATTCAAAAACATCCGAACTTCAATAGAGAAGATGGTTGGAGACTTTCTAACACCTGGGATCCACTTATTAAAAATTTGAAATCCCAAATCCAACAGACTGCAAGACCTAAAGATACAGTTAGTGCCTTCTGCGTGCAACCGGAACGTTACTCAAGATATCAATTGAGAAATCGTTGGCGGTAGTTGTTAATAATATTTCCTTTGTTCTTCAAATAGACGAATGTCATCTTAGTCTACCCGTGACCACGAACACTGCAAAGTGCTCGAAACGTCGGGATGTTTAAAAATAATTAATATACGCGATTCATCCGTTATAATTAGTTTTATTTAAATGTGTAATAATCGCGAAAATTTAAGACATCATTAGGAATTTCCATTGGCCAGACGATAAAAGGACATTTGTACAAATGGAAAAGCATTCATTTTCTGTTCAAACATTACAGCAAACCTACGTAAATTACTATCAATTCTATATTATTATTAATATATTATATATTAATTATATATAAAATCAGCTTCATTATATTCTAGCATATTTAGAAGTAAGTATTAAATTTAGTTTCAGTGTAAAATAAGACATAAATTACAAATGTACTTATTTGCTAAAATGTATGCATATGTATGATGATGTATGAATAAATATGAATCCAAATACACTTACCTACTCCTTAATGATGCAAGGTAAGCTATAATGTGTCTATTGACTTACTGTATGTATTTGATGATACATTGAAAAGGGGGATACTATTTTTGATTCATTTATATAAATACACGATCGTCAAATTCCTTAACAAGATAACAAAGTTTTAAAAGGGAGATTAATTCCGTTACAATAAATTTTCCCAGGGTAAAGCACTTGAACCAGGTGTTCATTGCTCATACACCTATACAAAATACGTTAGGATAAAATATTGTCGAGTGGCTCAGTAATGATAGCAGAGGCATCAGCTACTGTCATGTTTTACAACGCCATTAATTGTTTTATGGTGGTTGTTAAATCGTCTGTAAAGATAACTGCGGTTCTGGGGGATGTTAAGGAGATTTTTGTAGTGGCGACAGAAGACTTTTACTGCCATCGTATTAAACGTTTGCTTGCATTGCACCCGTATAAATATTTAAATTATATAATTATTTTAATATATATGATAAATATTTACCTTTAGTCTATAAGGGTTTTTTTCACAAAACCATTGAATAATCAAGCTCTCATCCAACTTCCTGAGTTTCGACTCTATGTATTCGATTGATATCTATATATCGATCTATTTACGTGATGAAATTTCAAAAAATCTAATATATCAAAATACCAATTTCCATATATCTGACGAATAAATGATCACTCATTTATCTGCTCAATAATCACTCATTTCCCCAATTAGGAGATATGGTTTGAAAAATACACCCACTGGTGTACCTATATATGTTAGAATATTATATAAATATAGTGCTTTTTATTCACATTTATACTATTAACGTTAGTTTAGCTCCTAACGAAAGACTTGAAACGGATTATTGGCTTATCTCATTCGGTACATTATTTCATGTTCAGTATCCTTCACAATTTATATTGGTTTTGTATGATAATAAAGTTAAGAGAGCAGTGTCGGCGCTGGTGGATCGTTGGATGCAGAAATAGCGTGGGCGGGCTCGTCACAGATGACAGCTATCTGCATTCTGCACTGTTTATGACTTCCTCAGCCAATGGCCTCCGCAATCGTGAACTTAGTTTCAGATTATCCCAACTTCAAGAATATATAACATTACGGATTGCTACGAAATGTGATTTACAAAAAAAAGTGGTAACGTTTTAGGTGGACCCTTAACTGAAGTTATTGTTACGACGTTCTAAATTTTAAAACAATAAATCAAAATACCTTGATTATAATTAACAAATCATAACAAGACCGCTGCTTTACGAGCAACCCATCGACAAGCTTTGCAAAACAATGGCTCAAATTGTATATACTCTAGCACTATTAATTTTATTTCTGCGACTGAAAACGACACACGTGTAAGAAATTTTGGTCACAATTTAACCTTGTACGTTATTACACAATGACTGTTTTAAAACGTGCTCATTTTTTACTAAATTGTATTAATAATTATGAGTATTTTATTTGATTTAAAAAAAATAATAATAACAAAAGCAAACTATTTATATTTCGTCAAATTACTAATACAATATACTATTTGAAGAATGTAGTAAAACAAAAAAGAGTTTTGATTTTGTTTTGACATAATGTTTATTTACAGATTTAGTATTTTGGATTACATCCATAATGACACACAATAAGCTTTATACAAATAGTACGAATCAATGATCGGGAGACACATATCTGGACTCCGCTTAATACCTACTTTCAAATCATTGAAAATGATTACGCGTGATGTCATATTATCAGAATTAGATTAGTGGCAATAGTCTTTGTATTTAAGATCACTTGAATAGTAAAATAAAAAAAAGTTAGGCGTAGACATTGTTAAGCTATTTTATATTATAAACATGCATCCGTTCTTAATATTGGTTGTGAGTTTGTACACAGTGAGCTTTAAAGTGCTTGGTCAAATAATTAAAGATTAAATTTGAGAAACCAAAACTATCTTGGAGGTTTGAAGAGATATTTGCTAGCATTTTAACGTTTGTTATTCTTATTTATTATTTAAAGTAAAACAATTCATATTCAATTTAATATTTTAACTAATACATATGAGTTCACATATACTGCCACTATTTATATATTCTTATTAATGTATTTAATTATGTCGGAGAAGTGACATTGTATTAAATTTTGTTATAAATTATATTTATATATATGTACTTTAATACCCAATTTTCACTTGCCTGATACATTTTTCTTCTCATTGCAACATGTTAAATTTACCTTAATGTTAAACGCTCTTAAATTGTTGTAGAGTATTGTAATGTTTAACTTGCTTATAATTTCATACAGTTTTCAATTATTACTTATCTTATTTATGTGTTATTTATCTTGAATTTGTTTAAGTGCGTGCTGGTGTAACCTATATCTTATTATGAGATTAATATATAATCTATCTGTCAATGTATTATATGTGAGACCAAATAAATGAGTAACAATAGTCCAATCGTACGCAATAAACACGTGCCTCTGATTGCCTTTTCTGTCGTATGTTAAAGCAAAACATGTTCATGTCGTATTCGTTGTAAACACAGATGTATGCGTAGACGACTATGAAATCTGGTGTAGTAAATCACTGTGTACAGCTATAAAACTTTTTGTCATGACGCGGACACGTACGGTGATTAATTTAAGCCTTCTAAATTAACTTACAATACGTACCTAATATTAAAAATATGGTTTTTAACATAAAAATTTAAGCCGTAGGGTAGATCTGTATTTATGCATTTTAATTATTTTTGGGTAGGTGTATAGTTCTATAAGTCTTTAAGTAGGTACATTATTTCATATAGATTTATTGTTTTTTTAGAAGAATATAATCTTAATCTCATTACCTTATCAATATTTCCGAACGTTACTCAATATAATACTACGGAATATATTAAAAAACAAAACACATTATAAGCAATAGAAGAGTAGGCCACAAGTATCTGTGATTGTCAGAAGATGTTACTAACCAGATGGCGACGCGCGGTAGGTCTTCTGCGTCCCTACAAAAAGTAATCGAATGCTTTGAAAATGTGATTGTCTGTAAGGCGGTCTGCATTCGTGATATTAATATTTTTATACAATAGCAACTTCACGGTATTTATTATAATGGTAAGGCGTTTCTAGCTTTCATGTATAAGCAATAAAGTTTACTTAAGTTATTCCGTTGCCAGAACTCGTTCTAACTAATAAACAAGGAAACCGCTGGTAGTTCCCCGAAGCAGTAAGTAATTATTTCGTTTAATATTGGTTCCCGAGAGTGATCCGTTAGAAATCGATCGACTTTTAGTGGCGTGTCAGTGTTTGAAAAAGTATAATTTATTGTCAGCATTGAGATCGCGAGGAAACCCGAACGCGGCATTAGAAAATAAAAAAGTAATAAAATAAGAGATGTTTACGAGCGTAAAATGACGTGAGGGTCGGCCACTTGGGTCGTTTCGAAGTTTACTTGCGCCGGCGCGCCATCGTACGACCTATGAAATAAACAAAAACGAACATGAAGGGTTTTTCATAATCATTTATTTTCTTCGTCGCTTTATGCGTTTAGTCGCCTAGTAATTATCGGTCGCGCGCCGAAAGTTGAAACTCTTAAGTGGATGTACTCGAGTGCCTATTTTATTGGTTGTGTCAACATTAACTTTAGCTTTGTTAAGCGTTTGGCAAGATATTATCAAAGTAGGTTCGTACGTGCTTTCCTAATCGACGATTGTAAACATTGAATAAAATTGTGTGTAATAAAAATATATACCTACGTCGAGTCTCACAACTAATATAGAAATTAGGTTACCATTAAAACCGAAACATACCCAACACTAAAAAGTATTGCTGCTGTGAGGTATACAAAACTAGGTAATTGGTACATAGTTGCCTCTATATTAGAAGTATAAGAAAGACTGTGAAAACTGTTTTTCTTGGGTTCACTTAATAATATATTCTAAAGAACAGTTATGAGAATACATTAACGTAATTGATAATATAGACAATTTGATGTTTTTATCATTTGCTTGTTATCCAGAGGTGGAGGGTGTATGCGGCGCGCGCACGTGAAACGCCCAATGAACGCGTTCATGGTGTTCGCGCAGGCCATGCGCAGGCGCCTCTCTGAAGAGCGGCCGTCGCTGCACAATGCGGAGCTTAGCAAATCACTCGGGTCTATGTGGAAGTGAGTATAATTTATATCTAAATAATTAGATTAACACTAAACCAAATTTCGCAAATACATATATATGTATAATCTCAAAAATAAATATATGTATCGTATCATGCTAATGAGAGAAAGAGTTTACGATGATATATTATGCATAAAATGACTGTAAGTAACAACAACTCCAACATAGCAATACAGTTGCTATACCACAAAAATACCCTATAAGTATAACACAATGTTGAGTCATTATTTATGCCCAAACAAATGACAATTACAATGTTGGCTTTAGAGATTACGGCTTACAATAATCTTCCTTGTTTTATTCATATTAAAATTTATATTCCACTGTACTGTAATATTTTTTTTTTAGCATTTATAATAATCATTTTGGTTAACATATAGATTTTATACGATTGTATACGATCGAAATAGCATTGCAATTTTAACGTCAACCCATTCTCCGGTTATCTTAATGAGCACATCGCGGCCGATGAGATGAGTAATGTCAAGTACTGCGTGGAGGGATGAGAAAGTAGGCAAGGGGGGAACAAACTAGTGAGAAACATATATGAGACCCTCGCTCATTGGTATAAGAACGATTTTGCTTTGAAGTTCATAACTTCAATCTGTATACCGCAAGTGGAGTGCGGAGCGCGTGCGGCGCCCAACCGAGCGGCGTGCATCGATTGTTTACTCATTAAAATGCTATCGCCGCTAAGTGATACGATAACATCTCTAACTGTCTCGAGCCTTCCATTGCAGAGCTTTGGCAGTGTTTGAAAATAAAACTTTAATATTTGGCGAAATATTTATACATGATTTTTATCTCCGTTTATTTTTCTGTACCTAGAAAAATTTAATTGTAATATTAAAAAATAAATTCAATGATTATTCTATAGTTAAATAAAGTCAAGATTAGAACTTTTTAATGAGTTTTTAATATGTATATGTTTGAAATATCAACTCGTTTAATTAGAAGCTACATACGTTATTTTCTTATACCGTATTCATATAGTTTTCCGGAATAAGTTTTGTTATCTCTGACCACCCGCGAAGTACTGTTATGACACAAGAATGACATGCCTATTCGGAGCAAACTCTCGAATCATCAAAGAAAACAGTCGGTGAAATGATACTGATTGCTTTGTTGTTAAAGGTGCACTCTAGACATGTGATGTTGAATGTCTAGATTAATAAAAATTAAGACACATCTGAAGAGATATGAGTTTTAAACAATCCAGTAAACGTATAATCGATATATTTAATGGCCTTATTGTTTGAGCCGATTAAAACCAAGGAGGATTAATGCCATGCCATGTATAACATTCATTACGGCGAGACGTCATTTTTAGAAGAAAAAAAAGATTGCGCTTGACGATTCGAACGTAAAACAATAATCAAAATTATTATACAAAAAATATTATATCTCATAATTAAATTCATTATTCAAAAGCAATATATTCTTCTCATTTTCTCCAAACGAATCGTTGGCGTGATCACTTCTTATTATATAATATAACATTAGTTAATAGGTTATATACCTAGTTTCATTAATAAATTAAGCTTAAATATAGTACGCATAGTATACACAGCTTAGATGTAGCATCGGCAAAATTCATAAAACCGATCACATCCGAATTGACTACGTTATGCCAAATTTTCAATATTTATTTCTCATGTGAATATGATCTTTACACAAATCTGTCTTTATTTTACAAAAGAGAGCCATCCGGTTTATTTATAACTTGGAGCTAGAGACTCTTTTCGGGGTGTTTTTAACAAAGTGGGAATACTAACTGTTGCGTCGCAATATATTTACAACAATATTATGTATATTCACAGTAACATTGATCACTTTGATAAAATCAGTGATAATCATTGTATGTGCACTAGGAGTAAGGATAAGCTTATAATGCCAAGTTTCCGACTCCGCAAAGTCAATAAATCATTCTTGGGGCAAGGTATCCGTTTCTATAATAAAATTTCGCAGAAATTTTTAACTTTGCCGTTTAGTAAATTCAAATCGTTTGTAAAAAATACATTGGTAGAAAAAGCATATCATTCGATACAAGATTTTATAGATGATAAAAAAGCGTGGAGTTAACCTGTTGGCTTCCAAGCAGGATACATTAATTGAAATAATTGTATTTAATTAACATGACGTTGTATTTTTTAAATGTTAAAAAAGAGTAACTACTGAGTTTCTTGCCGGTTCTTCTCTGTAGAATCTACTTTCCGAACCGGTGGTAGCTTCACTTAATTGTAAAATGACGATTCAAAAGTGCTTATAAAAGCCTACTTGAATAAAAAAAAAACCTAAAATATTCGGTCGAGTTATATGCACTTACTTTCTCGAGTTGAACTGATGCGAGAATTTATAGCGACGAATAGCGTCGAACGGCGCGATAGAGAGCTTTTCCTATTGGTCGTATAAATTGGCAGTAATCAGTTCTTTTTTTTTTCATTGCATTTTTCGATGTTACATCTAATTTATGTCGTACCTACTATAAGAGCATAAAATATTTGCCAAAAACTAGTAATTTAATATTGCCTTTAAATAACATACTTATTTGCCAGTACGCCAGGAGGATATATTAGTCTAACCTTAGGGAGTAGTAAAATCAGTACTTTAGTGGAAATAGTACTTATCAAGAATAAAAGACTGAACATTATATTTATTTCATAATCAAAATATAAGTAAACTTTGTCATTCAAGTCAGTTTCCATTTCTTCTTGACAGAATCTACATTCTAAGCGGGGAGAATGAAAATTATTTTTTCTTGTAAAATAACAATTTAACAGGGCTTATAAAAACTGACTTAAACGATATATGTATGTTTTGATAGCACTATGCCTTCGTTATAATGAAGTTATTATCAACATATTCATTTCATAAAATTTGGATATTAGAAATTAAACTATCGTTTTAAATAAATTAAAGATTTATTTATTAATTACTCGATAAAATTGTTATGCAAATATTTTATTTACTTTTTCTAAATTTTACTCAAATATCGAATAAACCACACCTTTTTTAATTTTGTATTTTAAGATAAAATTAACTATAATTTTATATTCTTTTGAATCTCTGTTGACACTAACCCACATTTCCGGTTTTTTTTATAAGTCCTTATTTGTTAAACGTTTTGCTGCATTATTTATACCTTATATTGCTCACGTTTTCAAACTTGGTTAATGTACTGACTAAATGTACGTCATGTACCAAATTTAATTACAAAGTTTTTAAATAAAAATATTATTGCTTAATAAAGTATTTTAACTTTTTATTAAAGACTTATATATGAATGTTAATAAATAAGGGGAACATTGTTTGTATGTGTACTAAATATTCAACTAATCAACTGAACTAAATAATTAAAATTGTTTCAAGGATATAATATTGTAATATTGTACGCTGTTTTCACAGAAGCCTGAGTGAAGATGAAAAGCTTCCTTTTGTAAAGGAAGCGGAAAAATTACGAACTCAGCACAAGCGCGAGCATCCTGACTACAAGTACCAGCCGCGACGGCGCAAGCCACCGCCGGCTTCCACGGCCAGACTAAAACAGGAACCCACGCCAGAACGCTACGCTCCTCAAATCGACTTCTCACGGATTGAAGTCGATGGAGCCCTATTAGCGGATGGCCCGCCTGACGGTGCTGAGCTAGATCAGTATCTGAAGCCAGCTCCAATACCAGACTACCATGAAATGCAACCACGTTACTCTCATACTTTGACTCACCATCCACCAGGCCTGTACACTCCTGTCCCCTCTCATTTACATCCGCCCTGTGGAGACTGGCAACACTACCCAGGACATCCTTAATATTTTTGTACCTAAATTAACTTGAAGTCTTCAAAGATTAATGTTTCTGTGAACTTTTATCACTACCCGAATATAAAATTAAAATTAGGTCAAAATATACTGTAGGTAGAGTAAGGAATAAATATCAGATTACCACATGTATTCCGATCATATCGTTTCACGCACACGTGCATTTGATCATCGCAAAGTAAACATTTATTAGGAAAACATGATACCTTAGATCTACATATCTTTCCGGGTGTGATAAAGTGAGCTAAATAAAAATATAATTAATGTAACTAATAATATTTCTAAAATTTAAGGTACGTGTTCCTCGAATTAAAATTTTCAGAGCAATGTACTAATAACGTGTACACCGCCTTATGATTTTATATTATAAATTGAAATTACAATACACACAATACAATCTCAAAATACAAATCTATGCACATTACATAATTAGAAATAATAAATATATAAATAGATTATATTAATATTTTTTAAATAAACTATACTGACGTAAATATATAAGAGTTCGTCAAAAGCCTCAGGTTCCAAAGCTTAAAATTTAATTTCTAAATATGTAGTATATAGATAGATAGGTAGATATATATTTAAGTAACTTAGTTATTAAATTAATATTATGCTTTATGAATTCTTAAGTTATTATTGTGATTAATTAGAAATTTAATGTTAATGTTATTTTTTAAAATAAAAGTTTTTTAATTAATTAACTTTTTAGTTATTTTACATATCCAAAGAATATAATACTTCTGTATATTAATAGGCATTGCATGTCATGTGTTTGTCAACTGTTTGATTACTATTGTCAAGCTTCAGTGATATCACTAAAAGAATAGAAAAAAAATGTTCAAATCATGCAGACTTATATATGTTTTCTTAAAGAACTAAATAAGCTATTTTCTTGGTGGTAGGGCTCTGTGCAAGCCCGTCTGGGTAGGTACCACCCACTCACCAGTTACTCTACCGCCAAATAACAGTACTCATATTGTTGTGTTCCGAATTGAAGGGTGAGTGAGCCAGTGTAACTACAGGCAAAAGGGGACATAACATCTTAGTTCCCAAGGTTGGTGGCACATTGACGATGTAAGGAATAGTTAATATTTCTTACAGCGTCATTGTCTATGGGTTATGGTGACCACTTACCATCAGGTGGCCCATATGCTCGTCCGCTAACATATTGAGCGTATATGATAATGTATTTTCTTACTATTGATTAATTAACATATTAAATGTTTCACAACATATAGGTATATCATTTATAATCGCTGTCTCAATTCTGAGAAGCGATGAAGGGTACATGAAACGATGTCGAGCGATACGAGCGACCCCTAACCGTCCCGCTTCCGGCCGGGTCGCGCCCGACCGACACAAAGCCTCCTTGTTCCTATATCTTATCACTCTCACATTTTCGCGACCGATTAATGAGAATTATAATATCGATGAATTATATAATAATAACGAATTAAACTAATTTATCTCAGATACGTCTTAATGAGAGCTTTAAATTGACATGACATGCAATGTTTGGATCACGTTATTATTATTTATTATAATATTGCAATTGAGTATAAAACTTGCTCATAAACTCAGTGCAAGTCTGTCTGTAACGCTACCAACATAATACTTATATTCTAACGTCCAGCATCAATATTTTGTATTGTTATATTACAACTTGAAAATACAAATGCCAGTGAAATTAAAGGCACAAGGAAAATAAAATTCTTCCCAAGATTGCTGGCGCTTTGGTTATGGCCGTAAGTAATTAGTCAAATTCCATGTTTGCCACTGAACCATTTCCCGTCCGTCTATATATGCAATTATTAAAAGAAAACCCATAACTTAGTAGACTGAAAAATGTGATTTCACATGCAAAACTTTAAAAGGAATAAAACAAATATGATATCAATATGAAGAAAATATTGCTGTCCTATTTCCTTACAATTATTTCCTTTGCCTGGAATCACAAAATGAATTACAAAAAACAATTAGCGAAAAGATATTCGGGGGTTATACAAACAACAGATATCAAATAGGTATTAAGTACTTACGTGCTATACGAACCAGCATCATTTTATATGGCTCGTATAACAGGTAAGTAAGGATACGTAAACATACAGGATACATTGTTTCTCATTGTCCTTTATAATCCACACATTATACCTATCTAAATAACGGAAAAACGCAAACATATTATGTGTATTTTAAATACCTGCAATCAGTTATTAACATTAGCTGATTATATTCAGACATTCATTTTAAAAAAAATATTCTATATAAAAAGTTTATTATACAAAACTTTTTGTTTTAGCTTTTTAAAAGTCCTACGGAAAAGATAATTATCATGTGATAGTTAAAATGTTTAACTAATTAGCTTCATTATAACATTATAATTCTAGAAATTAGACCCTTCGATACAAAAACAAAAACAAGAGACACTGTTATGAATAACTAATGGTGCATCTTAGAATATTAAGATTGAGTGCAAATGAGCCGGGAGTTGGAGGCGCGTGCGGCGGCGGCTCGCGTTACACAGACACACACATGCCGAAAGACATCCTATCCCGCCGAGTTAACCAAGGTACTTTTTGCATCAGAACACATGAGATATTAATTAAATGGGCGGAGGGTTGCACGCTCAATTTTACGCTTTAGTATCTGGTCTTTTTAACTTGTCTAAGCGATGTCTTATTTAATATCAAGGATTTTACTTAAAAAACGATTTATAAAATTACATATCAAGTAACAAAAATATAAATATAATGTTTTTTAAACGAAATAATAAGAATATAATTTTATTAATTTATAATATTAAATAAATATGAGTATGAACGTGATTGTTTAAAAAATATATGATCCATATCGGAAATGATGGCTTTCGCCCGTCGTTGACGGCTGACCGTAAGTTCAAGTGGTTCATTCAACGACAGTTCGTGTGAAATTGGTCTCCAGATACCAGATACAAGTGTAAGACGATACCTCGGCGTCTGGTGAACATCGCTTAGAAATCAAATCCAACAATGTAAAAGTACCGAGCCAAGTGCCAACATGTGTACAATGCGGCTGAATCATTACGCACAGTTACATCAGAAATGCTTCGAGTTCATTGAACAAGATACAATATTGGGTAGATTATTACTGACTGTCTATCGTAAAAATTATACATTAATAAATAAAGAATAAAAACTACGAAAAGTAACGCGTTTTTGATAATACTGAGTTTCAAACTAAAATTAGTTTGTTTTTAAAGTTTTATAACAATTATAGCGTATTATAATTACAATAATAAGTATTCAAACGTAACAGGAAAAACGAATAATTAATAAATTTATAAGTCCTAGTAGCTTATTTAGGCCACTCGTTCAACTATCATTACTTAAAAGTTTTACTAATATCTATTTTATCACTTTTATAACCCAACATAATGGCAAACCAATACAACCGAACAAAGTTTACGCACTACCGAGACACAGCGTATACGATTGGTCTGCATCCAATTTCCAGGCTCCGAGCTGAAATGGTGATTCAAGTATTTGTAACTGATTCTGAATTTCACTCATGCATAAGCATGTGTTTTTGGAGCTGCGATTTGCTATCGAATACGATCATATCAACAAACCGTCACTTGAATTTATTGTAACGGTTTTTTTAACAATATGCTAATGTAAACTTAATGTAACTTAATGTACATTCCAAAAAAACTATTTCCCTAACCACGAGCGAAGCCCCTGAGTATATAAATATAGCTCGTTTGTCTGTTTAAAAACATGTGTTTCTTTTTTATCAAATAAAGTAATTACCTCAATTCGATTATAAAAAGCAAATAACATACTTACTAAATGCTTGATCAGGGCCCCTGACCAGGCCCCTACAAGGTATACTGACGATCTAGTGAGGGTTACAAGGAGCCGCTAGATGCGAATTTTGAAGATCCTTACGGGAGGCCTTTGTCCAACAGTTAACGTCTTCCCACTGAGAGAAACATTATGATACTTCATAAATATATTTTATCACAGACACCACTCATTATACGTTCATTTTTCAATTAAAATTAACTGTCTATCGTAAATAATATTAAAAACAAAAGACAGCAGGGTGAAACTCGGGCCTGTAATTAATATTATGTAGGTTGTGTAAATATATCAAAAACGTGTGAAATTATGAGAAACTGATATCTGCATTAAATCATAGAGAAAACGATATCTGATATGTTGATACATTTTTTTGAATATTAGGATATTTTATAGAGAAATAATAAGAATCACAAGGATGTTTCTACGTGATCTAAAAAAAAACACATACTTATGTCATATTTTTTTTGTGACTTAAAAAAATTAAACGAGTATGAAGTGTTTGAATATTAACATCATTATTATACTAAAGTGTTCGAAAAATCTAAGTATACGTAATACTAGGTGTCCCGGATCAAAATCTACTTGAACTTATTTAATAGATACACCTATCTTCACTCTCTTAAATTTATAATAATACAATTTCTCGTTTTGATTTCTTTTTTTATTTTTGATATAAAAAATATCTTAAGACTAATCCTCATGAAATTGGGTAGATACTATAACATTAACAGTTAAAATTTGAACTTTTTTTTCTTTTTAAATAATAATCAAATACTTATGTATTTGATTATTATTTAAAAAGAAACCTGCGCCCTACACGAGAACTTCGTTGAGCCACCAGCGTAGTACTTCACAGGGGGGCCGCTTTTGCGTTATATTTACACGATCTTGGAGCCTCTCCAATCCGTGCAGAGGACGGCCATCGCAGTGGTTTTAGTAACTAAGAATCCCAGATAGCCTGTTTTCCTACCCGAGAGGTCCAGGTATCTTACTGAAGGCTTCCAATGCGAGAAAAATAAAATAAAGATATAGCAAAGAAAACATACCTTGGCGGGTGTATACAAGCCTCTCAAACACAAACCCCTACCAAATATACACAACCACCGTCCTATAAAAAGCTAACGTCATAGCATACGCTGCAGAGAAAATACGCGTGGATCGAGAGGTACCTAAAGCGTACCACAATAAAAATAAATGAATGTATGTAACTACTTTATACCAAACACATCACAGATAGTTTTCACCGGCAGTTAGTAAGATCGTTACAGGTTAATCCTAATCCTCTTATCAAAACATGATTTTCACCACATCACCTGAAAATCTGATTGGGTAAATCCTCATTTAACTGATTTCAATCAAAAAAACTATTTCAAACAAACAAACATAAATATTATGTTTGTTCACGCAATTAGACCTCAGATCTGGCTCTGAAAAATTTAATCGCCACGAATCCATTAGCAATTCTCATCGTCAGGTCATTCAAGACCGTCGTGGTCTTTTGGTTCAATTATTATGTAGCAAATAGCCATTGTGGCCTTTAGTCTATTTCTCTCATCACAAGAGAAGTAAGGCAAAATAACAGACTATTTTCCAACCAGCAGTAGACTTAAATAAACTTATCATTTATTGGCAAGTCACAAGTTCTTTTTTATCCAATATATTAAGATATAGAGATATCGGAGACTATTTCATATCAATATAGAGAATATTCCATAACAATTATTTTAAGCCATATAATTCGCACAGGTTACTGAAGATACTGGTGATACTTTAAAATATTACACCTTATATTATCAAAGGTATTCAATTTTGTATTCTAATTTTTATGTTATTTATATAATATAAATAACAAATAATAGCTCATTGCTACCAATCCATGGTAATGGCAATATTGAAACATCTGTCACTTTTATTATCATTAAAATGTCATTTCGTTATTTGGTTGTCAAACATATAGTAATTATATTGTGAATTTGATATCACAGAATTTTTCAGTGATTCATATCATAAGTTTACAGAAAAAGATACGATTTTGAAATGATAACAAGATTAACATCGATGAGTATTTAGATGTCATTATTAATGGCCAGATTGCCGAATGGCTGGATTCAGCTGGTAAGTAATTAATTGTATTTAAAGCAAGTGATAAAACTACCAATCAATTCAATTTAATTAATGTAGGAATTCATTCCCTCGGTTATTGAAAGAATAGTTCTTCCAATTGGCCTTACTTAACAATTATTTTTTTTCGAATTTGTTTTAGTAATCATGAATGAAAAATACAACTGTATAATATATTTTATAAAGTGTAGATAAATACATCATCTTACTAACATTAAAACCAAATTATTAATAAATATAAATTAAAATCAATTTTAGGTATCTGTCTGAAGGCTTCCAAGTAATAATTGAGAAGTCGAAAGAAGCAAAATGTTCTCTGAAAGATGTACAGTTGCGTTTCTTGTGCCCTGACGATCTGGAGGAGGTACTGTTATTTCCAACACTTTTTTAATGTTTGTTGACATGAACAAAAGCCAAATGAGTAGTATATAAATATGCATGTATTTAGCCTTATTCATTGACTGTATTGAATCAGTATATTGTTTTTATTAGAATAAATTTTAATTTTGTAGTATATACACAAAACATATATGTTGCTCGCCAGTAACAGTGTAAAAAAGTATGTGTTTATTATAACTTAATTTGAAATGTCATAGACCTTTTACATTGTTGTTATATTGACTAATAAAAAAATAGTTAATATGTGTTATTTTGTAATTTATTGGAACTCATTTTCAGGTAAGATCTTTGTGCAGAGACTGGTTTCCAATAGAGTATCCACAATCATGGTATGAGGACATAACATCTTCCGAGAGATTCTTTGCTCTAGCTGCAATTTATAAAAGCCAAATAATTGGTCTTATAGTTGCCGAAAT
Source organism: Vanessa cardui (assembly GCF_905220365.1). Lineage (NCBI taxonomy): Eukaryota > Metazoa > Arthropoda > Insecta > Lepidoptera > Nymphalidae > Vanessa > Vanessa cardui. The sequence goes on along the minus strand of NC_061138.1, from coordinate 8,139,339 downwards.
TAAACCTTATCTCAAACTCAATGCAGAAGACCGAGGAATACTCTCTAGATGGTTTGCCTCCAAAGATACATTGGTTGCGTATATACTATCACTAGGTAAGGATTATATAAACTAAATAATTTAACAATATTTTTTAAATACCATTAATTTAAAAGAAAAGAAATTATTTAGTCAAGTACAAGTTGAATAATTATAATTAAATTTAAGAAAATAAAGTAACATTCTTCATCATCCATATTTAAACAAAATAACCAAAAAATATTTGACTTATTTTGTTGTTAACTATTTTTAGGAGTAGTACGTTCATACCGTCGGTCAGGAGTAGCGACAATGCTACTGGATGTTCTAATCAACCATTTATCCGGACCAGTGCCTCAGCCACCTCACGAACATCGAGTTAAAGCAATATTTCTCCATGTATTAACAACAAACAAAGAAGCTATTTTGTTTTATGAAAAGAGAAGGTATCTATAATATTCAATAATTATTATATACTAGCTGTGCCCGCAACATTGTACGCGTTTCAATTTAATAAAAATAAAATATTGTAGCCTAAGTTACTCCTAATTATATCAGTTGTCTGCAAGTGAAAGTCCCGTCAAAATTGATCCAGGCATTCCAGAGATTAGCCGGAACAAACAGACAGACATACAAAAATTGTAAAAAATGTTATTTTGGTTTATGTACCATGTATATATACATATGCACTGAGTAAAACAGGGCTATTTTAATATTACAAACAGATACTCCAATTTTATTATATGCATAGATGTTTAGATATATATAATAATTGGAATAATAAATATGTACAATAATAAAAGGTAACTATTAATGTAAAGTTAGTAATTAGTATGTGAAAATTAAATTCCAATTTCGCAATTTTAAAAGGGAACAATGAGTTATATTTTATTTAAAATGTACATAATTGAACATCAAGGCCATACCTTTTGCAAAACATTAAAGAAAAGTAGGAGTAAAGAGCAACAAATAAAAATGTGCTGTATTTGTGTTTTAATGTAAAATTAAAACTCATATAATAATAGCTCCTGATTCCTAGTAAAGTCTATTGTACATCTTCAAACTCATATTTTATAATAAAGTTACCTGTGTAAGACAATAAGGTAAAACAGATATGAAGTAAAACTTCAATAATATGTATAAAATGAATTTTAATTAAAACCATCATTTACTTAAGTTTTCCATTTATTCTCAAATGATTAGGAATTATCTTAAAACTCTAAGGCAAATAAAGACAGCTATATATTTACTTTACTTTAACCAACATAAGATTATATGCGACTGGCATAATGTAGCACATATACAGAATCAAAATAAACTTTATTCAAGTAGGCTTTTACAAGCACTTTTGAATCGTCATTTTTCTATTAAGTGAAGCTACCACCGGTTCGGAAAGTAGATTCTACTGAGAAGAACCGGCGAGAAACTCAGTAATTACTCTTTTTCAACATTTAAAAAATACAAAGTCATGTTAGTTAATACAATTATTTAAATTAATATATCCTGCTTGGAAGTCAACGGGTATTAACTCCACGCTTTTTTGTCATCTATAAAATCTGAAAAGGATTACTTTTCAATATTGCCAACTTTTGTGTTACTATAATAATACCAAATTTCAAAAGTAATGTGTTTTTATTTTCAGATTCAGACTGCACTCTTTCCTGCCGTATTACTACTCAATAAAAGGCCGGTGCAAAGATGGATTCACATACGTATACTATGTTAACGGAGGCCATGCACCTTGGGGGTTGTATGATTATGTGAAGTATGTAGCTCGAGCGGCATGGCGTGGAGGTGGCCTCTATCCCTGGCTGTGGGGCAAGCTGCGGACTGCTCTCACCATCGCTTGGCATAGGTAGTGTACATATAAAATCACTTTTTATTAGCCAACATAGTTATGTTAAATACTTGGTACCTACAGGGTAATACAACATTGGTGTGATAGGGTACTCATATGGTAGGGTACTCATGTGGTGGTGGTGCTTAATACATTTTGTCTTTTCATAAATACATGGTTCCTCGCAAACAAATTTTAGTGAGATATGATAATATATATTTTTGTTTATATTTTATTGTCGGTTATTTTGACCAATAGCAAATTTTATTTTTAACTGATTTCTTTTAAGGTTTGTCTTAATTTATTTGTACATCAGGACTGTGTCATTTATGAACTGATTTGAGGAATTAGTTTTTTAATTTATGATGATAAATTTCCACCACTATTGAGCAAAAATACCGACAATAACGTCAGCTTAAGAACAAACTTAACCTTTGTTTGATTTACCAATAATATTTTATTCTTTATAACATGAAACATCGATACGAGCATGGATCGTCACTATGATTTTGATGATGTCATGCTGAGCCAGCTCTACCGTTTGATTACCCTGCAGGCAGCGAGTCTTTGATACTATAACAAACTACTAAATTAAGAACTTGGTTGGTTCCGTATATGACAATAGGTTCGGTCATTGAACTTTGCCTTGATCAGAAGTAATTTGGAACAGTGTCCTCTGCACAGCTTCAGCAATAAGACTGAGTGCAATTTTATCTGCACATGATACTTTTATAATTAAAAATAAACTTTTCACCCAAAACTAAAGGTGTGTCGCTGACATTGTTCCAAACGATATGGGTTTTTTTACATTATAAATGTTGGTGTAAGGCATAAAAGAGTCGTTAGATAATATATAAATGTAACATTGTTCATAGGCATTTCATTTCATATTGTGTCACTTTTACGACGTTTTTATAATGGAATCTAATCACATATGTGTTGTATTTGAACGTTTCGAAATCATCGCAATATACACGTATTTTATTCGACACATATATACATTTTTTTAATAAAAAATAAATCTCATTTTTATCTAATAATAGAAGTAAATCAATTAAGAGACAATTAATACGAATATGAAGGTACATACGAATTAACATATTCTAAGATACGACGTTTAAGGTTTTCAAATAAATAATCGGGAATTGATTATATTATAACATTCTCCATTACTAATATATCTTACTTGTATGCGGTTCGTTGAATCACAAGTCCATTTAACAGATTCGAATTTAATATGACAATTATACATCTACATATAAAATAGATACATGATCTATATAATTATAATATTTAAGATAAATTTAACGCTTATTTGCGATATCTACATACAAAGGGATCTAGACGAATTGAAACAATTTGAAGGAAAAAATAATTATATTTTTCATTTGCGGTCTTCCACTGATCAAGCTTATTGCTTCCTGTTAGTCTTCGTGTTTTGTAGTCCGCTTATTTTTTATGTTATTTGAAAAAAGGAATCTTTTTTATTTAGAAAGATATTATTACACAGCCTAGGTTCCCATAGTACGACACAACTTAGATGTAGCATCGGCAAATTCAATAAAACCGATGATTGCCGATTTATACAACCAATAGAAATAGCTCCCTATCGCGCCATTCGACGCTATTCGTCGCTATAGATTCTCGAGAAATCGACGTCTCAAATTGACGAATATATTAGGTTATATGATATGACAAGTTATTACGTTTGTATAAAGATCATATTCAAATAAGAAATAAATATTGATAATTTGGGATAGCGTACTTAATTCGGATGTGATCGGTTTTACGAATTTTCCTGATGCTACCTCTAAGTTGTGTCGTACTTATACATCTACGCTACGCTTTCGCTTTTAACGTGTTTTCAGATGCGTATGTAGAATAATAGATATTGATGTGAATTAAAATATTGATTTAAATGAAAAGTAAAAAAAAACTTGAATCGGTAAAATCAAGGGAAAAAGATTTTCTTTTGGTGCAGATAGCGTTATGTTATTGCAGATAACGAGAGTTTGTTATCTCGTTATTTTTCTGTAACCTATTTACTTTATCTATATAGGTTTTATTAAATATAAAATTCACGTATGACTTGGCATTGGTGAAAGTATTATCTCTTATGATGTAACGTATAAATATTTGAATTAGACTTTAACATCATAAAAATACTGTGATTGGTTGAATTTTTAAATTCCGAAAAATTAATCATCATTAATTTATTTATGACGGGCGACATGCCCGTTATTGTGCCCATTTTCATGTAAATTTAGAAACTGCTGTAATATGTGTTTTATGGCATTTTGTTTAACATTCATTAAATCACTTAAAATAATACAATTTATAACTCTTCTCTTGATTCAAAATCTCATATCATGACATTTATGATCATATGAATTTATGTATGTAAACAAATATTTCGAATTTATTTTGATTTACTTCCTTTTTATTTTACAAGTTCCTGTCTAAAGAATTTATTGTCTTACGGTCTTGATAACGTTAAACTCAGAAAGGAAATGACCGCCCCAACACACATACTATATTCTTCGCCAGCATAGTGCCTGACGTAAAAAATGGGATGCATCTCGGACGAGGTCATATAATTAATTATGATGAACATTTCATCAAGATAAATCTTACACATCAAAGTGATTCTTATATATAACAAATTTCAAATGGATTAGTTCTTGAAATACAAAACCCACACATATGTAAACCACACACATACATTAATGTCTACGTGTGTGTCGTCATTAAATTAACTGTCGGGTGTCGAATTTGTTTCGCAGTGAGCAGCCTTGGGGAATATTGAATTTGTTTAGGAGTACGTATCGGTAAACGAATTCACAGTTAATGACAACCGGAACAACTTGCTCTCTGTTAACATCTGAGAAATTCGTTTTATATTTTCGTTTTATAGTGCGAGCTCTTACAAATATTTATATAAAATCACGCAAAAGTTTTCATATCAAACTAATTGGCAGAACTAAAAAGTCCTTCTCATTTTCGTACGTCTGTGTATTTTATTATATGTATCGTGTTGTCTACAGACTTATGGGCTTTTGATTTTTTATTTTAATTTTATTTGTGTCGTAATATTTTTATGGCTTTACATTCGTATTATTATTATTATCGATGTATTTATATGAAAACTATTTATTTATATCACTATCATAAATTATACATTCGTTGGTGTTTGTGCAAAAGGTCATATTTACAAAACTGTTCATTTAACAGTAGCGCGGAAAAAAGGTTTATTGTAGAGTCTAATTATTATTTTTTTGTCTCTCTTTGTCTATTGTAACTTATGTACGGCTTTATGCATTGTAAGTAACGATTTACGTTTTTGTGTTCAAATCACACTAAGCAAAATATTGCACGAAGGCACAGCAAGTTGACATGACCCTGAATATTCCAGTAATTTTGGGTATTAGGCTTGTAAAATTTGAGCCTCTGGAGAATATGAGCCAACATAATAAACATTAAAATACCTATACATTTTAAAGTACAAGCTCACCAGCTTCATTGCCTTTTTAATTTAAACACAGGTGATATTTCATAGGGAACTAAATGATATGACCATATGCCAACATACATAACACCATACATACATAAACACACATACATAACATTTTTGACATTAAAAAAAAAAACCTTTTTTTGTGATATTTTTTGGTATTTAAAGCTTTAAAATGTGCTTCATCAAAATTATTTATTATTTCGAAAATCTCTAAATTAAACACAATTATATCATATTGAAATTATATTATAGGAGGAAAAAACTAAAGGCATCGAGTGATATTAAGTATGCAGTATAGTGCCATGATTTTATGCCAAGACATTTGAAGTAAGGTGCCTGTGTGTTCACTTGAAAGAAGTAATTTATAATTAACATAGAAAATAATTCTATCCTAAAAAATATTGTTATAAATATTAAACGCATTAATATAAATAATTTTACATGGTAACACTGTGCTTATGTAAGGTTTTTATCACACTAGCGTACTTCATCGCTTGCCATTTGCCAACTCTCTGTACGCTAAGGTTTATTGTTAAGGTGCTTTATGATTTTATTATGCTAACATTTTAACAATTTGTAGCCATCGTTTTCTGAGTATTGCGTTTGTCAAGAGATTGCATGACTAAAAGTCGTAACCAATCGTTTTTAATGTGCATAGTTTTATAATATTTAACTAAATGTCAAGTTAACTCTAATGATTAAATATGAAATACTTATTAAAACTTACAAGTTATATTTTTTTAACTATATTAAAATCTATCATTAATTTTACCTCAGTAGATTTTCTTATAAGCCGTGTATTCACGGCCACACTATTAATCATACAAAAAAAACGCTAGTGTGAAAAGAATCTGTTATTATATTTTTAACTCATCAAGAACCAAAGTAATTTTATTATCTTAATATATTTTAGTGCTTGAAAGTATTAAAGAAATTATTTTTAGTGTTATTAAAGTAGGTATTATTATTTCTCGGACCGTCTCAAAAAAAGTTATTATATTAAAAGAAAAATCAAGATGTTCCAAAACTGTTTAATTTATTTTCGCAAATTTATTCTTATTTTTTTATTTGATGTATTTTTATAAAATGTGAATACAAAAACACTAATTTGCACGTTCGCGTTGGTCAACGTTATATGTTATATTTGTATTATTTTTAATTTAAAATTATAATTTAGCTTAAAAATAAATATCGTTGTTGACTACTACTGCATCTTTTATTTTTAATCCCATAATATTCCCAATTTTCCAACACAATTAAAAAAAATTAAAAAGATCTATATTATTGATCATAAGACAATAACAGTTGTTTTTATTTAAAAAAAAAAGTTTTAGGCATTGTTCCTTTCATTCCCTCTCATATTTATAATGAATAAAAAAAACTTATTATAACTTGTATTGCAGGTTAATATTTAGTTTAAAAATATTGTTTTAGTTTGCTAATGTTGAAGAAATTGTAAAAAAAATCATAAACTGGGTATTTGTAAATGACACGCTCAGTAACAATTTCAGAAAATCTTTAATTTTAATAATTGCTTATTTTTTCTTCAACTATGCTGTACAAACTATATTCGCTTAAATTAGAATTAGCAATTAATAATTGCACGTAAAAAAACTTAACAAATAGGTACTTTCAACTTTTCGATTGGAATGAACGATTATTACATTACGTAATATAATATATTTTTTTTTTACAATATTTATAATAAACTCTACAAAATGAAAATTATCTATCAACAAGCAGTCACAATCGCTCAATGATATGTTAAAATTATTTTTGTGTGTTTTTTATTATTGCATTCTAAGTATTAAATGTATGAAAGTATATTTTATTGAGTACGCAACTACATCTACGGGCGTGGCGCGACTGCTACGACAGGGGCGGCTCGCGAGGCGTCAGTGGGCGGCGTGCGGGCTACGACTACGAGACTAGGTTGCTCCTGTCCGTTACACCTTTGTGGTTCTGGCCCTTAAAGTCTTTGAGACGAATAGGCGAGGACTCACTACCCGAGTCACCCTGAAATTATTAAAAGTATAATGACTAGTTAGTCTATTTGAGGCCAGATCGCTTTTTCACAAGCTAATTTTTTTTAAGTGGCTTAATTTTTAGCGTAATAGATAGTAGAGAGCACAGAGCATCGAGTGTAAAAATAAATAAAAAAATGAGTAAATAAGTACATACGTTGGCACCGAGGGAAGTGGTCTCTTGTAGGAGGAGTTCGCTGTCGGTACCCCGAGACTCTTTGTTTTTGAGAATGGAGCGTGACCGCGAGTCACTGTCATGAGGCCATCCGCCAGAACCGCGCTTGTTGCCGTTCTTACCTGTATTTAAAAATTCATAAATGTCTGGAAGAAAGTCGTTTAGGAGATGAAAGGGATAACAAATATAGCGTTTTGCGTTTGTTTGATCTTTTGAATCATTTATATACATTCGTCTTATAAGTTAAGTCTACTCTGGCTGGAAACCTGAATCAATCAAAAAAATATTGGTAGCTGTATATGAACTTCAATTCTTCCAATTAGTCAAGGTGAGTTAAGGTTTCAGATCATCAATTCTGCGCTTAACTGTGGTTCGTTTTTTAAAAAATAAACTAATTTTTAAAAATATATAATTAATTTCATTTTTATTAATCTTAAAAGTGAATTCGTATATTCCGATGTTTCAAATAAATAAAGACTTGCCGAACAAAATATGGTGATTAATAATCCTTGTTGCTATTCCTCTCGGCGGCCTCTTCTCCTCTTCCGACCACTCCTGTGCAACATTTTAAATTAAAATACATCAAATTATTGTTACTACAATAACTTGTAATTATTTACAACCACTAGACAAGGGTCGTGCAAAAGGTAACATTCAGTTAATTCTCAATGGGGAGAGTTCATGCGTATAATGATGCAGAAATAGATTTTAAACAATCATTTTTATTTGTTTTAATATTAAAAGACGCGCTTGCAAAGGTTTTAACGTCTTCAGACGAGTGGTACCAAATGCCCAGACTGACCTGTTGAAAACGCGCTTTTCTGTGTTTGGGCTTTACATCGTCAACGGCGACGAGCGTATCGTCTATCGGCTCTCGGACCGTCTCGTAACTCGTACGAGAGGCATCAAGTGGCCTGCTCAGCTCGGCACTAGCGCACGCAGCTGCACCCGCCCCGACGCCCGACAAGCTGCCCCGAGAGCCGCGCGGTGAACCTTCGCCCTGCGAACCTTTCGCACACAAAACGCTTCCGTCTCCTGAGGCGCTTTTTCGAACACCGTTAAATTCCGCTGACACCCCGCCCCCGCCCTCACCCGTGCCGCCACCGCCGCTACCGTCCAATGGATTCACATACAAGTTTGACGAGTCGTTCTCGCACGTGATGTCGCCCTCTGAAGGAAAAGGGTGCGTAAGGCATGATGCAAATGTATCTGCAACGTAAGACAGAGGCATATGGAGCCACGCACGCGTAGTCACTTGAACGGCACAGAAATAACTCAGGTGCTACTAGTTACATGTGATAACATTCGGTCTACTATTATAAAAATTATACTAGAAAGATATTAAAGGGCTTTTATAAAAATTTGGTAAACACGTTACATACAAAAAGAGAGTAAAAATATTAAGTCCGTAATAAAATTGGATCACAGGGAGCAGTTAAGTAGAGGTAACATAGATTAATTAACTTTCAAAATTTCATACATAGACGTTCCAGTTATACGGATAAGATGCACAATAGTAGAGAGGAAGATTGTAATAAATTTAAATAAAGCACGTACCGGGGCTGTCGAGACTGTTAGGCGTCGCCTCGGGCAGCGCGCGCGGCGCCGGGTGCCGCTGCAGGCACGCCAGCTCCACGCACACCGGTTGGCGCAGGTCCGACGTCGGCATTGGCATCAGTTGTTCGGCGTCTATGAATTCTTTGTAACCCTACATGGAAATATACAATTATAATGAGCTAAAAACTCAAAGTGTCGTATAGAGCCTAGACTTTTCATAAAAAGTTTGCAAATATAACATGTAAAGGCAAAATAATAATTCAATATATATTTTATCATGACTTATAAAATAAAAAATAGAATCGTGTCATATTAAGCAACATATGAAAATTACATATTTATAAACCTTTTCGTTACACTTTAATAAGTATTGAAACTCCCAGTACGCAAAAATCAAATACTGAAAATTAAAAATATAAAGCCTGTACTTACTGGTAATGCTGATGGAAAAAATTAAATATGATTAAAAAAAGATTGTTAGCACCTGCTCGTCAAAGACAAAGAAAGAATACTCGAGTTATTATGCAAACACGCATACATAAAATCTTGTTAGTGTTTAGTACCTTGAACGTGCAAAAACAACATTCAAATTCAGAAGGCAGCTGATCCAAGTCAAGCTGTTTTTCAGCCATCTTCTTTTCCTAGAAAAGAGAACATTTTAGTGGTAGATACATACATACTTATCGGTATTTTTTTATTAATTATCGTAAATCTACGTATCGGTTAACGGCTAATGAAATCATTATTTATTAATGAGGCTAATGACGTTGTTTACGCGAATTTCGTAAATAATGTCTAGCGCAGTAGTATCTTCAACGGTCAGTTTAATTTTCTGAATTAAATATAAATATTTAAATTAAAAATGTTAAAACTAAGCAATAATTCTAAAAGCCTAAAATTAATGAGCGCTACGAGCAAAAGTGATTCGATGAAATGTCTTACTGGTGTCGGGTCAGGATTAATGAGCAAGCATTTCTCCGGCGTGCCCAAGCCTTCGCTTGAGAAGCGGCGTTCCTTTTTAGGACTGCTCTGAAACTACATACTAGTGTTTTAATTACAAGCTATATGTGTCGTACAAATATACTCTATGTACATATTTTTTTAATATACATATATCACATATTACGATGGCGATAGTGCTTAATTTTTTTATGAGAGATAAATATTTTTTATTTGAAAGCATTGTGTCAAATCAAAATAAGCTTAAGCTTTTGAGCTTTTGATTACATATTTGCTTGTACTGTATTTATACGAGTTGTATGACATGTAAGGCACTTAGATTCAACGCTTGTAGCGCTTACCTGAATGTTGTCAGCAGTTTGTGGTATCCTATTGCCAAGACCGTGTTCATATTGTTTGTAACAGCCAGTGGTGGCCGGCGCTTCGCCCTCCAGACTAGTCGCGTCCGCTTGTGACAGGTTGTGTCCTGGAGGCACACACCATCTTAAGTAGCAACGCTTGCTATGTCAGCTTCCCATTATTTCCATTAAGCGTTCACATTACCTATTTTTATATTTATATAATAGTTTGATACGAATAAAACGACATTTAGAACAATTAATGAAGCGGCGTGAACTACAAAACACACATTCCACACGAACAGTCTAAAAATCCAGCGTTCTCCGGATACACACAACGTACAGTCCACAGAAGAAATGAGTGTTAGTTTTATGAAGCGTTAGGCTTACGCTGACAATGTAATCGACCTTAGATAAAGTGTCTTCGTCGCACATCGCAAGCTACACGCGACGCGAACCCGACCCCGAGCTACGAACTTAATAATAAGGGGTCGAGTATGACGACTGTGCGATAGTAGCAAGTAGCTCATCGGGCGTCGTCTCTCGCCTCAATGAGGACGCATTTGTCACCTGAAGACAAGGAATAAAACACTCTGATACACCTCTTTGGAACCAACGAGTGAATATAGCTGTAGCTGCGATGTAACGTGATCTGTTTGATTTTGAGTATGCCTGCGAGTCCGGAGAGCTAAACGATGCGACGTGCACTCAACCAGCATCCTTCGCATTCATTAACACTGATACAAAATCGAGCACTGAACACATAAAGCATGCGTGCAGACGGTGTAAGTTACGATAACGAGCAAAGGACACATGACATGAACAAGCGAAAGGCATTACAACATTATGTTTCTCTGACCTGTGTCCACAATGACGTCGATGAGATCCATGCTTTTGGCGAACGCGTCCCGCAAGTTAATGTGGTGGAAGGAGACAATGGACCCCTCCCGCTTAGCGCGCTCGAGCGCCTCGCGTCGCTTGAGGGCCTTTTCTCGCCGCATCTGATTCTTGTAAAACTCGGCGAAATTGTTGACAATAATGGGGATGGGTAACGCAATTACCAGCACGCCGCAAATACAGCAAACTGAGCCGATGACCTTGCCCAACGGTGTCGTGGGGTAAATGTCACCGTATCCGACTGTGGTCATGGTGATGCCGGCCCACCAGAACGTTTCCGGAATAGAAATAAATTTAGTCCCCGGTTCTTCTTTTTCGGCAAAGTATGCCAGCGAAGAAAATATAAGCACTCCCATCGCAAGAAACAACATGAGCAGTCCTAGCTCTTTGTAAGAATTTCTGAGCGTAAAACCGAGCGATTGCAACCCGGTCGAGTGTCGAGCTAGTTTTAGAATGCGCAATATTCGCATGATACGAAAGATTTGTACAACGCGACGCACATCTTGAAACTGGTCTGTCGCGTTTTTATTAGTTTCGAGTAGAAAGAGAGACACGAAATAGGGCAATATCGCCAATAAATCGATAACGTTCAGTCCACCTTTGAAGAACTTCCATTTGTCCGGTGAGGCACTAAATCGCAGCACGTACTCAAGCGTAAACCACGTGATGCACACGGCTTCGACCATGGCCAGCTGTGGGTTGTCCATGGGTGTGCCCTTCTCGTCGTACACTTGCATTTGAGGAATGGTGTTGAGAGTGAGCCCTATCGTGGACAGCACGATGAAGAGGATCGAAATAACTGCGATCACCTGCAAGCATCCAATGATTGAGCGAAACTCGCTCCCCACCACCGTACTGTCACACTTCAAAATCTAATTATGTAAGTATCGGCATGATATAAGTAGTAGTAATAGTATAGTAGTAGAAGTAGTACAATTCGTGTTAAATAATGCAAGTGTTTATACAGAAATAACAATATTTTGTACATTGATATATCTTAACAGTGAAAGTATGTAGTAGGTAAGAACAAATCTGTAGGCATACATGTATTTACAGTTTCAGCTTAATTGGAATAATACCAATGTCTGTAACATTAATGTCTTAAGAATACGCGGTTTTGGTGTTAAAATAACATCTATTGGTGTTCTTGTTAGTAGTGTTGTGTGGTCGAGGTGTAAATAGGTCAAAAATATACATGTACGGTAATGGACGGACATGCGTTTAGTCAAATCGGAAGTCAGAAATCAAAGCTTAGCTACAACAACGCGCGTTCGTCCATTATTCGCGTCGGTTAGTCGGATCAGTACGACGAAGCGGAAGCGCTGGTGGGTTTGAGGAACACGAGGTATAAAATATGGGAGCGCAGGGAGTGGAGAGGGTGCGAGACGCCGGCGGACGACACTCAGCCGTAGTGGGAGGCAGCGCGGGCTCGGTGCGCGCACTGCGGACGCCGGTCCGCAGGGCGCCACGTGCCGTCCCGTGCGACCCCGCACACGGGCCGCGGAGCGTCGCCGGCAGCGGCTGGTCACATCGCGTAAGCCCATCCCATATTTGCAACTTTTGCAACAACAATTAAGCTTTGTTTTATTAAAAGTGCTCTCTTTTGGAGAACTATCCACGCAGCTGTGAACATTAAAAATATATGTAACAAGAAGTTGTATAAGGCACAAAAGTGCCATGATTAGAAGGCATAATTACGAATATTGAGAAAAAGAAAATAAATAAATAAATACTTAATATTATTAAGCATACAAATAAATAAAGTAGCCTTGATTGGGATAATTTATAAACTCGAGGAATTTCTAAGACATACCTACACGTTTCAAAGCCACTTTGTCTTATATTTGAGTACCACCTCCAGTCATTGAAGTAACGCAAAGCAATTCTACTATGTCGCAAAATAAATTAATAAAAAATATTAAAATTATAAATAACACAATGCTTTCGGTATGAAAAAAAATAACTAGTTTTTTTCTATGGAATTGTCTTTGCATCATGGAAAAAGAGCCAACAGTTAAATATCAACGAAATGTTGGAAGGCCTATTAAACGATACATAAACTTGTTAAATAAAAGTTGTATAGGAGTATTTTTATTTTTTAGCTTGTTAGCTACGCAATCATATCGCTAATAACAAAAAAGTAACATCCACCTAAGATTGATTTGTAATTTAATAACGTTATACATATAGCAAATATTATAATACGTTGCAACATTTCCAAAAAATAAATATTAACTAAAAAAATGTCCTCAGACATTACAACAAGACGAAAACGAACATTACCCAAAGAAAACAAATAACCAACCCTATTGTATAAAGAACGGACGTAAATTCGTCACTATCTAAAAATAACCTAATCAAAAAACACGTCTTATTTATTAGAACCAGTAGATGAAATAGGTCATACTTACATACTTACATAGGCCTCTATACGTCGCTGTTGTCGAAAATCTTAAAGTATGCAAACATTGCGACTTGCTTGTAAATGGAAGATATTTGATCAAGGATGTTAGGTAAATTTCGACAAAAGCGATCAGGTCACGATACAACATCGGAACACAACACCACATTCCATTACACAAACAACAGTCTACTCGGAAGGTAAGTGTGATAGATGTTATTCATGCACCACGAGTACAACAACGACAGCTCACAGTACAATCCATCCGTTTCATGCTTATATTACCTACTTATAAGTCGGGAGACATTGGTGTACACAGTATGACATACATGTAAACATAGTGAACATAATAAAGTTACTAACAAGTACAATTAGGTATATACAGTAAACTGTGCAACATTCATTTTAAGTAGTATTATTTATTAAATCTTAACAAATCACCGTGCACTCTCTTATGAAGTATATTCTTACAGTGTGCAAGGCTGTGTATTGTGTACCTGCTCATGTGAACATGTAATATTATTACAGTATTGACTTTAAATTGTGCAAGAGTGTAATATAGTAAATCTTAGCCCACAATATACACAAGCATCTATTACTACATAAATTTTAAATATAAAAAAAAAAACAATTTCCAATTTATAAGAAATAGTGTCCTTAATACCTTTCACTTAAAATAGTAAATCCTGAGCAGCTTGCTGAAGTAGTGACATTAACGTGGATCAATAAACAATAATATTAAGAGAAGCATCAGTCAATACGTTACCCTAGCGGCGATGCTCGTGGTGGGTTTCTCGAGCAAATCCCACAGCCATTTCTGGTACTGGGCACATGTCCCTTGCCCAAACTCTTCTTCCTCTCGCTGCCGTAAGCTTTCAGCTTCTTTTCGCATTTCTTCGTGCACGTGCTCTTTTCGCTGGTGATATTTATGTTGACAACACGACTCCAGGTATAATTCGTCTACACCCCAATACTCTAAATCATCACTAAATGCCAACACGCACATCTCATCTACCAAGTGTAATTTCCCAGTCCGATAAAAGTTTAAAATGGAACTAAAACTTTTCGGATGCCTGTAATCAGAGAAAAAATTATACTTATAGCAAAAATTACCGATGTAAAACAATATTAAATGTACCTACTTGTCTTTTAATATTGATATAACCTTATACTTAATATAAAATGAAAACAAAAGAAATAAAATCACCTATCAAAAAAATATTCATTATCCTGTAACGAGTAATCGTCGCACAGTTCTGTGATAGCTTCATGTGTGTTGCAATCTCGCAGCCGACCAAGTCGTGTGTGAGGCAGCCGTTCCAGTGTCCGCCATAACACCTCATGGCGAACGCCACCAACGTTGATTATAACGCGTTTGCTAAGAGCTTTCGCTCTCAGCATCATAAAGGGCTCCGGTGGTAAAGATGACATCGACCTATAAGCAAACAAAGACAACAATTTTTACTTAAAGGTAACTTAATTTAAAAAAAAAGGCAAATTACTGGTACCTGGAGTGCGCCCGCTGCAGAGCAGCTGCAGCGGCCGCGGCGGACTGCGCAGGCGCTGGCGCCGGCGCGAGACCGCGGTCGAGCTGCGCATCGTGCGCGGGCGCCGCGAAGCCCATGGGCGCACGCGGGGGCGAGTCGCCCACGTGCCAGCGCGCGGCGCCGCGGCCCGCCCCCTCGCCCCCCATGCCGCTAGCTCATCTTGTCACACGCTGCCGCCCCTTTCGGCCCGAAAACGCTATTTGTTAGCAACTTTAATCTGAAAAATTCAACAAATAACTATGTAATATGCTTGTTACTTATCAATCACGAAAAATAGGAAAATACTATATATATAGATATGCATAATTCATTAAATTTCAAGTCTCATATTTACATTTGCTTTATATAGTTCTAAAAATATATTGATATAATTTTTTTCATAAGACAGTGTCACAATCGATTAAAAATTTACAAGTTTATCGACTGCACCTAAGAATGTAACTCTTTTATTTATTCACGCGCCCCCTTCGTGTCCTACTAACACATTAACCCCTCCGGATCGCTACAACGTCAATCATCAACTGATACCTACGTAACAGGTAATTTATTGAAATAATAACGTAATTTTGAAAGCCTATGTATATTTTTTATAAATCATTTTTTTTAGCAATATACAAATAATTTTCATTGAAATGTTAATGGGGCTGCATTTACAGGTTATCGTTACCGATTAAATAAAGATTCTAGGCAAATTTTGAAATCATTTAGAAAGCAAAATCAAGGCAAATACGATGACAGAATATTTTGTTAGGACAAGATCGAGAGCGGTGGGCGGTCGCAATCGATTACCAGATCGCGTGGCGCGCCCTGCCAGTATCAAGCCTTCGGATCGACCCTAATCTAATAATAGCATTCACTGCATTCGCCCAACTTAAACAACTACTGTTTCAACTTAGTTTAAACCTACGTAATGCCTTTAACACTAATTTATTTTTGGAATATAATATCTACTTTTCGACCAACAAGATTATCGAGCCGCAACGGATAATAAATTATTAACGGTTGAAAAATAATCTTCTTAACAGACTTATATATTCAGTGGGACATATAATATTTACAATGTTCATATTTACAAAACCCCCTTTCGTCCCAAAATAAGCTTCGATCATTCTGGGTGTTGTTAACTTTTATCGCTGGTATGTATAAATTAGGGTAGAACAGTTAACCTCTAATTCTTATAAGAATTAATGTTAGCCGCTAAAGTTTCTTTAACGTAATTCAAAAAGGCGCATGATCTTTATCGTATTGTTTCATAATGTTTGGTATTTCATATATTTTTAACACAATTGCGACTTTGGGAAGTTTGTTGATGCTATAATTATTTTATACCGCTTTATTAATTTAATCAATTGGTGTTTTTTTATAGTTGTTTACTTTTATTTAAAGGAATATTAATTTGATACCTTTATCTATTTGGTACCTAATAAAAGAGAATAAAATGAAATTTATATAAAAGTAATTTTATATATATAACATTTTGTACAAGAAATATGTCGGGAAGAACATTCATTAAATTCCACCAGGAGATGGAATTTAAAGAAAAGTTAGAATTATGAAACTATAACTGTTTGACTCGAAACGAAGCTACAAAAAAAAAGAACATTGAGGTTCTTAAGACCTTGTTTAAAAGTTGTCTAGACTAGTCAAGAGACTCTTGATCCACAATTTAGAGTAGCACTGAAACGCTAATTCAAGTTTGAAATGTTTTCTAGCAACTAGTGTTTTGAGGAAGATAACACTCTTTTAAACTCTTTTCATGTTAAGAAATGAATTAGCCAATTGAATACAATTGTTAAAATTTGAAACTTAAAGATATGACGAAACAAAGAAAAAACATCGGACGAGTTTCTCGACTACCGTTCAACTTGTAACAACTAGTTTTTATATTGTACGACATGTACAGTGACGTAAGTAGAAATGTAGAAAAATAAATTAGATTGATCACTTAGCGGCGCATCTATCGACGACTTCCCGATTAGATAATGTAACCTGAACAGCATTATTTTATTTGTACACGTGGAATACATAGTAAAGAAAGGGGGAGGAAGTTGAACGTTTACTGTAGAGAGGCTAGAATTGGGAGGAGACAGCCTCCGTATTGATCTCGAGCTGTGAACGGGACAGGCGTGGAGGCGCCGCCGGTAGTAAATAATCTGATAGCAGCCTCCCAACTCAGTCAACTGCCATACCGACTTATTCAAATACCACATTATAACCAGACAGTGTTACGTAAAAGTTGGCCTTTAAATATCACGCTGAAAAATATATCGGTCAAAACTGTTTTAAATGTTATTTAAAAAGGTTTCGACTTGTTACGAAAATATGTAATGGATAATTAAAAAATAGTTTTTAAAAAAAAATACCCCATGTTTTGATAAATAAAATAGAAATTATCATAGATAAGTTACAAATTGCCGTTCGCTATCAGCACTCCTCTTTAGTTAAGTTGATTACAGTTTAACAATGCATGCCTGTTATCTCTTACCACTCGAACGGAACTGCGACGTTTGAGATCTATTGAACTAAACAATCCATCCATATTTTCATCTGTTTCAAAGGTGTTTTATATAATATTTTAACCCCTTTCTAGTGATTTATTTCATATTTATTATACTCTAATTTACAAAACATAAAGATATTAAAATAACATTTCACTTGTGCGTTTTATTTTACATTACAAATACTGCTAAAAACCTTTTGGTCGTTATAACAGGCTTAAATTCTCTTATCTTCTTACCAGATCTCACCAGGCGTGGGGCGCAAAAGGCCGAGAGGCCTCAAGAGGCCGCAAGCACCTTTATACGTCTTGGGTATGAAACTCGGGTTAAGTATTTTATTTTAAATGCTAAAGTGTGTAATGATTTTTTCACGAAGTTGTACATTATTTTATTACTGATGTTATTTTAAGAACATACAATAGTTTAACCTTTAAAAATATATACATTTCTATACCGACATAGCATCATAAAAATATATTTATAGGAGGTTTTCATTTAAAGCTTGTTTGATTAAAAATATTCAGATATACAATCATACCTAGCTAACTTATCAGTATATTCTAATTCTAATAAAACTTAAACAGGAAATTAATGAACTGTCTCTTACAGAAGAGTATTTCTTCTAAATAAGTAGGGTACGTAATCAAATTTTGCCCAGCTGTGATGTTAGAAATGAATACATAAAAGTTTATTTGTCTCGACTCCAAAGGAAAAAAAATGCATGTATTTGCAAGTATTTTTTTAGGAATTTAAATTAATGGAACGACAAGAATATTCCTGAATATTTAATCTTCTTAGCTATATTTATAAATAAACTCCTGGAAGTTTTTCATATTATTTATGTTTACACAACGCGAGGGTGTTTTTTTATTAAGTCTTAGTCGTTTTATCACGTTCAATTTCGTAACAAGTTTTACTTAAACATGCTCGAAACACAATTCTATTAATTTAACCATAGTAGCTATAATGAATACTAAAACATATTTAATATACGTTAACGCTTATATATTTACTATATAGGTAATAAAACATATAATATTGAAATGAAATACTTGTCAACATAAGTTGAATGGGCGCCACACAAATGACAAAAAACGTCGCCTTGGGCCAATCGGTCTTCTTTCTAAGGCTGATAATGTGCAAAAAGATACCCTTAGCTAATATTACTGGAATTGAAAAAGACCTATGTCAATATTTCAGCTTCTGATAAGGTAAGTTTAAAAAGCGTTTTAGGTCAAATAAAACGCGGATATATATATAACACGTTCCCTCGTATGTTCTAAAAATAATATTGTAATTAAAAAATCGAATATCAGGCCTTAGTAACCTTAGTTACCGCGGTGTTAAGTGACTAAAATGTAAATGACTTTCATATTTAAATATACGATAATTATATAAATATACGACTCATAATAAAACAAGTTACAACAGTGATACTTAATAATGAATCAAATACATGTTTATTGTATTTATAACTGGATGCGTTACATTGGAAAGTAACAGTGTATAGATATTTAACATTTGTCCGGCGTCTCAATAGACAGCGTGACGTCTAAGATCCGTTGAACCGAGCTAATCTATAAATCTTGACGCTATATTCGACGCGACTTAAAATCCTTGACCTTACAACCTAAATACATAGCTGCCAACACTGATTTGAATAATATGTATTGGCAGAGTATCCGATTATTATATAATTGTATTTTAAAATCGCTTCATGGATCTATGGGCTAATCATAAGGCTTAGGCTGCAGACATCCTAGGTACACAATTTATGAACATTTATAAAATTGTCAGTAGCAGCCCGGAGTTTAGAAATTTCCCCAGGTCTCTCTGAATCATCTTATCGGATTATCACAGTGATAGAATAAAAAGTGCACTGGATTTTCCACACTTGCACATTATAATATGTCCTGCAGACTCGAAAAGTAATATAAATCTAAATGTCATCTATTGCTCAAAATTATTGACTAATTATACATAATACTCTTAATGTTCAGTTTGAAATTTACATTGCTAATGAGACAGCCTCGCTTATTCAGAGTTTTAAGTATGTTGTTGAAGCGAATTTAAAAATTTAAAAATCGCAATAAATCGAAAAAAGTGTGCACCTTATGCTCGCAAGGTACAGATAAGCTCAACGAAAATCCTACACATGATCACTAACCGACTAAATTGTAGATACAGTTATAAAGTGTACCTGTAATGTTTCAGCTGGAGCATATTGTAGTAATAGTAGGTGGTAGCAGTGGAGTATTCCATTTATTAATGTTAATTTATCGTAACAGATCAATTACTACTAACATTTGTTTCTTTTTCTATAAACATAAAACCATTTGTTACTTTAATGTTGCAATAGAATCTCTTTTACTTGAATAAATATATTTTTATTATTCTCTTATTTTTATTTTAAATTTAAGCTTTATTTCATCACTATGACAATTTATAAAGTTGACAAAAGAAGCAACTTAATTTAAGATATGAAGACAGAATATTCAGTACAGTATTAGTAACTTCAATAGTACATAAGTTTACGCACTAGCCTTGCGATGAAATATATCAATCATCTCGATTGATTACTGGCAACACGCCATGCTTACTTACTGTTTCCATGATGAGAAATTTGCTTGATGAAAGTTGTGATTTAGTAAGTCGTATTAGTATTACATACACGATATAGGTAGAAGTTACGTTTAAATATTTTATTAAATAAAATCACCAGCTAATTAAACTGCAATTTTGTATATGTGAAGAAATTGAAGGATATCAACTAAGAAAAGGCAGAGAAAGTTTTGTACTTCAGGAAGCTACGATAAATTACATATTTATCAAAAATGACAGGCAGCTTCAGGGCCTTCAAATATTTTATGGATGGGCGTATATTATACAGCCAAGTCGATATCAATCAACACAATTTAATAAATTTTGGCCTCTCTTATTTCGAAATTGGCGAATACCCAACATATAAAGTTTATGATCAAAAAAGATGAAAAATTGGCAATACAAAGATCGATACAGAATTCTATTAACCTTTAGTGTTATATTTTTACTGTAATAAAAACACTTCCTTGAAATACCATCTTAAGCAATTGAGATATAGGCTATAGAATGGAAGTACGCTCTACGATCCGTAGAGGTCTCGTAGCTGCCGTCTACGAGCTATCTTTGACCTTTCAGCGTTCTAGTTAATGTAACCTATTCAAGTCATGGTAATTGAATTCACCGTGTGTGCATGAATAAGCTGTGTCACTAACTCACTAGCAATGATTCAATGGAACCAACTGAAGCCAATTTACTTTTGGACGAATGCGCTGACTCATAATTTTTACCTACTGACTCAGCGTTACGTACTTAAGACGGTCTTTGAATAGAACTCTTTCGTGACTGAAAATCTAAGTCATTGAATGAATTTGTATTGTATTAATTATAGTAATGTATTAGTAGTTCTTTTTCTACCTAATAAGTAATATTTGTTATCGTTTCAAACTGGATGTGGCTGAGAACATAAAAGTATAAAGTAATTATAACTGCAGAAACTAATGAGATAAAATTAAATAAAGGAATAATCGAAATATGCATGACAAGAAAGTTTAACCATGTTTTAAATCGAATTTATAGTTTTTATTAGTTTCATCTATTTCTAATGATATTCATACATAAGTAATGCGCCTCTTTTGTAATATACATTGAAAATGTGTACACAACACACACCTGCAATGTTTCATTTTTATTTTCATTAAACACATACACTACACTTTGTATAATATTGGAAAAAAGGGAACGGTAAGCGTAGGCCAATGGACGTAAAACTAAATCAATCCCAAAAAACGGCACGCGGCTAGTGCAAGTATAGTAGCCACGTTCCGAATTGGATTTCCCGTCGCCAATATCTCAGGAAATGCTCAGCTTTTTTTCAAATGAATTTTGGGTAGCTAGTTTTCCTTTGCTTTTTTTGCGTTTCATCGAGATGAGGTATTATTAAAAGGAAAACGTATAGTAACTAAAAGCGTCACGTAACAAACACGTTTTAAATTATCATTATAAAAATAGCGCATTTTCATAACTAAAAATCGTCCATTATAACATTAATTGCCAAAAACGCTATTAATATTAGCTTTTCTTAGTAAACATGTTTTAACTATTCTTTTAAAAGTTGATAACACAAATATTTGTTTAAAATTCACAATACAAAACTTTAATCTCATTTCCTTTATCGATATTTCTCTCTTTCAAGAGTTAAATAGCGATGAAGTACGAAGACGTTTTCCAAAGACTGATAAAAGTTTCTTTTGTATATAAACAGAAGTTAAAACTTGATTTTTATATTTCCAGTAAAAACATGCATTCCAGAATTTCATAAACTTTCAGAATTCAAAAGTCCTACAAGTTTAAGTTGTTTATTGTCTACCGGTCAGTAAATATTGTCAACGTAAGATTAACTCAACTTTAAATCAAATTTATATTTTTTATTACATTCATCTACATATTTCTAATCATATTCATACATATGTAATGTTCCTCTTTTGTAATATACATATACAAGAAAATGTGCGTTATTTATATAGACCTGCAATGTCTCATTTTTATTTTTATTAAACACAAACACTACACTTTGTGTAATGTTGTAAAACTTTTTATGTAATATGATGGGAAAATAAAAAAATATTTTACGAAAACAGTGTATGGATATATTTTGTAGATCTAGAACGATATCCACAACAATGTTCGAAGCAATAAATTACATAGTAATTGCAATCATTTTAATAAATGACTACGTTCAAACTTTCAAATACCAGTAAATTTTGTAGTAATATTTAAAGATAACAAAAATATCAAAAACGCAAGGCACTCAGTAAGATAATCAATTCATAAAACCCACTGATATGTCACAATAAAAATCAAAAATAGAGTTTAAAACAAAACGTACAATACAACAAAGTTATTATTAACTTAAAACGTTGTTACACGTTTAATGAGATGATATCGAACGCCAATTACTGCGCCATATATCAGCTGGTAAATCAAGCCGACATTTAAAGAGATGGTCCCCTGAGGGTTTAGCAACATTCATTTTAACCCTTATTAATTTACGTGCATACGCTTCATACAAATGATCATTCATACTTTTCTAATATATTAATGTTATCTATTCTATGATTTTATATAGGCGATAGTAACTATATGTCTGTTTGTCTGTTATTTTGTGAAACCACTGAAACTGAATTTGATGAAATTTGCTACGAAACAAGCTTGAAGTCTGAGTAAAGACATAGGCTTTTTTAAGTCTCATATTTTATGGCCAACTCCTAAAATGTGAGCAAAGTCGTAAATGATACATAATATATTTATAAATGTGTTATATTATTTCAAATATTTTACTTTTGTGAAGCAGCTTTTAAATTACTTATCAATAACGTAACCTTCAAAATACTTCACTATATCAAGCAAGACTAAAACAAAATCACCCTTGGTATACTTATGGCATATAGATAAGCTTTCACATGTTGGCCAATAGCCATGATTTCATATAAATTAATAGAATTTCTTTTCGTTAATCTTTGAAGTAATAGAGTAATGTTATTCAACATTCATTTTATCAAAATAATAATGTCTTTGCTTACAATAGTTATATAACAATTATTATGATTGATTTTTGGCTGCTTTTATTAACAATTTACGTAAAAAAAAAATAATAATAATTGTATTACACCTGTTTATATTTGGACTTTGATGCGATCAATCCTCAAACTTCGATTTGAG